>NC_091245.1:4727500-5927500 GCF_042477335.2 Ovis canadensis
TCCAGGAGAGCAGAGGACCAGAGAAGCTGGGTGTGCAGTGAAGGACCATCCCCTGGACCTGGCTGGGAGCGGCTGCTCCCGCAGAGTCGGGCCTGTGACTCACAGGCCCCGCGCCCCCGTGGCCCAGCCGGCAGCCGGCTTCTGATTCATGCTTTCTGTGGTGGTTGCGGGGGTGGGGGGTTAGAGCCGTCTGGACACATGGCTGCCGGGACAGATCCTCTCCTTCATCTGAGCCTGTATTAACACAGAATCTGCAAACCTTCCTCCCCTGCCCCAGGTCCCTCCCCGAGATGTGGCTTCAAATGCGGCTGATGGGAAGGAATTTGGCAGCTTCAAGACAGACTGGCCCAGGGGTCCGAGCGAAGGAGGCCGGGGATATCAGGGCGCCCTACCTGCCGGGCTGCAGGAGCTTTTGTGGGCTCTGCCTTTTCATTTTCCAATCTCCTGGGCCGTTCATTTCACACACAAACCACAGAGCGTCTCTGGTCTCTGTTGACGGGGGTTCCCCTCAACAGTGTTCCATGGGGAAGGACCGCTAGAATTTTTCTCTAATTATAGAGCTTGGATTTGAGGAAATGGGGAAGCGAGGAGCCTCCCAGAGCTGCCCTTGTAAAGCTAACTGTCATTTTATCCCTGGAAAATCGTTGCAGCTGGTCACTAAAATTTTCTCTCTTCTGTGTACACAGCCGTATAAAGAACTTTGTAGCTAAATTAGCAGCGTTCAGGGGCGTTAAAAAAGGAGAAAAGGAGTTCGGTGGCCTCGGGAGGAGCCTAGCGCAGCCAAATGTCAGCCCAGGGGTGCTTTCTTGTGATCTCCAGCGTCAGCCTGTGAGCCCTGGGCACAAAGAGGACAAGCACGTTCTCCCCTCCCCAGGCTGGCTGCAGGACCTGGGGGACTCACTCACACCTCTGAGCCTCAGTTTCCTTCACTGTGAAATGGGCATGGTAGTGATCCTCCCTGGGGTTGCTATGATGACCAGAGGAAGCTGTCTTCAGAGAGCGCTTAGCTTGCCCTGCCTAAAGTAGATGCCTAGAGAGATGCTGCAAATTCTGCTTCTGTGTCCAGATACTCCCTTCTGCGTGCTCCCCTTCCAATGACCAAGATCCAATGATGACTTTTTTGCTTTCAAATGTTAAGCGTGCGAAATCCACATCACTTGAAAAATCTCCCATTGTTCTCCTACTGCAGAGCACAGCCCAGACTCCATCTCTTCGGGGACCTCTGTTCAGCCCCAAGGAAAGAATTCCTCCTGCCTCCTCCTTCCTGAAAGCCCATTTATCCGTAATGCGGGTCATTCCCTGGAAGCTCTCTGCCTCTTTTGCTTGTCACCTTGTCATGACCTTGAGCAGACATCCCTCTGGCCAAAGCACCAGGCCTGGGTACATGGAGACCCCAGGACGGGAGCTGGTCCTGCCTCTCAAAGGAGAGAGGAGGGCCCTGTTAGGCGAGAGGCTGGGTCGGAGGGGCAGGTCAGTGGGGCCACCCCCGTCCCCCAGGGCAGCTGTGAATGGAACTGAACCAGGTGGCCAGCAGAAGGAGGACAGTGTCCAGGAGGGAGGCTGGGGAGGAGAGGGGGCAGGGGGAGAGTATGGGGAGAACCAGAGTCAGGATGGTGGGTCAGGAGAGCTGGGGACACCCGGGGTCCCAGGAGGGAGTGGCGGAGGGATGCTGTCCCAGGCTTGCTTGTGTTAGCTAGTTGCTCAGTCGTATCCGACTCTTTGCGACCCCAGGGACTGTAGCTCCTCTGTCCATGGAATTCTCCAGGCAAGCATACTGGAGTGGGTTGCCATTTACTTCTCCAGGGGATCTTCCCGACCCAGGGATCGAACCCGGGTCTCCTGCATTGTAGGCAGACGCTCTACTGCCTGAGCCACCAGGGACGTCCAGGCTAGGAAATCAGCCAGAAAACTGCAGGAGGATGTGAAATTTGCAGCCAGGAAGCCACAGGGGGAAGGGGCTGCTGTGTGTGCAGCTACAGGAGGGGAGTCCAGGCGAAGGTCGCCTTCTAGATAGTTGGCGGTGGAGGCAAGGAAGGAAAACGAGGGGCCACTCTATGCAGGGACGAGGGTTTGCTGTGCCATTGTCTTTGGTGATGGGAGACAAGCGTGTTGAAAGCCTGGTGTGAGCAACCGGGTGGTTGAGGAGGGGCCGGCTGGTCCAAGGGGAGTGGATCAGCCTGGAGACAGCAAAAGTGCCCTTTCAGCCCCATTGCCTTTCCATCGGCAGGAAGGGCCTGTCCTTGCATTGCTGAGCCGTCGGCCCTAGTTTCTCTGTCCAACAACATCTTACTCACCCCTCTGCAAGGGACAGGGCAAGGATGTCTATATCCCCGCTCCCCTTGCACGGGGATGTTGCAACCCAACAAGGAATCCCCAACAAGGAATCCCGACGAAGATTTTGCCGAATGGGTGGGAACCTCCAGCGGATTCTTTGATCACTGGATCCCTTACTTAGGACCTGTTCCCTTATTTAGCAACAACTCAAAGTTCTGTCTAGTCAAAGCTATTATTTTTCCAGTAGTCATGTATGGATGTGAGAGTTGGACTATAAAGAAAGCTGAGCGCCGAAGATGCTTTTGAACTGTGGTGTTAGAGAAGACTCTTGAGCGTCCCTTGGACTGCAAGGAGATCCAACCAGTTCATCCTAAATGAGATCAGTCCTGGGTGTTTATTGGAAGGACTGATGTTGAAGCTGAAACTCCAATACTTTGGCCACCTGATGAGAAGAGCTGACTCATTGGAAAAGACCCTGATGCTGGGAAAGTTTGAGGGCAGGAGGAGAAAGGGATGACAGAGGATGAGATGGTTGGATGGCATCACCGAGTTAATGGACATGAGTTTGCATAAATTCCAGGAGTTGGTGATGGACAGGGAGGCCTGACGTGCTGCAGCCCATGGGGTCACAAAGAGTCAGACACGACTGAGCGACTGAACTGAACTGAACTGAACAGAGGGCACTAAGGGTCTCCTCGCTTCAGCAAAGAGCTGACAGTTCAGGAGGGATTTGCCACTAGTAGGAAGAAGTCAGGGCAGTCCAGATCCGTTTGCAGAAGACCCCCATTCTAATGAGAGAGACCCTGACCCTGAAGTTTGAAGTCAAGGGTCCCTGATGCCGGCTGCCCAACCAAGACCAGCTCCCTGCGTTTCAAGGGTGCCATCTTGTGGAAGAAGGCAGCAATTGCAGACACTTAACATGCCCTTTACAGGACTTCCCTGGAGGCTCAGTGGTCAAGAATCAGCCTGCCAGTGCAGGAGACACAGAAGATGTGGGGTCCATCTCTGGGTTCGGAAGATCCCCTGGAGGAGGAAGGGCAATGCACTCCCGTATTCTTACCTGGAGAATCCCATGGATGGAGGAACCCGGCAGGCTACAATCCATGGTGTTGCAAAATGGACATGGTTTAGCGAATGAACAACATAAGACCTTTAACATTCAGGGCGATTCAATAGCCTTCCAGCGTGAGCCCTGACACAGTTCTGGAGTGCTGTGCATCTCCAAAACACTCACATTATTTTTTTCATTTAATATTCAGAAAACCCTGATTTTACCACCTTTTTTATAGTCTGGGAAACTAATTCAGAGAGGTTAGTTGACTCACAGAAGGTCACACAGCCAGTGAAAGGTACAGGCAAATCGCCTCCCTCCGAGTCCTCCCACCTTCTCACCGAGCCCTCTATGCGAGGTCCGTCTCCAGGGGTCCTCCACCTGTGGTTTTCCGACTTCTTCCTGACTAACCTTGGAACCCTGTGTACACACATGTGCTGTGTGAGATGTACGTATCAGCATTACTGAGATGAGTTTCAAGGAGCAGCACTTACCTGTACCAAGTGCGGCGCCTATGACTGTTCTATACTTTAAAAAAAATTAATAGACGTGCAGCTGATTTACAATGTCGTGTTAGCGTCAGATGCACAGCAAAGTGATTCAGTTATACACAAACGCATGCATGCTCTTTCAGATTCTTTTCCATGATAGGTTATAACAAGATATTGAATGTAGATCTGTTTGCTATGCATTAGGACATTGCTGTCTATCAGTTATATACACAGTAGGGTGTTGATTGGACTTCCCAGGTGTGTGGATTATTCTATTTTGGTGCTAGTAGTAAAGAACCTGCCTGCCAATTCAGGAGACGCAAGAGATGCAGGTTTGATCCCTGACTCAGGAAGATCCCCTGGAGAAGGAAATGATGATCCGCTTCAGTGTTCTTGCCTGGGAAAGCCCACGGACAGAGGAGCCTGGTGGGCTACAGTCCATGGCGTTGCAAAGAGTCAGACATGACTGAGTGACTGAGCAATAACTAACTATTCTATTTTAAGAATGCTACTTGTGATCTGTTGAGTTGTTCCCAAGACCCATCAGTGGTGGAGACCCCCAGGTTGAAACCCTGAATAATGCCTTCCCCAAAATGTCCAGATCCTTATCTCCAGAATCTGTGAGTCTTACCTTAGGTGGTAAGAGGGAATTTGCAGGTATGATTAAATTAAGGCTTTTGAAATGAAAGAGATTACCTTAGATTGAAAATCGGAGATATTACTCTGCCGACAAAGATCCATATAGTCAAGGCTATGGTCTTCCTAGTGGTCACATACGGTTGTGAGAGCTAGACCATAAAGAAGGTGGAACCCCAAAGAATTGGTGCCTGTGAACTGTGGGGCTGGAGAAGACTCCTGAAAGTCCCCTGGACAGCAAAGAGATCAAACCAGCTGATCTTAAGGGAGATCAACTCTGACTATTCACTGGAAGGACTGATGCTGAAGCTGAAACTCCAGTATTTTGGTCATCTGATGTGAACAGACGACTCATTGGAAAAGTCCCTGATGCTGGGAAAGATGGAGGGCCGAAAGAGAAGAGGTGTCAGAGGATGAGCTGGCTGGACGGCATCGCTGATGCAGTGAACGTGAACTTGGGTAAACTTCGGGAGATGGTGAGAGACAGGGAGGCCTGGCGTGCTGCAGACCATGGGGTCCAAGCAGTCCAAGAGTCAGACATGTCTGAGCGCCTGAGCAACAGCAAGAAACCAGATCCTGCCCTCAGAGCTTCCAGGAGCCAATCCTGCCGACACCTCGATTTCAGTCCAGTGAGACTGACTTTGGACTTCTGGTCCCAGAACTGTTTGTAGCAGGTTAAGTTCATGTTGCTTTAGTTGCTACATCTTTCATAGTTTGTTACAGCAGTCCCAGAAACTAACACAGCTATGTCTGAGAATCACAGCCAGGAACATCACTCTCGCGCTTCCAGGACGCATGTGGCCTGCAGACATTGTGCTTACAAGCTTGTTTTTGCCTTCACAGTGTTTTAAAGTCTTTTTAAATTCTTGAGAACCACTTAAAGTCATGATGTTTCATATGAAGATCAGAATTTCTGGCTTCTCTGTGTCTGTACGAGGTCCAGGTTCTCACATGGCAACATCTGATTTCAGCTGGCCAGAACCTTTTCCCAAACCTCCTCCTTCTCTTCCAGCATACTTTAAAAAGTAATACTTCTAAAAACTAATTTTGATTCTTGTCAAGGTGGTACACTCAGATAATTGAAGGATAACAAGCAGGGCCGTAAGAATTGAAGAAAAACTAATTTTCCCATCACTCAAAAATTTCCACCCTCAGTTCATACTTTCAGCTTTAAAAATATCTATTTCTTCATGAATTTCTAAAAAATATCCTTGCCCATGTTTATCATGGGTACCCAACACTAGACGATATCTTGCTACTGAGGCTCTGGAAAGGATAGAACCAGCTGTTAACCCCACTCCAATTCCACTCTTCTCTCATTTTCTCAGTGTGATAAAATAAAACTTGATATTCTGCCAAACCTTGTTTTTCTCTGGGTTCCTTTTTTAAAAAGTTAATTTATTTATTGTAATTGGAGGCTGATTACTTTACAGTATTGTAGTGGGGTTTGCCACACACTGACACGGCAAGCTGCAGTCCATGAGCTCCCAAAGGGTGGGACACGACCGAGCGACTGAACTGACTGACTGACATGAGTCAGCCACGGGTGGACCTGTGTCTCCCGTCCTGAACCCCCTCCCACCTCCCTCCCCATCCCATCCCTCTGGGTCACCCAGTGCACCAGCCCTGAGCACCCTGTCTCATGCATCGAACCTGGACTGGCGATCTGTTTCATACATGGTAATATACATGTTTCAATGCTATTCTCTCAAATCTTTTTTTTAATTTGATTTTGGTATCCAGTTTTCATGTAGATGATTTTCCTTAATTTGTTTCTTGATTCTTCCCTTTCATACTAAAGAATGAGGCATGGAACAGCTGGTTGGGACCCCTGTGGGCACTGCCCTGAACAAACTGGGTTCTTGGTGGGCTGCAGACCTGTCTTCCCATGTTTCTTCATGCCACTGTTCAGCGGAGGGGAGATGGTCATCAGGATGCCTGCCGCATGCCAGGCACTTCCCTGGGAATAGTCCTAAGATGGAAAGGAAGCTCTTCCTTCCCTAAAAGTTCAGGAAGTAAGCAGACACGACACTAGTATTTATGGAGAACTAACGTACTTCACTGTAGAGCCAGCTGAGGTTGCTCCTGCCGTGTGGTCCTACAAACAGAGACACAGTGAGGTCAGGCAGCTTGGCCAAGGTCACAGGCTCTGGAAGGTGAGGAGGGGGCGGGGGGGGGGAGGTGGAACGTCTCAGTCCCCAGGGTCAGAGCTTTTTTTGCAAAGCTATATCACATCTCTTGCGAGGCTGAAGGAGGGTGTTTGCTATGACCAGTGTGTTCTCTCGGCAAAACTCTGGTTAGCCTTTACTCTGCTTCACTTTGTAATCCAAGGCCAAACTGGCCTGTTACTCCAGGTATCTCTTGACTTCCTACTTGTGCATTCCAGTCCCCTCTGATGAAAGGGACTTTTTTTTTTTTTTTTTGGTGGAGCTCAAATCATGAATTCATTGCAAAATTCAGGCTTAAATTGAAGAAACTGTGGAAAACCACTAGATCATTCAGGTATGACCAAAATCAAGTTCCTTATGATTATACAATGGAGGTTAAGGAATGGATTCAAGGGATTAGATATGCTAGACAGAGTGCCTGAAGAACTATGGACACAGGTTCATAACATTGTATAGGAGGTGGTGACCAAAACAATCCCCAAGAAAAAGAAATGGAAGAAGGCAAAGTGGCTGTCTGAGGAGGCCTTACAAAGAGCTGAGAAAAGAAGAGACGCGAAGGGCAAAGGAGAAAGGTAAAGAGATACCCAACTGAATCCAGAGTTCCAGAGAAGAGAAAAGAGAGATAAGAAGATCTTCTAAACTGAACAGTGCAAACAAATAGAGGAAAACAATACAATGGGAAAGGCTAACTATCTCTTCAAGAAAATTGGAGATACCAAGGGAGTGTTTCATGCAAAGATGGACACGACAAAGGACAGGAACAGCAAGGACCTAACAGAAGCAGACGATGCTAAGAAAGAGGTGACAAAAATGCGCGGAAGAGCTGTGCAGAAAAGACCTTAACGGCCTGGGCCACCGCGGCGGTGAGGCCACTCACCCAGCGCCGGGCATGCTGGGGTGTGGCAGCGACTGGGCACGAGGAAGCAACACTGCAAACAAAGCCAGTGGAGGAGACGGAATTCCAGCAGCGCTACTCAAAATCCTAAAAGACAACGCTGTCAAAGTGCTGCACTCAACATGCCAACAAATTTCGAAAACGCAGCAGTGGCCACAGGAATGGAAAATGTCACTTTTCATCTCCCATCCTGAAGAACGGTGACGCCGAAGAATGTTCAGACTACCCTACGACTGCGCTCGCTTCACAGGCCAGCAAGGAAGTGCTCAGAGTCTTTCAAGCTAGGCTCCAACAGGACACAAACAGAAGCTCCAGTTGCACAAGCTGGGTTTAGAAAGAGCAGAGGAACCAGAGACCGAATCTTCAACATCTGTTGGGTCACAGAAAAAGGAAGGGAATTCCAGAAAGACATCCACTTCATTGACTACACTAAAGCCTTTGACTGTGTGGATCACAGCCAACCGTGAAAAGTTCTTAAAGAGATGGGAATACCAGACCAGCTTACCTGCCTCTTGAGAAAACTGTATGCAGCTCAGGAACAGAACCGGAAATGGAGCAACAGACTGGCTCAAAACTGGGAAAGAGGACGTCAAGGCTGTACCTTGTCACTCTGCTTATATAACTTCTATGCAAAGTACATTATGTGAAATGCCAGGCTGGATGACTCAAAAGCTGGAATCAAGATGGCCGGGAGAAATAACAACCTCAGAAATGCAGATAATACCACCCTAATGGCGGAAATCGAAGAACTAACGAGCCTCTTGATGAGGGTAAAAAAGGAGAGTGAAAAAGCTGACTTAGAACTCAACATTAAAAAAGATAAGATCATGGCATCTGGCCCCATAACATCATGATAAATAGATGGGAGAAAAGTGGAAACAGTGACAGATTTTATTTTCTTGGTCTCCAAAATCACTGTGGATGGTGACTGCAGCCATGAAATTAAAAGATGCTTGCTCCTTGAAATAAAAGCTATGACAAACCTAGATAGCATTTTAAAAAGCAGGGACATCACGTCACTTGGCCACAAAATTCTGTACACTCAAAGCATTGCCTTTTTCAGTAGTCATGTATACACCTGATCTTAGCCAAAAGGCTGAGAAGCTATAATAGTCACGCACAGATGTGAGAGTTGGACCATAAAGAAGGCTGAGCACTGAAGAATTGGTGCTTTCAACCTGTGGTGTTGGAGAAGACTCTTGAGAGTCCCTTGGACTGCAAGGAGAGCAAACCAGTCAATCCTAAAGGAAATCAATCCTGAATATTTATTGGAAGGACTGATGCTGAAGCTGGAGTTCCAATACTTTGGTCACCTGATGCAAAGAGCCAACTCATTGGAAAAGACCTTGATGCTGGGAAAGACTGAGGGCAGGAGAAGGGGGTGACAGAAGATGAGATGGTTGTGTGGTCTCACCGACTCAATGGACATGAGTTTGAGCAAGCTCTGGGAGACAGTGAATGACAGGGAAGCCTGGTGTGCTGCCGTCCACGGGGTCACAGAGTCAGACAGAGCGACAGAACAACAATAAATTCATTGGAAGAACTGGTGCCGAAGCTGAAGCTCTAGCACTCTGGCCACCTGTCGGGAGGCACCAGCTGCTTGGAAAAGACCCTGATGCTGGGAAAGGTTGAGGGCAAGAGGAGAAGGGGGCAACAGAGGATGAGATGGCTGGATGGCATCATCAACTCAATGGACATGAGTTCAGGCCAACTCCAGGAGATAATGGACAGGGAAGCCCGGTGTGCTGCAGTCCATGGTCTGTTAAAGAGTCAGACATGACTTAGGGACTAAACAACAACAATATCACATCTCACTGAAAAAAGCGATGGATAAGAAAAAGTTAGACAAAGTCAGGCAGGCCTTGAAGGCAGAAGCAGCAAGACAGAACACACAAAGGGAGTAGTTTTCAGGAGAGAGAATTGTAGAAGCTGGGAGTGGAGAGGCTGTGAGCACTGACCGATGAGGGCTTTCAGCAAGCATGACCCTAGGGGACAAGATTCTTGGGAGGGAGGATCCTCTTGGAACCCTGGAGCTAGAGGCCACGGGCAGAGAACATGAACATCATCGGTGCTCGGTAAACAAACTGAGGGGGATCCTGAAAGGAGTCAGATTCAGTGGGGAGGGGAAAGGAACAAAAACTGGAACATAGAGTTATCCCAGGCCTGGGGAGCCCTCTGAGGGGCCTCTCACTTCTGGAGAATTCTTTGGAGTCTAGCCGATCTCTGGGCTTCTAGCGAGGAAGGTGGCCTAGCAGAGATGCTGGGGTGCTCGGCGCTGAGCCCCCACCTGGAGCCCACACATCCTTCTGGCACTGAGGCTGACCTCCAAGTGCTCACACAGGCAGCCAGGCTCTTGGCAGCTGATTCAAATGCCCCGTGAGCCGGTTGCCTCAGTCACTGCAGGCCTATGCTGTTTGACACTTGTTTATTTCTTCACTCGGATGAAAAGCATGTGCTGGGAGCTCCCAGCAGCCAAGTGCTGTGGACACCATTCTCCCTGTGATTTTAATTAAGCCGAGATCCCCCGGCTACATGTCCAAACTTGGAGCTACGGACGCAAGAGCAAGGAAAATCCTGCAGATCCCAAGAGGGCCAAGTTGTGCTCCCAAGAAAAGAGGTGGGGGACTTCTTCGGCAGGCCAGAGGGTAAGACTTCCTGCTATCAGTGCAGGGATGTGGGTTCGATCCCAGGTTGGAGAGCTAAGATCCCACAGGCTACTCAGCACGGCCAAAAAATGGAATTAAAAAAAAAAATCTGTCTTTTCAAGAAAAGAAAAATGAAAGTACTTAAAGAAGAGAGGTAATCACGTAAGGTGGCAAGATGAGAGGGGATATTGTGGTAGGACAGACCTGGGGGCCGCTCCCAGCATTGCTGTGGGCCAGCTCTGTGGCCTCCTGCAAGTTCCTCACCTGCTCTGAGCCTCAGAGCTTACTCACCTATAACGTGAGATAATAAGTCTCGCCTGTCAGGTGGAGGTGGTTGTCGTTCAGCCGCTCAGTCGTGTCCAGCCCTTTGCGACCTCATGGACTGCAGCACACCAGGCTTCCCTGTCCTTCACTATATCCTGGAGCTTGCTCAAACTCATGTCCATTGCCATCAGTGATGCCATCCAACCCTCTGATCCTCTGTCATCCCCTTCTCCTCCTGCCCTAAATCTTTCCCAGCATCAGGGTCTTTTCCAATGAGTCGGCTCTTCGCATCAGGTGGCCAGAGTATTGGAGCTTCGGCTTCAGCATCAGTCCTTCCAATGAATAGTCAGGGTTGGCTTCCATTAGGATTGACTGGTTTGATTGTGAAATTCAAATAAAGTGCCGTGCTAATCAAAGAGGGTTCTTTTCTCTGCAAGGACCACTCAAGCTAACTCAGGAAGCTGGTGCCTGGAGATGGGTCTGGAGTCAGCCATCCATCTGTCCTGCTGGTTCTTGGGACCACGTGATCACGGCCTCCCCACCAGACCCTCCCCCCACCACCCTCCTCTTCCTGTCAGGTGGCTCCAGTGTTGTCTGAGGACCTGCTTCCTGTAAGGCCTGTACTCTGCAGCCTTTGCTTGGGGCTCCCATGCTGGCCATTCCTCAAGTTCCCCAGTTTGCACCCCTAGGGAAGCACTGACTGGGCCAGGTCCTGCCCGGGAGCTGGGAGGGACAGGGTGCAGGTCACCGGCCTGTGCCTGGAGGGGTCCTGGCCCCGTGTCCAGCCTGTCCCAGCCTCTGGGGCGAGCTGGCGTAGCTCTCGGGTCCCAGCAGTGGGTCTCACAGTGTCGGTAGGTTCCCTGGGCCAGGCCTGTGGGGTCAGTGGGGATTACAGCCCTGGAACGTGTAAATGGGCCCGCAAAGGGGCATTTCTCTTTCTTCCTGCGGGTCACAGGCTCCCAAGGCAGAGGAAGGCCTTATTTTCTGCAAGGACAGGTTTCCTGCCCCTCCTGGCATTTTCCATCCTCGTACGTGTCTCTAATTCCATCTCCAGAAGCTCAGGGCCCCTCAGCAGGGAGCCAGTCGGAGAAATACAGGCTGCACGGTGTTGGTGGGGAAAACGCGTGCTCTGGGGCTATGAACTGCTCTGGAAACAAATAAAGCAAGACAGAGACACCTTCCTGTGTAGGCCCGCGTCTGTAAACCACGTGGCGGGACCCGGTGCATGGTGACCGCTGCGCCCTCGGGACGGGGCGGCTGGAAAGGTTTCTGCTTCTTCCTCCTCTGAGGGGAGATTCTCTCAGGACCGCCTTCCTCCAGCCCTGAGGAGAGAGCCCTCCCGGCAGGAGTGGCCTTGCATGTGCAGGCATGCACACACACATACCACAATCATGCGTGCGCACACACACACACACAACATGCACGACATACACAAACACAAATAATGCACACAGTCACCGCACCTAATACACACACACGCACAGACACGTGCACACACATGCACACGCTTATCATGCATTAACATGCACACACACAAACACGCACGCTCAACATAAATAACATGCACACACACACCACACACATCACACATGCACACACACACAAGCATTGTTCAGTTCAGTCGCTCAGCCGTGTCCGACTCTTTGTGCCCCATGGACTGCAGCACGCCAGGCCTCCCTGTCCATCACCAACTCCCGGAGCATGCTCAAACTCATGTCCATTGAGTCGGTGATGCCATCCAACTATCTCGTCCTCTGTCGTCCCCTTCTCCTCCAGCCTTCAACCTTTCCCAGCATCAGGGGCTTTTCAAATGAGTCAGTTCTTCACAAACATACACATGCACAAATATTCACCAGATATAACATGCACGCATAGACACACACACACGTGCTCAACATATGTGACAGGCACACACACATCCATGCACACATAAGCATCTTGCATAACACGCACACATACACACACACACAAATGCACACAGACACCGTCCAACAGCTGCCAGCCAAGGGTGGACGCCGCACGGCCAGCCCCACAGTTTACGCAGTGGCTCAGGCTATGACTCAGATATTCTGCACCCTGGTCCCCAGACGCCCTGGAGCTCCGCCCTCGCCACAGACACCCTCTCCTCTAAGGAGTTTCCACGTTCACTTCAGCAAACGCCCGGTAGCCGATCTGTTTACTTTCCAATGCCTCTGTGACTCAACTTGTTCCTCTAGCAGCAAAGAAAAGTCAGAGGAGCTAAGCACAAACATTTGTGTTCGGGGAACTCACTGCCTTCCTACTCCTGATCTCTGTCTAAGTGTTATCCAGAAGTCAGTGCAGCTACTAAAGAACGTTCTTTTCACTTTCTTTTGCCCAATATGAAGCTAGAGCTCACAGTTCTAAAGAATAACTAGTAGGCTTAAAAGCTTCTGCTTGAGTCTTCATGTGGTTCTAGAAGGTTCTTCTGCCTCCTCAGAGTTCTTGTGGATGGTCAGCATGGAAGATGTCATGTGAGTCTGTGAGCTCACTTCCTTATTTCACCTTTGTTCATTCTGGAATCTTCCTGTGATGCCAGCTGTCAGCAAAAGAACCATGAAAAGACAGAAAACACATGCTGGGATCCATCGAGAGGGTTGAGGGCACGGGCATTGGTGTTTCCTCTGCAGCCTCTCTGAGCCTCGATTTTCTTGTCTGTAAACTGGGGACATGTGTGCTGCATCCGTGTGGTTGTCAAGATTGCACAGGGCAGTCTGCGTGGGTGCTTAGCACACAGCCCAGGCTTGAGCCCACAGCTTGAGAATTCCAACTAAACGCTTACACTGAGAAAATATGTATTTTCTCACACATTGATTAGAGGGCTTTAGCCCTTGGTAAAGATTATCAAAAAGGAACCCCAGCAAATATAGTCATAAGAACAACTCAAATATCACTTACATGTGGAATCTTAAAAAATGGTGCAAATGAACTTGTTTACGACACAGAAACAGACTCACAGATAGAAAAACAAACCTATGGTTCAGCATCAGTGCAGTCGCTCAGTCGTGTCTGACTCTTTGCAACTCCACGAACTGCAGCACGCCAGGCCTCCCCGTCCATCACCAACTCCTGGAGTCCACCCAAACCCCTGTCCATTGAGTCGGTGATGCCATCCAACCATCTCATCCTCTGTCGTCCCCTTCTCCTCCTGCCCTCAATCTTTCCCAGCATCAGGGTCTTTTCAAATGAGTCAGCTCTTCACATCAGGTGGCCAAAATATTGGAGTTTCAGCTTCAACATCAGTCCTTCCAATGAACACCCAGGACTGATTAGGGGAAATGTACATGGGGGGTAGAGAGGGGGGAGGATATATTAGGATCTGCTACAGAGCACAAGGAGCTCTATTTAATTCTCTGTAATAACCTCTATAAGAAAAGAATCTGAAAAATAATGGCTATATACAGATATGTATATATATATATGTGTGTATGTACATATATATACATGTATATACATACACACGCACACATATACACACATATATATAACTGAATCATCTGCTGGCTCAGCTGGTAAAGGATCCACCTGCAATGCGGGAGACCTGGGTTCCATGCCTGGGTTGGGAAGATCCCCTGGAGAAGGGAAAGGCTACCCACTCTAGTATTCTGGCCTGGAGAATTCCATGGACTGAAACTAACACAATATTTTAAATCAACTATACCCCAACATAAAGTCAATATAAGATAGCAATTTTTAAAAAGAATTAAAGATTGGTAGGTAACCCATAGCTTTCGGAAAGATTTCTTTTATGTAGTTGTAGACGATTATTTTGGAGAAGGAAATGGCAACCCACTCTAGGGTTCTTGCCTGGAGAATCCCAGGGACAGGGGAGCCTGGTGGGCTGCCGTCTATAGGGTCGTGCAGAGTCAGACATGACTGAAGCGACTTAGCAGCAGCAGCAGCAGATAATTATTTATCACAGTACAACTATACTGTGAATAAAAATGGAATTACTAATTTAAAAAGAACAACTCAGATTTCAAATCATACTAACTTACCCAGAACATCACAGTAAGAATGTAAGAGTAAGGATATATAACTTTTGATAATTTAAGTGGAATTTGCCTATGGAGCTCACTGGTCACAACTAACACGTTATTACACCCCCACACACACACTGGTTTGCACAGTGTGGGAAAGATTACTCCTGGTTCTGTAACCCAGTGACTCAACTACATGAGCACCCTGAACAGGGCCATGAAGAGCACTGTGCTGTCTCTAAACAAGATGGAAAGCCCACAGCTTGTCCCCGGGACTCAGCACATGCTTCTTGCTGTCAGTAGCGGAGGTTAAACCTGGTCGTTGGTGAGGAAGAACAAGAGGACTGTGAAACCTCCTGCTTCCTTCGTGGAGTGACCGTGGTGTGCGACCTCTGTCTCGTGGGCATTCAGGTGAAGACTACGGGGCTTATAACGTTTATATAAAGTCCGTGAGCTGAAATGGCTCATCTTGCAACAGAGACGATGACCAACAGCAACCTTCCAGTTCTCAGAAAAGACTGAAGTTAATGCTGAAAGCAAACAGTTGTCATAACATAAATTTGCAGTAACACTCTGGTAAAGCTCCTGCATCATCTGTTCCAGAGGTCTGCAAATTTTGTAAAGGGCCAGATAGTAAATATCCTAGGCTCAAGGGCCCAGATGGTCTTTGTCAAATCAACTCAACTCTGCCGGTGCAGAGCCAACCCGTCATTAAAGTAACTGGTATCAAACTTACCTTCCCACCATAAATATCCTGGTAGAGAATCTGCCTGCAATGCAAGAGACCTGGGTTCGATCCCTGGGTGAGGAAGATCCTCTGGAGATGGGAATGGCTACCTGCTCCAGTATTCTTGCCTGGAGAATTTCATGGACAGAGGAGCCTGGCGGGCTACAGTCCATGGGTTGCAGAAAGTCAGACACGACTGAGAAAGTCAGACACTACTAACATTTGGTCAAAATACATGAAACAATTGCTTTTAAGTAGCAAATGCTGGGCAGTGTGGCATTCGAATCTCTGATAGAAGATAAATAAAGTCAGCTCTACAGTCGCCCTAGTTTCCTGCCTGTTTATGAGCACATCTGGCCACGGTGTTGAGAGGGAGACCTCACCATGGTGGTCTTGCTGGGCGGAGAAGTAGGAGGTCAGAATCAGGCAAGATGAAGTGGCCAGAATTTACCATTCAGGTGCTGGTGGGGAGGCAGCTGTGGACAGAAAGAGCATCAGCTATATGTATTTACAGCAGCTCCCATCAGTCTTAGATTGAATACTTGTTGCTCTTCAGCCGCTAAGTCGTGTCTGGCTCTTCACGGCCCGATGGACTGCAGAGTGCCAGGCTTCCCTGTCCTTCAGTATCTCCTAGGGTATGGTCAGGTTCAAGTCCGTTGATTTGCTGATGCTCTCTAACCATCTTATATTCTGCCACCCCCCTCTCCTCTCACCTTCCATCTTTTCCAGCTTTAGCATCTTTCCCAAGAGGTCAGCTCTTCATATCAGGTGGCCAGATTATTAGGGCTTCAGCTTCAGCATCAGTCCTTCCAATGAATATTCAGCATTGATTTCCTTTAGGATCGAATGGTTTGATCTCCTTGCACTCTAAGGGACTCTCAAGAGTCTTTTCCAACACCACAGTTCAAAATCATCAATTCTTTGGTGCTCAGCCTTGGGTCTAACTCTCACGTCTGTACATGACCGCCAGAAAAACCATAGCTTTGACTAGATGGAGCTTTGTCAGCAAAGTGGTGCCTCTGCTTCTTAATATGCTGTCTAGGTTTGTCATGCCTTTTCTTCCCAGGAGTAAGCGCCTTTTAATTTCATGGCTGCCGTCACTGTCTGTAGTGATTTTGGAGCCCAAGAAAATAAAGTCTGTCACTGCTTCCACTTTTCCCCCTTCTATTTGCCATGATGTGATGAGACCAGATGCCATGATCTTAGATTGAATGCTGAGCTGTACATTTATACGTAAAACACTTAAGGAAGAAATTATAATAATTCTACATAAATTCATAAGAGGAAGGAACATGAAACCTTTTATGAACCAGCATAATCCCAACATGAATACTATGCAAAGACATTACAAGGAAACTACAGAATATCCCTCATAAACATAGAAGCAAAAATTATTAATATTAATGAAATGTCATTAAACCAAACATAGCAATACATATAAAAGGATAATATATCATGACCAAGAGATCAGGAACGCTTGGCTTAATATTCCAGTATGAATCAGTGTGATCCATCTCTTTAATAGAACGAAACAGGAATAAACACATATGCCGCTGCTGCCGCCAAGTCGCGTCAGTCGTGTCCGACTCTGTGCAGCCCCATAGACGGCAGCTCACCAGGCTCCCCCGTCCCTGGGATTCTCCGGGCAGGAACACTGCAGTGGGCTGCCATTTCCTTCTCCAATGCATGCATGCATGCTAAGTCGCTTCAGTCGTGTCCGACTCTGTGCGACTCTATGGACAGCAGCCCACCAGGCCCTTCCATCCACAGGATTCTCCAGGCAGGAACACTGCAGTGGGTTGCCACTTCCTTCTCCAAAACACATATGGTTAACAAGATAAATATAGGCAAAAAAGCTTGACACAATTCAGTCCATTGTTCATAAAAATTCTCAGTAAACTAAAAATAGAAGATGATTTTATCAATCCAGTAAAGAGCATCTGTGAAAATATTTATACCTAGCACTACATCTAATAGTGAAGAGCTGACTACTTTCCCTGTATGAGCAGACACAGGTAAGGATTCCCACTCTAACCATTTCTGTTCAGTACCTCCATAGTCTCTGTCCAGTGCATTAAGATGAGAGAGGAGAACCAAATTACAATATTGTGTTGGCCAAAGTGTTCCTTTGGGTTTTTCCATAAGATATTACAAAAGACCTGAAAGAACTTTTTGGCCAACCGAATACACGTAAGTAGGAAAGGAAGTGGGCTTTCCCAGTGGCTCAGTGGAAAAGAATCTGCCTGCAGTGTGGGAGATGCAGGTTTGATCCCTGGATTGGGAAGATCCCCTGAAGGGAGGCCTGGCAACCCCCTCCAGTTTTCTTGAGTGGAGAATCCAGTGGACAGAGGAGCCTGGAAATCTCAGTCCATAGAGTCACAAAGAGTCAGACACAACTGAAGTGGCTTAGCACACACGCACACAGAAAAAGAAGTTAAATAGTATTTTTCCCCATAGAAGACATGATTATATACACAGAAACTCCTAAGAATTTTCCCTCCAAAGCCACTAAAACTAATTAGTGAATTTAGCAAGGACGCAAGATATAAGTAAATATTTCTGTGTAGTAATAATAACAGCAACAGAAAAGGAAAATAAAAGATCCCATGTACACTACCAGGCAAAATCTTGAAATCCCTGGGGATTATTTTAAGGAAATATAAGATCTGTACACTGAAAACTATGACATTGCTGAGAAAACTTTAAAAAGACATGAGTCATAGCATGCTCATAAATTAGAGGCTTCGGTCCCCTCAGATTTGTCAAGTTTATAGAGTTAACAGAGTCTCAATCAAAATCTCGCCTGGATTTTTGGTGGAAATAGACAAGCTTATTTTCAAATTATTATGGACATGCAAATATACCAGAAATGCCAAAACAATTTTGAAAAATAGAAAGTTGAAAACTTACACCGCATAAAGAGTTACTACACAGCTACAGTAGTAAAGACAGAGTGATACTTGGGTAAGCGAGTCCGTAACAATGGATAGAACAAAAGGTGTGCAGAAATGGGCCCAGACATTTAGGGTCAGCTGGTTTTTGACAAAGTAGCTAGATAATTCAATGAGAAAAGCGTGATCTTTTCAACAAATGGTCCTGGAACAGTTTGATATCCATATGGTGAAAAATTACCCTTGACTCTTACCTCAGAGCGTATACAAAACCTGATATGAAAGGCCAAAGATACATACAGGAAAGCCAAAACTGCAAAGCTTCTAGAAGAAAAAAATAGGAGAAAATCTTCAATGAAGTAGGCAAAAAATTTTTTATATAGGACTTACTCAAAAAGCATTCATCACAAGTGGAAAAGTTCGGTTAGTTGAACTGATCAAAATTAAAAGTCACTGGAAGACTTTTAGGAAAATAAAAAGGCAAGTCAGAGACTTGGAGAGAATAGTCTCAAAACGTACTTGGCAAGAGGTCTTATTTCCAGAACAAATAAAGAAATCTTACGATTAATAATCAGAAGGTCAGCAATCCAATAGGATATGAGCTGAACACTTTGAGCAGACATTTTACAAAAGAAGATACAATCCTCATGGCCAATAAGCGCATGGAAAGGTGTTCAACACCAGGAGCATCACCACCAGCCATCAAGGAAACAAGCGTGAAAACCCTATGAGACACCACTGCAAACTCAGCAGAAGAGCCACGTTAAAAACTGGCAGCGCAGAGGCCACAGTCGGCGACCAGGTGGTAGAGGGAGGTGCCACCCTGAGTGAGGTCCTCACACTCCCGACCTGGAGCCCAGGGCTCTGGAGTGTCCCTGACTCTCCCCCTCTCGCCCTTTCTGTAGATTCCTGGGTGGGTCCTTCAGCAACCAGAGAAGCCAGCACATGCCAGCACACAGGACGGAAGCTCTGGGTCCTCCCGGAGGGGCTCATTCCTACCTCTGTGCCCCTCAGATATGACCCTCAGGCCTGTTGTCCCCACACCCAAAGGCCTCTGACCACAGTTTTCCAGGGCCCTTGGGGATCTCTGACAAATTTCAAGCTCATCATGAGACTCCTGGATTCAACAAGATCTCCCTTATTTTTAAAAAATTCCTTGTAAAAGTGAGAGATGAGCAAGCGTGTCACTTCCTGAGTTTCTAGAACATGTAAAACCAATAAAATTCAACTGGTTAGAGGCTGGCAAAACATGAACAGGGATTGCCAAGTTCCTTGGCTTTATTTTGAAGCCTGTATTTACTTAGAAAGAATATATATTTTCTGATATTCTATTTTCTACTGTGTTTCTCTTTAGGTCTTACAAAATGGTCTTATAAGTTATCGAGTTTCCAAGAGGCTCTTAGAGTTTGTGAAGGAAGACAAGAGAATTGCGTTTTAAGTGTTGTCTTCCCTAGAAACCCAATGACTCAACAAATCCTACACCAGGCAACAGCAGCCGTCTCTTCCCACACCGCAGGAATCTGGTGTACAAAAGGAAGCTGAGTGTGGAAACAATAAGACATTCGACATAGAAATTAGAAGCTCATGTGTGTCTTCAGGGAGTTCCCACAAGAGGGAAAATGTGAATAGAGTACAGACGTTTTTCCCAGGAGAAAAGACCAGGCTGGGGGATTAAAGTAAGATTTGGGTGTTCTTTAGGGAAACTAAAGACCAGAAAGCCAGCAGCTATCCAGTCTGAAACTACAATAAACCAAACTGCTTCCCCTAGCTTCATGCATAGTACAGAAATATTCCAGAGAAAACAGACTAGGAGTTAGGGGGTCTGTCGGTATACACACAGACTAGAGTGAATTCTTTTAAATTGTGATTTTCTTCCCATCTATTACCTTTCAATGTTTGTGAATGTAAAAATACAACCCAAATCAACTTTAAAAGTTGGTGAGAAAATGAAGTATCAGTTACACTCAATAAAGCAGGGGGACTGATCAGACAAGATTATACAAAATAAAGCCACAGACCCTTGAAAGCAAGAATGAAGGCAGATCTCAGCCTTTCTCTGATTTGCGTCTCTGGTTCTGGGTTTAGAGCTAGAAGTGGAGGTCAAGGTCATGGGTCAACCTAAGAACTCTATCATGCCAAGTCATCAATGAAAGTGCTGTATAACAGACACACAGACATTTAAGACAGATGTATAAGACACATGGACACATACAACAGAGAGAGACAGACAGACAGGCAAGACAGAGCAGAGGACAAGCAGAGGGGCTTTCCTGACTAATTAGTACCTTCTCCAACCGAACTCGCATTCCCTAGGGCTTTCGAGAAGATAAGGTGTTCTTTCTCTTTACAACAAAGACTGGAATTTTTATTTAGTGGTTCCATACTCTGGTGATGTTTAGGCACCAAGATGAACAAAAGTACCTTGGGTAAACATTCCATCTAGACCCCTACACATGGACAGGATCCCGGTGGAGCTCCATAGCACACAAGGGGCCCCCAAGTCCACAAGCTTCATCTCCTGTGATCATCAGCTACTAGGAAGGCATAATATTTGGGCAGCTCCTGAAGTCCAAGTTTGAGAAAAGGTAAGGGCTTTTCTCACCCTAGAATCTGGGCTCCCCATCCCAGGGAAGGAGGACCTTTGAGTCCAAGGACAGAGTAGAGGAGATTGCCCTCCCAGTGTGTGCAGGCTGGATCTGATTCCTCGAAAGCCTGAACCAAAGGGCAGCCTAAGAGAGAACACACTCAGCTCTGGCTGGCTTGCTGGTCTTCTCCTGCCCTTGGACTCAAGCTCAGACTGGAACTCATGCCATCAGCTCTCCTGTGACTCCAACTGGACTCCAACTGAGATGTGGGGCCTTCTTGGCCTCCATACAGACCATACAGACCTTTGTTGGCAGAGCAATGTCTCTGCTTTTTGACACACTGTCTAGGTTTGCCATCGCTTTGATATAGTCAAGGCTGTGGTCTTCCCAGTGGTCATGTACGGTTGTAAGAGCTACAGTCATAAAGGAGGCTAAATGCCAAAGAATTGATGCCTTCAAACTGTGGTGCTGGAGGAGACTCCTGAAAGTCCCTTGGATAGCAAGGAGATCGAACCAGTCAATCTTAAGGGAGATCAACCCTAAATATTCACTGGAAGGGCTGATGCTGAAGCTGAAGTATTATAGCCATCTGATGTGAACAGGTGACTCACTGGAAAGGTTTTTGATGCTGGGAAAGATTGAAGGCAGAAGGAGAAGAGGGCATCAGAGGAGGAGATGGCTGGATGGCATCACTGATACAATGAACAGGAACTCGGGCAAACACTGGGAGATGGTGATGGACAGGGAGGCTGGCATGCTAGGGTTGCAAAGAGTCAGACACAACTGGGCAACAACAACAACAGCTTCCATAACCAGAGCCCCATGTGCCAATTCCCTGTTACATACATTAATCTCATCCAGAAAAATCCTCACGGACATACCAGCAAATAATATTTAACTAGACATCTGGGCAACCTGTTGCTCAAACCGACACATAAGATTAACCATCACGTTATATTCCCCACCTTTGTTCCCCTGCAGTTACTCTCTTGTCTTTCTGCTCTGTTTACAAGTAAACTTCCCCAAATCGTTGTCACTCACCGTCCCGGTTTTCTCATAACTATACATCTATACATCAGTATATCCTACTGGGTTTGTTTCTGAGAACCCAGCATAGAACAAGTGTCTGTAAAGAACTGTTTGTACTGGCGGTGGTTTTCTTTGGTGGTGATGGTGATCTTGGGGGTGCTTTTAAAGATGAGAGTGGCGTGAAATGATTAAAAGAAGACAAGGAAAAGACATGCTAATGATACAGCAAAGGATGAAAATCAATGTGAAGTGATGCTGAGAATGGAGAGGTCGGATGGGCCCCAAAGAGGCTGCCTACAGTCAGAACAGGGGCCGCCCCCAGCGTACCGGGAAAGGAGGAGGGCGGGTAAAAGAAGGCAAGTGGGAATGGCGACGCAGGTGAGCGCGCTCCGTGGGTTCACTTCTACTTTCTCCAGGAAGGAGGCAAAGCGGTGTGTCGAGAGTTAGGGATTGTCTGGGACCAGAGACATGAGATGAGTTAAAACCATCAATCAGAGAGAGGGAGATTCCGTCCACACATTCCTGGAGCCTGGGTTTCCACCTCCCTCAAAGCCGTAGATCACAGGCAAATATGCTATTAATCCCCATGGCCAGGTTTTTATTCAGTGCAAGGAATTTGCAATGTGATATAAATTTTATAAATTCTTAAATTGTTCTTTGCTGTATCTGCTTGTCACGCTGCCTCAGGAGCCCAGCCAAGGTTTTGTTCTTGTGAACATTTCCAGACAGTCTTTATCAAGCTAGGAGTTTGGCAAGGCAGGTCCACCTCTGTTCACACATGGGGCAGACAAGATTGGTTTCTGACTGCCAGCAGTTTTTGACAGAAGAGGGATGTGAGCTGCGCTCTCGATTTCTGATATGAAGAGCAGTAACGCGCCGGTCTATGCGTCCCAAAGTCATGTCAATATTCATGCATATTTATTTCATTGCACACACCCTTTCTCAGGGTGGTTGGGGCCCTTCCACAGAGAGGTGGGCTCTAGTTTCTCCCCTCAGGTCTGGGCAGGGACTTGTGACCATCCTGAGCGGTGCCGTCTGACAGATTCTGGCGATACATGACTTCCTATGCTGAGTCATAGGAAATATGAAGTCATAGGCTTCCCAGGTGGCTCAGTGGCAAAGAATCTGTCTGCCAGTGCAGGAGACACAAGAGACATGGATTCCAGCCGTGGGTGCGGAAGATCCCCTGCAGTAGGAAATGGCAACCCACTCCAGCATTCTCGCCTCGGAAACCCCATGGACAGAGGAGGCTGGTGGGCTGCAGTCCATGGCATCACAAAGAGTGGGACATGGCTGAGCAACTGAGCACGCACCGTAACTCATAAGAAAAGAGACAGATACCACATCGTCCTGTCTCCCCAACCTTCTACTTCTCCTCCTCCTTCCCACCCCACTCTTTCTCCCCTCCTTTTCTCTCTCTCTCTTTCAATGTCAGGATGTTCATCTCTGAACTCCAGACACCATTATATGAGGAAGCCCAAGCCACACAGAGACCAACACAGAGAAAGGTGAGCCCTCTCTCAACAGCCAGCAACAAATTGCTAACTGCACAAAGGAGCCGCCTTGGAAGTGAGTCCTCCAGCCCCAGTCTAGCCTTCAGTGACTGTAATCCTAGCTGACACCTGCCTTTGCAACCTCACAGGAGAGCAAAGCTGCTCCTGGATTTCTGATCCACAGGAAACCACGTGAGAACATAGTTTATCCTTGTTTTCAGACACTGAGTGTTGGGGGCTTTATTTTGCAGCGTCAGATGATTATAGCAAACAACTTGAATAATGTCAACAAGTCTTGCTTGACCATATACCTCTGTCAGAGTTCTTAGCACCCAGAATGCAGTCCAGGGGAAAGAGTTTAGGGTACATGCTTTATAAATACAGCCACATGGCATGCAAGTGTGCTAAGTCGCTTCAATCATCTCCACTCTTTGAGCCTATGAACTGTAGCCCACAAGACCCCTCTGTCCCTGGGATTCCCCAAGCAAGAATACTGGAGTGGGCTGCTATGGCCTCCTCCAGGGGATCTTCCCGACCCAGGGATGGAACCTGAGCCTCTTAAGTCTCCTGGATTAGCAGGCAGGTTCTTCACCACTAGCACCATCTGAGAAGCCCGCTGCCACACAGAGTCCTCACCAAATCCCCATGTGTCAAGTGCTGAGCTCAGACCTGTTTTACAGATGAGGAAACTGAGGCCCCAAAGTCACAAAGCTGGCAACCGGGAGGCCCAGGACAAGAACCTTTGCCTCTGGGATGACCGTCACAGTCTCCAAAGACATTTCTTCCCTTTGCCTCAGCCTCCTTAGGTCCACCGGGCCCATCTCTGCTCACAGGTAAAGGATGGCAGTGCCACCAACTAAGGGGAGACCGGCCTGTGATTCAGGCCAAGCGGCCCCCAGCTAATACCTCCAGCTCCCAGTCCACTAACTGCCCTGCTGCTGGTCCTCCTGCCGAGATGGTTGCTCTGACTTCAGGGCCTTTCTGTCTAAATACAGACCCAGTGGACGGTGGGAGGAAGAGGTCGGGCTCTGCTGGAGGCCATGGTGCAGAGAAACATGATGTTACTCCTTGGTGTCGTCTGCTTCCAGCAGCGGAAGCTGCTCCCACCCGCTTCTCCCAGCTTCCTGCCACCTTGCACCCTCCAGGCCCAGGGCCCTGCGCTTGAGGCTCTCTGGCGGCCTTTGCAGGGAGGCCCTCACTTTCTTCCCATGAAAGGTTTTCCAATATACGTGCAGTCGCACCGATCCGTCCATTTTTCCATCCAGTCATCAACTTCATTCCTTAAAGACACGTCCTGAAGTTTCTCACCTGCGAATATCAACCGTCCTGGTTTCCCAGTGTTGATCCACCTCTCTGCACTCTCCTCACGCTTGTTCCATTAGTTTCCATGGGAATTTTGGAGACAGAAATCTGACTGAGGGGCCTGCCATCTTGAACCAGATATTGAAGATTTTCAGTAGTAAGGACACCGCTGCAGAGTGACTTAATCCAGGATGCAGAGCCGGATGTGGGCAGCGCTGAGCCAGAGGAGGAGAGAGGCTGGAGGGGGATGCGCAGGCCCTTTGGACGTCACACCTTTTGCCCCTCGGTGGCTCTCTTAGAAGGACATGAAGACTTAGTTGCAGAAAGCCCAGCATGTGCCTGAGGTTAGAAACGCTAGGTCTCCCAGTGACTTTTGCCTTTCCGCTCCCATTAGAAAGAGGGCACAGTGATGAAGACTAAGCATTCTCTGTCCTGAAGGTGCACTTTTCCCACTGCCAGCGGAGGGCTCTGGCCAACAGCAGTTCCCTTAAACAAGGAGAAGGTGGCCCAAGGGGACCTGAGTCAGTGGCTGTGGCCTTGGGGAGGGCTGTGGACCTGATGTTCCAGTTGGGAACATTCAGCTCAGTCTCCCATCCACCTGAATCCACTGGAACCTACGTGTCAGGAAAGCCACGGGTGGAACAGCATCTATGGAACAGCAAGGAGGCCTCCTGGGAACTGGCATGAAGTCGTGCGGCCACGGTCTGTGAAGTCCTAGTGCACAGGGGGCCAGAGTCCTGCCCTGGGAGACCCGGTCTACCCGGATCCAGGACCAGAGGCTGCATCCCTGACCTGCTGGTCAGGCCCTCCTGTTCTAGACGTCTGCTGCTCGTCCCAGCCCTGGTCTCCTCAACCATACGAGGAGACCCCAGCACCACCCAGGCTGCCTCAAAGGGCCGTGGTGGGTCTGGCCTTGGTAGTTTTCTGGCAACGTGTGTTATGCTCCCCACAGGTCTTGCTAGGACCATTTTGGAGGGCTTGAGGCTGAGTCCCTGCTCCCTGGCCCTGCTCTCAGAGCTTGAATCTCAAACCCAGGGAAGGACCTTCTGTTGGGAGCCCCCCTTCATGGATCACAGCCTTGCCATGGTGAAGGGGCTTGTGTAACTCGGTGAAGCTACGAGCCAGGCCGGGCAGGGCCACTCAAGATGGATGAGTCACAATGAAGGGTTCTGACAAAAGTCTGGTCCAGCGGAGGAGGGAATGGCAAACCACTTCACTATTCTTGCCGCAAGAATCCCACGAACAGTACGAAAAGGTAAAATGATATGGCACCGGAAGATGGGCCTCCCAGGTCTGAAGGTATCTAATATGCTACTGGGGAAGAGCAGAGGGCAGTTACTAATATCTCCAGAAACAATGAAGCCGCTGGGCCAAAGCAGAAATGATGCTCAGTTGTGGATGTGTCTGGGGGTGAAAGTGAAGAGGAACTAAAGAGCCT
Source organism: Ovis canadensis (assembly GCF_042477335.2). Lineage (NCBI taxonomy): Eukaryota > Metazoa > Chordata > Mammalia > Artiodactyla > Bovidae > Ovis > Ovis canadensis. Next base: position 4,753,388 of record NC_091245.1, read on the forward strand.
CTTGATGAGGGTGAAAGAGGAGAGTGAAAAAGCTGGCTTAAAACTCAACATTCAAAAAACTAAGATCATGGCATCTGATCTCATCAGCTCATGGCAAACAGAATGGGGAAAAGTGGAAATAGTGACAGATTTTATTTTCTTGGGCTCCAAAATCACTGTAGATGGTGACTGCAGACATGAAATTAAAAGACGCTTGATCGTTGGAAGGAAAGCTATGACAAGCCTAGACATCGTATTGAAAAGCAGAGACATTACTTTGTCAACAAAGGTCCATCAAGTCAAACTATGGTTTTCCCAGTAGTCATGTAAGGATGTGAGAGTTGGACTATAAAGAAAGCTGAGCACCAAAGAATTGATGGCTTTTGAACTATGGTGTTGGAGAAGACTCTTGAGAGTCCCTTGGACTGCAAGGAGATCAAACCAGTCAATCCTAAAGGAAATCAGTCTTGAATATTCATTGGAAGGGCTGATTCTGAAGCTCCAATACTGTGGCTACCTGATGCGAAGAGCCAACTCATTGGAAAAGACCATGATTCTGGGAAAGATAGAAGGCAAAAGGAGAATCGGGTGGCAGAGGATGAGATGGTTAGATAGCATCACTAACTCAATGGACATTAATTGGAGAAAACTCCAAGAGACAGTGGAAGACAGAGGAGCCTGGAGTGCTGCAGTCCATGGGGTCATAAAGATTGGATACAACTTAGCTACTGAAACAACAGCTCACCATACTCCAGGGATCACTCTTATAGCGTCTGACATGAATGTTTCTTTTCATTCTGATACAATATTATGAGGCAGGAACTATCATCATTCTCCAATTTCATTCAGATAAACAGAGACAGTAACCTCAGGAAGGTTAAGGGTCACGGCCAAGGTCACTCATCCAGAGAGGATGAGCCGGCAGAGCTCACGTCCTAGCCTCCACACATATCTGCATCAGGAGGAAGGGGCTTGGGAGGGGTTTCTTTTTAAGGTCTGTGATGTGTTTCCCAAACACACAAATAAAGCAAACTGTCCTTTCTAGTGTCATAGGATTCTATGTCATTTTTTCTCTTCTTTAGTTTCCAAATATCCCATTAAATGTTTAACATTTAATAGAGTTAATAGTAAATGCCTGGGGGCTTCCCTGGGGGCTCACTGATGGGGAATCTGCCTGCCAATGCAGGGTTCAATCCCTGGTCCAGAAAGATCCCACAAGCCATGGAACAACAAAGCCTACACCTCACAACTCCTGAGCCTGTGCTCCGGAGCCCGGGCGCTGCAGCTACTGAAGTCCCCACACCCTAGAGCCCGTGCTCCGCAACAGGAGAGGTCACCGCAGTGCGAAGCCCGCGTACCACAGAGACAGAGTAGCCCCTGCTACCCACAGCCGGAAAAAAGCTCGCGCAGCACTCAAGAGCCGGCACAGCCAAAAGTGAATAAATAAAATTTAAAAAATCAGCAAAGGCCTCTGTGAGCCCCAGTTCATCTGTGCATCCCCGGAGACTGCAGAGCAGATTTCTGCACACTTTGGTGATAGGTACACCTTTGTGCTGGAGAATGAGAACTATGGTTCCTGGTCCCAGTGACACCGCCTGTGCCGGTGTGAGTGTGTGAGTGTGTGTGCCTGCATGTGTACTGGGTAAGCGTAGGAGCTGGATTTGGGGTTATTTTGGAAAGGCTTTCCAGATGATTCTGCTAGTCACATCCATTTTGCTTGAGAATGATTCGTTTAACTTTATTTTTAACATTAGAATTAACCTTCAATGTCACTATAACTAATTCTACTAGCTGAACCCATCCACTTGTTCTTACTACAAATGAAAAACCGTATGTTTCATTTTCCCCACCCTGTTATCAAAGTCAGTTTTGCTCATTCAGGAATATTTAAAAGATACAAAGGAAGCAGAAAGAAAAAAAAATACAAGAAGTACCATCACCAATATTTATACTTTGGTATAAATGTGCTTTTGGTCTTTAAAACACACATTAATAATAACATGCCTGTGTTCAGTAAACAAATAACTAAACCAGTATCTTTCTTTTCAAACTTACTATGTCATAAATCCTTTCCGTTTTACTAATGTATTGGGAAATCTGCTTAAAGGCTTTTTAGTATTCTATCAAGAGCATTTGCAATAATTTTTTCACCTATCCTATGACTGGATATTTCAGGGATTTTCCTCCCTCAAGTTTATTATTATAAAAATGCGGAAATGAATCTATGCCTATTTTTTTTAATTGGTTTGGTTTCAAGAGAAGAAATTATTGACTAAAAGAATATGAATATTTTTCAATCTTAAAGTGTGTTGCAAAATTAATTTCAAAAATTTTCAAAATGATTTATTTTCCCTCCTACTGGGGAAAATAGTGCATTAAAGTGCCTGTTTACACACCCACTCTCTGGCTTTGGGTGATCTGAGGCACAGAGGAAAAAACCAACAACTTGCTCTTTTAAAAACAACTTCACATACAACAAGATGCCCACTGTGGATCAAAATGCCCATTCACATGTTTCAACAGGGAATCTCCCTCCCAAGCCACAGGTTTATAGTATTTGAATCAGGTGAACTGAAGCAAATTTGAGAAGAAGAAGAAAAAAAAAAAGCTAGGTTGAACTGCTATTTAAATGATCCTAAATTTTACTGATGAAAACAGTTTTCTCTCTGCATAACTCATCCATCGCTTTGCTCCCTAAAAGGTGTGGTTGAGAAACAGAACAACTTCAAGCACAAGTTCAGATGGACTACAGGGCTTTCAGACTCTGAACCTGAGGTCACCTGGGGACATCAGCCAGCCTGCCTGCCAGCCAGGCTGTAGGACAGAAGCTCCCATCCAGACAGAAGGGATCCCATCCAGATCCCTTAGGAACTGTCAGCTTTGTCAAACATTCTTCACTCTTTACTTGTGATGCACAAAGCAGGGTGGAAAAGAGACAGAAGTAGTTAGAAGCACTGAGAGCCGCCTCCAACAGGAGGAGGTAAAGCATAGCTTCAGTAAAGGGAATTGACACCATCTCAGTTCAGTTCAGTCACTCAGTCATGTCTGACTATTTGCGACCCCATGGACTGCAGCACACCAGGCTTCCCTGCCCATCACTAACTCCCAGAGCTTGCTCAAAGTCATGTCCACTGAGTCAGTGATGACATCCAACCATCTCAGCCTCTGTCGTCCTCTTCTCCTGCCTTCAGGTTTTTCTATAGGAAAACACTCTTTGCAATAGGTGTCCAAAGTACTGGAGCTTCAGCCTCAGCATCAGTCCTTCCAGTGAATATTCAGGACTGATTTCCTTTAAGATTGACTTGTTGGATCTCCTTGCAGTCCAAAGGACTCTCAAGAATCTTCTCCAACACCGCAGTTTTAAAGCAGCAATTCTTTAGCACTCAGCTTTCCCTGTGGTCCAACTCTCACATCCACACGTGACTACTGGAAAAACCATAGCTTTGACTAGATGGACCTTCGTCGGCAAAGTCATTTCTCTGTTTTTTAATATGCTATCTAGGTTTGTCATAGTTTTTCTTCTGAGGAGCAAGTGTCTTTTAATTTTGCGGCTGCAGTCACCATCTGTGGTGATTTTGGAGCCCAAGAGAATGAAGTCTCACACTATTTCCATTGTTTCCCCATCTATCTGGCATGAAGTTATGGGACCAGATGCCATGATCTTAGTTTTCTGAATGTTGAGTTTTAAGCCACCTTTTCCACTCTCCTCTTTCACTTTAATTTTTTCAAGTGAGACATCATTTCCCCTAAAAAAAAAAATTCTGTGGCTGTGCTGGATCTTAGTTGTGACACCCTGGACCTTGAGTTGCCACACTCAGTGTCTTTTATTAATAGTTGCAGTATGCAGGATCTAGTTCCCTGACCAGCATTGAATCTGGGCCCCCTGCACTGAGAGTATGGAGTTTTAGCCACTGGACCACTAGGGAAGCCCTGAGACCATTTCTCTCTCTCTCTCTCTTTTTTTTTTTTCCAATAAACGGAATGTGAGAAGGGATCCAAAATGGAATACAGTGACAAACTCAAACGACAAATGAGAAAGCCGAGAAGAAATGATAACCCAGCAGCACTGAGCACGCCCTGTGCCCAGACTTCGGGTTTCTAATTGTCCAGTGAAAGGAACAGGGATTCTTGGAGAAACAGACGACACCTGAGCTGGCTCTGGGAAGGTACAAGATTAGTCAGGAACATTCTGTGGTGCCATAAAGTAAGACAGTGATCCAAATACAACACTTCAGCTCAGTTCAGTCGGTCAGCTGTGTCCGACTCTTTGTAGCCCCATGGACTGCAGCACGCCAGGCTTCCCTGTCCATCACCAACTCCCGAAGCTTGCTCAAACTCATGTCCATAGAGTCGGTGATGCCATCCAACCATCTCATCCTTTGTGGTCCCCTTCTCCTCCTGCCTTCAATCTTTCCCAGCATCAGGGTCTTTTCCAATAAGCCAGTTCTTCCCATCAGGTGGCCAAAGTATTGGAGTTTCAGCTTCAGCATCAGTCCTTCCAATGAATATTCAGGACTGACTTCCTTTAGGATGGACTGGTGGAGTCATTGCCAAAGCAGGCATGAACTTGAAGGATCACCAGTGACTAAATCTGGGATAAACTGGACAATAAAAATTACATGATAGTCATGGATTAAAATCCTTAAATAAATTAAATACCCAAGAGTCCATACTATTACAAAGAACAGAGCAAGTGAAGCACAGTTCTTACGATGAAATTCCAATTAACACACGTAGAAAGAATGATGAAAATAGAAGGCCCTCACTCAAGTAACACATACTATTAATTGTTGTAGTCAAAAAGCATTCAAATGGAAAGCAAATTTGGTGAATGAAAAGTGTGATGAGAAATGGGTGCTTACATAGTCACAGGGTAATTCCCCACCAGATACTTAATTCAAAGGGAGATATGCTAACAACAGTAAGCAATCTGGCAAAGACCACTTTAACCAAGTCAAAGTGACCATTAGTAGTAATGAGACATACGGCCCTCGTGTACCACTGTTCTAATGCATGGAGAAAGGCATAGCATTTCCTATGGGGCATCCTTGAGAAAAAAATACATAACATCAGTCTCATCATGAGAAAACATCAAGCTAATTCAAATAGAGAGACAGTCTAAAAAATAATGGATGCCTAAAGTTCTTCACTCGCATTGAGGTCATAAAAGTCAGACTGAGGAAGTGTTGTTTAGTGGCCAAGCGGTGTCTGACTCTCGAGACTCCATGGACTGTAGCCCACCAGGCTCCTCTGCCCATGGAATTTCCCAGGCAAGAACACTGGAGTGGGTTGACATTTCCCTCTCCAGGGACTCTTCCTGACCCAGGGATCAAACCCACATCTGCTGCATTGGCAGATGGATTCTTTACTGCTGAGCCACCTGAGAAGCTCATTTAATAGGGCTATGTCAACATTAATTTCCTGGGGTTGATAGCTGTACTATAGCTTATGTCAGAATATTTGAAGAAACTGGAAGGACAGAGTATACTAGAATTTCTGTATTATTTTTGCAATTGTAAGCCTGAAATTCTTTCAAACAAAGTAAAAAAAAAAAAGGCATGATTTTATAGGGTTTCAAAACTTTTCATTGGGAATTTCATTTATAAATCACTTATTGAAATTTTAACAATACTTAAACCTTCATTTGGAGAAGGCAATGGCAACCCACTCCAGTACTCTTGCCTGGAAAATCCCATGGACGGAGGAGCCTGGTAGGCTGCAGTCCATGGGGTCGAGAAGAGTCGGACACGACTGAGCGACTTCACTTTCACTTTCATGCATTGGAGAAGGAAATGGCAACCCACTCCAGTGTTCTTGCCTGGAGAATCCCAGGGACGGGGGAGCCTGGTGGGCTGACGTCTATGGGGTGGCACAGAGTAGGACACGACTGACGCGACTTACCAGCAGCAGCAGCAAACCTTCATTAGGTCACGTAACTTTATCTGTTTAAACAAACTAACAACATAGAGCTTATGGAAATAAAATGAGCTAGGGAAGGAACTATTTTATTTTTTAATTAAAACAGTTGATTTACAATATTGTGTTAATTCCAAGCGTGCAGCAAAGTGATTCAGTTATAGACATACTCACTTTCAGATTCAGGAACTGTCTCTTAGTGTTGAGCAGTAGAGCCAATAGCTAATAGGCATCAAAAAAAAAAAAAGAAAAACTCAACATGCTGACTATTAAGTGGTTAAGTTGAACTAATTATAGAAATCCTTGATATGCTGTGTTGTGCTAAGTCATTTCAGTCGTGTCCAACTCTTTGCGACCCTATGGACTGTAGCCTACAAGGCTCCTCTGTCCATGGGGTTCTCCTGGCAGGAATACTGGAGTGGGTTGCCATGGCCTCCTCGAGTGGATCTTCCTGACCCAGGGGCTGAACCTGGATCTCTCAATTCTCCTGCACTGGCAGGCAGACTCTTTACTACTAGTGCCACCTGGGAAGCCCCCTTGACATGCTGCTGCTGCTGCTAAGTCGCTTCAGTAGTGTCCAACTCTGTGTGACCCCATAGACGGCAGTCCACCAGGCTCCCCCATCCCTGGGATTCTCCAGGCAAGAACACTGGAGTGGGTGGGCATTTCCTTTTCCGATGCATGAAAGTGAAAAGTGAAAGGGAAGTCACTCAGTCATGTCCGACTCTTTGCGACCCCATGTACTGCAGCCTACCAGGCTCCTCCATCCATGGGATTTTCCAGGCAAGAGTACTGGAGTGGGGTGCCATCACCTTCTCCACTTGACATGCTACCTTGATTTAAAAAGAACTCCAACTAGCATTGATAGGAATACATTAGCAGAGACTAATTGAGAATCTCCCCAAAGCATATATTTAGTCAAGGCATTTTCAGAGACATACCTTGGATTTCCTGCAGCTGAATTGAGAAGCAGGTCAATTAGCTATTCCAATTGAAGGCCAGCTTCAGTTTCACGGATAATTAAGCCAGAGCTAGCAGATCACTCAAGTAAGATGTAAATTGTTGATCATTTCAGAATGAGCTAATTAAGGGAACCCTCCAGTTGACTTATGGGTTTTATCAGAAACTGAAGGAATACTCAAGTCAGGATTTTAATCACATTTAATCCCTACCTCTCTGAATTTAAATCCTGCCTGCATTTAAAACTATGGATGATTTCCATCACAAAGCTTCCACTAAATCTTCTCATTCAGGGTGACATTCTAACCTTCTGTAATTTTTATATCTTTTACCAAATCCCTACAAAGATGATCTAACAGAATAACAGGGAAAATTCTCCCTGATTACTGGGAACTAGGAAAAGGTAACCATCCAAATCCCTTAATTCAGTCCATGGGGTTACAAAGAGTCGGACACAACTTAGCAACTGAACAAAAACAACCAGAAAAAAATAACGTAAGGGAAAAGGTGAGCCATCCCACCATTTACATGTTCCAGAGGGGGCTGGGGATTATGGTGGTTGGATGCATAGGGACTGAATTTCAGCCCTGCTGAAGCCTGATCTGGGGCAACTTCAGCCTATAATACCTGCACAGAGAGAGGTGGAGAAGGCAATGACAACCCACTCCAGTACTCTTGCCTGGAAAATCCCATGGACAGAGGAGCCTGGAAGGCTGCAGTCCATGGAGGCGCTGAGGGTTGGACACAACTGAGAGACTTCCCTTTCACGTTTCACTTTCATGCATTGGAGAAGGAAATGGCAACCCAAGCCAGTGTTCTTGCCTGGAGAATCCCAGGGACAGTGAAGTCTGGTGAGCTGCCGTCTATGGGGTGGCACAGAGTCAGACTCGACTGAAGTGACTTAACAGCAGCAAGGAGAGGTGGGGGGTGGGGGCAGCTCCCTGCACAGAGCAGAAAATTCTGCTGCATCCGCTCCTGCTGACCTTTGTCAGCTGGCAGTGGGAGTTAAAGACTCAGAGCCCCCAGCCAGTGGATGGCCCCCTGGGAGGGAGAGTGTCCCCACCAGAAGACTTGCCAGGTTTGCGCCACCTTCCATTACCTGCACTTTCTACCTTTCATATTAAACTGCATTACATCTACTGAAAAGAGAGACCAAGAATTCTGAAATTTTCCATTCGTTTTAAACCTGGAATAGGTTTCTATCTGTCAGGATACAATAAATAAATAAAAAGGCATTGAAAACTCACTAGTTTCTGCAGATGAAAAGATGAAACCAGTTGGCCTATGCAGGGAAACTGAGTCTCCATGAAAGAGAGGCGTTTTAAGAAATGAGAAAGGTTAAAAAAAAAAAAAAGCCAAAGCTAAGAAATTTGAAATATATATTGTAAATGAGATATGAGGAAGTATTTTTTTCTTCATGATCAATTTACTGGTGCAACTGGAGAAAAAGAGCATTTTCAAAGTAGTAGATAAACTACCAATAAAGAATAAACACAAAATGAAGACGGTAACATTCAAGAAATCAGAATATCATCTCCCATATGTCCCAAAATGCGCTTCGGAATTTGTCGTTGTTTTTCCGTCGCTAAGTCATGTCTGACTCTCTGAGACCCCATGGATAGCAGCACATCAAGCTTCCCTGTCATTCACTCTCTCCTGGAATTTGCTCAAATTCATGTTCATTGAGTTAGTGATGCCATCCAACCATCTCATCCTCTGTTACCCTCTTCTCCTCCTGCCTTCAATCTTTCCCAGCATCAGGGTCCTTTCCAATGAGTCAGCTCTTCACATCACGTGGCCAAAGTCCTGCTTCAGCATCAGTCTTTCCAATGAGTATTCAGGGCTTATTTCCTTTAGGATTGACTGGTTTGACCTCCTTACTATCCAAGGGCTTCTCAAGAAGTCTTCTCCAGCACCATAGTTCAAAAACATCAATTCTTCAGCACTTAGCCTTTTTGATGGTCCAACTGTCACATCCAGTAGTACATGGCTACAGGACAAACCTTAACTTTGACTATATGGACCTTTGTTGGAAAAGCATTTTGGAATAAAATCCAACAAAATCAAAGAGGGATCTGAGGGGGAAAAAATTCAAGAATCAATGGGAATAAACCAGAAGTACAATGAAAAGAAACTCCAGGTACTAAAATAAAGGCTCGATAAAGGACAGAAATGGTATGGACCTAACAGAAGCAGAAGATATTAAGAAGAGGTGGCAAGAATACACGGAAGAACTGTACAAAAAAGATCTTCATGACTCAGATAATCATGATGATGTTATCACTAATCTAGAACCAGACATCCTGGAATGTGAAGTCAAGTGGGCCTTAGAAAGCATCACTATGAACAAAGCTAATGGAGGTGATGGAATTCCAGTTGAGCTCTTTCAAACCCTGGAAGATGATGCTGTGAAAGTGCTGCACTCAATATGCCAGCAAATTTGGAAAACTCAGCAGTGGCCACAGGACTGGAAAAGGTCAGTTTTCATTCCAATTCCAAAGAAAGGCAATGCAAAAGAATGCTCAAACTACCGCACAATTGCACTCATCTCACACGCTAGTAAAGTAATGCTCCAAATTCTCCAAGCCAGGCTTCAGCAATATGTGAACCGTGAACTCCCTGATGTTCGAGTTGGTTTTAGAAAAGGCAGAGGAACCAGAGATCAAATTGCCAACATCCGCTGGATCATGGAAAAAGCAAGAGAGTTCCAGAAAAACATCGATTTCTGCTTTATTGACTATGCCAAAGCCTTTGACTGTGTGGATCACAATCAACTGTGGACAATTCTGCAAGAGATGGGAATACCAGACCGCCTGACCTGCCTCTTGAGAAACCTATATGCAGGTCAGGAAGCAACAGTTAGAACTGGACATGGAACAACAGACTGGTTCCAAATAGGAAAAGGAGTACGTCAAGGCTGTATATTGTCACCCTGCTTATTTAGCTTATATGCAGAGTACATCGTGAGAAACACTGGACTGGAAGAAACACAAGCTGGAATCAAGATTGCCAGGAGAAATATCAATAACCTCAGATATGCAGATGACACCACCCTTATGGCAGAAAGTGAAGAGGAGCTAAAAAGCCTCTTGATGAAAGTGAAAGAGGAGAGTGAAAAAGTTGGCTTAAAGCTCAACCCTCAGAAAACGAAGATCATGGCATCTGGTCCCATCACTTCATGGGAAATAGATGGGGAAACAGTAGAAACAGTGTCAGACTATTTTTGGGGGCTCCAAAATCACTGCAGATGGTGATTGCAGCCATGAAATTAAAAGACGCTTACTCCTTGGAAGAAAAATTATGACCAACCTAGATGGCATATTGAAAAGCAGAGACATTACTTTGCCAACTAAGGTCCGTCTAGTCAAGGCTATGGTTTTTCCAGTGGTTATGTATGGATGTGAGAGTTGAACTGTGAAGAAGGCTGAGCAACAAAGAAATGATGCTTTTGAACTGTGGTGTTGGAGAAGACTCTTGAGAGTCCCTTGGACTGTGAGGAGATCCAACCAGTCCATTCTGAAGGAGATCAACCCTGGGATTTCTTTGGAAGGAATAATGCTAAAGCTGAAGCTCCAGTACTTTGGCCACCTGATATGAAGAGTTGACTCATTGGAAAAGACCCTGATGCTGGGAAGGATTGGAGGTAGCAGGAGAAGGGGACAACCGAGGATGAGATGGCTGGATGGTATCACGGACTCGATGGACATGAATGTGAGTGAACTCCGGGAGATGGTGATGGACAGGGAGGCCTGGCGTGCTGCAGTCCATGGGGTCGCAAAGAGTCGGACACGACTGAGCGACTGAACTGAACTGACTGAATGACATATGGAGGGTGAAAATGCAACCCATACCATAAGAAGGTATATATGCATTCAGTCCATTCAGTTCAGTCATTCAGTTGTGTCCAACACTTTGAGACCCCATGAACTGCAGCACGCCAGGCCTCCCTGTCCATCACCAACTCCCAGAGTTCACTCAAACTCACGTCCATCGAATCAGTGATGCCATCCAGCCATCTCACCCTCTGTTGTCCCCTTCTCCTCCTGCCCCCAATCCCTCCCAGCATCAGAGTCTTTTCCAATGAGTCAACTCTTCATATCAGGTGGCCAAAGTACTGGAGCTTCAGCTTTAGCATCATTCCTTCCAAAGAACACCCAGGACTGATCTCCTTTAGAATGGACTGGTTGGATCTCCTTGCAGTCCAAGGGACTCTCAAGAATCTTCTCCAACACCACAGTTCAAAAGCATCAATTCTTCGGTGCTCAGCTTTCTTCACAGTCCAACTCACATCCATACATGACCACTGGAAAAACCATAGCCTTGACTAGATGAACTTTTGTTGGCAAAGCAATGTCTCTGCTTTTGAATATGCTATCTAGGTTGGTCATAACTTTCCTTCCAAGGAGTGTCTTTTAATTTCATGGCTGCAATCACCATCTGCAGTGATTTTGGAGCCCAAAAAAAGAAAGTCTTACACTGTTTCCATTGTTTCCCCATTTATTTCCCATGAAGTAATAGGACCAGATGCCATGATCTTCGTTTTCTGAATGTTGAGCTTTAAGCCAACTTTTTCATTCTCCTCTTTCACTTTCATCATATATCTAAAAAGGGCTCATCCTTAGAACTTATGTGAAGCTCTTAAAGTCAGTAATAAATAAGAAAACCAATCCAACAGTAAGATGGGCAAAAAATTTGGCAAAAATGATATCCAATGACCATAAATATATGAAAAGATACTCAACTTCATTGGTCCTTTGCCCAAATCAAAAACACTGTGAAGTTTCTTTACACTGTGAAGAATAAATCAAATAATATTTTTTAAAACACATAATACTAAGTGCTAATGAGGGTGTAAAAGAACTATCACTTTCATGCACAGCTCATGGGAGTGTAAATTGGTAAAAAAACAAAAAAGCAAACCAAAAAAAAAAAAAAACCCACTTTGAAAAGCTCCATGAGTTAAACAGAAACCCTTGTATCAAGAATTTGGAATTCCAGATCTTGGCTCTCCTTGCTGTTTACCAGGAGTGTGTGCATTGGGAACTCCTCAGTTGGGAACCAAGAAGCCTGGTGTAGGGAAACCAGCAAGAAGCAGATGGCACACTCAGGCTGGGGAGTGTAAGAGAGCTTAATAAGCGGATGATGAACAAGCAGGACCCTGACTACCAGGCTGCCACCCGTGGGCTAAGCCTTTAGCTGAAGTCCAATTCCCCTCCTCCAGCAATATATCTCATCACGCCCAGGGAATCCAGCCTGCCCATTGCAATTTCAGGTTTAGACTCTGCGGCATTACAGATTCCGCTTTCATTAGGGGGCGCTGTAATGGGTCCACTGGAATTGAGGCCGCCATCATTTTGGGCTCCCCATGCCAGTGGCCAGCAGGCAAAGAAAGGAATTACTCTAGAACTGACACCTTGAGCCACAGTGTTCTTTGTGGTGGGGCTGTCCTGTGCATTGCGGTCAGCATTCCTGACCTCTGTGACCTCCATCACCAAAGGTGACAACCCAAAATGTCTCCAGACATTGCCTAATGAATCTTGGGGGCCAAAACTGCTCCTGGTTGAGAATCGCTGATTTGTGTTATCATCCCCAGCTGTGGGGACGTCCAGGTTTTGGACAATTAGTTGTGACAGTCACACAATTTCATTGCCTTTGTTTTATGATCTCCTGCTCTACTGAGAAGCGAATCCAGGCAAGGCTAGGATTCCAGGGCAAAGTCTCAAAATGGCTTTCATGTCCAAGGCTACTTTCTCAGACAACCGAAGAGGTTTTTCCTGTAAGATACATAAAAGACAAGGTTTATGCTTTCTAATACCTTTTAAAAATATTTGAGACCACTTGGTATTGAGGAAAGAGAATGGGCTAGAATCAGAGGGCGGGTAGAACCTGGGCTGAGTCATTGCCACCGTGTAGGGTTGAGCTTCTGGGGGTGGGGGGCAATTTCCTTAGACTGTAGATCAGTACCTGGCCCTATGAGCTTCTCGGCAGGAGCAAACGGCCTCACACATGTAAAGCATCAGAAAAGCCTCACCTGACGCTTCTCTCCTGGTTGAGGTTGGGCTTCTATTAATAGTCACCCCTTTTCTCCTTTTAATATGCTGTTTCTCCTTCTCATCATAGTGGGTGAGAAACAGCTCAGGGGTGGCCAGCTGCCGCATCAAGTCTGGCTCGTGCTTTTGAGCCAGGAGGAACTGACAGCTCCACACACCTGAGACCGGGCGTGAGACCTTCACCGGCTTCTCCCGAGTCGACATGGAACGACCCCCAAGGGTACGAATGGGTGTGGTGCGCTGAAAAGGCAGGCTTTGCGAAGCCTCAGGATCCACGCAGCCCGGGTTGGCCAATGATTGTCATCTTGGCCCCACTTTTGTAGAGTTGACTTAAGTCAGGAGCCAACTGAAGAAACTTGTTTCAGGGCCTGTTCGTGAGAAAGCTGCTTGGGAAAGGCAGAGGGGAGTCAGAGAGCTGGAACATACAGGTAACACCTACACAGATGCACAGATGCACACACACGCACACACACGCACACACACGCACACACGCACACACACACGCACACACACGCACACACACGCACACACATGCACACACATGCACACACATGCACGGTCTCACGTACACTCAGGTTTCTCACACAGACATGCACACTTACACATGGGTGTGCACCGAGCACTCTTAAGTTTCTCACACACACTTTGCACTTCCACATAGGTGTACACACACGCTCACACACATACAGCTTCTCACACACACACACGCTTCCTCATGCTCACACAAGGCTAACACATATTCACACACTCACTGACCCACACAGAGACTCTCTCTCATGCTGTTGGGCCGCACGCCACAGGCCTGCAGGCCTGTCACTGCCCAGCTGCCAGACTGAAGAAAGAGCCCACAGACAGCGACAAGGACCTCGAGTGTCTGTTGGATGGTGGTCCTTACATGCCTGGAGCTGAGCCCCTGGAGCGACTCCCCAGCGAGGGCAGCACGCGACAGGCAGGACCTGGCAGCGGTCTTCACCCCTCGGGGCTGGGGGAGAAGGAGGCTGACTTCCATAGATGGAATTGATGTCAGGTGGGCTCCTTGGCTGTCATGGAAACCAGCAGCTGGGTCACATCCCTCAGCTTAAGCATCATGGCAATGGGGCAGGGAGCAGAGTTTCGCCCATAATGAACTAGCCGGTGGAGCCATCTGGCCTAGGGGTTAGAATTAGCTGGGGCTGGGGGCAGGCTTGTTACCGCCTGTAGGAGCAGGTGGAGCAGGGGCTAGGTGGGAAGGGGCGTACAGAGAGCCAGAGAACAGCCAGCCCCAGTGGCCTGACCGCGCACACACTCACACACTCCCACGCAGCTCTCAGCCCAACAACACCCAGCTCCCTCTTCCCGCTGTGACTCAGGGCTCCCATGATGGGCTTGGCACTGGGCTCACTCCGTCCTCCAGCTGCCTCATCCCGTGATGAGTCACAAGCCTCATGTTTGTGTTGCCGCTTGGAGGAGCTGGGCTTCGGCCAGGTGTTCTTTTGGGCAGCGGGGGACGTGCGGGGGAGGAGGGTGGGAGAAAAGCAGGGTCACTCTGGACCAGGGAAGGAGAGACTAGTTGTGAGCGGAGGAGATGCCCGCTGGCACCCAGCCTGGGGGCCTCCAGGGGCCCCGCCCGCAGCGGGAGAAGAGGCCAGGGGCGGGGGGCCGCCTGCTCGCTACCCGAGGAGGAAGGAGCCTTCCTCCCGCAGGAGCCAGGTTAGATGCTGCGGGGAAATCTGACGTGGAAGGGCGTCTGCCCCCACCCACATCCTCACCGGCTCCGCTGAGTGAACTCAGAGCAGCTTTAGAGACGTTTTGCTTTGAGCCAACGTGGCATTCAGAAAAATCCCAGTGAACAGGACGTTTTAGTAAATAAATGTGCTCTCCTGAGATTCAGGCGGGCCTTTATCTGAGAGATGTTGGTAAGGATCAGGAGGAGCTGAGGAACAATTACGCTGTCTTGTTTCTTCAGGGTAGTGGTTAATATTTTTTTTAAGGCAAAAGGCAAAGAAGAATATTTTAGCCGCCAGAAATGCATGAACTTAGGAAACTGCTTCTCTAAGGAGCTTAGATCCCGTGACTCACAGAGGGCCACATGCAACTGAGACGCCCTTCCCAGCAGACCATCTGCGCCACACGTGGAGGCCTTCTGAATGAACCTGGCGGGCGTTCCTCCCGAGCCTAATGAGCAGGGAGGCCTCCCACCTGGTTCAAGTTTGAAGGGGAGGGAGCCCCTGTAGAGGCCTCCTCGAGGGGTGCGGAAACGAGCTCCACAGCCCCGCTTTTCCTTCAGGAACTACAGGAAACAAAACCCAGATCGCTCAGAACAGGAGTGGGCTCAAAGCGGGCACTGAGGCTGTGGGCCCAGGCGCTCACCTGGGATGGCTCGGAGTGGCCCTCGGGTGGCGCTGGGGAGGGCTTGGAGTTGGGGTCTTCGTGGGACCCTGGGCTCAGATTTCATTCAGGGAGCACCTGAAGACCAGACTCAGGCCTGACTCAAGAGTGTGTGGGGTGCAGGGCGCCCAGGGGTACTGGACCAGCCTCGGGTCCAGTACAGAGGATTGGCGGGGGCAGGGAGCAGGCCGAGTGTCGATCCTCCTGGCCAGGGGCTGGCCTGGGGCCAGGCGCTCCACGCCTGTGTCCCCTGCAGATGCAGAGAGCAGTCACATGCCCTGTTCCACAGCTGCATGCAGCTGCATGGCCTGCAGAAACCCTGCAGCCATGTAGACCCTGGTTCAAAGCCCAGGTGGGCACAGGGCCCCCTTAGCAGTCCTTACAGAGAACCTGAGGTGGGGGCCTCCGCTGAACCCAGGAGGGAAGTCGGGTGGGCTGTCTGGGTGGAACCTTCGGGTCGGGCCTCCCCTGGTGCTGCCCCACGCTCTGTCCAGGGAGGGCGCCCATGTTGGGGGAGCTTGGGTGGGACCCACAGCAAAGGGTGCGTGGGAAGAAGAGGAGGGAGATGGGTGAAGGGAGTTTTGGGGAACCATGTCTGCTATCCTTCCACTTTTAGTGGGTGATCTGAAGTGTGATGAGGGAGTTTTAGGGAAACATGTCTGCTATCCTTCCACTTTTAGTGGGTGATCTGAAGTGTGATGAGGGAGTTTTGGGGAATCATGTCTGCTATCCTTCCACTTTTAGTGGGTGATCTGAAGCGTGTGTGTATATACACACATAGCATATTGTGTCATGCACACATACGGGCTCCCCGGTGTATGCATGACACAATGCTGGGGCTCCCCAGGTGGCAGAGTGGTAAAGAACCCACCTGTTAATGCAGGAGATACTGGAGGCCTGGGTTCAACCCCTGGGTCTGGAAGATCCCCTGGAGGAGGGCATGGCAACCCACTCCAGTACTCTTGCCTGGAGAATCCCATGGACAGAGAGCCTGGTGGGCTACAGTCCACAGGGCAGCAAAGAGTCAGACACGACTGAAGTGACTAAGCACGCAGGCATATCGTCATATGCTTGAGTTTAAACGCATTTTAAATTTGGACGATGCCAGAGTGGTTCAAGGGTTACACTTCAGACTTTAAAGAAATAAAATCCTCTTCCTGGTAGAGGAATTTACTCAGTTAGACAAAAATGCTGGTTCTTTTTCTTAAAATGTTGAGGAGACACATTTTTGAGCTTGGGCCTTTTAAAAAATTCTCACTTTTTGAAGCGCTGCAAATTCCTTTCCCTTAAGGATATTTTTTAGTCTGTTAAAATTCACAATCCTATTGTGATGTTAGAAAACAGACTAAGCGCTTAGTGACCCTCCTAACTCTTGTCTAGACCAAACCAGACACAGAAAACGGCCACAAAATAATTGAGTCAGTCTAAACCGATGCTTCCTAACAATGGAAAAACCTTCGACTCTGTGTTTTTAATTACAGGATGGGTTCATAAATGCCAAAGCTTCTAAGTATATTTTGAAGTTAACTGAATGATTAATTTCTCCAAGAAAGCTTCTACTGCCCTGTCAGCAAAGAGGCTGAA
The DNA here is from genome assembly GCF_042477335.2 of Ovis canadensis. Lineage (NCBI taxonomy): Eukaryota > Metazoa > Chordata > Mammalia > Artiodactyla > Bovidae > Ovis > Ovis canadensis. The sequence continues at coordinate 4,770,244 of NC_091245.1, forward strand.
GGAGCTGAGGACCTTGGTCCCGACCAGTACTGATGTCTGGGAACGGGCTTGGTTCTGTCATTGGGGTTTGGTTTCTCTAATAAATGAAGGACTAGTGGGTCACAGAGAGAAAGGGGGAGAGGACACTGTTCCAGGGGCCAGGTTGTGGTGACTTGGATGAACAAAAAAAACTAAGGTTGGTTGCAGCCAAGCTCCATAAGAAGTGGACAACGGGCGCAGGGGGCTGTGACGCCCTCAGATATGCACGCAGCACGCCAGCCCTGTTTTGCTCGTGTTCTCAGTCACTGAGTCATGTCCGACTCTTTTGCGGCCCCATGGACCATAGCCCACTAGACTCCTCTGTCCCTGGGGATTCTCCAGGCAGGAACACTGGAGCGGGTTGCCATTTCCTCCTCCAGGGCACCTTCCTGATCTAGGGATTGAACACACATCTCCTGCCTTAGTAGAAGGATGCTTTACCTGGTACCAACTGGGAAGCCCCTATTTTGCCAATGTCCCCAAAACAAACATGAACACCCAGCATCCTAACAGTCTGACTTAGATGGAAAAACAGAGTTCTCACTCCAGGCAGGCGCCCCTTTCTCTCCTGTGCTATGAGAGGGGACAGCTCTCTCTGGCGCCTACCAGGCTGCGCAGGCTGAGCGAGGCCCCCGGTGTGACGGGCACCCAGCCCCAGGAGGACCCACATGGTGACTCTCCACGTTCACCAATGTCAGCTCTTGGGCTTCCCTGGTGGTGCAGTGGTAAAGAAGCTGCTCGCACTGCAGGAGACACTGGGTTGATCCCTGGGCAGGGAAGATCCCCTGGAGAAGGAAAAGAACAGCCCACTCTAGTAATCTTGCCTGGGAAATCCCATGGACAGAGACTGGTGGGCTGCAGTCCATGGGGTTGCAAACAGTCAGACCTGATTTAGCGGCTGAGCATGACCTCTTCACTATGCATTGCCCTCTTCAAGATACTTTTCAAGCCCTTCCCCTAAACTCCCTTGGGATAGCCTATCTCCCTGTTGGACTCCTACACTAAAACGTGACTCCCAAGGACATTTCCTGGCTGTGGCTTGTCAGTGACCAGTCTCTCCAGGCAACTAACAACTGTGGGGCTTCTGTCCTTGTAAGCCCCCGACTCTTTTTCTTCCCTGGAACACTCTTTGGGAGTTACCCAAATCTGTGTTTCCCAAATCACAATCGCAATCAAGCTCTCTATTCTCTCACTACATATACCACGATGCAGAACACTGAGCACCAGGGTTGGCTGTGCTCGATGGCAGAGACACCTGAGGACCCCAAACCCCAAACCCCCAAGCCGCCCACACTGCCCAAAGGCAGGTTTCCATTTAGTCCGTCTGAATGGGGGTTCCTAGGCGATGCCTGACTTGTGGTCCAGCGAACACACTTTGAGAACCAGAGCTTTAGGGACCCACCCCACCATGAATATGACTTTCCACAGCTGAGAATTTGATGAAACGTGGAGTTAACTTTCTGACGAGAGCAGGGTGCTCTTACACCTGTGTTGCAGTTAAGGGCAGGGCACACCCTTGAACACGCAGGGCCGATGCTACCCGCCCCGGGGGTGCTGAGACCTGACCGGGACTGGAGCTGCAGCCACCGCCCCTGCAAATCCTCCCGGGGGTGAGGGCATGTCCTCCTTCAACCCCAAGCTCGACCTCCCTGTGCTGACCCTGCAGGTGACCTTTTAGCAAACATCCAGGATTATTCGGTTAGGTTTTGTCTATTTTACTGAATTTTTTACTTTAAATTTATTTTATCTTAATCAAAATTTATAATATTTATGATTTTTTATTATTTAAATTTTAAATTTAGCCTACAATTGGATTTGGTCCTCTGAACTGATGAATTACAAGTATGTGACAACCGCTCCCCCCGACCCCAAGAATTATGCCTTGGCTAGCTCTTTTAATTTTTTCCCCTAATTATTAGGAATTTGCTTCCAAATACACCACAAACTTTCTATCTTGCCAAGTCTTAGTAAACTCAGCCATTCCACTCTCATGACAAAAGGACTGACATCTCATGGGTTGATCAAAAATGTTAAAAACTAAGAAAACACAACTCCTATTTGTCAAAAATATCTAGTAACAGCACTGTCTCCTTTAGGAAAGATTTTTATTTTTCTACTGAGACTGTTTTCAGACTGTGTTTCCATCACTGATCACTTAAATCAACAGAACCTCTACCCTGGTTTTAGCTTGTCTTTACATATAGTGAGTGACCTGGAATCCAAAGCCTGGATCCACAGGAATGGCCCTGCTCGCCAAGTGAATTACAACAGCGGTTTTCAAACGGAAAACTGAGGGACAGTGCAGGGTAAGAATCCAGCAGACGTCCAGCTCTGGCTAAACCGTGGGCTTCAGAGCGTGCAGTGTGGACCCTGCGTGTTTCCCTGGCTGGAGCCCGCAGCTGCCCTGGGAAAAGCGTTGGCTGGATGTGAAGAAACGCTCCCCCACACAGGATCCCACTGGCAGCAGCAGCTCTGGGCACACAGGCATCAGATGGTATCTAAACAGGCACTGAGCAGAGATGGCGTGGGCCCTGGAAGACACGGCTGGAGACAGAAGCCTCCTGACCTTCTGAGATGTGTCCTTATTAAAGTGTTTCGGGCAAGACGAAAGACCCCGAGGACATGCCCCGTATTTCCACCCATGTTCTTTGTGTTTTATGGGAATGTGGGCTCAGAAACCCATGTGGCAGTTTGCTGGAAATTTAGATTTTACAGAAGGCGTCCAGTAGGCTTCAGGCTGCCAGCTGGATGTGCAACTTCTTGGCCCTTTCTTCTTTGACATCACTCATCATCCAACCTCACAAACAACTTACTCCTGTTTTCAAGCTTCTATTTAACTAACGTGGGACACCTGTGAATCAGCTTTTGTCACCATAAGCAGTATTATGCATAGGGCATCTGGCTGGCTGTCCTGCATCGGCTCCTCCTAGAATCTAGGCACAGGCATACGATGAGGAAGATATTAAGTCAAAACTGACTTTTGGCGATTCCTCCCATCATGTGACTCACCAGCGGAAAATGGCTTGGTTCCTTTTATTCAGAGTGAAACTCTTGCCTGCAGCTCCACCCAGGAGCAATCCCGTGACTCACAACCAGGGTGTACACACAGGAGCAGTGAAGTCCACTCATTTCTTGAAGAAATGTCCGAAGAACTGGTTTCCCACCATCTCAACTGATCCAGGGGAACATCACTGATCACTTAAATCAACAGAACGTCCACCCTGGTTTTAGCTTGTTTTGACATATTTAAACTGAGTGATACCGACTTTTCCACTGTGTCCTGCAAACTTCCTTTCCTTAGAGGAGCAACAAAATCAGAGGTGTTTATTACTTTGCTGAACCTTAACAAAATGATCGGATCACTCAAGACTATCAACTTCATGACAAAAGCAAGCCTGCATCATCCTCAAACTGCAGTGTTATCGTGGTTCTCATGAGGGGATAGACAGGCACAGCATTTGCTGAAAGGAGGCACAGCTGATCCTTGAACAACCTGGAGATAGGAGGTGTCAGCCCCCTGGGCAGTGGGAAATCCATGGATAACTTTTGATTTTCCCAAGCTAAAGACTCCTAGCCTGCTGTCGCCTGGAAGTCTCATTTAGGCACGGCTGCACTGGGTCTCCGGGCTGCTTGAGCTTTCTCCAGTTGCTGTGTGCGAGCCTCTCGCTGCAGCGGCTTCTCTGCTGCAGAGCCTGGGCCCCAGGACGCGTGGGCTTCAGGAGCTGTGGGGCACAGGCTCAGTAGTTGTGGCCCACGGGCTTAGTTGCCCTGCAGCCTGTGGAATCTTCCTGGACCAGGGATCAAACCTGTGTCCCCTACACTGGCAGGTGGATTCTTATCCACTGTGCATCAGGGAAGTCCTGGAAGCCTTATGGATAACACAGAGTTAATACGTATTTTGTATGAATATGTTACACACGTATTTCCAATGAGAGAAGAAAATGTTACTAAGAAAATCATAAGGAAGACAAAATATATTTACAATATGGTTTTGTGTTAATCAATACCATATGCTTATGTCATCTGTTTACAAGATGCACTGTATGTCTGTCAGTATCTACATCAATACCATCTAATATGACACAAAACACTGTAGGTGTTACACATATTACTAACACTAGACATCAAAAATGAACACATCATTATAACATGTTTATAGCAGAGTATTACAGTATATTCATAATACAGCATTGGAAATATTACATTAAAAAACCACTTTCTCTAATTAGAGACATACTGCACACTGACGTCATTCTTTGAAAGCACAGACATAAAATAAGTAACCTATTATTACTTTTATATTAAATATTACTTACCTTATTCCTATATAAGGACAAACTATATATATATATATGCATTCATTATTTTTATCAATATTTCAAGGCTATGTGATTCACCTGCAATAAAGAATTTTCCAATCTATTTATTGACAAAAGTCTGCCCATAAGTAGACTTGCGCAGTTCAAACACGTGTTGTTCAAGGGTCGATGTATTTACTCCAATTCGTGAGCTGCCAAGAGTCAATATATGGCTTTGTTTTTCTGCTTTTCAAAGCAGAGTTGACTGCACGCTGTTTTTAAAAGATCCCCCAACTCACTGAGAGCTAGGAGACTCCGGGGAAACTGATAGTGTTTTCTAGAAGGTGTATCAGCCTTCTCCAGAAGGTGTATCAGCCTTCTCTGCCATAATTTGGGTTGTGGGATGCTAGTGGGTGGGATTCTGTTCTTCCTTTTGCTACACCAAGAGGAAATGAGGTAAGAGGGAGACCAGGAAACTGTCCCTGACATAACCTGTGTGTGAATACTCCCTCCAAACATCCTGAACAAGCAGCTACTTTAACTTGGTGCCAAGGATACCTGGTGCACGGGACTCTCCTGGTCTCTGAAACAGTGCAGACCGCTGCTGTGTAGTACGCACGGGGCACAGGTGGCTGGTGAGCACCCAGAAGGTTCAGAGTGAGCTGGGCTGTGAGTATAAAATCCACCCAGGATTTCAGAGACTTGGTATGGAAAAAAAGAATGTAAAATAATATCTCATTAATATTCTTGATATTGATGACACGGTCGAACTGATAACATTTTGGATTGGGCTGAATAAAATGCTATAATTAATTTCATGCTTTCCTTTGTACTTTATTTTTTACAGTGGCTACTAGGAAATTTAATATTACGTATGGATGCAACTTCCATTTCTGTTGCATAGGGCTGGTCTAGACAGTTTTTAAGTTCTTCTTTGCTTAGTCCTATCTGACTCTTGGGATCCCATGGACTGCAGCCCGCCAGACTTCTCCGTCCATAGGATTTCCCAGACAAGAACACTGGAGAGGGTTGCCATTTCCTTCTCTAGGGATCTTCCTGACCTAAGGATTGAACCTGGCTCCTTCATTGGTAAGTATGTCCTTTCCCATTGGCAAGATTCTTTACCACTGAGCCATCAGGGAAGCCCCTGAATCAAAACTTGTGGGGCCCTACGTGGGAAACCTTAAAGAAAAAAAAGGTGCTAGCTTTTGCGGTTGGAAACCAAGATGGCGTCCGGTGGAAGAGATAGGGGTGTGGCCGATGTTAAAGTTTTTGATTGGCTCTCTTGACTTCCGTATACGTGGACAGTGCGTGATTACCATAGACTCCTGTTAAGCTCATGACGACTTGACTTTATATGCATATTATAACTTGACCTTTAACATGATTGGTGCAACTATGGCATATTATAATTTGACCTTTAACGTGATTGGTGTAACTATGGCATATTATAATTTGACCTTTAACGTGATTGGTGCAACTATGGGAGGTCCCTCGCAGAACCCCCTTGCTTGCCTATATAAACCAAGAGTTTGTGGCAATAAAGTGGAAGTGCTCAGACGGAACCCCTGTTGCGTCTGATTGTCTATCGCTCGCTGAGGGGCTGGGTTGGCGGACAGCAGGCTCACCTCTCCTTGGGACCCCTCGGCTTTGCTGAGGGAAGTTCCACTGCTTCTCTCTGCAGAGCACCCCCTGCAAAAACTAACCTTCTCTAACCATCTTCAATTTTACTTTTGGAAGCAGTAAACAAATTTTTTTCCGTGTGAAAGTCCAATATTTGAAGAAGTCATCACCCCACCTCATCATCTCATCTCTTACAGACCTTCTTCAAAAATATTCCTCCTACAACAAGTATTAAGGATTATGTATCCATTTGGAAAATGACTGCTGCTATCTTGCTGGGCAGTTTCTTTACTAAGCTGAGGCAGCTCTCACTGGGCTCTCCCAGGGAATGTATCTGACTTCACAGCGCTGTGAAGCACCCGGGTCCTTATCAGTTGTGGATCGTGGGGCTCAGTCGCTCAATTGTGTCTGACACTTTGTGACCCTGTGGACTATAGCCTCCAGGATCCTCTGTCCATGGGATTTCCCAAGCAAGAATACTAGTTCAGATCAGCTCAGTTCAGTCACCCAGTCTGACTCTTTGTGACCCCACGGACTGCAGCATGCCAGGCTTCCCCGTGCATCACCAACTCCCAGAGCTTGCTCAAACTCAAGTCCATTGAGTTGGTGATGCCATCCAACCATCTCATCCTCTGCTGTCCCCTTCTCCTCCTGCCTTCAATCATTCCCAGTATCAGGGTCTTTTCTAAGGAGTCGGTTCTTCGCATCAGGTGTTGGAAGTTTTGGAGCTTCAGTTTCAGCATCAGTTCATCCAGTGAATATTCAGGACTGATTTCCTTTAGGATTGACTGGCTGGATCTCCTTGCAGTCCAAGGGACTTGCAAGAGTCTTCTCCAACACCACAGTTCAAAAGCATCAATACTAGAGTGGGTTGCCATTTAGTACTCCAGGGGATATTCCTGACCCAGGGATTAGAACCTGCTTCTCTCCTATCTCCTGCATTGGCAGGCAGGTTCTTTACCACTGTGCCATCTGTGAAGCCCCAATATTACACTTGATTTTAGCCAAAAGGCCAAGAAGGGGTTGTTCAGTTCAGTTCAGTCGCTCAGTCGTGTCCGACTCTTTGCGACCCCACGGACTGCAGCACGCCAGGCCTCCCTGTCCATCACCATCTCCTGGGGTTCATCCAGACTCACATCCATTGAGTCAGTGATGCCATCCAGCCATCTCATCCTCGGTCGTCCCCTTCTCCTCCTGCCCCCAATCCCTCCCAGCATCAGAGTCTTTTCCAATGAGTCAACTCTTCGCATCAGGTGGCCAAAGTACTGGAGCTTCAGCTTTAGCATCATTCCTTCCAAAGAAATCCCAGGGTTGATCTCCTTCAGAATGGACTGGTTGGATCTCCTTGCAGTCCAAGGGACTCTCAAGAATCTTCTCCAACACCATAGTTCAAAAGCATCAATTCTTCGGCGCTCAGCCTTCTTCACAGTCCAACTCTCACATCCGTACATGACCACAGGAAAAACCATAGCCTGGACCAGACGGACCTTAGTCAACAAAGAAATGTCTCTGCTTTTGAATATACTATCTAGGTTGGTCATAATTTTTCTTCCAAGGAGTAAGCGTCTTTTAATTTCATGGCTGCGGTCACCATCTGCAGTGATTTTGGAGCCCCGAAAAATAAAGTCTGACACTGTTCCCACTGTTTCCCCATCTATTTCCCATGAAGTGATGGAACCGGATGCCATGATCTTTGTTTTCTGAATGTTCAGCTTTAAGCCAATTTTTTTGCTCTCCTCTTGCACTTTCATCAAGACGCTCTTTAGTTCCTCTTCACTTTCTGCCATAAGGGTAGTGTCATCTGCATATCTGAGGTTATTGATATTTCTCCTGGCAATTTTGATTCCAGCTTGTTTCTTCCAGTCCAGCGTTTCTCATTGATGTACTCTGCATATAAGTTAAATAAGCAGGGTGACAATATACAGCCCTGACGTACTCCTTTTCCTATTTGAAGGGGATGTTAGTGGCTCGTTATTCAGAGCTTAATCTGTAGAAACCAGAGACTGAAGGATGTTTTTACAAGCTTAGGTGAAAAGCATAAACTCTGTAAATAGATCTCTTGGCATTATGGGGAGGGTATCTAATGATCCAATGATCCTCTGTTCTCATGCCCCTGTCTTCTTGCTGTTGAGGACACAGCTTTAAGATTGACTGGTTTAATCTCCTTGCAGTCCAAGGGACTCACAAGAGTCTTCTCTAGCACCATAATTCAAAAGCATCAATTCTTTAGAACTCAACCTTCTCTATGGTCCAACTTTCACATCTGTACATGACTACTGGAAAAGCCACAGTTTTGACTATACGGAACTTTGTTGGTTAAAGTGGTCTCTGCTTTTTAATATGCTGTCTAGGCTTGTCATAGCTTTTCATTCAAGGAGCAAACATCTTTTAATTTCATGGCTGCAGTAACCGTCCACCACGTACATATATATATGTGTATATACACCATGTTTAGAATTATTTTTTTAGTTTATTTTTTTGAAAACAAGGATGTTCTCTTCTGTAACTACGGTAGGATCAACAAAATTAGGAAAACTAATGTTGAAACAAGATTATCTGAGATTTGGGACTTTAATATAAAGGGCCAGACAATACATATTTTAGCCTTCCCAGGACAGAGGTTGTCTGTCACAACTACTCATTCTGCTGTTGTGTGAAAGCAGTCACAGGCTGTACACACGAGTGGGCGTGTGTGTGCGCCCATACAGCTTCATTTGCAACAGCGGTCAGCAGCCTGGTCTCGGCTGCAGGCTGCAGCCTGCCGACTCCTGATGTAATCTGTAGCCTACTCAGACCCCACCCACTTTCCCGTAATGCGCGCTGTGATAGACTTTTATTTGTTACGGTGCTGCATCTAGTTGCTGTGCCCTGTTAGTTTCTTTCTGACAGTTTTTCAAATGTTCTTGCTTTCGTGTCAGAAAGACACGTGAAAGTGGAGGTCCCCAGTTCCCTTTAGTGGAGGTGCCTCAGGAGGTGACGACCTGAGGATGGGTGTCCCTGCTCTACCGTGGACAGAGCTGAGTGTCTCTCAGTGGATAGACCTGGGAGATACACTTATGTCCCTGTCTATCCACGCATACACCCATCATCGACCATGCACTCATCCACCCAACCATCTACCATCCATCCACCCATCTACCCGGCCAACCATCTTAAAAGCCAGGGGCTTATTATGCAATCTCTAGTTCAGTCCAGCACCTCAGGACTCTAATAATGCTTTCTCTTTTCTAGAACTGTAACTCCTCTAACAATGGAAAACCTGGATCCCATTATCTACATTTATTTGTTCAGTCCTAAAATACACAGAAAGTAGTTTTAGAATGATTAGACTTTACTTTTGCAACCAAGAAAATGAGTAACTGGAGTTCAATGTATGTTGCAAGTTCTTTTTGTCTTTAACCTCTGGACCTATCATCTAAATAGTATGATCAAAATTTATTTGCATATCCCGTACCTTCAGGGAAGTTATTTGAAATACAAGAGTGGGTCACTCCTCCTCTACACGCTAACACCCCCCCCCATCATCATTTATTTCTTCTTTGAATGTGTGAAATGTTAAAATAATTCCAGAAGTGAGAATTGTATAATAGAGAACTGACCCTAATTTCCCAATTTTTTCAGTCCTCTCCACCTCAGTCCTTCCCATACCCTGAAAGCAAACAATTCCATTATTTTCCTTTTTTCCTTTCTGGGTATTTCCCACTGATGAGCAAATGTATGTGTATTTTATTTCCTGGTCTCTCACACAAAATACTGCAGACTCCGGACATTATTATGCACTTTGCTTCTTTAACAACATATCCTGAAAATCACTTCACCTCAGTGACTGTGATTATCCTTTATTAGAGATAGGTAGTACTCCTTCAAACAGAAATGCCATCACCTATGCACGTGTATGCAATCAGGGTGTTTCCAAACACTTTATAATCAGAAACAGTGTTGCAATAAATAACCCAGGGTGTGAGTGTGTGTATTTATATTGTGGGAGTTGAATCCTCAGGGTGAATTCCTGAGAATTAGTTGCAGGAACAAAAAGCTCATCAATGCATATGCAATCCTTAGCTATTGCCAAATCCCTCTCTGTAAAAACTTCCAACATGAATTCCCACCAGCAAAGCATGAGAACCAATTTTCCCAGTTTTGCACCAGAATGCAATGCTGTATTCTTAGTTTTTGCCAGCTGGATGGGTTAAGTGCAGTGTTCTAATTTGCATCTCTCTTATTATAAAGTTGAACATCTATCCATGTTTATGATCCACTTTTGTAATTTTTTTGTGAGTTGTGTTCCTATCTTTTGTCATTTTTTTTCTTTAAATTCCCTCAATTTTTGTATTAAGAATACTACCAGCTCTTTATGTTGTAAATATTTTTTCTCAGTTGTCAGACATTGGGTTTATTTTTGGCCATGCAAATGTTTTATATTTAGTCAAACTGATTGTTCTTTTCTTTAATCCCAACTTTGAGCCAGAGGAACCTTTCCTTCGCCCAGGTGAAAGAGGAGTTCATCCACTTTTTCTTCTAGGACTGCTGCGCTTTCATTGTTTGACGTCAAGATCCTTGATCTATTCCAACTTCATTCTAATGGACTCTTGACTTTTCCAGTGGCTAACCAATCTTCCCAGAACCACTTGGTAAAATTCTACTTTTACCCCAGTGATCTGAGACGCCACCTTTGTCTGGTATTCATTTGGGTCTATTTCTCGTCTCTCTGTTTGTTTCCACTGGGCTGTCTGCTACTCGTGCTCCAGTGCCTTGCTGTGTTGGTGAGAGAGGCTCTGCACTGTTTAGATATCTGATAGCACCGTGCTCCCCACACCGTGACTGCAGAGGACTCTCAGTTGTCCATTTTGCTTGATTGGAGTTACTTAGACATTTAGAATTATTCCCACTGCCCGTTGGACTTAACAGCTGTAGTAGGAAAATGGTCTCCTAAAGATGTCATACTCTAACTTCTGGGACTGTGGGGAAGAGAAATTAAGATAGCAGATAAAATGAAGGTGACATGAGTTTGAGCAAGCTCCAGGAGTTGGTGATGGACAGGGAGGCCTGGTGTGCTGCGATCCATGGGGTTGCAAAGGTTGGACACGACTGAGTGACTGAATTTAACTGAATCATCCTATTTAAAACTAGATTATCCTGGATTTCCAGGTGGGACCAATGTAACCACAGGGACCCTTCAAAATGGAAGAGGTGGCAGGAAAGAGGACCTGAGGGGGCAGTGTGAAGGACTCAGCCCGACACTGCTGGCCATGAAGACGCAGGAAGAGGGCCATGAGCCGGGGGAGGCAGGCGGCCTCTGGGAGCTGCCACGGGCCAAGAGTCCCTGATGGCCTCCGAGGAACGCCGCCCTGCTGACAGCTGACGGTAGCCCAGGAGACTGACTCCGGTTTCCGAGCTGTGGAACCGTAAGAGGATGAACCCTGTGGCGTTAAGCCATCAAGGGTATGGTAATTTGCTACCACAGCAATAGGAAACCGATGCAACCTTCTCCACAAAAAAATCCACCTCTATGTCTAATAAAGCTTCTGGGCTTCAGTCTCCTCTTTCCAATACTACTGAAGCTGCACCAGGCTTCTCAGTGTTTCATTGGTGTGCCTTTCCCCTTTTAAAATTTAACAGCACAGTAGAGTGAAAGTTTTACAAGTGCTTCTTTTAATAGCAGTTGCGATTTCTTTGACACTTAGAAAATGCCGTTTCATCGTCCCCTGGCTCTACTGTTGCTTCTTGGACGAGAAAACCCTCCCCACCCTCCCCTCATGCTTTTAATATTTTGTTCTCAGTTTTCCGCAGTTTTACTACGATGTCTCCAGGTGTGATTCTTTGTATTTATCCTGTGTGGGGTTTTCTGAGCTTCTTGAATCTGTGGCTTGATTTTTTTCATCAGTTTTGGAAAATTCCTGGCCAGTGCTTCAGGTATTACCTTCCTTCTTCATCCTCTCTCGTCTTTGGCATCCAGTCACTGCCTGGTCTCTCTCTCTCTGCTCTGCAGCCATGTACCGAGCACTCTTTCCGGTAGGCTACCTTTTCTCTAAGTGCCTCAATCTGAATGGTTTCTGTTACCCTCCAGCTGCAGTTTTACCAACAGTTTACTCTAGTTTATACTAAAGGCACCTCGCTACTCCTAGTCTTTCAGGATCACTGAAGCCCAGAACAGCAAAACCTTAATTTAAAAGGTATTTAAAGTAACCATTAACATTTAACATTAACATTTAAATGTTAACAGTAGCTGAAATAGCCAGTAAAGTATAGTTTAAATGAGTGAAAACATGAGTCATGTCACTACCACTATATAGGTCATTTCTATTTAATTAAGATATTTGTACTTTAATAGAGACAATGGCCAACTAGAACTCATCCGCAGGAAGACAGGATAGTGAAACCTCTAGAAACTACCTTCAGTAAAACAGCTGAAGAATTCAATTAAATATTTATTGAACAAATGCAGAATAAATGAACTAGGGGGTGAATTTAACCTGAAGATACAATACACAACTTCAAATGTTCAGAGGGCTATCACACAAAAAAATGAAAGACTTGTTCAGTATTTCTCCCATGGGCAGAACTTGACCCAAGGGATAAACATAAGCAACCGATAGGCTGCAGACCAGACCACAAAGTGTATCACGTAATAGCTTCTTTCCCCAACAATGCATTCCACACTGACATCTCCCTTCTTCTGAAAGCAAATATTACCACTTCATACTTCTCCCAAATGTCTTAAATAAGTCTCACTTTCGTGGCAAGCCCTCCACCACCAGCAATGGATGTACTCACGCTCTCAGAAAAAAATCTAAAGCAAACTGGTTTACCAGGGAAATGGTCTTGTTCCTCAGCTCGGTCTCAGCATTTTGTATTTGTGATTCTCAGGTGGGCAGAGGAAAAGAGCATGGTCTCCAAAGAGGGTGTGAATTACTATCCCCAGCAATGCAGACACTGCCTCTGGGGTGTCCTCCTCACACCCCAATGCACCATGGCAACTACCAGCCTATGGTGCAGGTGGGAGGGAACGCGCTGTGCGCTGCGGCAGAAAGAACGCTTGACAACCACTATTCCACAAGAAGCAGGAGGGCTGTATTTTACGAGTCACTAGGAAATATAAACTGCATAATACTGATGGACTCCAAATTGTCAAACATTAAAAAATGAGAAATGTTTCAACAACCATTCAGCATGTTTTAAGGACAAAATATATATAATATACTTGATATTATATATGTATTTTATCACATACTCAGTAAAGTATGACGAGGTGATTCATCCATCCAATAAAATTGAAAATAAAAATTTTACATTTCTCTACTTGTCAGTATTCAGGCTTCTGAAGGTGGATCTTGAACTCAGAATGGTCAGTTTTCGAGGAAAGCCACATAATCGGTGAGTCTGGCTAACTGTTGCTCGTTGGGAATGGGTGGAACAGGGGCAGGCTCTGCACGTTAGAGAGAAAGACACTCAGTCAGACACCAGGGTCACAAAGCCGTGGTCCTGCCACTGACACCCTCCAATGCCTTTTACTTATCAAGAAGGAAACTTTCTTAGATTTACCTTGATCTTGGACATTTTAAAAAAACAAGCCAAGAAGCCTCAACTTCTGTGAGTAGTTTTCCCAAACTGGGAATAAAGGCATGTTTGGTTCTGTTGTTACTGAAGTTTCCATGTGAAGGTTAGAAACACTTTTAACAGGCAACACCTCTCCCAAGAGAACACAGCTCTTCTTAGAAAGACCCCTCCCCATATGACATTAATGTAATAATCACCCAGTGCTTACCACACAGAATATTAAATTGTCAGTGAACAGAAAACCCACAGAGGATCCCTTTTCAAAAAGCTTAGCTCTCACACGTCGGCCTGGAGCCAAGTCTGAGTCAGGGCTGGCGAGTGGCTCCATCAGGCCTGCCTGACATGACACCAGGGAGGGGCCCACTGCCTCCAGGGAAGCTATAGAGGGGACCCCCCACCGTGCATCCTTGTAACTAGATGGAGTACTATAAATACCACGTTAGGATTTAACCTCTTTGTCTACAACATGAGAGCTAACAAAAAGAAATAATACAAAAACAAAAGAGAAAAGTAACGAAATACTTTTTAAATGGACATATGAACATACATACCTGATAAGGGAATAAACCTGTTAAAGGAAACATCCAGGGCCCCTGCAACTGAACAAAACACACAGCCCGGTTATAGAAGCCTTGTCCAAAGCCTTCACACAGAACAGGACATTTCTAATGCAGTGGCATCCCAGTCATTCACTTCTCAGAGAAACAGCAATCACGCGCTACCTGATCACACCGGACTTTTTACTCCAGCAGCGTTCTCTCACCACCTAGATCGGCTGGGCCCTCTTCTGACCCCTCTTCTGCACCCTCAAAGGGCCGAGCACACGGTAGCTTGTGTACTTCCCTACCGTGGGTGGAGTCAACAACATCTGAACAACAGGAATTCAGAGCAGGTGGAACTCTGGGAGGGAGCCGATCTGAGTGTTTATGGAGATGGGCATGGAGCCCAGCTCTAAAGCCACGGCAGAAAAGGACATTCCTGGTAAGCAGCAAGGAAAGTGGCTCATTTCAGAGAGGAAGGCTCAGGGACTAGGAATTCAGATGGAGACAATGAGGACAGGCCAAATTCTTATGGCCTGAACAGGCCAGATAATTTTGTGAAAGTTAAAGCCACTCAAAGTCTTGTTTAGGAGAAGAGTCTACATGTTAACAGCATGAGGAGAAAAGAGGAATTTCTGAGTATCTTAAGTATCATTTTAAAAGGCAGCAGTTTACATATTAGAAATAAGCAGTGAGAAATGGCCCAATAAATAAAAGGATGGGAGATTATTAATGCTTAGTAAAAATTAAGTTGTAATCAGGATTATGGAAACATATACATATGGGTTTTTAATGAACAAAATACATTTTAAAAAATTAAAGTAAAACCAGATCATCTTTAAGATCCTTTCTACCGTAAGGGTCCATCACCCTCTATCTGTATTAAACATGAGTTACTTTCATGCTGTTGGCATGGTAGAACTTTGCATCAAAGCATTCATAGGCAACACCTGAAAACCTGCAGTGGTCTCAGAGTTCAGGCTGCACGGTGGACAAGCAGCTCCACCTACCTGGCTTCTTGGGCATGACCATCCTTGTGGTGGAGTCGGCTTGCCAGCCTTGTTCAAGGATACCTAAATCATGTATTTAACACAGAAATGTATTTTAAAAACAGAAACTCTACTTACAAGATCCACAATATATCACTGATGTTACCTGTATGGGAGGTCCAACATGGGTAGATGAACCTGTAATGTGTATTTTCAATACAGAGGTATCCTAGAGACAGCATTCTCATGGGAACTTATTTGGGAAATACCTTTCTGAAACATCCATGAAAGCCTCATTTTATTCTATCAGGCTGACATAGTCACTAAAAAGTGATCAGTTTTCTATAATATATGTATTATGGTATTAACCAGATCGAACTATTAAAAAGAGACATAAGGAAGACGTCTACAGTACTCTTTCTAATCCTGACATCAGGAGTAACAAAGATGACGGGGAGGATAAAAACAGCACAGAGACACCACACGGAGGCCGGTCAGCAGGTACTGCGCTGGGCGCTCCTACAGGGGTCACGTTATGCAACCACCCAATAGCTCTGTGAAGCTCATCGTAACTGCACAGATGCGGAAAATGAAGCTCAGAGAATCCCAGGAATGTGTCTTAGGTTGCACAGCTAGCATGGAGAAGTGGACCAGGATCACAGGCAGACAGTTGTTAAGTATGGACTTTGGGATATATTATTTATTATGGATTAATTTTAATATATTTTAATCTATAATCAATAAATTATGGATTAATTTCAAAAGAAGAGTCAAAATACATGTCTGTATGCGTAAGTAACAGTATGATTTACTCCAAGGACATTCATTAACCAGCCATTTATGCATCTATAACTGTGGTAGGCCTCAGAAATTCATGATATGTGGTGCTTAATGGTGACGTTTCGACTGGAGAACCCAAAATGTCCAACACCATAAAACAGTGCTGCAAGATACGTGCAGTATTAATATTCCAGAGCAACCTGGACAGGGGAGGGTAGACTGGTCAGGACCTGAGAGACGAAAATGCAGAAGCACATCTGGAAGCCAGCGGGTGAGAGTAGGGTGCAGACACCTCTAGGTTACTGGTAAGAAATGGTGGAGAAAAACTGGGCTGAAAGGCATACGAGGAGGAGATTGCCTTCATCAAGGAAGGGTGAAACCAGGGTTTCTATAGGTCCAGATCCATTAAAACCTACTTTCTTAAAATAACAAACAAACCCCACCTCCATGTTGATTTTCAAAGGAAAATATATAAAGACGTTAGCGGAGTTTAAGCTTAGAATTATGAATACAATGTTACCTGCCCAGCGTATCTAAGAGCATATGGCGTGCACACCCTGAATTTCCTCCATGTCGCACACATTCTCTACCACCTGTAAAAGCTGTGATGTAACCGGGGGCTCAGAGGTGGGAAAGTCACCAAACACTCGAGTCTACACCTCCATCCGCTGCCTCTTTCCTCCAATGACCTACTGTTCTCACCACCTTCCTTTCCCCTCCCTCCACTGGTCAACAGCAGCTCTAATTTTTCCTTCCTGGACATCAACTTGGAGGGCTCAGCACTGTTTAGTAGAGTAGAAGTTGATCAAAGGTATTAGAGATAAAAGTAGAAAATATTCAGGGGTCAGACCCCGGGTGCCGTGATAAGAAGTAACTACCCAAACAGTGAGGAGGTTCAGTAAGGAAAGAGTTATTAATACTAACACATGCAACAAGGGTTTATCTCAAAGATGAAGTCAAATTTTAATCTCATAGAAATCGCAATGCATTCCTTCACAAAGCTCCTGTTTTAAGACATCTTTATTGCTGCCTATCTTTGGTAAAAAGCACTTTAAAGGTAAACACAAACCCAATATTTCTTATTCATATTCAGAAGTCCAAAAAATTCTATGAATCAAAAAATTTTCTTTAACTCATGTGTTGGCAAATCTGATGCAGACCCCAAAGTCTGCGTACAGCCTCCTCTCACGCCAACTGCGGGGACACACGTGCTCTGCGGGAACCACGGGTGGGCTTGGTCACCAGGTGCTGGCTGCCTGGGGCTGTGTGGTGTACGCCTCCTATCACCTTTCTAAAGAACTCACACGACCTAAATTCCGAAACGTGTCCTGTCCCAATGGCTTCAGATAAGGGCTTGTGGACCTATGATTTACATTCCATTTTCTTTGAAAGCAGAAAGTGAAAGTGAAGTCACTCAGAAGTGTTCAACTCTTTGCAACCCCATGGACACCAGGCTCCTCCGTCCATGGGATTTTCTAGGCAAGAGTACTGGAGTGGGTTGCCATTTCCTTCTCCAGGGAACTTCCCGACCCAGGGATGGAACCCAGGTCTCCCACATTGTAGACAGACACTTTCCATCTGAGCCACCAGGGAAGTCTGAAAGCAGAAAGTAGGCCTCAAATACCTTTCACAGCCTCCTCCACCGGAAGTCCAACAAAGGCTGCGAAATCGTCGGCGATGATCGAGGTGTAGGCTTGGGAGACCAGGGCAAAGGCTCGTCTCCGGGTTGCATCTGTCGTGGGAGTGAAGGTTTGGCAGACAGTGAACCAAAAGAGCTGCCAGTTTTGAAACACACAATTAAACTACATCACAGCCCTTCTCCAAATTTGGTAAGAAAAACTAGATCAACCTAAAGATTTCTGCATCTACAGGCACAGCTATAGGCACCTAAGATGTAAGAAGGGCTCAAATATTGCTCAATCAACACTAAATCATTCAATTGTGTCCAACTCTGTTCGACCCCATGGACCATAGCCCACCAGGCTCCTCTGTCCATGGGATTCTCCAGGCAAGAATACTGGAGTGGGTTGCCATGCCCTCCTCCAGGGGATCTTCCAGACCCAGAGATGAAACCTGTGTCCCCTGCAGCTCCTGCACTGGCAGGTGGGTTCTTCACCACTGAGCCACCAAAGAAAGAACATGAAAGTGAAAGAGAGAGTCCGACTCTGCGACCCCACAGACTATATAGTCCACGGGATTCTCCAGGCCAGAATACTGGAGAGAGTGGCCTTTCCCTTCTCCAGGGGATCTTTCTAACCCAGAGATCGAACCCAGGTCTCCCACATTGCAGATGGATGCTTTACCAGCTGAGCCATAAGGGAAGCTGAACATCCAACTGAGCCATAAGAGAAGCTGAACCACCAAGGAACATGCATTTCTTACACTTTCTCTGAATGAAAAACATCTCAGGTTAAAAAAAAAAAACTCAGGTGACAATAAAAATTACAAAGATGGAAAAAAAATTACTACAGATAGGACTCCAACTCTAAGAAAACTTCATTTGTATTTGGGATGTATATTTCAAAATTTCTCTTTATCCCACTTACAAACATTGGACTGACTAGAACAGAAATTACCTTCTCCCAGGATCAGTGGTCCTTTCTCAGCAGGGTTTCTGACACAGGACCACACCTGGGAGCTGCTGAACAAACCTGATAACCAGAGCCCCCTTCCTAACTTTCAAGTCTGCTCTGAACTCTTGACTTGACATCATTCAAGTGCAAATCCCAAAGTGGAGCCCTGAGCCCCACAGGAAGGGGTTGTAAACAACTCCAGCAACAAAACTTCCCTAGAGACCACACATGGGCTCCCCCAGGCTTAAATTTCCACATTAAGTAATTCAGGAATGAAGCACGTGACTTCGACATGCTTAGGAATTATGGAGTTTACCTTCCACATTTAATAGGCAAGTGTACACATACAAGATAGCCCTGGACATAAGAAAACCCGCCCCCACTCCTGGGACCCTGTTACAGCCACACCAACCCCCGCAGACACCCTCTGCTTCAAAGCGGCCTGCTGGTTCTGCTTGCACCGCTCACCGTTGTGCTTCTCAGGCACTTCGTTACATCTCTATGTGGTCTGAACCCCCCTCCTCTCCTCTCTTCCTGGGTCTATTTATAAACCCTCCGCGCTGGGCACTGGAGCTCACTGCCATCTGCGCCCTTCTCTGACCTCACAGCATCACTTACTTACTTAACAGGCAATCTTTTACCACCCTCAGTGTGCACTGCACCCCTCCCCACCCCGTCATCCCGACTTCTCTACAGGAGGGCTTTCACATCCTTTTATCCCCCAAGGGGCCCGGCACCGCTAAGGAAGGGTGTGCTGCACACAGGCTTGTGGAAGGTCCCACGGGAACCCAAGTGGGCCCGACCCCAGCCTTTGGGCTCGCCTCTTCCTTAGACATCGCTGAGAGTCAACCCTGTTGCTTCCTTTCTCCCTGAGCCTAACTGCCTCCCGGCTTTCATGGAGCCATTATTTGCTTCACTTCCAATTCCTTCCTTCATTCCTACCCACTTTCAGCAAATGACCTTAAAGTAGGCTTCTAACACAGCTGAGAGATAAAAGCTTTTATCTATTGAAAGCTACAGACATTCAACAGAGAAGAACCCCGAGCAACAATGAAAGAGGAAAACACAAGTGTACAGCAAAAGCTTCATTCCTTTGATAAGCCTCCCATATTTTAGAAACATTTACTTTCAAGTTCAAGTACTCTGGTCAGATTTTCAGAGTTGAAAAAGGGACCAGAACAAGACAAGACTGTGAATGAAAGAGAAAATCATGGAGAGAAGAGAAACATCCCGGGGAAGGCAGAGTGGAAGGACAAGGCAGCAGGCGTAAAGGCCACGCGAACCACAGCATCAGTCAGGGGCCGAGCCCCTCAGGCTGCTTTTAACCCCTCAGCACAAATGAACCTGACACCTGCATCCTGACCGGGCACCGGTCACCTCAGCAATGAGACGTGCAGCCTCAGGAGGGCATGCATCAGAATGGCAAGCAGGAAGGTGGATAAGCTGAGCTGGCACCTAGTGTCGCTGGCAGTTCTTCATGGGACAAAGTCTCAGGGAGATCTTGAGAGATCGCTTATTCTGTTGCTCAACGAATACGTCAGCATGCCTAAGACCTACCAGGAACTGCCGATGCCAGTGCTAGAGACAGAGCGGAAGGTGAGGCAGCTGCCCTTTGCAACCCACCTCTGCCCTTAAACCCCACGGAGGCTGGCCACCCAGACCTTGGCACCTGGGCTCGCGTACTGGGTGAACGTGGGTCCGCGGGGCAGGGAATGTACTTCCTCAACCCCCTCCCTGTCTTGCTCTGGATCTGAATTTCTCAGGGCGTACACAATGACGCCAAGGTTGTTTTCTGTGTGAATATCCAAAGTCACCCCTACTGTGCCAGGGCGGCCTGTTCTCCTATTTGTCACGCACACTGTTCTGCTTTACCAGGCCAAGAATGAGGTACACTTCAGAGGCAATCTTTGCCTTCTGCTCCCCTGAAAAGTTGACATCCCTTGCCAGAGTGATGAGCAGTATTCAATAATTCTTGCTCACTGACACTCCAGAGCAGGAAAGTAGATAATGAAGGCAGGAATTAACCAGAGACACAAGGCAACAATATGAAGTAACAGTGTAACACATAAAAGAGCGGAAGCAGACACTGGGAGAACAGAGAGAGAGAGGCAGGGGAGAGTTCTGGTGCGCTAGGCTGCATTAGACTGGTAATTTTAAAAAAAAGGGGGAGGGTTAAAAAAAGTTTATCTATGTCCTAAATTGATTAGTCATAAATCCAGAAGTGGAAGAAAGTCCATGAAAGGCTGAGGTTCACAGAGTCCATAGGAGTCTCTACTTTCAAATATGTGGGGTTTAAGTCTTATTCCCTTGAAATTACTGGAATATTACAAAATTTCATTTAAGTAGCAAAAATCATCTCTTACTTACTGATAAGCAACTTCAGTCTAGAGTTAAATTAAGAGGCAGCAAGGCCCTCAACTGCTGATACAAACTCAAGTGACATGAAATCAAAGCATAATTTTAGCAAACTTAAAAAAGAATTCTGAAAACTTCCCCAATTCACCGAGCAGAGAATATCTATTTTTCAAACACATTGAGTTACTCCAACACTTTAAGTCTAGTCTAATTGCTTATCCACAGAGGACACTACCTCTGAGAGCCTCCATGATTGGCTGGACGGCCTCAGACCACTGATGAGCGTTGATGGTGCTGTAGATCCCAGGGAAGTCCCTCTGCCAGATCCGCTGGCCAACTGACCAGATCCCCCCAAGTTCAGAGTTTGCCTGCAAGAAAGATTACTGCCTTTGAGGACACTCATTCTGCACATATACCAACAACTGAAGCTTAAAGCATAATGCAGCATTTAACAGCTGTAACTGCTTCGGCCCAATCACTTTCAAAAAGGTTTTTAAATGCTGTGATTACTACTATAGAATTTATTGGCATGTTTCATACGGATTTTTATTAAAAAATTAAGGCACAAGAAAGTAGTCCAAAAATATTTCACATAAATTTAGGAATTAGTTATATGAAACACTTTTTTTAAACAATGTTTTATTTACATTTCATATATATACTATATAGACCTAACATTATATATACATGTACATAAAATACATATACCTAAGGGCAAAAGTAATAGCAAAATGGCTAATAATATAGACTCTCAATCTAAGATGTCATAAAATGTGGCAGAAGGATAGCATTTCCACTAATAACACTGAAACTATGCATATAATTTATATCTTTAAGTCAATGGCTCTGGAGGAACATTCCAAACTTACTTAATAGAATGTGGAGGAAAAACAGTATAAATACTAATCTGGTCTGCTCCTGAATATCAATAATGAATAAAGGGATTTAGGTAAATTCTTGTTAATGTTTTGTGAATGTACGAGAAACTCACTTCACATTTATGTGAGACACAGTGGATCATCAGAAATCATAAATTTACTTCTTTCCATCTTGGAAGAAACTATTACGTGAATTCATCTACTCTCTCATGAAAAACAAGAAATCTAAAATCCTAGTTACCAAAAAAAAATCTTAATGCTCTGAATAACTATTACTGTTAGGGTGTTCTTATAAATTATATTACTTGCAAAATAAATAACATTTAGAAAACTGCACAAATCAGTTAAAAAGAAAATAATAAAACAACTCAAACTTCTATCTAAACTAACTCAGTTGTTTGTCAGGTAAAGTGACACTTATAAAGTATGTTAGGAAACCTGATCAGAAAGAGTTGAGCACAGATTTGTACTCCATTCAAGGGAAATTAAGATTAGCGGAATCTAGATCTATTCTTTAAATTTAAAGGCAGTTTTTAATAACTTTCGTGAATCACATGAGAAAGAAAACAGAAACTTTGCTTTTTAAGTGAATGGCATCACTATATTGAAGCAGTAAGATATTCTGAGGAATACTTACAGATTTTATAGCAGGTGGTATTCTTTTCCAAAGATATCTTGCATTGTTCCTAATTTACATCCCCCCCAAGAAAGAACAAGCAATTTTTAAAAATCACCTCAGTAACTATTTAGAATTTTAGATCCCATTGCAAACACACAGAAGTATACTTTAAAATTCTCTATATAATACAAAATGAAATTTAGTTTTACATGAATTTCTCCAGGGAAAGTAAGAGTGGTTTTCCAGATAAGACATGAAATATTTTTATCAAACTAACATCCTGCCGTTTTTAGTAAACTTTTTAATAATTCAGATCTTAAATTGAGGCAACAATGTAAAGACTTAAATTAAAAAAAAAAAAAGACTTAAATAGAACTGTCTAAACCATTCATATATAAAATAAACAAATTCATACACTTTCAAAGTTGTAGCATTCCTAACAATACGCATAGTACACAACGCTTTTCTCCTTATCATGACCCCTCCTCCTACGAGTGAGCATACAGGCACCAAAATTTCAAGGCAGCTTTTTCTTTTTTTAAAGAGTCTGGAAGCTTGAAAGACAAGAAGCATATGACGAAAGCATTATAAAACAGGAAAGGTAATTTGTATGCTACATGAGTAATGAAAACCTCAGTTTAGTTTAGAAGGTACAAAAGGAAAAGGTTTAGAATTTAAAGCAAAATTTAACAGCAACCATCAGTGGGATGCAGCACTGCAAGGGGCTCTTTTTGCACAATTACACTCTCCCACTGTCCTCCAATGAACATGAATTAGGGATAATTAGAAAACAAAGCCTTTCAAGACGTGTTATACATTGACAACAAATTCCTTTTGGCTTTCTCAACTTTCCCTTTTAGTTTCTCTTAGTCTACTGATTACATGGGAAGGTTTTATAACCAGAGGAAAAAAAAGATCAATAGATTTAAAGGAATTTATTGACACGGCAGTTTCTCATAATAAATTGGAAATGTTTCTTAGAAGGAATATATAAAACAGGTGTATTTCAAAACAACTC
Source organism: Ovis canadensis (assembly GCF_042477335.2). Classification (NCBI taxonomy): domain Eukaryota; kingdom Metazoa; phylum Chordata; class Mammalia; order Artiodactyla; family Bovidae; genus Ovis; species Ovis canadensis. Next base: position 4,793,491 of record NC_091245.1, read on the forward strand.
AGCCTAATCATAATTTCTTAAGTCATGATTCAATATATGAAATAAGCAGCACAGCTCCCTGGACCTATGTTTCAGTGATACGACTTCAGCATAAGAACGGTTTCCTGAGGAAGATGCTTCTCTTAGCTTTAGGTAGAAGGTACTTACATGTCATTATGGAGCAGATACAAAGCTAGAAGCTGACCATACACTGGGGGTGTAGCAATTCCTCCTGGAGCCTGTAAGGCCAAAAAAACCAGACAGAAATAAACCTCATTTATTCTTTTATGTTTTAGAAAGTATTTTCTTAACTCACCTAAAGTGAAGTTGCTCAGTCGTGCCTGTCTCTTTGTGACCCCATGGACAGTAGCCTGCATCAAGCTCCTCCATCCGTGGGATTTTCCAGGCAAGAGTACTGGAGTGGGTTGCCATTGCCTTCTCCAGGGAATCTTCCTGACCCAGGGATCGAACCCAGGTCTCCCGCATTGTAGACAGACGCTTTACCGTAGAGTAAGCATATTTTATAGCAGTTGTTATTATGGATGGAGAAAGAGTGTAGGGAAGCATCATACACCAAAACCCAGAGGATTATATTTAGCTCTTTGATCAGCTGCGATTCCTCTGTCTGGGCTTCTGTGTATTCATACACGCAAAAATATTTGAACGCTATCCCTTTCCCAATTTTCAAATTCTTATTTTGTTGTACTACTATAAGAAATGTCTCCAACAGATTCCTAAAGCAATATGATTAATTCTGCCCACTATACCAAACACATTGAATATCTAAGTAAACACATAATAAAGAGACAAACATCAGCTGAGTTACAAAACAGCTGAGTTACAAAAACATTCTTCTCCTCACTCAATTTCAGTTCATTCAGGAGACATCTATAAAGTGTCTACCGGAGAGCTGCTGCTTCTGGCAGCTGTCTCCTTTGGTTAATTAACTTTTTATATCAACACTATAAATGCCATTAAGTGCCTTTCTACGAAAAAAACCTTGTTACTTTAGTAGTTGCATGATACAATGTCACCTGCTCTTCTAAAGACAAGGGGCTTCCCTGGTGGCTCAGGCTAGTAAAGAATCTGCCTGCAATGGGGGAGAACGACCGGGGTTCGATCCCTGGGTGAGGAAGATCCCCTAGAGGGGGGCATGACAACCCACTCCAGTATTCTTCCCCAGAGAATTCCATGGGCAGAGGAGCCTGTGGACTCCTGGGGTCGCAAAAGAGTCGGACACGACTGAGCGACACACACACAACAGTTGGACAAGACTAACCGACACACAGACACACACACACAGGCAAAAGAGTAGGACACAACTGAGCCACACACACACACACTACAAAAGACTCGGATATGACTGAGTGACACACAACACACACACGAGTCGGACACGACTGAGCAACACACAAAGATACCACACACACTCGCGCACACACGAGTCGGACACGACTGAACGACACACACACAAAAGTCGGACGCGACTGAGAGACACACACACACCACACACACGCAAGAGTCGGACACGACTGGGCGACACACACACGACAAACAGCAAGCTTCCGTGCTAACGTGAGGCTAAGGGCTTTCTGAATCAAGCAAAGGTTACAGCGGTCACACCTCCGTCTGTGGCCGTGCCTGCACTACAGTCTTAATAAGCCCCATTTCTGCACCTCTCCCCACAGCGCAGAGGCAAGACGTTTAGTCCAGCACAGAAGCGTATGGAGGGTGTGAGGGGCAAAGACGCACAGTGGTTCCGGGCTCACTAGCTGAACACACACAGCGAAAGGCTCCCGGCGAGTCTGGGGGGACCAGGCCCGGGCGCTCAGCCCAGCCCTCCGAGATTCTCACGCCAGCTCCTGCGCCCTCCCGGCGCCGGCCCCGAGCCCCGCGGGCCCCAGGCCCCGTTGCCCTGGAGACCGAGGCCGCCGGAGGCCTCGCGACCCCGCCAGGCGGACGGCTACCTCGAGCTCCTGGTTCTCGCACTGATCCAGCAACTTTCTGAAACTAAAAGAACTTTCCGCCATCACCGCCACTGGCATTTTCCCAGTCGGTTCCCCGTCTCGCCTCCTCAGCAGAACCGGGCCCCACTCTGTCCCTAGGGGCGTCGCGCCTGCGATGACGTAAAAGCCGAGGGCGCCGCCGAGCGCCCCTGCGCAAGCGCCTCGTTGGTTCCGCTGCGTCATCAGACGTCGCTCTGACCGGCCCTCTCGGTGCCCTGGAGGACTGACCGGGCTTCTGGGAAGCCGCTGTCCCAGCTCATGGCAAAGGCTGGGCGGGAGGAGCTCCGTGAATAGTTGAGTACTTTTGCTATGGTTTTTCCAGTGGTTGTGTATGGATGTGAGGCTTGGACTGTAAAGAAAGCTGAGCGCCGAAGAATTGATGCTTTTCAACTGTGGTGTTGGAGAAGACTCTTGAGAGTCCCTTGAGCTGCAAGGAGATCCAACCAGTCCATCCTAAAAGGAAATCAGTTCTGAATATTCATTGGCAGGACTGATGTTGAAGCTGAAACTCCAATACTTTGGCCACCTGATGCCAAGAACTGAGTCACTGGAAAAGACCCTGGTGCTGGGAAAGATCAAAGGCAGGAGAAGGGGACAACAGAGGATTGGTTGTTTGGGTGGCATCCCTGACTCCATGGACATGAGTCTGAGTAAACTCCGGGAGTTGGTGATGGACAGGGAAGCCTGGCGTGCTGCAGTCCATGGGGTCGCAGAGTCGGACACGACTGAGCTGAACTGAACTGAAGACTTTTCAAAGTCTTTACTTTGAGACCTTGCAAATTTAAAGGTTCAAAACTAGCTTTAGTTCCGCCTACACCTGCTCCTTCAGCAGCCCTCCCACAGCAGGGAAGGCGCTGTAGTTCTCCCCGCAGGGCTCCCCTCCTGCAGGCCCCCACGTTTTTGCCTCCAGGTGCAATATTCTATAGACTTCCAGTCGCGCTGCCCTCCCCACACGGCCACTGCAGCCAAAATGAGATTTTCAGAAACACGATCAGATCTTGTTATTCTTCTGAAAATGATAAAAAACAACAGCAAATCCCTAAACTCCAGTGTTTGATGTTGCTTGTGTCAGCTTTAAAAATAGCCACAACTTAAAAAGTTGAAAGTTGTGTTTTCAAGTAGCCCTAAGAGAACAGCTCTAAAGAGCAGCGCAGGGAGGAGTCAGGTTATACAGAAGTCTTACAACAAAGGGTAGGTGGTCTGAGCATCAAAAGATGCAGTTCAATTCAGTTCAGTCATGTTCGACTCTTTGCAACCCCATGGACTGCAGCATGCCAGGCTTCCCTGTCCATTGTCAACTCCTAGAGCCTGCTCAAACTCATGCCCATTGAGTCAGTGATGCCATCCAACCATTGATCCTCTCTCATCTCCTTCTCCTCCTGCCTTTGATCTTTCCCAGCATCAGGGTCTTTTCAAATGAGTCAGTTCTTCGCATCAGGTGGCCAAAGTATTGGAGCTTCAGTTTCAGCATCAGTCCTTCCAATGAATATTCAGGACTGATTCCTTTAGGATTGACTGGTTTTGTCTCCCTGCAGTCCAAGGGACTCTCAAGAGTCTTCTCCAACACCACACTTCAAAAGTATCAATTCTTTGGTGCTCAGCTTTCTTTATGGTCCAAGTCTCATATCCATACATGACTACTGGAAAAACCATAGCTTTAGCTAGATGGTCATTTGTCAGTAACGTCTCTGCTGTTTAATATGCTGTCTGGGTTGGTCGTAGCTTTTCTTCCAAGGAGCAAGCATCTTTTAATTTCATGGCTATAATCACCACCTGCAGTGATTTTGGAGCCCAGAGAAATAAAGTCTCCCACTATTTCCACTGTTTTCCCATCTATTTCCATGAAGTGATGAGGCTGCATGTCATGATCTTAGTTGCTGGGTTTCAAGCCAACTTTTTCACTCTCCTCTTTCACTTTCATCAAGAGGCTCTTCAGTTCCTCTTTGCTTTCTGCCAAAAGGGTGCTATCACCTGCATATCTGAGGTTATTGATATTTCTCCCAGCAATCGATTCCAGCTTGTGCTTCATCCAGCCTGGCATTTTGAATGATGTACTCTGAAAGTAAGTTAAATAAGCAAGGTGACAATATACAACCTTGACATACTCCTTTCTCAATTTGGAACCAATCCATCGTTCCATATCCAGTTCTAACTGTTCATTCTTGACCTTCATACATATTTCCCAGGAGGCAGGTAAGGTGGTCTGGTATTCCCATCTCTTGAAGAATTTTCCACAGTTTGTTGTGATCCACACAGTCAAAGGCTTTGGTGTAGTCAATAAAGCAGAAGTAGATGTTTTTCTGGAGTTCTCTTGTTTTTTCTAACATCCAACAGATGTTGGCAGTTTGATCTCCTGTTCCTCTGCCTTTTCTAAATCCAACTTGAACATCTAGAAGTTCATGGTTCATGTACTGTTGAAGCCTCACTTGAAGAATTTTGAGCATTACTTTGTTGGTGTGTGAGATAAGTATAATTGTGCACTAGTCTGAACATTCTTTGGCATTGCCCTCCTTTGGGATTAGAATGAAAACTGACCTTTTCCAGTCCTATGGCCACTGCTGAGTTTCCTAAATTTGCTGGCCTATTGAGTGCAGCACTTTCACGGCATCATCTTTTAGGACTCGAAATAGCTCAGCTGGAATTGCATCACCTCTACTAGCTTTGTTCATAGTGATGCTTTCTAAGGCCCACTTGACTTCAAATTCCAAGATGTCTGACACTAGGTGAGTGATCACACCATTGTGGTTTATCTGGGTCTTGAAGATCTTTTTTGTGCAGTTCTTCTGTGTATTCTTGCCATCTCCTCTTAACATCTTCTGCTTCTGTTAGGTCCATATCGTTTCTGTCCTTTATTGTGCCCACCTTTGCATGAAATATTCCCTTGGTGTCTCTAATTTTCTTGATGAGATCTCTAGACTTTTCTGTTCTGTTGTTTTCCTCTATTTCTTTGCATGGGTCACTGAGGAAGGCTTTCTTATCATTGTTTAGAGAGAGCCAGATGTCTTGAGTCAAGGAACTCAGTGCTGTTCTGTGTACAGGATGATGAAGAGTCTGGGCCTGCTGAAGTCATTCCTTCACGTGCACCTGAGCTCTCTGGGCCCGTATTCCTGTGTGTTTCACCTTCTGAGTTCCTCAGTGCTCACTGTAGGGAGTGGCTGCAATCTGATGGCTGCTGGATGGGCAGGTATTGTTCTCCTTCCTGGGTGCCCTCGGGGCTCAGAAATTCACATTTGGAGGGCTGGAATCCCTGAAGACTGACATCCTTGTTGACTGATATGGCAGGAAGTACTCCATTTCTCACCTGGCAGGGTTTCAAAATCTAATTCCTGGATGCCTTCTGACTTGCTTTGGCCATCTTTGTCCTCCTTAGTTTTCTGCACAGTACTTATCACTGGGCGAGCTCAGGCCTGTATGACTCTGTGCAACCCCATGGACTGCAGCCCACCAGGCTCCACAGTCCAAGGGATTCTTCAGGCAAGAATACTGGAGTGGGTTGCCATTTCCTCCTCCAGGGGATCTTCCTGGACTAGGGAGTGAACCCGCATCTTTTGCATCTCCTGCACTGGCAGGTGGATTCTTTACCGCTGAGCCAAGGAAGCCCTACTTGTCACTAGTGAAGTTACATTGCGCCTTATTCAGTTACATCTCTGTTTTGCTGCCCTCGGCTAAACCACCAGGGAAGTGGCTTCCATTTGTCTTTTGCTGCAGTGTTGGCTACACTATTTGTGGTCCCAGAGCAAATTGAGAACACTGGTCCCTTGTTACAGAAACAGGGGAAAGTACCATTCAAACCAATAGAATCTTTATAAAACTTTTCGCTTTGCTCACCATGTCTTTAATTTTCAGAGCATTTTAAAACCTGCTAAGTAAAGAAAAAGTAACATTTTAAATTATTAGGATGAATTTTACCATCCAGCTGTATTTTACTGAATTGTTTATTGACGTATAGTTGATTTGCAATGTTGTGTTAGCTTCCGGTGTATGGCAAAGTGATTCGGTTGTATATATGTGTCTGTGTGCTCCTCGCCATTATCGTTTTCCATTTTTCCATATTCATTTCCATTATGGTCTGTTGCCGAACATTGTTGTTGTTCAGTCCCTAAGCTGTGTGCAACTCTTTGTGACTCCATGGACCACAGCACACCAGGCTTCCCTGTCCATCACCAGCTCCTGGAGCTTACTCAAACTCATGTCCATTGACCTGGTGCTGCTACCCAACCATCTCATCCTGTCACCCACTTCCCCTCCTGCCTTCAGTCTTTCCCAGCATCAGGGACTTTTCCAACGAGTCAGCTCTTCCCATCAGGTGGCCAAAGGATTGGAGCTTCAGCTTCAGCTTCAGCATCAGTCCTCCCAGTGACTATTCAGGGCTGATTTCCTTTAGGATGGACTGGCTGGATCTCCTTGCTGTCCAGTCACTCTCAAGAGTTTTATCCAGCAGCACAATAAAAAACCACCAATTCTTCAGTGCTCAGTCTTCTTTATGGTCCAACTCTCACATCCATACATGACCACTGGAAAAACCATAGCTTTGACTAGATTGACCTTTGTTGGCAAAGTGATGTCTCTACTTTTTATTACAGGATATTGACAATAATCCCTGTGCTATACAGTAGGATCTTGTTGTTTATCCAATGTATATATAATAGCTTGCACCTGCTAATCCAAATTCCCAATCCATCCATTGCAAAGTCAGCTTTAAATGCAAATAAAACTGCATTAGACTCATTTGTGGAATCACAGAAATAAAAAGTCACATTTTGTATTTGATGGCTTTTATATGTATACATACTTTGTCCTTATCAGAACCGTGGACATGCTTCACAAAACAAGCTTCACAGATTTTGCTGCAGTTTGTTTTTTTTCAGAAGCCCTACTATCCTCCCCCTTTAGGCTTACTGATGTGTAAGGAAGGAGTGAAAGCGGAAGGGGCCTGGGTTGCCTCACCTCTCCATTCACTGTTCTGTTACCGTTTTCAGTGGCATCATACGAGGAAGTAACACGAGTAAGAAAGGATATGATCCAGGCCCTTGTTGTCCGTGTTTCTTAGGATGCCACTCTCTACACTATACGTGTGGAGCCAGTTCAGGTTCTAAGGGAAAAGGTGGCCTTCCGGGCCTGTCAGCACCCAGAGTGCTCAACTGCAGACACAACACACTTGCCTTGTGCTTACATTGGGTCTTGCTGAATTCCCACCACTGAGGGTCCACTGGAAATTCCATATCTGTAGACTTATTTTAAGCACTCTTTGGAGTGCTTAAACACATTGAAATATATCTCTGTGCTCATATTTCCATTGTTCCTGTGAATCTCATTTACCAAACACAAGTTGGAAGATAGAATTCTAAGGATTCCAAGACAGTGATGGCTTCACTGATTACTTTTGCAGAATCAACACTGTTTCCACGTGGAAATGATTGTGTTTAGTAAGGAGAAGGTGATGGCACCGAACTCCAGTACTCCTGCCTGGAAAATCCCATGGACAGAGGAACCTGGTGGGCTGCAGTCCATGGGGTTTCAAAGAGTCGGACATGGCTGAGCAACTTCACTTTCACTTTTCGCTTTTCATGCATTGGAGAAGGAAATGGAAACCCACTCCAGTGTTCTTGCCTGGAGAATCCCAGGGATGGGGGAGCCTGGTGGGCTGCCGTCTATGGGGTCACACAGAGTCGGACACGACTGAAGTGACTTAGCAGCAGCAACAGCAGCTGTAAGGCTTTGGATGGAATAGAAAGATAAAAAATGACTACAAAAGCCCCTCACAGAATTGCCAACCTTGAATAGGAAAAAAGTATCAAATAGCTGGTGTAACTAGAGTTTCTTGAAGGAATAAAGCAACAAAATTTCATTAATCATGCAAAAAGAGAAGGGAGGAGAGATGATTCTGAGGTCATTCGTTAAAGTTTGAGGAGCAGGATTTTCAATTTTCAACATGTGATAATGGCTCCCAACCTATTTCGGGCTGAAAAAAAGAAGAGTCAGTGGGAAAACAGCTAGTTCAGAATTCCAACATCTCAGCCGGTTCCAGAAATTCGATCACTTAAAGGAAAAAACTACGATTTTAAAGCTTTGGCAGGTACTTTGTGTTGCTAAAAGACGAAGACAACACATGATTTCTTGATGGACAGAAAATGGCAATGAAGCTTTGGCAATATTATTACTGGTTAGAGGTGGAGTTTGGGGTATCTTTCACAGGACCAAACTGTTGCTTAGCAGACATGTACAGGGATTTGGGAACTGGAGGCTGGGAGCTACAGAGGGGAGGAAGAGAGTCTTGGGAGAGGAAGAGAGAGCTGTGGGTATGGAGTGAATGGAATAACTGGGGCCTAAGATGAGACTTGATCTTCACCCAGAGAACTCTAAACGGCAGTGAAGGGCTGACTGATTTCCAGGGCTGTGCTGGCTGGTACTCAGGTTCAAGTTGTTCCTGATGATTCTGCACCATCATCTTTTTACCCTTAAACTTTGAATGATAGGAGAAACGAAAAGGGTATGGTAAAGGGCAGAGTGGTAATGACTGCAGTAATTCCAGGCGGAAGGACTCAGAAGAGATACAAAGACGTTGCAAAAGCAAGGCACTAGGGAAGGAACCAGCAGAAGGAAGCACCTTTCCCCGGGGATGCTGCCTCTAGGGATGCGGGAGGCTGTCCAGGAAGGATGGGTCAGCATGCTGAAGGGAAGTGTGGGCCCCCAAGGCTGGAGGATGCAGGTCTCACACTGTTCCCCCTGGCTTAGCCCCTTGTGCAAGCCGCCCCTTCTCTACCAAGTCTCCTCAGAGGAGATCACTGACAGGGGGTTGGAAAAGTTAGGGTGGCTAATTCAGAATCTCAACGTTTCATCTGGCTCCTAAGGAATCCCCTAGAAAAAACTAGACTTGATAACTGGTTTTAGCAAGATTGTAGGATAGAAGATCAATATACAAAATCAGGTGTGTTTCTATACAGTACCCATGAACAAACTGAAATGAAGAAAACAACTTCGGGGCTTCCCTAGTGGCTCAGTGGTACAGAATCTACCTACCAATGCAGGAGACTTAGGTTAGGTCCCTGGTCCGGGAAGATCCCACAGATCCCACGTGCTGCGGGATGACTAAGCCTGTGTGCCACACCTATTGAAACCCATGCTCTGCAGCGAGAAGCTGCTGCAGTGAGAGGCCTCTGTACTGCAACTAGAGGATACCCCCACTCACCACAGGTCGAGAAAGCCCGAGCACAGCAACCAAGACCCAACACAGCCATAAACAAACAAACAAACAAAAAATAGCATCAAAAGAAACAATGGAAACAGTGACAGACTCTATTTTCTTGGGCTCTGAAATCACTGCAGATGGTGACTGCAGCCATGAAATTAAAAGACGCTTGCTCCTTGGAATAAAAGCTATGACCAACCTAGAGAGTGTATTAAAAAGCAGAGACATTACTTTGCCAACAAAGGTCCATCTAGTCAAAGCTATAGTTTTTCCAGTGGTCATGTATGGATGTGAGAGTTGGACCATAAAGAAAGCTGAGTGCCAAAGAACTGATGCTTTTGAGCTGTAGTTTTGGAGAAGACTCTTGGGAGTCCCTTGGACTGCAAGGAGATCAAACCAGTCATCCTAAAAGAAATTAGTCCTGAATATTCATTGGAAGGACTGATGCTAAAGCTGAAGCTCCAATACTTTGGCCACCTGATGGGAAGAGTTGACTCATTTGAAAAGGCCCTGATGCTGGGAAGGATTGAAGGCAAGAGGAGAAGGGGTGGCAGAGGATGAGATGGTTAGATTGCATCACTGACTCAGTGGATATGAATTTGAACAAACTCTGGGAGATGGTGAAGGACAGGGAAGCCTGACGTGCTGCAGTCCATGGGATCACAAAGAGTGGAACACGGCTTAGCAACTGAACAACAACAACCACCAAAAATGTCTCATAAGTGGATTGTTTAACATGTCATGCTTAGTCAACTCGAGGGGGTGTTTTGTAGCTATCAAACCCATAAACACCAAGTTTTTATAAAAGCAGTCTTTCTGAGATAATGTTAAGAAAAATATGGAAAATAATATGGTATATACCTCTTGGCTATTAGTATGTTCCAGACTAGATTTATGGATAAATATTGCAAAGTGGAAGTGAAGTCGCTCAGTCGTGTCTGACTCTTTGTGACCCCGTGGACTGTAAGCTACCGTGCTCCTCCATCCATGGGATTTTCCAGGCAAGAGTACTCGAGTGGGTTGCCATTTCCTTCTCCAGAGGATCTTCCCAACCCAGGGACTGAACCCAGGTCTCCGACACTGTAGGCAAACGCTTTACCATCTGAGCCACCAGGGAAGTCCAAATATTGCAATGGAACATAGAATTAAAAACTCTTGTAAAGTTAGGGAGATAAATGATGAGTGAAAAAATACTCTGTTAAAATGTTTAAAAATATTGTAAAATTGTTTTAATGGTGATTTCTTTTTGCTCCAAGTCTTAGCTTTAACAATCCAAACTTTAAAAAATAGGACATGTCTCTCTTTTTTTATCTCTTTTTCCCCCTTTTGACTAACACTTGTATTCACAGGTGAATAATAAAAGAGAACATTTTTTGCAAAACTTCTGAAAGATCCTAGAGCTAGGGGCAGATGAATGTTAGGGAAAGTTTGCAAGAATAAAAAGAGTGGTAAAAAATGGTGGCAGCGGAAGCAAAGGCATTAAAAATGAAGCAGGGAAGAGCAGCAGAGGGAGGAGGGTAAGCCGGAGCCATGACAGATGGGGAACTGGGTGGTCTCGCAGGAAGACGTCATCACTAAAAGCCCCTTGTCGCATTCACCGTTTATTTCCCGGATGAAGCTGTGTCTCTTGGCAGCCACATGAGATGAATGTAGAGCAGCTCATTTTGCTTTGTGGTTTCTGGCTTTACTTTAATTCTGTCGACTCCGTGGGGCAGTGAGGCACTCTCGTATTGTGGGCATGTCTGATGTAGAAGGTTCTCTGTAAATTTCTGTTGAATGAGTGCTGACTGTGTGCTCACGTTCCTTTCATTTATTCTCTGAGACCAGAACCTTGCCTGGCTTGCCCTTCCTCACTGTCCATCAGTCCTCTCTTTATTTCCTTCCACATCTCCATCTCACAGCAAGGGCTTTCAGCTCTGGGAGCAATTTGGTGAAGAGGACCTTTCCTAAGACCAAGAGTATAAGGATGTTGCTCTCGCCTCCCCACCTGTGGGGATCTGCTCCCTGTTGTTCCCAGACATCAGGACAGGGGCACAGCCAGAACTGCCCTTGTCTTCAGAGAGCCCAGGACAGAATGCCCATGGAGACACCTCCCAGGTGCTCTCTGAAGTAGGGACCAGTACTCCTGCCTGGACACCTGCCTTCTGGCCTGTGACCCTTCCTCCTTGTTTGCGCTGATGACTTCCGTCCTCTTCACACTCCCTGGGCTGCCGTGTGACCATGAGTCCAAGCTCGCTGTGTTTGTAGCAGGCCAATAAATCTGAGAGATGAGGTGTTGAGGCAAGGAATGCAACTTTATTTGGAAAGCCAGCTGATGGAGAAGATGGCAGATTGATGTCTCAAAATAACCATCTTACGGGGTCTGGATGTCAGCTTATTTTACAGATCAGAGACGGGGGAGGTGAGAAGCCAAGTCCAAAGGCCTTTCATCTTGCAAACATCTCCTAGAATGGCAAGCCTCAGGCAGGGGACGTGTTAATTTATTCCTGCCTGCCATCTACAGGTGGAGAGGGTCCTGAAAAAGACTCTTTAGCTTCACAGTCAGGCAGAGGGGCAGGGTTCTCTGAGGCAAGCCGTCATGTGTGATCCTAATAACAAAAGTGATGGAAACCGAGTCTGAGAAACATGTCTTCCAGCATGGGGATGGGATTGGTTCTTCCTTGCAGCAGCGGGACCACCTGGAACCCAACCCGTTCCCACCTCGCCGGGACTCCGTGCTCCATCTGAAGCTCTGGGTCCTTCCACTGCTGCAGCCATTGCTAATCAAGCACAGTCTTCTTTCCAGTGGAGCCTGGATGTGGTTTTAGCATCTTCCCTCAACAAGGACTACAGCCAGTCCCCACCAGTGGTCAGAGTTGGTGAGCAGCTTTGCATAACCTGGCTGAATAGCTGGGCAGCGGCCTTCATTTCAGCAAAGAGGAGCCACGCTTCACAGGCGTGATCAGGCTCCATCTTGAGCACCTGCAGAGGCTGGATCCAGACAGCGTCTCCCTCGGGCGCTTCTGCCTCTGTACCTTCTCTCCTGCCTCCTGCTCGCTCGTGTGCACCTGTGTGCTCATTCACTTCAGTCACACACGACCCTTTGCGACCTCATGGACTGTGGCCTGCCAAGTTCCTCTGTCCATGGGATTCTCCAGGCAAGGATGCTGGAGTGGGCTGCCGTTTCCTCCTCCACCGACCTGCTCTGCTGCTGCTGCTGCTAAGTCGCTTCCGTCGTGTCTGACTCTGTGCGAACCCATAGATGGCAGCCCACCAGGCTCCCCCATCCCTGGGATTCTCCAGGCAAGAACACTGGAGTGGGTTGTCATTTCCTTCTCCAATGCATGAAAGTGAAGTCGCTCAGTCGTGTCCGACCCTCAGCGACACCATGGACTGCAGCTTTCCAGGCTCCTCCACCCACGGGATTTTCCAGGCAAGAGTACTGGAGTGGGGTGCCATTGCCTTCTCCGGCTTGCTCAGGGCTCCCCAAGTCCCAGCACACCCCAAACCTAACCCAGGACTCATAACCACAACATATACGTGGTAATAAACCGAGTTCCCCTTGATCTCCCAGCTGAGAGGCTCAGTGTGGCCTTGCATGGAAGTCACCAGAGTGACCCAGTGACCCTGCGCCCTGGGGACTGTGCTAACCACCGGCCCAGAGTGTGAGGCTCCTGCTGCTAACTCTTCCCCAGCGCCCAGCCCACCTCCCGTGTAATCAACACACTCTCTCGGAGAGATAATTTATACTTTCCTAGAAACACAGTGCTTTCTGGAGTTGATTAAGAAAGTTAGTCTTCAGCTGGGGAAAGAAATGTAGGAATTTTGGAAACCAAGGAGAACCCATCGGGTATTTGGGGAACTTGAAGCTGAAACCGTCATTTGTTTCCCACGCAACTTAGAGCAGCAGGAGCCTTAGGGTCCTGGCACTGACCGTGGGCGAGTCCCTCAGCCCCTCTCCTGTCGAAATTAGCTAACACCTGGGCAACCCTGCAAGGCCACTTTTGAGCACTGAATTAGGTGAGTCCCTGTCCCCTGCCTGGGAAAATATGAAGTGACTATTGCTAACCAGATGGAAGCAGCCATTTGGAAGGATGCTGAAGCTGAAGCATCCAGCACTTCCAGTACTTTGGCCACCTGATGCAAAGAGCCGGCTCACTGGAAAAGACCTTGGTGCTGGGAAAGATGGAGGGCAGGAGGAGAAGGGGGCGGCGGAAGATGGGATGGTTAGATGGCATCACTGACTCAATGAAAATGAATCTTGGCAAACTCTGGGAGATAGTAGAGGACAGGGGAGGCTGACGTGCTGCAGTCCATGGGATCGCAAAGAGTCGGGCTTGACTTGAGACTGAACCACAAGCCACGTGGATGCTGAGTTGGAATATCCCATAATCTTATACACACAAGGTTTTTAGACACAGCTTCTTTAATGTTTCAGAGTGGAAAGCTGACGTTATACTCCAGTTCTGGAGGGATCATGGTCCTGGGGAAGTCATTGTCTGTGTCTCTCCTCCAAAGCAAAGGCAGGGGCACCCTGGAAACCTTCTAAGTGCCATCTCAGATTTTCCCACCAGGTGACGCTGTCGTACCGTGAGAATCTTCAATTTCCTTCTGCAGAAAGAATTTTTACAGGACTTGGGTTGAAGAGTTTGATTCTTGTCCTTACCTCATCCTCGATTTTTCAGTTCAGGGCAGTTAATTCCTCCTCTTCCAAACGACTTTTTCAAGTGGAAACCTGAGGCTCTGTGCTTCCCAGGAGTCCTCCTCTGTATGCCTTGTGTTTGTCTCTAAACTGTCCGGCTTCTTCCGGCTGGCAGTCTCTTATAGGGCGCACTGATGGTCCAAGCAAGTGGAGGATGGTCAGAGCCTGTGTGCGGGGCTCGGGCTAAAGGTCATGATCAGCCTCCCCAGGACAGCTGGGAAACCTTCTCCTCCTTCCCAGAAAGGAGGCCTGGGACCCCCAGAGGAATCTGCCTAGCTCCTTCACTGCTTTCTCGGAACCTTAGCCTGGTTTGCACCAGGCAAGTTCCTCCTAGGTTCTGGGGAGGCTGATGGGCCCAAAGAAAGGTCAGTGGGAACGAGGGTGAGGCTGTGCAAACATCATCATCGCATATCTTGGAGGCTGGGGATGACAGAATCTGACAGAGCTAAAGTGAGATTCACTCAGTCGCGTCAGACTCTTTGCGACCCCATGGACCATACAGTGCATGGAGTTCTCCAGGCCAGAACACTGGAGTGGGTAGCCAGTCCCTTCTCCAGGGGATCTTCCCAACCCAGGGATTGAACCCAGGTCTCCCGCATTGCAGGTGGATTCTTTACCAGCTGAGCCACTCGGGAAGCTAAGATAGAGCTAAGTATGATTTTTAAACTGGATTCATCTGGATTTGAATGACCGTGTATTAAGCTACCCTTTTTTGGCATCATCTCCTGCAATCTTTACAAACAACAAATGAAGAACCAAGGCTCAGAGAGGTTAGATAACTATCCCAAGGTCACACAGCTAGTAAGTATGAGACGTTTGAACTCGGGGCTGCCCCACTCCGAAGGTCACCTTCTCAGCAGCATTGCACAGAGACTAGGGGAACCCCATGACACCAGCAGGTACTCTCTCTAGCTACGTGACTCCTGGGGGTCAGTGCCAGTGGCAGTCTGGGAACAAGTTTAGTACAGCCGGGAGATCACAGCTGAGTTTCTGAGGCCACGTTGCGGATCCACGTCCCTCCTGATCCTCTCAGTTCCGTCCTGCCTCCATACTTGGCTGCACTCCACCCGCTTTCCCGCCAAGATGCCCTCACTCCACTGTGTCGAGTCAGTTCCTTTGCTCATTGCCTGCTCTTCGCCTGGCACCAGCCCAAAGGTGGTCGCGGCAGCAAGTACACCAGCCTCTGTCCCAGGCCACCCGTGTTCTCAAGAGATGTTTCTCCTGGGTCTGTGCTTTCTAGTGTTTCTAGAATTTACTGCTCTGCTCTGTATTAACTGCTTATAAAAGACAGAATCCCAGAAAGCAGCTGACGACACCATAGACGTTTATCGTCTCACACTTCCTGTGGTTTGGGATCCTGGTGTGGTCCAGCTGGGCTTCCGCTCAGGGTCTCTCACAGGCTGTCGTTAAGGGCCTGACTCATCTCGAGGTCCAGGGGGATGGAGCCCTTCCGCGCCCTCGTGTGGTCCTTGGAGGATCGCTCAGCTTCCTGCCAGGTGGGCCAGCGAAAGACCAGCTGCCAGCCTCAGCTGGCCTTCTCAGAGTGGGAGGCAGTGCAGAAGATGACCCCCAGCACCTTTTTGTGACTGGATGTTGCCGCGATATCCCGTCACTTTGCTGTGCAGCCCACACTTTGTGGAAAAGCTGTGAGTAACGGGCAAGGATGTGGCTCCTGGAAATGGAGGAGCGTTGGAGTCATCTTAGAGGCTGCCCACCGCAGTTTGCCTTCTGGCCCTCAAAGATTCACATCCCTTTCAGATGCAAAGTACACTCACCTTCCCCTCAAGACCCCCAAAGTCCCATTCCATTTTTACATCAGCCCAAAGTCCATAATCTCACCCTCTGAATCAGATCTGGGTGTGAACAGGCCTCCAGGTGCATTTAAATGCAGCTCATCTTCATCTGTAGATGAAACTAAGAAGACACATCTCCTGTCCCCCGAGCACGGCAGGTGGGATGAGCACAGGACCGTCTCTGTAGATGCTCCTGCTCAAAAAAAGGAAACTGGGGGCATACGGGAGGCGCTGGCCCGCAGCAGCTCTGAAATGCAGCCGGGTAGACGGTGATCATTTCTGGAATAGTTCTCCATGTCTCTCTTGGGTTCCTGAATCGGAGCCACCCTTCTTTTATTCATGGAAAGTAAGACGCGTTTGCAACCGAATGGTTTTCTCCTTCTATTGCCTGCCGGCCTAACTCCTTCTCTCTTCTATTGCTGCGCCTTTAGGCCCAGCCGGCAGTGCTTCCGCTGCTGTGATGGGGAAGGACACACACAGGGCAGGGGGTGGGGGGTGTTCCGTTGTTATGGCGATTCTTCTTCTTTCTTAAGCTGGATAACCAGTACCTGGGTCATCACTGTATCACTCTTTAAACCTTTTGGTATGTCTTCAATATTTCATAATATTGTATAAAATATGGTATTAAAATGGTATATAAAATATGGTATAAAAATTTTATACCATAATATGGTATAAAAAAGAGCATTTTTTGAAAGGAAAAACTCGGGGCGTTGGTGTATGAATAGAAAGACGGGTCAACAGAAGTCCAAAAATAACCCAAGTACACAGGGAAATTAAGTCTGTGATAGAGATTTCAAATGCTGGAACAATGACTGGCCTTTTAATAAATCATGCTGAAAAAAAATCAAATAATCATTCTTCATCCTATACTCGACAATAAACTCCAAACGAATTGGAAATATAAATGTGAAAAATAAAATCATACACATTCTAAATTCTAGAAGGCAACATGAGTGAATTCCTCTATGGGGAAAAGTTTTTTCATCATGAATCAAAATCCAGATGTCTGAAAGAAAAGGTGAGTAAAATTGAACACATACACATTATAAAAGAAACTCTGCATACCAAAATGCGCCTTATGCATTGCTAAACACACACACACACTCTGCTAGAAAGTACTCGTAATAAAGCTCAGAAACACAGAGCCAGTTTCTGGAACTCATAAAGAATCCTTAAAGGTGGGGCGGAGACAGGTGAAGATGGCCATGTTGACTGGCGTCTCTTGTTTCATTCTCTGTGAATTCCTCCGTAAGAACAGCCAGCGCAACCAGGCAGAGAAGCAGACAGCTGCAGGTAACACTTACAATAAAACTGGTGCCGGTGGTTTAGTCGCTCAGTCATGTCCAACTCTTGCAACCCCATGGACTGTAGCCCCCCAGGCTCCTCTGTCCATGGGACTTTCCAGGCAAGAACACTGGAGAGGACTGGCATTTCCTTCTCCATGGGATCTTCCCGACCCAGGAAATGAACCCAGGGTCTCCTGCATTGCAGGCAGATTCTTAACTGACTGAGCTATGAGGGAAGCCCTAATAAAACTGGGTCACAAGATATTCTTCAGAACTCAAAATACAAGCAAATGGGAGCAAGCCATTACCAGCGTGAAGACGTGTGTGTTTCTGTGTCTGTGCAAGAAAAAGCCGAGCAAGTAAAGGAGCATCTGATGGACACATGAAGAGGAAAATCCCAGGATAGCCGTGGGTTTTCACAATAGAGCAGAGAAGCATGATTTGAACGTGGGGGGCGGGCATTGCTGACCACTGCAGCTCATGACTGTAGTGGTCCTTGCTGAAGGCGGGTGGGCCCCCTGGTGCCCATTGACCCTCAAAACAGACCTACCAACGCTTCCTTCCAGACCAGCCTGTACCCAGGAGAAACGTCTGGGAGTGGAATGAACATTTTTCAGAAGAGGGGCAATTGAGAAACATGGAGAGGGTCTGCCTGTAACTGAAGAAGAGAAACATAGTCAGGAAATTTCAGAAACCAAGCTTCCATATTAAAACAAAGACAAAAACATTTTACGTGAAGAACAGAGAGAGAGGGAGAGAGCTCTGCGGATTAGAGAAGCTAGTGTGAGCCGTGATTCCTTCTAACTGGCCATGAAAACTTCACCGCACACAGAAAAAGAAAAGCAGTAAAGAACTGAAGAAAAATCCTGGACGAGTTTGATCGGAAAAATAGAGGAGGAAAAAACCCCAGAGCTCCTTAGAAAAAATGGGCAAAGGTACGTGCTATCCAAAAATATGTGCGG
Organism: Ovis canadensis; assembly: GCF_042477335.2. NCBI lineage: Eukaryota > Metazoa > Chordata > Mammalia > Artiodactyla > Bovidae > Ovis > Ovis canadensis. Next base: position 4,811,390 of record NC_091245.1, read on the forward strand.
CCAACACAGAAGGAAAATGCTCAGCTTTATGCAGAATGAAAACTAGAACATTCAGTGCTGTTTCCACGCAGGAGGCGGGCAAAGTCCCAAAGGCTGGGCAGCAGGCTCCGCTGCTGGCTGTGGAGCTGCAAGGATCCAGCAAGGGGCGACTTCGAGGCGCGGAATTCAACACAGTAAAGCCAAACCACATACACGCACTCACAGCACACACTCTCGGTACACACACAGCACACACTCACAGCACACACAGCACATACTCATGGTACACACACTCACAACACACACAGCACACACAGCACACACAGCACACATGATACACACAGCACATACTCATGGTACACACACTCACAATACACACAGCACACACGGTACACACAGCACACACTCACAGCACACACAGCACACACTCACAATACATACAGCACACACTCACAGCACACACAGCACACACTCACAGCACACACAGCACACACTCACAGCACATACTCATGGTACACACACTCATAATACACACAGCACACACTCACGGTTCACACAGCACACACAGCACACACTCACGATACATACAGCACACATTCACAGCACACACTCACCATACATACAGCACACACTCACAGCACACACAGCATACACTCATAGCACACATTCATGGTACACACATTCACAACACACACAGCAGACACTCACAGCACACGGTCACAGCACACGGTCACAGCACACACTCACAGCACTGGATGAAGAGCTTCTCCCACATTTCTGTCCATCCGGAAAATAGGGTCTTTGCAGATGTAATCAAGCCAAGCTAAGATCCTGGAGTAGGGTGGGCCTTAAACCCAGTGTGGGCTCTAGTGCTCTTAGGAGAAGAGAAGAGGCACAGACGCAGGAAGAAGAGCATGTGATGAGGAGGCGGAGATGGTCTGTGAGCCAGGGATGGCCAGGGGCTGGCGGCAGCTCTGGAGGCTAGAAGAGGCGATGCAGGATTCTCCCCAGAGTCTTCCTAGAGAGCCTGGCCTTCCCAGCACCTTGACTTTGGATCTCTAGCCTCCAGAACCGTAAGGAAATGGATTATCGTGCTTTAAAGTCACATCTTCCTTCTCCTTTTGGCCGTGTCAGGGGGCTTTTTGGGATCTTAGTTCCCCTACTAGGGACTGAACCTGTGCGCTCAGTAGTGAAAGTGCAGAGTCCTAACCACTGAACCACCGGAAAATTCCCTAAAAAAGGACATTTTGTAGTACGAGGCAAGATTAATACTAGTATGTATGAGGTAGCCTGAGGCTATGAATGCAAGTTTTTTCCCTTTGGCCAAATACTGCCTCGTCTAGGAATTTAGCCTGAAGACACACCTCCAATGACAGCAAGTAATACAGGCGCTATCTTATTTGTTACGGCCTTGTTTGCAACTGAAAACCCTCTGAATGCAGAAACGCAGGAGGCTGGTTGGCTAAACCAAAGCATATTCTCAACAGACGGGTTTTTAGAGGAAGACAGCTATCAAAAGGAACGGAGGATATCTTTGTGAGCTGCAGTCATTGACTCCAAAGATGGTCCCATCCACCCATTATTCCTAGGATGAGCCTACAGCTAAGGGCCCCCAGAATCTGGGCTGACCCTGAATCTTCCTTTGCCCAGTACAATTCAGAAGCTAAATATGCCCATTCTCTAAGAGGGCCAGTCTTCAAGAGGACTGGCAACTTCCACCTCCTCTCTCTTGCCTCTCATACAAAAGACTGGGGGCAGACACGGAATATGCGTGGTGCACCAAAAGGTCATGATCAAAGACACGAAATCACGGTTTCTTTGCCAAGTCTCATTTCCAGGGGAGGCGACGGGGCTTTCACCTCTTTCGGCTGGGGTGAGGGGGTTTTTAAAACATCCACGTCCTGCATTCCCACTCTCTAGCACCCAAAGTGACCTTCCTCTCAGAAAGGCATCCACAGGCAGGGAAAGGCCTGGTCTCTGTAAGAACTGATGTCTTCATTGTGGGTTTTAATGTGTTTTTTTAAAGTCATTTATGTATTTATTTTGGCTGTGCCGGGTCCTCGTTGCTGTGTGCGCCGTCTCTGGTTGGGATGGGTAAGGGCTGCTCTCCATGCACTGCCTGGCTTCTTACCTAGGTGACTTCTCTTGTTGCAGAGCATGGGCTCCAGACCTCTGAGACCGCCAGGCTCATTAGCTGTGGTGCCCGGGCTCAGCTGCTCCCAGGCATGTGTGATCTTCCCAGACCAGGAATCGAACCCAAGTCCCCTGTGTTGGTACGTGGATTCTTAGCTACCAGACCACCAGGGAAGTCCTTTCACTATGGGGCTTTAAAGGTAATATTTTAGAGGACACTTCAGCCTTTGGGCACTTTAGTTAGAATGCATTCCTTTTCAAGGCTGGTCCCTGCGAACGAGATAGTTCCTCTGACCTGCTCATCGGGGGCCTGGGTCTTCTGGCACCACCATCAGTTGCGGTCCTGTCCTGGAAGCTCTGACGGGCCCCACTCCACGCAACCTGTGCAGCTCAGCTGCTGACGTTTCCTTCTCCTTCCCAGAAGTCTCTGGCAACTTTCCATGTGGTTTGACCTGTTTGAAGGCTTCAACCCTCGTTGACATCACTGGGGCAGCTAGCAAACCGTTGCCCGTTTGCCCAAAGGAAGAGCAAAATTTTTTTTTTTTTTTTTTTTTACAAACAGACTAGTTTCCTTTTAGAGCTACTGGGATCTGAATTAGCTGGTGAGTGTTGAAATCCTCAGAAGAATTCAGTGGGTAATGGCTCCTGATATTCAATAGCACATCCTGTGGTCCCCAGGCACGTGCCAGCTTACGGGAACTTTTAATGTACTCCCTAACTGGGGGGACTAAATGGGGTGAATTCTCTGAATTTCAGGGTGATGGATAACCTAGCTCTGGCAAAACAGATAGCCTTCAGCAGCATATGATGCTGCTATTAAATATGATAATGGAGAAAAGCAAAGTTATTCACAGAAAGTGGGAGGGCCAAAGAGATGTTATGCAAATGATTATGGGGCTACAATGTTGCTGTTTGGTTGAACAAGTATCTGGTTACAGGATTTACATGTGAAGTGGTCCCGCCCTAGAGCCTGCAAACACCCAAAGGGATGTCAGTAGCTGGTTGTGTAATACAGAATCTGCTTGGCCTTTATCTTTGTTTCCCAGGAGGTAATCTCTAAACCTTTGGAATTTCCTGAGTGGTGGGAGGGTCTTTGTTATTCATGGTGGGCCTCTTAGACCACACCTGCTAGTTTATGCCAATGAGTGACTGACTCATGGGGGACTCCAGATATTTTATGTTTATGAGATGACTCAGAATGCAGGCTGACCAGGCCAGAAAGACCTTCGATGTGATTAGAGAGTTGGAGCTTTGATCCACCTGCTGTCAGCCCAAATCTGGGGGGGACAGGGAGGGGCAGGATGTGGGGGTCAGTCACGCAGGTGGTGATTCCATCAGTCACGCTTCTGTAATGAAATTCCCATGATAAGCTCGGGATATGGAGGCTTGGGGGAGCTGCCTGGGCTGGGAGCACTGTGGACTGTCACACATCAGCGACAGGAGGGTACCATGTCCCTGAGGATACGGAAGCCTCGCGTTTGGAACACTCCCACGCCGAGCTCGGTCCTATGGGTCTCTTCCTTGGGCTGGTTCTGAGTTACTTCCTTTTGCTATAATAAAACCGTCCCTGTAAGTGCAGCATTTTCTTGAGTTCTGTGTCATTTTAGCGAATTATCAATCCTGTGGGTGTCCATAGGGACCCCCACATTTGTGGCCAACTGGTCTGAGCTGGGAGGTAGCCCTGGGGACCCCTGAACTTACAGGTGGAGTCTGAGTCTTGACTGGCTTGATGGTGGAAGACTGTGCCCTTTAGTTGGTTTGGCAAGGCCTGGCAGGTGGGGATGAGGAACTGTTGTTGAACCGCTAAGTTGTGTCCGACTCTGCTCCTCTGTCCATGGGATTTCCAGGCAAGAATACCAGAGTGTGTGAAGAACGGCCGACTGAACAATGTGCAGTACAGAGGCTGGGGAGGTCTGGCCAGCAAGTGCTGGGAGTGAGACCCCAAGGGCAGGAGGCTTGGATTGTGTAGGGCACCGAGGCCGCCCCGACGCTTCACGCTGGTCAGGCTGTAGCCACTGGCTGGGCCCTGGGCCTCATCCATCATCAGACTCGGTACCTGGCGCGTCCTGTTTCCCCCGTTGGAAGATGAGGATTCTGTGGCCCTGATAAGACTCTTCAGTCACACGCTTGTCCTCGGTGGAGCTGGAGCTTTACTGTATTTCTTTATTATGATTAAATACATCAAAGACAACTTCACATAAATAATACACAGTCTGCTGTTTCAAAGTGTGCAAGTCCCTGGCCTTAAATACACGGGGCTTCCCTGGTGGCCCAGCAGTAAAGAACCCCCTGCAATGCAGGAGACATGGGTTTGATCCCAGGGTGGGCAAGATCCCCTGGAGAGGGAAGTGGCAACCTGCTCCAGTATTCTTGTCCATGGGAAATCCCGTGGACAGAGGAGCCTGGCGAGCCATAGTCCATGGGGCAGCAAAAGAGTAGGACACCACTTAGCAACTGAACGACAAGAAGTACATGCATCATGTTGTGTGACGGGAATCACTATTTCCACAATCTTTTCATCACCCCGTATAGAAATACAAACTCTACCCGTTCACCTATAACTCCCCACCGCCTTCCCCCTAGTCTCCGGTTACCTCCGATCTACTTTCTATAGCAAAAGAGGCTCTGGGAGGCAATGCCTTGCACCAAACAAGTCAATTCCGCTTGCACCCCACCCCCATCCTGGGCGGAGGGGAGAGGAGGGACTTCAAAGCTTTGACTAGAAGCTCCCAAGATAAGAGGCAAGATAGAGGGAAAGGGATTCATTTTCTCACACCGTTTATAATCGTATTTGTACTTTTCTGTGTCAGGTCAGACTTTTTGTGCGGGAAATCCCAACTGAACTGAGTCAACCTAAAAGGAGTTGGTGTGCACGAGGCAGGGAGAAGCCGAGTCTGGGTGTTTCAGGCAGGTTTTCTGAGTGGGGCTTATGCAGCCAATGGACCTGGCTTCCGCCCTCCCATGGTAACTCAGTTTCCTCTGAGCTGGCCCCCTCGTGGGCAGGCCTTGCTTTCAGGATGGCGGTAGCCCCAGCCTCAGGTTCAAGGGCAGCAGGAGCCCATACCACTGGGTCTGGGGCCAGACAGGCCGGTCACTGTGGAGAGGCTGTGAGGCTCTGATTGGCTTAGACCCAGGTCACGTGATGGACTCTGCCCACAGCCTGTTAGGGCTCAAAGGCCGGCTGTGAGGCTGTGCGTGGGTTCCTGGCTGAAATCTGAAAGGAGCCACTGGTTGGAGAGAGTGAATGTCAGGGGTCAGAACCGACAGAAACTGACCAGCTGTCACTGAGCCCAGGCTCAGGGTTGTTGAGTGGCTCAGTGAGTCAGCCTGGGTAAAGGGCTTAGAACTAGCTGCTTGCTTCTCAGCAGACATCAGCTTGTTCTGCGATTTGCCAGGCAGCATTCTCAGCTCGTAACTCACACGGTTTTCATTTTATCCTTAACACCGCCTCATGAAGCGGGTCTTACTTTCCTCATCTGACAAACGAGGACGCCAAGACTCAGAAGGGTTAGGCAGCATGACTGAGGTCACAGAGCCAGTGAGAGATGGAGCCAAGATTTGAACCCTGGAAGTCCCGTTCCAGAGCTTACTTGCTTGTAGAGGGGATTCAAGAGAGAAGCCCATTCTTTGCATGTGGACCATCTATGATAGTATAAATTGGGTTCTCTCAGAAGCCAGTTTTCAACCCGCTTTTAATTTGGAAACCCTTTAAAACTACATTAATGCTTTTAAGATACTATTCTAAAATGCCTGAGGTTTAGCAATACCTCCCTATTACTATGGGCTTCCCTGGTGGCTCAGTGGTTAAAAAAACCCCACCTGCCAGTGCAGGAGATGTGGGTTCAGTCCCTAAGTCGGGAAGATCCCCTGGAGAAGGGAATGGCGACCCACTCCAGTATTCTTGCCTGGGAAATCCCGTGGACAGAGGAGCCTGGTGGGCTACAATCCATGGGGTCACTAAGAGTCAGATGTGACTTAGAGACTAAAGGACAGCAACCCTATTACTACTGTAGCCAGAAAGAGTTAACGTAGCTTTCAAACCTTTGTAACTTAACAACGAGGAGTTACACTCCCAGAAAGTATAAATCAATGAGTAATGGGAATCTGGATTAATTCCCAAAATAAAGCTGTTATCCTAAGGATTTATGAAAAGAGGAATAAAAGACACTTAGCAGAATCTCCGGAGGCAGATATGAGACATGAAAATCAAACTCTGCAGTGCTTTAAATGCTACTTATCACATCTCTCTCCCCTTTGTGGCCCAGCGCCTGGCGCTCAAGCCTGTGATTGTGTTGTTCTAAGTGGGAAGAATCACAAGTGGCTGCCTTCACGTGGAGGTGGGAGGACAGGGAAGATCAACGAGGAAGAGATGATTCACAGACGTGGACACACAGCGCAGGGGGTGACAGGCAGTCCGGCTCAGGTTCTGTGCTTCAGACTTTGTATGGGAGCTCCGCATCGTTTCCATGAAAACAACCCAGAAGAAGCAGGGACATTAAACCACGTGTTCCTCTCTGCCCTCTAGGGATGGGAATGCCTCTGTGGCCAGAGGGCTCCAGACGCAGCAGCAGCTGTCAGCTGAGTGGCTGGACACCACACACGGCGCCTGGGAGGACAGGAGGCTTTGCCCCCTTCTATAAGGAGCGCAGCCTGGCTGTGGGCAGACGGAGGCTCGCACACCGGGGTCCTCCTGAGTATGTCCTGATCTCTCTCCCAGAGACCACCCGCCGCCATTGAGAACGGGTGCTGACCCCCACGGCCCCGCGAGCAGAGGTGTGAGCAAGGAGGGCCTGGGTGAGTTTCCTAGAGACCAGAGATGCCCGCACACCAGTGATGGAGGGGTCCTTGCTGGGTTGCTGGGGCTGCCTCCATTGGAAAGGAGCTACAAGCCAGTAGAATTGGCAAGGTCTTACCCAACAGGGTGATGATGTCTGGGGAAATTCACGAGAAGTGCATTTTTAACCTTCCGAGCCTCAGTCTCTTCATCTGTAAAATGGGGGAAATAATCACTGTGCCACAGAGTTGTTGGGGCAGGGGAGACTCCTAAGTGAGGAGCCAAGTGTCAGATATGGAGCCAGGCCAGCATCCCTGGCCCACATCTGAAGTCACCTCGCGTGCCCCCGGCCTACAGGATGGTCTGAATGTGGAGGGAAGGATGGGGTTCTCTGGTGGGTGGTGGTTTTGAGTCAAAGCAGGGCTGAGTGGGTGCAGGGGGGTGGGCACCATGCAGGGCGATGGTCTCAGGTGTGGGGCAACCTGAGAAAGCGGGGACACAGAGAAGGTGATGGCACTCCTGCGCCCTGGTCCAGGGTCGTAACCCTGCCATCAGTCTTAATGCCAGAAAGCGGGGTGAGCCTGCGGGGCGGGCCTGGTGTGGGCCTGAGCCCACAGGTGGGGAGGTTGGGTGTGTTTGTCCAGGCGCAGCCCCTGTCCCCAGGCCCCAAGTCATGGCTGTGCTCTTGGGAAAATTCACAAATCTGACCACAGGGGGGCACTCTGCACCAAAGGACTCTGGTCCAGTCTCCGCTTCGTCCCCAGATGGAATCTGCTGTTTAAATTAATTCTTGATCTATAAACACAGCAATAGGAACAAAAGAAAGTTGAGGTTTCCTGGGCGTTCGTTCCTTCTCCTCCTTTCTCTGTATTTCCAGCTTGATTTGGACAACCTAACCCTATGTTGTCCCAAGGTCTAGTCGGGGGGAGGTGGTGGGGAGCCAGTCCTGAACTTGGCCGGGAAAGAGATGCTCCACCTTCAAAGTGACGCTCCACCTTCAAAGTGACGCTCCACCTTCAAAGTGACCTGAATATACTGATGAAGCCACAAAACACCCCACCATGTGTGGTTTCCTGGATGGATAAATGTTTCTCAACACTCCCCACCCAGAGGATTGTCAGAGTCAGACAGGCCAGCCTTTGGAATGTGAATTTAGGATTTTGTCCTGAACTAGAGATTCCAGGGGTAGGGATAAATTTGGTTTTATGCAAAAACTATTCTGTTTCTGCACGTTTGCATATTTTAGCTTTTCCATGTCACCCTGTCCTCCTTGGCATCTCACACTCTGCACGTGTGATCACACGCCCCGTTTGCTCTCAGCATACCATGGCACAAGCAGTCTCCTGCAGCCTCCAGAGCTGGGTGCTGTGCAGGGCCCAGTGTGCTGCCTGGGGATGTGGCACGGGGCTTGGGGGTGACAGGACTCTGAGGGACAAACTGCTCTACAGAGGGAACCCAGACCTTTGCAAACAAAGCTGTTTAGCATCCTTCTGGAAAGTCCCATGAAAAGCAAATCGTTGCAACATTTTTTCCTCTTGTTAGTCTTGTGGTGTGTCAGATGTGTATGTCAATAAAATATTAATTTCAAGTGTTGTCTCGGTGATCCTCACTGCATTCTGCCCGCTTTTTGTGGACAAGGGGAATGCCCTTGGTGGGCATTTGTAAGGTCCGGCCTGCCATCGGTGAGCTTTGCTCCCAGGCCTGTTCAATCTGGGCACCACGATCACAGACAGAATGTGTGGTCATTCAGAAGACTCAGCCCTTCCTCTCCCCAGGACACACCGGCCTCACCTGGCCGTTGACTGGCCGCTGATGCAAGGGATTTAGATGATAAATCAGGGGCAAAGAAGTACATGGTTACATTATACAACCGTCCTGAATGTCACCTGAGATGAAACTCCAATACTTTGGCCACCTGATGCGAAGAACTGACTCATTGGAAAAGACTCTGATGCTGGGAAAGATTCAAGGGGGGAGGAGAAGGGGACAACAGAGGATGAGGTGGTTGGATGGCATCACCCACTCATGGACATGAGCTTGAGTGAACTCCGGGAGTTGGCGATGGACAGGGAGGCCTGGCGTGCTGCAGTCCGTGGGGTCGCAGAGTCAGATATGACTGAGAGACTGAACTGAACTGAACTGATAAGTGGAAGAAACACGGCAGCTTTTGAAAAAAGATTGCTTCTAGCAGTGAACTCAAGATACATGTGTCTTGATGGGGATGTATACCTTTAATTTACTATAAGCTCTGCTTCAACTCCCAGCAATGAAGAGATGAATTTGTACATATCAGAAAACGAGCAGCGGGCACCTGTTACATAGACAACGTTGAAAAATACCCAGTGACCTGGGATAATGTTCTGGAATGAAAACAGCAGGCTAAAAACAGTGAATTCCCCCAAACCGGGGGGCCGAGCGAACGTCAAGTGGAGGCTTCAGGCTCACAGCACAGTTCTGTGCTTAAGTAACAATAAATGCTTTGTATTAAAAAGAATAGTGAATTCAGAACATAATAACAAGCTTTATAAAAATATTACTAGTGGTTGTCTGTGTTTGGATTTGAATTATGGATGATTTTAAATTTTTATTCTTTTTTAAAAATAAAGATGCTGTCAGTTCAGCCGCTCAGTCGTGTTTGACTCTCTGTGACCCCATGGACTGTAGCACGCCAGGCCTCCCTGTCCATCACCAACTCCTGGAGCCTACTCAGACTCACATCCATTGAGTCGGTGATGCCATCCAACCATCTCATCTTCTGTTGCCCCCTTCTCCTCCTGCCTTCAATCTTTCCCAGCATCAGGGTCTTTTCCAATGAGTCAGCTCTTTGCATCAGGTGGCCAAAGTATTGGAGTTTCAGCTTCAACATCAGTCCTTCCAATGAACACCCAGGACTGATCTCATTTAGGATGAACTGGTTGGATCTCCTTGCAGTCCAAGGGACTCTCAAGAGTCTTTAGCTGCTGCTGCTGCTGCTGCTAAGTCGCTTCAGCCGTGTCCGACTCCGTGTGACCCCACAGACGGCAGCCCACCAGGCTTCCCCGTTCCTGGGATTCTCCAGGCAAGAACACTGGAGTGGGTTGCCATTGCCTTCTCCGATGTATGAAAGTGAAAAGTGAAAGCGAAATCGCTGAGTCGTGTTGGGCCCTCGGTGACCCTATGGACTGCAGCCTTCCAGGCTCCTCTGCCCATAGGATTTTCCAGGCAAGAGTACTGGAGTGGGGTGCCATTGCCTTCTCCGAGAGTCTTCAGCTCCACAGTTCAAAAGCATCAATTCTTCGGCCGTATTTGGTACTTTAAAAATATTATCAAAAGCCCCAGCTAAGGGGTAGGGCTCTCGTACCTGTCAGACAGACACCCGCTGTTCATCAGCGGTGAGGCAGAGTGCCCCCTCCCGGACACAGGGTGGTTTTGTACCCTCTCCCTGCCGCTGCGTTTCCCCGGATCCCTTGACGAGGGAGTCCCGTCTCCCCCACCCTCACCTGGGGCCCGGGGTCCGCCCCTCCATTACGCCGTTCATTCTGGCAGAGGCGTGAGGGTTTGCAGATCTGACATCTTCCTGGGGTGGAACTGAGATGGATGAGGACCCAGGGGTGTGCCGGCCGACTTGAGCCCACAGCCCTCACCAGGCCCCTCTTGGCAGGGGCTGGCCTGGGCTCGCCTCCAGCCTGCGCTTGCCCAGGGCCCCCTCCCTCTGCTGTTTCCCAGGCGGCAGGCAGGTTTTCCCTGGTTCCAGCCCTTGGCTCGGCACGGATGCCTGCAGACTCGCCATCGGTGAGATTAATAAAACAGTGTCCGTGGACCCATAACACGAGGTGTGAAGCAGACCCATTGGCACGCAGCTCCACCGGCTAAATTCTTCTCCCACCACGTGACTCTGCGAGGTTCTACAAACAAAGACCCTAATCTGTTAACTACTCTTTTGGGTCATAATATGATCTCCTTGCCAGTTATCTGGGGTTTTAGCAAATAAATTATTTCACCTCTAAGGTTTTGGGCCCCTTTCTTATCTGACGATGGGGGGAAAAACTTGGCAAGAATCCAGCCGTGGCTGGCCACCTTCATTTCATCCCATGAGCCCAGGATCACGTAGTAAAACTCTGTTTCTCCGCTTACGATTTCTGCTGCTTAATGAAATGGGCATAATATGGCTCAGACAGAGGTTTGGCCTTATCTGACGGGCATTTGCACCCTACGTAGTCCCTGGATTTCATATATTCCAGCGGCTATCATTATTTCTGGAAAAGTGAAAGTCAGGCTTGATGATTAGGACATCACCTTAACAAGCAGGTTTATTTATTCTTTTGAATTGGCAGCACCGCATGGCATGTGGGTTCTTAGTTCCCTGGCCAAGCATCAAGCCTGCAACCCCTGCGCTGAAAGTATTGGAAGCGCAGAGTCTTAACCCCTGGACCACCTGGGAAGTCTCCAGATTTACTCCTAAACATTCCTTAGAATTGTTGGGCAGCTGTCTTCCAGTTAAGACTGCGGTAACCTTCAATTAACTTCCTATTTTAGGGCCAGGGTTAGAGATTATTAAGAAAATCTCTCATCCGTATTTACTGTATCCATTACCTGCATATCTTTCATACCATGTCTTTGAAATCTCATGTGAATTTTATCCTTACATCTCAAGGCTAAATTTTCATGTGAAAGACTTGCTCTGCATTTAGGCTTCATGAAACTGAAGAGGTGGATTCACAGAGTGTTAGTCGCTCAGTCGTGTCCAACTCTTTGCAACCCCATGGACTGGAGCTCTCCAGGCTCCTCTGTCCGTGGGATTCTCCAGGCAAGAATACTGGAGTGGGTGGCCATTCCCTCCTCCAGGGGATCTTTCCAACCCAGGGATCGAACCCAGGTCTCCCGCATCACAGGTGGATTCTTTACCAGCTGAGCCACAAGGGAAGCCCAAGAGTGCTGGAGTGGGTAGCCTATCCCTTCTCCAGCGGATCTTCCTGACTCAGGGATGCAGGCTCTCCGGCATTGCAGGCAGATTCTTTACCAACTGAGTTATAAGCAAAGTAAAATATAATTTAAAAACCAACCACATTTTCAGTATGCAATAGGATTGTTATAGATGGCTGGTACTCACCATACTGGACTTGTGGATTCAGAGTCTAAACCTAAACACCGTGTGTTTTGTTTCTGAAGACTGCGTGATAACAGCAGTAGGACATGTGTGTGATAACTACCAATAGGGACCCTGAGGAGGAAGCTTTATAGAAATGTTTGCCCAATGGATCATTTTGCCAAGGGAGGTTGGACTTAGGAAAAGTATCAAAGCCTGGGGGGCCCCATTCCTTATGTGTTTTGTCCCCGAATTGCTGTCTTGAATTGCAGAGACCTTCTCCCACTCTCAACGTCTGTCTCTTCTACCTATAACTCCCTCTAACCCATAGCTTACTTTATTGAAGACTGGTTCCACTTCAGGTAGAGTGAGACTCGCTGCAGGCAGAAATCATTTTTAGCCTTTGATCCTGAGGCCAGGATTCTACTCTGGGCAAGCTGCGTAAACTTGACATTACTTTCTGACCTTTAAAATTCTTGCAAAATCTTCATGTGCCTGCAAAACTTGGGCTTAGGAGAGAGGTTTTCTACCTAAGCCCCTTAGAAGCTTTCTCCTGAATAGTTGCCCACGTTTGAGCCTTTGACCAAGATCTCTTTCATTTGTGTTTGTTATTGGAACCCCATGGATGAAATATTTAGAAGTACGCCTTTCACGAGACAGTAGCTCACCCCTGAATACTCGTGGTATGGTTTGCTCATCACGGACCAGTCTTAGCTGCTGCCCCAAAGAATCCACCCTCAGTAATTGCTGTAAATGTGTTTGAGGCCCTGTTGACTTTAAGACTTGGATATTGATGGTGGGGAGAGGCCTGGAAATTAATGTGTTTCAACTGCTCTGTAATAAGGGAGGTTCATCGTGTGTTTAGGTGGGGTGGGCAGTGTGGATCATTTCTGAATCATCTTCCTTGCCTTCCATGTGTGTGTGCATGCTGTGTATATGTGTTTATATGTGTGTGTGTGTGTGTGTATTTTTATGTGTTTGTATATATGTGTGTAAATGTGTATATGTGTGCGTGTGTGTACATGCTTAAAAAGGGATGACAGAAGAGGACCCTATGGGAGAGGTTGGGTTTGATCAGCCCTGCTGACTAGTTGACCCACTGGTAATCCAATACCCCAAATTAGCCCCTATATCTATACAATTTTATAATTTCCTCTGTAAGAACAGAAGGTAGCACTTGGCCCTGCTCCAGACTCCTGATGATCTTCTGGGATGCAGAGAGGGCTAGTGTTTTTCTCCACTTCTTTTCTGGTTTATTTTCTATTTCACCACAGCACAGGAAGGTGAAGAGAGGCCCAAACAAAGCTTGTTCTCCTTCACCCTTCAAAATGATGCCTTATCATGTTCTTTCTGCTTGGATTTTGCCACTGAGCATCTTCTGGCCTCTAACGAGTTGCCGGCTTCAGTCAGGGGCCCTCCCCATCATCAACAATCCTAGGTACAACCCCCAGCTCCCAGATCCCAGTCTCAGGCTTTCTTTCCCAACATCCACAGGAATCCCCTTGCCCTTGATCTTTCTTACGAAATATTTTGAAGACTCTGATGTATTAACTCCTTAATCTCTCCCTAATTCTCATTTTTTTTTGGCAATGGACATTTCAGTCAGTTCAGTTCAGTCGCTCAGTCATGTCTGACTCTCTGAAACCCCATGGACTGCAGCACGCCAGGCCTCCCTGTCCATCATCAACTCCCAGAGACTACTCAAACTCATGTCTATCGAGTCAGTGATGCCATCCAACCATCTCATCCTCTGTCGTCCTCTTCTCCTCCCTCCTTCGATCTTTCCCAGCATCAGGAAATGGACCTGATCCATACAATGGACCTTTAGCCTTTCGCAAAAGCCCTCTTCCTTCACGGGTATTGCCCTCTGGACCCAGGGGTGTTTTGGAGCCCATGTTAGCATTCACTGTCGTATGTGCCAACATTTTGCTGTTTGCTTTCAGATGGAGCTGCCAGGTTGGCACATAAGCCCACAAGATGCCCAGTTAAATTTGAATTTCAGATAAGCAAAAGAGTAAATTTTTGAATAACTACGTACCAAATTTTGCATATAGCAGTTACGCTAAAAATTACTTGTTGCTTATCTGAAATTCTAATTTAATGGGGCATCTGTATTTAATTTGGCAATGCACTCAGAGCCACTCCCTGCCTTTTTCCCGCTCCGCTGGACCTCACTGGGGTTCCATCTCCCAGCTCCCTTGCCCTAAGGGTCCTGGACAAGTAGGTTTGGTGGGCAGGCGGCCAGGAAGAACCAGGCTTCGTGGCCCCTCCCTTCTTCCAGTGGCATCTCCAGCCACAACCAGGCTTTCTCAGGGCTCCAGCTTTGCGGATCCACCTGCTACCCCTGCCGTTTCCACCGAGTGGCCGGATGCTGGGCGGCGCTTGGTCTCCCCTCATGACCTCCTTGTCTTTGGGGAAGTAGCTGCCCTCTGTTTTCCATCTCTACCTTGCCTGCCCTGTTTAAATGCTCTGCTTTCCCAGGACCTGTTTAAGCCATTTCCTGTATTTTGAAATACCTAGAGTGGGCTCCGTTTTCCTGATAAGTCTTTGACTGGAGAGGCATATTGACAGTTTATTCTTTCCTTTATTTCCTTCCCCCTCCTCTTCTGTGCTTGGTTGCCTTCACCTGAGAGATTGATCAGTTGCTGGCCCGGGCGCAAGTCATTATTGCCGATATTGAAGAGCCAAAGGTGCTTCTCTATAAGGGTAAGTGGATTCAGAGGATCTGTAAAGTAACACCGCTGTTGCTCACTTGCACTCTAACCCTGTTGACAGTCAGGAGTGAGTATCTGTTGAGTTGGTCAAGAAAGAGAAAAGAGATGGAGAGTTCCTGCTGCAGAGCAGTAAGAGAATGTTGCGAGCACCAAACTCAGATTTCTGTTTCTTTCCTGATAGTTGTGTCCAGATGGCTGGTCCTCACCCATCCACAACTGCAAACTAAACCACGTTTTCAACAAGTTAGACATGGATCTCTTGAGAGACCCCTGATAGCTCAATGATTGGAAAGTGGTCCTCCTCAAGTTATTTCCAAGTTACATTGACAACAACCAAGGTAGCTGCCCCAAGGCATCACAGAGATAGGACAGTAACTTTTAATAAGGACTTACGGAACTTAGGGGCTCCCTGGTGGCTCAGCAGCAAAGAATCTCCCTGCCAGTGCAGGAGACACAGGTCTGACCCTTGGGTTCAGAAGATTCCCCAGGAGAAGGAAATGGCAACCCACTCCCATATTCTTGCCTGGAAGATCCCATGAACAGAGGAGCTTAATGAGCTACAGTCCATGGGATCACAAAGAGTTAGACATGACTGAGCAACTAAACAATAGCAATAAATGGAATGCTGGGGGATAATGGAAGGACAAAGACCACAAGAAATGCTCAGAGCTGCTACCAATGTTGCTACCTTCAGAGCTCAGGCTCTGCATCAGAGTCCAAGCCAGATTAGCAGAAATGCCGACAAAGAAAGGATGCAGTTGCTCGCTTGCTATCCCCAGAACCGTCTCTTCTTGTTACATTGAACACTGTGACTCCCCACGGTCTTCCAGGGTAACAGCACATGTACTCACAGGAGTATAGTCTAGCCCTGCCTCACCCAACAAGGTAATGTATGATAATAGTCCAAACATCAGCTCGTGTATCAGGGTTTTAGTGAACTTTAAGCAATACTATACAGTGGATGTCAAGTGCGTCATATTCCTTTTGATAGTCCGGGGATATGCATGGAGATCTCCCCAAGGCTTTGAGATTTTCTATTCTGTTAAAGCTGAATGAGAAAGATGTACACATGTTCGCATGCGTGCACACACACACACACACACACACACACAGTCATCTCCCTAGAAGCAAGACAATGATCAGAATTTGCATGCATAGTTTGTTCTAAATGAATATTTACAAAAAAATTTTTCCATAGGGAAATATTTTGCAGCAATGTACTTTTAGAACTCTGCTTACACGTCTAAAAACATCTCATCACTCAGAACAGTATACCTCTTCAGAGCGGTATTATCTTGGATATTTCTTTCTTGGAAGAAGGCCTTCTTTTCCCCCAGGAAGTCACCTCTGTGAGCTTTTTAATTATGTAAATGGGAGCAGAGAATCTGAGACCCAAGGGCAAATGCAAATGTTCTTGATAGCAGTAGTTACCAATAACCTAAATGATAGTTGTTTTAAATTATGAAATAATTTGAAGGTACAAAAAGAATATAGTTCATTAATAAACCAGTCATCAGATTTAAGTAATGCTAATTTCTTAATTTTTTACATGCTTGTTTCATATTTTGTATTTTTTTTAAATAAGATATTACAGATAAAGTTTTTTTCTAAGAATGTTTTTTCAACATGGACCATTTAAAAAAAAGTTTTTGAAAATTGAATTTGTTACAGCACTGTGTCTGTTTTATGTTTTGGTTTTTTGGCTATGAGTCATGTGGGACCTGAGCTTCCTGACCAGGGATCGAACTCACACCCCGCTGTGTTGAAAGGCAAAATCTTAACTACTGGACCACCAGGGAAGTCCCACAGATAAATTTTAAGCCCTCTTTTTATTACTTCCTGGTCTTGTCCCCCAATTATCTCCTCCCTGAGGCATCATAATCCTGACGTTAGCTTGGGTTTTCATTATCCACACTTTTATGCATTTAGTATACAAAATCCATACACAGGGTAAATTTGTATATTTTCAAACTATGTAAATGGTTTCAGGCAGAATATTTTACTTTTAAAATCTGATGTTTTTCACTCAATATTTAGTTTCAAGATAGACATTAATGGGTATAAACTTAATTTTTACTCTAGTTCATTTCTTAAAACTACAATATTCTGTTCTGTCAAAAGAGCTTTTTCTTCTTGCCAAGGTGGAAACTTGACTGGATTTACCCTCTTGCCCGAAACAACCAAAATGCAGACAAAAGATAAGAAATGATAGCTTTCAAGATGCTGGACTTTGGATGATGAAAGCCAGTGATCCTGTGAGACAAGAAACCGATATCTGTCCAATTTCACTGCCTTGAGAGTTACAGTCCACATGCAGGGCAGGGGTGACCCAGCAGAGCTCCATTACTCCTGAGTTGAGAAGTCAGAGCTGGCAGTCCAGGAAAATCATGGTGCTCACATGTCAGAATACAGAGGAGCAAGGGCTTCACAGAGAGAAAACTCCAGAGATGAAGAGCGTCACTCTTGACAATTCAGCTGAATGTTCCCTGGTGCGTGCATTTAAGGAAGCTGTCTTGGGAAAGAACCATTCGGAAGGATTAGTGGTAACAGTGCCTGCTGCTACCACAGTCTGAGAAGAGTGCCTCCTTTCACTAGCCAGACTGGAGAACTTTATGACCCGCAAGATGTTTGGTTGGAGCACAGAGGAGGGACTCACCTCAACGGTGGGCGATAAATTAGCACTAGCCTGAGCACTGCTCTCTTCCCACCTAGAAGGTCTTAAAAGCAAGATCCAAAAAGATCAAGCTGTTTCCAAGTAACTTAGCTGTATCTCAGGATAAAGCTCAATAATTTTGATAGGGATACAAAGTTCAAGAGCAGGAATGCAGAGAAGCTGGGAATTGTGGCCAAAATTGGAGTTAAATCAATCAACACTCGTATATCTATGGCCAATTTATGTTGATATATGGCAAAACCCATCACAATATTGTAATTATCTTCCAATTAAAATAAATAATTAAAAAATAAATGAATAAGAAAGGTTGAAAAAATAAAAATTGACACAGAACTAACACAGGTATTTGATGTTAGACAATAGCATTAAAGTACAATTATAACTGTATTCCCTATGTTTAAAACTTAAGCAGAGTCATGAAAAGTAAAAGACAACATAAATCAAACTGCTGAGGTGAAAACTATATTGGATAGAAGATGGCATCACTGACTCGATGGACGTGAGTCTGAGTGAACTCCGGGAGTTGGTGATGAACAGGGAGGCCTGGCATGCTGTGATTCATGGGGTCACAAAGAGTCGGACACGACTGAGCGACTGAACTGAACTGGACTGAACACCATAGTAGATGCTACAGAAGAGGCTGGTCAATTTAAAGGCATGGCCATAGAAATAATCCAGAATGAAACACACAGAGAGAAAAATAATGAAGAAAATGAGCAGAATATTAAATAGTGAGCAACTACATGGAAACTAATATGCTTGTAATGGGGATCCCTAAAGAGGTGGGGGCAGAGAGACAGTAGGATAAATAATAACCTCCAATTTTCTCAGATTGGCTGAGAATTATAAACCCACAGATCTAAGAACCTCAGGCAACCCCAAGCACCAGCAGCATGAAGAAAAGTATACCAGGACAGAGAGTCAAATTGTTCAAAACCAACGACACAGAGACATTTAAAAAGCAGCCAGACAAAGAAACAAGATAAAAGGCCAGACAAGATAGAAGGAGGAAGTGTGTGGATGGTAGCACATTTCTCATAAGAAGCAACGCAAGTGAGAATGCTCCCATGTCTTATTGGAGCAACATTTTTAATGTTTGGAAAGAAAAAAATTGCCAACCCTGAATTCTTTACCCAGTGAAAATATGTCTCAAAAATGAAGGTGAAATAAGGACTTTTTCAGAGCAAGAAAGTGATTTCATGAAGTAAATCCCTTAGAAGGGGCTTGTCCATTTCTTTCCTGAGGGACAGTTAGGTGCTTTCCCTTTCTTTGCATGTTGTACAATGCTGAAATGAGTACAGATATATTAACTTTTTGTCCACAGGATATTTTTCTAGGATGTGTGCCTGACAGGAGAATTGCTGGGTCATCAGCAAGTGGCTCTTTGGTTTTGTTTTGTCAAGGTGTCTGCCCAGGCACCTGAAGAGCCCACATATCAGCACTAGGATTGTTAGATTTAAAGTTTTCTTTTCTAATGCATCTGGGTGTTCTATTCATTGTGTTGGTCTCTTTGCCTGTCTTTGCTCCTGTAAAATAATGTGCAGTTACATAGATTTATAATAAATTTCATTATCTATTTAATAAGAGCATCTATTTAATAGCAACTGTGTATCAGTTGTTTTGGGCTGCCATTTTAAAATACCACAAACTGGTTTAAGCAACAGAAAGTTCTGAGGCTAGAAGTCTGGGATCACGGTGTGTTGCCTCAGTTGGTATCCTCCGAGGCTGCAAAGGGAAGATGTGTTCCAGGCATCTCTCCTGCACCTGCTGATGGATGCCTTTTTCCTGTGTCTCCTACCATCTATTCTCTGTTCACATCTGTGTCCAAATTTCCTCTTTTTATAAAGATGACAGTCATATTGGATTGGGGTCCAGTCTAACAGCTTCATTTTAACTTGACTGCCTCTCTATAAAGACTCTTTCCCCAAATATGGTCACATTCTAAGGTATCAACTTTTGTAGGGCTCCAACAAATGAATTTCAAGGAAAATAATATCTCTTCTCCCAGTTATTCACCAAAACAGAATTCTAGAATAAATTTCTTCCATCCCACCAGGAAAAGTCCTCTCATTAGAACCGCATCAGATTGACTTTGGGAAAAATGATGAATTTGTGATACTAAGCCATCCTTTTCATAAACAAGCCTTTATTTGAGGGTTCTTTTTATGTCTCCCAATAAAGTTGCAAATTTGCTCCTGGTGGCCATGAATTAATCTCTTTCCCATGGCTCACTACCATGGACCCCACCCCACCCTGGAGTCCACTCAACCTTTGTTGAGAAACTCGCCTGAAAGCTTCTGGCTCCTCTGTAATTAACCTTAATTTGTCATCATTCGTTACTTCAAACTCTATGCCAAAATTCTTGAGGTTTTTTTTCAAACGTACCTTGCTATAACACACCTTGCTTTTTCTTCTTTTCTCCTCTACCTTCTTTAAGCTTTTACCCATTAAAGGATGGGGTAGGTTAAAGGTTTAGCCCAGACAAATCTTCTACAGGAATTTAACCTTAGTTCAGACCACTGAGCAGCTCACAGACTAATTAGGTGGCTCTTCTCTTTGTGCATCTGACCGTACAACTATAGTGTCAGAGGATTTTATCGAAGTCTCTAGAATGGAGTCAAGCTAATGGAGCCTCTTTGAGGGTTAGGACTGTATCTGATTCAAATTTGGATGCCATCAAACTGCAGCAGTGTTTAGCATATAGGAAGTTACAATGAATATTGATGGTATGAGTGAATGAAATAAGTCAGAAAGTGGATTTATCAATTTTTCATAGGTGATATTTCTTTTTCAGAGACTGCTAGCTAGGACCCCCTGCTTAGGATTAGTGGACCTGGGAGCTCAAGTGAGATAGGAAGTAGGCGGGTGAACATTGGTTAAAGGAAAATCAGGGCAGAGGGGTGAACATTGGTTCAGGGAAAATCAGGGCAGAGGTGGTGACAGCTGACAACCTCTCCCCACTTTATAACAGAAAGCATCATTTTAGTGGCCAGCATATTTGTGCCCACTTTATTTACTGTCCCTTGTTCTTGGAAATTGCTGGATAAACACGATCAGGGGCTGTCTGTCTCTCCACTGCCGAGACTTCCTGCTGGCTCTGTCATCAAAAAGTTTCTCTGAGAGTTCGCAGCAGTCCTCCAAGCTGTGGGCACAGCCTGCTGCTGCAGCACTGAGCCCACCACCGGCCACAGGGGATGGAGCCACGCACATCCCCATGAGGGCCTTAGACCGTCTCTTTCCTGGAGCCTCAGAGCCTTTCCTTTCTTTCCAAATTCTTGGTAAGAAAGCACCTGGCTCTTGTTTTCAGGTAGTGGCTCCACTTGGCAAGGAAAACTTAGTATCTGTTCCTGGGCCTTTTCTCTGAAATCAGTGAGCCGACTGAGGGTTTCAAAACACCCCCAAGGCCACATGGTAAAGGTGACTCTTCAGATATGTTTCAAGTCCCTGGCTTTTGATGCCTTTTATCTTCTCCAAAGTAAGTCAGACTTTAGACAGAGCTTTGAGGGCTTGCAGTAAGAGTGAGGATGGGAGTGAGCCGGGACACTCTGACAAGCAGCTCTCAGAGTGCTTTCTGTCCCCCACCACTCATGCTGGGGCCCCTCTTCTCTCCGTGGGAGGATGGATTTGGATGCTGAGCTGTCCACGTTGACAAGACCTTTTCCTGCAAACCGAGTGCTTTGTGTGCACCCCTCCCCTCCCCCTGCATTCCCTCCAGAGGACCCCAGGACCAGGGCACAGGATGACACGGATTCACTCTCCCTTTTGGCCCGTGCTTTACACGGTGGAGATGCCCACCTTTCCTCTTGTGTGCGAGGTCTCCGGGCTCAAGGGTGACACTCATCAGAGGGGGCAGAATATTCTAGAAAATCTAGTCGCTTTTTATCGTGTTGGTGGTGGGCTATTGCCCTTTGCTTGCATCTTCTCCCTGTCTTCCCTTGGGGAACCATCCCTTGCATATTCCCTGATAATTCTGTGGGACTCGTAGGCACACCCTCCCTCCAAATAGCTCCCTCGAGGTCATGCTCCCCTTGAAGCTTCCTTCTGGGGATTCAGAATGGTCATCCCACTTGCTGCCAGGAACTTCCTTTCCTCCTGCGTGTGGTCGGTGCTCAGACACTATTTGTGGCTTTTGTTTTGGCTGCACTGTGTGGCTTGCAGGATCTGGTTCCCTGACCCGGAACTGAACCTCTGCCCCTTGTGTTAGGAGTGCAGAGTCTCAGCCACTGGACTGCCGGGGAAGTCCCTACTCCTGGCTTTCATTAGTCCACACACACGTTTTAGGGGTGGCAGCACTTCCGCCATGAACTTCTTGTGGGCAAACGAACAACCCCACACTTTCCTGCTGTGAGGATGCGTTGTTTCATCCAAGAAAAATGACCAGATGGATTGAACCTAATTTTTATGAACAAAAATTTAAACACATTACACATTCATGAAACTTTGAATAAAACAGATTAAACAGAACATAGAGGAAACACATTCATTTAACCTGGTTTTTTCAAATCAGGATAGTCATTTTGCAAACCAGTCACTGGTCAGAGTTGCAAGGTTATGCACCTAATGAGTGGGTTGGCTCAGAGAGCTTCAGTTGGAATTTCCTTTGTACTTTGCAAACTTCTTTCTTTTACCAGCAGCAGTCGACCTTTCTTGCCTTTGAAAATATTTACGCTCTCGTAGGCTCCTGCGTGCGGCCAGGTCATCAGCGGCATCTGAGTCTTTTTGATGGGAAGGGTGGTGATGGCGAGTGAGACAGAGGCAGCTTTGCAAAGTTTTCAGGGAGGCGCAGTTGACCCGCAAACCCTCATCTCTGTCTGACATGCTTCCTCCACTGTTGGCTCAATGATTGAATAAGTGAATGAAGGAGAACAAGGCCAAGGCGGCTAAGTAGGGAAAGATCTTCCTGGGGTTCTCAAGTTTACCACAAGTTTCCTTTGTACAAATTCTACAGATGATAACAGCTTTCATCTGTCACCCTGATGACCTCAGTCAAGTGATAAACCTTGGGAAGAGTGCTAGGAAAACTATCCAAGTGCCATGTTGTCAAATTTCTTTGGGGAAATGTATTGAGCCAAAATTTTTACTTTATTTCATTGAAAAACCAGGTAGTTAAGTGTTGGGTTTTCACATTTTTCCTGTAAAAGTTGGTTTGCTTCTACCTTTTCTAAAGGAACTAAGGACACCCTAGGAAAAAGGAGTGTGTGATTGCATGGTGTCTAATATTAGGAACGCTTACTCAATATTATTATAGAGTAAACATCAAATCCTGGCATGCGGTGTTTCAGGCTCCCTTGCTGCCCTCTGCATTCTAGTTTACGTTACTCCTGTCTTTTCTAAGGAAATCATACCCATTATCCCCTTCCCTGCCATTCAAGTTGCTTTTCTTTGACATCAAAGATTCCTCTGTGATTTCCTTTCTTGGCTCAGCTGCTCACAGGGAAGAATGCGGACTCAGCAGCAGTGAAATCTCAAGTCATTAAGTATTATAAATTCCCCTTTGGACATATACAGTGACTTTCAACAAGTACTCCATTTCCTGTACCTTTGTAAGAGAAAGGGAAATTAAAAAAGAAAAAACATTGCAAACTTTCCAAATAATTAGGTCATCCAATCATAATCTAAACGTTTACATTCGCACAGTTACAGCAGCAACATGCACAGATCCAGGTGATGTTTTGAAGCAAAACTGAATAAACGATACATCATGGTAAAAATAAATATTTTAAATCGCTATTGTGCTATCGGATTAAACGCCCTACATCCTTAGTTAGATAAAACAGAGATGGGAGCCTGTGATGTGCAGTCATTTGGACTATCTCCAACTACCTCCATGGTGTTCTGTTGGGTGTTTAATGATGTTCTCTAGGTTTTTAAGGAAATATGCAATCTGTTGCAATGTGACCCAGCTCCTGAGTCAGCCCCTACTGAGCTTTAGCATAGAGACTTAATCCTCTGCAGGGTCCACACTGTCCAGACATTCTCTTAGAAACAGTATCACAAAATGTTTCTTTGACTGGAAAAGTGAAAATAGAGTCGTGAAAAGAAACTTAACTGTACTGTAGGTGACCGTGTTCATGGAGTGATTTAATGAACAGTTAGCTTCTCAACAGAAAGGCTGGGTGGGGTTCTTTCTTTGGTCCAGTGTTTCTGGCCTGGACCAAAGACTGGGAATTCCTCCTGTTACTTTAGTTTCATCATCAACAGCAGCTTAATGTGGACAATGGGCTATTCCAAAGGGCTCTATACACATTATCATATTTACCTTGTAGCCCAATTAAGGCCTTTGTGTTACATGCTCGGAGGCCCTTTCTGCTCTGTGAACTTCTCCTGGATTGTAATTATATGTGCACTTGTGAAATGAGTTGATTGCTGTCTCTTCCCCCCACAGGTTGATAGGGAGATCCAGACAGGCAGAAATTAGTCTGCATTAAAATTAACAACTGGGGAGGGAGACAGATAAAGTAGGAATATGATATTAACATATATATACTACTATGCATAAAATACATAAACAACAAGAACGCACTTATAGCACATTGAGCTATACTCAATATCTTGTGAAACTGAAAGTGAAGTCACTCAGTCGTGTCTGATTGTTTGTGACCCCGTGGATTGTAGCCCACCAGTCTCCTCTGAAATGGGATTCTCCAGGCAAGAGTACTGGAGTAGGTTGCCATTTCCTGCTCCAGGGCATCTTCCCAACCCAGGGATCAAACCCAGATCTCCCACATTGCAGGCAGATGCTTTACCATCTGAGCCACCAGAGAAGCCCTCCAGTGTCTTGTAATAACTTATAATGGAAAAGAATCTGAAGCTGTCTACCTGAAACTAACACAATAGTGTAAGTCAACTGTAGTTCAATAACAACAACAAATTAGCATTTGATTGTGTATAGGGTCCACACACATCCAGGTATTCAATAGTCGTTTAAATGGAAAGTTAGAAATAAGGATGTTGATTGAAAGTGACTAAATTGTGCTTCTGAATAAACAAGTATACAGAGAGATCTCCTGACCAGACCTGCAGATGACTGAGGACAGAGGGGTATTGCATGGATGGGTACCTGCTTGAAACTAGGAGTCAAGCACAGTCTTCAGTACCCCGTGGGAGGTGCTCAGTGAACATGTATGAATGAGCAGATGTCAATACTCACAATAGCGCGGTGGCTTAAGAGACATTCCAACTGTGTAGACGAGGACACCGAGGCTTACGGAGGAAAACTGGTTCTGTGCTCAGCAGTGGGCCTGGCGCCAAAGCCAAGACTGCAGGGAGGGCTGTATGGGCTTGGCCTTCGTACAAGCTGTCTTCAACCCTCCTTAGTTTTGACCTGTGCCATCTTTTCAGGTCCAGAGCCAACAACGCTGACTGAAGAAGCTCAAGACTATTATGGGCGCGTTAATTTGATATTTCCTTGATACAAATGAACTCATTTACAAAACAGAAACAGACTCACAGACTTAAAGCACAAACTTTTGGGTGCCAGGGATGGTGGGGGTGTTGGTGGGAGGATAAGGGGAAGGTCTAGTTAGAGAGTTTGGGATGGACAGGTACCGTACACACACTATATTTAAAACGGATAATCAAGAAGGACCTAGTGTATAACACAGGGGACTCAATTCAGTGTCACATGGCAGCCTGCATGGGAGGGCAGTTTGGGGAAGAACGGATGCGTGTATATGTATGGCTGAGTTGTTTTCTGTGCACTTGAATCACAACACTGTTAATCTGCTATACTCCAGTACAGAATAAAAGGTTTAAGAAGTTGGCATTTCTTTAGTGTGGCAAGATTCCCCAGATGATGCTTGAGAGGGCTTTGCATGACAGATACATGACTTTTTTTTTTTGCTTATATAATTATTTTAATTTGAACTAGAGAAAATGTAATTGGAAAATATAACTCAACCATATTACTGGAACATGAAACCAGTTTTTTACCAGTTATTATTGTGCAGGATGGAAATAAATTATTTACATTTTCAAGCGAGTCAGAGAAAAGCATTAAGTAATTGATGATAGAGCTTGCATAGACAAGGAAAACATCATAAAGCTTTGGAAACACTCCCTAATGTTGTGCAAGTTTCCCCGTAAGTGGATCTGTTCCTCTCCTCAAAATTTCATCTAACCTCCTTCAGGCGATGTTGAAAGTCTTCTCACGGCAAAAAAAGACACACCTTCTCGAGTGGGAAAAACCACTGCTTTATGTGTCTGCCGATAAGAAGGCTCATTCTTCTGTTCTGTGGGGAAGCCCTAGGCTTTCCCAGGGAAGAGTTTGCTTTGACAGGTTCCATTTGCAAACCATCCCCCGAAACAAAGCAACCCTCGCTATCTTTCCTGCTTCCTTTTCAAAAAGTTCCTGCTGCCCCGAAATGGGAAGACCAAGGGGAATTCCTCCCCTTGGGGTGGGGAAGGACTATTGCTGCTTGTTTCTCTCTGTTTCTGTGCTAGGCTTGGTTGTGTCGACTCTTCGTGACCCCAGGGGCTGTAGCCCACAAGGCTCCTCTGTCCACGGAATTCTCCAGGCAAGAATGCTGCAGCGGGTTGCCATTTCCTCCTCCATGGGATCTTCCTGCTCTGGGAATCGAGCCCGTCTCCAGTGTTGCCTGCATTGGCAGGGGGATTCTTCACCACTGAGCCACCAAGAAAGCCTCTTTGCAGAGCTGAGGGCCAGGCCCGGGAAGAGGCCCCTTACAATCTTATTAAAAATTAATAAGCGTCTCAGGAGCAGGGACTTTTATGAATACTGAAACCTTTCCCAGACAAGATAGATGCAAATTATGTATCTTTGTACTCAGAAAAATGCTAATTGGATGAGGAATGAGAGAATTGTTTTCCCATTATTTTCCTCCAATGTAGCAAAACAGCAATAAAGTCATGCTTTTCCAGTGACAATGTATTCTTTAATGACTTGAACACAGAGTGGACATCTGGGCTTAGTGAAGGCTGCTTCTTTGAATTTTCAAATTGGAATGTGAAATTCGGAAAATCAAGAGATTAAGCAGGTGCTCAAGAATATCTGCTGATATTTTTACTGCGTTTAATAGTGACCTTTCAAAATTCGTGTGTATCCCGAACCTGTGCAGGTGACATCATTTGGAGATAGGGCTGTTGCTGATGTCATCAAGTTAAGATGGGGTCGCAGTCAAGTAGGATGAGTCCTAAATTCAAGATGGCTGATATCCTTATGAAGAAGAGAGAAATCTGGACAGAAAGCCACAGACATAGAGACTTTATGTCATGACTGTGGTACTAGGGGATGGCAGATATGAGCGATGTGTCTACCAGGCAAAGAACTCCAAGTGTTTCCATAATACTAGGTTGTGCTGTGCCGTGATCTCATGTCAGACTCTTTGTGACCCTGTGGTCCGCAGCCCCCCAGGCTCCTCTGTCGATGGGATTCTCCAGGCAAGAATACTGGATAGGGTAACCATTCCCTTTTCCGGGGGATCTTTCTGACCCAGGGATCAAACCTAAGTCTCTTGCATCTCCGGTATTACAAGTGGATTCTTTACCATCTGAGCTACCAGGGAAGCCCTAGGTAGCTTAAAAAATAATTTTTATGGAAACTTTACAGCAGTCCGCAAGTTCTCCACTGAGTATTTTACATTTTTGTTTTCTGTTTTGATGATACTTAAAAAAAAAAAAACTAGTATAGACATACTTGGGTTTATTATGATCATAGAATGTTTGGAATTTTTTAATACATGAAAGTTTTTTTTGTCTTTATATATTTTGTCTATTTTTAAATTCTTATGTAAGTTTTTATTGGAATACAGCTGCTTTGCAATACTGTGTTGTTTCGTTTCTGGTGTACACTGAAGTGAATCAACTATATGTGTGTACATATATGTATATATATACATAAAATATATCCCGTCTTTTTTGGATTTTCAGTATAGACCTACTTGGGGTTCTCTGGAGACCCTCTTTGCTGTGTCAGTTGAAGGCCCACATTTACATTGGTCACAGGGCAGCATCTTTCTCTGCTCACCATGGGGTTTAGTTGAATCCTTCAACCAGATATAAAGACCCTGGAATACTGGAGTGGTTTCCCATGCCCTTCTCCAGGGGATCTTTCCTACCCAGGGTTTGAACCCACATTTCCCACAGTGCAGGCGGATTCTTTACTGTCTGAGCCACGAGGGAGGCCCAAGGATACTGGCATGGGTAGCCTGTCCCTTCTCCAGTGGATCTTCCTGACCCAGAAATCGAACTGAGGTCTTCTGCATTGCAGGTGGATTCTGTACCAGTTGAGCTACCAGGGAAGCCCACGAAGACAAAACTCCTCCTTAACCACGACCATTTTCACAGAGGAAAACTTCGCTTTCTGAAGGTATTTGAGAAGCGGAGATTTTGACTTGACATATCCTAAAAATCTAGAATTTCAAGGTGGTACTCTTCAAAGCTGTTCTAGATTCGTGAAGGCAGAAGCACACTGTATACAAAAGCAATGTCGCGGGGCCAGCCAGACACGCCACCATATATCACTTCACAACAGACTTTCAGAGGAGACAGAAAGCACAGCAGGCGAGCCGAGACCTCAGCACCCACCCGTTGGCGGAGACCCGAGGGCGGGTGGCATGGCCGTCCCAACGCTCGGCCCCCTGGGCTGCGACTCCCAGGTCTCATCTCCACGTGTGTCATGGAGCGTCAGAGTGACAGTCAGTTAGCAGTAAATGTAGCGGGAGACTGGCCGAGGGACGTTTCTATTAACTGGCATATTTTGACTGTCCATCATTGCATTTGAAATACACGTTTAAAATGATTGGCCTGTCAGCATAATGGATTGGCAGTTAAAAATAACCAGGAGAATATGTGGAAAAATAAAAAGGGTAAATGATGGCAATGATAATATTGTTGATTCGAATGATGGCCCATCAAGACAAATAATAAAATGTAGTCCAGGCAATGAGAAATCAACATAAAGCCACTGATATATTTTTCTACATACAATTCAACACAGAACTAGCCATTTTATTTTCACAAAACAGCACAATCTGTCATATCTAATGAGTATCATTGATCTGAATGTTATTTGTTTTTAAGGTCTTTCTTTCTGTATGTTCTCTGTAAATGCCAGTTGCTAGGGAATAAGAAGTTATAACTAGCTTTATGTTTGTACATACTTAAGAAGCACATTATATTGAAAGAAATCATCAACCGTAGGAATCCATGAGAATTATTTTCCTTCTAAAGGAAATGACTCACATTTGAGCAGTACAGCCCTAATGGCATTGTAGTTTTTTCTGTGTTATATTTTCAAATTTTGAAAAACCACATTTTCAGTATTTTCCTGTAATTATAAAGGAAACACATGTCTCCTGTAAAAAGGAATTGTTTTATACAGAGAAGCAAAAAGAGAATGAATCACTGATAACTTCTACTTCCCACACCATTTTAATACCTATTCTTTTATTTTTTAAAATAAATATTTACTTTCATAAAGCAAAAATGATATAGAGCCATTTAAAAAAATCTGCTTTCATCACTTAGATGCTAATGACTCCCCAGAATATTAAAGGGAGAATTTTCTGCTTCAGAATTTTAGCAAAGAACAAGCCAGCCCTCAATCTCCCAAAGTGATGGAGTGGGTCATGGAGGGATAATGAGGCTTCTTTTCCAGCATCATCCCTGCCCCAAATCCATGGGAACAGAGGTGAGAGGAGGGGTTCCTTTGAGGAGGGTTGCTGATGTGCTGAGCATCGCCCCCCCGCAACGCTTTGTGCACACCTGCAGCCGGGTGAGGAGGCTTCGGTAGACCCCTTTGGGAAGCTTGCCCCATCCTCTAGAATTCAGGGAGCATGAGGTCAGATAAACTCACACAGAAATCACAAAGCCTGAGACAGTTTTAGGAGGGGGTGTTATGGACTGAATTGTCTCCCCAGATTTATATGTTGATGCTCTAACCCACCATGTGAGTGTGTTGGAGACATGGCTGGTAAAGAGGCAACTAAAGGTAAATTAGGTGGTAAGAGAAGACTCTGGAGAGTCCCTTGGACTGCAAGGAGATCCAACCAGTCCATCCTAAAGGAAATCAGTCTCGAATACTCACTGGAAGGACTGATGCTGTAGCTCCAATACTTCAGCCACCTGATGCGAAAAACTGACTCATGGGAAGAGACCTTGATGCTGGGAAGGATCCTGAAGGCAGAAGGAGAAGAGGCCAACAGAAGATGAGATGGTTGGATGGCATCACCCGTTCAATGGACATGGACTTGGGCAAACTCCAGGAGACGGTAAGGGACAGAGGCCTGGTGTGCAGCAGCCCTGGGGTCACAAGAGTCAGACATGACTGGGTGACTGAACAACAGCAGGCGGTAAGTGCGGAGTCCTGATTCCAGAGAACTGATGCTTTTTATAAAAAGATTTTTTGATGTGAACCATTTTTAAAATTTTTATTGAATCTGTTATCATCATGCTTCTGTTTTATGTGTTGGGATTTTTGGCCACAAGGCATATGAGATCCTAGCTCCCCGACCAGGGATCAAGCCCACACCCCCTGCCTTGGAAGGCGAAGTTTGAATCACTGGGCCATGAGTGGAGTCCCTGATGCTTTTATAAAAGGAAGCCCCTTGCTTCCTCAAGTGGACACAGTGAGAAGGTAGCCGTCTGCAGGCAGGAAGGGGGCTTTCCCAGAACCTGAGTGTTGGCACCTTGCTCTTGACCTCACAGCTTTCAGAGCTGTAGACCTACTGTGTGAGCCCCCCGGCCAGGATATTTTGCTGTGTCATCCTGAGTGGACTAGGACAGTGGGCTTGAGGAGGCGAGAGTGCGTGCTGGACCTTTCCAGTGAAGCTGAGGAGGTTGACCAGTCTGCAAAAGATGCCTCTTTCTACCTGCGTAGGTGTGTTAACCAAAGGTGGGCACACACACACACACACACACACACGCACAGGCCATGGGACTGATAAAGAGGGAAGAAGGGAAGGAAGCTGGGGACTAAAAGAGGAGACAAGGGTGAGGTTTCTAAGAAGGATGTTCAAGCTCGCTCCCTTCCTCGGAGGTCACAGTTACAACCTCCATTGATCCAGGGAAATACCTGCCATGTGCTATTCGCCGAAAGTGCTGGGTTGAGCACGACCTTAGGTCTGACCCCTGGGATTGGCTTCAGAGGTAAGGAACTCCCAAATGCAGCAGTCTTCTCTGTTAAAACGCAATATTGAGAAAGCGGCACCTGGGAAACTCTCCCCACACTGTTCTTTAGCCTCAGGAAGAAATTCTCTTGGTCTGGCTACATGGCTCTTTCTTGTCAATTAATACAAGCGTCTAAACAATTTCTCTAAACTTCAAAATCTAACTGTAACCACTATCAGACCATGTAAATAAAATGTCAGTTTGCAGAAGCTTCTAAACACCCCTTATCTTTTTATTTTCCTATGAACAACTGTATATTCCAAGAACTGTTCTCTTTTCCCAAAATACAGGGAGACATATAACTACAAAGATAAATGTGCAGCTGGCAGTTTCCTTGACGCTTTGTGTTCTCAGGATGGGCTCATAAGGGGAGCTGCTTTGGAAGCCGGTGTGCTGTCTGTCGCCTAGTCAAACATCACGGTTTGGGAAGGTTGGCGCTGCTGTCAATCCCCAACTGAAAAGCCTTTGCCGCAAGCCTGCTGAGTCAGCCAGATCCTAGACGTGGGCAGATGCAATGTCTACTGTGTGTGCGAAAGCTCCTGGCACCACAGCTGGTGAGTGTTATGAGCTCAATGAGTGATTTAAAAGATGTGATTAAAAGCGGGATGTAGGGAAAAACAGGGTGTCAAGAGCATCCAGGTGTTCCTGAGGCTATGAAGACTTCCACAATTCTGACTTCCCGAAAGCCTGCTTTTTTGTTTTGTTGTTCTCAATTAGTGAAGAATTGAGGGAGTTACCAGAACTCAGAGTCGCGTCAAAGGGTAGAGTTTAGAGTCTGAGAGCCCTCAGGTGTCCCGATCGCCAATCTGCCCTTTCTGGGTTTGGGAGATGACTCTCTGATTTCTTGCTCAGGGTTGTGCTCTCAGATTTCTCAAGAATCCACAGAGAAGGAGGTCCATGGGGTCTGCAGTCTCGAGGAGCTGGTACCCCATGCAGGTGGCACAAATCCGATTTGTAACTTCAAGGGTCCTTTGAGAGTGTCGATGGAAAAAGTGAGGTGGTCATGTCATGCCTGCTTCCTGGAAGGCTGGAAGAGCAATCTAGATACACAGATTATAGTGATTATCTAGGTTTTAACTCAGACCTATGGGCGTCTGGATCCTGGCTCCCTGGCTTTTACTAGCCAGCGACTCTGGGTAAATTATGTAAATATTCTGATTCTCAGCTCCCATACTTAGAATGGGAATAACTACCAACCTCATAAGTTGTCACGTGAGTCAGGCACAGGGCTGACGGGGATCATAGCTCTGCGTCGTATCTCAAATAGAGAACAAGGAACAGTCCAGCAGAGGGGGGCTATGCCTGGCGGTATCACTCTAGGACCTGGTGCAGGACGCAGGAGCTTGGTAAGTGTTACGCTGGGAAATCAATTAACAAACTGGATTTGGAAGAGAAATGATATATGCAGTAAAACGGATGCTGGGGGGCTTTCATGAGAAAATAAGGCAGAGGAATACAAACTATGCTTCACTTTTTCCTGGACTGGATTCACATTCAGAATTTTATGGTAAATTACTTAGTCTGCTCAGATCAGTGTTGTCACCCGATACCACATTCCCTTCTTTATCAAGATCCTCTGGTGACAGATCCTGTTAGTCCTCAGTGTAAAATGTACTTTAATCCTGTGAGAAAAAAATGCAGGGA
Organism: Ovis canadensis; assembly: GCF_042477335.2. Taxonomy (NCBI): domain Eukaryota; kingdom Metazoa; phylum Chordata; class Mammalia; order Artiodactyla; family Bovidae; genus Ovis; species Ovis canadensis. The sequence continues at coordinate 4,843,501 of NC_091245.1, forward strand.
TGATGGATAAAACTGAAAAAAAGAAAGTAGATTCTAAGGAAGCAAAGTAAAGGGATGAAAAAGCTCATATGGACAACGAAACAGTTATAAAAGCCTCAAATGTGTATCTAACCTGCAGGAGTCTCCGAATCTCATTACTCGAGAAATTACTGAAAAATTAGTAACAGGAATATCTTAGCAAGCCAGTGCAGTCCGAGGAGGCTTCCCGGCTGGCACACTGGTAAAGAATCCACCTGCCAGTGCAGGAGACGCAGGGGACACCAGCTGGATCCTTGGGTCAGGAAGATCCCCTGGAGGAGGAAATGGCTATCCCTTCTAGTATTCTTGCCTGGGAAATCCCACAGACAGAGGAGCCTGGCGGGCTACAGTCCATGGGGTCGCAAAGAACTGGACGTGACTGAACACACACACAGGCACATAGTTCAAGGGAAAATGTATTCTAAGCACATCAAAACCATGAATGAGCAACTGCACAGAGTTTGAACTGAACTCAGGTTTATTAGATTTAAAATGACCTTGGCAGGGACTCCTCCGGGTCCAGTGACTAAGACTCCACACTCCCAATGTTGGGGGCCCAGGTTTGATCCCTGATCAGGGAACCAAATCCCACACACTGCATCTTAGAGTCCATATGCCGCAACAAAGATTGAAGATCCCACGTGCTGTAACTAAGACCTGTGGCAACCAAATAAATACATATTTTTAAAAATGCAAGAAACTAAAAAATAAAATGATCTTGCCAAACATATGACATCACCATCAACTTTGAATAACTGTTAAATCCCTAATCACACAGGATTCTTGATTTAGATACATCTAATCAACAAACAAAGAGGAGTTACCCATGCGGAAGGGTTAGAATCTCCAGCCGGGTCTCCTGGAGGAAGACCCCTGAGCAGCTGAGTTGGGTGAAGCTGAGGTGAAGACGCTCAGTCGTGCCCGACTCTTTGCAACCCCATGAACTGTAGCCCACCAGGCTCCTCAATCTGCAGGATTTTCCAGGCAAGAGTATTGAAGTGGGTTGCCATTTCCTTCTCCAGAGGATCCTCCCAACCCAGGGATCGAACCCGGGTCTCCTGCATCATAGGCAGATGCTTCACCATCTGAGCCACCAGGGAAATCAACCAGGAGGGTGAGGCATCAAGAAAAAATGGGAAAAGGTTTTGGGAGACCCCTGGAAGCTGAGCTGTGACTCTCTGGAGTCTGTCTGGGCTTCCCAGGTGACACTAGTGGTAAAGAAGGCATGGGTTCTGTCCCTGGGCCAGGAAGATCCCCTGGAAGAGGGCATGGCAAATCAGTATTCTTGCCTGGAAAATCACAGGCACGGGAACCTGGTGGGCTGCAGTCCTTGGGGTTGCAAATAGTTAGACACAACTAAAGCGACTTAGCCTGAAGCACACACTAGAGGCTGCCTACCTTCGCTTTGTCTAAATTATTTTGCAATTTCAGGCTTTCCTCTCTCTTCATATTTTGTAATTTAAACGAACAAAGGGAAAAACAGGGCTAGAGATTCTTAGTTCAGTCTCTCTCTGCATGATAAATAGCGTTAGTCCTCCTTTCCAAGCATGTAACTCTCTAAGGACATTGTCTTTAGCTAATAGAATTTAATTCTGTTTTAGACTCACTATTAAGTCCTCTGCTGCTGCTGCTAAGTCACTTCAGTCGTGTCTGACTCTGTGTGACCCCATAGACGGCAGCCCACCAGGCTCCCCCGTCCCTGGGATTCTCCAGGCAAGAACACTGGAGTGGGGTGCCATTTCCTTCTCCAATGCATGAAAGTGAAGAGTGAAAGTGAAGTCGCTCAGTTGAGTCGGACTCTTAGTGACCCCATGGACTGCAGCCTACCAGGCTCCTCTGTCCATGGGATTTTCCAGGCAAGAGTAGTGGAGTGGGGTGCCATTGCCTTCTCCATTAAGTCCTCTAGAGACAACCATTATATTCCTTCTCATTGAAAGGGATCGCCTATAAAATGGAGATAGTTTGAGACATTGACACATTTTCCTAAAGGAGCGCCTCATTTGTAAACATGACTGAGTCAGTCTTTTCCAAAGTGGGTCTGAAGACTGCCCAAGGTTTCCTTCACATCTTCAGCAGAAGGAGCTTTCCACTGTAACCACCTGTGGATATTTGTGTTCATTTAATTTCCAGTCATTTATCCCACAAATGTTCACTGCACACCGACTACCTCTCAGCATTGTGCTGGGTGCGGGGAAGAGAGGATATATATATGCAGACTGGTACACACTGATATCCTGATACATGCAGAGTGAAGAACGCAGCAGTTATCCGGAGGGTCTCTTTCCTCGAGAAGGCTTCCTTGAGGATTTGAAATCTGGATTGGACTTGGGAAAGCAAACGAGGTCCCCTTCAGGGGGCCACAGCGGGGGTGGGGGATTTTGTGTGGGGAGAACAACGACCCCCAGTGGGCACAGTGGCCTGAGCTGCATACAGAGTACCCTGTGGTTGGAGTGTTGGGTGAAAGCGGGAGGGGCTTTGGGATGGGCCTGGAGGGGTAGACAGGTCATGCCCCCTACGGAGCAGTAAGTGGAATCTGTGGGTGGTGAGGAGTAGGGAACTGTTCCCAACAGAGAGACTTTAGCCACCTGGAGTTCCAGGAGAATCCTTGAGAAGGAAGGGAGTATTTGGAACAAATGGGTTTCAGATAGATCGAGACCAGTACTGCAGTGGGTCAATTCAGGCCATCGTGGGAGTGGCTGAGAAATCAGGCTTAAAAGCTGGGGGAGTTCTCACTCCTCCTGGGACCTTGATAGAGCAACTCCGGAGTTGTTGGTGCTGCTAATCTAGCTAGGGGATGGTGAAGATGGCGTGGGGACTAATTCAACTTGTCTGTCTGAGATTTAGAAAGCTGCAGGCTGTGGAGGGGGCTAGATGAGGGCAGGGCTCTGGGACAGAGGAATATTTGAGTCATCAGACTGTAGGCGGCAGCTGCAGCCCTGGCGGCTATGAAGAGGGAATTCCAAGGAGAGACAGGCACAGACCACAGGGGTTAAATGCTCACTCAAGGCCATGTGGATGATGCTGGAGGGCAGGGACTGGGTCCCGCAGGGCCGGGGGTCCAGGCCCCCGGACTCTCACCTGTCTGCCCTTTCTCTGTCCTGCGTCATCTTCAGGACACCAGAGAACTTACATCCTTGTCTGGATTACTCAAAAAAGTGACCATATTTGTACAATTCAGTGTGTCTCTTCTCTGAAGCAACATCCTGGAACCCACCACAGTATACATGGCCTTAGAATCACTCATGAGATGAATGCCTTTTTGACTCAGGGAAAAGAGTTTTTTTTTACTGAAAATGCAGACCAGAGCTTGGATCGCAAACGTCTTCCTTAACAGCAGATAGGACTTTCGTGAAAAATTTAAATTAGTGACTAAATAAAATTTGTAAATTTGATAAACGAAAGTGGCTTGACCTGCTTGAGGGAGGAGATGATCTCTCTCTTTCCCGGGATCTGGTCCTCCCTCTCGCCTGTGGTGGAGAAGGCGCTGGACCCAGTGGTCATCCTCCAGCTGGGTTTCCCAGAGGTCACATGGGCTGAGATAAGCCTGGAATGGCAGGCGAGCGATGCACAGAGAGATGGGGAAGTCTGGGAGAGGCCCCCGTGGGTGACGCACACACCCGATATTCATGGGTCTCAGGTAGCAAGCAGAGAAGGCGACTGCACCCTACTCCAATACTCCTGCCTGGAAAATCCCATGGACGGAGGAGCCTGGTGGGCTGCAGTCCATGGGGTCGCTGAGGGTCAGACACGACTGAGTGACTTCACTTTCACTTTTCACTTTCATGCACTGGAGAAGGAAATGGCAACCCACTCCAGTGTTCTTGCCTGGAGAATCCCAGGGACGGGGGAGACTGAAGTGACTTAGCAGCAGCAGCAGCAGCAGCAGCAGATAGCAAGGGTTACTACGAATCTAGCAACGAGCTTTAGTGAGCTGACACAAAATCTTAGCGGCAGGGCCCTACTTTCAGACCTGCCCCATCCTGTTACACTCACACGGCCGTGGCCGAAATGCAGCCCTAAAACCATGTCCAAGTGTTAATTCACCTCCCTGTGTGTGAACTTCCTACCTCTGCTCACCCTGGAATCAAGGGCCCAGCGTGGAATCCAAGACTCCACTCTGGTCTACAGCGAGCCTGGTTCCAAGGTCAACACAAGGAGTCGGAGACAGGTGAGCAAGTTCCTGAGAGAAATCGCCAGGCACTTGGAAGGCAGTCTTTCGCAGACATCTGCTCTACGGCCAGCTAAAAAGTGTCATCAGCAGCAAAGTGTCTGGTGCCCTTTACTTTAATATTAAGGGTGTGTTACAATTTGAATGCAGATGTCAGTTTTATTGCTGATTTGTTGCTGGTTACCAGGAGAGGCAGAGTGAGGCATGAAGTGAGGTAAATGCCAGACAAGAAACTGAGAAGAGGAAACGTCCACATGAGTGTTGGCTTCAACGCTGCGTCCCGCGGTGTGTGTGATTGAACTTGTCCTTCATTGTCTTGTGAATGCAGAATGCTACCTGCCACATCAGTACAGAAAGGGTGCTGCAGGCCTCAGCCACTGCACCCGCCCTAAGCAGGGCACCCCGAGGGACTCAGGGTGAGAAAGGACAGGATTCTGGCCCCGTGGGCTGAGGTGCGTATGATCTCTGATTTCAATGAGCCCAAACTCTTGCACCTCCTTGTACATAGTGTGTGCACGCTAAGTCGCTCCAGTCATGTCAGACTCTTTCCAACCTCACGGACTGTAGCCCACCAAGCTCCTCTGTCCACGGGATTCTCCAGGCAAGAGTACTGGTGTGGGTTGCCGTGCCTTCCTCCAGGGGATCTTCCTGACCCAGAAATTGAACCTGCGTGTCTTCGGCATTGGCAGGCAGATTCCTTTCCACTAGCGCCACCTAGAAAAGTGGTCAATTCATTAACTGGAGATGTCTGGTTTTCCTCATTTAATGGTGACCTTTTTGATATTCTGACTACATGGTCTTTGTTGCATAAACCTCTATATATCCTGGCCCCTCCCTTGCCTCCTTGGAGCAATCTGAGAGCCTGCCTCCCAGCCTTAAGTCCTCGGCAAGTTTGCCAAATAAAACATAACTTTCAGGTTTTAGATTGTACTTTTTTTTTTCTTCTTCAGTTGATAGACTCTAAGATCTTCTGATGATGACTATCTCATCTTGAACATATTGCATTGCCGCAAAGATTCCACATTCCAAAGATTTGAAATCTCCCTGAAGACAAAGATCCCTGGGAGGTTAGCGTGACCACGGGTGCAGTTTGGTACAGACTGATTGACAAATACATAAAAATAGCTCTGTGAAGTCATAACTCATTGGTCCCAAACCCATGAAAGTGAAAGCCGCTCAGTTGTGTCTGACTCTTTAAGAGCCCACAGACTGTAGCCTGCCAGGCTCCTCTGTCCATGGAATTCTCCAGGCACGCGTACTGGAGAGGGTAGCTGTTCCCTTTTCCAGGGAATCTTCCCAATCCAGGGATCGAACCCAGGTCTCCCACATTGCAGGCGGATTCTGTACTGTCTGAGCTATGTTTAAGCGACATGAGAGATCTGTTTAGTCTATAAGTGGCACCTGGTGACCAGAGTAACTGCAGGGCTTCCTGGTGTAGGACAGAGCTCTGCTACCCTGCAGGGGTCTGCCACCCACAAGTCGGGAACCATGGCCCCAGGAAGCAGAAATCCTAGGATGTTTGGTTTCAGAGTTAACTTTCCATAAAGAGGTAGAATCTAATCCTCTGATGTTATCACACCCCCTTATCCACCATAATAACAATATGCCCAAAGAAGCAAAGTCTGCTCCAAAAGCCTTCTATTATATCAATACGATACAGTTATAATATGTTACCATCACAAATGGCAATTACACAGTGGGTAAGCCAGATAGGAAATCTGGGGAATGCGGAGGCACTGGATGCCTATGGGAGTTTACGAGGAACAAAAAGTGCAGTGAGAACCCAAACATTCTTTCTTGCTCGGGGCTTCGGTAAAAGATGCATAGCCAGGATGTTGAGTCATGGTAGCGTGGAGGCATTTCAGAGAGTTGCGAACCTAGTAAGGTCCAGGTGCTTGCTTCTAAGGACCTGAATCAATCTGGACATGAAGCTTCAAAACCAGGAGGACTGGTCAGCAAATGCTTGCACTGGGCTTTGCCGGGAGCCTCATGCAGGCATCAATTGTTGGCACTAATGGGAAAGTCCTTGACACCCAAGTCACAGACACCTTGGGGAAGCTGTTGAGAGAGGGTCCAGCTGCTTTGATGTAGCAAGGGAATATTTTGTTCATTTGTTCTTCTACTCATTCGGCGACTATCTGGGGTACAGCAGCTGGGCACCTGGAGTCCCTGCTCTGGTGAAAACTTTGTTCAGGGGAGGTGTGGGTGGAGGGAGACAGACAAGAAGCAAACAAACAGGTAAAGAGAAAAGCTCCTAGTGTTCAGTGCGATGGGAGAATGACGTAGAGAGAGGAACGGGTGACTTAGCACAGAGTGGTCCAAGGAGGCCTCCTGAGAAGGTTATGCCCGAGTAGAACCTGGCAGGACGTGCAGGAGTGAGCCAGGCAGCGCTGGGAGGGAGGAGGAGCGTTTCCACAAGACAGAGCATCACATGCAAAGGCCCTGAGGCGGGAGCCAGGAGGCTGGCAGGGTGCAGCAGGGCAAGGGGAGGGAGGAAGATACAAGACAGGGTCAGAGGGCTCATGAGGATGTGTTCCCAGTGGGGACTCACCGTAGTGGGCAGTGTCCTGAGTAAGATGCAGCTGGGACGTCCTCTTCTTGAAACCCTCAGTGACACTGGTTATTATGTCTGCATCTGCCGCTTGAATCTCATCACATTTCTGACCGCCTGGGAAGCACTTGTACCTGCTAAAGACCTGCTTCAATCCTGCACACTGAACAGCTGGGCTCGGGGCACACCCCTGTCTCCCCCAACCCCTAACCCACCCTCAGTCTTTTTCAGGGCCTTTTGGGGCTTCATCCCTTGGCTCCATTCATATTCCCTCTTCCCTCCCAGGGAGAAGCCGCTACTTTATACATGGAAGCTCATGCCTATGGCTGGGGTCCAGTTAGAGAATCGAATTGCTTTTTGCCAAAGGCCACTGTAAAACATTTCCTGTGGGAAGCAGATACGGTTGGCTTTCAGAGTAAGTCAGAATCCCAGGGCAGTTTTGGAGCATTGGGGTACCTCGAATTCCAGAGGTAATTTCACAAAAGGACTCTTCAGACCGTGCAATGCTGTGTCATCTTAACAGGCCTTTGTAAAATTGTGTGTGCTCTGAGATCTGAGGAGTAAATGCCTTTTCATCACATGGGAGAATGCAAAGTGGTGGAAAGCCAGTGCCCAAGCCCTCTCAGCATCCTTTCCCACAATCGGTTTTACCAGCATCTCACTGCCTGCCCTGGGCTCCTGCAGAGGAGCCCGGGTGAGCGGGGCATGTCCCTCCCCTGTCCAGGGACTCACGGTTCCTTTGCAAGAGGCCCAGGTAAACGGAGCCCGGGGTCTCACGGGAGTGACAACAGGGTACGTGACTAACACCCTTGAAGGGAGGGAGGGCTGCCAGGGAAAGCACGGACCACCCAACTCTGCAGGAGGAGGAGGAGAATTCCCCCCAGGGATAAAGAGGATCGGGGTGGGCGAGGCGGGGATGGCTCTGACGTCACTTCCTAAAAACAGCTTCTAGGAGCACGGAGCCCCGGCGTGGGCGGAGCCTGCAGCAGAATCACTGCTTGCTCACTTGTTCCTGAGTTGGTTCAGAAAAGCCACATCTTCAGGGCTTAGCAGTTTGAGGTCCAGGGAGTACTTGAGGGCATCGGAAGACTCCAGAAGTTTACAGGCGTGTGCACGTTCCCCGAGGGAGACTCAACGCGCTCAGCTGATTGATTGTCCGCGAGGTGTCTGTTCAGGGCCCCCTCCCGCCTGTTTTCTGTTTTTGACCCATTTCCGGTTCCGGGTCCCTCCATGCCCGAATCCTACTAGGTTCTCCCGTGTCTCTGGGCTGCAGCCTCAGAATGCTGCCAGAGATCCCCTGAACCGACTGGGGTGGGTTTGTGGTCTGGGGCTCGGCGGGTTGGGTGAGAGACCAGATAAATTGGTCCGAGGGCTGACTTCACTGTCCGTGTCCCTCTGATTTCCAGGGTGGTTGGGGAGGGCTGTCTGTGCCCAAGTTTACAGCAAACGGCCTGGACTGGAGGACCAAGGGCACCGTGATCGTGGAGGAAGACAGAGCTGAAAGCCAGTGATCATTGCAGGGGTGCGAGCCTCAGGTCCATCCCCTGAGGGCCCAGAGCGAGCATGGGCTGGGGGCCTGCCTGCAGGGCACCTTGGGCTGGAGACCCAGGAGAGGGGCTGGCTCCAGTTCTGCCCTCACTGCGTGCCTTGGGAAAACAACCTGTGTATCTGGACGCCTGCTGTCTTGACTCAACATGGGAAGGTTAAGTTCATGATCTCCGGTGCAGACAGTTCTAGGTTTATTTATGTTCCTGGACTGGTACCTACTAGGCACTCAGAAAACGTTAGTGGAATTGGAATGAGTGCCTTTCCTGGACTGCAAGGCCACCTCTTCATCATATCCCGTTTGGCCAATACGGGAATCTGAAACCAACTCAGGAAATGCCCTTTGTCTCAAAGGCTGGAGGGCTCCGCCAGCAGGAATGTGCCGCCTGGTGAGGGTGTGCATATCCCAGCTCAACTAGAAGCTAACTTTATCTAGAAAATGTCCTTGCCAGCCATCTTTGGGGAGTGGGTTTCCCCCCGATAATATGAGAGCTGGAACAGACTCCTTTGGTGGAACTTGATGTTCAGTCACTCAGTCATGTCTGACTCTTTGGGACCCCATGGACTGCAGCACGCCAGGCTTCCCTGTCCATCATCAACTCCTGGAGCTTGCTCAAACTCATGTCCATCAAGTCAGTGATGCCATCCAACCATTTCATCCTCTGTTGCTCCCTTCTCCTCCTGCCTTCAATCTTTCCCAGCCTCAGGGTCTTTTCCAATGAGTCGGCTCTTCACATCAGGTGGCCAAAGTACCAGAGCATTGAGCTAGAGGTCCATAAAAGACATAAGCAAAGTCAACGACACCTTCTCAAACGACATTAGACGGGAAAGCAGTGGGGCCACTGATCCTGCTGATGGTCAGGACGTGATCCTTGAACTGTTTCCATAGAAAAGAGGAGCTGTGTGCAGTGAAGTAGGTGGTCTCGCTGCTCCTGTGGCCAAGAGCCACTTTCAAATAACTTGCTCTTTCCACGTGTGAAGAGATCTCTGTCTGTCTGTTTCCACTGCATCTGGGCGAGTCCCCCAGACTACCTTCCAGCTTCAGTGTCCCCATGTGTGAGGAGCAGAGGCTCCCAAGGTCACGCTGAGGATGGAGGGGGCGGAGGGTGCTGAAAGGACTGAGGAAAGGTCAGGTCTATCCAAGCTGAGTGTTGCGTCGTTAGTCCCGGCCGCTGATGACAGCTTTGCTCGAGCCTGTCTTCACATCTCAGGAGCCGGTGGTGACTTCCTCCATGTCACCCACCGGCCACCAGGTAGACTCAGCTGCCCTGGCTAATGACTGTGGGTCCCTTTTGCTTTTCATGGCTTCCTGAGTGTCCTTCCCTCAGAAAGCGGGTGCTGGGACGCACAGCCACCTGGTAAAGGAGGACTGTTCCTCAGTCAAGAGGCAACCACACTCACCTCCCTTCCTAACTCTCTCCTCCCCCATGCATCACAGCTCAGGGGTGGAGGGTAGGGGGACGGGGGCAGGGGGCAGTGGGGTACAGCGGGGGGGGAGGCGGGGCAGAAGCTGGGAGTGCAAGGGAGGGGCTCCCTTCCTTCCCGAGAGCTCAGTCTAATCCCTTTTGTTCCTCCTTTCCTTGGAAGAGGCATTTCCCCAAACTTCCCATCCTGGAGTCTCACGGTCCCCCAGACATCTCATCCACTCTGCGACTCCAGCTTGTGTGCTTGGGACACTCCAGATTCTCCCTCCCTGGGGACCGGCGGCTCCCATGGACTGCCTGGTGCAGAGCAGTTTCTCCACAACCAGATGGGGAATGATCACACTTCCCCGGGCTCCAAGACCTTCCGCTCCCGCTGCACAGGTTCCCCGGAGCTCACTCGGGGCCTTTCATGGCCCCCTGTTTCCCTGTTCAAGTCCCATCTCTCCCAGCAGCGTTAGACCCTGACCCTGCAGCCCCTTCTCTCTCTGCTTTTGCACTCAGCCCCTCTGTCCTCCACGTAGCTCTCAGCCCCTGCTGCTCCGTTCTTCCAGCTCCGGAGCCTCCAGGATCACCCCTCCCTCCTCCTGAATGAGCCAGGTGGATAGACCTCTCTGTCCACTTACCTTCTCCCAGGACGACACACTGGCTTCTTCCTTCAGCCCACGGGGAGTCTCTCTGGGCTCTGGGGTCCCATCGAAAAGACCTAGGCTGCCCTGTGAGCCCTCCTCCTCCTATCTCCAGCTCCTCCCGTCACTGTTTCCTCCTAGAAATATGCTCTGAGGTTTCGGGTCACCACACTGCCCATGACCAGAGTGGCCACAAGCCTTTCTGGGGCCCCAAGGAGCCCCGGGCTGCTGCTGTCTCCTCTGGAGCCAGTTCTTCGATCCACGTGAAGTATTAGATCAGAAGACAGGGCTCAGTTATCCCCATTATCACTGTCACCGTTAGGGTGGGGATTCTCAAGGCTTCTCTGCATTCAGTCCCACCAGCCCCGTGTCACAGAAGCCAACACCTGGCTTTGATTCTGTCACATGCTGAGAGTGGTCTGAGCAGCGTCACCATAACTCCCTCGCCACCAAATCTGAAGGAGGCTTAGGTCCTCTTAGCCGCTTGACGGAAGTGAAAGAGGAGAGTGAAAAAGTTGGCTTAAAGCTCAACATTCAGAAAACTAAGATCATGGCATCTGGTCCCGTTACTTCATGGCAAATAGATGGGGAAACAGTGGACACAGTGTCAGACTTTATTTTTGGGGCTCCAAGATCACTGCAGATGGTGACTGCAGCCATGAAATTAAAAGACACTTACTCCTTGGAAGGAAAGTTATGACCAACCTAGATAGCTTATTCAAAAGCAGAGACATTGCTTTGCCAACAAAGGTCCATCTAGTCAAGGCTATGGTTTTTCCAGTGGTCATGTATGGATGTGAGAGTTGGACTGTGAAGAAAGCTGAGCACTGAAGAATTGATGATTTTGAACTGTGGTGTTGGAGAAGACTCTTGAGAGTCCCTTGGACTGCAAGGAGATCCAACCAGTCCATTCTGAAAGAGATCAGTCCTGGATGTTCATTGGAAGGACTGATGTTGAAGCTGAAATTCCAATACTTTGGCCACCTCATGCAAAGACTTTACTTATCTGAAAAGATTCTGAGGCTGGGAAAGATTGAGGGCAGGAGAAGAAGGGGACGACAGAGGATGAGATGGCTGAATGGCATCACCGACTCAATGAACATGAGTTTGAGTAGGTTCCGGGAGTTGGTGATGTACAGGGAAGCCTGGCGTGCTGCAATCCTTGGGGTCACAAAGAGTCAGACACGACTGAGTGACTGAACTGAACTGAACTAGGTCCTCTTGGAATCGATCGGCATTTGATGCCCATGAGCCCCTCCCCTTTGCTGAAGTGCTCTTGGCTTCCTTCTGTTTGGAAGGTCCTCCCTCTGCAGCCCCCCTCCCTGGGCAGCTCTGAGGCTGACTTTGAACTTCGGCAGTCCTCCGGGGCTCAGTCCTCTGTCTCCTTCCCTTTCTGGTCCTCGTTTTTCTGGCAGGACCTCACTCGGTCTCCTGGCTCCGAATGCCATCTCCATGCTGAGACTGGCAAAGGCATCGCTCTGGCCCTGGGCTGTTCCTGGAATTCCGGACCTGTCATCCACGTGCCTCCTTGGTGTCCCCTCTGGGATGCCCGCTGGTCATTTGCAGCCCACCTGCTCCTTGCGTGAGCTCCTGACCTGTCCACCAACTCTGTTCTTCTTCCAGTCTTTCTTCCATCAGTGAATTCTTTCAATGGCCCAGGAAGCAGAGTTGGAGAGAAGCGTTGTGAATTCCTCTCTTCTCCTCCCTCTCTGCCCACAGCCCCCTGCAGCCCCCTTCCTCTTGGATTCCTGCCCTGACTGGTCTCCCAGCCTCTGGCCCTACCCCCAGTGCCCTCCCTTAGCACTGCAGGAGCCTCTCGTTAATAGGGTCAGGAAAGCAGCCAAAGGGACCTCCTTACAAGTCAAATCCTGTTTCTGATCCTTCCTCTGAGCAAAACTCCCCACTGGCCCCCTCAGTCCACTCAGCCGCTGCCCGAGTATCCTCATTATTACCCCCAAGGGTCCCGTGACCCTCCCCACTCTCCCGCGAGCTCATCTGCTCAGGCTATGGGGGCCCACGCCCTGCGCGCTGGACGCACTACCACACTGCTGCCTGGTGCCTGCACCTATCCTGTCCCCTTTCCCCGAATGCTGTTTCCCCCTCAGGCATCTCCCTGGAGTCTGTTAGGTCTTCACTCATGAGACACCTTCTCACGCCTCCTCCTCCTCCGGCCATCAGAACTAGCATTTCCACCCCCTCCTAATGCTACAGACTGACCTCTCTGCTCTGTACTGCTTCTCACAACATTAGTAGTGAACATTGTGCGTATTTCATGGTTTACCTTGCGTGCTCCTGGTTTCCCCAGATCCCTTCTGGAACAGGAGCTTCTCAGGGCAGGGGGTTTGTCAGGTTCCTGTTCTTCCCTCTTGAAACAGGAGATGGAAGCCAAGCATAGGCATGTCTGCTCACGTAAACAAGTCCTGGGAGGTTAGAGTCCTACCCTGGGCGAGATGGGTTCATCCTGGGGACGGGGTGGGGTGAGGGGCTGGGAACCAGATTATAGAGGGGCAGAGGGGTCTGAGAGAGACCTCCACACGTGAGGGAGAAGGCGCGGGGGAGGTGGACGTGAAGGCAGGGCAGCGTGTTCAGCTCTAGCACGGGAAATACTGGAACCTTCTCTGACCCTGTTTCCTCCATCCTTGAGGAGACAGCTCCACGTCCTAAAAGAGCAAAACCCAGAGAAGAGATGGCAGGAGGAGCCCCGATTCCCAGCCCCTTCTTCTGGAGGAGGTCCTCTGGGAAAACCCCAAGTCAAACACGAACACGCATTTTCTTATTGAATGGAGGCAAAGACGAGACCGGAGGGCTCCAGCAGTACTGAAATGAGTCACCCAGTGACAGATGGTGAAGAATCCACCTGCAATGTTGGAGACCTGGGTTCAATCCCTAGATTGGGAAGATCCCCTGGAGAAGGGAACAGTATGAGCTTCCCTCATAGCGCAGTCAGTAATCTACCCACAAGATCTCCTGGAGAATGAAAAGGCAACCTGCTCCAGGATTCTCGCCTGGAGAATCCCGTGGGCAGAGGAGCCTGGGGGGCTGCAGTCCGCGGGGTCACAGGAGTCAGACACAACTTAGCGACTAACCGCCACCTAGGTCAGGTGGTGCTTCTGTTTTCTTTTTTGGTTAATTTTTTTATTGAGGTTAAAATCATAATATAAAACATATTACCATAACCAGATTTAACTCAGTGAAACTAAGTGCTTTCTCACGGCTGTGCAGCCCTCACCGTCGTCCATTTCCTGAGTTTTTCACCTTCCTAAACTGAAACTCTGTCTCCGTTAAATGCTGTCTCCATTTCCCCCCAGCCCCCGGCAGCTACCAATGTGCTGTCTGACTTTATGAATTTGACTAGTCTCAGTACCTTGTATAAGTGGACTCACAGAGCTTGTCTGCTCCTTGTGTGTTAATCCCTGCAGAAGGGAATGGCTACCCACTCCAGTGTTCTTGCCTGGAGAATCCCATGGGCAGAGGGGCCTGGCAGACTGTATAGCCCATGGGGTAGCAAGGAGTCGGACATGACTGAGCAACTCGCACACTGATGTAATGATATACTGGCATGCACTTTTGAGGCTAACTTGACACAAGTCCTCCAGATTGCACCTCCCCTCCCCCACCCTGAGCTGTATAGTAGGTGCTCATTAGCCATGTTTTGTACGTGTGTGTGTGTGTGTGTGTGTGCACGCTCATGCTCAGTCATGTCTGACTCTCTGTGACCCTGTGAACTGTTACCCACCAGGCTCCTCTGTCCATGGGATTTCCCAGGTATGAATATTGGAGCAAGTTGCAATTTCCTACTCCAGGGGATCTTCCTGACCCAGGGATCGAACCCGCATCTCCTGATTCTTTACCACTGCGCCATCTGGGAAGCCCTGTTGTATCCGTAGTGGTGTGTACGTGTCGATCCTCATCGCCCAGTTCATCCCACCCCCTCTTCCCCACTGGTCTCCATATATTACTTCTCTACGTCTGTGGGTCTGTTTCTAGGGCAGGTGAGGGGTTAACACAGAGGGAGTCACGGGGAAGATAGCTTCTCTGGTCAAGGTCACAGGTGGGTGGGGTCTCACCCTGCTGTTCTCTCAAGTGGACAGACAGTTTAACAAATGCAGCGATAGACAGCTAACATGACCATTTTATAACAAAAAGGGAATACAAAGAGATGCCCTCCTCCCCCCCCCAAAAAAAAAGTCGTGTGTAATGTTATGAACCTTTTCCATTTAAACTATGTCGGGACTATTTTCTGGTCAATAAACAAACATAAACAATTCCATTTGAATTGAACAGAGACGATGATGACCACAAGGTCTGTGTGATTTTGTATTTCCTGGGTCCTTCCCTGCTCTAGGGTTTCCTGACCTTTACAGCAGTGACATGCTGACAATAGAAAGAACTCAGTGAAATGGTCACCGTATTGAGCCATCAAATCTGTCAAAAGGAAATTTAGAATGAGCAGCAGAAGAATCTTCCATCATAGCAGGAAAATCTATGAGAACATAAAGTTATTTCCCAGGGAAGTTGTTAAAAATCCATTATGTGGGTCGTTTATAAACATGGTATTTAGCAACATCTTACCAAAAAAAAATGTTAAGACAGCACATAATCAACAAAATTCCTATGTTAGCAAGATGGACCAGATGCCTTAATCAGATTTTTTTCATATCCACTGATGATTTAAATTGTAGCATTCTAGTTTTTTTTTTTTTTAAACAAAACAGGATAAAGAATACTATTTTCTTGCAACATGAAATGTAACACCAAAATGAAACAATTGCTTTTAGGAATGAACATGGAAAGATATTTCTAGTTTTGCAGCCATGAAATTAAAAGATACTTACTCCTTGGAAGGAAAGTTATGACCAACCCAGACAGCATATTCAAAAGCAGAGACATTACTTTGCCAACAAAGGTCCGTCTAGTCCAGGCTATGGTTTTTCCAGTAGTCATGTATGGATGTGAGAGTTGGACTGTGAAGAAAGCTGAGCACTGAAGAATTGATGCTTTTGAACTGTGGTGTTGGAGAAGACTCTTGAGAGTCCCTTGGACTGCAAGGAGATCCAACCAGTCCATTCTAAAGGAGATCAGTCCTGGGTGTTCTTTGGAAGGAATGATGCTAAAGCTGAAACTCCAGTACTTTGGCCATCTCATGCGAAGAGTTGACTCATTGGAAAAGACTCTGATGCTGGGAGGGATTGGGGGCAGTAGGAAAAGGGAACGACAGAGGATGAGATGGCTGGATGGCATCACCGACTTGATGGATGTGAGTTTGAGTGAACTCTGGGAGTTGGTGATGGACAGGGAGGTCTGGCATGCTGCGATTCATGGGGTTGCAAAGAGTCGGACACGACTAAGTGACTGAACTGAACTGAACTGATAGCTTTCAATAGATGAATTAGGACAAAATAAAAAATCTGTGTAACTTCAAATGAAGGCAATTTTTAAAAAGTCAGATTAGTTATGTGAATATGTCTGTAGAGGACACAAAATTGATTTATTACTGATTAACATGATATATTAATATTAACATGGCTATTAGGACATATTAATTAAAATAACCCTAGGGCAGGGGGGCTGGAGAGGAAGGGCTTTTGAGGGAGGGGCTCTGGTGGGAGGGATGGTGATCAGGGTTAGGTCCAGCCTTAGGTTGAGAGGGAGAGGGTCCAGAGGCACCTCACCTTGCAAGATCAAGGATAAGGCAGGCATACCCAGTGCTGGATCAAGATGTACCCCTCAGGATAGCTTCAGAGATCTTCTCAAAATCAGGCAGAATGATCCCAACATGGAGGAAAAATTAACTGGGATATATTTGTTCATAAGAGCTAGCCCTTTATATGTAAAATAGAGAAACAATAAGGTCCTACTTTATAGTCCAGGGAACTATTGAATACCTTGTAATAGCCTATTACTGAAAAGAATCTGAAAAAGATACATATGTGTGTGTGTGTGCAAGTACATATACAAATATATATATATGATGTATAACTGAATCACTGTGCTGTACACCAGAAACTAGCACACATAGTTAATCAGCTATATTTCAGGTACAAAAAAGGGGCTACGCTTGTATATACTTAGCAGATATTTCTCTATGTGCTTAAGGCCTTAATAGCATTCATCACTTTCAGACATCAAAGTAGGAGAAAGAACGGTGCACCGGAATCAGTGAGGGATCAGCTCCCAAGTTCTTAATTTACACAACTACCTTAAAGGAGCAGAGAAAATTCTGGAATGGTGTTTGAAGTGACCACTGTAACACTCTCCAAGCTATGGAAAAGATTGAAGTCAAATATTTACAGTACTGAAGGGCTCACGTGCTGTGTAAAATAACCTCCAAATTGAGAACATCTGGGAGAGAAGTCTCAGAGCCAAGTAACGAAAGCGTAATAAAAAGGCAGGGGGTATTTGTGAGGAAGCTTAATGAAGGAGGGAGGCTTTTTTCCTTCTTGAAGGCAACAAGGCTCCCTTCCTGCAGCGAGCTCCAGGGAAATGATTTGATTCTGTCTGACTGAGTTTACAACCTGCCAAATGAAAATATCGCTACCTCTCATTTCATGGAATGCAATAATTACTGATGTATAGGACTTGTAGATGGCCTTAGGTTTTAAAACACCAGAGGCAGAATGGATACACATGTATAACTGAATCACTTTGCAGAAATAAGCACAACATTGTAAATCAACTATACTTTAATAAAATAAATTTTAAGAAGGAAAAGGAAAACCAAAGTTTGAAAACAAAACACGAAAGAAGTATAACATAAATATGTATATGTGTGGACGTATAATGTAATATAATGAATATCATGTCCAGCTCTTTGAAACCCTATGAACTGTAACCCACCAGACTCCTCTATCCACGGGATTCTGCAAGCAAGACTACTGGAACGGGTTGCCATTTCCTTCTCCAGGGGGTCTTCCTGACCCAGGAATTGAACCTGGGTCTCCTGCATTGCAGGCAGACTCTTTACTGTCTGAGCCACCAGGAAAGTCCATATATATGGTATATCTTTGGGATCAATCCATTGATGAATAGTTTTCTGAATTGTAGGGAAACATGAGGGAGATTGAATTTAAAGAGAAGACCAAAAAATACTGGCTTTGGCTACAGTCAAATTCTGGCTCCATGTATTAATTGTTGTTGATCTTAGGCAAGCTGTCTTAACCTCTCCAAGCCTCAGTTTTAAGTGGGGCTCTTAGAAAAGTTAAACAAGATAATGCCAACAAAGCTTGTAGCCTTACACCTGGCACAGAGCCTAATTGTATCACCACTGTCATCATTCCACCTTTATTTAGAAAAGCGAGGTGTCAAGAGGAGGTTAGAATCACATCCAAGGATAGGGTCCCAACAAAATACATTTGTAAACTCTCAAGGGTTTAAACTCTCCTGAGAGCATTTTGGATGATGAACTCCATGATGCAATGGGGTATTGCTTCCTTGAGTAATTGCAGGAGAGGACTGCAGGGCACACTCGGGTGGTCTCATGTTGAATGTATTATGGAGGGAAAGTTAATAAAATACAGTTAATGAGCCAGGCCACCTCCCAACTTCCCTGCCCTGTGATGTTTACAATGGGACATCGCATAAGGGCGGAATCAGCTGCTGTCTATACTAACAGGAATGGTTATAAAGTCCTGGATGACCACTGTAGTTGTTCAGTCGAGTCTGACTCTTTGGAGCCCCATGGACTGCCAGGCTTTCCTGTCCTTCACCATCTCCCAGAACTCATATTATTTATACTGAGCATAGTATAACTGGTCAGTATGACCACCTCCAGAACCTTCTGTTACTTAGACACTGCAAAGCTTTGACGTTTACCAAGTTATTGATGTCAGAAGAATCCTCTTGGCTGAGGATACAAGAGTATCATGGGGAACTAGAAGAGGGCAAAAGAGTCTCAGAGTATCCAGATCGTAATTACGGTCCATCTGAGGTCTGCCTGCTGTTTAGAACGGAATAAGAAGTTGCAAAATTCCTAGTTTTACGCAGCATCTGACTGCTGTTTAAGGTACCTTGAGCGGTTAGTAACAGCAGGGAAAGCCTGTAAGAAAAGTGTGCAATGGCTCACACGGGTCTGACTCTTTGTGACCCTATGAACTGTAGCCCGCCAGGCTCCTCTGGCCATGGGAAGAATACTGGAGTGGGTTGTCATGCCCTCCTCCAGGGGATCTTCCCGACTCAGGGATTGAACTCACGTTTCTTATGTCTCCTGCGTTGGCAGGAGGGTTCTTTACCACTAGCGCCACCTGGGATGCCTGATGTCTGCCACAGAGTGATCAGTTAATGATGTCTGCCACAGAGTGATCAATTAGTGATGTCTGCCACTGGCTCAGGAAAGAGGAGAGCACACACAAGCTTATGAGAATTCCCATTCATAGTACAAAACCCAGCTCAGATACCATCTTCACAAACACCTCCTGAGATTTAGAATTTAAGTGTCACATGAGCTCAAAGATAATGGGATTACCCTATCATTCTTCATATATTTCTAGGCAGTTAACTCAGGATTCTACCTTATATAAATGTTTCTTTGCTTTCCTCCCCTCCTCCCTTTTTCTTTCCTTTTCATCTTTTCTGCCAGATTGTAAGCTCCTGGAATGCAAGCACTTCTTCTAAATCATTTTTATGCAACTGTGATCTTCCCCTCCCTCTCCTCCACTTCCAAGTGCTAATGCACGCATTCAGGCGTTCTTCTGATGACCTGTTCAGAGTGTTTGCCGAGCATCCAGCTCGCACAGGTCCTGTGCTGGAGACTAGAAGTAATAACATGGCACAGGGGAGCACAAGGCTCAGCTCCATGGAGCTCATGGCTCTGCACCAGCTGGCTGGGTGCTCAGAAGCTCTGGTGATGAGTCTGCCTGCTGGACCCCTTGCATCCTGCTCCTTAGGCTTAGCAGGGACCAAGTGTGGCTGAGCCGAGTTAAGAGTAGGGACAAGTGACCGGGGGCCAGAGCTGAGCATGCACTCGTCCTCAGTGGCAGCTCCATCAGTAAGGGGCCACCTACGCTCTAAATTCAGAGCAAGAGGGCAGCAGGAGGTGAGGCCCAGAGCCCAGGAATTCCAGGGTCCTGTTTGCTGGCAGACAGGGTGACACTTCCTCAATTCTGCAGTGGTTTCTGGGCTACAAGCTTGAAAGGCTGGGCAGTAATAGGTAAGTGGATGCTGCAGGCAGCCAAAGACTCAGACGTCAGTCACAGAATGAAAAATCTACCTACCCCGGGCTGGAGGGACTGCCTAATGGCTCCTTGCACTGAATTCTTTTCCCGAATTCTCCCTCGAATTCTCGTGAGAATGAGTTACACACTTCACCTTAACTTCCTTTCTGAGAGAAATTGAAAAGAGTAGCTGGGAAGACTGGTTGCTTTGTATCCACTGAGGCTATATTTGAATTTCTAACCTCCTAAAAGGGTTTCCCTCTTAGCTCAGTTGGTAAAGAATCAGCCTGCAAGGCAGGAGACCCTGGTTCGACTCCTGGGTTGGGACGATCCGCTGGAGAAGGGATAGGATATCCACTCCACGATTCTTGGGCTTCCCTGGTGGCTCAGCTGGTAAAGAATTGGCCTGCAATGCGGGAGACCTGGGTTCGACTCCTGGGTTGGGAAGATTCCCCTGGAGAAGGGAAAGGCTCCCCATTCCAGTATTCTGACCTGGAGAATTCCATGGACTGTATAGCCCATGGGGTCGCAGAGAGTCAGACACGACTGAGTGGCTTTCAGTTTCTTGTGCTGTGCTCCACCTGCTAAATGATTTTAACTGAGCTGTTTGAAAATGCACGTGTGGACTTGGAATCATGCTAAGCTTCCTCTGTCTCTCTCTTTCGAGGTGACGGTGGTTTACAGCGTCGTATAAGCTTCATGTATGCAGCGTTATATTTACTGCAGTGTGCTCATCGTAAGAAGTTTAGTTTCTATCCACCTCTGTAGGGCTGACTCTCTTTCCCCTATTTTCCCTTCCTTCCACACCCCTTCCCCTCCGGTAACTCCTCCTTTGTTCTCTACGTGTTTGCTTTTGCTTTGTTCTTTTATTTTAAAAATACTCTACATAGGAAAAGACATATCATATAAAACCTGGTAGCTCAGCTGGTGAAGAATTCACCTGCGGTGCAGGAGACATCAGTTCGATTCCTGGGCTGGGAAGTTCCCTTGGAGAAGGGATAGGCTACCCACTCCAGTATTCTTGGATTTCCCTGGTGGCTCAGACAGTAAAGAATTCACAATGTGGGAGACCTGGGTTCAATCCCTGGGTTGGGAAGATCCCCTGGAGGAAGGCATGGAAACCCACTCCACTGTTCTTGCCTGGAGAATCCCCATGGACAGAGGAGCCTGGCAGGCTATAGTCAAAGGGGTGACAAAGAGTCAGACATGACTGAGTGACTAAGCACAGCACACACACAAAAGACAAGCCATGTGATATTTGCCTTTTTCTGTCTGACTTACTTCGCTTGACATAATATCCTCAAGTCCTATCCATGTTGTTGCAAATGGCAAGATTTCCTCTTTCTTGGGACTGTTCTTATGATTGAGTCTGGCTACACAAACCCCCCCATTCTTATCCTCTGGGTTGGGTAAAAAGGAGGTGCTCTCTGCTTTGCAGTGGTTGGTTGTTTTTTATTTGTGTTGCTGCTTGACTTTTTTTTTTTTTTTTTTTTGAGGGAGGGCTTCTCAAGG
The DNA here is from genome assembly GCF_042477335.2 of Ovis canadensis. NCBI lineage: Eukaryota > Metazoa > Chordata > Mammalia > Artiodactyla > Bovidae > Ovis > Ovis canadensis. Next base: position 4,864,494 of record NC_091245.1, read on the forward strand.
AAGCTGGCTCTATTTTCTAGTTAGATGCCCCAGTTGGTTACATCATGTTTAGCATCGAGAACAGCTCAAGATCTTACTGCCCCTGAAGACGGCAAATTAGGCGAATCCCACTTGGTAGGCGTCTCAGCAGGGTCCCCACGTTGTGCTCAGCCTTCTTTACCTGTTGGGCGCTTTTAACACAGACGAACTCTGGAGACACTGCAGTGATGGGGGTACCAGAGGCCTCTCAGGGGAGGGCAGGGAGAAGCCCCGAGGCTGTGCACCACCAGGGATGCTCAGATCACCCCCACTTTTGCCCCAACATTCCTCCCCTTGGGATCTCACAGGCTCCCTCCCGTCAATGGGACAAAGCAGACAGGTTACATTCCTCACTGGCAAAGGGCGTGACCTCACCTATCCAGCCCAGCGCTCTCTCCCACCCTCTGGCCACTGTGGCCTGCACACCCAGCCCTGGACACCTGGACACCTTGGGTATCTGGGCTTCCTGTGTCACCCCCTCCAGGGGCCTCGAGCGGCCTTCCTGGTCCTACTCTGTGAGCATTTCCAGCTATAACCCACACGGCATGTCCCAGCGCCTGTCACGTACGTGTGGCTTAAACTCCCCTGCACACACTTTCCTTCCACTTCCCAAAGTTACAAGAGCATGATGCTGTTGCCTGTCACTTGTGCTCTGGGAGGTACCCTGGGGATCACACTGTCCAGCTCTCCCCTTCATCAGACAAGAAGACTGAGGGCTAAGGGGTGAAAGAACAAGGCTCGTTAACGGAGGCCCTAGGCCCCGATTCTGCCGTTTCTGCCCACACCGCGAAGCCTTGTATTTTGTTCTCTTACCAGCTGGTTTTGCCCAATTGTTTTCCGTGTCTGATTTCCCCAAAGAACTTGGAGACCTTCTGATTTCAGTCACCAAATATGAGCCCCTGAAGAATAACTGTGTCTTCTAATTCCCTCTGCAGCAGAGCCTATAGACAAAGATCCCCATAAGCAATGCCTGAAACGGATGCATGGACGCTGCCCACCTGCTTAAGAGCAGAGTAAACAACCTGGACGCCCGCTGCGCAGACTCTCCTGTGATGCTCGGAGGGTGGCTGAGTGCCTGCCACCAGAAAGTATATCGGGCTCTGTCACGGGGCAGCAGGCTGTGCGTGGATAAAGTGGTCACCTGGTCCAACGCTCCTTCTGCAGTGGGGCCCTCGGGCTCCAGCAGGCCTCGGTCACCCGTGTCCAGAAGCAAAACTGGAATCAGAACGTAGGTGTACGCTGCATTTAGCCCACCAGTATCCCCCAGTTTTCCTGCATCAGGGCTGAATGGGTAGAAGCTGCGGGGGGAAAATAGGAAGAAAGTGAAGACCCAGTCCAGACATTTAAAAGGGTAAGAGTGTCAGGCTCCTTGTGTTTCCTTACAGCAGGGCAGTCACTCCCTGGGTAAAGGGGCCAAAGAGGCCCCAGATGGTTCTGGCATCTTCCACAAGCTTCCCTTCTCTCTCTCTCTTTTTTTTTCCCCCATAGAGAACTTTCTGGCTATTTTTTTTTCTCCTTAATTCTCTTATTAAGATGTAACTTTTTCCTTTTTTATTCAGATCATCCCATCAGAACTCTCTTGTCTCCAGAATTCCTTTTGTCCTTTTTAATGACAGAAAATGCCTGGCTCAACTTGGAAAGGGCTGTGAGCAGGGCACGCCCTCCATGGCCGTCCCGCTTTGGGTCTCGTTTTTCTTCCCCAAGCAGCTCGCGTTCTGCTCTGTTTTCTGTCAAAGAGCCACCAGCATTTCTGTAAGCCCAGACTGTGGCTCAGGAATCAGCTTGTATGTGGGGAGAAGAGCGATACCAGTCGCGGCACCCATGGGGGCTGTTGGGTCAGGCCATTTAGCTGTCAGTTTGTTTAATCACATTCATTCAGGCAGCTCAGGGTGAATTGTATTCCACCTTCTGGTTTGTGTGGCCTCTTGTCGCATTTTCAAAATGACCATTTGAAGAAGTTCTTTAAATCGAAACAGCTCATACTTAAGAGAGCAAAGCCAGTCTTCGTGACAGTCAGGGAATTTAAAGTCTAGTGGACTAGCTGCAATGCTGAGTTTCTCATCATGGGAAATCACTCTCAGGTCCTTGGAGGAAGTAAACTAAATATAATCAGGACATTATTAGTAAACTCAGGGAATTGCATCATTATATAGCAGTCCTGGGGCTGACTTACAAACCTGTGCAGAGGAAGTCCTTAGACGTCACTCTAAATAACCGGCCTTCCAGGAAAACCCCCCACATTCACATGTGGGTCAGTTTCAGAGCCCAGGGATCCAGGCGTGGCTGTTGGGAATAGACTTCTCTATGTGGATCAGCAATGTGTGCGCCTGCTCCATCATGTCTGACTCTTTGTGACCCCATGGGCTGTAGCCTGCCCAGCTTCTCTGTCCATGGGATTCTCCAGGCAAAAATACCAGAGTGGGTTGCCATTTTCTGCTCCAGGGGAATCTTCCCAACCTAGGGATCGAACCTGCATCTCCTGCATTGCAGGCGAATCCTTTATAGCTTGAACCATTGGGGAACGCCCACAAAATAGTGATGCTTTTTAATAAATACAGACTGGTAACAGCCTGAGATCGCAGTTTCAAAGGATTTTTATTTAGGATCTCAAATAATATTTCCCTTCAGTGAGAGAGAAAACAAGCCACAGTGAGAAGTGGGAGTTTAATAAAAGGTCGCTGCAGGCTGGACGGCATTCCAGATGCACAGATATGCTCAGAACATGCCCCCCTCTTCCTCAGAGGCAGCCTCTGACTCGAGGTGTCTCTCTCAGGACTACTTTGAATTTTCCAAAGATGTAGATGATTAATCAGGGCCCCGGGTACCACAATGACCCATTGTCCCTGAAGGCATTTCGGCATCTGACCCTTTCCTCTCGGGGTGAGTGTGCATTTTCCCAAACCCTTAATGGACAAAAACTTAAGAACAATGACCCTGCATGTAGCTTACATTTGCAGGGTGGAACAGAGAGGGTTTTTGTTGCTGGACCGGGGGAAAAGGGCATCAATTAACTTAATTTCTATATTCTCATGCAAAACATACATGTATTTTGAGAAAGGCAGCATTCCACTCCGTGTTTTCTTTGTAAAAGAATTTCTGGCACAAAACCCCATCGTGATACTATTAACGGAAATGAAAGTAAAGGCTCAAGCCCAGTCCTACCCCTCTGACAAATTTAATTTTCATTTTCTGTTCCCCTCTAACCCTGTCCACATGCATCCACACGTGCACAGAGTTTTTACACTGTTGTCATCAGAGCGCGCTTTGCTTTTGAAAGCGGTGCACTGTGATGGAGATATCTCTTTTAGATAGTTACGTACCATTATTAAAGATTCAAAATATCATTAATTTCCTTCAAGCTCTATTATGTTTATCATCCATCACGATGTCAGCACATTAATCACGTCCTCAGTCGCCTCAGGACTGTTGCCTGACTTTTAATAGAAATCTGACCACCACGGCCTCTCTCTGCACCAGCAAAGACAAACCATTTCATGAGCTGCTGATTCCTGCATGGTTGAGATTTTTCTTTGAGCTAATAAAAAGTAAAGCCCAGGGAAGTTTGAGGAAATACAGAGAAACGTCTCTGTTCTCCCAGTCCTTGGATGTGGAGCAGTTGTGGGCACAGCAGTGATGAACATTCTGACCAAGGGAAGCTTATCTGCAGGCCCGTGCCCCTACGCTTGGCTGACTGCTTGCCAGGCAATCGAGATGAGGTGATCAGCTCAGGTTTGCAATGAGGGTGGAGGCTCGGGTGCCAGATCTTTCTAGGTGCATGGTCCCAGTGGTGTAAGGAAGCCTGAGAATTTGGACTCTGGATTCGAATTCAGACTTCTACATCAATACGTGATGTTGGGCAAGTTATGTGACCTTTCTGATTCTTGTTTCTTTACCTGTGAAACAGCAATTACGGCAGACATTCATTCAATAAAGAGTTACTGAGCAAGGTACTAGTGGTTGGAAATGTTACACAGTCCATAGGGTAGAAGTTGCGGGAGGGGGAGGCACAGATGCTGATTTAATCATTGTCCTGTAAAGCTGCAGGTGCATTCAGCAGGATGAAGGAGTAGAGCATACATTGAGAGCCTGTAAGAGGGAACTTGAACTTGCTAAGCTTGTTAAAGAGGGAGTTAGCCAGCTGGGGACTGGTGGGAACAGTATTCTCAGCAGAGGGAATAGAAAGTGCAAAGTCTTTGTACTAAGAGGAAGCATGATGACCAGGAAGTACAAGGTTGATGGGAGCAAGGTGGCAGGTGCTGCTGAAGGGCAGGAGCCTTGACCTATGTTAAAGAGACCCTGTAACAGCTTGAGGTGTCTTAGGAGGGTTCAGTAGGGCAGGATATAGTGAGAAATAGGCATTGAATACCAACTTGGTACTAGATGAGCTCCAGAATCTGCAGATAGACTGATGAGTCTCTAGGCAGCTCACCTGGCTTGCTCGCTGATGCGGTCTGACAGCTGGCTTGAAGCTTAGAATAGAATGGGGAATAAATAGTTTTTTCAGTGATTGGATGGTCCTGATGATAACTGCAGAGGTGGGGGTCACTGGTAGATTTCAGGAATATTTAGGAGATAAGATGGGGAGTTATTGCTGTCTGTTCATTATCGTGGTCACCATTTAGGCAGACGTGTTAACTGTGGCTGGGAGCCCATGTCTTGGATTCACTGGCCGTTGGCTGGTCCGGGGTGACTGCAACTGAGCTGGTTTCTTAGGCTACAGAAACCTAGCCTGGGCCCATGCTTATGTGACCACAGAGGGTCGTGGGGAGCTCGGTCGCACGAGAATATCTCAAGCTTCTGCTTGCATCACGTGTTTTGCTCACACCCCCTCAGCCAAGCTGCATGCAAAGTCATTATAAAGCCACATGCGGCCGTGAGGGAAGGTGAAGAATGGGAGCCACCGCCATAACCTTGCCAGCTCCGGGCTAGCTGTTTCCGTCCTCATTCTCACCTTCTCTTAAAAACCAGGAGTTAAACAATTTCTCTTCCTCTCCTCTTTTCCTTGCAGCCTTCCATTTCTAGCCTCCCCACCCCCATGGGTTTCCCCAGCTGTACCCTGGCCAAGTTGGGATTAAAACCCATCACAAAAACACCTCCAGACGTGGCATGCTGTTTATAATCCAAATCCTGCCTACGATATATCTAACCTTGGATGTTATGAGTTCGTTATCTCAGGCCATGAACTGTGTCTCTTTCATGAAGTATAACCATGTATGTTCCGTGGGCTGCAAAGCATTTTCTGAGTATGACTAAATCCTACCCTTGATGTTCATCCTTCATCGGTGTCTTTGGAACCACTACGTAAAGATTACCATTTTCCAGAATATTCAGTCTGAGCCCATTGATCCGCCTCTAGAATTTCCTCCCTTGTTGGCTAGGTCTCAGAAAACACATGTGCCCCACATCATAAAAATAATAGCAATAGCAAAAGTAATAGTAACAGCAGCTGGAAACTACCTAATGCTTACCATATGTCAGCCCTGTCCTAAGTACAGACTTCATGTGAAAATTCCAGAAATCTGTACTGATTCCCTCGAGGTGGATGTGATAGATCACGGTGGAATCGCTTCAAGAAAGTCCTGAAAAGCACATCAACACCACAAACAAACTTATACACTTGATTTAAAAAAGCAAAAACAAAAAAACTTTAAGTAGAAAATGAAGCTAAATGCTCTTGAATATGTGCTCAAAGCCCTCAGTTTCATTTGTAGTATTGAAGGCTCATTCTATAAATAGCGCACTCTGTAAAAACTACCCTAAAGGGCTCCATCTTGTAATTCCAGGAGCATGAACTCAGGTGGAGATATACAGGCAATGAACACAGCCTCTGGGGCGGCTGGGGACTGGAGACAGTCCCGTCTGACTGGTGAGATGAAGGGGTGTGTGATGGAGCAGAAGATTGTTAAGGATTTCACAGTGTTCCCACTCTTTACTTTTAATTGTGCTATAAAATTCATTTCCTGACTGGAACTTGGCTCCAAAGGTTGAAGTTAGAAAGTCTAAAATCACACCGAGCCATATTTCTCCCCAAGTGGAAAGTAACATTGTATTTGATGTAGAGTGGGTCTTTAAACTGAGAGGGAAGAAAGAAAACTTTTTTAAGCAAATGAAAGTTAAGGTTTCAGTTTTTATTTGGAATTCCAAGAGCACTCTTTTTGATGTTTAAATATCGCCTGCCAAGACCTCATCGTTTATATGCAGGTAATGGGCATCTTCATTCTGGCTTTGACGTTTAAGAGCATCTAGTCCTGGCAGGCAGAATCTTAATAGAATTGTAGAATGGAATACGGATTATTTTTTAAGATACGGGAAACCGCCGTTTTCTTGCCTAAAGCGTTTGTGAGAGCTGGCAACTTCCCATTAGTTCTGCCCACTCTCCTTTGCTCAATGTCACACACCACCCCCCAAGGACACCCCTCTGCTCTGATGGGTCGCGGGTGGGGGTGGGCATTGGTGCACCTTGTCTCTGTAGTCACGTCATTTGTTCATTTCATATTCTGTGATACGCGTACCTGGAGCTTCTACATGGTCTTTTAGCAGTTGTGCCTCACGGCCATGCACGATTCCTCCAAGTTAAAGTACCAGAATTGACTTCTCTATTTGTCTGTTATTCAACGTTTAAATTGCTCTTGTTTACTAACAGACATTATGTCAATAACTATCTTTTTATACTTAGCTTATAAGTTCTATTTAATCATTTCCTTTACATCCCTTCTAGATAAATTTCTACAGGTGGGAAAAATTAGGCAAAAATGTATTTGCCGTAATATGGTCATCTATAAGAGGTTTGTATTAACTTACAAATGAATGTTATCAATTAAGCATTTCATCATGTCACCTAATATAAGTCTGCATGCATATGTGTCTTAGTTCCATCCCACTTTCACCATCGACAGGTGTTATTGTTTAAACTATGTTTTATAATTTAAGTTTAAAGTTGTACTTCACGTTTGCGTTCATTCTCACTGCTTCTTCAAGTGTTGGTTTATTATTTTTACTTTTTTCTGTGTGCATATTTTTTGTATTTGACCTTGATTTATTTCTTATGATATTCTATAAATCCTTTCAGGTATGTGTATTTTCAAAGGGCATTATTAATATTGTGATAATTGTTGACATAATGCATGGAAACATTTAATCCTGCAGGTTTCCCTATATATTTTAGTCTAGCCCTTTTATTTAATTAATACTGTAAGAATTTTTTTTTAAAATGAATTGCTCATCAGTTTGCTTCCTATGTCCTTTAAGGTTGAAAAGATGATACTATTTGTCATTTCTTCAAAGACAGGATATTTACTGCTGATTTTTCTCTATGAATATGCTCGTAATGACCACCTTCTTTATTTGGAGATTATGGTATAAAGTATGGATATAAATTAGTTTTTCTCCAGATTGCTACCACATTATTCCAGCATTGTATACGTTACAGTTCATATTCACCCTTTTGTTTTCAGAAGGTTGTATAATCACCTATTATACTGCATCTACTATGCATATTTACCCATTCATTTTTACTTCCATTTCTTAATTCCTCTGGACTTTTATTATTGCAGAGGTTAATACTCTGTCTCCTTAAAAGGCTAAGCTTCAGTTCATTTCCTCTACTTAACAGATCTATACAGGGAAGATTCCAGGTTCTATGGAAGAGAAAGCTGACACAATTTGGAGACCCTTTTTTAGAAAAAGAAGGCAAAATCATAAACACAAAATGTCTAGGCAACCCTTGTGAAGGACCAGAGAGAAGGAGGAGTCCTGAGCTTTTGGCTTTCTGGGGTTTGTGGTAAACCCCCATCTCCAGCTGTTTTATTGCGCTGAATGCATTTATCATCACTTCGCTAAGATATAAAAAATAGACTCTATGTTTTAATTGGAATCACATTGTATCGGTAAAATACAACACAGTGTTTCTCCATTTCATTTGTCTTCTTTTTTCTTAACTCCCTAATAAAGCCTTCTAATTTTGCTCATTTATCTGGCAACGATTTATTGAGTACCTCTTCAGTAATTTTGCAAAGTATTTTATGATGGTATCACATATACACAATTCGATTTCTTATTTCAAATACTTGAGTCTTCCGTGAATGGAATCTTGAATTTCAAAGTGGTTTTCTATGTTTTTCATGACTAATGACTTTACCATTTTCCCCCCGTTGTATATTTCTCTTATAGCTGTCCCCTCACAGAGGTCTTTGTATTAGAGTTTAGATTTTCAAGAAGTTTTAGGAGTCGAGCCAGGTGTTCTTCAACTAATTGTGTTTCAGGATCTAAGGGTAGCTGTTTCCTGCTCAGAACGCACCACAGTTCCCTATTACCTTTGAATTCTTGAAAGTATATTTTTAATTGTGGTAAGCCAAGCATAGTGTGTGCGCTCAGTCATGTCCAACTCTTTGTGACCCCATGGACTGTAGCCCACCAGGCTCCTCTGTCCATGGAATTTTCCAGGCAAGAATACTGGAGTGGGTTGCCATTTCCTCCTCCAGGGGATCTTCCCAGGGATTGAACCTGCAGCTCTTGCATCTCCTGCATTGGCAGGCGGGTTCTTTACCACCACGCCACCTGGGAAAAAATGTAGCATAAAGCATACTACCCAAACCATTTTTAGGTGCACAGTCTAGTAGAATTTAAGTATACTCACTTTGTGGTACAACAGGTCTCCAGAATGTTTTCGTCTTGCAAAACTGAAACCCTGTCCCCATTGGACACTCACTCCCCATTTCCCCTCCCCCAGCCCGCGGCCACCACCGTCTACTCTCCGTCTCTGTGGCACTGACTGCCCTTGGCATCTCACAGAGGCGGAGTCAGGGCGTGTGTGTCTCCCTGCGACTGGCTTGTTTCGTGGAGTGCAGTGTCCTCAAGCTCCATCCACGCTGCAGCAGGTGGCAGGAGTTCCTTCCTCGTTGAGGCTGAATGCTACTCCCTCAGCTGGGTGGACCCCAAGTTTATCCATTCATCTGCTGGTGGACTGCCATTGCCCTTCGATGGGGTCCTGGTTTCCCTCCAAACACCTGCGCGTCTTGCCTCCGCCAAGGTCTCGCCCGTCTTGTCCTGTCTCCCGACTCCCGGTCAGGTGCTCCTTCTTCCCTGCTTGCTTTCGGCTCCTGTCCCAGGGCTTTTGCATGTGCTTCTCCTCCCTCCACTGCCTCTGCTGTTCTTCCCCAGATCTTCGAAGGGCTAGCTCTTCTCAGTACTCAAGTTTCATTTCACGGGTCGTCTCTGCACAGAGGCCTGATTTCTCATGAAACAGATGTTCCATCCTTGTCACGTGCTCCCAGGCCACTGTTTCAGGCTTCGGTCGTTCCAGGTATTGTGACCTTCTACTCACCCGTTTATCTGTTCTCTGTGGCCCACTAGAAGGTAAACTCCACATGGTTGGAAGATCACCTAACTGACTCACCACTGAGTCCTCTTGCCAGATAGCCCCTGACAGCCACTTATTAAATATCTCTCTGATGAATTTATTCATTATTTATTTTTTCCTACATTATTGCTTATGGAGAACTTGAAAAAATAGAAAACTAATGGGGAAGACAGCTTTTGTTGTTTCATTCTTAAACTTGAAACTGTCTTTCAAAGTCTCCTCTATTGTATAGAATGTGGCAGTTGAAATGTATTCGAATATTTTAAGAGGTCTCTTTAAAATGGATTTGTTAGGAATTTAGGATTTGTTATTGCTCCATTGCTCAATGGTGTCTGACTCTTTGCAACCCCATGGACTGCAGCACACAAGGCTTCCCTGTCCTTCAGTGTCTCCTGGAGCTTGCTCAAACTCATGTCCATTGAGTCAGTGATGCCATCCAACCATCTCATCCTCTGTCATCCCTTTCTCCTCCTGCCCTCAGTCTTTTCCAGCGTCAGGGTCTTTTCTAATGACGAGGCTCTTCGCAACACGAGGCCAAAATACTGGAACTTCAGCTTCAGCAGCAGTCCTTCCAGTGGATATTCAGTGATTTCCTTTGGGATGGACTGGTCGGATCGCTCTGTCTCAGCATCTATTGGAAATAGTATGCTTTGTTCACCTGCCAAGTGCAGCACAAACCAACCCCCACAGGAAGACCTGGCTCAGAGGTCCTGCTTCTAAGGAAGGACGGGGATGGCACGTGCCCAGCATGACCAGCGCCTGTCTCTAGATTGAACCAGCTAAACTTCTTTGTGTAAAACAAGTTGCCCATGCCTTAAGATGATTCTCAAATTGTTTTGATATTTATCAGAACAATTAAAACCAAAGATAACTCTTTGGCTGAAAAACAGAGTACCTAAAGCCTAAGCTTTCTAGAGAAGCTGAACACTGGCGTCTCGTGGGTCTGGCCTCTTTATTTCTAGCCCTGTGTTGGAGCTATTGCCCACTGACACCAGAGTTAAACCATTTCAGCAACATCTTTCCTGCATGGGGGCAGACACCCCAAGTGTCAGGAATCTGCCTCTATCAGAATGCCAGGGCTGGCGTCGGAAACCTCACTTCAAGTGACAGGTGTTGGGGTGTTGCTCAGCACCCCAACATTGAGGTTGCCTGGACATTGAGGAGTGTCCTTTCTGGCATGTTTGGAAAGTGACACACTGCTGCGGGAGTGCTGACACCCTCTGAAGCCAGTTCAGCCCAGAGCAGGTGCTGCCAGCTCTAGGGTCTTGGGCAGCTCATTTCCCAAGTTGCACCTCCGTCTTGCTTGACGTGTCACGAGAACATCACAGAAGTAGAAGTTCAGCATGAATCTTTCACACATCAGTCAGTCAGTTCAGTCGCTCAGTCGTGTCCAGCTCTTTGTGACCCCATGAACCGCAACATGCTGGGCCTTGCTGTCCATCACCAACTCCCGGAGTTTACCCAAACCCATGTCCATTGTGTCGGTGATGTCATCCAACCATCTTATCCTCTGTCGTCCCCTTCTCCTCATTCCCTCAATCTTTCCCAGCCTCAGAATCTTTTCAAATGAGTCAGTTATTTGCCAAAGTGGCCAAAGTATTGGAGTTTCAGCTTCAACATCAGTCCTTCCAGTGAACACCCAGGACTGATCTCCTTTAGGATGGACTGGTTGGATCTCCTTGCAGTCCAAGGGACTCAAGAGTCTTCTCCAACACCACAGTTCAAAAGCATCAATTCTTCGGTGCTCAGCTTTCTTCACAGTCCAACTCTCACATCCATACATGACCACTGGAAAAACCATAGCCTGGACTAGACGGACCTTTGTTGGCAAAGTAATGTCTCTGCTTTTGAATATGTTATCTAGGTTGGTCATAACTTTCTTTCCAAGGAGCAAGAGTCTTTTAATTTCATGGCTGCAATCATCATCTGCAGTGATTTTGGAGCCCCCCAAAATAAAGTCAGCCACTGTTTCCCCATCTATGCCATGATCTTAGTTTTCTGCATGTTGAGCTTTAGGCCAACTTTTTCACATATGATCTCATTTAATCTTCATCCTCTCCTACAAAACTTGCAACCCGTGTTTTACAAATCAGGAAACAGAAACTAACAGAGACTAAATAAATTTACCAAATGGAGTAGTAAGTAATAGGAACTGAATCTGAATCCCTATAGCTCCAAGCAGAGGCCCCATCCTACACACACTCACACCCACACACCCCCCCCACACACACACACACAGTAGTCACACTCTGGGCTCTTCTGAGCAACCATGGGAGATTCCCAGCCCCCTTGGATTCCTAGTTCACAGGAATGAAGACGGATGCAGTGGACTTTCAGAACTTGACAACTTTTTTTTTTTAAGGTCACCCAGTCATTCCTAAACCTCTGGTTCATGCTCACCAGTGAGTCAAGGGTAGAAATTTTTATTTGCAATTAAGTTGATTAGCTTTTCACTGGAGGAGTCTGCTTTGCTGTCCCGTGGCTGTGAGTGCGTTGTCCCTCCCAACCATCAGGGCAGGTTCCCAGGAGCAGCACTGCTGGGTTTGGGCTGTTGTGTGTGTGTGGCAGGGGGGGAGGCACCTGTGCACTGCAAGGTGATCAACACCATCCCTGCCCCCACTTCCTAGATGCCACCAGCCTCTTGCCTCCCCCGCCCCCAGTTGTATCAACCAGAAATGTCTCCAGACACTGCCAGGTATGCCAGGGGGCAGAGCGCCCTTTGCTGTTCATCCACAGTGAACAGTTATTTGCACGTCTGCTGAGCATGAACCAAACAGTCAATCTCTCCAGTCCTGGATGAAAAGATACAATGCAAATTCCAAAACTGCAAGTGAGGCCAAAGCTTAGCGACTGCACCGCAGGGCACAGGAGGAACAGATGGCCTGTTAGAACTGGGTCGCTGCCGGGCGCTTAAGGATCATCAGAACAGCATTAGCGGAGCTGAGGGAAACCAATGAGAGCCTGGCGGTGGCCGGGAGCGCGGATCATTCCTACCCTAAAGGGGCAACGACAAGCAGCTTCCTGAACCTACGTGTGTGTGTGTGTGTGTGTGTGTGTGTGCTCAGTCATTCAGTCGTGTCCGACTCTTCGCAACCCCATGAACTGTAGCCCGCCAGGCTCCTCTTTCCATGGAATTATCCAGGCAAGATAGTTGTCTGGAAAGCCTTCCTTGGCCAAGCCGTGGGCGTCAGGACAGGGAAGCTGCTTCTGGTCCAGCAGCCACCCAGTCTGGAGGAGCAGGGGACACCTCCCTACGTGCGCTCTCCTCTCTCTTGCCTGTTACCTGCTGTCTCCCTCCACTGGCCAAGTCAACAGAGAACCGAAAGGCAGGAAGGGGTCGGTAAATTCAGTCCGTGTTGGATTTTGTTCTAATTCATTTTCTCAAAGTAACTTACAAGCCATCCCAACGTCGTTAGTTAGATAACCCTTCTCTCCCCTAAATGGAATGCTTATTATATACTGAATTCTTCTGTATAATAATAATAATGTTTCTTTGGTTTATTTCTCTGTGTAGCTTCATATGCCTTTTAAAGAATTAGTTCCTTGTTCCTTCAGTTATTTGTTTCATGATGTGGTTTAATATCTAATGGAGCCATCATTTGACCAGGACTAATTTTGCGGTACATTTTAATGCTTATCAAGGTTTGCTTTGCCTTGCTTTCTTTTCATTAAAAACAAAAGCTTTCTTAAAAATTATCCCACTGTATATTTGCTGGCATGATTTATTTCATCATGGATGTATACATTATTAGTCTCTTTTCCAAATAGAACACTCTATAAAATCAAAATGGGTGCACAAAACACACCCTTTTTCTCCCAGGCAAGAATTTCCAACAGTAACCAAAGCTTTGTGTTGGTCTCCGAGTATGTCACAAGTCTTAATCGAGCAATGGTATTTTATTGAGAGCTGATGTGTTGCCCAGGCATACAACATTTGTTCAGTGTGTTTCGATTTTAATGAGAAAAATTTAGATTCAAAATCTACAAGGCAAAGTGAGAGTTTGGTATCTGACATTACTACTAACCCGTTGGGATGATTGCACTGTACAACATCTGTGTACCATAAACAATAATAAAGTCTAACCATGTTTTCATTGCTCAGCATCCTCTTAATAATCTGTCTACAGTTTTTTTAATGCCCTACGCAAATGATAACAATAAAGTTTTGAAACCACAAAGCATCATTAGCTTGTCTATCCTAAGAATTATTCTGCTGAGTAAAACAGGGACACGCACACATGATCTAAAGTTCCTGGCGGGCAGAAGCATTTGTCATAGCACATGGGGAAATGCTTAATGAGTTACAGGAAAACAAGACGTCCAGACTCTGGAAATTCTGATTTGTGCTGCCTCCTGAAGCAGGCACCATGGGCTGAAAGGTCATGATGATTAAGCTCCAACTGGAGCCAGTGGAACAATGAAAAAAATCCAGCATTCAATTTGGCCAACATTTTTTTTTTAACATTGTAGATTTGTTTGGGTTTTGCCCAGCTTTAAAATGTACCAAATAAGACTCACAAGAATTCCACATGCAACCGTAAGACAAGACCATAATTTATTTGGGAAATTGACCAAAACAAAAATACATTTCTGGAAAAGGTGAAGAATGGCTTTCTCTTTCTCTGTTTGCTCAGCGATTCTGTGTACTTGACCCAGGCAGGGAAAACGAGCATTGATAAATCAGGTGTTGCCCGCTCCCTCCCACCACCTTAGGATGGAGGACCTGTGGCAAGCTTCCTCCTAATCCCTTGTCAGTTTCTTTCTCTCCCTGGGAATGTCAGGAAGCTGTCCAGAAAAATAAATGGTGGGTGGGTCAAGATCCTCCCCCAGGTCTCTGGAAGAAAGAATTAAATATTACACTCAAATGTCTGTCTTGCAAAATCTCTTATATGGTGTACTTTCTTTTTAACACATTTAGACAAGTTATTTATTTAAGAATAGCTGATTTACAATGCTGGGTTTATATCTTGTTCTTTGCATCATTTCACTGTAGAAACGAGTGACACCCTTAGGTTTGTCCCTGTGTTATTTTCTAACAACATAGGGGACAAAACTTAGAAATATACAGTCTCTTTGCTGACAAGATTCTGCCTAGTCAAAGCTATAGTTTTTCCAATAGCCATGTACAGATATGAGAGTTGGGCCATAAAGAAGGCTGAGTGCCAAAGAATAGACGCTTTCAAACTGTGGTGTAGGAGAAGACTCTTCAGAGTCCTTTGGCCTGCAAGGAGATCAAACCAGTCAATCCTAAAGAAAATCACCCCTGAATATTCACTGGAAGGACTGATGCTAAAGCTGAAACTCCAATACTTTGGCCACCTGATGCAAAGAGCCAACTCATTGGAAAAGACCCTGATGCTGGGAAAGATTGAAGGAACAAAGAGAAGAGGGCGGCAGAGGATGAGATGGTTAAATAGCGTGGCCACTCAATGGGCGTGACCTTGAACACACTCTGAGAGGTAGTGAAGGGCAGGGAAGCTTGACTTGCTGCAGTCCATGGGGGTCACAAACAGTGAGACGTGACTTAGCAACTGAAGAACAATAAGAGGTCTCTTTCTGGAAGACGTGTAAAATAACAAAATATTCCTAATTTAAATTTGCCAAGAACATGAGATAGAATCTGCCGTTATAAGTTAATTAAAAACCGCAAAGAAAGTGAGCTCTTTTTCCAGAGAAGAGGCATACCCAGCTAACATGCTCACCTGGGTTTTCCCAGCGGCCAGCTGTGTCTCCAGACCAAAGGCTCTGGCCCATTTCGGGTACAGCACTGGTGTTTTCCAACATTCAGACGTAGGCACGTCCCTGAAACAGATCAGAGGACAGGCACCTCAAGGAGGTGGGGAACTGCTTGGGAGGCCATGAGAGAAGTGGGGTCTGGGTGGGAGTGGGGTCTCAACTTCAGGAAGCCACAGAAGGCAAAAGGGAGGCTTGAGGCACAGTTTCGCAGTCTCCTACCCCACGCTGCTCCTATCAGAGGTGCCTCCCAAGAAACTACTTGGGTTCCAGGATCCCGGCTCTGGAAGAGCCACTTCACACTCTCTAAGACATCTGAGGACATTCTTTAGAGAAAAGAGAACAATGTAAATCGAAAAATGTGGAAATTTTGTTTTTAATCAAAAGAGTAAATAGTAAGGACTTCCCTATTGTCCAGTGGCTAAGACATAAAGCTCCCAAAGCGGGGGGCCTAGGTTCAATTCCTGGTCAGGGAACTAGATTGTGTATGCCCCAGCTAAAAGATTCTAAGTGCTACAACTAAGACTTGCCACAGTCAAATAAATAATACATAAGTAATATATATATATACATATATATAAATGAGTAAATATATATATATATTAATGAGTAAACAGTAATTGGCTCCTGAGGAAAACTGCACATTTATCACTTTTGTGGACTTTCCAGGTGTCATTAGTGGTAAAGAATCTGCCTCCCAGGGCAACAGACACAGGAGACCTGGGTTTGATCCCTGGGTCAGGAAGATCTCCTGGAGGAGGAAATGGAAACCCACTCAGGGATTCTTGCCTGGAAAATTCCATGGACAGAGGAGCCTGGTGGGCTACAGTCCCTGGGGTTGCAAGAGTCAAACACGACTGAGCACATGTCAGCAGCAGCATTACTTCTGTAATTAGGAAAAAGAAAGTAAAGCCACTTACATTTTGGATTTTAAGAAGCATATAACTAGCCATATCAATGTCTTTGTGAAAAGTTCAAAATTCCAGGAACACAGGTAGATTCCAGGAACATGCTCCAGTGACTGCCATTTCATGCTGCAAAGAAGTCTAAATGCTGCCAAAACAAGACAGAAGCAAACCGGCCAGCATTTAGACTACTTTGCAGCATGAAAGGCCAGTCATTGGAGCATCAGCTGGTGAGTTTAGGTGGGAAATGTATGTTCCCAATGTCTAAAACTGCCACGTCCCAACACTCACTGTGGCCTCATCATGCATTCCCATAACTGGAAGGCCCATGACGCCCTACAGCAAAATTCACCCGTGAAGGCTTCTTGAAAGATGAGCAGCAATTAAATATGGGAGGCAATAAGGGGGAAGATAAAGTATAAACTCAGTCCCATGAAATGTACAGCCAGTGATAGCGCAGGCATAGAGTTTAATGTAAAGAATAATCAGACTAAAATATAGAAAAAATTTAAAGATAAATGCATGCATTTCAAACTCTTAATGACTTCAACAAGTCTTGGAATGGGGGTGGGGCAAAGGTATTTAGTAACTAACGGTATGCATGCTCAGTTGCTCAGTTGTGTCCAGCTCTTTGTGGCCCCGTGGACGGAAGCCCGCCAGGCTCCTCTGTCCATGAAATTTCCCAGGCAAGGATACTGGAGTGGGTTGCCATTTCCTCTTCCAGAAGATCTTCCTGATACAAGGATCAAACCTGTGTCTCCTGCACTGGCAAGCACGAGCCCCTGCGTTGGCCGGAGGACTGTTTACCGCTAGAGCCACCTGGGAAGCTCCATTTAGTAATGTACTCCATGCCAACTCTTTGATCCTGTGTGTAGGAGTTAGGAGATGCAGTTTATAAATGTTGATGGAAAAATATATTATTACACATTTTTAGGCATTCCAGTTATAAACTTAGGCGTTACTGTTGCTATAAAGGCATGGAAAATATACAAATCATAAAGGAGAAAGAGAGCAACCATCGCTTAAGCAATATGGCAAAAAGGAGCAAGGAAATAAATTGGAAACATGAGAGAAACATAAAAAATAAAGTCATAAACTAAGATGACAGAATCAAGACCCAGCAAGTCAGTTAATATGGCAAAATAAATGTGCTAAACTCTTTTATTAGAAGACAAACTCTCAGACTGTATAAAAACAAGTATAAACTTAAATCTCTCTCCAAACTGTTTCTTTAAAATATGACCATCTTAATGGAGGAGGCAGATTCTTGGGGGGGAAAGAGTTCCTAACACTAGTGAGACAGAGAGAAAACCAGTTGGAAATCATTCATCCATCCATCCACCCTTCTTTCACTCAACCAGTGTCTCATGAATGTCCCCGGGGTGTGACGTTGGTGGGTGAGAACTGCATCAACTCTCAGGAAGATGACGTTCTGGAGAAGAACACAGATGCAGTTAGAGGTGGTTTTTCACTGAGCAGATTCTATGAAGGAAAAAGCAAAGAACCCAGTCCAGCCCCTGCCCTCTAGGGATGAGAATAGCACTTGAAGAAGGCCGGGTCATTATATAACGAGTCATTTGTGTCCATTAATCTTACACAGAGAAAAAAATCAGATTGGCTTATACACAATGGATTTCTTATGCACCCCATCCTATGTGCATTTCAGTTCTTAACTTTAGCCTTCTTTTTGTCTTCAGGGTCACCCACCGTCCCGGCCACCCTTCGTGTCACATGCCTAGAGCTCCACTTTCTTCTGTGGGTGATGCCTGGGAGCTGGATGAACACAGACGGATTCTGAGCTACACATGTGAATTTATCCTACAGCGGCGGAATCTAAAAACATCAAGGGACATAAGAATTCAGGAAGTCAGTCTTCGCAGAACAAGGAAGGAAAGCATTGCATTTTCAGGGGCAAGGCTGGAAGCATGCAAATAACTTTAAACTGTTTTTACAACTGGTCCGCCATTGTGCCAGATCTGAGCTTTTTTCCCAGTCAGTGGGGAGATTTTTAATAACTCTTCGCATTTTTTGGACCATCTGGGGCTTGTATCTGCGATTTTCGTGTACCCACGCCTGTGTAGTGACTTATACCCGCTGTCGATGGGCCCGTCTTAGACTGGGCTCCCCCAGAAGCAGACCCCACGACCAAGTTGGGAGTGTAGGTCATGGGCTTTGTGGGTGATTCTACAAAAGCAATGATGAGTGAGTTGGGAGAGCCTCCAGCGAGGGTAGAAAGCCAATACTAGGTGCTCCAAAGCAGGTCACCCCTCTGGGCATTCGGAGGATGGCGATGTGGAGGCCTGTGATCTGGCTTGGGTTTTAACGGGACCCCCCCCGCCCCCCACTGCTGTGTTTGGAATAAACAGAAAGGGGGGCGAGATGGATTCAGGCAGCCTGGACAGGAGGCAACTGCAATAGTCCGAGTGAGACGTGGGTGTGTTACAGGGGTGCTGCCCACAGGCTGCGTGCACAACCCGAGGAGGCGCCACTGCAGGAACATCGTCGGGACGGAGCAGTCGCCCAGATGGAGTCAGGGACTCGGCTGCAAATGTGGAGAAAAGGGCTCGGATTCTGGACCTATTTGGGTGGTTAGGCCAGCAGGACTCGCCAACAAGGTCACCTTGGAAAGCGAATCACCTTTCATTGTTTTCCCCAGAGGGCTCCTCTCTGCAGAGCAGATGAAGGGGAGAACTTTCATTTCAATTCTCAGGAATCAGTGGGGTCATCCATCTCCCAAGAGCCTGGGGAAGACAAACTGGAAAGTGAGCTCAGATATACCGTGAAAGTCAAGGTGCCTATGGATAGAATGTCCTGTGTCGTCAATGACACTGTCAGAATTTGTAAGAATTTCCTGAAGGGAAAAATAGTTTGTCTCTGATGGATGTTCTGTTTTAGAGACACAATTAATCACAACATCTTAAGAAATCAATTTCTTTAATAGCAAAATAATCTATCTTTTGCCAACTGGAAACATCGGTTTTATTTAAGAAAAGCTCTCCCTCTGTGGATCGTACTTCTTGGCACCAGGAGGGAGAATGCTGTCCATGAACGTAGTTTACAATTCACTGAGGAAATAATGTTCTCAGGCAGAGAGCCTTAAAAGGCTTTTCCTTTATCAAATGGATTTTTATTCAGAAGTAGATTTGACAAGTAAACAGTACAATATGCAACAGTTGTTTTCCAAATTTCTGAGCATATAAACATTTCTAGGGTACATCGTGCAGTAATCCAGAATAGAGGAATTTTTTGATGTTGATTTAGTCCTGTTTCCATTGGCCCCAGTGTGAGACCCCCTCCCCAGGCTTTGGAAAGGGGTCTCTGGTCTCTCTCCACACATCCAGAACTGGGTTTGCCCAACCACCCACCACATCCTGTCTGAGACATGGAAAGTCCTGTTTATCAGAAATCTGCCCTCTGCACTTTCCCATGGGCTCTAGGTCTACCTTCTGGAATTGCAAAGAATTTGTACAGCTCCTTTTCGACAGAAGAGCCTGGGGGGCTACAGTCCACGGGGTCGCAAAGAGTCGGACACGACTGAATGAGCAACACTTTCACTTACACTTTTTACCGAAGAGATGAAGACGGCCATCAAGTCCTTACTAAAATTTCACTTTTCTCCATCCCCATTTTCCCAGTTCCTTCACGGGCCACAGTGATCCAGGCTGAGGAGTGACCGCTGCGAGAGGCTGTTTTTACTAAGTCATATCAAAGGTCCATCGTTCCCACAAAATCTCCCCGGTGCGCTCCCCTTCCATCCCCGCGTTTCTCGATGGAGCTGGGTCTAGGCCAGAGCCTGGAGTGCCCCATCCCTGGCAGTGGGCTTAAGAGGTGGGGTCACTTTGGGGAAAAGGATCCGCTTGCTTGAAAACGGGGAAGGAACTTGGCTCACTCCGACTCAGAGGTTCAGCACTTTTGGAAGAGAAACAGCAGCATCCCGAATCCACCAGGGTTGGAAGGAATCTCTTCAGAGAGAAGGGCTTGGTTTTAAAATGTTAGCTGCTTCTGTCATCTTCCTGACAGGCCCAGCCTTTTATAAATCTGCTTTTAATTAAGCAAGGGTTTTCTTATCGTGTTCCCACCCTCTTCTATTTCCAGCAACTGTGCCAAGTGGGCGCCGTCGACTTCTTAAATGAACGTGGAGGCTGCAGTGCCTGGGGTGGGGGTGGGGGCTTCTGTTTAGTTGCTCGGTCGTGTCTGCCTCTTTGCGAACCCTGTCCATGGAATTTTCTGGGCAAGAATACTGGAGTGGGTTGCCTTGCCCTCCTCTAGAGGATCTTCCTAACCCAGGGATTGAACCCGCTTCTCGTGAGTCTCCTGCTTCCCAGGTGGTGCAGTGGTAAAAAAATCTGCCTGCCAATGCAGGAAACAGAGAAGGAAATGGTAACCCACTCCAGTGCTCTTGCCTGGAGAATCCCACGGACAGAGGAGCCTGGCGGGCTACAGCCCACGGGGTCGCAAGAGTCAGACACAACTTGGAGACTAAACCACCACCACCACCAATGCAGGAGCTGTAAGAGACTCGGGTTTGATCCCTGAGTCAGGAAGATCCCCTGGAGGAGGAAATGGCAACCCACTCCAGTATTCCTTCCTTGGAAAGCTCCTAGACAGGGGAGCCTGGCGGGCTACAGTCCACGGGCTCACAAGGAGGTGGACACGGCTGAGCAACTGAGGACGCAGCTGCGGTTCTTGGAGGTGCTTTGTTAGGGGCGGCGGTACCCGCTTCTTTGCTTGCCGCGGCTGCGGGTCTGCAGGCTTCAGTCCTCCTGGCTCCCTGTGTCTGTGGCCTGGCCTGTGGCTGCTGACTCCAACCTGGACCAACACGGCGGACATGTCTCTGGGGTGAGGGGTGGTCAGTGAAGAAGCTCTTCTTCTCTGCTCCAAGGCCACAACTGCAGAGTGTTTTGCTCGGGGACAAACACAACTGTTCCAGACTCTGGGCTTGGAATAGGGTGTTTCTTCTCTTTTCCAAAAGGAAAGAGAAGGAAAAGGAAGAAAGGTCAACAGACACGCAAAGTATGCTTATGCAACAGGCCTGCTGTTCTGTGCAGGAGAAAACATTGACATCACTCAAAGCTAATTGATGAAGTCATTGTGGGTGTTTTCTGCTCACCTGAGGCTAGGAAACATGTCTACAGAAAAGGAAAAATTCCAGCACTTTCTAGGGCGTATCAGTTAAAGGATGGTCTAAGGAAGTACCCAAGCTCACTGCTGAGCACCCCCTTGGCCAGGTCTGACCCCTGATTTTCTTCAAAGGTAAATACTGACTCTGATAATGGGTGAAAATCAGTCATTGCAAACACTCCCTGACAAACGTTCTGTGAGCGAGATTCACGAGACATGGTTTTAAACCCAGACACCAAAAAGCTTCAATCTGTCACCGCATTAATCTCTAATGTAGGTACTTACAGATAACTGGTCGGTTACATGGGTTTCCTTTGAACTGGGGAGGCTGACACTGTTTTCAGTCGCTCGCTGGGTCTAAGAGCTCAGCTGCTTGCTTGCTTGCACACCCCTCTCTTGTGTCTGGAATTCGGGGAGAAATCTTGGCTTGCCAGTGCCTGTTGATAAGTCTGTTGGCCTGGGAGGCTTTTGACAAATGGAAACGGCAGACAAATTTGCTTCTGAGGCTGAAGGAATGAACTCCCTTTATGGCTCACCTGAAGCAGAAATCCGAATAGCAGGATTTCTCCCATATTCATCTTACTGGGGTGAACGCTTTTGGCACAACACTGACCCAAGGGTCACAGAATGTCAGATCAGGAGGCTCTGGAATTCCCTCCTCTCCGATGACAAACCCGTGGCTCAGGGGCTCCAGGTCCCACAGCAAGTGGACATGAAAGCTGTGCCCACATTCCTGGGGCTGGTGGGCCCTGCGTCTCCTGTGTCCCCTCCCAGATGCATGCCTAGTCACTCAGTCATGTCCGCCTCTCTGGCGACCGTATGGACCGTAGCCCTCCAGGATCCTCTGTCCATGGGATTTCCCAGGCAAGAATACTGGAGTGTGCTATCATTTCTTTCCCCGCCCAGGAATCAGACGCATGCCTCCTGTATTACAGGTGTGGATTCTTTACCACTGAGCCAGCAGGTAAGCCCCGGGAGCCTTTGGGTCTTTTTTTAAAAATCTGGTTTTGCTTTATTTTTATTATTTTTATTTTTTATTGACATATAGTTGATTTACAATGTTGTGTTAGTTCCAAGTGTACAACAAAGCCATTCAGATATATTTTCAGAGTCTTCTTCAGATTCTCTTTCCTTATAGGTTTTATAAAATACCGAGTACAGCCCCTGTGTTATGCAGGAGGATCTTGCTTTTACCTATTTTGTATATAGTGATGTGTATCTGTTAATCCCAGACTCCTGATTTATCCCTTCCCATCCTTCCCCTAACCATAATTTTGTCTTCTGGACTGCAGGTCTATTAATGTTTTGTAAATAAGTTCATTTGTATCTTTTCCTTTCAGATTCCACGCGTAAGCAATATTATTTGACATTTGTCTTTTTTTCTATCTGGCTTAACTGCACTCAGTATGACAGCCTCTGGGTCCACCTTTGTGCGGCAAATGGCCGTACTTCACTCTTTCCTAGGACGGAGTGACATTCCATTGTACGTATGAACCCCGTCTTCTTTATCTGTTTCTCTGTCAGTGGGCGCTTGTTGCTGCCACATTCTGGTCACAGTGCTGCTGCGAACTGGGAGGACCTGTATCTTTTCAGATTACAGTCTTGTCTAGATATACGCTCCAGGCCCTTTAAGAGGAGGAACCACTGAACCTGGTGAGGAGAGCCACGCCCTTGCTGGACTGCAGTGAGGTGGGACGGGGGACGTGGCCGGGCACAGGAAGTGGGCCTGTCCGGGGTTCCCTCCCCTCCCTGTTGTGCAGTCACCACCAAGATGCGTGAGAAAAGCCACCCCAGCCTGGCCCCTGTGCTCCCTGACTCGCCCACCCTGGGCGCAGTGGGTGAGCTTCTTCCTCCCCTGCTGAAGTGCCCATGAGTCCACGGACCCTCTGTCTGCAGCACTTTAAAGAGCTCCCCATCAGGGCCTAGCAGTGGAGGCCAACGCAAGCCACTGGAAAGGACGCTGCCTTCCAGACTGAAACCCCGTCAGGATGCCATGCCTGGTGGGTGACGCCGGATCTCAGTGGAGGGGGGGGCGGGGCAGTGGGAGCTGCCATTCCAGACCCTTGCCTCCCAGGAGAATTCTTCAGACTACATGGAAAGTCATCTTTCCCACAGGGCAGGTCGCCACCACTCATTCTCTTGAATGGCCCCGTGTTAGTTCCAGATGCAAATTAATCAAAGGAAGTGAAGTTGTTCAGTCGTGTCCGACTCTTTGCGACCCCGTGGACTGTAGCCTACCAGGCTCCTCTGTCCAGGGATTTTCCAGGCAGAAATACTGGAGTGGGTTGCCATTGCCTTCTCCAGGAGATCTTCCCTACCTAGGGATTGAACCCAGGTCTCCCTCATTGTAGGCAGACACTTTGCCATCTGAGCCACCAGGGAAGTCCAATCAAAGGAAGGGTATTGCCTCATTTTGGTCTCTTGACCTGTAAATGTGGGACACCTCTCTGCACCCTCCTCTGTCCGTGGCAGGGTGGGTGCTTGGCAAGTGTTCAGAGAGGGTGGTTGTGTCAGTGACTGGTTATCCACTCATCTCTGCCAACTGGGGGCCTCTCCACCGAGTCATGGTTACAGTGTGCTGGGATGGTCTCAAAGCCTTCCCAAGTATGTCACTAATGAAGAGTTCAAACACCTAGGGATCCGCTAATCTCCCTGTGACATTAATAGGCTTTATTTATCTGGAATCTGGACAAAGCTACTACTGAATAGATGTTTGAAAATGGATAAGCAATGAACGGATAACTGTTTAACCTTTTCTATGAAAGGAGAGCGGAATGGAGTAGTAACCCAAAGGTTAAATGATTGCCAGAAAGCTGAGGATTGAAGAAGTGCAATCACCATGCCTCAGTTATTGGTTTTCTTCAAATAAATCCTACCTCTTGTGATTACGGAAATAATCCAGATGAGATATATAGGACAAAGACCCAGATGCATATAAAATGGCATAACTTCATATTTTGGAAGCACTTTCCCTCAGGAAAGACAGAAAAACTCTCATGGAAATAGTCAGGAGCAAAGAAGGGTTTATTGGAGGGCCATGTATGCCTCCCAAAGCTCTGAAAAACACTCCATGAGGCTTCAGCAAAGCATTTTGAAAGGCAAGGTGAGGGAGGGGTGTGATTGGTTGTTGCAAACTTCTTGGTTTGGAATCCTTTGTTCTTGCAGCTGTCCACCTTGGTCAGGTCAAGATACTCATAGGCCTCCAAGAAGGAAAATGGTATTCTCTTTGCTGAAACTTTTTATCTCCATGTGAATGGAAAAGAGTTATGCCTTTAAAGATCAGAGCCTTGAGAATAGGCTTCTGTGTATTTCAGGCTGTGGACAACATTCTTTTACAAAAGGTGCAGAGTCAGCATGACTCAGCACAGGCAGCAGAGCACAAGGGTTTACATAAAAGAACTAGACTCCATGTGGAGTTAGGTCTGTTCTTGCCTATTACAAAAGGACGTTCTGACCTCCAGGAGAGAAAAGAACAAGGCAGGCCCGCAGGGACGGCTCACAGCAAGCGACAGCCTTTCTGGGAGCCTTGGTGTACACAGGGCTCGGGCCCCTGGCCCAGACTGGGAGACAAAAGGCTGAGCAAACGGAGAGTGCTCTCAGTTATTCTAAGACACGATGCTGGTGACCATACAATACGCGGGCTGAAAAGAGAAGCAAACAGGCCAGGCCGCCTTCTTGGAGTTGTCCCAGACGTCTGAATGATTTTGTAATTAAATCATCCACCTGGCCGTAGGATTATAAGCTAAAGTGAATACTTACCACAACATCACCTTCTTCAAAACAAAGATAGAGGTTGTAAAAACAGGCCAGAGTGTGCAGTATTTGCTTGGAACTGTTTGGGTTTAGCCGAAACCAAAGAGCCTTCAAGAAGGGATGACACCCTATGTAGCCTTCAGAACTTTTAGTCAGAAGCAAACAAAAAATTGACCTGCCTAAGCAAGTGTCCGGATTTTTTTTAAAAACTGTATCAATTCCCTAGAAAAACTAAGTCCCCCCACAGCATTTGTTTTCCATTTTTGAGCTGTTGTAGGAAAAAAATGAATGAGACCCAACTGCCTCCCCATGTCTGCAATGATCCCCACCTGCATCCTTCATCTGGGCCCCTGTGACTCTGTCTGTCACGCTCTCCTGGGTTCCCTTTCTTCCTTCCAATCGCCTTCTTGAGCTCAGGGCCTGCACTATCATTAGTCACTTTCAGACAGACCCCGTAGATTTCAAATGTCAAAATCAGGGAATTCCCCACGTGATTATGTTACTGGGGGAAAAAAGAAATGGAGAGAGAGAGAGTGAAAAGTAAATTAAGAGCAGCTCACAGTTTCCACGCCCTCTGTTGATGCGAGGTTTTGGCCGAGTCTTCCTACCATGTGTTCTGAGTGTTGAATAATAACTGAATGGTTCGTTTCCAGGGTTATGTTACTGTTGGCCGATAGCATATCATTTTAAGGGGGTCCACTTTTCTCAGCTCTGCTCAAATCACTTTGGCAAGTTTAATCTCGCCTAACAGTTTTGCTATTTACTGCTGGAATTTCTCTATCTTAAGAGCACCCCGGGAATTTAGCTTAGTGGCTACGAGATTGACTTATAGCTCTAGACCAGGTGGAAGTGGAGATGCACGGAAAATATACATAAGGATATATTGCATAGTTATCTCTGCTCTCAGAGCGTTCCCATAGGCGTGAGGATTAATTCCTGGTTTTCAAACGGCAGAAGTGACTGAATCTAGAGATTTAGAGCACCCCCATTGCCAAAAGTGAAGAGCTATGCGGGAGAAGGGGAGAGGACTGGGCTCTGTGATTTACCAGTTCTGTGATCTTGGGAGTATTCCTTGATCTCTTTGAGCTTCTTTTCCTCATTTGCAAAATGGGGTTAATAAATTCTACCTTGGAGAGTTGTCCTGGGGGTAGAGTGATGTGGTGCTCCTGGGGAACAATATATCTGTAAGACTTCATCTCTATCTCTGTTCAGAAGGAGCCCTGGCTCCTTCTCTAGCCAAACCACTGTCTCTTGTGTTTCCTTTAAAATGTGTTTTGAATAATGCAAGCTTAAAAATGATGAGGGAAATCAGAGTAATTGTGACCCCCAGATCTGAATATTTTGGCCACCTGATGTGAAGAGCCGACTCATTGGAAAAGACCCTGATGTTGGGAAAGATTGAAGGCAAAAGGAGAAGGGGATGGCAGAGGGTGAGATAGTTAGATAGCATCACTGACCCAATGGATATGAGTTTGAGCAGACTCTGGGAGACAGCAAAGGACAGGGAAGTCTGGCATGCCGCAGTCCACGGGGTTGCAGAGTCGAACATGCCTTAGCAACTGAACAGCTACGGATCTTACTAAGCGGCACCATAGTTGATAAAGCCTTTTCACAAATTAAATGTATTCTATTTTTCCAAAGGTCTTAGGTCAGTATATAGATAAGAAATTATTATTTCCAGATAATGAAACCACGTCACGCAATTGAAAGAAACAAAGCAGGGACCTAATAATCATGAGACCTCTGTGATGACAAAGATGACATGACACTGGCGATGACAGTGATGCTGGTGTTGAAGACGCTGCCACTGACGACAGAGATGCTGGTGGTGATGCTGACGTTGACCACAACCTTCACTGAAGGCTTCCTTGGAGCGACATTATCAAGCGTTACAGCATATCTGTCAACTCACGGGACACTCACAACATCTTCTGTGACAGGACCATTATCATTCCCATTTTACAGCTGAGATCATCGTATTTCAGAGAGATCCGAGGTCAGAAAGCAAGTGCAGAGCAGAGCAGATTCAAATCCGATTGGTCAGACTCTAAGCTCCTTATCAAACTATAGCCTAAGACTCTTTCTATTGTCTCAGATAATAGGTGACATCGGAGAAGAAATATTCCCTTTGGAGGAAAAGATGTTATAAGGAAGGTTTCTATCTATAGGCAGATGTGCTAAGTTGCTTCAGTCGTGTCCAACTCTTTGTGACCCTGCGAATGATAGCCTGCTAGGATCCTCTGTCCATGGGATTCTTCAGTCAAGAATACCAGAGTGGGTTGCCATGCCCTCCTCCAGGGCATCTTCCCAACCCAGGGATCAAACCCACATCTCCTGTGACTTCTGCACTGTAGGAGGAGTCTTTACCACTGAGCCACCAGGGAAGCCCCCTGTGTATATGTATGTGTGTATGTATATGTACCACATTTTCTTTATCCATTCATCCATTGATGGAAATTTAGATGACTTCCATATCTTGGCAATTGTAAATAATGCTGCTATGAATGCTAGGATGCATGTGGCACCACACCCAAATCAGTGTTTTCAAGGGTTTTAAAAATATACAGCCAGGAGTGGAATTGTTGTAGTTCTATTTTCAGTTTTTTGAGAAACATCCATACTCTTTTCCACAGTGACTGTATCAATTTACATTTTCATCAGTTGTACGCTAATGTTCCTTTTTTCAACATCCTTGCCAACATTTGTTATTTGTGTTCATTTTGATGATAGCCATTCTGACAGGTGTGAGGTGATATCTCATGGTTTCAATTAGCATTTTCTGATAATGATTACATGTGATTATAATCAACCCATACAAGAACTCCATTTTGGAGGAAAGAAGTCATGGCTTGGACAAAAAAGTAAGTTTTCCAAGGTCACTCAGCGAGAGGGAGAGGCCAAAAGGGATCGCGGTCTCTGTGATGCTATGATCAGTTTTCATTTATGGAAAGCAGAATCACTCCAGCCAACCTAGAAAGGAATTTACTTGTTATTAGACGGACAGCTGAATCATGAGGGCTGCTGGGGAATACGTTCTTAGTGAGCTTCAGGAAAATTCTTCAAAGCTATAGAAGTGGCTGCCCTGGAAGCCACCTGTCAATTGGAGAGCCGTGGTTTCCATGCTGCCTCCAGAGCTGACCGCTGCCTCTTTCCCCCTCAGCTCAATTTTGCGTGCACGACTTGAAAGAGTGTGTCTGATCGGCACGAACTAAGCCACCACCCGGGCTCTGGCAGCAAGGGAGTCTGGGAAATAGAGGTCTTGGAGTTTAGTCTCTGAAGAGCAAAATGGCATGTGAAGCAGAATTAGGGAAGAATACGTTGAGCAAAGAGAGTGAGAGAATCAGCTTCAAGTAGCAAAGTCTAAACATTACCTGAAGTTGAATCTGCGGGTACTCTTTCCTCCTACACAAAAGCACCCAGGAAAGGGGGAAGCCCCCATCAACTCTTTCTGCCGTGTGCCCGTTGCATTTCACCTTGTCCAAACCCCTGTTTCACCTGCTGATTTTCTGACCATGGTGGACTCTAGTTGACTCCAGTGTACGTTCTCCTCTTCCCTCCTTTCAATTCCCAGGGCAAGCTAGTCCATTTTCCTTATCAACAAAAGTCAGCGTCTGTCTGGGCATGCCTAAGGGTTTAAGGACAGGCGAGCCACTTAGGTCTGGCCAGGAAGAGTTCAGGAGTAGGCTCAAGGGTGAGGTTTCCAGGAAAGTCATTGCTTTCTTGATGAAAAGAGACGTATGGAGCTGACATTTCCTTTGGAGAGTTCTCCTTTCCTATTCTTGCTTCCTGCCTGGAAATGTGAGCAAATTCTCTGGAGGTGGTGCATCCATCCGAGGAGCGTGTGGACCAGAGCTGCCTGCTGAGGATCAGAGGAGGGAGTGGGAGGTTCCTGCATCCTGAGGGCACCGGAGAGGTGTCTGACCTTGGCTGCCTGTCTATGGACTTTATGTGACGTCAGAAGAATAAACCCCATTCAATAAACTTATCTTTTCAGTGTTCAGGTTTGGGTGCTCACGGACCTGAACAGGTCTTCCCTAGGGTCAGTCCTTGTATACCAGCCCCATGGCTCATGGAATTTTAAGGCCAGAAGAGAAGTCAGACATGTCTTAGCTATAGTCATCTATTGTTGCTGTTCAGTTGATCATTCGATCAGTCATGCCCCACTGTTTACGACCCCATGGACTGCAGCTCACCAGGCTTCTGTGTCCTCCACTAACTCCTGGAGCTTGCTCAAATTCATGTCCATGGAGTCAGTGACGCCATCCAAGCATCTCATCCTCCGTCACCCCCCTTCTCCTCCTGCCCTCAGTCTTTCCCAGCATCAGGGTCTTTTCCAATAATTTGGCTCTTTGCATCAGGTGGCCAAAGTGTTGGAGCTTCTTCTTTAGCATCAGCCCTTCCAATGACTATTCAGCGTTGATTTCCTTTAGGATTGACTGGCTTGATCTCCTTGCTGTCCACAGGACTCTAAAGACGACAATCGTCTCCAGAACCCCAGTTCGAAAGCATCAGTTCTTCAGCACTCAGCCTTCTTTATAGTCCAGTTCTCACATCTATACATGACTATTGGAAAAAGCATAGCTCTGACTATAATTTATTAACATTCCACATGTATATGCCTAGCCTATACTGTCAGATTTTAAGCTCCCTGTAGATGGGGATGATATATGAAATATATGTAATAATACATATGATATATATCAATATAAGACGTCCCTGATGGTTCAGTGGGTAAAGAATCCACCTGTAATGCGGGAGATGCAGAAGACCCGGGTTTGACCCCTGGGTTCAGGAAGTTCCCGTGGAGGAGGGCATGGCAACCCACTCCAGTATTCTTGCCTGGAGAATCCCATGGACAGAGGAGCCTGGTGGGCTACAGTCCATAGGGTCACAAAGAGTCGGACACAATTGCAGCAGCTTAGCACACACGCATATATCAATATATATATAAATGCTTAATATGAAAAAATGTTTATCAGATCCTTGCTAAGCAAATGAATCCCCAGATCCTTTGATAATATCTGTGGACTGCTTTAAAAATTTTTAACTTTCTTTTGCAAAAGAACTTAGATTTATTAAAAATATATTTAAGGCATTTCCAACTTTTGGTAGCAAATATTCTATTATGAATACATCATTTTATAAAAAATTGATGAATAGTTGATTTTCTATGTTGTATTAGTTTCAGGTGTATGGAAAAGTGATTCAGCTATATATATATACATATATATTCTTTTTCAGATTCTTTCCTACTATTGGTTTTTATAAAACACTGAAATAGTTCCCTGTGCTATAGAGCAGGTTACTTACTTCTGAATGTAAACTCATTGTTTTAAGAGTTTGGAGAAGCTAGAAAAAAAGATCCCATGGAGAAGGGAAATTATTTTACTCTTTCTCAGATTTACTCTGCAAAACTTGATTTATCTACTCCTGCATTCAAAAAAAAAAAAAAAAGTCAGCCTCAAATCTGTGGCTTCATGCTTCCATCATCTCGTTTGTTCTGGATTACATGGGTCAGGAGTCTCAGGCAGGTGGCCTTTCTGGCTCAGGTGTCACCGGTTGGGATCACTCAGTAGGCTGGCTTTGGCGGCCTGGATTGGCCTGGCAGGTCCTAGGATATTTCATTTGCAGGTCTGGCACTTGGATGTCCCCCTCCTCCTTGGATGTCCACCCGTTCTCCTCGGCTGCTCTGGGCTTGCTCATAGCATGATAGCATCCAGAGTGCGGGGCTTCTTTGCTGGCACCTGACTTCTAAGAGG
This sequence comes from Ovis canadensis, assembly GCF_042477335.2. Lineage (NCBI taxonomy): Eukaryota > Metazoa > Chordata > Mammalia > Artiodactyla > Bovidae > Ovis > Ovis canadensis. The sequence continues at coordinate 4,895,141 of NC_091245.1, forward strand.
GAAAGTTGAAAGTGGCCAACACTTCAGATTTTAGGCTCAGCCTGGGAAGGTACACAGCATCATTTCGGCTGCATTCTGTTGGTCAAGAAAGATCATGGGCCCTACTCAGATTCAAGAAGGACCAGGGGGCTCTGCTTCTCAGTGGGGGAGAAGCAAGGTCACATTACAGAAAGATAGAAGGCAGTGCCACCTCATCTTAGGAAACAAGTCTACCACCTCCCTACTGGTCCAGGTTACCCTACATATCGCCTTGTTTGACAATTTTTTTGCGTGTGTGTGGCTATGTATCTATCTCTTTAGGGAAATCAACTCTGATTATTCATTGGAAGGGCTGGTGCTAAAGCTGAAGCTCCAATACTTTGGCCACCTGATGGGAAAAGACCTTGATGCTGGAAAAGATTGAGGGCAGGAGGAGAAGAGGGTGGCAGAGGATGAGATGGTTAGATAGCATCATTGACTCATGGACATGAATAGGGCAAACTCCAGGAGACAGTGAAGGACAGGGAAGCCTGGTGTGCTGAGTCCATAGGGTCATGAAGAGTTGGACAGGGCTTAGCAACTGAACAACAATTCAGGAGGAAGAATTAGTGTTTGTAGGATTCCAACCATAGGCGGAGTGCTAACTCCCTTCACGGAATTTCTTGTTTACTGGGGCTTAAATTGTCAAAATAATTTTCTCTAGGCCTAATCTCTGGGTTCATTTGAGCCATTTGCTCACGGAAATAAGTAGCTAGTCAGTCCATAAAGCACGATACATGACCATTTGCTGACAGGTGGGACTTACCTAGTTGTCTTCCGTAGACCCGGATGACCCTAAACTTTTCAACTCTGGGGATCACAAGTTACCGGCTTGCCTTCCTACCAGAGTTCACTTCACAGTCTTGTTCCTTCAGCTCCCCTGGGGGATGGAGGCTTATCTCTTTAGAGATTCTTTTACTACTGAAAAGAAATCATTTGTATGCCTCTGGGTGCCCAATTAAAACTTGTAGAGACAGAAGATATCGAAGGGGCAGCTCCCTGGCAACTCCCTCCTGTTCAGTTGTAAAACAGGCTTCCAGAGCCGTTCAGAACTGCAGCCTCGGGTGGGTGCCTCCCGAGGTCTGCTGGGAACTGATGGCTGCCACACCCCGAGACTCCAGGGTGTTTGTGCTGAACAGCAGCCCTGCAGGGACCCTTCTGTTTTATCCCTTTTGAAAGTCTTGACTGTGGTTCAAGAGGAAAGAATAACACAATGAGCTGTGCGTGCACAGAGCAACTGCGCTGCAGTAAAACAGCAGATGTGGGGATATTTCATCCACCAAAGGATCTCCAGGAGTCAGGGGAAAGTTGTGACATCGGCGGAGTCAGAGGCAAGGGGGACATTCTGGAACCTTCCAGCATCTCAGTGAGAGTTCAGGGAGGTTGGGGGCAAGCTCGGAGAGGTCCCTCATTTCCAAGAGGTGCAGCTTGCTAAGAAACACATTTGAAAATGTGAAACTACTAACTCCTAAAAGGAGTAATTCAGTTATTTCTTTTTCTTTTTTAATCTCCAAACTTTATTATAAAATATTTTTGGAGATTTATATTTGTGGAATATGATCCTTTTAACAATATTTTAAAATACTTTTCATATTTTATTTGCTACCCTAACTTTGTGATTGTGTAGATCACATTTGCATTTTATTTTACTTGTAAAATACTTATTTTACTTATAAACAGCTATTTCTGATACAATTTCCAGGCCTACATTTTGTCACAAAGAAAAAAGTTATCTTTATTATGGGATTCTAAGATGCTCTATCACATATCCTTTTATTAAGTTAATAAAATGCTATTTTTTTTCCATGAAAAAATGTTATATCTATATTTTTCTAAACTTTTTATTGTTTCCTGGGGCTTCCCTAGTAGCTCAGTTGGTAAAGAATCTGCCTGCAATGAGGGAGACCTGGGTTAGATCCCTGGGTTAGGAAGATCCCCTGGAGAAGGGAAAGGCTACCCACTCCAGTATTCTGGCCTGGAGAGTTCCATGGACTGTGTAGGCCATGGGGTCGCAAAGAGCCGCACACGACTGAGTGACTTTCACTTTCACATGCTGATTAACACCGTTGTGACAGTTTCAGGTGAACCAGTGCAGGGACTTTCAGTCCTTTCGAACCATTATTCTCTAGATGAGAACACGGATGCCCAACAGGTGAGGGGACTGGATGGGATCAGGGCCCTGGCCTGTGGCTAAGCAGTGTCGGCCACCAGTTTTCCTAATCTCCAGCTCTGGTCTCTTTCTAAGCACTATCCTGCCCCCAGCCCTGACTCTTCTGCCTGATGAGCTTTACCACGTGACCCTGAAATGGGCAAATAGAAGCTCCCTCTGGCTCTGGGCTTGGGTAGCAGAGACAAGGGGGATGACAGGTACCAAAGGGGGTTGCACAGGGTCAGGGGCTTCCAGAGGGGTTTGGGGAAGCCTCAGGCCAGAAGGCTTGTGTGTGTGTGTGTGTGTGGTGCGGGGGAGCAGGGGTGGTCTCTAACCTCCTCTCCTCTCACTGAGGGGAGAAGGAAGCTGTCTTCCTGCAGGAGCACCTGGGCTGAGCTTGCATCCACGCTCCACACCTAAAAGGAAGGGGCTGCCATAGTCAGACCCTCGGAGACGCCCAGGCCCCTCATCCTCGGAATCTGATCTCCCAGCAAATGTGGACAGAAAGCTGAAGGTCTCGTGCATGAGGTCCCAGCCAGGGTCACCTGCGCACAACTCGGCCCAATAGGAAGAGGAAATGGGAGGTGAGCTGCGGGCACAGTTGTGCAGGAAAGAGTTGTTGTCAATCCGAGATCAGATCACCGAGCATCTCATTTGTGTTGCCCCACATCTGTGAGTGGATAGGGATGTGAGAGTTTTACAATGTATGCTGAGAGCAGAATCGCCCTAGCCTGGCTCTGTCTGGGACTGTGGCTTAGTGGAAGATGGAGAGATGAAGGAGGGTCAAGCGGATGTTGCCTCCACCCTAAGGTCCCAGGGCCCCCAGTGACATCCTCTTATGTTCAGAAGCCTGGGATGGCATATTGGTGATGAAGGCCCTGGAACTTTCTACCAGTCGTAACAGTCAGAAGGTCCATGACTGCCCTTACAGAGTGCAACCTTAGCTGGGACAAGCCCTGATTGGATAGACACTCACTTTACTAAAAAGCAGGAATTCCATACCAACTCTTTCTCAACAGAACCTCATAGCTGGAGTACCTTCTCCACTCTTCTCTCTTTTCTTCCTATCCCCTCTCCCATTATATAATTTTTGTTACAAATAGTTTCTCAAATCCAACCTTCTCTTCAAAGCCTCCATATCTGCTTTGAGTTTACATGCAAGTAACAGAACATGCAGCTTAACAGTGGCCTAAACAAACAGGGCTGAGTTTCTCAGAGAATAGGACATCTGGAGTCAGCAAGCCGGGATCAACACAGCTGCTCACCAATGGCACCAAGGCTGTTTGTATTCCATGGTCCTCAGCATGTTGTTCTGCTGGGTCCCAGTCCCGTGAAGGCTGCCGCAGCACCAGCCATCAAGCCCATACGTGACTTAGAGAGAAACAATTGTGTTTGGCCCTTTTATCAGGAAAGGAAATGTTTGTCCAGAAGTAACCCCAGACCCCAGCATTATAGTCACATCTTTGTGGTGATTAGCGGTTACCCAGGACATGGCAAAATCCGTTCCCCACATTCTTAACTGTCCTGGCAATCAGGCTGAAATGCAAGCTCTGTCCCATCGACAGAGCAAGAGTGACATTTGGTAGCCATGGCAGTCAAAAGCCTGAAATTCCTCCCTCTTCCTCTTCCTTTCAGTGGTGGCCTTAGAAGCCAAATGTTCTAGATGGGGCAGCTGCAAAATGGTAAAGCCCCATCAGCCTGCATCCCCGAGGAGCCCTGTGTAGCAGAGACCACAGCAGACCATAAGGGAAGGCAGTGTGAGTGAGAAATGACCCCTGCTGGGCTAAGCTATTAGTATGCCAGGTTTATGTGACCACAACATAGCCTAGACCTTACAAGGTCTCACCCTCCAGAACTTCATCACATGGGTGCCTCTTGCTGACGGGGACTAGAACATGAGCCTTTGGGTTTTTCGTCTCCACCTGGAGTCAAGCAGCAGGGAAGTGAGCTGGGGATGAAGGTTAAGTTTGCCTGAGCACAGTATCCAATATCACTTCCCAAGTTGGTTCCAGGGGTCTATGCCCATGTGGCTAAGAGCAGAAAGCAATAGAGACAGATTAAAATGCACACACACACACACACACTCCCACACGTATCCTCACAGTCTCACACAGACACACATGTACTCACACACAGAGAGTCACATAAACATACACTCAGACGCTTGTGACAACACAATCTCTCAATCATGAAGCAAAGTTTGAAAGAAAAGGGGGATATTTTCCGGTCAACTTCTTGTACTTGCTTTCTGATTTTGGAAAAAGCCACAGCATCTCAACATTGAGGTTTTCCAGCTCATGATCCAAATAAAGAATCATTCTCTTTAATTAACGGCAGGCAGATGTGGCCAGGTGGGCACAGGAAGCCAAACCTATCATTAGTTTGCAAACAGCCCTCTGAGTCCAGAAAGAGGAGTAGAGGTGGAGTTGAAATCATTCCTATGTTGTGAGAGCACAGTGCTGGATACTAAGCTTGGCCCTGATATTGAAGGCGAGGAGGGGAAAGTTCATGACATCTGTGAGGTCGGTGACTAAGACCCATTGGTAGGGAAAGACCTGGGGGATTTCAGCGGAGTTCTCAATTCAAAGAATGAGGGAAGGGAGATGATTCACGGCCGTGACGGGTGGAGCAGCCAGAAACGCTGGAGCAGATGCAGCTCAGAGGAGCTGACCGCCTGCCCAGAGGAGGGAGGTCTGGCTCGGGAAGCCTTGTGGGCAGAGTCCAGGGAACCGCAGGTAGTGGACATGCTGTGGACAGGCTCACCAGATGGGCTCCAGCTGGGCAGTGCAGAGGCCCTGGTCTTCTCTGGAAGCTGCCCATGAAGCTGAACCAGGAGAGGATTGGGCTGGGGAGCTGGAAAGCCAGGTCTGCCTCCTAGAAGACAACAGTCCCACATGCAGAGATTTTGCCTCCAGAGTCCCTTACCCTGCAGTGAAATGTTTGTACCCTTTTAGGCCACTGTGGGTCATCAGGGTGATGAGGAAGGGGTGAGGAAGCCCCCCCATCCCCCGACCCTCCTTTGAGAAATGAAAAGATCACATTTTGGAAGCAGCCACAGACCCAGCTCAACCTCCCCTGGCTTGGGGCCCCGGGATGAGCTTTAATAAGAAGTCAAGGCCAGTTCCTGCCTCTATCTCTTGTTCTTTTGGGGATGAAGCTGACCCAGTAGGTATATAGCCTCAGGTGTACCCCATATGATGTTTTGAAGACCAAGGCCAAGACACAGGTGTTGTCAGACAGTGAGCTTGCCAGGGCTGCGGGCTGGGAGGAAGGAAAGGCTTTTTGAAGAGCTGAAGGAGGCCGTCAGTGTTGGAACCAAAAATCACATTCCTATCTGGTATGTGTGTGTGTGGTGTGTGCTAAGTTGCTTCAGTCATGCCCAACTCTTTTGCAACCCCATGCACTGGTAGCCCACCAGGCTGCTTTGTCTTTGGAATCTTCCAGGCAAGAATACTGAAGTGGGTTGCCATGCCCTCCTATCTGGTACCCCCTCCCAACTGTATTTTTCAAAACTCGTATTGCAGGAAAAAAGTATTTGGGATAATTCTGGGGAAGGAAGGAGATCAGCTGACATATGAGTGTAAGGCGATATTATATCGGCGAGGTTTGTGTGCAGAAGAGCACACAGGGAAGGGTGTATTTCCCCCCTACACCCTGAGTCAGCGCCTGACTCAGTTCTGCGGTCACTTCAGGCTCCACCCGTGACCCAACGCGTCATAACATGGCTCTTTTAAACTGCCTGATTTGTATGCTTATTTTACAAGATGTTTCCTGGGCAAATCTTAGGAGTACCACATATTTTTGAAGTTTATTTTATTGAAGTCTGGTTGATTCACAGTATTGTGTCAATTTCTGCTGTAAAACAAAGTGACTCAGTTGTACACACACACACACATATATCCTTTTTCACATTCTTTTCCATTATGGTTTATCATAGGATATTGAATGTAGGTTCCTGGACTCTAGAGTAGGACCTTGTTAATTATCCATTTTGTATGTAATGATCTTTCTTCCAGTAACTCCAAACTCTCAGTCCATCCCTCCCTCACCCGACTTCCCCTGGGCAACCATAAGCTTGTTCTACGTCTGTGAGTCTGTTTTTGTTTCATAAATGTGTCATATTTTAGATTCCACTTACAAGTGATATCCCGTGTATTTGTCTTTCTCTGTCTGACTTACTTTACTCAGTATGATCATCTCTAGGTCCAGCCACGTTGCTGCAAATGGCATCTCTCCTTTTTTTTTATGGCTGAATAATAGCCTGTTGTATGTGTGTATCACATTCTTCTTTATCCACTCACCTGTCGATGGACATTTAGGTTGCTTCTATCCCAAGAGGAGGTCCTTCCTCGTGGACTGTTCTACCTGGGGAGTGCAGAGGATTTTGTTACCTCTGCCCAGATGAAAGCGTTCATCATCACCCAGTTCTGGTCTCCTCTGCCAGATGTGCCTACCTGTCCCGCGTGCTGTGTGTCTGCAGAATTGCGGCGAGCAGCGCTCCAGGTAGCCAACCATCAGCAGTGGGCGTGGAGCCAAGCCTCAGAGGCCCACAGTACACCGCTGCACTCCCAGTCCTGTGAACATCTGTTTAAAAACTTTCAACAACAAAATGATGGCAAAATGATTAACAGAAAGCTGAGGTCTGGTCTGGACCCAGACAGCCAAGACTATCGGCCATTCCTTGAGGGCCTGCAACAGAGGCGCCATGGTATGGGAGTCAATTCCCTGTACCTCCCTCTTTCCAGAAAGAGATGTGAAAACACATCTGTGAAACTCTCCTTTTGCTCATCCAGGGTTGAGTTTTCCTTAAGTCGCCTGGGCAGAGAAGTGATGGTATGTTCAACATGAGATTCCAGAACCTCATAGGGAGGGCATCAGAGATGCTGGGTGATTTTTCTTCTTGGTGTCAAATAACCCACTATGGGCAAGTCTGATCCCTGCTGTGGTAGGCACCTATGTCCAGGACAGGGTTTCCTCTCAAACTAGAACACCTACCCCCAAGACCCCTCCCCTGGCCTCCTTTCCTTGATCAGGTGCTGGGAACATGCAGAAAAATAAAACAGAGCTCTTGTCCAAATGCAGCTGGTCCCAAACTTACGTGAATCCCCTGGGAATGTTGTTAAAATGCAGACTCTGAATCAGCAGTTCTGGGTCTGGCCCATGATGGTGGATTTCTAACACATTTCTGGGTGATGCTGCTGCTCTGTGGACCACACTTTAAGAAGCAAGGGTTAGCACAGTGATTCTGAAAGGTGGTCCTCAACAATCAACTAGATATTAGAAATGAACTCTCTCAGGCCCAACCCAGACGACTGACTCAGAAGCTGTGGGGTGAGGCCCAGGTATCTGTTCTTCATCTAGTCTCCCACCCACGCCCTGGGATTCAAATGCAAGTCTGACTGCTGAGGGTTGGGAACCACTGGGCTATGGTAGGTTAGAGTATAACCATCTGACTGCATTAGGGTTTAACTCAGCCTGGCTTGGGAGGAGAGGTGGCCAATTTACTGGATAAGCTGGCCCCAAGAAGGACCCTTAGTAACTCCCAGACAGAGCTAAGCGCTGTGCAAAGGCCCCAAGAGGAAACTGGAGGCTGGGGATGGGGCTGAGAAATAATCTAGGACATTGTTGCAGGCCAACCCAGTCATACATACAGAATTTTCCTTGGCAATTGGCCTTTTGTGGTTAAGCATCACCACTCTACCCTACTCGCAACTCTTCACTAACAGAAGGGTAGGAACTTGTCAGCCAGAGTCTCTCTTCCTGTCCCTAGCTATGTTTAAGTCCCTCTAACATCTTCAAGAGAAAAGCTTCTGATACAGAAAACGGTTCCCCTGCCTGATAAGTTCAGGATGGCACCAAGAACTGGAGTTTCCATTCTGGGACCGTTGTTGTTCAGTCACTAAGTTGGGTCCGCCCCTTTTCGACCCCAGGGACTGCAGCACGCCAGGCTTCCCTGTCCTTCACTATCTCCCAGAGCTTGTTCAGACTCATTTCCATGGGGTTGATAATGCCCTCCAACCATCTCGCCCTCTGTCACCCGCTTCTCTTCCTGCCCAGCATCAGGGTCCTTTCCAGTGAGTCGGCTCTTCACATTCAGGTGACCAAAGGACTGGAGCTTCGGCATCAGTCCTTCCAGTGAATGTCCAGGGTTGATTGCCTTTAGGATTGACTCTGGGACAGTGGGACTCAGCAGTCCCCCTTCCCGCAGCCCGTGGAGGCACGGGATGAGCCTGGAGGGAAGAGAGCCTCAGGAGGTGAGGGTGTGTCTCACCTGGTGACCTGTCACAGGGTGGAGACGGGATGGTTCTCGTCTGTGTCTTAGGTCCCCACAGGCGGCAGCTTTCAGACACTCTTCCCCAAGCATCCCACCTGCAGAGAATGTGTGTGTGATTCCAGGACCTGGGCAACGGCCAGGGGGCAGCTGGGGGAGGCCGACACTGTCTATTACCTTTGAAATGTGTGCATTTTTCCTCCTATGAAGTAATAAATGCATGTTTTCCTATAATACATGGCCCAATGCTGAGGAAAATAAATAATCCTGTGATTCCACTGATGCACCCTAGAGAGTGTGCACTCCGCCCTTTCACGGGAACACGTCCAGGCAGAGAAAACATTGTTTTCTGAACAGGTGGTGTTTTCATGGAGGGGACGTTTTAGAGACAGAATGAAATCCACCCTCTTTGCAGTGAACACACAGAGGCTAGGGTGAAGGCAGGGTGCTTGGGGGCGTCCTGTGATGGGAGACTGGGTCACCTCTCTTCAGCCCAACCAGCCCAGCTCCGGCGGTACTGTCCACTCAGGGAAGCAGGCCCAGCAGCCTCAGGGAGGCCACCAGTGAGTCCTAGGGTTCACACTCAATCCTGAGGGGCTGCCGTGTTAGAAAGATGCTGTGTTTGGAGAACTGAGCCGCAAGAGGAGCTCTGACAATCTGGGGGATTCCTGTCCTCAGGACATGTCTCCTCTGCCTCATCTTAGAGCCAGGGTGGTGAGCCTGGGTCTCCTCAGCCGCAGAGGGTGCCGGGCTGCTGGAGGGGCTCGGTGACCAGGTGGACTCGTTAGCCGAACACTCGCTAAAGTGTTCACTTGCTCAGGAGCATCAGCGAGGAAGAGGGTGATCAGCTTTAATCTGTAAGAAAAGGACGATTTGTAGGGTGGTTTGAATTTGCAAAGCCATCCCAGATCTTCTGGTGTCAGGCTCTCCGTCTCCCAATCCCCCCACTGCCCCCCAACCCCCCCCCACATGTGTAGCTTGACTTCCTGGGTAATGTGTGTGGCCAGACACACCGCATTTCTAGGCAGATAATCCATCTCCTAAAGTCTTATTAATATCTCAAAGTTAAAATCTAAAAGCTGACTTTCAAAACTTCTGGCCAGCAGAATTGTGCCTAAAGCACCTACAAATGAATGAGCTAAGAGGACAGGGGGGTGCCCTGATGACATGGGGGTGCACTGCTCTCCAGCTCACAGGGTCCCGGAGGCTGCAGTCGGCTGGCCTCCCGGGACCAGAGGGCACAGACAGGTGCCGGAGACACCCTTCCCTCCAGCCGCGAGGCAGTGGAGGCCACGGGGGTGGGGCCAGGGCTGGGCACCCTGTGGGGACCTAAGCCCTCACCTGGAGGGGGCCGCAGCCTGGGTCGGGGGCATGGGCGCCCCACCAAGCTGGCTCAGGAAACCCCAGCTTCAGGCCGGCCTTGGTTTGGGTGGACCCATGGCCTTCGGGAGCCTTCTAAAATGCTGACAGCCGTGCTCTGGAAAGACAGAAATTCCAACCGCCACCCTTCCTCCCAATGACCCGCTCACCCTCCTGGCTGCAGAAGAGGCTTTCTGTCAGGAGGGATGCATGCTTATTTATAACAGATGGGTGTGTGGATTTTCTGGAAATGGGTTTATGGATTTGGGCCCAGCCGCACCTCCCTGAACGCTGTAGCCCTGGGGCTACTGACCTTCCTTCCAGGAAAGGCCTGTTGTGTCACGACCTTGTATTTGGGACCAAGGCAGGATGGGCATCCACGCCTTACCCTCTGACCTTGTGACATTCAGCAAGAGGAAGGGGTGGAAAATGTGTGACCAAAGCTCATCCTATTACGGGGTAGCCTCTGAAGTTGATGGAACACAGATTCCAAATCATAAAAAACCAAAGAGGTTGAGCAATTGACCACAAGTCCTATTTTCCCAGTTCTTGAGTACCCAAGAGGGTGACTTTCTCCAGGCTCTCACTTTCAAGAATGTCAGCATCCCCTGCTGGGCTTGTTAAAACAAGGTCCCACCCTCAGGAGTCTTGACTCAGGAAGTCTGGGGTGGGCCCTGTTGTTCAGTCGCTCAGTTGTGACCCTTTGTGACCCCATGGACTGTAGCACTCCAGGCCTCCCTGTCCCTCACCATATCCTGGAGTTTGCTCAAACTCATGTCCATTGAGTCAGTGATGCCATCCAACCATCTCGTCCTCTGTCATCCCCTTCTCCTCCTGCCTTAAGTCTTTCCCAGCATCAGGGTCTTTTCCAATCAGTCAGTTCTTCACATCAAGTGGCCAAAGCATTGGAACTTCAGCTTCAGATCAGTCCTTCCAATGAATATTAAGAACTGATTTTCTTTAGGAATGACTGGTTTGATCTCCTTGCTATCCAAGGGACTCTTGGGAACCTTCTCCAACACCACATTTCAAAAGCAGCAGTTCTTTGGCGCTCAGCCTTCTTTACGGTCAGCTCGCACATCTGATAATTTGCCTTTGCAGCAAGTCTCCAGGTGGTGCTGACGCCACTGCCCCAGGACCACAATTGAGAACCGCCCTCCAAAGCCAACATAGCGCTGCCCCCATACCTGCTGGGTCACCTCTTATTTCTGTCCCACAAAGTGACTCAGGCAGCCCAGAAATGGGGTCTGTTGCTACAGGGGCTAAAACCAGAATCAGGGTCATAGAGGGACTCTGGAACCTGCTGAGGTCCCCGAGGAGGTCACCAAGAGCGTGGCCCCTCCCTGGCCGGCCAGATGGCCTTTCACCCCTGTGATGTGAATAGGAAATGCCAACAAGGCCAGCATCAGCTTGGGGACAGAGGTCCTCATCCAGCCACCAGAAAATCCTGCACTCAAGGCCTCAATTCTTCCCCTGCAAGTGCCAGCTCCCACAGTAACACCACTCCTTATAGTGGTGGGCAAATGGATAGGAAGACACTTTCAGGAGAGGTGCAGACTGAGAGGGAATTTTATCTGAAAAACAGAGTTGTTTTTTTTTTTCCCCAGGAAAGATAAAAGCAATTTTTGAGCTTATTGGATGGAGTTAAGGTTTAAGTAGAATAAATATTTTCCCAGGTGACTCAGTGGTAAAGAATCCACCTGCTAAAGCAGGAGATGCAGGTTCAGTCCCTGGGTCGGGAAGATCCCCTAGAGAAGGAAAGGGCAGCCCACTCCAGTATTCTTGCCTGGAAAATCCTGTGGACAGAGGAGCCTGCTGGGCTGCAGTCCATGGGGTCCCAAAGGGTCAGACAGGAGACTTACAACTAAACAATGACAGAATAAACATTAGGGATTTTCTTCCCAAACCAGTGAATGGTGGCTTAAAGTGTAGATTAGTAATAAACAGAATAAACAAAAGTTCTTCCTTCTACACACAAGTCTTGTACTGGGTTGGCCTTGTTTATGTCACTATCCTTTGCTTTGGTGCATGGCCATTTGTCCAGAAGCCCGATCCACCACCAAGCAATGCTCCTGATATTGATGGCCAATGTCCGTGGAAATTCAGAGCAGGGCTGTCTTGTTTTCAGCAGTTTGGGAGCGTGTTTATCCCAGAAAATGGGAAGCAAGTGTCAAATGTGACCAGTCTTAACTCTAGAGAAACCCCATAGAGAAGACCTTCTGCTTCTCTGCTCCTGACCCCCAGCCTCTCGGGGTCTGCAAGGCTGAGTGAGTGATGGGGTGTAGCCTAGAAACTGAACAATTTGCTCTCCAAAGAGTTCTTGAGAGGAGAGTACCTTATATTTTGGAAGATGTCTTCCAAATACATCAAAACATGGAGAGAGAAGAGATTGCTTCCTGAAACACCCCACCCCCACAATCATAGAGGACAGCAAGGAGGGGGTGCATGCCTCCCTCATGCCTGGAATTTTCCTGAAAGCACTCTTGGCTGGCCTTGTGTCAAGCTCAGGTCTTGAATTCTTTTCTATTATTCTATTTTCTTCCAATATTTCTTAGTGACAAAAAAAAAAAAAAGGCCAGTAAGCTAGAAAATTCTAGATTGCCCTATACTTCCAAATGTGAGACATATTCCTGAGATTTCACTGCCTTTGCATGTGATACTCTCTTGCTTTAAGTAATGAAGAGTTTTATGGATCATTTCTGAGCCTGTATTACGAGAAATATAAGGCAAAATAGTTTAGGTTGTCCTTTCTTAAGATTTTATTGAAGTACACTTGATTTACAATGCCGTGTTAACACAAGCCTTTTTTTAATCAGTGGTACAGTGGCAGGCCATGAAACTAAAAGACGCTTACACCTTGGAAGGAAAATTATGACCAACCTAGACAGCATATTCAAAAGCAGAGACATTACCTTGCCAACAAAGGTCCGTCTACTCAAGGCTATGGTTTTTCCAGTGGTCATGTATGGATGTGAGAGTTGGACTGTGAAGAAAGCTGAGCGCTAAAGAATTGATGCTTTTGAACTGCGGTGTTGGGGAAGACTTGAGAGTCCCTTGGACTGCAAGGAGATCCAACCAGTCCATCCTAAAGGAGATCAGTCCTGGGTGTTCATTGGAAGTACTGATGTTGAAGTTGAAACTCCAATCCTTTGGCTAACTGATGCAAAGAGTTGACTCATTGGAAAAGACTCTGATGCTGAGAGGGACTGGGGGCAGGAGGAGAAGGGCATGACAGAGGATGAGATGGCTGGATGGCATCACCAACTCGATGGACATGAGTTTGAGTGAACTCTGGGAATTGGTGATGGACAGGGAGTTCTTCAGTTCAGTTCAGTTCAGTCGCTCAGTCGTGTCTGACTCTTTGCGGCCCCATGAATCGCAGCATGCCAGGCCTCCCTGTCCATCACCATCTCCCGGAGTTCACTCAGACTCACGTCCACCAAGTCAGTGATGCCATCCAGCCATCTCATCCTCTGTCGTCCCCTTCTTTTCCTGCCCCCAATCCCTCCCAGCATCAGAGTCTTTTCCAATCAGTCAACTCTTCACATGAGGTGGCCAAAGTACTGGAGCTTCAGCTTTAGCATCATTCCTTCCAAAGAAATCCCAGGGTTGATCTCCTTCAGAATAGACTGGTTAGATCTCATTGCAGTCCAAGGGACTCTCAAGAGTCTTCTCCAGCACCATAGTTGAAAAGCATCAATTCTTTGGTGCTCAGTTTTCTTCACAGTCCAACTCTCACATTCATATATGACCACTGGAAAAACCATAGCCTTGACTAGATGGACCTTTGGTGGCAAAGTAATATCTCTGCTTTTCAATATGCTGTCTAGGTTGGTCATCACTTTCCTCTCAAGGAGTAAGCGTCTTTTAATTTCATGGCTGCAATCACAATCTGCTGTGATTTTGGAGCCCCAAAAAATAAAGTCTGACACTGTTTCCACTGTTTCCCCATCTATTCCCCATGAAGTGATGGGACCGGATGCCATGATCTTCGTTTTCTGAATGTTGAGCTTTAAGCCAACTTTTTCACTCTCCTCTTTCACTTTCATCAAGAGGCTTTTCAGTTCCTCTTCACTTTCTGCCATAAGGGTGGTGTCATCTGCATATCTGAGGTTATTGGTATTTCTCCCAGCAATCTTGATTCTAGCTTGTGCTTCTTCCAGCCCAGCATTTCTCATGATGTACTCTGCATAGAAGTTAAATAAGCAGGGTGACAATATACAGCCTTGACGTACTCCTTTTCCTATCTGGAACCAGTCTGTTGTTCCATGTCCAGTTCTAACTGTTGCTTCCTGACCTGCATACAGATGTCTCAAGAGGCAGGTCAGGTGGTCTGGTATTCCCATCTCTTTCAGAATTTTCCACAGTTTATTGTGATCCACACAGTCAATTCATGGGGTCGCAAAGAGTTGGACACGACTGAGCGACTGAACTGAACTGAACTGGACTGAACTGAACAGTGGCAGGCAGGGCTTCCCTGGTGGCTCAGACAGTAAAGAATGTGCCTGCAATGCAGAAGACCCAGGTTCGGCCCTAGATCAGGAAGATCCCCTGGAGAAAGACACGGCAACCCACTCCAATACTCTTGTCTGGAAAATGCCCATGAACAGAGAAGCCTGGCAGGCTATGGTCCATAGGGTTGCAAAGAGCTGGACAGGACTGACCAACTAACACTTTCACTTTCACTTCACAGTGGCAGGCAAGCCAAGAGTTAACTTCTGGTGCCATATTTGAGAGACTGGGGTTGCCCAGGGAAAAGACAAGTAACACTGGACTGAGCTATTCACTCAGTTTGACTCCTGGAGAATTTTCTCCAGTCTTGCTGGGACAGTGGTAACAACTGACAAGGCTGACATGTATTTTGTATCATGGGCAGGCTCTCCAGAGGCCTAGACACCTTGTCCTAACAGGCAGTGGAACGGTGCTATTTCCCACTTGGTTTGAAATTGCTTCCCCGGTGGCAAATGTTGCATCTCAGCTATGGACCTCTAGGCAGAATAAAACCAGTCTGTCTTCTGAGTAAGGCAGCCACCCCTAGTTGTTGTTGTTCAGTCACTAAGTCATGTCTGACCCATGGACCGTAGCATGCCAGGCTCCCCTGTCCTTCACTGTATCCCAGAGTTTGCTCAAATTCATGTCCATGGAGTTGATGATGCTATCCAACCATCTCATCCTCTGTCACCCCCTTCTCCTTTTGCCCTCCATCTCTCCTGGTATCAGCGTCTTTTCCTCTTTTCCAGTGAGTCAGCTCTTTGGATCAGGTGGCCAAAGTATTGGAGCTTCCGCTTCAGCATCAGTCTTTCCAATGAATATTCAGGACTGATTTCCCTCAGGACTGATTTGTTTGATCTGCTTGCAGTCCAAGGGACTCTCAAGAGTCTTCTCCAACACCACAGTTCAAAAGCATCGATTCTTCAGCACTCAGCCTTCTTTATGGTCCCATTCTCACATCTGTACATGACTACTGGAGAAACCATAGCTTTGACTATATGGACATTTGTTGGCAAAGTGATGTCTCTGCTTTTTAATATGCTGTCTAGGTTTGTCATAGCCTTCCTTCCAAGGAGCAAGTGTCTTCTAATTTCACAGTTGCAGTCACCACCTGCAGTGATTTTGGAGTCCAGGAAAATAAAATTCCAACAATGGTCTGGTTAGTCAAAGCTATGGTTTTTCCAGTAGTCATGTATGGAGAGTTGGACTGTAAAGAAAGTTGAGTGCAGAATAATTGATGCTTTTGAACTATGGTGTTGAAGAAGACTCTTGAGAGTCCTTTGGACTGCAAGGAGATCAAACCAGTCAATCCTAAAGAAATCAATTCTGAATATTCATTGAAAGGAATGATACTGAAGCTGAATGATACTGATACTGAATGATACTGAAGCTGAAGCTCCAATACTTTGGCCACCTGATGCATTAGAAAAGACCCTGATGCTGGGAAAGATTGGGGGCAGGAGAAGGGGATGACAGAGGATGAGATGGTTGGATGGCATCACTGACTTGATGGACATGAGTTTAAGCAAGCTCTGGGAGTTGGTGATGGACAGGGAGGCCTGGCATGCTACAGTCCATGGGGTTGCAGAGAGTCGGAAACAACTGAGCTACTGAACTGAACTGAAAATAAAATCTGTCACAATTTCCAGTTTTCCCCCATCTATTAGCCATGAAGTGATGGAACCAGAAGCCATGATCTCAGGTGTCTAAATGTTTAGTTCCAAGCTAGCTGTTTCATTCTCTTCTCTCACCCTCATCAAGAGGCTGTTTAGTTCCTATTCAGGTACTCCTGGTGGATTCCTGCTAAAGCTAGGCCATCTACCCTCTGGGGCCATGTTGAGCCCAATAGTGCAGACACACTGGTCTGCTTGAATGAGTGTGGGCCTGCCTCACGCACCAACAGGGACGAGAGGAGCTAGGTGTCAAAACAACACGCACCTGGGCTATCAGAACACATGCCTCCCTCTGTGTGTTCCAGAGAGAGCCAGATGGTTTCTCCCACCATACCCTGATTTCACACCCAACCCTTGGGTTGGATAAAAGATAAAGCACATGAATCTGGACCCCTTGTCTGCCATAACAAATGGTCTAAGGGTGAAAAAGGGACTCTTGAAGGTGGGGGGTTCAGGAAGGTGCATGAAGCCCGTGTGTAATCTCAGTCTATCCCCTTCATCCCAGAGGCAGGGAGGCCACGGTCTGAGCAGGAGGCCACAGAGTGAGGCTGTGTGCGTGGGAGGCTGGGTCTAGCTGGCAATAGTGATGGGAATGAAGATGCATGGCGGAACTTTAGATAAATGGGAACAAGGCCCCTGACCCAGACATGCAGAGGCTTCACAGCCTCTTGCGATCCAGCCACGGAGCCGGACTGAAGGACAGGATGTGGAGGAGGGGCCAGAACCCAGGGGGCCCAGACAAGGAGACCTCACCCAGCCCTGGGGGGACCCAAGGACCCCAGATGGAGACTCGCTTCATAGCAGTACCAGCTGGGGTCTGGCATACGGGCCTGTGTGTGCGAGGCTTCCGTCCTCAGAGAGAACCGCAGGTTGGAGACAGATCCCTCAGGAATGTGCTGATACCACTGTTTACCCCGGGGCAGGTCAGCCAGGCTCCTCTGGCACATTCCTCTGGGCCTTTAGCTCAGGATTGATGACTCGCTGGCATACGGAGCATGTTGGGATTATGTGTGGAAACACTTGGAATTCTTGTGCAGCGCTGGGGCCAAGCACAGAGAAGGTCCCTCCTGACCTTCTGGGTTGTTTTGAGCTGAGCTGTGGCTTCCCACATTCACGGTCGACCTCCTCACCCCAGTATCTCAGAACCGGACAGCACCTAGGGATAGGTAATTAAGCTAAAATGAGGCCATTAGGGTGGGCCCCTATCCGAGATGTCTGGGGTCCTGATAGAGAAGGAAATTGCATGCGGACAAACACAGGTGACCACAGGAAGACACCCGGAGGACGCACCATCCGCCAGCCCAGGAGAGGGGTTCAGGAGGAACCCACCGTGATGACCTCGGCACTCAGTTCTCCAAAGTGGTCAGGAAGTACATGTCTCCTTTCTGAGTCCCCCCACCCCCACCTCCCCTAGTCTGGGAACTTGTTAGGGCAGCGAACACATAGTATTACTGTTAGCACAGTAACACAGGAGCCATCTCTTATCCCTGCATCTGCATTGAGAAAAGATCTGGGATGCTCAGGAGAGCCCACCACTTTTTGATATTAACTTGAAATCTGGCATGCACTCAGTCGCGCCTAATGAAGACTCCTCCTCCCACTCACTCCACTGACCAGCATTGTCTCTTCCAGAAGCAGAACACGGACACTTCTGGGATGACCCAGAGGACCACTGCCCCCTCCTCCTAGCTGCTGGAAAATGGTGTATCGACAACAAAAAATGATTACTCCAGACCAGGCAAAGAGTATCAACACAGTAACTTATTTAGAGCTTGGCTTTGGCTTGAGAGAAGATAGTGTGAAGATTGAATGAAAGGCACTCATACTCCAGTTTAAAAACACATGGCGTAAAAATGGCAGTCTTAGAAATGCATGGCATAAAAATGAGATCTTTCTTTGTTAAGAATAGCCGACAGTATATTGAACCTGCGGCCAGAAAAGAATCTTTTGGAACTTTTGAGTAGCTGTTTGAAAGGCCTGGATAGCCAAAATTAGATGTGCCAATTCGGACAACGGGGAGAAATGAAGTCTGGCTGGAACTGTGCCTTGAGCCAGGTCCAGGGACCCCAAGGGCTAACACCTCCAACTCCGCATGTCAGGAGCCAGGGGGGATTCCTACAGGGCATATCTTCATCAACAACCTTGTGGGTAAAAATGGAACCACTTCTGACTTTAAAATGTGTTCGTACAAAGGAAGAATATACTAAAGAGCCAAGAGGGAATTTTAAAGAGAAAAATATACTCACATCAAAGGCTTTTATTTTTCCATGTTCCCTTGCAGTCATTGTTCAAGTATATTTCTAATTGTATAGTTATGATAATGGAATAAGCCACCAATTTCTATCATTTTTTCCTTCTTCATTTTAAATGATTGCCCTTAGGATAAAATCAGGAATGATTTTATTGGGCCAACAGGTATGAATATACTGCTAAATTGTTTCTATTGCCAGAAAGGGCCTTATCAGCTGAACCACATTTTCACTCTTGCTAAGTGTTTTAGCTTTTATTTAAAAAAATGTTTCATTAAAAAAGGTGAAGGTTGATCTTTAATTTTTAAGAAATCACATTTAAAAATTATTAAAAGACAGCATGCTTTTCTAGACTTGCTAGAAAATTGTAGATTCTTTTGTACAAATTGCTCAATCACATGCTTAGTACCTATTTGCCTAATGAGATTTTGATAATTTTCTTCCAAACTGAAATGTGTGTTCTGTATTCATACTGGCTTCATCATACTGTTGGAGTGATTCTCCTAGTCTATTACTTTTCCTTATTCCTTTCATTTTAGTTATAAAATGTTGATGTGGTTAAATCCGTTCAAACCTTCTTTGCAATTCTGGCTTTGCTTGCGTCCTAGACAGTCCCCTTGCTGACTGGTTGGTCTCCTGAGCTCTCCTTCCTCCCCTATTTCCTCTGTCCTCCTTGCTGGACCTGTTGGCTCTTTGCTTTTTCATGTCTGACTCTGCGATCCCATGGACTGTAGCCAACCAGGCTCCTCTGTCCATGGGATGCTCCAGGCAAGAATACTGGAGTGGGTAGCCATTTCCTCCTCCAGGGGATCTTCCCAACCTAGGGGTGGAACCTGGGTCTCCTGCATTTCGGGCAGATTCTTTACTGTCTGAGCCACCAGAGAGGCCCTTCTGTTTGGGCAAGGTTGTCCAGTTTAGAGGATAAAAATACAAGATGGTCAGGTGAATTCGGATTGCAGATAAACAGCAAACAATGTTTAAAAAATAAGCAACTCCAGGCAATATTTGGAAGGGATTGAAACTAAAATAAAAAATACCTTGCTTATTCTAAACTTTTACAGAATGTCCTATGTTTTATCTGGCAGCCCTAGCTTTTGGTCCCGACGTGTGCCCTGTGTCAAATCTCCCCAAGTAGGTTAGTATTTACCCTCAGGCCTCAGGACATCCTGCCTGCCCCAGAAACAGAGGTCAGGTTCCTGTGCGGACCCCCCGGCGCTCCTCCACCACTTGGTGGGCCGGGGTCTGCCATGGCGGCCTGGGGGAGGGGCTCTCACCAGCGCAGCCTCTGGTCTCTGCACCTGTGTTGGTTTGCTCCAGCCGCCAAAACAGAAGAACACAGACTGAGGGGCTTAAACAACAGGAACTTATTTTCTCACTCTTCTGGAGGCTGGCAGTCCAAGAGCACGATGTGGGGGTTTCCTTGGGATCCCCTTCTTTGGCTTGTAAACGGCTTGCCCTCTCCCTGAGTCCTCATGTGGTTGTCCCTCTGGGCTTGTCTGTGACCTAATCTCCTCTTTTTCTTAGGACACCAGTCTTGCTGGACCACGGCCCTCCCTAATAACCTTGTTTTAACTTTTTGTCTCTTTAAAGACCCCGTCTCCACACACAGTCACATTCTAAGGTGCTAGGAGTTAAGATTTCAACACATGAACTTGGGGATCACAATCCAGCCGCAAACCACATGCTCATCCGGTCTGTCTGAGACACTCATCCTGCGCCCTGTTCTCTCACCAGACACCTGCCGTCTGGAGGGGTCCCACTGCCCCCTAGGATTGGAGCCGTAGGAACCCCCGATGGCTCTCGAGCACCCTGACTTCCTAAGACCTTCTCAGTACAAGACTCCAGCCTCCCTGTAGGGCAGCCAAGGGTGGGGCCCTGTCCAATGTAGACAGATTACCCAACTCTGGCCAACACCCTTTTGGACTTCAAATTGGACCCACGCCTGGAAACTTCTGCTACTCAGCCTCATCCCACGAGGATCTCCCGATCCAGAAGACTTCCTAAATCACCCTGGAAATTCTCTCTCTGAGTTTTGGTGGTTAAGTCTCAGGCCCCTGGCCGCCTCCTCCAGGACCTGCCTTAGTAGACAGGGCCTCCGTCTCCATCACCTCCACTGCCTCCTGCCTTCTTCCCTTCCTCCTCAGGTCATTTGGTCACGGAACTGACAGCTCTCCTACCAGGTGCAGCCAAGACATGAAGTTGTTCAACTTACTGCTGGCTGATCTATGGTTTTGCTTTCAAAACAGTTTGCAATCTACTGCACAGAGAATTTATTGCCAGATGGCCTGTGGTGTGGTTTCACTGGGATACATTTCTGGATTTCACAAGTCACTATCAGGATATTATTATAATTGCTGTTGTTCAGTGGCTAAGTCATGTCCGACTCTTCGCGACCGCATGAACTGCGGCACCCCAGGCTCCTCTGTCCTTCACTCTCTCCCAGAGTTTGCTCAAACTCATGTCCGTGGAGTCAGTGATGCCATTCAACCATCTCATCCTCTGCTGCCCTCTTCTCCTTTTGCCTTTAATCTTTCCCAGCATCAGGGTCTTTTCAGACAGTATGAAAGAGCAGGATATTACACCTGATTAAGTGTCTATTTTCCTTCTCCACCATTTTCCTGATCCTTGCTCAGTGATGTAGAAAACCTTCTCCCCCACAGTCTGTGCTGTAACGACATGAAAGCCTCTGGCCTCATGTTCAGCCTTCTGAACACTTGAAACATAGTTAGCCCAAATTTCAAAGGCAGTACCAGAAAAATACACTGTAAATATCTCAATATTTTTAGATCGGTTGAAATGACAATATTTTTGATATAGGCTAAGTAAAGCATTATTAAAATTAGCTTTACCTATTTCCTTTCACCTTTTAAAAATGTAGCAACTATAAAATGTAAAATTCTGTCTATGACTATTTCTACCTATGAGTGCCTTTAACTTAAGACCTACCTATTTCCTTCCTTTTATCTCTCTCTCGGTTTTTAGCCAATATGTTAATGTTCTAATTAATGTCCCTCTTAAAACACATTTTAAGATCTGCTAGAAGTACAAACATTTCTCTTACTCTTATTTTTTCAGACTGCCTTTTGGAAATCTAAGCCAATTGTTCTTTCAGATGGATTTCAACATTGTTTTTGCCAAACTCATAAAAATCCTGCTTGAATTACTCGTCTTTACAACCAGAAATTTTTTTTTTGTCCCTACAATTGACTTCCAATAGAGCTTTGAGGTTTTTATTTATATGTTGCATATTTTTTTCAAAGTCATCTTTGTGTATATAATATTTCTGATACCATTGTGGATGGGGGTCTATACTGAGCGACTTTTGCTCTTTGCATGTTTGTCTTTTAAAGTCACTTAATTAACCTGTGCTTAAGACAGTATAGTCTTAACTGATACTATCTGTGATGAGTACTTTTCTCCTTTTACCATATGAATTCATTTCACTACATTTCCTATGTTATTATAATGTTACAACAACCAAGACTTCCAAGGCTTAATAAATAATTATGGTGGTATTGGGCATTGTTCCTGAAGATAATTTGCTAAATATTACTTTTTAGAATATTTGCTCTTTTAAACTTGGCAATGTTTTCCCTTGGCTTTGATTGCCTTCAAGGACACCCATTAGAGAGGCATTTTCCTTGTCCAAGTAAAATAAGCAGTCTAGAAAACAGAATTTCCTTCTGGCTTTCTGCAATCCACCCCCTATAAAAATAACACAAAATCATCATTTTTTTGGTTTTGAGACATATTTTCATAGGGTAAATTGCCAGACTATAGACAGCCCCTGATGCCTTGCAAAAATGTCAAGGGATGAAGAGCAGTTATGTTTAAGATACATGAGTTAGGGTTAGGTTGGTGTTAGGGTTAGATTTTAGAGTTAGGGTTAAAGTTAGAGAAGCCTGGTTTGAATGCACTATGGATTAAATTTCAATTTAAAAACTCTAAAACTTCACATAACATTAAAAAATGACTACTTTCTCCAACCATCATTTAGAGGTATCTTATGCTTTATACGAGGAGAAGGCAATGGCACCCCACTCCAGTGCTCTTGCCTGGAGAATCCCAGGGACAGGGGAGCCTGGTGGGCTGCCGTCTATGGGGTCGCACAGAGTTGTACACGACTGAAGCGACTTCATTTTCACTTTTCACTTTCATGCACTGGAGAAGGCAATGGCACCCCACTCCAGTGCTCTTGCCTGGAGAGTCCCAGGGACGAGGGAGCCAGGTGGGCTGCCGTCTATGGGGTCGCACAGAGTCGGACACGACTGAAGCAACTTAGCAGCAGCAGCAACGTGCTTTACACGGGCTTCCCTGGTGGCTCTGTGTAAAGAATCCACTTTCAATGCAGGAGATGTGGATTGGATCTCTGAGTCAGGAAGATCTCCTGGAGAAGGAAATGGCAACCCACTCCAATATTCTTGCTAGGGGAAAGCCCATGGACAGAGGAGCCTGACGGGCTACAGTCCATGGGGTTTCAAAGGAGTCGAACACGACTTAGGGCTAAACAAGAGCAACGAGTGCTTTGTATCAGCAGATCAGCAAAGAAGCCACTAGGGTGCACCCTGGAGAAAAGGGCAGGCTTCCAGTCTTTATCAGATGAGCCACAGGAGCAAGCTGTTATCCAAGGATGAAGGTGAATGCTGTGGCCTGTGCCATCGGCCAGGGCTGTCACGGGTGGTGGTTTCACCAGACAGGCGTGCCAGCTGTATGGGCAGGGGTGTGCCTGGGTGTTTTCAGAATCTGGATCTCAGCTTGTTATGTTTGGAGCTAAATCAGACAAAACTGGGTAATGAGGGACATCTTCTTTATCTTTCAAAGCATTGATGAGGGCCGAGCCTACAGTCTTTGGTTGAATCTGGGATTGGGCCATTCCAATATGAGAATTCTGGATACGTCTCCACCCCAGAGACTGTGCTCAGCATGGCTTGCCGCTTACACTGGATACTGCTCTGGGTCTCACAGTATCTTCAGATGCTCCTTCCCTTAAGGGGATGGTGTTCTGGTCAACAAAGTAGCGTCCTTCCACCCCCTTGGCTAGTGATCTCTGGGAATTAATATAGTGGAAGGGAATCTGGGTAGGGCAAGATTCCAAGAAGACTCTTTTCCCAACTCTCCAAACTATTCTTGATAGTCTTTATTTAGCCTCTGGGGCTCCATCTCCCTGTGGATCTCCTTCCTCAAGTAGCAGCTCCTGCAGGGAGGGGGCCACAACAAGCCCCTCATGGGCAGATGGATGGATGCAGGAGAGCTTTCCAGTGATGGGGGTTTGGGGCATGTGCTGTGCCAGACGGACTCTCTGAGAAACAAATGCTGAGACTGAGCTAAGAGAGCAATGGTTTATTTGAGATCTCAATGAAAAAATGCCACCAGCTATATCAGTAAACAAAAGATGTTGCAACCATCAAGCCATCACAATACAGCTGGCCAGTGGTGGGCCCCGAGGAGAGTCAGGATGAGAAACAACAGGATTCTGGACCCGGATGGCTGAGTTGCATATCAAAGAATGATTTCAATGAGCCAAGGCAAAAGTGCTGAATTCCTTGACATGAGATGTCTGGCTTTCCTTCATTACTGGAAATCTTTTGATGTTCTGACTACTTGGTCTTTATCGCAAAAATGTCTGTATGTCCTGGCTCCTGTCTTGCCTCTTTGTAACAGTCTCTTAGAGTTTACAGCAGTCTCTATAAGCTATCAGGCCTTCCCAGGTGGTGCTAGTGGTAAAGAACCAGGCTGCCAAGGTAGGTGACGTAAGAGATGTGGGTTCTATCTACTCACCCTGGGCTTGAAAGTGAAAGTCACTCAGTTATGTCCAGCTCTTTGCAACCCCATGGACTGTACAGCCCATGGAACTCTTCAGGCCAGGATACTGGGGTGGGTAGCTGTTCCCTTCTCCAGGGGATCTTCCCCACCCAGGGATTGAACCCAAGTCTCCCACATTGCAGGCGGATTCTTTACCAGCTGAACTACCAGGGAAGCTTGTCCTGGGCTCAAGTCTTCAATTTTGTCCACCAAATGAAACAAAATTTGGAACTTTTAGGTTGTGCATTATTTTTTTTCAATTGACTTTGAAAGGAAAGGGAAGAAGCAGAATGGGGTGGAGGAACCATTGGGCTGTGATGCAGACCTGATGTCTTCCCTGCCTGCCCCACAGTGGGCTCTGGGGCAAGGCTTCCCCCTTAGAGGAGTCTTGCATCTGGTGGAAATGGCTGGGACTTTGCACCTCAGCCTTGCTTATTCTGTCTGGGGCCACCCCAAGATCAGCGAGGTCTTGGTCCCAAAGTTGAGGGTGACCTGTGAGCTGTCTCCTCCTGTCAAGAGCTCACCATACTCCCCTCAGCCTGAAGGGGAGTCTCAGCTCCCCCACGTCATGGAGACCGTCGATAATGCTCTTGTCAGATACAGAGGGTATCTGGTCTTCTGTAACCTTCAAGCTGAGCTAATCCCCAGCTCTAGCAAGAAGATACCGTCCTCTCAGCGCACTATCAACTCTGGGAGCCAGTTCCCTTGGGAAACAGGAGCCCGAAAGCCTTTGGCGCCCCACTTCTGGTGGCCATGCTGGCTGAGACCCCTCCTTCTGACCTTCCTGGAACCTCCAGCTGTGTGGGGCCATGATCATGGCAAGAGTGGTTCCCTGGAAGTCTGGGTTTCCTCAGACTTAACTAGGGAGTTAAGATTTAATCATCAGAAGAGTAAAGGTCCGTCCACCTCTCCAGGGTGGGAGAGAGTGCTAATGTGCTATCTCCTTTGCTGAGCCCTTTGTAAACACTTGCGTCATTCAGCTGATATGAAAGGAGATAAGAGGGGGATCCAGGGTCCCCTTTGAAAGCAGTCCTGAATCCAAACCAGGATTCTTGGATGGGCCATCCTGCTCTGGTTTGCATTAGCTCTGCAATCCCAGGCTCACAGAAAGCACCTCTCCAAGGGGCTTCTTTACCACATGAAAGGAGAGCCTTGGCCCTGAAGGGTCCTGAGCTTTTCTTGGCGCTTTTTCCCAGACCTTGGAAAAGGCCGGTGCTTTTAAAAGCAGAGGTCACTAAGTGGGAGGACCATCGGAGGCGGGCTGCAGAGAATGGTCCTTCCAAACCAAACTGTTTCCTTCCTTTCCCAGTCCGCGATGGCTAACATCTGCCTTTCACGGACGGGAGGAAGGGAAAGCAGGGTGAAGGTCCTGAGAGGGCCTACAGCCGCCCAGTCCCTGCATCCTCCAGGGCCTGGGGAGTCAGTCAGTTCAGAGCCTGTGGGCAGGACCCACCAAAGAAGCCGAGTACCCCCTACCCTCTGCAGCCCACCCTGCCCCTTCGGCCTTGACGGTTTTCTCATGTGACCGGGAGGCTGAGGCTGGGGTGGACCCAGGAGGGGAGGCGCCCCCAGAGAGTCTCAAGGTCAAGGAGTCTGTCCTTTCACATTTCTCTTCCAGCACCTCATTCAGGGCCTGGCACCAAGTAGGTAGGTGTCCAGCGTGTTTTTCTTTCGAGGAGTCTTTGGAGAAGGAAAAGATCCTATTGTGGTCTTTCTCCTCATCTTTTTAAAGTGATGAATTCCAAACGTGTCATGTGAAAAGTCCGTCAGGCAGCCACTTTCCCCTTGCACAGGTAGGGATGTATGGGTCCCTCCCCACCATTTGGCAGTTTGGGTGGTAGAGTCCACCCCAGTCCAGGTACCCAAGACCCCTGGCACAGTGGGTTTGGGTCGGGTGACCAAGACCAGAGAGCATGCCCTCCTCCTGGCCCCTCAGTTGGTTTAGGTGTGTCCCAACAGTCCAAAGTCAGGCGGTGATCAGATAGCTGTGGGCGTGAATAAGGAAGCATGGAGATTTGAGGATGCTGCCATCTTGAAATCATGGGGGAGGGGCCTGGCAAACCCAGAGGGATGAGCAGGGCTGAGAAAATGACAGCGAAAGAGAGTCAGGGTTCAGATCAATGCCTGCTGAATCCTAAGCCCACCTCTGGGTTTTTCTGTTGGCTGTGATGATAAACTGCCTTCACGTACCTCAGTCATGTTGAGTTGGGTGGTCTGCTGTTGCTAACAGAGCCCGTCAGGCACACTGTGCTGTTGACTGGAGCATAAAGCAGATGAACTTCAACACGCACGTGAGCATCGGCATCTCCTGTCGTTGGTCCTCTTTTCCCTTTGAAATAAGCCGAAGTTTGTTCAGACTTACAACTTCTCTTTAGTCAGTTCTCCTTGGCATTTTCTGGTCCATAAAGCGCAGTTGAGAATCCACTCCTTGAGAGGAGAAGAGAAAAAAGAAGCCGCCGTCCCGGCCTTTGTGGACATGCTGGGCCTTCGGACGCTTCCCATTCGGTCAGAGTCTGGCCTGAAAGAGATGGTGACCGCAGAATGCAACCGACCGCGTCCTCAGGGAGCAGCCCGTGCTGGAGGGAGGAGGGGCCCGCGAGCTTCTGAAAGCGCGCCCTGTGTGGAGCTCTGGTTCAGCGCGCTGAGGAGCGGCGGTACCAGGCGCACCTTCCCTGAGAACGAGAACCTCTGCTCATGCGCTCCATCCGCCGAGGCCGCACTTGACCCGGTGTGACCACATGTGTGACCCGGCTTGTTCTGAGGAAGGCAGGCGGGCAAGGTCAAAACAAGCAAAACAGGAAAAGAAATCATTCAACCTAAGTAATATATGACCGGGCTTCCTCATACCTCAGTTGGTAAAGAACCACCCTGCAATGCAGGAGACTCCAGTTCGATTCCTGGGTCTGGAAGATCCCCCTGGAGAGGGGATAGGCTACCTCTTCCAGTATTCTTTGCTTCCCTTATGGCTCAGCCGGTAAAGAAACCACCTGCAATTCGGGAGACCTGGGTTCGATCCCTGGGTTGGAAAGATCCCCTACGAACTAGACAAAACTATAAGTCAAAGAGATACATGCACCCACTGTGTTCGCAGCAGCTCTATTCACAACATCCAAGACAGTTAAACAACCTAAATGTCCATCGACAGATGCATGAATAAAGAAAATGTGGTATATATAATATATATATGCACACACCTAAATATGATGGAATATTATATATAATATATCTAATGGAATATAGCGACTGAACTACAATGGAATGTTGTATATTATACATTAGTATTTATATTGTACATAATATTATTTATAGTGAAATACTGGTCATAAAATAGAATGAATAAATGTCATTTGCAGCAACGTGTATGGACCTAGAGATTATCATACTAAGGAAAATAAGTCAGAAAGAGAAAGATGGAGAATACATGATATCACTTCTATGAGTAATCTAATACAGCAGAAATGCACCTATCTATGAAATAGGAACAGACTCACAGATAGAGATCAGACCACAAGCCCCCTCTCAGAGAAGGAGATGATGGAGGGATGGGTTGGGAGTTTGGGGGTTAGCTGTAAATCATTATACACAGTGTGGATAAGCAACAAGGTCCTACTGTATAGCACAGGGAACTATATCAGTATCCTGTGAGAAACTACAGTGGAAAACAATATAACAAAGAATGCATATATGCATATAACTGAATGACTGTGCTATACAGCAGAAATGAACACATTTAAATCAACGATACTGCAAGGAAATTAAAAAAAATAGAAGTAATACATGCTCACTTTTGAAAACATGGACATAAAGAAAACAAGAATCACCCACAACCCAGACATAACTATATGCCAGCCTCCCATGGTTTATTTCTCATTTTAAAAAAACCCCCACCCGCCCCACCTCGTCACCACCAGTGATGACAGCTTGCATCCCAGATCAGATTTGCCTGCTTTGAAACCTTATACAAAAGGAATCATGAAGCATGGTCTTTCTTTGGAAATGGAGCTCTGTAATCAACGTTATGCTTCGGAGACTGACCCACTCCGTTGCACATAGCTGTTCATTCTCACTGCTGTATTTTCTTGTGTGAAGGTAACACAGCTTGTTCACACCTGTGCTCGACTTCAGGAGACACAGTTTTCTCACTCCCGCCTCTTCCAGCAGCAGTACTTGCGCTGCTAGCTCTTGCCTGTGGTGGGTGCTCAGTCGTTCAGTCGTATCTGACTCTTTGAGACCCCATGGACTACAGCCCGCCAGGTTCCTCTGACCATGGGATTCCCATAGCAAGAATACTACAGTGGGTTGCCATGCCCTCCTCCAGGGGATCTTCCTGACCCATGTCTCCTGTCTCTCTTGCACTGCAGGCAGATTCTTCACTGCTGGGCCACTGGAGAAGTTCAGCTCTTGCCCACTCTTTTTTTCTTCCCATTTTTGCATTTTAGCCATTCTTTTCATATTTATTGGCCTTTTGGTTAGCCTAGCTCATGAAGCATCTTTTCTCATCTTGTGCTCGTTTTTCCACAAGGCTATTTATTTTCTTCTTATTAATGGGCAGAAGTTCTTCACCCTTTCCAGTTATGATTCCTTGATAGGAAGAGGGATTGCAGATCTCTTACCCTATGGCTTGCATTTCTACTTTCTTCATTAATATTAAAGCTTTATGCCATTCCTTCTGTTTCCTTTATGACTTAGTGCTTTTCTGTTCTGCTAAGGAATTCTGCCTCCTTCATGTTCATGAAATGTCCCCCCCCATATTCTTCATTGCCTTTCCTTGAATGCTTGAATCTAATTAATTTAAATCTACCATTTAAATCTGGAAGTGATTTTTGTATGGTGTGCTTTCCCCAAGTGGATGTCTAGATTGACTCAGCAGAATTCCAGTCTTTCACCAAAAATATTATGAATGCATATGCATGCTTATTTATAAGTATCTTCAATCATGTAAACTATTTTTAACTTTGCTGTTAAAATTATTGTTGACTAATTGTCATTTAAATCCACCAAAACATAATTTTTAGTGTCTGCATGATATATTCATTATATGGATATATCAATTTATTTGGCCATCCAAATCTATTAGACATCCAAATTATTGCCAGATTTTCATACTTATAAATAAAACTGATGAAAAGCTAGGAACATATTTCACTGTTTCAGTGTGTGTACTCATGAGAGAATCCTGGAAGTACTGACCCAAATGAACATTTTAAGGCTGTTCATCATTATCACCAAATTGCTTTTCAGAAGATTTGCTGAAACATAAAATTCCATGAAAACTGAGACGATTATATTCTCCCCATGTCACTACAACTTGCCTGCAATGGAGAATTGTCATTAAAATCTTTTGACAGTGGTATAGACAATAAATTATGCCTCGATGTTGAACTAGGTGTTTTTTTTTTTTAAAAGTGAATTGCAACACTTTGTGTTAACCATATTTCTTTCATCTGCAGAGAACAGTGCATCCAATCACTGCTTCCCTTTATATAAAGGCTTTACTGTTCTTCTCATTGGTTTGTCTGAGTTATTTATAGAAAAGGTAGAAACCAGTCACATATGAAGCAGCTTTGTTCCAAGGCCTTTAAACCTTGCCTATTTATTTAGGAGTTTTATATTTTCATGCAGTTAAGCCTGTTCACTTTATTTTATTATTTCTGCCATTGCTCTTAATCTTAATAGCCTAGATCAAATATTGACCTCTATGGGTTACTTTCCCATTTATTTCCCTTTATCTATTGGCAACTTATGCTGCTGCTTTGATGTAAGATACAGATCTCAGCATATGTCTTCTCCCCTATCCCTAGATAACTAGCTAATTTTTCCCAGCACCCTAACCATGATGTGGATTGTTTTGTGTTATCTTAGCAGCTGGTCTTAGAATTCTACTTAGGTGGAGAACCAAGACTGTTTGGAAGGTTCTCTGGGTACTGTGACCTTAAGATGAACCACCAGAGGCCTGGACCCTAGTGCTGAAGCCTCAGAGTGGGGAGGAAGCTGGTTTGTGATTCCACTGGAGACATTCACTCAGAGAGGTGCAGCGCTCACCTCTGTGCTGTGTACACAAGAAGCAGAAGCAGGGTTCAAAGGCTGCGGGGCCAGGGGGAGGGGGGAAGCGGAGTGGCCCTTGGGCACGTATGGGCCGTGGGCCAGGGGTTGGGGCTTCCGTGGAGCGGTGCTTTGGTAGGAGTTTGAGTCAGCTCCATCTGCTTCTTGAGGGCCAGGAAGACCCCTAGCTTCCATCTGTGGGTTAATCTGTATGTTTTGTTGCTTTGCCATTCACTTGAGTGTCTTCCTTTAGCACCAGAGCTGCCATATTGATTTTGTGTTGCTTCATGTAGAGATTTGAAATCCCTGCACTTCTGGCATCAGTGATGCAGTCAAGGCAAGCTCTCTCTCTCAGCCATCCTAACCATGTTTAAGTGCACCATTTAGCAAGTTAGGTACCTTCACATGGCTATGCAACCAAACCGGGGAACTTTTTCATCTGGCAAAACTGAGACTCTGTGCCAGTAAGCAAGAACCACTTCCCATCCCCCCTCCACCAGTCCCTGGTAACCCCACTCTGCTTCTGTCTCTGTGGCTCTGAGTCCTTTAGGAACCTCACAGAAGGGGAATCATGCAGCGTTCATATGCCCCTGTGACTGGCCTAGTTCACTGAGCGCACTGCTCTCAGGGTTCATCCATGTGGGGTATGTGTCAGAGTCTCCTTCCTTTTTAAGGCTGAATGATGTTGCACTGGAGCTTCTCAGGTGGCGCTGGTGGTAAAGAACCCGCCTGACAATGCAGGAGACGTAGGAGAGGCAGGTTCGATCCCTGGGTTGGGAAAATCCTCTGGAGGATGGCACAGCAACCCACTTTAGTATTCTTGCCTGAAGAATCCCATGGATAGAGGAGTCTGGTGGGCTACAGTCCATGGGGTCGCAAAGAGTCGGACACGACTGAAATGACTTAGCATGCACGCACACACACCCAATGTGCCACTTCGTCCACTGATAGACACTTACGTTGCTTCCACCTCTTGGCTGAAGTAAATGGGGATGCCATCAGAGCTTTTTTGAATTCCTAAAACTGAAATTGCAGCCCAAACTTGGGGGCTCATGTGGAAGAAACTGCATGTACTCCGGAGACTGTAGTCTACTTGACCCTCAAAGCCCTGATGACCTTTAAGAAGAAAGACCTTGACCTGCCTCAGGGAGTGAGTACCACTCCTGACGTGAGTACCACGTCACCCAGAAGTGCCCTGGCTCCACCCTGTTCCGGACAGAGCTGCTCCTCCCACCCCACCCCTTCGCCCTGGTCCCCACCCCACGTGGTGTGCTCTCACCCTGCCACCAGGATTCTTGTGTTAAGAGCCTCACCCAAACCTGTGCTGAGCTTCATTCCGATCTAAGTTAGTTACTTCCAGAAATGTGGGGGCCCTGGCTGACCCAACCCCTCGCATGTGGATCATGCTTTTCTTTTCCAGTGGACTCCAAAGAGAAAGAAGTTTCTTGACACATATAACAGTGGTGGCATCAGGGATCACCTCAGCACACCCGAGCCAGGCACTTCCTCTCTCAGAGATGCTCTAAGCGAAAGAGGGCCCATCTCAGGCATGATGACCACGGCCGCCTCTAAGATAGTGGAGTCTGGCCCCTGAGTCATCCTCATTCATTCAACAGGTATTGAACAAGAGCACAGTACACCCCGTCACTGGGCTGGCTGTACTGGCTGCAGATATGCATTGGGAATCTACCATGGAGGAATGGGTAGGTGTTACAGGAATCGCACACACACACAGCTAAGTACAGTGACTTGAGCCCTAGGATGGGGTTTGGACCGTGTGGTGCGTTGTCCGGTCTTGGCCTTTCAATGCTAAATTCAGAGACGATAATGGGGAAGATTGCTACCTTAGCAAATCAGCCTCACTTCAAGAAGAGAAAACCGACACACAGGGAGAGTAACCGTTTTCTGAGGACATCAGCTGGGGCATGGGAGCCGCAGGACAGGCAGGCAGGCCTCCCACTCTTAGTCTGGTTCTTCCCCGGTCCGGTGTGTGCCCTTCTGCGGTCCAGCCTTGGGCGGCGTCTCGTCTTTGAGGAGATGCTGATCTCTGAAGTTTCTGTTAGGAACCCCCTCTTCCTCCATCCTTGCTGAAGTGACACAGTGTCTTAGACGCGCCCTTCCTGATGCATGAATCTTATCTCACATCCTGTGGGGCAGTATCTGGACTCTGCCTGCAAGATTACCAAATGGTCAGCTCGCATAAGCAAAATCCATCAGCCTTGCCCTGCCTGCCCTGAGGGGCTAGCATGACCCGATTCCAGGGAAATCATGTTATCTATCTGAGCATGTGACACCTCAGACAACTATGATGAGATCAGTTCAGTTCAGTTCAGTCACTCAGTCGTGTCCGACTCCCTGCGACCCCATGGACTGCAGCACGCCAGGCCTCCCTGTCCATCACCAACTCCCAGAGCTTGCTCAAACTCATGTCCATTGAGTCGGTGATGCCATCCAACCATCTCATCCTCTGTCGTCCCCTTCTCCTCCCACTTTCAATCTTTCCCAGCATCAGGGTCTTTTCCAATAAGTCAACTCTTCACATCAGGTGGCCAAAGTATTGGAGTTTCAGCTTCAACATCAGTCCTGCCAATGAACACCCAGGACTGATCTCTTTCAGGATGGACTGATTGGATCTCCTTGCAGTCCAAGGGACTCTCAAGAGGCTTCTCCAACACCACAGTTCAAAAGCATCAGTTCTTCAGCACTCAGCTTTCTTCACAGTCCAACTCTCATGTCTGATGAGATGACTGTGGCTGATTCAGGAGTGTCCCAACCCCTGGGAGGACGCTTTGTCTTTTCACTGTGTCCGTGTCCTGTCTGAGGCACTCTGCCAGACACACATGTGTCTACCTGCCCAGCATCTATTCCTCCTTATCCAGGTAAGAGGGTCTTGCTCTTCCTTTGAAGACTCAATCTTCTATTTCCATGGCTTCAGATGTATCCAACACCGTCCTTGCTGGAACACAGTCCGAGCCAGACAGATCAGACTCTCTGCCACTTAAACATCAAGCTGAGTGCCTCAAGGCCAGAAACTGGCTCAGACTTGTTACTCACAAGGGTTGAGCCCCTAGGAGGTTGCCCATTAGTTGTTGCTCCCTGGCCTCCCCACCCCACCCCCAGGGGTAAGTTTTTAGCTGTCTTTCTATTTTCTGAAAAGTTATGTTTTTCTATGTGATGCTATTTCACTTTAGGTGGCCAGAGTCTACTCCTGTTATTTGCAATGACAGAGTCCCGGCTGACAACTGTTGACACTGCGGAAGTGGAGGAGGGTCAAAAAACAGGCTAAGAGGGGAGGTGGGCTTCCCAGGTAGCTCAGCAGTAAAGAATCTGCCTGCCAATGCAGGAGACTCGAGTTGATCCCTGAGTTGGGAGGATCCCCTGGAGATGGAAAGGGCAACCCACTCCAGTATTCTTGCCTGGAAAACCTCAAGGACAGAGGAGCCTCACGAGCTACAGTCTATGGGGTCACAAAAACTTGGACGTGACTTAGCGACTAAACAATAACAGCAAGAGGGGATTAAAGGGTGAGGGGCCAGGTGTGAAGATGAGGAATCAGTTCAGTGTCAGTGAAGAGTCACAGAGAGATGAGGGCTAGAGTGAACCAGGGAGAAAATCGGGGCTCCAGGGATTGAAGTCACCAAGAAAGCGGAAGTATGTGAATTTGCCCAACTTAAACGCTTTGTGTTGTGTGTGTGTTAGTCATTTAGTCGTGTCTGACTCTCTGTGACCCCATGGACTGCAGCCCACCAGGCTCCTCTGTCCATGGAATTCTCCAGACAAGAACACTGGAGTGGGTTGCCATTCCCTTCTCCAACGTGAATTGCAGTAGTAGCAGTAGTTTAGTGGCTAAGTTGTGTCCAACTCTTGTGACCCCACAGACTGTAGCCTGTCAGGATCCCCTGTCCATGGGATTCTCCAGGCAAGAATACTGGAGTGGGTTCCCATGCCCTTCTTCACTTAAATACTTGGAGTCCTCAAATGAACAGTCAGCCCAGAAGGGCGGAATTCAGCAATCTTTGAATTCACCTTCTGCAGGACCTGGTTTCTTGGACTGCACTTGGGCCCATGTGAATTGAATGGTCCAGCTGTGAGCTTACACAACACCAAGCGTAACACCAAAGTCTAGGCATGGTCTGGCCATGAGCATAAGTTCTGGCTCAGAGCTCCCGATGACCTCCGCTCCCCTCCCAGGATGAACCAGATGGGGCAGGCACCTGCCAAGTCCTGACAAGCTAGCTGTCCTTCGGGGACACAGCAATAGCTGCTTACACGGCAATGTGACTTATAACAGATGAAGTTCATTGCCCAAGTGACCCGGCCTTTTCTGGCCCTGCCTTCTAGTAAAATGCCCAAGGTTCTGAGCCCGGACACCCATCCTTCATTTGCTCTGCTCCTGCCCATGTGCCCCTTTCCTTCAGCTTGGTCAGAAACCCTCTAGGCCCCCAGACCCCCCAGGGCAGGCAAGAGCCTCTGCCCAGTTGCCCTGGCTCACCCCTGCCGGGAAATGAATGACCTTTGGCCTGGAGCTCTGTTTCTTCATGGACGACATCATTCTATCTTGGACAGCAGCCAACTGAAGTGAAGAAGAAGATTTTCCTACAGTCACAGCTAGAGCCGATCCAGATTAATCAGAAGTTTGGTTAAACTCTCAAAGAAGTGGGCTTCTAACCATTTCTGGGTCACTGATCTCTTTGAAAATAATACAGAAGCTAAGAACACTTAAAAAAAACACATGCACACATCACATGAAACTCTGCCCGCAGTTTTGGGGTGTTTCTGGAAACCCCAAGTGCCTTCCTTGGATGGTTATCAGGGACACAGAGTTCACCAGGCCTGTGGAGTTCTTCATTCCACTTGCAGTTACTCTGGCCGGTCATGACCCTCCTGCGGGAAGCAGTCACACGTGGATACACACGCTGGACTGTAGAGGTTGCTCCCGGGTCTATGGGTCTTCAGTGGGTCAGTAAGGGAACATGAAGATTTGGAAGGAAATCTCTAAATGTCATCTGGAGAATTAATTGAGAGGGTTGTCATCCCCAGGACTCTTGACTCCTTGAGTTAGAACTTCAGACTCAGGGCATATCGGTCTCAGCCCAGGGCCCCTTAGGAAGAGCCCTCAGGCCTGCATGGACACACTGGCTCAGGAGGGACTGGGGTGTACTTTAACCTCAGCTTCAAATTCAAAACATCTGGATGCTAATAATAGAAAAGAACAAAATAAAAGTATTTAAGCTTATATTTTAAAGCTTACCCATTATTACACTTGTATCATGATTTCAGAGATTAAAAGTTGAGTCTGGTGATACAGACCAGGAGGAGGTTTTCTCAGGGCTCCAGGCTCTCTCTCCTGTCCTCCTACCGCCTGTCTGCAACATGAAACAGAGTAAAACGAGATCCCCTAAAATGCCGTGCTCCTCGTTGACCTCAGTTGCAAGTGATGTCTGAGGACTCTTTCCTTCATATTCATACGGTGTCTATTGTGTCTGGATTAGTCTTATGAGCTGAAGGTCCTGATTTGGGAGTTCTGCCTTCCTACGATACCTTGAGATGGCAGATCTTGACATTCTGCTTTCAGCTTGTCCATATAAGAGGTGAAGAATTGTCAAATAGGATTTTATTTTTTCTTGAAAGATCAATGACCTCAATGAAATTAAATAACACACATATAAATGCAGTTATTTATTTTGTTTACTGGTAGGAATGAGTGAATGAGTGTTAAACACTCAGGCGTGTCCAACTCTTTAAGACCCCATGGACTGTAACCCACCAGGCTCCTCTGTCCATGGAATTTTCCAGGCAAGGATACTGGAGTGGGTAGCCATCCCCTTCTCCAGAGGATCTTCCCGGCACAGGAATCGACTGGGGTATCCCACTTGCAAGCAGATTCTTTACCCTCTGAGTCACCAGGGAAACTCTGGTAGAAATACTAGTGCCCAAATAACTCTAAAAAGATTATAACCATATAGCTAATTTCTGTGTCCCTGTCTGTATCACTATATAAATGTTTATGAATATTTTTGGCCCAGAAGACTTTAAAACAATGCTATTCCTAACACATATTCTCTTTTTAGCCGCTGTTTTACAATCAATTTCCTTATTTAACCACAGAAAGAATTTTAATGATTTTTGTATCTACAATTAATAAATTTCAACTTATCATTTTTTACAGTTTTTTACAATACTACGTATTAAATTATTATTTATGGACTGGTGGAATTTTAAACATACACTATATAAGGAGATTTTTATTCTGGGTTAATCTAAAATGGTTATCTATGTTTGAAAGTGGGTATTTATATTTTAACAATAAATCTGGGCACTATGCTTTGTTCATGTTGTTAAACAGATTAAACAGGATAATAACCTCCAGGATCACCTAATCCTTGATTCACACAAGATTGTAGAAGCCAAAAAGGATGATGAAACAGGCATACACTTAACTGGGCCTCTGAAGGTCAAGGCTGAAACCAAAACTGAACACTGGAGTGTGTCCCAGAGATGAATTTCTGTGCATCCTGGTATGTATGTGTGTGAAACAACGCTCACCCTTGCCAGACTTAGGGTTTCTCTTACTGTCGTGCCTTATCCTATGATCCAATGCCCAATCCATTCAGTGACTGCTGTCTACCACCTTCTAAGTCAAGTTCACAACCTACAGCTTGAAAAGCCCTGGAGTGTGCTTGCTAAATTCTGGTTCCCTCCCTTTGTGCTTTAAAGTATCCTCAGGAAGGCCTCATCCCACGATCACTCTCGCTTCTCCATTCCCAGCTTGCTTCCCTGGGCACTTGTGAGAGTGGATTTTGTAGGCGGCTCCAGCGATGTGAAGACCTCACCCCTGCCTTGGGAATCCCACACTCCAGGGAGTGAGGAAGTTTCCACAAAGGCTACTCTGGACATGTCAGTCCCACGTTTAGGGTAAGCATGGCATATCATCAGAGCTGAAAGAAGGATGTCTGTCCTAGGGAGGGGTTCTGTGTGTCTCGCTGGGAAAGTGGCATCTGAGCTGAGACTTGAAGAAGTGCCGAGGTGATGCCAGGTGGAAGGAGGGGAAGGGCCACGTGGACACGGGAGCAAGGGCTAGAGAACCCGTGCTCTGAGCATGAACATCTCCCGGGCGCTCAGGTCTCTGAGACCTCGGAAACAGTCCTCTCCCTTCAGCAGGGAAGGGACTGCTGTCTCCTAGTCCTGGGACCCTGCATCACAAGCAGGGTGCTCAGGTGGCCCTTTGGACTTTGCAGAGCCTACAGGTAAGAGTCCTGAGGGGGAGGGGCCTCTCGTGGCTCACTGACCCCCTTCCCTGGGGAGTAAGCCCAGTGGGATTACCTGAGACTGTGAGCCCCACACGAGCAGAGACCTGACTGTGGACTGACCTGACGGGGACTCTGCGAACACTCACAATAAACACTAGAAGGGAATCCCTCTGGACACTGCGTATCACTAAGGAGTCCATGGACAAGTGTACTCAGGTCGTCCGTGTGTCTTCTTGTCCCAAGTCCTAGGATAGAGTGCCTGGGGGACTGCATGTGGGCCATCACAGCTCTGGTAAAGCCAGTGAGTGGGTCCAAGACACGAAATACACTATCCCGAGGCAGAGAAATGCAGTGTGCTCATTTGCTCAGTCACCTCCAACTCTTGGTGGCCCATGAACTGTAGCTCACCAGTCTCCTCCATCCGTGGAATTTTCCAGAATGCCAGAGGAATTGGTTGCTAGTTCCTACTCCTTGGGATCTTCCCGACCGAGGGATTGAACCTGCGTCTCTTGCATCTTCTGCATTGGCAGGTAGATTCTTTAGCACTAGCACCTCCTGGGAAGCCCCTCTTTAAAGAAAGTACTCATGCTTGCAGGAATCATCAGAAGAGACGTTACTGAAATAATGAGAGTCAGCTCTGAGTCCTGCAGCCTGAGTTCTCCAGCCGGCCCCTCTCTGTGAGCTCCCTGGGTCCCTGCCATGCCCACCTTTTCCTCTAGCCTGCAAAGCCAGTCATTTCCCTAGGGCTGTCCATATCCAGGCTTGACCCCACGCTGGGTACTGTCAAGGTGGGACACTGCCAAGGCTGCTCCGGAACCCTTTGCTAATGGTGACATGTGTGGTGTATCAGTAAGGAAATGGCCCATTAATCACTAGAACATTTTCCCCAAACAAATCTATCAAAGGAGCAGAAAGTGTATATACTGTCCCCTCTGCCAGACCCAGTTCAGCTGTTTCCAGTGCCGAGCAGATGGCTGAGGTGACATCTCCCTCGCCTCGTGACAGTTTAAAATAGCCCAGCAGACTGTGTTTATTATCGGCACCCAGGATGAGCAGACGACATGATTCATCTGTATTGAAAGATGTCATCCACAGGAATAGCAAAGTTGCTTTTGCTATTAAACATGATTTTCCAGGGTATGGTGATGTCCCACTTAAAGATTCCTACCCAGCCTAACATAGTGGGCTGGGAGGGAGGAGGGTGAAACTTATAGTTTTAGGACAAACTTTAATGGAGAGATATGATCCCTCGGGGACAGCTTCACACTTACTGCAAAAATATAACTCACATCCACACACCTAAGTCCAAATGATCTCATTTATATTTTTTCATTACTATGACAGCCACCCTAGTCCAACCCCCTTCACCTGGGGGCTGTGTGAGCCCCCATCTGTCTTCCTGCTTTGACTTCACTCCCTGAAGTCCTTTCCCCTGCCAGCAGCTGAGAGAGCGTGGAAAGGGTGATGGAGCCACGGATGACCTGAAGGAGGCCAGGGCCTCCCAAGATGGGAGACAGACGGTGATAAAAGACCCTCATCACAAACGTGATAAATGACCTCACTGAAAGGCAGAGGGGAAAGGAGGTGCTGACCCAAGTGACTCTGGAAGAAAAAGTGGAGTGTTTGAGGCTGAAGGCCAAAGGAATTGCATGTGAACTGCACATAGAGAAGACGCACAGACGGCCAAGAGGCACGTGAAAAGACGCTCAGCACTGCTGATCATCAGAGAAACGCAAATCAAAACCACAAGGAGATGTCACCTCTCACCTGTCAGAGGGGCTTTCATCAAAGAAAGCTCTCCAAATAATACATGTTGGTATGGATGTGGAGGAAAAGGACCCCTGCTACACGGTTGGTGGGAGGGAAAATTGGTATAGCCGCTGTGGAGAACAGTACGGAAGTTCTTCAAACAACTACAAATAGAGTCACCGTGTGATCTAGCAGTCGCACTCTTCATATGGATCCTAAGAAAACAGAAATGTCAATTTGGAAAGACACAAGTGCCCTATACCCTGCAATATTCATCTCAGCATTAGTCACCGTAGCCAGGAAATTAAAGCCTTAGGTGCCCATCAACAGAACGAATAGGGAGGCTGTGGAATACTTCTCAGCCTTGAAGAAGAAAGAGCATCCACCATTTGCAACAATGTGGATAGACCTAGAGTGTATCGCACTTAGTAAAATAAGTCAGACAAATACTGTGTATTTTCACATATGTGTAGAGTCTAAAACTTAAAATGAATGAATGTAACAAACAGAAACAGACTCACAGATACAGAGAACGAACTAGCGGTTGCCAATGGGGAGAAGGACGTGGGGATGGGCAAGATCGTGGTATGGGATTAAGAGGTACAAACGACTATTCTGTTTTCCATAGTGGCGGCACTGACTTACATTTTCACTCACAGTGTAGGAGGGTTCCCTTTTCTCCACTCCTTCTCTAGCCACTATGGAGGACAGTATGGTGGTTCCTCAGAAAGCTGAACATCGAATTGCCGTATGATCCAGCAGTTCCGCTCCTGGGCATCCGCTTGGACAAAACTATAATTCAGAAGGATACACGTCCCCAGTGTTTATGCAGCACGGCCGCCACAGCACTGAGGTGGTGGTTTAGGCGCTCAGCCGTGTCTGACTCTTTGCGACCCCCTGGACTGCAGTCCTCCAGGCTCCTCTGTCCATGGGCTTCTCCAGGCCAGAATACTGGAGTGGGTTGCCGTTTCCTTCTCCAGGGGATCTTCCCGAGCCAGGGATCGAACCCAGGTCTCCCGCATTGCAGGCAGACTCTTAATCAACTGAGCCACCAGGGAAGCCCAGCCCAAGCGTGGAAACAACCTGAATGGCCATTGGCAGCTGAGCAGATAAAGGTGTGGCGCGTGTATGTGATGAAATGCTGCTCAGCCGCAAAAGGAGCGGAACAACGCCATCTGCAGCAACGTGGAAGCAACGAGAGATTATCACACTAAACCAAATGCAGAAAGGGAAAGGCAAATACCGTTTGATATCATTTACACGTGGAATCTAAAACATGACACAGATGAACTGAACTATGAAGCCGAAACAGACCCACAGACACAGAGAATAGATTTGAGGTTGCCAAGGGGGAGGGAGAGGGGTGAACTGGGAGGTTAGGGTTGGCAGATGCAGACTGTTACACACAGGATGGAGAAACAGCAGATTCATACAGCACAGCACAAGCAGCTGTGTCCAGTTTCCTGGGTGAGCCATAATGGAAGAGCATATGAAGAAACCGTGCATTTATATGTATAACTGAATCACTTTTTCCCATATAGCAGAGATTGGCACAACATTGTAATCAACGGTAGTTCAATAAAAAAAGAGATACAAACTATTACGTATAAGCTAAATAAGTGGCAAAGATATATTAACAGCATGGGGAAATACAGCCATATTTTGTAATAACTTTAAGTAAAGGGTAATCTATAAAAAATACTGAATGACCATGTTGTACATTTGAAATGAATATAATATTGTCAACAAGCGATCCTTCAGTAAAAAGCCTGTACTGTGGTTGGTAAAGGTGCTTGGCACAGAGGTGTGGGTTAACTACTCTGAAACCATTCTCTGTGTGCACCAGAACTGAACAGTTCAGCAAGAGATGTCAAAAGGTGGGGCGGGTTTCTCCCTCTTGGAGCTGGAGGTTAGAGAGAAGCTAGAATAAGGGATGGAAAGAGCACGTGATGTTGCCTTAGAGTTGGAAACATCAGCGTGAACGCACTTTCAGCCTAATACAGATCAGTTCAGTTCAGTTCAGTCGCTCAGTCATGTCCGACTCTTTGCGACCCCATGAATCGCAGCACACCACGCCTCGCTGTCCATCACCAACTCTCGGAGTTCACTCAGACTCACATCCATTGAGTCCGTGATGCCATGCAGCCATCTCATCCTCTGTCGTCCCCTTCTCCTCCTGCCCCCAACCCCTCCCAGCATCAGAGTCTTTTCCAATGAGTCAACTCTTCACATGAGGTGGCCAAAGTACTGGAACTTCAGCTTTAGCATCATCCCTTCCAAAGAAATCCCAGGGTTAATCTCCTTCAGAATGGACTGGTTGGATCTCCTTGCAGTCCAAGGGACTCTCAGGAGTCTTCTCCAACACCACAGTTCAAAAGTATCAATTCTTCGGTGCTCAGCTTTCTTCACAGTCCAACTCTCACATCCATACATGACTACTGGAAAAACCATAGCCTTGACTAGATGGACCTTAGTCGGCAAAGTAATGTCTCTGCTT
The DNA here is from genome assembly GCF_042477335.2 of Ovis canadensis. NCBI lineage: Eukaryota > Metazoa > Chordata > Mammalia > Artiodactyla > Bovidae > Ovis > Ovis canadensis. The sequence goes on from NC_091245.1 coordinate 4,936,691, forward strand.
TCGAATATACTGTCTAGGTTGGTCATAACTTTTCTTCCAAGGAGTAAGCGTCTTTTAATTTCATGGCTGCAATCACCATCTGCAGTGATTTTGGAGCCCCCCAAAATATAAAGTCTGACACTGTTTCCACTGTTTTCCATCTATTTCCCATGAATTGATGGGACCGGATGCCATGATCTTCGTTTTCTGAATGTTGAGCTTTAAGCCAACTTTTTCGCTCTCCTCTTTTACTTTCATCAAGAGGCTTTTTAGTTCCTCTTCACTTTCTGCCATAAGGGTGGTGTCATCTGCATATCTGAGGTTATTGATATTTCTCCCAGCAATCTTTCTTCCAGCTTGTGTTTCTTCCAGTTCAGCGTTTCTCATGAGGTACTCTGCATATAAGTTAAATAAGCAGGGTGACAATATACAGCTTTGATGTACTCCTTTTCCTATTTGGAACCAGTTTATTGTTCCATGTCCAGTTCTAACTGTTGCTTCCTGGCCTGCATACAGATTTCTCAAGAGGCAGGTCAGGTGGTCAGGTATTCCCATCTCTTTCAGAATTTTCCACAGTTTATTGTGATCCACATAGTCAAAGGCTTTGGCATAGTCAATAAAGCAGAAATAGATGTTTTTCTGGAACTCTCTTGCTTTTTCCATGATACAGATGGATAAATGACAGAAGTAGTGATAAATACATGTGAAATATATACACAGGTTAGCAGACACGTGTATGTTCCCAAGCTCTTTCTGCTGAGAAAGCCCAAAAGCAATGACACTCCAGTACCAATGAGCTCAACCAGATTTTTGTTTCTAATATCATTCTCCAACAAAAGGAAGATGGAATCCTTGAAAAATCGACTGATTCTAGGGCTAGGGTATGGCAACCCACTCCAGTGTTCTTGCCTGGAGAATCCCAGGGAAGGGGGAGCCTGGTGGGCTGCCATCTACAGGGTCACACAGAGTCGGACATGACTGAAGTGACTTAGCAGCAGCAGCAGAAGCAGGGCTAGGGTAAGAAATATATCAGACAAGTCTGAAGCATCTCATAGTGATAGAAAGTAAGGAAGCGCTCAAAAGACAAACTGCAAAAAATGAGCAATAATGTAGTTCTCAGTGAATCAGTGGTAACAAAGGCATTATACTAATGGAAGAAGCTCAGAGGGTATGAGACCCCTCTGTACTATTTTTGCAGCTTGTCTATAAATCTTAAAGAAGGAAATGGTAACCCACTCCAGTATTCTTGCCTGGAGAATCCCATGGACGGAGAAGCCTGGTAGGCTACAGTCCATGGGGTCGCAAAGAATCAGACACGACTGAGCGACTTCACTTCACTCACTTATAAATCTCAAACTATCCCACAATAAAAAGTATTGGAAAGACCTGTAACGGCACCCAATGTTCTTAACTCTTCCTTTTTCTCTCCGCCCCTCCATTGTCTCACTTTCTTGCTCATTTCTCTCCAGTCACATGGGCCTCCTTTCTGGTCCACCTGTCTTTATCATCCCAGATATCCTGAACTTCCAGGACTCTCCAGGGGCCATCATCTCTGCCTGAAATGCTTTTTGTCATGAGCCTGGCTCTTTTTCTCACATCAGATCCCAGCTGAAATCTCACCTCTTCAGGGAAATGTTCCTGGAAAACCCAAGCCCAAGTGGTGTCCTTTATCACCAGACAGCCCCACTGCACACAAACACACACACACACACACAGAGGTATCCCATCATTCCATCACCTGTTTATATTTTTCATTGCACCCACAATTGTGTTTAATAGTCTGGCTTATTATCTGTCTCTCCAGTAAGATGTCAAGATTTCCAAAGAAGACATATTCTCACTAAGCACCCAACATTTAGCTTAGCACTTGGCTCTTGAACTTGTCCAACCCCTTTTCATTGCACCTGAACTGCCTTCAAGGTCTGTCTCACCTCCTGGACCATGAGATTCTCAAATTTAAGGACTGACTTGTTCATCTCTGTCTCTCTTGTATGTAACAGGGATCTGGCATGTAGTAGGTGCAGAATCAAGGTCTGGGCACTGAACGACTGGGGAGAGGAACTGAAGTGAAGATTTTAATATTAATAGTATGTGAAGCCATGCTCTGCACTCCCTGAGAACATTTAACTCTCAGAAGATTCCTCTCTGTCTTTCTAGCCAGATTTTAAGTTACTGCAAGATAGGAACTCCTTCTCATGCTCCACGACGCCCTTTGTCATCACCAACCACCCATATAACTGTGTCCTCGTTGAGTAGAAAAGATGGCAAGCAGCTCAGAGCCCTGAGTGGCCTGAGCTTGGGGGAGGGAGTTGGTGAGAAGGGTGTCACTGCCCATGGATTTTCCCTGGATCTGGGGTGCGGGGGCCATGAAAATCTACTTTCCACAGGGAAGACCATGCTGTCAACCACCAACACCTGTAAAAGATTAACTGTCTCATACATGTTCAGTCATGTCTGACTCTTTGCAAACCCATGGACTGTAACCCACCAGGCTCTTCTGTCCACAGGGATTGTCCAGGCAAGAATACTGGAGTGGGTTGCCATGCCCTCCTCCAGGAGATCTTCCCCATCCATGGATTTATTCTAGGTCTTCTGCATTGCAGGTGGATTCTTTACCATCTGAGCCAGGAAAGCCCTAAAATGTATTTAATAATTGCTTAGCTTCTTAATGACCAGGCAATAGCTAAGATGGGCCAAGTCAGGAGACTCATTAAGAGTTTTCTGGGTCCACAAATGATTCTCTCAGTTTAGGAGTCAGTTCAGAGATCTCTGATCAGCCACTGTGAAGGAGTTATCAAGACTGGGGGATGAGGAAAGGGAGGAGCCAAAGGCTTGTTGAGGGTCACATGGGGCAACGTACTGGGAAGTGGTGTCCCAGAGGTCCCAGCCTTATTTCAGGAGTGTGTGCTTCAGCTGAGTTCTGTTCCCCCATCCCAAATGTCCAAAAACATCTGATAGAAATAAAACGCTATGACTTTCAGGAGTCGGCTGAGACCCCTGACTCAGGGGAGGGGCTGGGAGCTGGGCTAAGTCTGAGCTCATTCTAAACAGACCATTAATTTACCCAGCAAATATTTATTGACTAGAAAATGGCTACTTGGAGAACTTCTTGGTCTTTGAAACTATCCCATATATCTACTTTATCATTCTCTTTCTCTCTCTTTTTTTTTTTTCATCTTGGTCCAGAATCCTGGTAAGAAACCTTGAAAAGAAAAAGTCCTTTGAGTTAGCAGCTAGCTTGAGAGAGATGGGGAAACTGCTATAAGGACGTGGGCCCATCCCTGGCATCTGTGGGAGGGGCCCAAGGGCGCTAGAGGAAGCTGATAGCCGAGGGGAGAGGAGAGCGCTTGGCATGTCCGGGGGTCATGCATTGGAGGCCCAATTCAGATGAAGTGGACTGTTTATCGTAACAGAGGTTTACAGAGTTACTGCAGAGCCAAGGCCACAAAGCACATACGCTTCATTTCCTGGCTTTCCTGTGTCCTTCCTCAGCTGTCCCTGCAGGTCCTAGGAGGTGGCAGACTCCCGAGTCTTTCGGGCCCAGCCCCTTTGAGACTCAGTCCTTTGATTTATCATCCCCTCTCTGCTCACTGGTGTTGAGCAGCAGAACCTGCCCTACTGCTCTGTGTTAGGCCCCCAAGCAACTCATCTTTGTCAAAATGTTGCCTCAAATCCAAGTGGACCGTGGCCTGTACAGTGGGTAGGACCCCTGGGCTTTGGGACATCTGATTTGAACGCTCGGAAGTCCATCGTGTTCCCTTCATTTCTTTTCCGGTTGTCAATTAAGTGAGGTTAGGGGATAGCTGACTCTGGATAACAGAGGCCAAATCTGGTATTTCTCGACGATAAGGGAAGCAGAGACTATGGCTTTTTGAGGAAATATGTGCACGTGAGGCCATGCACAGCTGCAACATATGGCTTTATAAAACTAAAAACAGCACCTCATAAAATGTATTTTATTCTCTTACTTTGACAACTGAAACACACTTTCCATTACTCATGACTCGGTAAGTCTTACTGGTGCAAGAATCCTACAATGAGATGCAGGCTTGACAACGTTTTGGTCAGATGGACTCACCACTGCCCCTTATTCCTCTCTGGTTATCTAGGAGCCCTGACTCCACCACTGGTAGCACAGCCCCTCTTTGAGGGTCCTTCTCTCCTCTTATTTACTGCAATCCTATTCCCCGCCTTGGACTCCCCTCCCAAAGCCACTCTCATACTCCATGTGCTTCCTGCACCACCCCCCCAGCATCAAAAAAATCTACAAACAGCAAATGCTAGAGAGGGTATGGAGAAAAGGGAACCCTCCTGCACTATTGGTGGGGATATACATTGGTACAGTCCCTCTGAAGAAAAAAATGGAGGTGCCTTAAAAAACTAAAACTAGAGGTACCATGTGACCCAGAAATCCCACTCTTTGACATATATCCAGAGAAAAACATAATTCAAAAAGACACTGCTGCTGCTGCTGCTAAGTCGCTTCAGTTGTGTCCAACTCTGTGCGACCCCATAGATGGCAGCCCACCAGGCTCCGCCATCCCTGGGATTCTCCAGGCAAGAACACTGGAGTGGGTTGCCATTAAAAGACACATGTACCCCAATATTCACTGCAGCCTTACTTATAATAGCCAGAGCATGGAACCAACCTACGTGTTCACTGATAAATGAATAGATAATGAAGATATGGTACATACATACAATGGGATATTAATCAGCCATTAAAAGGAATGAAATCGAATCATTGAATACCCATGTGCTCCTGTGTCTGAAGAGTCTGCCATCTTATCTACACTTCCCACCCTGCCTTTTCTTGGTTATTTATCCTGTTTGAGGCAACGCTCCATACTCCTAGAAAGCATTCATATACCAGATGCTTGATTCCCTTCCCACCCCAGGATGCATCACTATTCTGGATGACTTGAATGGACGTTGTTCTTTCAGCTTCTCAACGCAATGGCATCTTCCTCCATTCAACTTCAGGCATTTGGTCTCAGGGCCATATCTCAGACCTGTCCCTAGTTTCTCCACTTCTCAAATCTTAAATCCCTCTACGCAGTGTGGCGCACTGACCACAGTGTGCCAATATTCCAGCTGCCTTGTTCTCCAGCTCCCCTTCCACTTGCTGGAGACTCAGCGAGGCTCATGAGCATCTGATCCTTGGGTCTTTTCCCCATCTTCCTGCTCGCCTCCCTCTCACCTCTGCTGTTCTGATGCATGGCCCAGACCTTGGGCTATCACACACTCATTGGCCCGGACCCTCAAAGCCTTCCCCTTTCCTGTCCTTGTCCTTTTATCTGCTCTTCCAGCAAAGTGCAGTCATGATTTCACTTCTGCTCTGCATATCCTGAGGCCCCCAGGGTCAACCAGCACTTGCAGGCTGTGTGATCAGCTTTCTGTGTGGCCCTGGCCAGCCCTTAGTCATATCCTATAGCTAGAGTTGTTTTCTCAAACCTTTACCATTTCCCTCCCTCAACTCTGATCCCTCTTCCTGTGATCTTCCACTTTGAAAAGACTGTCTTAGCGCTAAGTACCACTGGAGTCTCAGAGAACTTCCAGCTTTCTTCCTGATTCTTTGGATTATATCTGCATCAGCGCACAGCCTGGCATCTTCGGTCCTTTCTCCGATTTACAAAAGACGAGTCGTCTCCTGTGAGAATGGCTTCCTACTTGTGTTCTGCGTCTCGTTCTTCTGGTCTCCCTAGAAGTTTGCATCCCTCCATCCTGCATCTGTAATCCCAGCTGTTGACTCTTTTCAGTCCCCATATGAGTGTCCTCAAAACTCTTTCATTATAACATTGAAATAGTTGGAAAAGGTGCTCAACAAAGGGTATTAGGATGAAAAATGATAGTGATAAAATATCTTTATGCCTCTGCCATCTATTGTTATTGGTTATATGACCTGAGAAAGTTGTTCAATCATTCTGCTCTCCTAAAAATAATTATTATTCTTGGAGTTATTATGAAATTGAATGAGCTCAGAGTTTGAATACACTTAAAACTACTTCACATCTAATAAGTCTTTTGTGTTATTATTATTTCATAGGAATTTTAGTGGCAATCAGAATTAAAGATTTTGTGGAAGGAGACATAAATTTGAAATACATGTGTGAAAATAAGTCAAGAGCTTTAAAATATTAGAAAAGCTTTTGGTAAAGTCCTTTAATAAACTTACTATTCTTTGAACTATCCTTAGTAGGGTTAATCTGACTAAGAAACCATAGTACTCACATTTTAAACTGTAACAAAAGAATGGTGGCCTAAAAATATTCTGTCTTTAAGTATAAAGGAAGTAAGAAATGACTTAAGCATCAGAATGATACAAGCATTAGAAAGCATTCTCTTGAAAACAGAAATAAAGACAAAAGGATACACATAAAGTTTGGCTAAAGAAAAATATATGAGGTCATTAAAGAAGCCCTACACACGCATGAAAAGACAGAGAGAAAAGAAAGTGATATTTAAAAAAATTTTATTAAAGTATGGCCAATTTATAATATTGCATTAGTTTCAGGTGTACAAGAAGTGATATTCAAAGAGAAATGGTACCTTGGCCTGTCACTTTTTTATATTCTCGTCCTAAAATCAGCTAAAAACAAAAGAAGGAGAAAGCCCTTTTGAAACATCTGTGCCCCATCCAATTTTGGTCTCTGTTTTCAGCAGGCTTAAATTAAAACTAAACCATTCAGTGGAGAATGATCTGGTGGTTCTATGAAGCCCTATAATTTGGAAACAGAAATGGAAACAAACAGACCAGCGAGGGAGCATCTCGTTTGGCAGAAGACATTTATTGCAGACTACCTCAAATACCTACCCACCATTTCAGGGCAAAATGACGCTTCTTAGAGCTCGGCTGTTTCTCTGTATGATGAATGGCGCTGTCCGTCTCCGGAAGTCAGCGCTCCTCCATCCGCTGCAGACACCGTGATGTCTACAGACAGGGCTGGATGGCCACCCCTGTCGTCTCCGGGGTTGTGCTGGCGATGACTCCTAATTCGTAGAGTCCAGGTGAGGGCTTCATGAGCTCATGTACACAGCATACTTAGAACAGTGCTTGATGTACCTGTCACATAAGAGCTAGGTACCTTTGTTATCAGAATGTATCCAAATATTTGCCGTTGTTGTTTAGTCGCTAAGTTGTGTTCAACTTTTGTGACCCCATAGGCAGTAGCCCACCAGGCTCCTTTGTCCTAGGGTTCTCCAGGCAAGAGTACTGGAGTGGGTTGCCATTTCCTCTCCAGTGGATTTTCCTGACCCAGGGATGCAACCCTCACCTCCTGCATTGACAGGTGGATTCTTCACCCCTGAACCACCTGGGAAGCCCACCCGATGTTAACGTGTTCCTAAAGCCTGCTGTTCTCATTGATGCTTATCTGTCAGTGCAGGATGGTCAAGAATGACTCCTTTCCTTAAGTTGTCTTCTGACGAGTCTTCCTTTCTAATTTAAAAATCCCATTTCCACAAACACCATTGAAAGGAAAACCTGTGAATGATCCAAATCCTATTTCCATAAAACCATATATTTCACACCTCAGAACCAAATATAGCAACAGAATTTTGCTGCTCTTTTAACTAAAAATAATTTATACTGATTTTACACTTAGAGTAAGTACAACATTGTGGTTCAAATTGTGCTTTTTAATTCCACATCTAAATTTATGATTCAAATCTGGTGAATGTTTTACAAGAGAAGTGGTTATTAGTCTTGGAATAATTGTTCTATCTTTCTACTGTGTGAGAGCTTAATACAAGTTGTAAAATTTTTTAGACACTAAAGCAATCCCTGCATTTGTTAATCCTATTTATTAACTATCAAAATCTCTACAGGCAATAGAGTCATAGACTATAAATTAATACCAGGTGACTGCTAAATATACTGCTTTTAAAATTTGAACATTTTCCTGTAATTTTCTAACTTTACTTTGAATTCAAAATGCTTTTTCTTAAATAGTTTCTCAGTAAGTATTTAGCGTTGTTCATGGTAATTAGACTGCAAATCTATTTTACTTTTTAGAATATATTATGGTACCATTTGCATGTATAATAGTTCTTTTTTCCTCAAAATGTGTGGGTTTGGTCTTTTAAAATGGTGCTCATTGGAGAGCTGTTGATTGTGAAGAGGTAGATGCTATGTAGATAACTGGAAGAGCTATATTACAACGGAAACAATGGAAGTTCTATAAACATGTTCAACATTAAAATTTTTATACTTTAAAATAAAGCAGAAATACAGCACACTAAATACATAAAATAACAGTAAGTTATACTAAATCAGTAACCATTGATACAATCATGTCGACCCCACCCAACTGTGATCCTAAATTATCCATCCAACGTCATGATAATTGTGATGATGACTATGATATGATGAAGATGAAAGAGGAAAAGAGGAAGAAGATGGATCCTATTGGAAAAGGAAAACCACCCTTGGGCTTATTCTCAGCAATTCATAAACCTTTATTTGTGAATATACTTATTTATTTAATTTTATCCCAAACGTTTTCTCTGTACTTAAATCTGTACTAATCTGATGACTGTTTTGTGAGTTTGAATAAAGCAATCTCTTCTGAAAGTACTTTCATCACATTTTTGCACAAAGCGCAAAATGACTCAAGGAAATTTGCCCTCCTTGCATATTCAAAAGCAGAGACATTACTTTGCCAACAAAGGTCCATCTAGTCAAGGCTATGGTTTTCTCAGTGGTCATGTATGGATGTGAGAGTTGGACTGTGAAGAAAGCTGAGTGCTGAAGAGTTGATGCTTTTGAAGTGTGGTGTTGGAGAAGACTCTTGAGAGTCCCTTGGACTGCAAGGAGATCCAACCAGTCCATTCTAAAGGAGATAAGTCCTGGGTGTTCTTTGGAAGGACTGATGCTGAAGCTGAAACTCCAATACTTTGGCCACCTCATGCGAAGAGTTGACTTATTGGAAAAGGCTCTGATTCTGGGAGGGGTTGGAGGCAGGAGGAGAAAGGAACAACAGAGGATGAGATGGCTGGATGACATCACCAACTCGATGGACATGAGTTTGAGTGAACTTCGGGAGTTGGTGATGGACAGGGAGGCCTGGCGTGCTGCAGTTCATGGGGTGACAAAGAGTCAGACACGACTGAGCAACTGAACTGAACTGAACTTTTCCCTCCTTGCGGGGGTGTCCCCAGCCATCGCGGTGTTTTTTTGTTTTTTTTTTTCTCCTGAAGTTCTGGCTTTATTCATGAAAAGCACTGATTTTCTTTGCCTCCTCAGAAAGTTTCAATCATGAAATTTCCCCCAAGTTCAGGCCCATTTGATGATGCCCTGAGCTCTCCAGGGTCCCTTCCGAGAGCCCCAGTCCCAGGCAGTTCTCTGGATAGAGAAGAGCCAAGCTAATTTTGGTCAGGCTGAAAAAACAGCTTCAATGCCTGACACCATTCAAATGTTCCCTGACCAAGTTTCTTCATCCAAGGATTCTCAGAGCACAGTTTTGCCCTGCTTATAATGCCAATCGAGGGAGACTATCTCTCCAACCCTTCTTTCTCAGTCCCCTGGCAGAGAGGACCATGAATAGTTGCTTTGAAGGAAATGAGAAGTGGAGATCATGGACGGTGGCCACAAATGGGGCCAGGTTGAGAGCAGCGCTGCTGAAAAAAGCTTGGAAACTTTGTTGCAGAGAAAAGGGTAAGAACTCTCAAAGCCAGGCAGGAAGAGAACACTCTGGTGACAATGTCTGTCATGCAACCTAAAAGCTGAGAGTTAGGTTTTATTTGGTGGGAAGGTTAGGACTCGAGCCCAGGAGACAGTATCTCAGGTGACCCCAAGAAAGCTGACTTGGAGGAGGCAGGGGAGGAGCCAGGCTATATACAAGTTTGCAACAAGGGGCAGGTAACCTGAATGTGAAAAGATTACTGTTAATTAAGAGACAACTAAATCTCTCCTATCAAGAGATTTCACTAAATCTTCTATGTATGGGAAGATGCAAGTGTCCAGGCTTGCTGAAACCGTTTCTTTCACATGCATCTTTTTTTTTTTTTTCAATAGAATGTCAGGCTGCCAAGGTTTATTGAGACAGGCACACACAATCCTCACAAAGGGCTAGTGTCTCCACTTGACAGATGGAGATACTGAGATGCAAGAAGTTTGGTATATAATCTGAAGTCCCACAGAGAAGAAAAGGCAAAATGGGATTCAAATTTGGACTTTTTTACTTCAAAGCCCCTCTCATGATGACGCTTACGAAGCTCTCTGTGTGTGATTTAACCGTCAGAAATTACAGAAATAAAAAAGATAGTACGTGAAACTGAGGAATCTTTGGGTAAAACTGGGAAATAGACTGTTTTCCTTTAGTTTCCCCCCAGCCTTTGCCCTGCCCTGCAAACTCAGCTCCTAACTCAGCTCCAAAAGCAACACAGCGCAACACTGCCCGACATCCCTTCATCTTCTGGAAGTTTCTTGAACTCTATTCCTATCTTAACTTCTTACTTTTGTGTCCTTTTTTTCCTAATAAGAAATTCATGAACACTAATCAGCCGTGAAATCTGCTCAGTCACGTCCGACTCTTTGTGACCCCATGGACTATACAGTCCATGGAATTCTCCAGGCCAGAATGCTGGAGTGGGTAGCCTTTCCCTTCTCCAGGGGATCTTCCCAATCCAGGGATCAAATCCAGGCCTCCTGCATTGCAGGCGGATTCTTTGCCAACTGAGCTATGAAGGTAGCCCCAATTAACTAATAAATAATAAACTATTGCTCCCCAATATTATTTTAACAAGAATTTCCTGCAAACATATACCTTGTTCCAGAGATGTATCTTGACTGACAGAAATTTCCCAAAACGTGGCCCTTCATCTTGACACACCTTTTGGTCAGTCTGGCCGTTCTGTCTCTGCAATTCCCTGTAAAATTGCTTGTCTTGACCACTAGGTTGGTCTGAGCAATCGCATCTCTCTAAGGAGAGGGTAGATAACTAGCCTTCTCACTGTCCTCCTAAGAATTCAAAGGGGAAATAAACATTATTTATCACAAGTCCCCGAAACTTGTAAGTAGCTGAGACTTGGGATAGAAAACATCCTGGAGGTCTTCAAATGAAAGTTAACATTTAGGAGGGTCTGCTTGATCCATGAGCTCTGGCGAGATTTTGACACTCTCTGACCTGACCGTATAAATAATGCAGCTGTGGCAGATAAGTGAAATAGCCCTGGGAAAGCTCCCCAGTTCTTTATCTGCAGCCTGGAAAGACAATGTGTGGCTGAATTTCCTTTCCTAAAGCAATCATGCTCCTGGACCTCTCCTGTGGATTTTGCCACTACAAACAAGCTGAGTTTTCCTGGAAAAATGTCAATTGTTCCATATAGAAAAGATTTGCAAAAAGGTTCCTTATAATCTTCCTTTGTACTGCTTCCCTTTCCGTCTAGAATAACATAACTTTACGAGGAAAGGACAGAGGAGACCATAACTAAATAATTACTCCATGAACAGCTCAAAAAGACCAGCTATGGTTTCACTCCCATTCAAAAGTGGAAATAATATTTCTTTCAGCTGCTGCCCATAACATATTTTTTGATGTGCATTGTGACGGGTAACCCTTGCCGCTATGGCTATTCTTCCATGAGGAAATGTCTCCCATGTCGGCAGAGGCTTTTCAGAATTCCCACAGGTAATTCTCTGTTTCACTGTTGTTTAGTCGCTAAGCCGTGTCCGACTCCTTTGCGACACCATGGACTGTAGCTCCCCAGACTCCTCTGTCTGTGGAATTTCCCAGGATATTGGAGTGGGTTGCCATTTCCTTCTCCAGGAGGCCTTCCTGATCCAGGGATGGAACCCACATATTTCCAGGCAGATTCTTTACCACTGAGCTACCTGGGAAGTGCCCAGTTCTCTGCATAATTCCTTATATTTAGGGACACAGTGAAAACTCCTTCTGTAGTTAGGATCTGTGGTTATAAATCAACAAAGACAACCAAGGTTTTCTAAAAGCTTTATTATGCAGCTTTCAGAGTGTGAATTTCTAAAGCTTATAAAACATAACTCATAGAAATGTACAGTGAGGGTATTTTAAACATTTATTTAACTCATGAATGAAGGAATTAGAAGGATGAATACTGGTTCAAAGGCAGAGACTAGTGTCTATGATCAGTGAGGAATAAAATTTTGAATAAATTTGCAAAGTTAGAAACAAAACTGGTAATTGTTTATGGGGAGGGGTCCCCCAAAATCCAAAGCAATAAAAATTTGGTCTTATCTCTGATTATCTTCTCTGCCAGGCAGAAATCATTTGCTCCCCATCCATCCATCTACGTTGTTTTCACACCCACATCGATAGTAAATATTCGATCAAATTGAAAGAAAAATTTTCTAGAGTTTCAGATGTCTCTTGGATGAATTCCGTAAATTGTTGGATGTTAGGCTAGTCTGACATTGAAAGATCACGCAATAATTTTCCCCTTTATTTTTGAGCTTTGGATAATTTTTAACCCTTCTTTCCTGGAATAACTGCAAGAGAATCATTGATGAAATGGGATTTTCTGGCTGTTAAATCCCAGAACTTCCCTGAAACCTCTTTCCGCAGTTTCTGCCTTTCCAGTGGAATTGTTGTTAATAGTTGACTTAGGACAATTCAGTGCCTTTGGGGAGTGGTGTCATTGGCCCTCAACACGGAGACTGTAATAACAATATTGATATCCATGTGTAGCCTTTGTTTCGTTTATTTTATTTTTCATTTTGTTAATTTATTATTTCATATGTAGGCTTTGAAGCGATTTCTATAATTTAAAAGAAGCTTTCATGTGCCTTGGTTTCTTTGTCCTCTCCTTGGATATCTACAGAACAGCTGTCTTTAGTCCAGTTATTTATTATAAATATTTCATAAATAGGCAAATTGTTTGGAATTCCATTTCCCTATTTGCACCAGTGACAAAATCAACAAAATTCTTTCAAAAAGAAGGAGACATTAACATGACCAAGAAAACCGAGAGAAGAATGTTGCAACGACCCTTGTCCCCCAGAAACACCTGCGGACAGTGGGCAGTGTGTCCGGCTGCCCAGGCCTTGTCCAGGCCTTGTCCAGGCCATGCCCCGCTGGGCACAATGGCCTGGCCTGAAAACAGCATTAAAATGCAAATGGAGGCCAGACCCGGAGAGCATCAACCCCTCCCAGCCCTGAGGCTGAAAAGACTTCCTTTCAGAGGCTTCTTCTCCAACTGCAAATGCCCACCCTTTGTTCCTCCGGTTCTTAGGAATTCCTCCTCCTCCTCACAGAAGCCCACATCATTTTTAAAGTGCAAAGAACCGATTTCATCCACAGGTCGTAACAGGAGGGGTATGTTTACCCAGCATCACAGGGGCCATCCCGGGAAAGTCCACCCACTGCTCTGGACCTTGTGCGAGGCCCGGGAGCCTATCAGTCTCTTTGTTTCCGCTTTTTGTTGGTGGTGGTGACTGACATATAGTTGATTTTCAGTGTTGTGTTAGTTTCAGATGTACAGAAAAGTGACTGTGTTATACATGCGTGCGTATCTATTTTCTTCAGACTCTTTCCCTTACAGGTTACCACTCAATATTGAGTCTGGTTCCTCGTGGTGCACAAGTCCTTGCTGGTTATGCTGTTTCAGTTTTACAAGACCTGTTACCCAGAATTTACAAGACTTTGAATATTTCTGAGAAACTACGCAACAAGTCCCAGGGATGCTGCCAAATGATACCTGTGTTAAAATCTAAACTTGGGTGGTATCTGCTTTCTTCTGAACGAGGAACTTTCACTCTGACAGGGTCTAAGAATTTCAATCCAGGCCCTTGTCTTACTGTTGCAGCCATGCGTTCCGGGAAACAAACTCACTCAGAAGGACAATGCAGATAGTGGAGGGCAGTTTATTACATCGGCAGGCCCAAGGCAGAGTCTCCTCTTAGCCAAGGACCCCGTACGTGCTCAAACCCAGCTCCACAAATTCCCTGAAACTCGTCTGCACAAAGGAAGAGAAAGATACAATCAAAGTTAACCCATGATTCATACGCCTCAAGCCTAGATAGTTAACACTGGACAATTATCAATAGGCCTGTGGTCACACCCCAACAGACATAATAGAATGTATGATTCTGTTCGGTCACACAGATAATTAGGGTATTCTTTTAGGCGATGGAAAGTCTAGGAACGAGCCCTGGGGCTCTTCCATCCAGGCGGGCCTGGTTTTCCAGATGGTAAGTCGTTTTTATAGATACTGGGCATAGAGCTCACAGTCCACAGTGCAGCCCGAGATGGAGCCTGTTCTGTCTGTCTCCTCCTGCAGTGCCTGGTCATCACAGCCCAAGGACTTGAACCCCTTCTGTTTCTCTGAGGTGGGGTGGTCCCGGGCTGGCCACCCCTGGTATGTCAGGTCCGGGGGCATACACAGAGCGGAAGCTGGGACAACCAGTCCGTGCACAGGTGCCTGCTGCCCCAGTCATCTCCAAGCCCTGAACATCATCCGGGCTGGGAGTTTCCGGCAGGGACTTTGGGGACCCTTTTTGGACCCTTGGTCACCTTCTGAGTGCTCCCAAGCTTCACAGCCAAGACTCTTGTAGGGAATTTAGTGCAAAATTGCCTTCAGTAGCACACTGGTCAGTGACCCGAAAGGCATTTATTCAACATGATGCAAGCTGACCACCCGATTCTCTTCTCTGGAAGCAGGAAGTAACTTCTCATGAGTCCCTGTTATTTTCTGATGATTGTTTCTTTGGAGACAGAACAGCTTGGGATTTTTAGTGAAGAAGCATAAAGAGTTTTCTTTTGCTGAACTTAGGTAAAGCTCAATTTTTTTAAAAATGACTTAAATATGGAGACTTGCTTATGGCCTTAAGTTGATTGGGAAAAGAAACAGTTAGAAGAGAACTGCTTATCTGATTCGTAATAATCCAAGGTCCCATCACTTCATGGGAAATAGATGGGGAAACAGTGGAAACAGTGTCAGGCTTTATTTTTTTGAGCTCCAAAATCACTACAGATGGTGATTGCAGCCATGAAATTAAAAGACGCTTACTCCTTGGAAGGAAAGTTATGACCAACCTAGATAGCATATTCAAAAACAGAGACATTACTTTGCCAACAAAGGTCCGTCTAGTCAAGGCTATGGTTTTTCCAGTGGTCATGTATGGATATGAGAGTTGGACTGTGAAGAAAGCTGAGCGCTGAAGAATTGATGCTTTTGAACTGTGGTGTTGGAGAAGACTCTTGAGAGTCCCCTTGGACTACAAGGAGATCCAACCAGTCCATCTTAAAGGAAATCAGTCCTGAATATTCACTGGAAGGATGGATGCTGAAGCTGAAGCTCCAATACTTTGGCCACCTGATGCAAAGCGCCAACTCATTGGAAAAGGCCCTGATGCTGGGAAGGATTGAGGGCAGGAGGAGAAGGGGACGACGGAGGATGAGATGGTTGGATGGCATCACCAACTCGATAGGCACGAGTTTGAGCAAACTCTGGGAGATGGTGATGGACAGGGAAACCTGTGTGCTGCAGTCCATGGGGTCTCAAGGAGTCAGTACAGGACTAAGTGACTGAACTAACACGTGGCCAAGTGGTGGTCTGCCTTTTGCCCCCGTATCATAGAATGTTCCATGTACACACACATCTGTCAACCTCTGGCCAGAGGGATTATGGTTGGCAGAGGTTGGGGGGAACTGACCTCATAACACCCCCTTCATTTTCCACATCAAGAGGCAGCTGAGAATTTTCGCCCATGTGCTCAGGCAGGCAAGAAATGGCTTGTCTTCATTTTCCTCAAATTGATCTGTCCGACTTCACAAGTTCAACCCTTGGGACTGGAGAGAATTGAGCCTCCTGTTTCGACTGCCTCCCCCTACCTCCCGTATTTCCAGGTTTCTGTGTCGCCGGCTCCCAGGGGGAGCAGGGCCTCTGATATTCAATCTGTCACGCGTGTGGCCTGGCAGTGACCTGCTCTGTGCTCCCTCCCGCAGCACTGGAAGCCCCGGCCAAGGCGGAGGGTGCAGGGCTGGGACCCAGACCCTTAAATGTGCCCCTTGGCCTCTCGGAGGCCCAGCCTCCTTCTAGGAATGTGCTCCAGGGGCAGCGTGCAGGTAACCCTTGCCCACAGGCCCGGTGGACATCAGATCTATTCTCGATCTGAGAAAATCTCTGCCTCTCCTTTTCACCTTTCCCAATCCCAGGCGTATTCAGTGAACTGAAACGGAACTGGGAAAGCTTATCTCCAGGCGGCACCAGATTGCCTGGCGCTTGTCCCTGTAGCTGGGAAGTATGGAGAAGCTACTTCTTGAAATGGGGTTAGATTTAGGGTCTCATCCGAAATCCAACAGTCAACTGCAGTGTGGTGGTATGCAGGTGAAGGGACCACGGAGGCAGACCCTGGCGGTCTCAGAGACATCCCCTTTCTGCTGCTGCCCCCTCTGTGCTCTGTGTCCTAAGGGCCTGGGTGCTGCAGGCAGGGAGCCCACGGTCCTCACACCTCTGCTTTCCAACCAGCTTTGGCCAGTGGAAACCCAGCAGGTGAAGGCAGGGCAGGAGGAAGGTGAAGCCCGGGGTTGTTCCCCCTCCCTTTGTTTGGGCAGCATCTCTCGAGATACTGAGTCTCCTCCCGCTGTGTGCCAGTTCCTGCCCCATAAGTCCTTGTGGTTCCAAATTCCATCCTGTGAAGTCTCTGTATCAAATTGTCTCTGTGCGCATTTAGAATGGCTGCTGTCATCCTGACCTGATCCTGATGTGGCCACTTATAACTGTGTGATTTGGGGCAGCTGTTTTAACCTTCTGTGGCTCAGCTTTCCCGTTTGGCAAAGGGGTAACTTTGGGAAGCTTTTGGGTGGCTTGGATGAGCTAATACTTGTGGTGGTGGTGGTGGTTTAGTTGCTAAGTCATGTCTGACTCTTGTGACCGTATTGACAATAGCCTGTCAGGCTCCTCCGCCCATGAAATTCTCTAGGCAAGAATACTGGAGCAGGTTGCCATTTCCTTCTCCAGGGGATCTTCCCGACCGTGGGCTTGAACCCGGGTCTCATACTTCGCCCCTGTTATTTGAACATCACATCTCTGGTGGCCCAGATGGTAAAGAATCTGCCTGCAATGCAAGAGACAGGGGCTTGATCCCTGGATAAGGAAGACCCGCTGGAGAAGAGAATGGCAACCCACTCTAGTATTCTTGTCTGGAGAATCCCATGGACAGAGCCTGGTGGGTTAAGTTCATGGGGTCGCAGAGAGTGAAACATGACTGAGTGACTAACACTTTCACTTTCATAATAAATAATAAGTTTTTACCAGGAAAAACTGCATGTGGGCTGAGCAGCCTCTGTAGATGGTAACTGCACATTGGACTCACCATCTGTGAATCACAGACTGAAAAAGCTGCTCCCCTTCCTATTCGTTCTGAACACATCAAGGGTTTCAGTTCGTTTTTCGTGAGTCTTCATCACATCCCTAACGTCCACTCTCCCTTTCCTTTCAAGAGAGAGTCGGTCTCAGATGTGTGGGAAGAATCTGATAGTATCATAGCATAGGTCTGTTTACACAGACTTCATTTTATAGCCAACTTCTAGTGATAGCAAGTGATACCAGTTTTTCATTTTAGGAGGTGATTTTTAAAGCATCCTTAACAATGAATTCATTTAAGTTAAAAAAAAAAAAGATTGAGAAAAACACAGAAGTAAAAATGTTTGCAGGTCTGGTGGTGCTCAGACGACCTCAGTGGGGAAGCCCTCTTCTGCAGAATGTGTTCTCTGGGTCTATACCACAAACCAGGACACTGAGCAACAAAGATAGCTTCTACCTTCAAGGCGAGCACAGTTCACAGCCAAGATCAACAGGAGTCAAATGACAGAGCAGAATTAAATAGCAACTAATTTGTTACAGATGCAAATTCTGTAGAAGTTCAAAGATGTGGGGGCCAAAGGGTGTTAGGAGAGGATGGAGCAGGAGACTAACGGGATGCCTGAGAGTGGACGCAGGTGCAGAGGAAAGGGGTGGAGCCCTGGGGAGGGCGCAGGGGCAGGGGGTGTGATGTGGGATGGCTTTTGAGTTCCTGGGGTAGAGCTCCAGCTCCGTGTCAGTGGGGTACTTCGGAATGTTAAGCAACGTGATGACAAACGAAGGGTAGGAAATGGAGAGTTCTGCACCATTAAGCATCAGCTTTGCAGGATAAAGCAGTCCTTACAGAATCATTTTTGGCAGCGACCTGCAGGCCCTGATTGACGCCAAGGCCCTGTAGAAGCAAACGCATCCAGCTGGGGAGCAGACTCCCTCATTGCGGTGGGAACCCCTCCCTTAGGGCAGAGCAGGGAAAGGGGCCAGGTGAGCTAGGGAGAAGGTCACGAAGGTCATCAGCTGAAGGCATTCAGCACCACAGCTCAGGGCTTAATGCGTCTTCCGGTGCTTCCATCTCGGCTCTTTGTGGATCGTGCCAGCAGCGACACAGCAGTGCTAATGTCTCTGGAGATCCCGACTGCCGTCCTCTCAGACACACACTCAAGCGATGGGGTTGCTGAGTCCCATGCTAATTCTACTGCTAATACTTTGAGGAAACTCCATGCTGGTTTTCATAGAGGCTGCACCATTTTCCACCCCCATCAACTGTTTCAATTGGCATCCTTGCCAACACACGCCTTGTGTTTTTTGATGATTGCCATTCTAGCAGCTGGGAGGCATTGAGCATCTTTTCACATGCCTATTGGCCAACCACTGATGAATGAATGGATAAAAAAATCATGTGCTCGATATACACAATGGACGTATGAAGGAAAACCTGCCATACGCACCACGTGGATGAGCCTGGTGGAAGGATGCTCAGTGAAATAAGCCAGACACAGAAGACAAGGACTGAGGGATCAGACTTACACAAAGCATTTGAGACAGTCAAACGCATGAAAGCAAAGGATAGAGTCGTGGTTGCCAGGGACTTGGGGGAGGGGAAGAAGGGATTTGCTAAACATGGGGATACAATGTCGGCTACACGAGATGAATAATTCCTAGAGATTTGCTGTACAGCATCACTGCTGACGGGAAAACAATACTGTATTGTACACTTGGTCTCTGTTGAGAGTAGATCTCAAGTGTTCTTACCACAGTGAAAGGAATAAAATAAAATGAAAAGAAAAGCTGTGAGATGAAATAAAAGAAAATAAATGAAATAAAATGAAATATAAGAAATAAATAGCATAAATTAAATGAAATAAAATTTGTCAGGAGGATACAGGAGTGAGAACCAGTCCTGGGAAGGAGGGGGTTAAATGATTTGTGTCAGACTGCAAACAAGAATTGGGTGCAACCCCTCCTGCAGCTTCCCACTAGGAAGGGGGTCATGGTCCATGAGGAGAGTGGGAAAGTGTTTTCTCTCATAGGGACATTTGTGCAGTGGTCTCCCAAGAGGGCACTTGTCAGGCTGAGGCTGTGTCTGTGGGGTCCTCGGATCGGTCTGATCTTGTTTCTGCAGGCTCTTGGCTCTGAAGAGACACGTCTGCATCTGGAGTGAGAAGTAGAAAGCAGTGCATACAAAATACACGTGCTGATTCCAAGATGGACAAAGAGGAACCCGAGGCTTGGGGCACTAGCAGCCAGGAGGAAGCTGTGACCCGAATATTCAGACCTCCCTCCAGAGGAAGGCTTAGCAACAAGGAGGAGCGCCGTTAACCCAACAGGGATTCCATCTTAATGAAGACCACAGTCCTTTGCAGCTTTAATCTGGTGGTCAGGTTTTTATATTTTACTGCAACTGACACGTGAAGATTCTAGGAATAATGCGAAGGCATCCTCTTCCCCTGCTTGTGGACCCTTTCCATGCATCAGAGGCGTCTCTTTGCAAACCATATCATTCATGAAATGGCCCTCGCTCTCCACCAAGGTAGCACATACGCAAGCCAACTGCATGGAGCAAGGTAAATAAACCGTGTTTACAGAACAAAATTTCTTCTGTTCTAGACATTGAAGATAAAGGAGAGAACCTGCAAACGGTACACTTATGCTCATTATAAACTACGTGGGGTAGACCCCGATTGAGCCATGTCTGTGCAGGGAACAGTGGGATGAGGGAACAGCCTCAATACCCACACAGCAGAATAACCCCAGGGCAGCACTCTCAACCTGGTCCACTCATTCTGCCCAGATGCTCCAGAGAGGAAATTGCAATGAGGTGTGTACCATCTGGTTCATAACAGAGCCGAGCAGGACCTGGTAACAATATCCCCCCATGTAGGCTTTTAAAATAATTTCTTCTCCCTGAGCATAAAATGACTTCTCCATCTGTCTTATGAAAACAGGAGATAAATAAATGTTTATTCAACCTCATCCCTGTCAGAGTCATTGTTCTTTAGGAAAAAGTATAAACTGTCTCCACTGTGGACTCCGCAGAGTTATCTGTAGTAGATGAAGCTATCAGCCTTTGCCAGAGTTTTATGCGAGACGGGAAGTATTGCAAATGCATTCACACCTTATCCATTTTATAGGAGCAGCTGATAATATGAATATGGAGAAAGGTGTTGCAAATAGTGGTTCTGTTTGTTGATCCATTTTACAGCCAGTTTGACCAGCTTCCACTAAGCCAGCCGACGTGAGGGGTGGGCTGGGGGTGTCTCAAATTCCCTCTTTCCTTTAACTTTTTCTAGGTCCTCATTCGCTGGGGCCTTGCTACCTGCTTCAGGGCCTTTTACCCTCATCTTAGGCCACCCCCTAGTTTGAGACAGGAGGGTTTCCCTATGGGCTGCAGTTACTCTGGGACCACAAAAGGTCACCATCTGCAACCTTGAGAGGGTCTTCCCCACTCCTCAGGGGCCCATCTCACTCCTGCTGGTGGTTGCCGTGCAGATGAAATGAAATGTACGTGTGGGGTTAGTGACAAAGGCAGGACAAGTGGCAAGTGTTCTAAAAACAGAGCACAAACCAGGGCAGGATGGGAGGGAACAGAGATGTTCTTAGTAATTACTCTGAGGTTATAGCATGAAAGGATGGTCTTGGGCAAGCAGGATGTGCAGTCCCTCTCTGCACAAGCATTAGCTGCTATTATAATTAAGATTCTTATCATCATCATTATTTCCTGGAACCTCCCAGCTACCCCCTCTCCACCCTGCCTCAGATGGAGCAGACACGAGCTCTAACTTCACAAAGAAACAGAAGCCCTTGGACCAGAACCCTGTCTTCCACCTTCTGAGTCTGCCGATGGCTGACCAGCCTGCCCTGCTGCCCCAGGAAGTGGGGGTTTCCCTCCTCCTGAGGCTCTGCTCTGCCCCCTCCCTCCACCATCGCCTTGTCCAGGTCCTTGCCAGGCCTCTTCTAGCTTATAAAGTGGGAGGCAGAAAGGCCAAGAGGAGACTCCACTTAAAAGATGGTGGCCTTGGACCACAGCTTTAACTCTGTGTCTTTTTCCTAAATTGTCAGGTGGGAAGAGTAGCAGAAGCTCCCTCATAGTGAGTGATATGAGGGCTGACCAACCCATAGTATGGCAAATATTTTGAAGAGCCGTCTGTATCTAAGTGAAAGTCGCTCAGTCATGTCTGACTCTTCGCAACCCCGTGGACTATACAGTCCATGGAATTCTCCAGGCCGGAATACTGGAGTGGGTAGCCTTTCTCCTTTCCAGGGGATCTTCCCAACCCAGAGATTGAACCCAGGTCTTCCACATTGCAGGGGCTGAGCCACAAGGGAAGCCCTGGCCCATAGTAAATACTCACTAAACATGGGCTACAATCAATCAGCAGAGTTTCCTCCCAACAAGCCTCTCTGGGTTCCATCTTGCTCCCCCCAAGTCCTCTAATGACATTGTTTTATGTAATCCTCTTCACAACCCTATGAGGTAGCTTGTAATTATCTGACTTAATAGTCCTATAGCTACTGCGTGCTTGATTCTGGATCAACTGCTGGATATACTGGGGGGATGCAGAATTAATAACAGCTCCTGACCTCTGAAAGCCCACGTGACAAAGGAAATACATGGGAAGTGAGTGGGTGTGTCATCCAATGAGCAACAGAGAGGGAGGTACAGGCTGGTGGGTCCAGAGAGGACTTCTGGACTTCCACCATCCTGGTAGTTCCCCCAGGTCTGCTGATCCTTTAAGGGGCACCCCAAATTGACCCCTTTCTACCAAACGTGAGGAACTGGCAATTGGCTGTGACTCAGGGCTTGAGCAGGAATTGGCTGAGCCAAGAGAAGGCCAAGACCTTTCCAGGAGGGCATGCCCAGAACCTTGGCAGGGAAAAGCGTGGCCCCATCAGAAACTACGAGAAGAACAGAGTCACGAAAGCTGAGTGATCAAGAAGGGAAGGAAGGCGGGGATGACCCAACCTTCTGTTTCTAGGGCTTGAAAGCCCCAGGGGCGTCTGGAAGAGGGGAAGAGCATCTCACTGAGGTTCATGGAGACAGGTCAGGCAGGAGAGCTGGTGGAGGGGAGGCGCTGGGCCTGCTGGGGGGCAGCCACTGTCCCCAGCGGGACCACCCAAGCTTGGGCCGTGAACGCCTGTGCAACTGTAGACGCGTGACGCAGAGAGCGGGCCAGCCTCGGGGGCGAGAGCAGCATGAGCACCGATGACGAGACTGCAGAGTCTCGCCAGCCCCAGGGCTCAGAGAGCTTTATCTGAGTTATAAAGATAAAGAAATACGACATTTCTTAATCCCGTGTCATGAATCAATTCTGACTTGGCTCAGCTCCACTCGACAAAATGTCTGTGGCCACCTGTTCGCTGAGCACTGCGCCCCCAAGCCTGCCTCCAGCCCCGGCTCCTGTCTTCCATCTCCAGCCCTCGCCATCCTGGTAGCTCCCCCAGTTCTGCTAATCCTTTAAGGGCCACCCCCAAATTGACCCCTTTTAACCAAATCTACAGAAGCTGTGGCAGCCTTTATTTCCTGGGCTTCAAAATCACTGCAGATGGTGACTGCGTACATGAAATTGAAAGACGCTTGCTTCTTGGAAGGAACGCTATGAAAAACCTAGACGATGTATTAAAAAGCAGAGACATCACTTTGCTAACAAAGGTCTGTCTAACTATGGTTTTTCCAGTAGTCATGCACAGATGTGAGAGTTGGACCATAAGGAAGGATGAGCACCAAATAATCGATGCTTTCAAATTGTGGTGTTGGAGAAGATTCCTGAGAATCCCTTGGACAGCAAGGAGGTCAAGCCAGTCAATCCTAAAGGAAATAAGCCCTGAATACTCATCGGAAGGACTGATGCTGAAGCTGAAGCTCCAGTGCTTTGGCCACTGATACGAAGAGTCGACTCATTGCAAAAGACCCTGATGCTGTTAAAGATAGACGGCAGAAGGAGAAGGGGGAGACAGAGAATGAAGTGGTTGGATGGCATCACTGACTCAATGGATAGGAGTACGAGCAAACTCCAGGAGCTAGTGAAGGACAGGGAAGACTGGCGTTCTGCAGTCCATGGGGTTGAGAAGAGTCGGACATGACTTAGCAACTGAACAACAATTGTGCCTTCCAGCTCCCACTAACTTTGGTACCTAGTGAGGATACCTGATAAGGATACAAGGATGTGATTCTCATCCTTGTAATATTAATGGTAAGACACCGTCATGCCCAGCCCAGGTATCCTGCACATGTGTTCTCATGTCCTCCATGAATACAGCCTCAGACAGGCCTCAGACAGAGTAGGAACTCAAAAAAATATGAGTCCAATTTTCAGAGGCTCCTGGGTCATGACCCACTATATTACTTTCGTGGACGGTGCAGAACAGGGTGCCCAAAATATTGATGATTCTTCATCACTGCATTTGTTTGCCCATACTTTAATTTATTCATCCCCCGAAGATTGATTGGGTGCCTGCTATGTTCCAAGGACCACATGCAAGATGTTTTTGATAAGAAGAGAATGTTTTAACTGAACAGAAATACTAACAGAGTTGCTTTTGGTTCTTTTTTTTTTTTTTTTTAATGGATGGATATTTTCAACCACGGTTCTCTGTTTCTGATTTCTCAGGAACCTCTGACTATACAGCCGACCTGGCTAAAGTGAAGGGAATCTGTTCCGCATGGTGTAGGCTTCTGGGGACTCTTTGGGGACCTCACAGTTTGCTAGCTCACCATACAGCATCTCCCCCCGAGTGTTCTTTTCAGATCTTGGCAAGTATTAAGAGAAGAGTCAGCAGGATTCAGACAAGCCTTCGGAAATCCTTACAGTAAACCAGCTCTATTCTGCATCTTCAAACACAACCCCCTTCTCAATCAAGGATTTCTTCCTCTGTCCTTCCCGACTTCCTAAACAATTTCCTTCAACCTCATTTTATGTAAACACAAAATTCCCCTGGTGACCCCTTCCTGTGTGTGCTTTTCCCACTGGCCTCCACACCAAGTAAATATTTACTATTCTTTATTTAGCATCTACCATTGTAAGCCCTGCAGTCACTCATAGTTTGTCAATAATGCCTATGGCAAAGGCGAATTTTGTGTCCTGGAAGGCCCAATTCCTTTTAGACACTAATTTTTCTTTTGTCCAGAATAGAAGTTTGTTGTAGAAAATGCCAAAAAAAAAAATGTAGATAAACAAAGGCAAACATTATTGATGATCCCACCAGCCTAGAGTGAATCACTGTTTCAAAACTTTTGAAAGTCTGTTCAATAGAACGTAGTGGGTCCAGAACTCAGTTCTGATGAAGGATAAGACATGCTGTTTACTAAATGCATTCCTTTCTTAACCATGAATCATGAGCCTGTCTTCATGAACATTTTTGCAGGATGATTCCTGAGACTCAGTGTCTAAAAGTAGAAGTTTAAGGTCAAAATGTACCCAGCTTTCAGCAGGTTTTGCCACAGATTCTTGTATTATTAATACCTCTCAGAGCCTTGCACCAATTAACACTCCTCTCAGCTGAGAGCATCCTGCCTTCCTCCAGCTCTGCTAACACTGGCTGGACTATTCCTTCACAGCCTTTGCCAGATGGATATAAGAAATCCTTATCTTGCTGTTTCATTTTTTGAAACCCGTGTAAAGAGGGGGTCTGGTTAACGAGATAAGTCAACATGGCAGCTGTTCCTCCATTATGTTAGGAACACACAGAAGGGGTCTCGTACTGTGTCCCCAAACATGTAAGTCAGTAATGAGTTTGGATGGAGAGACGAGCGCTGGAAGTGGTTTATGTGCAGGACTGCAAAGGCACTTGAATGCTTCTACACACGTGAGTCAAACATGAAAGACTTTGCCAACTAATCGACAAAAGTGGTGTGTATCGGGTGCCTACTGTGTTCCAGGCTCTCTGCTGCCCTTTCCAGTCTCACTGGCAGGTTGGGGGTGGGAAGAGGAAGATGACAAGCAAGTAGGCAAATGCAGAAGGGAACCCCTGACTGTCGTGAGGGCCGAGACGAGTAGAGCCGGGAAGGTTTGCCTTCTTGTTGAACGCATGACTTTTTCCAATGAACTGACCCAGGGAATGATTGAATTCAGCAAACGTATACAGACTATCTGGTGTATTTCAGGGGCAAAAAGTGAACAAGACTTGGCTCCTTACTTTAAAAAGTTCTAATCAGTTTGAGGCACAGAAGTTAAGGAGAAGTAGAAACCTAAGGGCCGTTTCTGACTTTCTGGTTGGACAGCAATATATGCCTCTCCGGTGCCACAGCAGCATGGTCATCTGGACAGACGCTGTCTCCACTGCGTGAAGAATTCAGCCTTGCCCAGGGTCAAGTGGTTGGTCAACCTCCCAGCTGGGACTCATCCAAGGCCTTCTGACGCCAATGCTCGTGTTCCGGCCATGACACTCCTCCCACTTCGAATGGAGAGAAGAATCGGAGAAGAAAAGGCATTGTGGAGAGAGAGCAGAGGTGAAACGGTCATCTGGTTGATTACACAAACTGAATCTGATATTCACAACTGTCTGCCTGATGCCAAACCACCGGTCCAAGCATCCAGTTCAAATAGGCGGCCACATCCTGGGAAAATACTCATTAGACCCATTCTTTGGTGCTAACTGCTCAAACCTGGCTCTGCACTTGCATTATTTTTAATTTTCATTTTTCATTTCCGGCTAGTTGGACTAATGAGCGAGTTCACTAGGCTTTAAGTCAGAAGGCTTGGAGTTGACCTAATAGAGCCAACCTTCCACCCAGAAAAAAATATCTGATTTCTATTTACTGCACTCTCTGTGGGAACAGAGGCAAGTGCACATTAAAACCCAGTAAAAATCATCCTGCTAAAATGAAGCCTACAAAGAAAAAATCTGAGACCAGAGTGTCGGAGAACAGAAACACACAGCTTTGAAACCCTGAACAGAGGGCCTTCATTCGCTATAACTCTCCCAAATGGAAGCAAATGGATTTTCCTCTAGATACGCTCAGATCGAAGTCAGCTTCTGTTTCAAACGCCCCCTTGAGTCTGTCAAGGCGTTTCTCTCCTGTTTTCCAGTTTATTGGGGAGACCACACACACTTCACAAGGGTCCCTGCGGTGGTTCCCTGGGGCTTCTGGGTCAATCCAAAGTCACTGATGACAGATGACGAACAGAGCAATGCCGATGGCCGTGCTCAGGAGCATCTCTCTGTCTGCTCTATGGATGAGAGTGGGACTGGGGCAAAGGGGAGAAGAGCAGACAGAAAGTGTGGAGGGGTGCTGGGGGGAGGGAGGGGAGAAGAACTGGGAGAGGCAGAGAAGCCCCCGAAGAAGGCTTCAAAACCAGGGGTTGCTCGTCTTTAAACTGGGGATAATAGGGGGCTATCCTGGTGGTCTAGTGACTAAGGCCCCACACTCTCAGTGCTAGGAGCCTGGGTTCCATCCCTGGTCAGGGAACTAGACCCCACATGCTGCAACTAAAAATCCCACAAGCAGCAGCAAAGACCTGGCACAGTCAAATAAATGAACTAATGAAAATACTTTTAAAAATAAATAAATTTGGTACAATAAACCCCGGTTCTGTACGGAAGATCTGGAATTTCGCATTCTCCTCATTTGTAGACACTTGCACGCTGCTGATCCTCTACACCAATTTATCCACATGCCTTGAACTCCGGCTCTCCAAAGGGCTGTGCAATGACCAGTTTTGATGTGGAAAAGATGCGTTTCTATGATTTGTGAGTACGTTCAACTAAAAAGATACAGTGACTTGGCTTTGTTTGAATGAAATTGAGTGAAATTTGTTCTTCGGCAGACGCTGAGCCAGGAGCCTCCTGGATGTTAAGTACCGCCCCCTGGAGCTCCGCCCACAGAAGGAGCTGGAGGAGGACATCTCGCTGAGCAGGCAGAGTTTGCCCCTGAAGGAAACAAGTTAGTGATCTGCAGCCCCTCCTCTCTCCTTCGACAGCCCCCTCTCCCCTACCAGCCCTGTTCCACCTGATGTGGCAAAAGCCTGACCTCAGCAAACCTTCTGCCCATTGATCAGATGATATTCGGTGACAGTCTGGGTATGTTCATGGGTGCTTCCATTTTAGAAAGACACTTTAACAGAAAGTGATGATCACAAGAATTTCAGGTATTGAGCTGCACCCCACAGGCCTGCAAGCCTTGTAGTTGCCCAGCCACAGGATGGAAGACAGAACCCAGAGTCAGCACTAGGAAGGTCAGTGATTTATTGGACAGGAAATCTTACAAGTCAGAGCTGAAGGTCTGGAGCGACACCCCACCACTTATGGCTGGTGACAGGCAGGATGTGGCAGCAGTCTTGGAGACACGGAGGAGGAGGAGGTGGCTGTCAGTTACAGGGTACATGATGTCACAAGGGCTCCCGGTTGCCAGGGGGACTGGGGCGAGGGCCACTGTTCTCCCATTCACGGTCTAACATACTGGAGCACATCTGGTCCAAGGACAGGAGCAGTCATTAGCTGGTGGGGACCCAGGGGGTCAAGATGATCATGCAGGTGGTTACTGATTAAATTTCCCACTTAGGCGGGGAGGCAATTGTGCACCGTAGGTGAGAGTGAGTCAGGGCTGGGTCCTGCAGGGGATTTACAAGGAGCGAGAGAGCGGCCATCACATGGGACCTGACCATCTTGTGGGTGGGAGTCAGGAGGGGCCCCTAGAGGCAGGCATATTGCAGCTGAGTCTGAAGAATGTGCCTGGATAGGGGAGCGGAGGCTGGCGGCTTCTTGAGCCAAAAGAAAGACAGACACGTGTTCCCGGCTGAGACAGAGGGATGGACTGCAGGTGGGGATGTGTCTGGAGACGGGCCTTGAGTCTGGTCTTACTCCAGGGCAAAGTGAAACCCCTAGAGGTTTTTGGAATGAGACACTCAAAGAGGGTCTTGGGTGATTTATTTGTATTTATTTATATCTTCAAAAATTCCTTTAAAACTTTTTATAACATGGTTCTCACAATACCATTAGAATAATTTTTACTCTATAGGACCATAATATAATGTTATATAATACAGTGTTTTAGTTAAAAACCAGACATAAAATCACAAGTGTGTGCTGGTCTCAGGCATAAAATCTGCAGGAGGGTGAGGAAGCCTAGAGGGTGCATAGACTCTCATAAGAGTTTGTGTGGCATGTGGGATGGGAGGGGCTCGCACTGACCTTTCACAGTTGTTTTCACATTTTCCTCTGTGTACAGTTTGGAATGAGTCTAAATAAATAAGAATCTACATCCCTAAGCATTGATAGATACCATCTGTAAGATAGCCATCCAGTCTTCTACCTTGAGAGCTTGCCCAGAGTACCAAGTACTCACCTTATTTTCTCTATCTGGAAAAAAAAGAGAGAGAGAGAGAGAAAGACTGTGCATTATATATTTGTGAAATAAACAGGATCCTGACTGGGCACAAGTGGTAGAAAATAGCTGATGGGAGGATTTAAATGTCACCAAGGCAACCAGCTGAGGACTTCTCTGGTGGCTCAGAGGGTAAAGCAATTGCCCACAACGCGGGAGACCTGGGTTCAATCGCTGGATCGGGAAAATCTCCTGGAGAAGGAAATGGCACCCCACTCCAGTACGCTGGCCTGGAAAATTCCATGGATGGAGGAGCCTGGAGGCTACAGTCCATGGTGTTGGTCGCAAGGAGTCAGATGCGACTGAGCAATCTCACTCACTCACACTCGTAGCAACCAGCTCAGGACCACCTCCTGATGCCTGTTGCTCCCAACACTGTTTTGTGAACTGTGTTCAGGTCTGGGAACATTCTTATTAAAGAAAGGAGGATGATGTTGTGGGTCTGATACCATCGGAAGAGGCAAAAGCGGAGATCACGAGAGCCACCTCTCTGAAGCCTGTGTTTGCACGAGCCCAGGTGTGTAGATGTCGGTGGTTTCCGAAGCACCGTCGCGTGTACTGGGCCATGTGACCCCCACACAGTTCAGCATGATGTGTGGCAAAACAGGATGAAAGAGTCTCCCATCCTTGGCGGGGTTCTGAGGACAGGTCTGGACCTGGCAGGTAGCAGTGCCAGTCACTGGAGAATCAAAAGCCAAGCGGTGGAGTGTACTCAGGGGAGCCTTGGGCAGGCACCGCTTCTGGGGAGAGGAAGACTTCTTACAAGCAGGAAGCACTTCTTGGAGGCTCACTGGTGAAGGGAAGGCAAACTCGCAAGTGGTAGAAATGGAGGATCTAAGGAATAAACAGCCCTGAGTGGAAACACCCGTTGTTGGTTCTGGATTATTCTAATATAAAGTAAACAGCAAACGGCAGACAGCATCCATGAAATCTTCTCTAATCCACAAAAAGTTGGAAACAAAATCTTTCAGCTAATGAAAACATTACCTGCAAACAGCAGTAAAAACATATTGAGAAATCACTAACTACTAGAAGAAATGGTCAAAGGAGTAAAAATTGGTTCCCCGTCCTATTAAGAGAGCCATATCTCTGTCACATCTCAAAACATATTTGACTCATTGGTAGGGACATTTTCTTCTGGTCCCGGCAGTGTTTCCTGCAGTCTCCTTCTGTTCACGCCTTTGTTGGATTGGCTTTCACGCTTCCAAGTTGGAGGCACCCTCAAACGTCAGTGTCTTTGCTCATCATTCAAATTTAATGTGGGACAGCGACAAACTCCTCAAGACTGCTGATGCTGGAGAGCATCTGTCGACTGGTGGGGCTCCTTGCAAGCTAAGGGAAGCAAATCAGTGGCTTTTATTCGGCATTCCTCAATGTCAGTACCTAGACATCTTTATTTTAGGTGCTTACACATGGCGGCCAACATTTTGGCAACCATGCTGGGGAGGAGAACCGGAGGTCTCACTGTGATGTATTAAGATTTTTGTTTAAATTCTGACTCTCACCTGACTATCTCACCTGACTATCACCTATGTTTGGTGATCCCAAGACCAGAGCTTCTCTATCTTCTTCCTGGAGGCAGTAGGTGAAGGTCTGGGCTGTGTACGTGAGGGGTTAGGGATTTCCCCTCTGTTAACAGCCCTCTCTATACCCCTCCAGTTTCTGCCCCGTACCTCCCTGCCGCCATCCCTGCCTGAGTGCTGAGACCTTCAGAGGCCGTGTGGGGTGGACCGCCAGCCGAGTGCTGCTGCTGGTTCTTCCTTCCGAGTTCCCTTAGATGGTGTCTTTTTTAAATCTGCTTCGTTCATCCAAAACGTCTGTCTGTCGAGGTCTCCTGTCCTCTGCTGTTTCTATTGACAGACTCACACACTGAAAGTGACATTTTAGTATAGTTTGGGCAGGAGAGGAGACAGGGGGTTGCGGTCAGTACACCATGTTTAGCCAGCAGTCTAGGAAGAGAGGTGGATGAATTCACTGGACAGACAAGGACACCAAAGAGGAACAGTCAAGGGAAAGGAATACAGCTTTGCATCTCGACTGCCACTGACCCCCCTCCCTATTCTTCCATGCTTGGTCATGCTCTCTAAGTCCCAATCTGAATGTCATTAGTCTCTGTATTAGTCAGCAGAGTTGACCCAGCTGCAGTAACAAGTAGCCCCAAGGTTTCTGTGGCTTAACACAACAAAAGCTTGTGTTTTTTTTTCTTCTCATGTCACATGACCAGTGTGGACAGTTAGTGGGGCTGTCATTTTAACCACCCAGGAACCTAGTTGAAAGCCCAGACTTCATGATCACCAAGGCAAGGCAAGTCACACGTCCTCCAATTTTAACAGAGGAGAGAAATGTAACCCTAAGTGTTCAGGAGAATAAGGATGCCTATAAGTAGCCCTGATGACCGCCAAGCTCTTAAGACCTAGAGCACAACTCACATGCTACTCGAGCGCTTTGTGCCTGTCGCTGCCCAGAACACTTGTAAAAGTACAAATATTGAATTGTACGTTTTGGAAGTCCCCTCCTGCTCCGCCAACACTGAATGCCTCAAAGGCAGAGGCTGAATGTTAACCACGTCTCTAACTGCAGAGCACAGAGCTGAGGCTGGATCAGACCATGTGCCGAAACAAATACACATTTTTCACTACTCAAGTTTTGTTCACATCTGATATTTTTAGTATACTTACAGCCTTCAATAAATCAGTCCTTCCTTTCCTGAATTTCCAGAAGGAATGGGCATCATTTCTGAGCTCATATGACTCCTGGAATCTCAGGACAGCTAAAGAAGTGTGATGACATGACATTGGATAAATGACCAGTAGAATTAAGACATTAACAAATATGTCATTGGCTTTCTAACTGCAGAACGGTGAGAACGCTCACCGACTAGGTGAGCGGGAAATCTTCTGCCTGATAAGTAGGTTAAATGTCATCTTTTATGTCATATTCACTTTTTTCCAGAAATACTTTGAGTGTGCCGTCCTAGGTCATTGGTGCAGACACTCGCATAAACATGCTTACAGAAAAACACACTGACCTTCGTATTTTAGTGAACTTTTGCTCCTTGGTAAGGATAAAAGCTCATGTCCCTTTCCTTAAAAAGTGTAACATTCCAGAGTTATAAGGCCTCCATAATTTTCCTTCTTGCTTTGCTATTTTTATAACCAGAAATAGCAGATGGGAGTGATTCATGAATTCCATTAACAATGGTAAATTTTTAACAAGGGAACCTCCCTTCCCCACCATCCACTCCCTTAATCTCCTTATCAAATTAGTACCTTTATTTTCACAACAGAATGGCATTCCTCCCCTGTAGTTCATGCTCAGTTCAAGCCCTGGTGGAATTCGACTTTACTTCTCACCATTAGTTTGGAAGAGTCTGTACGTCACGTGATGCAATTTGCAGTTATTTATGGGGACCAGGCCTGTTCACAGAGACCAAGAATTTGACAATTGCTACCAAACAGTGTTTCCAGTTCCTTGCTTTGCTTGCATATACCCTCCAATAACATTGTCTTTTCCTCTTCTCCTAAATCGTCCTGAAATACAAAGGCTGGATTCAGAAGGGGTGAATTCTCAATTACCCCTGCCATCTGGCATCTGAATCATTGGAGACTCCAGGCCAGAAAGCATCTGATTCTGTCCCCCACCCCACCCCCAGCCCCTGGTCACCTGAGAGAGGTGCTGGGCTGCGCAGGATCCACAGCTAGAGGCAGCTTCCACCGCATTTTAAGGCCGTTATCAAGGTGATAGAGCGCACAGCACAAAGATGGGAAAACACAGAGGCCTCCAGAAGCAAGCCTCCCAGAAATCCTGGCAGCTAACATTCTGTTCCTCCTCTTCCCCACTGTTCCCTCCCTTTCCCCCTTGTTTCTTCCTCTCCTGTGTCTGACTGTGTGCTCAGTCGTGCCTGACTCTTCCTTACCCTCTGGACTGTAGCCTGTCAGGCTCTTCTGTCCAAGGGATGCTCCAGGCAAGAATCCTGGAGAGGGTTGCTATGTCCTCCTCCAGGGGGTCTTCCCCACCCAGGGATCGAACCTGCATCTCCTGCACTGCAAGGGGATTTTTTACCCATTGAGCCACGTATGTATATATATATGTGAGCTTTCCTGGTGGCTCAGCAGTAAAGAATCCACCTGCAATGTAGCAATTTCAGGAGACATGGGTTTGCTCCCTGGGTGGGGAAGATCTCCTGGAGGAGAGCACAGAGACCTACTCCAGTATTCTCACCTAGAGAATCTAGGTGGACAGTGGAGCCTGGTGTACTACAGTCTACAGGATCACAAAGACTCAGTCACAACTGAAGTGACTCAAAACACAAACACACATATATTAAACACAATCACATACACAAAAAATAGGAGTCAAACAGTAATAACTGTTTTGAAAATTACTTTTTAAGCTTACGAATAGATCACAAACATTTTCCAATAAAATGAAATGTTTTTTGAAAAAAATGTGAATTAGTGATTGATAGGAGGTATTTTCTCAAATGGATGCAGCATTCAGTTCAGTTCAGTTAAGTCACTCAGTCGTGTCCAGCTCTTTGCTACCCCATGGACTACAGCACGCCAGGCCTCCCTGTCCAACACCAGCTCCCATGAGTTTACTCAAACTCATGTCCACTGAGTCGGTGATGCCATCCAACCATCTCATCCTCTGTTGTCCCCTTCTCCTCCCACCTTCAATCTTTCCCAACATCAGGGTCTTTTCAAATGAGCCAGCTCTTCACATCAGGTGGCCAACATATTGGAATTTTAGCTTCAGCATCAGTCCTTCCAAAGAATATTCAGGACTGATCTCCTTTAGGATGGACTGGTTGGATCTCCTGCAGTCCAAGGGACTCTCAAGAGTCTTCTCCAACACTACAGTTCAAAAGCATCAATTCTTCGGTGCTCAGCTTTCTTCACAGTCCAACTCTCACATCCATACATGACCACTGGAAAAGCCATAGCCTTGACTAGATGGACCTTTGTTGGCAAAGTAATGTCTCTGCTTTTTAATATGCTGTCTAGGTTGGTCATAACTGGAGGAGGGAATGGCAAACCACTTCAGTATTCTTGCCTTGAGAACCACATGAACAGATGCAGCATACTTTGTTTAAATAAATTTTGATCATTGAGTCCACATAGTTCTTCTATATTTTGCTTTTATAACTTAAGAAGCAACATGCTATCTTTTAGGTAGTTATTTTGCAAATCTCTGACCTTAACTGAGGTTAATTTGCTGAAAGTGGAGTTACAGCGCTTCTCTTTGGAGCCACAGTTTGGAGGATCTGAGTGTGTCCCAGGGTTTGGACATGCTCAGATCCTCTGCAGAACTGAACATTCTGCCAGCAGTAGAGTTGTCTGTTAGCTGAAGCAGCGCCAATAAGGAGTCTCATCACTTTAAACACATTTTTGATCATTTGATCTGTAAAATGGTGTTTCCTTGTTATAAGCTTCATTTCACTGATTCCTAGTATAGTTAAAACTTCTTTTTTAATATAAATTTATTTATTTTAATTGGAGGTTAATTACTTTACAATATTGTATTGGTTTTGCCATACATCAGTATGACTCCGCCACAGGTATACATGTGTTCCCCATCCTGAAACTTCTTAATTACTTTTTTTTGGTTACCAAAGTAATAAATGATCACTGTAAAATGTGCAACCACGTTAAGCTAAAATACTCAACTTTTTAAACTATTTCACAAACTTGATTTTTTAAATACAATTTATTCTTTAGAGCCATTTTAGACTCACAGGAAAATTGAGTAGAAGGTACAGAGATTTCCCATTTATCCTCTCTGCCTCTCGCCCCTGTCCTCCCCACCACACATAGCCACCACCGTCATTTGCATCCCTCACAGGAGCGGAGTATGAACCTGCATTGACACGTCCTCATCACCCAGAGTCCATGGTCTACATTAGGGTTCTTTCTTGACGCTGTACATTCTGTGAGTTTGGACAAATGTATAATGGCATGTATCCACAGTCTCGTATCATGCAGAGTAGAATACTCGACTTTTAAGTAAACATTTTCTATGATCTGACATTCCTAAATTAATCATAGTTTAATAGTATGAAGTATCCTGTTTCAGACGTCTTTTTCTTCAAACTATACTGTCCGGGTTTTCTCTTCTGGATCCAAAGGAGTTTATTAAGCCTGTTATTCTTAATAGGCAAGTTTATCGTCAAAAAGAACATTGGTGCCAATTATCATTTCAGGGCTCTGTGTGCTCAAGTGCATTTTCTATTTTTGCTTCAGATACTGTTTCCTTTAAAGGATGCGAAGCTTCTGTGCCCCTCCTGCTCTGCACCAAGTCAGCCTGGTCAGATCTATGGAGGATTCTACTGAAGGAATATGGCATAATTTATCCATTTTCCCTTGTATGAGCGTTTAGGTCTTTTCTGACCCATCCTTATTTATGCAACATTCTGTGGGATCTATTGTGAGTTAATGAAATGCAGGAATGGAGGGTATAACCATCATCAGCTAGATTATCAAGAAGAAGCAGATTGTCTTCCAGGGAAACCTTCCCATTTACAGTCACCGCCCCCCCCCCCCACCCTGCCAAGACCCTCTGTACACATACAACACGACACACACACACAGAACAGAAATCGCATCTTTTCTCTACATCTTGACCATTGGCTGTTGTCTTCTTTTTCTTCTGCACATCTTCTATTTTACTTTTCAAGCTTCCTTCTTTGGTCCACCTGGAATTTGCTGTGTGGTAAGAGGGCTTCCCAGGTGGTGCAGTGGTAAGGAATCCACCTGCCAATGCAGGAGGTGCAAGAGACAGGAGTTTGATCCCTGAGCAGGAAGATCCCCAGGAATAGGAAATGGCAACCCACTCCAGTGTTCTTGCCTGGAAAATGCCATGGTCAGAGGAGCCTGGCAGGCTACAGTCCGTGGGGTACCAAGAGTCACACGCAACTGAGCACACACGCGCATGTATTTAACTTTGGTTTCCCACAGGATGGTTAGCTGCTCTAGTACCACCGTTGCATCAGCGAGTGTTTCCATCACGACTGTTTTGTTGTAGAGCTTTGATGCAATCCTCAAAGCATAAATATTCCTGGATTGGCTTCCAAGCCCTTTGCTCCATTTTTTCAGACTATTTGTGCATCTTTTTGAGGATATCACCCAGTTCTAATTAGCTGCTTTAATGTTATGAAGTTGGGAGAAATGGTCAGACAGTCTCCCCTGCCCACCCCGCTTCTCACTCTCCCTTCTTCAGAACATCTCTATTCTTAACACTTCGGTCTTCCACATGAATTTATTGATAAAAGCTAATGTCAAGTTTCATTAACAACCTTATGGGACTTTGACTGGAATTACACAGAATTCACACGTTAATTTGGAGGTAATTGATATGGTTATAAGTTGTCTTTTGCCTTGTAAGCACAGAATCCTTTTTCTATTATTTGCCTATTTCTAAATTGTGTTATCATTGTCTCAGTAAAAGTCATGCTCATCTTATGTCATATTTATTCTCAGATTGCAAAGTTTTCTGTGTTTTTGGCAGAAACTTTTATAAGTACATTTTCTAATTAATGGTTGCTGGGAATAATAACTTTCTTTTTTAAATCTCTCTCTCTCCCTCCATATATTTAGTTTGGTTTTGTGTGTGTGTGTGTTTGAAGGAGGGGATCTTTTTTCCTGATTTTAGTACACTTGCTAGGTTCTCGGTACAATGTTAATATTAAATTAAATGTTAGAAACTATAATAGACAATATTATCCTGTTCTTTACTTCAAAATAAATGCTTCTAATGTTTCACCACTCAAATAGGGTGATTTCTGGATGTTTCGTTGATGGCTTTTATTAAATAAAGAATGTTCCCTTTTCTTATTAGTTTGCTAAGAGCTGTTATTTGATCACATATGAGTGTTAAATTTAATTGAATGTTTTCCTGCGTCTACTTGGATGACCATATGGTTTCTTTGTAAATCTGGCAACATAGTGAATTATGCTAATAGGTTTTCACATATTAGGTTATCCATTCCCCCAACCTTTTTAGTCAGAATGAAATACTTTCTATTCCTTTTGTAGCTTTCCTTTTACAATCAACATTTTTTCATCTTGTGATGATTTAAGAGCCAAATAATTTGTCCTTAGTACTAGTGGCTAATTTTATAGCTTTAACTAATATGGACAGATAGCATTAAATTTTTTTCAACTCCAAACACCATATTTTAAAAATGAAACAATTTCTTGCCTCTCTGCTATGAAAATCAGTAATACGCTTCAGCCCACTCCTTTTTATTAGCAAGCACAGGAATTTTAGCCTCTCCATATTACAGACTATTTTAAAATTTTACTTGTTAATCTTTTTTTTCAATATGTTGACATCTATAGTTTT
This sequence comes from Ovis canadensis, assembly GCF_042477335.2. NCBI lineage: Eukaryota > Metazoa > Chordata > Mammalia > Artiodactyla > Bovidae > Ovis > Ovis canadensis. The sequence continues at coordinate 4,973,610 of NC_091245.1, forward strand.
CATAAGTATAATGATCACAGTTGTGTATCTTTAGTCCTAGGTTTAAAAGCTCACTACTGGCCTTTTCAAAATACCTTCCTTTTGTTCTGAGTTCTTCATTTTCAATAATTTCAAGTATGGCTTACTAGTTTTTCCAGGAGGAATTCACTTTTGATAATGACTTTATATTGACTTTATACGTGAAGAACAACTTCATTCAGTACAGAAGTTAAGACACACAATCTCTCCTCAAAATTCCACGAACTTTCCTTCCATCCTGGAGTTGTGTTGCGGAGCTGTCTGAGGACAGCTGTGCTCAAGTTTGCCTTCTCCTTTAGGCTAATTGTGTTTTCTGTATGTGGAAGCTGGTGGTTTTCTTTCTTCATCTTTAGAGTTAAATAATTTTCAGTAAGTGTGCTCAGTCATGTCTGACTCTTTGCGACCCTGTGGACTGTATCCCGCCAGGCTCCTCTGTCCATGGGATTCTCCAGGCAAGAATACTGGAGTGGGTTGCCATGCCCTCCTCCAGGGGATCTTCCCAACCCAGGGATCAAACCTGCATCTCCTGTGTCTCCTGCATTGCAGGCAGATTCTTTACCTGTTGAGCCATCAGGAAAGCCTTAAATAATTCTACCAGGATGTATTTCAGGAGCTATTTTCTTTATTAAAAATTTCCAGGAAAATGATGTAGTCTTTCAAGCAGCAGATTGAGTTCTTTCCTCACTTTAAGAATGATTTTTTTCTCTGATACCTCTGATAAATAGTATTGTGTGTCTGTGTGTGTGTGGTATGCATGTAGTGTGTATATGTATGTGTTTAATGCACTTAATAATAAACAACCATATGGAAATTATATAAGTACCTTGGATCAAAGTGACGTTATTCCAGCAACAGATGGGCTGGTGTTGGCTTCCTCCTGCCCTTCCAGAACACTCTCAAGGTGGAGGCGCCTAAGGATCATCAAAGAAAAGTGAAACATTTCCCAAGTCTTTGTATGTAATCAAATTGCCCTCCAAAAATTAAGGCGACACATGGACTTTCTCATACATTAAGAACTTGAGAGGTACAGCATCTGTGAGCGACTCCTGGAAAACCCAGCTAACCAAACAATATCTCCAAATAAACAACTAAAATGGAAAAACTCTGGAATATTAACTCACAGTGAACAGTTGTTGCTGTTCAGTCACTAAGTTGTGCCTAACTCTTTGTGAACCCGTGGACTGCAGCATGCCAGCCTCCTCTGTCCTCACTATCTCCCGGCGTTTGCTCGGATTCACAGTGTACTTGTTCAAATTCAGAGTCAGGACTAAGAAGTTCTGGGAATAACTGTTACCAAACAGATTGTGGATACCATAAAACTTTAAAATGTACAAATACAGCTACTGAAAGCTGATGAAAGGCAGGGTAAAGGGAGCACGGATGTAATCATTGCTTCATCTTTCATAGTGAATTGATAGAAACTGAAAAATTGAAATATGCAACTAAAACCAAGTAGAGATTCTAACCTGTTAACTGTTGGTCACCATTTTTTCTTAATCATCTAGGTTTCTTTTAGAAATCAGTTCATTTTTCATAGTGAACAGGCAAAGAAGAACCTGTTTGAAATTTAGTAGTTCCTTAAAATCAAATTTAGCACAAGTTTGATAAATAATGTATATAATATGATCCAAGTTTATAAAACTACTTCTCCACATCTATTACGCTAGTCATCTATCCATTATGGCATTTCTAGACTAATGTCCCACAAATCTCACTATTTCCTTCCATAAATGTTTCATATTGTTTGCATTATCTATAGAAAGACATAGATCTTTTTGTTTTCAAAACACGAAAGCCATTTTTCCCCAAACAGGAAAAAAAATCCCCCTTTACTCCCAACAGCTAATTCCCATCCTCCCCAGCAAAGATTTAATCACTGTCATCATTTTCTCATCTTTCTTCCCAGAAGAATCTTAATCTACAGCTGCTCTGTTTACACGATGGTATCAAACTCTACATGCTAGTCTGGAACGTGCTTGTCCCCCAAAGACTAACTTGTTAGTGTTCCAATTGTTTCCTCTCTGCCTTCACACGTCAGCTTTCTTATACGGAAAGTTCCGCAGTCCCTTAGGCATTTTCAGTCTATTTCTGGCTTATAGATTCAGCTCAGTGGCTGTCTATCCATGCTTCAGTGCAAGGTATTCTGATTTTTCTGGAATAACTAAACTTGTTAATATCTGGGAAAGAGGGCTGCCATCACTCTTTCACAAACCCCTAATCATTCTCGTATTTTTCCCACGTGTGATTTAACATCATGCCGTGAAATCCCAAAGCATCCTGGTGGTAGTTTATTTCATGTTTCATGGCCTATAGAACCTATTTAGGGTAATTTCTTTCTTTACATCGCAGTCTCCCATCCCAAGGATAAACTGTGTTATCTCCTTTATTCACAGAAAACCACCTCAGTGGAGTCTCTCTCTCCCAGCAGAATAGTATACTTTTCCCATCGTGGTCCTCTAATTGTCTTAGAGATTTCACTCCTAGCTATGATCAAACAGAAATCCAACAGCTTTTACAGCAGGGCACCCTCCTCCTCCTCCAATTATTGCTATTGTAAATGAGAGTGTTCTTTTCCAAAAGTGTATTTTTCAAGTAAGAGGAAGCTATTGATGTTTGCATATTAATTTTAAAACCACACAGCTCACTGAAGTTTCTTATCTATCCCAATAATTTCTTCAATTGATTATTTTGTGTTTTTGGATGTGTATTTATATCATTTTAAATGATCTGCTATCTAATCACCATGGCCAGTATTTCCAAAACAACAGTAAATAATAATAGTGGACAAAGGCATCATTTCACTCTCCTGACTTCAGTCTGTACAGCTTTGTCACTGACTTGATGGACACGAGTCTGAGCAAGCTCCAGGAGTTGGTGATGGACAGGGAAGCCTGGTGTGCTGCAGTCCATGGAGTCGGAAAGAGTTGGACACGACTGAGCGACTGAACTGAACTGATCTGTCACGTGAAGCGTGACAGTGATTTTTGCTTTGAGATTGTAAAGCACATGTGAAGAACTATGATGCATTCCTGTATACAGGAGTTGTAGGTTTAGTATGCAGGCATGCACGTTAATTTTGCTATGTTCAATTTTATCAGATGAGTTTGTGGGCATTTATTGAATGGATCTTGCTATTCTCTTCCTTTGACTTATTAAAAGTAGGATTAATTAATAGACTTACATGCCTGGGTAGTGGTGGTTGATGTGCTGATCTTTAAATCCTTGCAGAGGAGAGTCGACACCTCCTCAGTGCTGGGGATGGATTCTGAAGTTAGTGTTTAGGTGTCAGCCAGTTTGTTCAAGTTTTGGATGAAAGCAAAGGGGAAATTTTTAATTGGTTGCCACGTTTTTCCTCTAGTTACTCAACCAGGCAGAAGGGATGTTTAGGATGCGGGGAGCTGAGTGGGCCAAGGAGGCAGGCGCTCCTTGGGTACCTTGGATGCTGCCACATGTTTTGTTTTGCTTCCTGTGTGTTTGGCAGAGACAACCCTGGTCTGTTTGTCTGTTTTTCCTGGCATGGCCATCAAGCACGGGCGTCTTAGAGAGATCTGCCTTTGACGTGACCCCGGCACTGAACTCCTACCTGTCAGCTCTGCCTTGCTCATTAGGGGTGTCACAGGGACCTCCCCATGTGCCTGCCTCCTTCTCCTGGTGAGCTGGCTAGGGTGGAAGACACGTGTGCACGCTTCCCTGTCCTTTACCCCGTTCCCCCCTGCAACTGATCGAACAGAAATCCACCAGGGCACCCTCCGTGATTCCCAAGGCTGTTCTGGTTTTCTCCAAGTTAGTATTTCATTGGTTACTCAATGACAGGCTTCAAGAGAGGGCAATGGAGAAGTAATCCTTGGTGGTCATTGGCTTGCTCCAAAGATTCCCAAGATACACACACATATGCGCACATGTACACATGCACACATACCTGTTTGCTGTACATTTACAGACAAAACCTCCTTGGCCAAAGTTGGAAATTCAGGTGAGTAAGCAGAGAGTTGCAGGTCTTGGGTATGGAGCAGGGGGCAACCCCTAGAATAGAAAGCTGGCCTCTCCCCCTTCCCTTAGAGACAAGAGGATGGATCTGGGGGTAGATGTCGGTGGCTTGCCTCCACGGTCCAGGGAATCTACTCAAAGAGTTTTGCAGCCTGACACATCCCCAGTTCAGGGTCCACACAGTCTCACCTTGAGTCTTGCTTAGAGATAGGGATCCTCATTCTTCCTCTATTTGATTGTCTCAGGGTCAGATGCTGAGTCTCCCAGGCCCACAGTCAAGCTGATAAATGAAGCGTCCCTAAAAAGAGAAAGTCTGGCTAATTTAGCCCCTGCTCACTATCTCTTGGGTGCCTTGCAGAGGGGAATCATAACAGTCAAGCAACGAAGACCAGGCCTCATCTGTCTGTGCTTGTGTGGTTGCTATTTTCAAGACGCTGTCACGCAAATTACTGTAGTTTATCTTCACATGTGCATATGGCTCGAAGAACATTGGTCCAGCTGTTCAGGTAAAAATCTGGAAGTACAAGGAGGTTAGAAGTCGGTTCCCACTAACTTGTGGTGGGGCCCGGGGCTCCCTAGGGATCACCCATTTTCCACTGCCTCTCCGCCCAAGAGGAGGAGGTAACAAATTAAAATCTTCATTATTTAAGCATGTTCCTTCAGACTGACCCTCATCACACCCAGGTGGAAATGAGTAACAGACATCTTTCCACGAAGCCCACCTCTCTCTCCTTCTGTGGCCTGGTACTCAGGAAACAAGAGGGGAGTTCAAGGAAATCAGATATAAAGAAACCCTGAGAGTCCATAAAAAATAATTATAACCATGAGCTACAGGGAAGAGGAAATGGACTCCGGAGTCTGATAAATAGGATTTTATTAACTTGTTAACCTCGCCGGCCTATCTAGGAAACCGAGCCAGACCTTTTGGTCCAGCAGTGACCGTTACACCCTGGGACCCGACAGATCAGATGGAGCCCAGAGGGATGTGTTTATACAAAGAAAGAAAGTGCAGTTACAACAGGGCGTGCTTTCCGCGTCTTTATTCCTGAGAGAACACTCGCTGGACAGGAATTATCTTGAAATATGAAGCTAGTGATATTTCATCCACAGTCACGCTGGAGATAAAGGACCATGTGCTTTAAAAGCAAATATCAAGCAATATGGACTAAAATGTCTTTCTTCCTTTCCTGAGAGGATTAGCTCATGTTTGGGGAACATAATTTTAAACCTGGAACTTGGTGACGTCTGGCCAAACCCACTCCGACCCCGCCACCCAAGTTCACAGGGAGGCAGGACCACAGGGTGCGTTTTCAGACCCGTGACACTGCCCACCCCCAGCCAAGACCAGCCCTTCGCCACAGCAGGGTCTCGGGAAGGGAGCGACGCAGGGGCTCAGCTCTCAGTAACTTGAACGAGGCTGCAGTTTTTTTAAACGCAACGGTCCCTTGAGTTCTTGCACCTTTGCTGATCCAAGAGGCAGAACACAGGCCCAGGAGGGAGTCTGGGGACTCTGGTTCCAGAGAGAAGAATACTGGCCGCAGATGGGCTCAAACATCCAAGGTTTCCACATAGAGGATGGGCACCCCTGGGGACCCAGATAACTCCCTCAGCGATGCTGGAAACGGCCCTGTGGCCACTTCAGCTCCATTGGTCATTTCAGCTCCAAACCTCCCAGTGGCCGTGTGGCTCTCAGAGCAAACCCCAAGTCCTTCCAGGGACCCCCACTACGGCCTGTCCCCTCCCATACCAAGACCCTCCTCACCTTGATGCCTACCCTGGGCCCATGCCCACTCTCTCCAGGACCCATGTCAGGGACCTTTCTTCAAAATTCTCTTCCCCCAAGAAGTCATTGTGATGTTCTCATCACCTTAAAATCTTTGTCCCGTTACTTCTCCATTCGGCCCCCAGGTCTCCTGTGCTGGGGCTGATCCTCCTCACTTTGCCTGATTTTTCTCCATGGTGCGTACTATCTTGCAGCTAACTAAAACTGCTGGGCTTCCCTGGTGGCTCAGAGGCTAAAGCTTCTGCCTGCAATGTGGGAGACTCAGGCTCGATTGTGGGTTGGGAAGATCCCCTGCAGAAGGAAATGGCAACCCACTCCAGTATTCTTGCCTGGAGAATCCCATGGACAGAGGAGCCTGGTAGGCTACAGTCCACGGGGTCCCAAAGAGTTGGACATGACTGAGCAACTTCACTTTCACTTTCAATGAAAATTGCTATTTTCAATTTTAAAAGTTTCTTTTATTTAATATGCTTATGATTTGCTTTCCCATAGAATATAAGCACCCCGAAGGCAGGAGCTGTGTCTGTGTTCATACTTGCGTAATCCAAGTCCTGGGAATGATGAATGGGCAGACAGAGCAAGTCTTCAAGCACTGTCAGCAGGAGCGTGGTCCCACGAGATGTGAGCTCTGGAGTGGGTGGAGCTTGCTCATCCCTTCCTTGCCAAGATAGCAGAACAGGGGCAGGCAGTACGTGTGCAGAAAAATACCTGGAAATCAGACCATTGTCCTGACTTGGTTTCACCATTCTAGCTGCGCTCTCACAGAAGCATGGACGCAATGTCTATGCTGAAGTTTTCTGTCCTGGGGCTTCAGAAGAGTAGGTGACCCCCCATGATTTATGAGTGATGACACCAAGCCCAACAAGAGTGATGTTTCTGCTGCCTTAACTCCAAATTTCCTGGCTCAAATCAGGTCATGCAGACCATGACTATTGTTCTAACACAATTACCAGCATATAAATGTTTGTAAAGTGCTTCATTCAAATCCTTTTTTCCAGAAAAACAGGGAGGGGTGGGGATCAACTATACGCCATTGGATCTTAAGGACACTGTTGTTCTAACCTTTCCAATCTTTAATCAGGAGCCTTCTTGGAGGGCGCAAACGTCATTTTCTCTGCTTGTCTTTCTTTCTTTCCTTACTTGGGGAATGTATTTATTTATCTTTGTCATGGTTAGCAGGGAAGTTACATAAAGGCATAGGAATTTCAAGACTGAAAAAGAAAACCTATTCAACTGAAGCTAACGAGTTCACTGCTGATGGCGCGCTCTGATTTATCTGGAAGACTGGACTGAAGGGAAAATCACAGCCCTGCAGAGTCAGTGATAACCTCAGGTTAACATAATATGAACCACACAAATTATTTTATCCAGCGCAATTTGAAATTAACCTTTGTGTGCCTAGTGCTGGAAACCAAATCGCAGTTTGTTTCCTGGGAAAGGGTGTGCTGCCCAGATGTCTGTGTCGTCTCTGCTTGGAAGAGGTTCAGACTCAGACTTAGAGAGTGCTTTCAAATCTCTGTCACGAAGTACATCCTAGCGCCAAGCCATTCAGCATGTTGAAAAGTGTTGTTTCATAAATAGAAAATACGAGAATGGATGTCTTCTAGATGTACAGCAAAACTTTTATTTTGCTTCATGTCTATTTCAAGAAATTTGGTTGAAAGTTTCAAGGAAACAAATAAATGAAATGACCAGAGTCTGGAAATCTTCACAATAAGTTTGATTATTTTTCTTGGTAAATTAACAGGCTGTTAGGACATTGTGTTTAGGGTTTAGCATTATGAACCAAGACTCTGAAAGGGGCAATATTCTTTGTTTCCCATAGTCTTGCCTTTATAAATGTGTTCTGTAAAAACAATAAAAAAGGTGACCTAGATTTTGCATAAGGGTGCCCATTGAAGTCTTATTTATAATAATGAGAAAAAAAATAGAACAATCTAAATAACCAGTGGTAAAGAATGGCTGGATAACTGATGATATGCCCATAATGTTAAATATTTAAACCCATGAAATTATGTTCTCATAAATATTCAAGGTCATGGGGAATGTTTAAAAAAAGACAAAAGAAACATAGTCAAAAGGTTGCCAGAAGTTATGTTTGAATTGTGCACTTATAGATGTTTTTATTTTATTTTTATACTTTTTTCTATTTCTCTTTTTAAAATCTACATTCATATATTACTTTTACTCTCTGGAGAATTAATGAGTGTCATCTTAAAACAGACACAGCCTTCAGTGATAAGCTATGATGAATTGCCATTACAACTTTGTTAAATATGGTATCTGGGAGCAAGGTGAGTAGCTACCACCGTCCTGGGCACCTGGCTGGAAAATGTCTATTCCTCACACTTAATGTCATCCTGTCCTTTGGCTGAGTAAAAGTGTCTTGAAGTTTGGAGAGGTGATGCCTCATGTCAAGACAGACCTCCTCTTCTTAGTGAAAGAAGGTGTGATGGTCCCTGGATAGGGCTTGGAGGCAAGGGATTTTCCCTTGATATCTCCTTTCACCTTAAAGACTCAGAATTTTCTCCTGCCTGTTTTCTCATGTCCTGACATTCCCTCCGGTTTCCCTGCTCCTATTTTTGTCGCAAGATCAAGTATAAATCCAGAACGGGTGAGAATTTGTCCTCAGGGCTTTGCGATGAAATAAAACCAATGGCATTTCATTCTCTGGCTCCGCGTTTACTTTCAGCAAGTAGAAATAATGCCTACAGATCCCTTTCTGGCTCCAGCAAACTTAAACGATGTCTCTGAGAAACAACTGTTTGATTAATGCAGCCAATTCCAGCAAACAACTTAAAAATTTCATGGAGAAAATAAAAGCCCGTAAGAATGCCCGCTTGACTACATAGGCTGAGCCAGCGCTGAGTCTGGGGGAGCAGCTGCGTCACCACCGCTGCTAGCCTGCTCCCCAGAACACCTGGACCCCTCCAGCCACAACCACTGCGCACAGGAGACTGTCCAGACCTCTAGGTAAAGAGTCCATTTCCTCACTGAATTTAATGCACTGGCTTGAGAAATGTTTATTGGCCAAGAAAATGGGCGTGCTTGGTAAATGAGGTTAAACCCTGCGGCATAAAATGCAACCCATGTGTATTACACATGTATTACAGAGCTATTAAAACTATGAGCGGGCTTGGAGTACATGATATGCGCCAGGACAACTCAAGCCGGGCAGTCCCCACCAGCTTCACGGGCACTGTCCCCCCACCAACACGCCCAAGTTTCCTCCAGGTCCCCACCAGCATCTGGGCATGGGAGGAGTGTGTAAGGAGAGGGGCTCTTCAAAGAACACCCCAATTTCCTGATACTAATCTACAGGTCATCTCCAGGTAAGAAATCTTGTTATCATTTGATTTCTGAACTGCTGGCTGGTGGTTGATTTACCCACCACTATATTCATGGAGGGCTTTCCAGGTGGTACTAGTGGCAAAGAACCCTTCTGCCAATTCAGGAGAGGCAGGTTTGATCCCTGGGTTGGGAAGATCTGCTGGAGGAGGGTGCGGCAACTCACTCCAGTATTCTTGCCTGAAGAATGCTATGGACAGAGGAGCCTGGCGGGCTGCAGTCCACGGGGTCACAAAGAGTCTGGGACGACTGAAGGGACTTAGCACACTCGTGCGGATATTCATTGAATAGATATTTATTAGGTGCCTCTGTGCAATGCCTACAGACACAAGTAGCTGTGGCACAGAACAAAGTGATGAGGGTAGCAAGAGGGGCAAACGTGGGATCATCCAGGGGACAGACAGCAGGGGCCACTCTCCGTCTCTGGGAATCCCTGGACACACCCAGGTCACTGCCAAGGATGGACTGTTCACTTGCCAGGTAGAGGTCACTTACTCTTTTGGTTCTTTTTGTAATGTTTTTATTTCTTTTTAAATTTTCTATTCTTATACACCTTTTAAAGGTAATTTTCCATTGACAGCTATTACTAAACATCGGCTATATTTCACATCCTTGAGCCTATCTTATACCCAGTAGCTTGTACCTCCCGCTCCCCAATTTCCTTATCGCTCACCCTGCCACCGGTACCCACTAGCTTATTTTCCAGATCTGTGAGTCTGCTTCTTTTTGTTATATTCACTAGTTTTTTGTATTTTTTAGATTCCACATATCAGTGATATCATACAGGATTTGCCTTTCTCTGTTTGACTTATTTCACTTCATCACTTGGTTTTATTTGCTGATTTGGAAACCGTTCTTTGGCCAGGACATGAAATTATCAGGTCAGACTTAAGCCTCAGAGAAACTCTCATGGAAGAAACGATGGTCAGATGTAGGAGGCATTTCGTGCAGAGGGGATGGCATTACCTAAGGCAGGAAGTCGGAAGAAGCGCGGTGCTTCTGATGGACCGCAAATAGTTTCCTGAGGCCCAGCCACAGATACGCGGAGGGGAATTGGATAGTTAGATGGGCTGAATACGGGGCTGAATTTCTTTGAAAATTCCTTGAACTATTTTTTTCCTTTCATCTTTCCCGCCTCACTAAATCTCTTCATCTCTCCATCTTACAAACATCTTCCATGCAGGATGTGGAGGGTGACCATATATCCAGTTGGCTTGGGTCAGACAATGACAAGCAGGCCCTGCATGTGGAGTGGAGATAAGATTCTTACTGATCAGACCCACGTCTTCACTTTGGGCAGATCCAAAATGCCAAGCCAACTCTTATCTTTGCAATACGTTCATCCTTATACTGACCACCTGCCCTTATGAAAGGGGCCAGAAACTATGGAGACAGGTAGTCAGTGAGAGAAGTCTCCAGAGTGAGCTACGAGAACCACTAGGCTCCCCACAGCCTTCTTTCCCAGGAGGGTGCAGTCACACATGGCACCAGGCAGAAGTGTGCCACTCTGCGACGGAACACGCCAGCTGATGCCCCAGCCGCCAGCGCGGGGTGGGCATGGGCTCTGCGGTTCAATAAGGCCCCTTCCTAAGGGCCAGGTGCCACAGGCCTATAGTAGCATCTGGCCTGTCCCTCACCACTCTGCCCACCAGCTGGCCTGTCCCTCAGAATAGGGACACAGAGGTGTCTAGGACGCTGGGGCCATCAGAGACCAGCCTGTCCTCCACAATCCTGGTGGGTCAGACACCCTGGGCTTCAAGTCTCATGATCCCAGGGCCTACCACCACCTCTCCAAGAGTGTGGGAAGCAAGACTTTGGGAAATCTCAGAGCATCGTGTCTTCTAACATCCTACACTCCCAGGGCCCTTGGAGCCTCCATAGGACAATGTGGCTGGGACCTCATCCCAATGTCCTTCCCTCGCAGAACCCACCAGTTCCTGGGTCTCAGTCCCCACTCCCCATGGAGACTGCATCTCTGTCCCTGGAATGGGAGTTCTCTGGCTTCCAGACCTCTAGGGCCCTTGACACCTGGGCCACAACTGCCAAGGTCATCTGTGCGGCTCATGTGCTCAGTCACTTTTGACTCTTTGTGACCCCAGGAACTGTAGCCCGCCAGGCTCCTCTGTCCATGGGATTTCCCAGGCAAGAATACTGGAGTGGGTTGTCATTTCCTTCTCCAGGGGAACCTTCCCAAACCAGGGATCAAATCCACGTCTCTCTTGTGTCTCCTGCATTGGAGGTGGATTCTTTACCACTTGCACCACTGGGGAAGCCTCAGGTCATCTACCGGAATCCAAATCCTAGCTCAGGCTCAATGACTGAGCAAAGCAGAGGCCTGCTGAGACACCTGCCTCCAGGCTCCACTGCTTGAAACTGGAATTAACCTTTCTTTGGATGTCATTTTCAAAATAATGATAAAATTCTATAAAACTACCCCTCCAAAAAAAACTAAAGTAATGGCAAAAAGATAAACATGATTTATTTATGCAAAGTTTCTCAAGGCTTTAACAAGCCAATGCACATTAAGACTCAACAGGAAGACGATCTAGGGTGCAACATTTTCCAAACTCACCCAACCATGAGCCCCTTCCTCATATCTGAATAGACTTCTCTTTTCCAGAGTCCACATTGAAAAAGGTTGGGATGAGCTTTTAAATAAGGTGGGGACAAGGACATCAGAGGGCTTCCCAGGTGGCACTAGTGGTAAAGAACCTGCCTGCCAATTCAGGAGAGGCAAGAGAGATGTGGGTTTGATCCCTGGGTTTGATCCTCCAGTTGGAAGATCAACTGGAGAAGGAAATGGCAACCCACTCCAGTATTCTTGCCTGGGAAGTCCCAAGGACAGAGGAGCCTAGCAGGTTACAGTCCATGGGATCACAAACAGTCAGACGCAACCAAGCCACTGAGCAAGGACATCAGGAGGACAGGTAAGCCCAAAAAGCTTAGAATAATTCTGAAAAATTTGGAAATAATCTTAATATCCTCTGGAAAAATAGATGCAATCATATTGAAATGCCACTCAAGATAGGGTCATCATTTAGGTAGCATATAAGTCACATAGGAAATTAGATACATTAAAAAAAAGAAACAATACTTGTGAATTATGATTATAATTATGTATTAAAACTCAAATGCAACATCTGGCTATGAGCAAGTGAAGAAGTTGGGACTAGTTCTCTTATCGATAAGGAAGTGAAAACTGGACAAATATATGAGGCAAAAGTTTTCAGATATTGGAGAACAGAAAATGCAAGAGTATGGCCCCAGAGGAAAGAGGAAACTAACATGATGGATACAAGATTTCCTAGGCTTACTTCCAGGAGGCAAATTCCACTGCTCTATCGTGTATATCCAAGTTAAGAAAGTAGACCCTGAGAGTTTTCATAACAAAAACCAAAACCACATTTTCTCCTTTTTCTTTTTCTGTATCTCTATAAGATGATGAATGTCAACTAAGCTTACTGCGGTAATTACTTCACAATATACGTAAGTCAAATCACTATGATGTATAGCCTTAAACTTACATAGTCCTATATGTCAATTATGTCTCAATAAAACTGGGGCAGGAGGTGAGAATCTATATGAGTCAGAAAGCAATTGAATAACAGATTTAAAGGACTGAGAGAAAAAAAACTTTCAACTTAGAATTTTATTGACTTTATCTTGAAACTTTATCAGACAATCAAAAACAGAAATTGTCACCAACAGATCATCACCACAAGGAATATTAAAGGAAATCTTGTGTCTATGTAAGTGGAGAAAGGACTAGATATTATAAATACTGTATGTACAAAAACTTGAATTTTTTTTTTAGTTTTTAAATTCTTTTCACCAACAGTTGACCACTTTAAGCAAAAAGAGTATATAATATCTTTATTTATGTTATTGCATATATGTTGATATAAAATGTACGACAACAATAGCAGAAAGATGTAAAGTTCTCAATATTACAGTTGAGTGATATAGTATTCTTTGAAAATAGACTGTGAAATGTTGAAAAGGCATATTTTAAATGCTACAGTAACTGTTGTAACAAAGTGGTATAGCTAGTAATATGACGGAAGATATAAACTGGATCCATAAGCGAGACAAAATTAATTGTTAAAAAGATAGGTGAAGAGGAAAAAAAGAACACATAAGAGATTAACAAACGGAAAACAGAAATATGGGGCACCTAATCCAAACCTATCTATAAGTGCATTGAATGTAAGTTGTTTAAACCTGCAGCATTTCAGATGGCAGGTACTAGCCACGTTGGCTATTTAAATTCAAAATTTAACTAATTACAATAAAAATAAAATTTCAGTCAACAGGTAAATTGGGTTTCCTAGGTAGTCCTGGGCTTCCCTGGTGGCTCAACTGGTAAAGAATCTGCCTGCAATGTGGGAGACCTGGGTTCCATCCCTGGGTTGGGAAGATGCCCTGGAGAAGGGAAAGGCCACCCACTTCAGTATTCCGGCCTGGAGAATTCCCAGGACTGTATAGTCCATGTGATCGCAAAGAGGCAGACACGACCGAGAGACTTTAACTTTCACGTTCAGGTGGTTCTAGTGGTAAAGAATCTGCCTGCCAATGCAGAAGTTGCAAGAGATGTGTGGATCCCTGGGTCAGGAAGATCCCCTGGAGGAAGAAATGGCAACTCAGTCCAGTATTCTTGCCTGGGAAACCCCATGGAAAGAGGAGCCTGGGTGGCTTCAGTCCACGGGATTGCAAAGAGTCAGACACCACTGAGCACCAGCACCAAAGGCAACCAACACACAAATTAAAAACACCTTCAGTGTGGCTAGAGCCCACCATCTTGGATAGTTTAGGAGGAGAGCATTTCAATCATCACAGAAAGTTTTAACAGATAGTGTTGAGCTAAACACATCAACTGAAAACCAAATTTTTCAGTTTGGCTAAAAAAACGCAGTTTGAGTGTACGATATCTACCAAAAAAAAAAAAAAAACCAGCAGTAAAATAGCCTTATATATAAAGACATAGCGGAGAAGGCAATGGCAACCCACTCCAGTACTCTTGCCTGGAAAATCCCAAGGACGGAGGAGCCTGGTAGGCTGCAGTCCATGGGGTCGTTAAGAGTCGGACACGACTGATCAACTTCACTTTCACTTTTCACTCATGCTTTGGAGAAGGAAATGAATGGCAATCCACTCCAGTGTTCTTGCCTGGAGAATCCCAGGGATGGTGGAGCCTGGTGGGCTGCCGTCTATGGGGTCGTACAGATTGGGACACGACTGAAGTGACTCAGCAGCAGCAGCAGAAATGACTTAGCAGCAGCAGCAGCAGCATTAAGACATAGATCAGTTCAAAGTAAAGAAATGGAAATAGATTTGCCATGCAACACTAATCAAGGCAGTTGGAAAATGGAGAATTTGAAATAAGAAATATTGCCAGAATTAAAAGGGGTCATTTCATATTAATAAAGGACACATTTATCATGATAGCATATAATACTAATGTGCATGTACCTAATAACAGAACTTCAAAATAGATGAAGCAAACCTCAGCAGAACTTAAATGAGAAATGGGCACGCTCATAATTATATTTGAAGATTTTAACACTTCTCTCAGTAAATGATAGAGCAAACAGAAAATCAGCTGGAATACAATGTACTTTTTTTTTTAAACACTATTACTCAATTAGCTGACCTAATTGACCTTTGTAAAACACTATATTCTAAAACGAAAGTCACTCAGTTGTGTCCGACTCTCTGTGACCCCATGGACTATACAGTCCGTGGAATTCTCCAGGCCAGAATACTGGAGTGGGTAGCCTTTCCCTTCTCCAGGGGATCTTCCCAACCCAGGGATAAAACCCAGATCTCCCACATTGCAGGCCAATTCTTTACCAGCTGAGTCACCAGGGAAGCCCAAGAATACTGGAGTGGGTTGAGGCTTGATCACACCTTTGCGTATGCTATGCCGGGGGCCAGCATGAGGAACTCCGCCCATGGCAGTGCGTACCCTATCCCTTCTCCAGGGGATCTTCCTGACCCAGGAATCAAACTGGGATCTGCACTGCAGGCGGATTCCTTACCGACTGAGCTATCAGGGAAGCCTGATATTCTAAACCTGCAGAATACACGTGCTACTCAGATGCACATGGGATGTTCACCAAAATAGACACTATACTTGGTCATAAAATAAATCTTAATAAATTTTAAAGGATTGAAATCACAGAGTTGGTTTTTTCCTTTTTGTTTTTTAACCACAATGGAATTAAAGTGAAAATTAATACCAGAAATGTATCTGGAAAATCCCTGAATATTTGGAAATGAAACATAACACTTCTAAAGAACACATAAGTCAAAGAAGAAATTATAACCTACTTTGAACTAAATGAAAATGAAAATCCAACAATCCAAAATTTTAAGGATATAGCTAAAGTAGTAATAGAAAAAAAATTTTTTTACCTTTATACTACTTATAGAAAGAATTAAAACCAATGACATAATCTCCCAACGTAAGAAGCTAGAAAAAGAACACCCTAAACCTGAAGGAAGTAGAGGAGAAGACACGAATGACAAGCGATTAAATAGAAAACCATCAAATAATAGAGGAAGTTAATAAAGCCAAGATTTGGCTTATAGAAAAGTCTTGATAACCCCTAGTATGACTAGTCAAATTAAAAGAGAAACCAAAGAAACGTATAAATTCTCAATATTAGGAATAAAAGAAGGAACACAGCTTCAGGTCCTGTGGACACTGGAGAATCCCATGGACGGAGGAGCCTGCTGGCTGCAGCACATGGGGTCACAAAGAGTCAGGCTCAGCTGAGCAACTAACACTTCCACCTCTGTCACTTAGCAAAACAATATTTGAAGGATTTTTATGACAAAAATATCAAATAACCTAAATGAAAAAAAAACAAGTTCCATGAAAGGCAAAATTAACAAAAGGAATGCAAGAAGAAAACAGAAACGCGTCAATAGTCCTCTATCAAATAAAGGGATTTAACTTATCGCTTAAATATTTCCCCCAAAGGAAACACCAGGTCAATGTGATCTCACTGGTAAATTCTATGAACTATTCAAGGGTGAATTAATACCAATCCTATACAAATTTCTTTAGAAAATAGAGGGGGAAGGGAAAAGTTACCACCTTATTATAAGCACATTAATCTTATGCCAGAACTCAATACAAGTATTACAAGAAGGCTACATATGAATATACCCGTCGTGAACACAGATGCAAAATTCTTAACAACACATTAAGAAATGATATCAAGCAATATATGTAAAAGATTAAGTATTATGACCAAGTGGAGTTTACTCCAGGAATACAAGAAAATCAAAGAAATTTACTATATTAACAGAATAAAAGAGAAGGATCACATGAAAATCTCAATAAATGTGGAAAAGCATTTGACATTCAGTTCAGTTCAGTTCAGTCATTCAGTCGTGTCTGACTCTTTGTGACCCCATGAACCACAGCATGCCAGGCCTCCCTGTCCATCACCAACTCCCAGAGTCTACCCAAACCCATGTCCATCGAGTTAGTGATGCCATCCAAACATCTCATCCTCAGTCGTCCCCTTCTCCTGCCCCCAATCTTTCCCAGCATCAGGGTCTTTTCAAATGAGTCAGCTCTTCGCATCAGGGGGCCAAAGTATTGGAGTTTCAGCTTCAACATCAGTCCTTCCAGTGAACATTCAGGACTGATTTCTTTTAGGATGGACTGGTTGGATCTCCTTGCAGTCCAAGGGACTCTCAAGAGTCTTCTCCAACACCACAGTTCAAATGCATCAATTCTTCAGCGCTCAGCTTTCTTTAGAGTCCAATTCTCACATCCATACATGACCACTGGAAAAACCATAGCCTTGACTAGACGGACCTTTGTTGGCAAAGTAATGTCTCTGCTTTTTAATAAGCTATCTAGGTTGTTCATAAGTTTCCTTCCAAGGAGTAAACGTCCTTTAACTTCATGGCCGCAGTCACCATCTGCAGTGATTTTGGAGCCCAGAAAAATAAAGTCAGCCACTGTTTCCACTGTTCCCCCATCTATTTGCCATGAAGAGATAGGACCGGATGCCATCAGTTAAACCTGATTCATATTTTTAGACTTTCAGCACAAGGAATAAAATGAAATGTCCTCATCTAGATAAAAAGCATCTACAATAAATCAATAGCTAGCTTCACATTCAATGGTGAATTTGAATGCCTTTCTTCAAAGTTGAGGAACAGCACAAAAATATTGCTCTTACCACCCCTGTTCAACACTGTGCTAAAGCCCTAGACAATGCAGCAGGCAAGACGAAAGACGTTTTAGAACAAAATGGAAGAAGGTAATTGCAATCATGCCCGTGATAGGAGCCTACATCAACAGAAAATCCTAAGGGATCTCCACGCACACAAAGAAGAAATTATTAGGACAAATGAATGACATTAACCCGATGGAGCAACATAAGATCAATATACACAGTTAATTGTGCTTCTGTGTGCTAGCAACAGACAACTAGAAACTGAAATTTTAAAAAGAACAATGACAATAGCCAAAAATACAAAACGCTTAGGAACAAATTTAACAAGATATGTATAGGGGTAATACAGCAAAAATTCCAAATACTGTTGAAATTAAGGAGACAAATAGAGAAATATAACATGTAGATGAATCGTAAGACTCAATATTGTTAACATCTGTTCTCTCAGACTGCTCTACTACTCTACAGCTATAAAACAATCCAAATCAAGCTATCAGCAGATCTTTTTGCACACATCAATGAACTATTTTAAAATTTATATAGAATTTCAAATGTCTCAGAATTGGAAAAATATTTTAGAAAAGCTCGAGGGTGTACAATAATAAGCTTAAATACTTGCTGGAAGAATGAGGCTAGATTGGCCACAGTTTTCTTGGGGGGCTACAGTTGAGTTCGCCCTACTCGGTTCAGCTCCCTCCCCCTGCCTCTCCTGTGTCTTGCCCGGCTTCATGCCCGGTCGCTTCGTCTGTCAGACTCTTTGCAGCCCTACTGACGGTAGCCGCCAGGCTCTTCTGTCCATGGGACTTTTCAGGTAAGAATACTGGAGTGAGTTGCCATGCCCTCCTCTAGGGGATCTTCCCAACCCAGGGACTGAACCCACATCTCTGGCATTGCAGGAGTATTCTTTATCCACTGAGCTACCTGGGAAGCCCTTACTATGTCTTTCAGTTCAGTTCAGTTCAGTTGCTCAGTCGTGTCCGACTCTTTGGGACCCCATGAACTGCAGCATGCCAGGCCTCCCTGTCCATCACCAACTCCCGGAGTTCACTCAGACTCACGTCCATCAAGTCAATGATGCCATCCAGCCATCTCATTCTCTGCCATCCCCTTCTCCTCCTGTCCCCAATCCCTCCCAGCATCAGAGTCTTTTCCAATGAGTCACCTCTTCGCATGAGGTGGCCAAAGTACTGGAGTTTCAGCTTCAACATCAGTCCTTCCAAAGAAATCCCAGGGCTGATCTCCTTCAGAATGGACTGGTTGGATCTCCTTGCAGTCCAAGGGACTCTCAAGAGTCTTCTCCAACACCACAGTTCAAAAGCATCAATTCTTCAGTGCTCAGCCTTCTTCACAGTCTAACTCTCACATCCACACATGACCACAGGAAAAACCATAGCCTTGACTAGACGGACCCCTAATAAATATCCTACACTGCAAATTTTGCCCCAGAGTTGGCTTCTGAACAACCCAGCTTATAGCAAGTATCTACTTATTCCAAACTATTCTCTCTATTACACTTTTTGTTCTGAAAATAAATTGCTATTCTTATTATGAAATTATGGCTAAAATGATTTCAGAATTTCCACAGCAACTCTTCTAGACCATAGAAACAAATGGAACATTTCCTTAATCTTTCTATGAAGATTGTATGATCCAGGGTCCAAACCAATGAAAGAAAATTAGGCAATACAAATATACTGAGTTTACTTATGTGAAACATTATATTAAAACTAATATCAATGAGAATAAACAATTGATTTGAAGACTCAAACAACACTACTTAAAAGGTCTTACTTTAAGAGTTCAGAAGGATTTTCCTGTAGTCATGAACGGATGTGAGAGATGGACCATAAAGAAGCTCAGCCCCGAAGAACTGATGCTTTCAAATTATGGTGCTGGAGAAGACTCTTGAGAGTCCCTTGGACTGCAAGGAGATCAAACCAGTTAATTGTAAAGAAAATCAGTCCTGGATATTCACTGGAAGGACTGATGCTGAAGCCAAAGCTCCAATAAATCGGCCACCTGATGCAAAGAGCTGACTCATTGGAAAAGACCCTGATGCTGGGAAAGATTGAGGGCAAGAGAAGAAGGGGCAGCAGAAGTTAGATAGCATCACTGACTCAATGGACATGAATTTGAGCAAACTCGGACATTGTGAGGGACAGGGAAGCCTGGTGTGCTGCAGTTCATGGGGTTGTAAAGAGTCAGACATGACTTACCGACTGAACAACAAATAACAAGGAATCTATCTCTTCTACTTAAAACAGAGAGTTAACATTTGTTAGTAGGGTGGGTACTTAAAAAATCTCCAAGTGAATTCACACGTCATTCTCAATGTCATTCAATCAACACACCAGCCTCAACACAGCAAGTTAATAGCTTGTGTCTACACTAACTTTCCTGTTCTTACCTGAACCGTCTGTTTATTTAAATGGTCTTAGTGGTTCTTAACCCATCAAAAGTGTTAGTTTAACAAAGAAGCCCCAACAATTAACCTCTGGTGGAAAAAAGGAAAGGATTAAAATAAGCAAAATTTATCACTTTGTCAGGTTCTGCAAACACTATCTTGAGGAGCTGAAAGCCCTAATAAAAGGACAGATGCACTCTGTCTATAAAAGATCTGCCTCAGGGACTTCCCTGGTGGTCCAGTGGCTAAGAATCCATGCTCCCAATGTAGAGGTCATGGGTTCGATCCCTGGTCAGGGAACTAGATCCCACGTGCCACAGTTAAAAGATTCTCCATGCCACAACAAAGATCCTGAGGCTGAAACTAAGACCCCATGCAGCCGAATAAACAAATACATATTTTACGAAAAGGTCTGCCGCAGTCATCATGCTACACGAATTCCACCAAACCAGAAAAGCGAATTAGGTGGTTAGCCTGCATGAAGCAGAAAGATTTGATGAATTTCTTTTCCACTGAATTAGCTGAACATCTGATTTTGCCATTTGAGAGAAGAGTAAAAGACTCTCTGTATGTTCCCATCATGCAGAGCTGGAGGCTGAAACGGAGGGGGTGCCCCCAGGGGCTCACACAATCCTCAGATGGTACCACGGGAGCTAACCAGCTGGCTCCGGGGCACCCAAGACTGCATACGAGAAGCAAAGGAGCCCGGGGTGCCCAGGGCAGGGCTGCCCGAGTCAGCTCCAGGCTCCAGGCTCCTCACAGACCCAGCAAGGGAGCCAGACAGCAGCCACACTCTTGCAGCCAGAGACCCTACAATCCCATCTGGACAGCAGGTCAGGCCCTGCTCAAGACGCATCATTACTTTCTGTGCTGTTGACATCCTCCTCACCAGGTGACCAGGAGACAAGATGAGATGGGCTGGCAGCCTTGGTCTCCCCTGGGGCAGCCAGGGGCCTCCTTGATGGAGTGCAGGTGTCCGCCTGCTCCCAACCAGCCCGTCTGGACCCCCTTCCCCACAGGCTCTCGTGACAGCTCCCCGCCAGGGCATCATGTGCAATTACTCACTTTCTCTGCGGGTCTGGAAGCATTTTAGCCGGGTAGGGGGAACACTGCTTCTAGCTCTGAGACACTGCAGAGTGTTCATGTGACCACGAGCTTTCAGGGACAATTAGAAGTGTAAACCTTCTAGGAACATGAAAGTGTTAGTCCCTCAGTTATGTCTGACTCTTTGCGACCCCATGGACTGTAGCCCACCAGGCTCCTCTGTCCATGGGTTCTCCAGGCAAGAACACTGGACTGGGTTCCCACTCCCTTCTCCAGAGGATCTTCTCGACCCAGGGATCAAATCCGTCTCCTGCATTACAGGCAGATTCTTTATCATCTGAGCCATCAGGGAAGCCCCCAAAATAGATCCTTTGAATATTTCTGTCTCAAAATAGTTTGCAAAATAAGAAGAAGCTCCATGTGCCTTTGAACTGGGCTGGAGCCTGAGTCCCTGGGCATCTCTGGGATTAGAAAGAAAGTCTTGCTCTTGGCGGATCACGGACATACAGTTTGCATTTTCTCCTGGGGTCTCCCTCCAGGTGGGACTCCGGGCTCACTCTCTGGCCTTTCTCTGTCTTCTCCTTCCCAGGACCCTGGGGCCTTCCCGTCTTTCACCATCTGAGGTGCTGGCTCTATCTCCAGGGTAAATACCAGATTCTTGAAGCTTTAAGGGTGGCTCAGTGGTAAAGAACCCGCCTGCAAGACAGGAGATGCAAGAGACGCAGGTTCTGTCCCTGGGTTGGGAAGATCCCCTGGAGAAGGAAATGGCAACCCACTCCAGTATTCTTGCCTGGAGAATCCCACAGACAGAGGAGCCTGGAGGGCTACAGTCCACAGAGAATCTCATGGACAGAGGAGCCTGGTGGGCTACAGTCCACGGTGTCGCAAAGAGTTGGACAGGACTGAGCACAGCACGAAGCTTTAACTCCAGCCTTTTCACTGGGCAGCAACCCTAAGAAAAGACACCGCCATGCTCTTATTAAACACTTTTCATAGTTCAATAAACCCAGTATCTTCTTCTTTTTTTGTGTGTAGATAATTTATTCTTAGGGAAAGTGAAGTTGCTCAGTCGTGTCCGATTCTTTGTGACCTCATGGACTGTAGCCCACCAGGCTCCTCTGCCCATGGAGTTTTCCAGGCAAGAATTCTGGAGTGAGTTGCCATTTCCAGTATCTTGCTCTTCTAATGAAGTCTCTGGCTGGTTTACAGAGCACTGCCAAATGGCCTCTCCTTACAAACTGTGTAGAAGAAAAGGCATGAACAGAGGAGTGGGATGGTGCATCCTGCCTCGTCTTCCCCGTAGAAGGGACACACACGCACGCTCCTACACGCATGCCTGCAGCCTCTGAAGTCTGTGAGCATCCCTGCGCCTGTCAAGTCCACCTCCCCTGTGTGCATCCCTCTAATGTCTCAGCTCGGAGACCCCAGGCTCCAAGGCTCTTTTGCTTTGTCTAGCAAAGAGTTTTGATGCTGAAATTTTTATCACCTAAGAAAAACGTGATGCCTGCCATGAAATCTGAAACCTGGCCTGACCTCCTCTGAGGCAGAAGTCCATGGTAACAGGCTCAAAGGACAGGACAGAAGACTCAGGTCGATCACAGGGCAGGACATGTTTGCTTGAAGGGGCAGGAGTCTTCAGGAAAGGTCATCTTTTATTAGCTGCACATGCATTCCTCAGGTGTCTCCTCCAGGCCCTCAGTGAGTCCTCAGAAGATGGGGGTGGGACTGAGCATCATTAGTTAGAAGGTCTGTCACTAGCGGCTGTCACCAACCTCTACCCTGGGCTTGTTTACACAGCCAGCCCTTCAACTGCTTCTTAGCTTCGTGTGGTTGCAGTCACAGCAGAGATGTGGGGGTCAGATAGCTTAGCCGGGGCTCAGTGAGCGTCACCACCAACTCTGGCTGCCTTGGACAGATTTCAGCAGCAAGCACAGTTGGCATGAAAAATACAGAGGGGCTGTGAGCTAAGGTGAAGGGATGAGATGGGTAAATGGCTGGAAACATTCCTGATTTGTCACAAAGCCGTCCTTTGTGCAGAACAGTGAGTTACACTCCATAGATTGGGAATAAAGCCTCATAGATCATGGTCAAGGGTTTCTGGAGTGTTTCTGGGAAATACTGAAGAAGTCTACTACCTGAGGTCCACCCTGAGGCTGCTGTCAGCAGTTCCTAGAATTGTGACTGGTACGTATAACGAAGGCACAGTTTAAATTATTTGGCAACTTCATATACACATTTATCTAAGAATAGATGCTTGAATGAAAGTTCCTCACGTGGCAGGCAAACCTGTGATGCAAAAAGAGAGTAAAGAGCCAAGAATGAACATCAGCACTCTGTCTGCTTGAGAACTAGACTCTCTCATCTTACAGAGAATGCAGAAACTGATCTGTAGTCGAACACTGTTCCTTTGGTGTTGACTTCAGTATCATAGCATCAGCCTCAGGTGATGAGACCTTTTGTCCTTGCTCTGAACCAAACTGAAAGTGTCTTTTTCCTTCTAATAGTTCACTTCGACTAAGCAATTTCTTCTTGTGTGTGCACACACACATACACACGAAGGTTCAGGTTTTGTTTTTGGTTTTGTTTTTACGATCCTCCTCAATTCTAGCTAGAGAGACTATATAAACTAGTCTTTCATATTCTTATAAGTACGGTAGGTGTTTAAGGATACTTGATGAATGACACAGTGAATGAATGAAAAGAAGAAGTGAATGAATGTGGAGAAAAAGGTGAAGGGCAAAAGGAAGGAAGGGCTAGAGGGGAAAAGGGGGCAGAGAGAGAAGGGGAGGAGGAAAGGAGGAGAGAGAATTAATGACCACATGGATTAGCAAATTGGTTTCAGGAGGCCGCAGAGTAATTTCATCTTTCAGACCACCTAGTCCCTGGGATTACACATCCCCCATAAAATGTCGTTACTGTGAGGGCACCTGTTCCTTAGAACTGCCCTCAGCCTTGGGTCTGATTTCCCTGTGGTCCACTGACAGCTGCCGAGTGCCAAATGCGCGTGGGTGCTTCTGGCCAGGCTGGCCAGCCTGTATTAGCACGAGGTGAAAGGTCCCATGCGCTCTGACTAATCTTAGGACGCATGACGGGCCCAACATTTCCTTTTCCATCCTTCGTTGGAGGAAGAAAGTTCGCAGCTGCATCTGCACACTCCTTTTTCATCACGTCTCTTCCTGCACGTGGCTTTTGGCGTCACTTTATGAGCCGAGAGGAAGAACTTTGCTGTTGTTATTGATCAGTTGCTAAGTCATGTCCGACTCTTTGCGACCCCACGGACTGCAGGATGTCAGGCCCCTCTGTTCTCCGCTATCTCCCGGAGTTTACTCAAATCCATGTCCATTGAGTAGGTGATGCCATCCAACCATTTCATCCTCTGTCGTCCCCTTCTCCTCCTGCCTTCAATCTTTCCCAGCATCAGGGTCTTTTCCAATGAGTCAGGGGGCCAAAGTATTGGAGCTTCAGCTTCAGCATCAGCCCTTCCAATGAATATTCGGGGTTGTTCTAGAGGAAGGCCTGTAACTCCAAAATGTGGATTCGGGAGGAAATTGTCTTCATTTTAGGGACCCTTGCTGACCTTGCATCATTCCCCTGGTCTTTTATTATTACCATAACAGCAACAATAACAGCAACAGTAACAACAGAACCTCTCTCCCTGCTTAATCTGCATTCAACTAAACAGAAAAGAAGAGAGCCCTGTATTTACTAATAGGGTCCCGCGTCTCCACAACACAGCAGATCTGTTGTTAACGCTGGCCTGTCTGTACAGATCACATCTTAGCTGCCTAGTTCTTGTTCAAAACTTCATGTAGTCATCATAGCAACCAGTTATAAAGTGTCTTTTTTGTTTTTTTGCTGCCAAGGATTAAGTCCAGACTAAATCAGTACTGGGTTTTAGTTTTGTTCTGTTTTCCATAATAAAAGGTCAAGGTGTGTGATACAGGATGAGGAAAGGTTACACAATCTCAGACGATTCGGCCTGAATGTGACCGTACCTGGGGCTTCCCTGGTAGCACAGTGGGGAGAACATGCCTGCAATGAAGGAGACCTGGGTTCCATCCCTGGGTCAGGAAGGTCTCCTGGAGAAGGGAATGGCTACTAAATTTTTCGTGGAAACATTGGCCTAACTGTCATAACAACCCTGTGGAAGGGGTTCCGTTTTCAGCTCCATTGTACAGTTTAGAAGGTGAAGTAGCTTACTTGCCCATGTTTACCCAGTAAGCAACATCCTTCGGTCTGACAGCTCCCATGTTTAGGCCTGATCTGTAACTTTCTGCCTTCCTAGAGCAAACCTATATTCCTGCTCAGGCATCAGGGGCTGGAGTCCATCTAGAAATCTGTTCAAGATGCACCTGCTTCTTCGGCCAGGGTGACACAGGCCCTGGAACAGTTTGCTGGAGGATACTGTGAGCTTCTGAAAGCAGGATTCTTTGCCTCGAGCCTAACATGACTCTGTACATTCAAGAGGTGCTCCAAAAGTGTGTTAGAGGAGCGCATGCACGGTGGAATAAGTATGGCAACGCACAAGACATAACATCGAGGAGAGGACGAGATGGTTGGATGACATCACCGACTCAGTGGACAGGAGTTTGAGCAAAGTCTGGGAGATGGTGGAGGACAGGGAAGCCTGCATTGCTGTAGTCTATGGGGTATCAAAGAGTTGCACACGACTTAGCAACTGAACAAAAACAGCAACCACAATATGGACTGGTGTGAGTTCTATCCTGGCCAGATGGGGTTTTTTGCTCCTCGCATCTGAGACACAAAATATTAAATTTGCCAGCTCACAATTCCGAAAACCTGAAAGGTATTCCAGAGGAGAAGTACAGTGTTGGCCTCACCCTGTACACATCTAGAGAGCTCCACGGACACAGACCCAGTTTGAAGTTCCTGCTCTGTTGGGAAGGAACCTGGGAAAGATGATCAACTGCAGAAAAGGATGAGCCAGTCTGGCTCCACAACCGCCTCTACCCACTACCTTGTTGCCAGCACCAGAGGACTCTCCTAAGCTCTCTTGATGGTTATTCTCGGTCTTCCGAGAACACCAGGCTCAGCACGCTCACCACAGCAGCTCTGTGCCCACATTGCCTGCAGCATCACGCTCGTTCACATCATAAGAACAAGGAAATGGCTTGTCCATGTTGTTCCATGTTTGTTCTGCCGTAAACAGAAAGCAATGCAATAGGATCGTACTTCCCAGGTGGCTCGGTGGTAAAGAAGCCACTTGCCAATGTGGAACATGCAGGTTTGATCCCTGGGTCAGGAAGATCCCCTGCAGAAGGAAAAAGCCACTCACGCCAGTATCTTTGCCTGGAGAATCCCATGGACAGAGGAGCCTGGCAGGCTATGGTCCATGGGTTCACAAAGAGTCAGACACGACTTAGCAACAAAACAACAGCAACATAGTATGAATCACTAGAATAGCAACGAAGACTCAAGAGAAGACACAGTCAATATTTATACCCTTGAGAAATGTCTAGAGTTATTAATAGTTCCTAACCAGTGATAAAGTATGAGCCAATCAGGAATCATGTTATAGAAAGAGACAAACATCACCGTATATTAACATGAAAGCAGTTTTATATGTGATGATACTTGACATGGTTATCAGGCCATCATTACAAAAACTGTGTCCAGTTTTAGTCTCCAAAATTTAAGGATGTTGTAGCAAAGCTAGCTCACAGAGAGGCTAACAAAATAGTCAAATGTTTTAAAAACAAGATAAATGGTGTAACTATGTTTGTATTCATTTTATAAGCAAAAAAAATATTATGGCTTTTCAGTTGGAGAAAAGAATGCTGTTGTACAATTATAAATCATTGTTTCTGTATTGTTTAGAAAACAGAAATTGAAAAATGTATTTAGATTTCTGGTGCTTCGGTCATTCTCCGGACTTAGTTGTTAATAGCCAGGGTTCAAAGTTCTTGCATATTTAACCAGAATGGGTTTATGGATCCATGAACATATTTCTGACAATGGTTTCTCACAGTGAGAACAAGGAAGTTCTGGAGACCCAGTATTATCTCTGGTGAGACCTCTAACATCGGGAGCCTTTAATACTTGTCATGTTTAATGAGACTATGATATTCTCGTGAATATGACTACTGTCTTCTCACTCTTTCTTGTTGTTTGGTCACTAAGTTGTGTCTGGCTCTTTTGTGATTGCATGGACGATAACCCAGCAGGCTCCTCTGTCCATGGGATTCTCCAGGCAAGGATACTGGAGTGGGCTGCCATTTCCTTCTCCAGGGGATCTTCCCAACCCAGGAATCAAACCCACATCTGCTACATTGGCAGGCAGATTCTTGATCACTGAGCCACCAGGGAAACCCCTACTCTATCTTACCATCCTTTAAAAACACTTAACAATCAACCAGGCTCTGGGAAGGCTTCCAAGGTATGAGAAGTAGTCACACCATAAATGGTATCAAGATACATAGTCCTGGGTGGCCTGCTGGAAGAAGCCCAGGTGTGCATTCTGGCTCTGTCTCATCTTATTAGCTGCACAGGCTTGGGCAAGACATCACTTTTCACTGAGCATTGGTTTTCTCCAATGCAAAAGAGAATATTCAACTGCTTGGCAGTAAAGAGAGACAGTGACCATTCACGGGACTGTACTCTAATCAATAAATCATTGTGCAACCATAAGGGACTCTACAAGGTTAAGGTGATGAGTTAGCAGTGAGAGCAGGAGGCACGGAAGATGCACTTGGGAACAGCTTCTCCATGAAGAGGTGACAGCATGGAATAGTTACCGAAGGCAGTAGCCTGGGGACCAGCCCTAGACATCAGAATACACAGACTCTTTAGAACTAACGCCAATCTAGATCTGGCTAAGTCTGAAACACAGTGTCAATGAGTACAGCTGGTGTGGGGGAAGAGGAAATTTGTGCTGCCACAAACGCTATAATCTAGAAGTTACTTAAGTAGTGGCAGAGGGTTAATAAATATGACATTTCTGTTTAAAATATCAGTCAAAATACTTGTTATTAGGAAAACAGAACATATCACTTAGCTTCACATTTTATGTCATTTCTAGAGGGAATATAGCTAAATGTCTACACTGCTTTCATAAATAAAAATGTCCTTAAGTGGAAACTGGATGAGCTAGGAATGAGTTGGAAAGCAGTAGGTTTTGATTTTCCGGGAAGTCTCTCTCCACCCCTCATCCCAGAGGGAACAGGAGACTTGATTTTGTTTGCTGTGGCTGTCTGATCACTCAGCATTCACATATGAATCTGTGCCAGTCTCGAGCCTGAGCACACATTCCAGACCACAAGGAGGTAACAGAGAAGTCCAAAAAGCAGAACAAAGTTTAATGTCACAAAGGAGGAAATATGTCTCATAACCACAAAGGAACAAATGGTCAACAGAGGAGGAAAATCCTTGGATTTCAGAAAGACTCTGTAGAAGGGTGGGGGAGGGTCTCCTTGCAGGAGCTGCACCCAGCTAAGGGTCAACGGAAGTGAGAACTCATTCCTGAACTCAGGTTTGGCTGCTTACCTCCCCAAAGCCCACACTTCAAAAAGCAAGGGTCAGGACAAAGGGAAGATGCTTTAAGCAGAAAAGCTGGCAATCTGGGGAGAAGATGGACTCATGCGCCTAAAACCAGCTCTGAAGACTGTGCTCAGTCTGACAGCTTTTAAAGCAGAAAATGGAGGAAGACCTTTGGTGATTCATCCAGACAGGGGGCTGGTTCTGAACCCTTCTCCATTGTGTGGGCAGAGAGGCTGACTCTGTCTTCAGATATTATCTTGACTGAGTGATCTGCCTGCAGGATTGCTAAGGGGACAGTTTGAGGTAGCGAGGTAGTCATTCTTAAACTTCTTAATTCTTCCTTCTTCTTTTTATCTAGGCAAAGAATCAACAGGTTAGGCAAGGCAAGATACGCATTAAGGAGAGCAGAAGTCAGGAGTCAGGTTCAATTGCTTAGTGATCTCATTCCCATAATTAGGTATTCTATTAGAGGGGACAGAAATGGGCAAACGGGAATGGAGACAGGAGCTGCTTTCAAGCACAGAGATCATCAGTGTCACATGGATCATACTCCCAGCAGCTTCTGATTAAGAAAGATCAGCAACACTTCATAAATCATCTTGTGTTTCCAAGACAAAAAAAAAAGGCAGCTCAAGGTATAAGCCTTCCTCAGCTATTTTAAGGGAGGGCTCTCTTTAAATCTTACTTTGTATGTTCAGTCTCTAAGTCACGTCCACTCTTTGCAATCTCATGGGTGCAGCACAGCAGGATTCCTTGTCCTTCACCATCTCCTGGAGTTTGCTCAAATTCATGTCCATTGAGTTGCTGATGCTATCTAACATTCTCATCCTCTGTTGACCCTTCTCCTTTTGCCTTCAACATTTCCTAGCATCAGGGTCTTTTCCAATGAGTTGGCTCTTCACATCAGGTGGCCAAAGGATTGGAGCTTCAGCTTCAGCATCAATCCTTCCAATGAATAATCAGGGTTGATTTCCTTTGGGATTGAGTGGTTGCATCTCTTTGATGTCCAAGGGACTCTCAAGAGTCTTCTTCAGCACCACAGTTCGAAAGCATCTTACTTTGGCCCCAATGAAAGTCAGTTACACGCTGTGTGTCCAAAGATGAGATGCTACTCAGATTACCCCAGAGGCTCTAAAAACCAAAAATCACCCCATTTTCGAACTTGGGATTTCCAAGCTTTTTTCTTGCAACCTCAGGCTGCCAGTTACCCCAGGACCGTGTGGTTTCATGTCCCTGTACAACAGTGTGCTTTGAATCACAGCTCTGACTCTGCAGAATTGCTTCTGCTTCTTTGGGAATGAATACTTTCCCTAGCCTGTGAAAAGGGTTCTTGGGAATTGCTCAACGCTGAGTCTACATTTTGGGAGGACAGGGAAAGAGGAAGGGCAGGCCCAAGAGTCTGTCAATTTTTCCTTGACACTGATCATAAAGTTCAAGTGGTGTCATTCCACGCTAATCAGAATAACGAGGTATGAAAATGAAGAGGAAATGGCTTCACTTTAAGTGCCCATTATCTGATGCCAATTGACAAGGAAAATCTTGGGAAATTGGACGTGCATGCAGCAGTCATGTGATGGGGGCCTGAAGTCAATGTGCTCATTGTGATTCATTTCAAGGTCAAGATTTCCTGAGTAGGGGTATTTTAAAAGACATAATTACAGTTCTTATTAGTGAGTGTTGAAAATGATGCTGGAAACGAGCCTTTGTGTGCAGCTTCCATAAGGTGAGCAGCCCAGTGTTTCAGACTGTTTACCGCAGTGTTTAAAATTAAGACCGAATGCCAGTAAACAATGCATGTTCCCTCCTATGGGAACTTCTCTTTTCAAATAATTCAGTTAGGATGAGGTTGAATTTCAGATCTAACTAGAGAGCTGCTATGCGAAAAATGAACAACCTGATCTCTGCAGTATTTAGTTCCACCCGAGATAGGCCGGTGCTTTCTTTGTCCACTTTCGGTATCTTTCTCAGTTTAAAGTGGTTAATGATAGGGAATGTCAGAAGCCACATGTCGCTTGAAGGCACATTTTCACTTCATCTGCCTTTTTGACACGTTTAGTTTAACTTAATCAAGGGTGGGTGGTGAAGCTAATTTCCTGAAGCAGTTTCCAGGGTCCTTGTGCAGAAAAGGGAAAACCATTCCCATTCTTTTAGGACATCTGGTTGCTATTATGCAAAAATTCCCTCGTGCCATTCTGGCACACACATTCTCCCCACCACCACTTCTATGGATCGTGATTTTAACCACTGCGTTTCGATGAACTCTTTTTCCAAGACTTTCTGGGCCAAGTGTCAGCCCAGTACCCCTAAAAAGCAGGGAGTTTGCTCACCCTGAGCTTAGTCTCCCAGCCCTAGCTCAGCCCTCACTCCCTTGAGGGGTCTTGGAGGGGTTGCTGCCTTGCCAGGGAGCACACAGGGCCCCTCTCAGAGCAGAATCACACCCAGGCACGGCGGAGGGGATTGGGGGTCCCTTCAGAGAGTTGCCCACCTGGGTCTGGCTATGGGCCTGGTGGGCGCTCCAGAGCCACTGTTTGGGTCTGGGTCTGAGTCTTCAGCTGATAAGCTCTATAGCCTCAGGCAAGTTACTTACCATCTTCCAAATCTCCAGGGTTCCCCATCCCTGAAATAAGCACCCCTCATGTTCAGTCGATCAGCCGTATCCGATGCTTTTTTGACCCCGTGGACTATAGCTCACCGGGCTCCTCTGTCCATGCCATTTCAAAGGCAAGAATACCAGAGGGGGTTGCCATTTCCTCCTCCAGGGGATCTCCCTGACCCAGAGATCGAACCTGTATCTCCTTCGCTAGCAGATGAATTCTTTACCACTGAGCCACCTGGGAAGCCTCCAAGCATCCATCTCACGGAGTTAATGTGAAGATCAAGTGAGATAATACATGTAACACATTTAGCCAAGCAGCAGGCATGGAGGACGTGATGAATAATTAATAGCTCCATCCCTTGCCTGCCAAACAGAAGTAAAACCCGATGGTGACCTCTAAGGCAGTTGTGATGAATAAAGTTGAGATATATGCGTTACAGTGTGCCTAGGGTATTGAGAGATGTGCGTTACACTGCGCCTAGGGTATTGAACGCACACAGTACGTGTTGCCAGCGGCGGTCGCTGCTACTCTCCATGTCTGTATCATGGACACAGTGGCCTTGATTGCCCAGACACCTCATCTCACACCAGAGCTAAGGCATCATCCCAGGGAGGCTGTGGGGACCCAGGATGTGATGGGGGTCCCAGCCTTCTGGTGTGGACACAGCCTTAGAGAAGATGTCACATTCTGGGTCTAGGCTCACGACAGAGATGCCCCGTGAGGGAGTGGGGGTGGCCTTGGAAACGGCCACAGTCCAAGGGGCCTCAGAGCAAGAAAGGGAAGGTGTTAGTCACTCAGTCGTGTCCAACTCTTTGTGACCCTGAGGACTGTAGCCTGCCAGGCTCCTCTGTCCATGGGATTTTCCAGGCAAGAACACTGGACTGGGTTGCCATTTCCTTCTCCAGAGGATCTTCCCACTCCAGGGATCAAACCCAGGTTTCCTGCATTGCAGGCAGATTCTTTACCATCTGAGCCACCAGGGAAGGCACTCAAGGGGACTCAGGGAGACACCCTTTTCTGAGTTATTGCAAGTAGTCATTGCTGGTTGAAGAAGTCTGACATCATCTTCAATTCTCCATAAATCTATCAGCATCCATCAGATCAGATTGAGTGAGCGACAGCAAGCATTTTAAAAAAAGGAAGAGGGGGCAAAGGGGTGATTGGAACCTGGAATGGTTAAAGTGGCACCAACTGCCCTTTCAGCATCTCCTCTTGTGATGAATGTGGCTGGACCAAATGTGGGACTCTGGCTCCAACTGGACCAAGATTTGACCAAGGCCCTGCACCTCCCTCTGCCAAGTTCTAGTCCGAAGAGAGATCAGAGAGCTGGACTGGGCCTCAGGGCTCATCTGAAGGGCATGGGCATAGTGTCTCATGGGGACCCAGGCATAGCAGATTATTGCTAACAGCAGATGGGGGAATGGAATACCTCAACCCCTAACCCTGAGTGTAGTTAGCATGACCCTCACCTTACCTTTCTTTGAAGCAGAGTAATCCCACCCATTCTTTAAGGAACTTCTCAAGTGCAGGCAGATCCCTGCCCAAACGCAGATTCCCTTCCCAAACACCAAGGATATAAGAGAAAACAGTCCTCAGATGATGCATCACATCTCATAGTTGAGATCCTGGGGCAGGTTTAGGAGCCTGAGACCCAAAGGACCAGAGGATGCAGGGTTAGTGCTGTTGAGGAGCTCACAGCCTTCTCCATATGGCATGGTCAGGCATCAGGTTCACAGATACAGAGTTGGTCATTAGACCAGAGATAAGACCCAGAGGCCAGAAACAGAGAGGCAGAACCCTAGATAAGAAGCTGACTCAGAGCTGCTGGGGAAGACAGCGTTCACCCACACGGGCCTGCAGCCCCCAGCCCTGCAGGGCATGGAGCATCCTTGACTCTGACTCCCCTCCCGGGCCCCAGTCCCCTCCAAAGACCCAGGGAAAATGGCCACACAGGGCAGCCATCATTACCGCATCAGACGCTGATTTGTTTCAGCAAGAATTTGGAAAAAAAAAAAAAGGGAAATAGTTTGCTGGTTTTAATAATCGTCCAAAGAATGCATGACTGCAGGAAGCTGTTTGTGAATTTGAAATTGGGATTCTGAATATCTGGGTATGGTCCCTGCCAAGCCACAGTGCCCCTTGGACAATTCTTGGTGACTCCATGCTTGAGCGAATCCAAGGCGAAGGTGGAGACAGCTCAGGCAGGGACCCTGGACCTCTGCTGGCATCATCCTCCAAGAAGTCCTGACGAATCGATGAGTAAAGGCTGAATAGAGGAACGAGGCTGCCTGTTCTGATCTGGCTGTGCCTGAAAGTGGGATTTAAGCCAGAGCAGAAGGCAGAAGGCTCTT
Organism: Ovis canadensis; assembly: GCF_042477335.2. Lineage (NCBI taxonomy): Eukaryota > Metazoa > Chordata > Mammalia > Artiodactyla > Bovidae > Ovis > Ovis canadensis. Next base: position 5,006,840 of record NC_091245.1, read on the forward strand.
TCCAGGCAACCCATCACCACAGCTGCATGTTGGCCATGGGGATGAGGCAGGATATACCAGGGAAAGAACTCCATCACCTGAAAGGTTCTTTCAAACGCTGAGATTCGATGACCAATCGACTGAAGATTGTCATCAGAGTCCACTCACGTTCCCGGGTCTCTGAGCTCAGCCCGGGACTCCTCTCTTGTCTTCGGTAGACCTGTGGCCTGACCATTCCTGCCATGGCATTGCTGGAGCTTCTGTTTGTTTCCTACATTAGGACACAGAGTCTGGCTTCATTCCTAGTCTCCTGTTTGGTCTGAAATTTTGGCCTTCTGTTCAAGACTCCTAACAAGAGCTGTACCCTTCTTATGTGGACCTGACTCTCAGTTGGGAAAGAGAAGGTGGGAGGAGAAGGGGACAACAGAGGATGAGATGGTTGGATGGCATCACCGACTCAACGGACAAGAGTTTGAGTAAACTCCAGGAGTTGGTGATCAACAGGGAGGCCTGGCATGCTGCAGTCCACAGGGCCGCAAAGAGTCAGATGCGACTGAGCAACTGAACTGAACTGACTCCCAGTTTAATTACAAATCTGTGCCCCTGTACTTACCATGTTGACCATGTCTCAAAGATCTGAAGTGACCAGATACCCATGACCCAAAGGTTTCTTCAGGTCCTAATACATTCTGGAGACTCCAAGATTATATGCAGCCTCTATTTTGCCTTAAGGAGATCAGTGATAGTCTTATTCACAACTGCGGGTTTCTTGGTCCATGCGCTTCCACACAGAGATACAAGTGCACACTTTGGTGACGACCAACAGTGATCCATGTAGCCATCATCTCTTCCTGATGTGCAGCCCAGAGAGGTAGGAGGCTAGTCCCAAGTTCTACAGACTAGTCAATACAGAACCCAGCCCCCACTCCCGAGCCCATGGGCAGGGTGCAGGGATCACCTCGGCAGTCATCAGCACTCACTGTCTGCCGAGCTCTGTGCTGGATACCCCAAGAGCACGTCACAGTTTCTCAGCATTCCCTGCTGATAGGAACCTTCATGATCCTCACTTTACAGATTAGAACCAGGGTCCGAAAGCTACCGTCCCTGGGCCCGACCCGGCAGCCGCCTGTTTTGGTGACAGCGTGCCTCGGGAACACAGCCACGCTTGCTCATCCGTTCGTTGTCTACGGCTGCTCTTGCGCTGCAGTGGTTTGGGTGAATCGTTGCTATGGAGACCTTTCAGACAGTTATTAAACCTATCAGTTTATTCAGATAAAAGGTACTGGCTATCTAGCCAATGCGTGAACTGTACGTGTCCAATGATCATTCTGACGCTTTACAATAAATTTAGTAGTTACGTTGATCAAATCACTGTTAGCCTGCAGACTGTTGTTGCTGTTGTTAGTCACTAAGTCGTGTCCAACTCTTTTACGATTCCATGGACTGTAGCCCACCAGGCTCCTCCATCCATGGGATTCTCCAGGCAAGAATCCTGGAGTGGGTTGCCATTCCCTTCTCCAGGAGGTCTTCCTGATCCCGGGACCGAATCCTCATCTCCTGAATTGGCAGGTGGATTCTTCACCACTGAGCAGCCAGGGAAGGCTTACTTTTCTACTCTGTGTCAGAAATATGCACAGGTCTGAGAAAACTCGGACAAGTCCCCACACCTCAGAGGACTCATTTGTTGCTGTTGTCAGGGAAGGATTCTCTGCCCCAGAGACAGAGCAGTGACACCTGCCGTGGACCCAAGACGCGCCTGAGCTTGACCCCCGCTCTGCCACAGAGTATCTGGGTGACCCTTTGGACACATGGCTTAAATTCTCTGACTTCAGTTTCCCCATCTGTAAAACAGGGACAATAACACCATGGTCTCCGCATGGTGAACATTAGAATAATTAATGCAAATAAAATGTGAGGTGCCCTGGACAGCCCCCGCTGTTCCAGACACAGCAGTGGACTCTCAGGAGTAGACGCCATGAAGTCCTGGGGTTGCCGTCAGCTGGGACGGCCAGGTGACTCCCAACAGAGAACCTTGGAAGTGGGCCATGTCCCCATGGGTGCGCACAGGGACTGCTTAGCAGGCAGGCCAGAGCCAGGACGCCACGAGGAAGCAGATTCCCAGACAAACCCGGATTCCCATGGAAAGGAATGGACAAGGTCAGAGGATCTGGCTTCCTTGGCTGCTGGCCCCTCCAGGCTGTGCCCAGGCTGGCTTCCCTGTGCACTTGGCTCCTGTTGGCTGCCCCCCAGAGGCCTCTTCACTGCGCCCTTTTCTGACCCCAGTGTCATCTGAGATGTCACCACGGAAACTGCCAGACCTCCCCGGAGTTTATCCCCTCTGTACTTTTTTCCAGACTGTGAGCATCAAGCCCAAACACCCAAACATTCAGAAGAACAACTCTTGTTTAAATGCAAAGAGATATATTTAGCAGATAGATTTTATTTCATGGGTGGATATTTTTGGGCAAAGCTGTCTTCATAATGCTGAAGTGGCAAAAGCGACTTTCAATCTAGTTTTTTGGTGTCAGCTGCATCTGACTTCTAGTTTAAGTCTAATGTGACTGAGGCCAATTACAAATTACTGAAGGGCTTTCCAGGTGGCTCAGTGGTAAAGAATCTGCCTGCCAGTGAGGAGATGTGGGTTCAATCCCTGTGTCAGGAAGATCCTCTGGAGGGAAAAATAACAACCTACTTGAGTATCTTGCCTGAGAAATCCCATGGACAGAGGAGCCTGGCAGGCTACAGCCCATGGGGGTCATAAAGAGTCGGATATGACCAAACACACATACACCAATACTGAAAGCAAAGAGACAGCCAGCCCATTACTTTTGCAACTGCCTGTCAGCAATTTCATAAAGGGGGATCTCACTAATTTTTAGCCTCTTTTCAAAATTAGCACCAATGGGATATTTGCTTTGATTCACAGCTTGCTTCACCCTCAGTTGAAAGGCAGATAGATCCCAGCATTCAATGAGCAGGTGATCTCAGTGGAATGATAAGATGCGAAATGAATGCAGAGCAATCTGGGATAGAGGGTTATGTTGGTTACAAGCAACCGACGGCCCGAATGGCTGACCTGGGCAATCAGAGAGCAGAGAAACATGGTATGTGCTCGGAACATTCTCCAGAGGCAGTCAGTGAGTCTCCGGGTCTGTTTTCACTGGATAAGGCACAGCTGACTGGGGTGATCAGCTCACTGATGCCTTGGAGGCCAGCACTCCCCAGTGGAGCAAAGTACTACATAAGATGAAATTACACTGAGACCTTGAGACCATCTGCTCATTTTAAAACGGGATGAAGAATCAGAGTCGCTCTAAGCAGCTCCTAGGGCTCTTGGGACGGTCAAGATGTTCATTCAGGCCTGTGAGCACTTGCTGGTGTGAGTGAAGGGGGCACAGAAGGTTGACCAGAAAACCATGGGTGTCTACACTTTCCCTGCAATAAAAGACACAGTGCATCATTTTCAGCCATAAGGCAGAGATGGAAGCTCGGGCCCCCGCTGCTTTCTGTGGGACCAGTTTGAAAGGCGGATGAAACTCCCAAATTGCAGATCCAGGCTTCTGCTCTACCCCGTGGGCTTTTCTTCTAGCGTCTGGCTGGCGTTCTGGTGGATTGAGGATATCATGGCCGGTGGACAGAGGCCCACCGCATTTCAGCCCCAGGCCTCTTTGTTTTGTACCCACTCACTGGAGACAGGATCTTCCTTCCTGGCTAAAGAAACCCCATTTGCTTCTCCTCCTCCCACCCTGCACCGCCACCTCCCTGTGCTTGTGAGTCTATTTCTGTTTTGTATATAAGTTCATCCGTATCATCCTTTTAGATTCCACACATAAACGATAGCATAAGGTGTTTGTCTTTGATTTACTTCATTTAGAATGATAATCTCAAGGGCCATTTATGTTGCTGCAAATGGCATTATTTCGTTCTTTTTTATGGCTGAGTAATATTCCATCATATATACCAGGGTCCACCAGATACCCACGTATCCACCAGTGCCCATTCCCCAGTGGCTGAGGGGTGAGATGTCAGCTCTCCTAAACGCCCAGGCATGAATGCCAGCCAGCGTTCCGCAGGCACCCCACATGAGAAGTAAGAGCCAGGAGGCGTGCTCCTGAGGCGAGCAGCTATCAGTGCCACGCTGAGCCAGGTCTGCGTGCAGCTCGTACTGCAGCCAGGGCTGAGATCGGGGAGGGCCAGCAGGATGCGCAGACTCCTTCCCCACTTCCCTGTGTGCACCCATCCCCTAGGCAGCCAGGCCCACTCCTGGGGATGTCTGTGGCTCTCATTTGTTTCTACCCTCTCCCTCTCCCTCCAATTAAATCTCCTTTTTTCAATCTCTCCCTCCTTATGTCCCTTAAACAATCGAATCTCCCTTTCTCGAGTTCGCACCTGTCACTCTAAGTCTAGGTCCTCATCTCCATTAACTTTGATTGGCTCAATATTCTCCAATGGCCTAGACCACCTTGTTTATCCCCTCCAGCCCCTCCTCACGTTGCTACCACATCAATTCCCCCAATCGCTCTCCTCATATTACTCCATGATAAACGACATGCTGCCTGCTCCCAATAAAGTTAAAGCGTCCAGTTTGGAGTGTCTTGCAAGGAAGTCTAAGCACCTATACACAATTTATCTATTTCTTCTATTTAACATTTTTGAGAAGCTGCCCTGTTGTTGGCCTTGTTCTAGATACGGACCTAGAACAGTGAGTGTTAGAGACACGCTCTGCCCAGATGATGGTGAGACGACGTCCCAGTAAAAGAAACAGACTTCAAAATGTGAAATATGGAAAATAGTGACCACTTTTTGATAACAGATCCTAAGCAGATGTTATAGACTGAATTTTGTCTCCCATCAAATTCGTATGTTGAAGGCTTAACCCCCAGTGTGACTGAGTCTGCACACAAGGCCTTTAAGGAGGTATTTCAGATTAAATAAATATGGGCAGGGCCCTCAGATGGTAGAACTGGTGTCCGTAAAAGAGGAAGGGACACCCACCAGAGGTCTCTCCCCGCTTGGCCTAGACACGATGCCATGTGGGGACCCGGCAAGAAGGCAGTCGTCTGCCAGCCGGGGGGAGACCTTGCCAGACACCCAGCCCACTGACACCTTGACCTGGGACTTCCAGCCTCAGACCTGGGAGAAAATGAGTTTCTGGTGTCTAAGCCTCCAAGTCTGTGGCTTTTTGTTATGGCAGCCCTAGAGTGTAGGACGGTGAGACAACAGAGTGAGGTGATGGGGAATAATGAGTGTTGGGAAGACAAAGCTTTAGCCATGTGGTGAGCAAAGCGCTCTCGGAAAGGTGTGAAAGGCAGTCTCAGGAGGAACCGGGAAACAGATGGCATACCCAAATTAGAATAATCAGGCTGCCGAGATTATTATGTTTCTTTTAAAGAAGGGACTACTCGGTTGACATGGGAGGTTCAGGGGAATGTGGAGAATCCTTCCAGATCTGCCTAAACGTCTACAGCCCTCACCCATGCCTCCCCCTTCTCATCATCCTGACCTTAGTGAGACCTGCTTGGTTGGCTCTTAACTGGTGCTGTATCTTGTAACCCTTACCACTAGGGCTTCGATTAAGACCCCTCCCCCATGTCTACCCCAAGAGTGCAGAACAGGATTCCTGAGAAGCTGGCCCCGCAAGCATGTTCTTAATTGCATATTCACAGCGTCAATTTCTCTTTTTCTCTCTGCAGGCTCCCTGGGTGGTAAGAAGCAGCCGCATTACTCTACCAGCTTTGTAATCGTTATTGTTGCCATGGTGACTAAGTGCATGGCACTTGGTCTTGCGGCGCTTGCTACCCACCTGCACATCATCCCATCATCGCATAATACGGTCGTCGGGATGCCCTCCCGTGCTGTGCGTTAATCATGGCATCAGCGCAGAGGCTGCCCCTGTCGTCACTGCGCACAGGAGCAGCCCAACTCCAGAACTTATCGTGAGGGTCAGCGGGTCTGCTAGTGGGTCCAGGGTTAGTAAGAGACACAGAGAGCACGCACAAATGAGGATAACTCAGAGGGTTTTAAAAATATTCCCCCACACACAGGTACAAGTGAGGGAGGGGCTTGGGGGGCTCCTAAGGAATGGCACCGTCACCCAGGAGAAATGGTGGAGGGGGACTGACAGAAAGAAAGAGAGGGTCATGCAGGGATCTTCCATCCCTGGAAGATGCCTTCAGTTATAGGCCAGCCCGCCCGGGAGGGGCAGGCGACTCAATCCCCTTGCAATGTCCTCTTCCTCTCACCCCTCAACTGCCCCCATCCCACAAGTGCCCCAGGGGCCCAGGAGCCCACGGTTGAAACCTGTATTAATCATGCTTTTTGTTTTCTGTATTTTATGATGCTTCTACCTTTTGAGACCTCGTGAACCCAGGAAGGAACCTCCCCGTCAGGGTTACCTAATTTCTACAGACAGTGAAACACTTGTCCATCAGCATGCCTTCTCTGTGCAAGGCAACCAGTTCTGATTCACATCCACAAGACCCTCCATTATCCAACGTCACACACCAGACCAGTTCCCCCACCATCCCGTAAATTCACCCATAGTTCAGTTCAGTTCAGTCTCTCAGTCATGTCTGACTCTTTGTGACCCCATGGACTGCAGCACGCCAGGCCTCCCTGTCCATCACCAACTTCCAGAGTTTACCCAAACTCATGTCCACTGAGTCGGTGATGCCATCCAACCATCTCATCCTCTGTTGTCCCCTTCTCCTCCCACCTTCAATCTTTTCCAGCATCAGGGTCTTTTCCAATGAGTCAGCTCTTCGCATCAGGTGGCCAAAGTATGCTGAGTTTCAACTGCAGCATCTGTCCTTCCAACGAATATCAGGACTGATTTCCTTTAGGATGGACTGGTTGGATCTCCTTGCTGTCCAAGGGACTCTCAAGAGTCTTCTCCAACACCACAGTTCAAAGGTATCAATTCTTCAGCATTCAGCTTTCTTTACAGTCCAACACTCACATCCATACAAGACTACTGGAAAAATCATAGCCTTGACTAGACAGACCTTTGTTGACAAAGTAATGTCTTTGCTTTTTAACATGCTGTCTAAGTTGGTCATAACTTTCCTTCCAAGGAGTAAACGTCTTTTAATTTCATGGCTGCAGTCACCATCTGCAGTGATTTTGGAGCCCCCCAAAATAAAGTCAGCCACTGTTTCCACTGTTTCCCCATCGATTTGCCATGAAAAAACATGGTCCACTGGAGAAGGGAATGGCAAACCACTTCAGTATTCTTGCCTTGAGAACCCCAAGAACAATATGAAAAGGCAAATTCATCCATAATCATGTATCAAACAACTAGAGATCATCTTTCCAACCCAGAGCCCGCCAAAATTGTTCAGACTGTCAAACCTTCAGCCTGCCCAGCCTGTCCACCTCCCTCCTCCATTCTTTCCCCAAAACCATGCTAGACTCTCCCCCCACCCCCAACTCCTGACTGACCCTGAGCTTCCCCGTGTGGCCCCGCATGGCGTGATGCATCCACTCATCTCAGGAACCATTAGGGGTGCACTCTCTTTCAAGGCAGCTGTCTCCACGTCTGTCATCTTATCATCCCTAATACATCAAATTCCGGACACAGTTTTAAAGCCAGCCCACATGTGTCAGCCTTCAAGGGCAGAGAGCAGGGGAAGACTGTGGACAGCTGATCGAAGGTACCCGTGAGAGTCCCAGGACTTTTGAGTTCTTCTCCTAAAGACTAGATTGCCAAACTTGCAGAGTTCTCTGAGTCAGAGACACTCCAGGCATGAGAAACAGCCAACGCAAAGGCTGCTTCCAGCCTTCGGAAGGTGGCCAGCCCCCAGCGAGCCCCAGTGCCACGGCCGGATAGTGTCTCGTGTCCTGGGAGTGCTAACCCCTCACTGTCCTATTAATGGGCTCCCCGGGGCCTTGCTGTTCCCTCTCTCTACTGCCAGCCTCTCTCTCAGCTTTAACCATCCAGAGCATCCAGCGCAGTAGAGCTAAGGCCTGTTGAGTTCCAAGTCCTCTCTTAGCGCCTTCTTCCACAGGGAGTGACCTCTGTCTCTTGATTCTAACAGCTCTTGTGTATCTACTGAATGCACCCCAGGGCTGAGAATTTGGCAGGAATTATCTTGTTCCACCCCAGTGCAAACTCAACAGGAAGGGGTTATAGCCCCATCTTCAGATGGTTGAAATGGGAAACCCTCCAAACCCCATGCTGCCATCCTTACCTGCTGACCTGCGCTGCCTCACTGATGACCCCCAAGGGCTGCGAAACTCAGTGCTTGAGACCAAAACAGGATGGATGTAGCAGACTCAGAAGAGCTTCTGAATCAAACTTCCTAATGTGGCAAAGGACTTTTTTCCGATTCTGGGTTAAAGGGTGGAAGGGGAAAATGAAGCCCTCCAGATAGCATCCCCAGTCCCTTGGACTGACTCCAGGTAGCAGAGATGGGTGGGGCGGGGGTGGGGCGGGGGTGGGGTGTGGGGTGGAGGGAGTGTCTCTGGGAGACCTGCCTTCTTTGAAGCCTTGAGTTTTTATCATAGACCATGATAGACAAGTCAGCTACAATTGAGCGACTGAGTGTGCAACACAACAGTGTATAACAGAACTGACACTGGGCGTATTCTTTCCCTCGCTATTGCCACTGGTGTCTTTGCATTTTAATGGGCCCTTGGTGCATTTCCATGCTCTGGACCACTCAAAAATCCCCAGTAGAAGGCAGAAAGCAGATGTTTACTATGTGAAATTCCACAGGATGGTCCCTTTAGCGTGAGAGCTGCCTGGCATGCTCCATTGTCCCCAGCCAACCATGCCCTGACTAGACAGGGATTTCCACCTCTAATCACAAAAGTGCTTTCTAGCGTCAATGTTTCCTACAAAAACCGGGATGTTAATCTGATGAAGGAAGAGCTACTTTATCTTTCATTGGCAGGACCTTGCCTCCTCCCTTTCCCCATTTTCAAGCAAACCCTGAGAACTGTGATATGAAGACAGGAATGTTCTGAACCCACCTGTCACCTGCGAACATATGCAAGCCTCCTCGGATCCAGCCCACCTCCTCCCCACCCTTTCTCCTGTCCCACAGGAATAAACCCACTTGTGATGAACCCCAGAGCAGTGGGTTGTGTGAGCACGTGCTCTGAGGATACTGAGGAAATTGATGTGACTCTGATATACCCAGTTTCCCCATCTTGCCTCCTTCCCTGTGTCTGGCCTAAGACAGGCATTTCACATGCTAATCTAAGCTGGCACAGAGAAGGCCTCTTGCTGGGCTGATCTCTGATCCGTCCTAACAGATACTATGGGCTGCTGTACCTGCTTTCCAATTATTACTATGATCCGTGCTAATTACATCTACTCACTGCCTCCCTCCCTCCCATCTCGGACCCCTGGGGGGTTGTTCAACCCCATCCCCATTCAACTCTCATCCCCTGATTGCTAATCTGTGGTCCCCAGGAGAGGGTCTCCAAGCAGGAGCTTTCCCTCTCTCTCTCTTCTTTCTGCCTCTGTTGGGCTTTGCATGCTTCAAAGGTCAAGCGGTCCTATGGGCTGGTTTTCGTTTTCTGGGGCCAGATTCTACTGTGCAGAGCTCTGTGGGAGGACTCCTGTCTGCGAGATGAAAACTTGGCTTAATATCTGAAGAAAGAAAAATCCAGAAAGCCCGGGCTCTTAAGGGGGATATTGGGAATCTCAAACTCATCTGTTCACTCATTTGTAACGAAGAAACCTGTCGGTTACCTGGGCAAGAGCCAGGGCTGGTTTTCTGCTGAGTTGGAGGTTGAACCCCCTGGGGGACACAGCCAATGTTTGCCAGAAGTGACGATATGTGCCCTTCTACCTTGGTGGAGAGAAGGCTCACATATTTAGGGCCAGACCTCTTTCCGGATGTGGGGAAAGGGACAGGGACAACGGGAATTGGGTGACTGGGGGCCGTGTTCTCAGGGCTGACTAGGGCTGGTATGGTCTCTAATTTAGCCAAAGCAAGGAAGAAGCTTCCAGATTTAGCAAATAAAAACAAAGGATGCCAGTTACTTTGGAGCTTCAGATGTCGTTTAGTCGCTAAGTTGTGTCCAACTCTCTGCGACCCCACTGCAACACGCCAGGCTCCTCTGCCCACCACTATCTACCCAAATTTTCTCAGACTCATACCCATTGAATCAGTGATGTTATCTAACCACCTTATCCTCTGTCTCCGCCTTCTCCTCCTCTTTCCCAGTATCAGGGTCTTTTCCAATGAGCCGGCTCTCCGCATCAGGTGGCCAAAGTATCATGTTTCAGCATCAGTCTTCCCAGTGAATATGCAGGGTTGATTTCCTTTAGGATGGACTGGTGGAAAGTTCTGACATAACATGGTCCACTAGTGAAGGGAATGGCAAACCACCCCAGAATTCTTGCCTTAAGAATCCCATGAACAGTATGAACTTCAGAAAGATATGACTAACTCTTTAGCAGAAAAATGTCCCAGGAATCTGAAATTCAAAATTTCCCAGGCATCCTGGGTTTGTCTGGCAAACCAGAAGTGGCTGTGCACCGTCCTTCTGGGGAGGTTAGGTCCTGGGGAGGGACCAGGTGCAGAGGCCCAAGTTCAGAGGCAGCCAGGCGGGGTGAGAGGCAGAAAGGAACTGGGAATTAGGTCTAAGTGGGAGTGAGTCTACAGCAGTGTAGCTGACACCAGGACAAAGCACTTGGAACAAAGGAAAGTCGAATGGCAGGGCCACTGAGATGGGCTTTGCAAGTTTGACACCTGTTCTTTGTTTGGGGCTATTTTTGGCTGTTATGGGCTTCCCTGGTGGCTCAGCTGGTAAAGAATTCTCCTGCAATGTGGGAGACCCTAGTTCAATCCCTGGGTTGGGAAGATCCCCTGGAGAAGGGAAAAGCTACCCATTCCAGTATTCTGGCCTGGAGAATTCCATGCACTACAGTCCATGGGGTCACAGAGTCAGACACAACTGAGTGACTTTCACTTTCACTTGGCTGTTATAGGAAATAATGATTCTAATTTCTGAGTCACTGGGAATCTATCTCAGAAAGTGTAGAAAGAGATAAGCAAAGGTTATCTGTTGGTCCTACGGAGAAAGAGAGCATGTTTCATCCTTTTTATATGGAAGTGCTCTGAATAAGGGCTAAATGCAGGACAGGGTCCCAAGGGCAGATCTCTCCCTGCATCGCTTGCCTATCACCTGGTATATATTTTGAATAAATACTGACATCAAACACTCGTCCAGAGACACACACACATGGCAGTGCGTGTGCGTATGTGGATTATGAGTGCTGGAGACGGAGCACTTGTTCTGGAGAAGGACCACAAGGAGACAAAATCAGTCAGTCCTAAAGGAAATCAACCCTGAATAGTCACTGGCAGCAACGATGCTGATGCTTCAATACATTGGCCACCCGATGCAAAGAGCCTACTCATTTGAAAAGACTCTGATGCTGGGGAAAAAAATGAAGGCAGGAGGAGAAGGGAGTGATAGAGGATGAGGTGATTAGATGGCATCACAGACTCACTGGACATGAATCTGAGCAAACTCTGGGAGACGGTGAAGGACAGGGCAGCCTGGAGTGCTGCAGTCCATGGGGTCTCAAAGAGTCAGACACGACTTAGCGACTAAACAACAGCAAAATCCTCATAGCAACCCTGTGAGACGGGAGCCTTTATCACATTCATTTCACAGATGAGGGATTGGAAGTGGAGGCCCAGGTAGCCCAGCAGCCTGCTGGTGAATCAGCCAAGGGCCAGGATTCAGACCCGTCCTTCTTGGCCCCTGTTCTTAGCCACCATGCTCTGTGGCCGCCCCCAGGGACATGTCATGGGAAACACTTGTCAGGGTTGGTGAAAATGAACCAATAGACTCAAAACTGGGGAGACTTCTAGAGCAGCCTCCTGTCTCCTACCACTCCCCTCACACATCCCTGGCCCCTGATCCCCAGTGTATGTCTGAGCTATGCTGGTGGTGTTAGCCATCCCAGGCTTCTAGGCACTTCTGCCCCTGTTCCCTCTCCTAGACAGACAAGCATCTCAAGGGCACATGGACCCCGCTGAAGGCTCAGGTCAGTTCCCATGGGCTCACTCCCAGGCAGAAACCCATGAGTCATGCCCTTACAAGGGGACAGAAGGAAAGCCTGGAGCTGCTGCGGCTTTTTTTCTCAGCATAAGAGTGCCCAGACCCACTGGACTTTTGCTGAGAACACCAGTTAAGGGCATTCTGCCTCATCTTTTGAACTTTCAGGGGTCAAGTGTCATGCTCTTTACATAGATGGGATAACTCTGACCAGACTGGATCACGTAGCAATGCCAGACTCCGCCCCAGAAACCATTCCAAGGGCGAGCGCTGTGCCATGCTTTGCCTGTGGGACAGCGGGAGCGCCACTTCCTGCACTTTTCTACCAGGTGGGAAAATAGCTGTCATAGTTCCTACTGGAAAATGAATATATTTAGCGTTTGTTAAATTTAGACTTCTCAGTGTTTCTCTGTCTCTAAACAACTACACACAAATAAGATGCAATATTTCTAACTCAAAATAAACAGAGCAAATAGTTTCCCAGATATGGCAGTCCCTGCATGAGAGAGTGCTTGCTGGCCACTGGCTCTGCTCCGTTCTCACACTGGGCTGAGCCGGGTCAAGGGTCGCCCTGTGACCCGGATGCACAGAGACGGCCAGGGTGACGAAGTCGCTGCTTCTGTATGGACCCGTCGGACCGGTCTCTGTTGTGATGTGGTGCAGCCCTTACCAGTCCTGGGTTTCTCTGTATCGAATGCCATGTTATGGAATGGGGATTTTCTAGATCAGGTTTGCCCCAGATTGACAGAATCAGGAGCTCTCAGGATTAGACAGGGTTGGAGCCAACCTCCCCGAGGGAGCATCTTGAGGTCAGTTCTGGAATGAGGGTGACCTTTGCCAAAGAGACTGTTTCAATTCCAGGCAACTTCTTGGTGCCCTTTGGCAATAAATTGGCTCCTCTGTGCCTCCTGGTGAATTTCACATTCATTTCCATCCACTGCTCCAGTCTCTGCCCTCTAGGTCCTCAGAGAACCTCTGTCCACAACAGACATATCAAAGTATTTGAAGATAGTTATCCGGTCACCCAAGTGAAAGAGTGCTAACTTCTCCTCTTACCTGGACAGCCTTTTAAGTAATTGTTGAAAGGATGAATTATTCAACATGGTGATGAAGTAATTGGTTTACTGCTGAGGCTACATCTTTATCTCAGCTGATGAGTCAAATACATTCCAGTTGAATTAAAGCTAGATTCTTTTTAAATGGAATCATAAAATAATGAAAAAAAAATTAAAGTTAGTAAAAACTGCCTTGGCCTTTCTGAGCATAAAACCAAAATTAGAATACCCAAAGAATGTTCTCTGATTTTTCAAACCTAAAAACCAGAAGTATGCATATGCTAAAATAACCCATAAAAAGTAAAAGTAGAACACACATTGGGAATGCTCTTTAGCAACTAAGAGAAATAACTGGACTCCTTACTACAATAGGAGCCTTCTCAAAACAATCTAAAAATGCAGGCATGAATCAATTGCTTACAGAACAATAAATTCACATGAGAAGTAAGCTGTGAAAATAGTTAATTTTGTCAGCAAACAAAATTCAAACTTAAAAATTGATGCATTTTCTTCTTATTCGATTGGGAAAGATAAAAGACTTCTATAATGCCTTCTCTGGCTTCAGGTCTGGGAAACTCCAACTGTGTGGAATGACATGATTCTGAGGATAAATGTGTGGAAATGAACCAAGAGAACAAATTTCACCATGAATCCTGCTGCTGCACTTTATTCTAAGGACTCTGCTGAGAATGTTGGCGAAAGGCTTGACTCAAGGCTGATTGATTAGACTTTTAAAACAAGAGTCAAGGCTGTAAGTTGACTGTCTTAAAATGTGGAATTAAGAGAAATAAACTTTGATTCCAAACAATGGCTTGTGACCTATTAAATGAAAAAGAGGTTAAAGTCTGATATCCAGTACAAACTCTGTCATTGTTATTTAAATAAGCATGATCTGTTGTATCCTTGTATATGTGAATAGAAATAATTTTGGAAAGACATTATCATACTAGACTATCTATAGAAGATGGAATTACAGATGGCTATTTAATTCCATAACTTATTTCCATAAAATAAGCTTATATTTTTTATTTTTCTAAAAGTAAAAAAAAAGGAAGTAGCAATTAAGAGCTGTTATATCAATAAAATAATAGAAAATCCACATACCCAGCTCTGGCATGGCTGTTGTGAAACAAGCATCAGTTCACTTCAGTTGCTCAGTCGTGTCTGACTCTTTGCAACCCCATGGACTGCAGCACGCCAGGCCTCCCTATCTACTACCACCTCCTGGAGTTTACTCAAACTCATGTCCATTGAGTTGGTGAAACAATCATACTCTTGGATAATTTATGAAAATATAAAGTGGTGGGAATATTTTTGAAAGTCATTAAGGCATTGACTGAGAACCTCATAAATATTCCTCCCTTTTGACTGAATAGTTGCCACTCTAGAAATAATTCAAAAGAACAAAACTGCTCCAGATAAGTATTCAGCACAGTATTACACACTCATGTGGGAAAAGAGTAATTCCACAATAAGAAGCTGAGTAAATCATGATATATAAATAAAGAGGACTATCTTGCCATCATTAACATAGCTGCCAATTTTGATTTAATCCCAGAATGTCGTATTGTCTTAAATATTACTATTAAATCACAAGAATTTCCACTACGCCAGGCGTATGTGCTTGTGTTCACGCTGTCGAGGGAAAGAAGGGAACCCGGGCAGGGAAAAGTGCAAGCAATGTGATTTGTTGGGCTTGTGGGTCTGCAGATGAAGACATCTGATATCTCTCACAGTATCATAATAACTTTGTGTGGTTTTGCTAAAAGTGAAACAGAGGCTAAGCGTAAACTGTTAGGATTTGCTCTTAATGAAAACAAAGTGCCTCCGCTGATCGTGCTCTCTTTTCCGACGACTCCCACTTGTACGATAATCCACTCTGGAATTCGGCCTGGGGTCCGCGCCAACTTTGTCAGTCAAGCAACTGGGTATTTAGTAGTGGAGACAGAGTCACTAAATGAGGGTGTTCAATTCTAACTTCATTTAATGGGCATCTTCTCCACCCAAGAACAACCATATACATGCAGAAAAGTTATAGTTCCTCAGATTTTTCGTACATTCTACCATCTATAAGATGCATTGCTCTCTTTTATCTATTTGATCCAGGTTTTACAGTCTTGGTCTTTACAGGTGAAGAAACTGCGGCTCAGAGAAGTAGGACCTTGTCAGGGTCTCAAGCTGTAAGCTGCAGCCAAGGCTGGAACTAAGTGTTCCTTCAGGGCTGCACCGCTGCCCGGAAGATTCAGTGCTGAGTCTCAAGGTGAAGACTATGATCCATCCACCAGGATTTGTTAATAGGTTAAAGAAGTGAAGTGAAGTGAAGTCACTCAGTCGTGTCCAACTCTTTGTGACCCTATGGACTGTAGCCTACCAGGCTCCTCCGTCCATGGGATTTTCCAGGCCAGAACTGGAGTGGGTTTCTACTTCCTTCTCCAGAGGATCTTCCCGACCCAGGGATCAAACCAGGGTCTCCCGCATTGTAGGCAGATGCTTTACCGTCTGAGCCACCAGGGAAGTCCTGATGGGTAAAGAATGAGCCTGCAGTGTAGGAGGCACTGGAGATGAGGGTTCGATCCCTGGGACAGGAGAAATGGCAACCCACTCCAGTATTTTTGCTGAAAAAGCCCATGGACAGAGGAGCCTGGCGGGCTACAGTCCAAAGGGTTGCATAAGAGTCGGACACAGCTGGGCGATGAAGCACATTAATAGGTTAAAGGAGTTTCTGCTCAGGATGTGATGACCTGCGTAGGCCCTTGGATGGTCTCAGACACGCTCACCAGAGTGTGGACTGTCAGTGACCACTGCGAGGACTCTACAGTGCTCACCAGCCTCTCTTCTCCCCCAGCCTCTCTTCTCCCCCAGCCTCTCTTCTCCCCCAGCCTCTCTTCTCCCCCAGCCTCTCTTCTCCCCCAGCCTCCCTGCAGTTTGGAGCAGCCACGCAGCCGAGTTGTAACACCTGCATCTTCTCTCTCTTCTTCCCCACCTGGTGCCTGGAGGTCGACACCCACAGCAGCCTCAGAAAGCACAGGCTGAAGAGGGAAGAGCCTGAGCTGGCCAGGGTCCCTGGGTGATCAGACCTCAACCACTGACTAGGGACGCTGCTGCCTAAGGGAGGGCTCGTGTGTTGGGCTAAGTGTCAGATATGTTTGGCAGCCTGTCTAACCTTCACTAACACAATGACCATTTACTGCTTCACTTTTCCACATAATATCATCCAGGTCTATCTTTTCATTTCTGTCTACTGACTCAATGGACATGAGTCTGAGTGAACTCCGGGAATGGACAGGGAGGCCTGGCGTGCTGCAATTCATGGGGTCACAAAGACTCAGACACAACTGAGAGACTGAACTGAACTGAAGGCAATATGTATGAGATTCGGCATCAAAATACCACATAGGACATCTATAACCACCATAGATGTGTGTCTTTAAGAGAATGACTTAAACACTTTATCCTTGGATGTTCTCATTTATCGTCTGAGTATAATGATAAAAGTAATACTGACTCAACTTCCTAAGCTGTATTCCTAGTGCTCACCTGTTAGGTTTGCTAGCGAGGACCCGAGGCAGACCTGGAGTCAGGTCAGGACAGGGGCATTATTGTTCTTCCGTCTCCATCTTTAACTCCTGCATCAACTTACCCTGTTACAATGGACAGCCCCACCCGTCTCACCAGCCCCAGCATCAGCTCCAAACCACTCAGCTCCTCCCTCCCTGACCCTCAGTCTGGTTGCTTCCCAGGTCTCCAGTCTCCCCCTGGGTTTCCTCTCCCACCACCACCCACCCGTGCCCACCATGACACCGCCTGCTGCAGACCCTCAGCACATCCCACCTAGTCTCACTGGGAGCGTCCTCACAGGCTCCGTGCCCCGCCGTCTCCCTGACTCCACTCCTTCCACGCGAGGCTGGGGCATCTTTCCTCACATGCTGCCTGGCTGTCCTCACCAACTCACCAACTGTCCATGCCTGCTGCTGCCTTCTTAGATATAAATCCCTCTCCTGGTTATTAAAGGACCTCAGCAGCGTGCCCGACGCCCTCCAGCTTTATCTCTGCGACTTCACTCCTCAAGTTTACTTCCAGCAGATTCGGTGGCTGGTCAGTTTCCAACCAGGAGCCACCTACTTTTTCCTCAACTTAAAATTCCCTCCACTTTACCCCAACTCAAGTGTTCCTACTCCCTGCTGTCTTTTTAAATTCATTGCGTTAGTTTCTGCTGTACAACAAAGTGCTCCCCTGGTGTCTAAGCCCATGGAACCCTACAAATTCTATACGCCTCCCGCACTGCAAGCCTCCAGCCCAATAAAGCGCTCCAGCATCTCCCCACATCAGGCAAGGCTCTCATTCTTTTGAAAGCCTTCGAGCTCTGAGCCGTCTCCCAGGAATGCCTGCATCAGAAGGCCCCTGGCTGTTTCTGCTTGCCCATTTACCATGCGCCCTTGCATCCCCTGTGGTGTTTGGTATGGCACCTGGCACAGAACCGGTTCTTGATAAATATCAGAGGAGCTACGTGCCCTCCAGAGTTAGCAGTCATCACACAAATCCTTCTATGAGTTCCATCTGAATCCACAGCATCTGTCATGAACTGACTTTCCTGGCGCTCTTGAAATCAGGATCTTCTAAGTTAGAATATCATAATCTTAAGTGTTAGAAAAACACCACAGAAATCCAAACATCGCTGCTTCTTAGCCAAAGAGACTGGTCTGCTCATCCATTTACCAGACTCTGATTGCACAGCCACGCAGGACACTCTAAGCTCCACAGTGGCTGGGCCAAGGGAAGGGAAGCCGGTGTCGTCCAGTACAGATGGGAAGAGCCTGGTTTCTCCAAATGGCGCCCTCCCCCTCCATGCCCTGGTCACTAGAGCAAGGAAGGACTTGGCCCAGGAGCTGGGCGGAGAGCACTGAGCTGCAGAAAGGGCCCCACCCTGAGAACTAAGAGCCTGGCAGGGCCTGTGAAGTGGGCTGGAATAGCTGGAATGATACATATGCTTCCAACCTGACATTTCAGTGCCCCTGAGAAATTCCCAGTTTCTTGGCATTTCCTCAGCATCGGGCTTTCGAAATGCCACTAGAGTGTACTCAGCCAGACATACCCGCAGGCTGGAGTGCTGAACACGCTGACGCACTGCCATGGGAATGGACAGCGGCTCAGCCGTGTTGGGAAACAGTCTGACCACTTCTTGGAGAGTCTAAGATGAGTCTGACACAGGACTCAGATCTCCCAGTCCTAAGTATTTACCCAGGAAATATCCACACACAGACTTGTACACAAAGGCTCAGAGCAGGATATCAGCAATAGCCAAAGGCTGGCAACAGCCCAACGTCCAACAGGTGGCAGATAAAAAGCTTTGTGATGCATCTGTCCAATGAAACACTACTCAGAAATAGGAAGACTCATCAACAAACACATGAATGAATCTCAAAATAATTACTCTGAATGTGAGGCAAGACAAAAATGATTATAGACTATGTGATTGCATTCACCTAAAGTTCTGGAAAATGCAAAGTAACTGATAGTGACAGAAATAAGACCAGCGGTTCCCTGGGGATGGGAGGGGTGGGCGCAGGTGGGAGCAAAGGAATGAAATGGACCAGGAAGAAACCTTGGGACGTGATGCAGGTGTTCTCCATGTCGAGTGTGGTGATGGTTTCGAAGGTGCATAAAAATGTCCAAAGTTACCAAACTGTTCAGTTACAGTATGTGCAGCTTGCTGTGTGTCAATCATATCTCAATAAAGCTGCCTGAAAATCTCCAAGTTGAGTTGAAAGTATATGAAAGAGGATCCTTACTGTCTGAGGTATTGATGCTTTTGAACTGTGGTGTTGGAGAAGACTCTTGGGAGTCCCTTGGACTGCAAGGAGAGCCAACCAGTCCATCCTAAAGGAGATCAGTCCTGGGTGTTCATTGGGAGCACTGATGCTGAAGCTGAAACTCCAATACCTTGGCCACCTGATGCGAAGAGTTGACTCATTTGAAAAGACCCTGATGCTGGGAAAGATTAAGGGCAGGATGAGAAGGGGACGCAGAGGATGAGATGGTTGGATGGCATCACCGACTCGATGGATGTGAGTTTGGGTAAGTTCCAGGAGTTGGTGATGGACAGGGAGGCCTGGCGTGCTGCAGTCCATGGGGTTGAAAAGAGCTGGACATGACTGAGTGACTGAACTGAACTGAACTGAACTGATTGTCTGAAGTTCTCTCTCTAGCTTGTAACTCACACTGATGGGGGAGGCTGGTTCATGTCAAGAATTCAGAGCACGAAATGTTTCTAGGGTTGCTCATATGTTGATGCAGGAGGGGACCAGGACAAGGGCCTGTTCTTGGTTGCTTCCCCAGAAATGTACCCAGCAGTGGGGAGGTGAAGCTGAGCTAATCATCAGAAAGAACCCGGTCGAGCCTTTGGGCCTAGAGACAGAGGCCTGAGCCTGGGCAGGGTGGGGGGTAGCCAGCAGGGAGTGAGGCCATGGAGCCTCGAGAAGGTGGTCCAGGCTCCCACGGACAGTGAAGAGAGTCCAGTGTCTGGCAGGGACCAGTGACTGATGCTCAGGGTAGGGCAGACAGCAGTGGCGAGAGGAGCAGGTGTTAAGATGGGGGCATCACAGGAGTTCTGCCAAGCAGACCAGAAAATAAAGTAAGACTTCTTTCCCAGGACCACAGGCCACTCAGAGCAGAGCCCAAAGCCCAAGACCAAGTCCTCTGGCAAAAGATTTGAAAGGACTTGTAGATGGTTTGTTGAGAGGTGGCCAGCAATCCAAGGGGCCCTGCCCACACTCCCTGGGACACACAGCGAAGCATCTGCTTGAGAATCCAACTCTTTGGGAGGTCTCCTGGCCAGCTGTCCTGCCCCAGTGGCTGGATCTGTGAAGGAGACAGGACAGGACCCCAGGGCTGAGAGGAACTGGGTAACTGTCATAAGCATAGGAGTTTGGTGTCATTAACCCACTCAAAATGCACTCAGAAAGTCCCTGCCCGTGCCTGCTCTGTGCAGATGCAGAAGAATGCGGCCCAGATGCTAGCCACATTGGGCTTCCCTGGTGGCTCAGACGGTAAAGCGTTTGCCTACAATGCAGGAGACCCAGGTTCGATCCCTGGATTGGGAAGATCCCCTGGAGAAGGAAATGGCAACCCACTCCAGGACTCTTGCCTGGAAAACTCCATGGACAAAGGAGCCTGGTAGGCTACAGTCCATGGGGTCACAAAGAGTCGGACATGACTGAACAACTTCACTTTCAGATGTTAACAGGAGGCCACGTGCAAGCCAGAGAGGCGGGGGACAGGTGTGGCAAACACAGCCCCGGGCGCAGGCAGGCACCCCGTGAACTCACTGCTGCTTGAATGAGTGAGCGCCACACTTTCTCATTCCAAACCCCCATCACCAACCAGGCAACAGGCAGGCTGCTCCCACCCTAGTTACCTTCTTTGATTCAAAGGGAAGAGGGCAAAATGTTCAGAAACATTTAATAGGGACTTCCCTTATCGCTCAGTGGTTAGGAATTCGCCTGCCAGTGCAGGGGACACAGGTTCCATGTCTGGCTGGGAAGATCCCACGTGCTGTGGAGCCACTCAGCCTATAGACCACAACTACCGAGCTCACGTGCACCTAGAGCCCACGTCCCATGACAAGAGAAGCCACTGCAATGAGGAACCCAAGCACCACGGCAAAGAGTAGCCCCTGTTCGCTGCAACTAGAGAAAGCGCATGTGGCAACAAAGACCCACCACAGCCCAAATCACTCAATCAATAAAATTACTAAGAAAAGCATTTCATGAATTTCTGATCAAATAAAACATACTCCAACTGGTCAAATCATGTTCCTCGTCATGTAGTAACGATGCTATACACAAAGCAAAAGCCAGGAATTCCAAGCCTGTCCAGAAACGTTGGTCTGCTGACATGAGGAGGAAAAACTTGGCCTGCAATGACATTAATGGACGATCGACAAGCATCCGCCTGCTTAAACTTCGACAGTGACCCTCCTAGAGCCTCTCGGTGCTCACCTTCCTCTCCAGGTTGGTGGCGTGGGCTGACCTCCAGATCCTGGCATCTCCAAATAATTTGAAATTCCCTGACTTTTGAAATCTCTTTAATTGTTTCCAGGGCTTTTCCACGGAATGATGTGCTTTCCAAGTCAGATAAGACTGGCGTTCTTCCCATCAGGTAGAGCGCTGAGACATCAGCAGGACTTGTGTGTAATGGAATTCCCATGGCATTTCATAGGCAGAGCGTCAGAAAGGACAGCACGAACTTCCTGAAGGAGGTTCAGGGCTAGAGATATGTTCCTAAGTCCAGTGATTTCCCACAGTGCCAAACAGGATGTAACTCACAGCTGAGTTTTCGATGAACTTTTTACCTCTTGGACCGCCATGGGAAGCTTCATTCATGCTGAACTGTCCTTAGTCGAATTCCTTTCGGATGAGAATGGGGCTGCAAGATTGGCCCTGACCGTGACTTTGATGTTGGTGGGGAAATGCAGGCACCTGTTGGGATGCTGGCAGGGGAGAAGCAACGAGGTCCCTCCCTGGAAGGACAGAGCCTTGGGTTTGGGGCTTGGGGTCGGGCTGAATGAACAGAAAGTGCTGGGGAGGTAGGGGGCATTTGCCAAGCCCCCGGCTCACGAATCCATGATGCTGGAGAAAAGGAGGGGGTCGAGATTCTCCCCCTGGGGATTCCTGCTCTGTATAGAGTGACAGTGGAAGGTGGGCAGGGCTCACGCACATCACGTGACCCTTCATTTCCATTTTACAGACGATGAAACCAAAGCCCAACACAGGGAGTCAATTGCCCACCAACGCTCAGCTCGTTCACAGCAGTGAAATTCCAAGAGGAAGTCTAAACACAGTGATAGGCCCCCCACACAGGAGTCAGAAACCCTGCCTATATCCCATCGCCTCTATCGCCTATGTACCTGGGGCCACCTTCAGCTCTGAAATACTGGGATGCTTTACTCTGAATACTCTGAGAATCCCTGCTTCATCTCATATTCCCAAACAAAGAGATGGAATTCAAGTTCACAATCAAAGATTGGATGGTTCTTTCTGAGGTTTTTGCTCTGGGGTCCAGCACAGTCCCCCACCCCCCACCCCCCACCATCTCTGGAAACCATTCTTTGGCAAAAATGACAGAAACCAAAAATAGGAACAATATCAATAATACTCACAGTCACTACTACTAGTAACAATGGCAAAAATAATAATAATAATACTTGCAACGCTCACCTTCTATGTACCAGGGACAAGGGCTCTGAGATCAGTTATCTTCTCCCCACTTTGCACATGTGGAAACGGATGCTCAGAAAGGGTAAGACATGAGCCTCAGGTCACGCTGCTGTGACTATGAAGCTTCAAAGTCAGGGGGATCTAATTTGAAAACCAGCACTGTGTTCACTCTCTAGGCTCCGGTGACTAGTCTCCAAGTCCAGGGTGGGGCCTCAGTGCTTTAGAAAGAGTGCTTTTCTCACTAATAAACTTAGCAGGCAATAAAATGAAATCACACGCAGACTCTGAGACCTCACCCTTTTCTTCCTTTTGAGGCAAAAGAGAAGGTCTAAAAATATTCATCCATGTCACAGAAGCAATGTAAAAATAAAAGCTGAAGAACCAGTCATGCCAATGGATGGAGACTTTGCTGGGAAAAAATCCTCCTGTGTGCCAAAGGGTAAATAAAGGAATAAATAGGACTAATCATACGAAGGCATGGAGGTCAAAGGTCAGGATGGTTCCCCAGGACAGGAACCACTGCCCTTTGGAACAGCCACCTCACTGACTTGTCTCCTTCGCACATATCTGCACATCCTAAGGCTCATTCTAAAGCTTCCCCGGAGAGTCTGTGTGCTACGCTTCATCCTAGGCTGCAGACCTGGACACGGCAGGGTCTCATCCAGAGCTGAAGACGAACCGTTGTCCCACAAAGCGACCAAGAGCTCAAATGCAAAAATGCAGCCATCCCAGATCAGCAGAGAAGGAGAAAAAGAGCCTTCAGTAAGTGATGGTGGAACAAAACCATTTAGAAAAAATAACTTATTTAGATTACTGCTTACCGTAGACCGGCACACCCCTTAGATGGGTTCAAGAGGGACATAAATGCAGTCAGCTGAACTCCCCAGCTGGCTCAGTGGTAAAGAATCCACCTGCAGTGCAGAAGACAGGGCTTCAGTCCCCTGATTCGGAAGAGAAGGGAATGGCAACCCACTCCAGCATTCTTGCCTGGAGAATTCTGTGGACAGAGGAGCCTAGCAGGCTGCTAGGGGTGGCAGAGTCGGGCACAACTTAGCGACTAGACAGCAACAACAACAATGTTATCAACTGTTCTTTAAAAAGCAGAAAAACTCAAGAAAGCAAGCATTGATCATTAAATCTTTGGAAAAGGATGAACTCTCTAAGTTTTGAAGCAATAGAAGAAATCACCAAGAAAAAAGTAGTCAGATTTTGGAAGATAAAAATTTTATTGCCAGTATAATAAAAATATAACCAGGATTTCAGAGTAAATGGATAAAGAAAATGTAATTGCAGTAAATACGCAGACAGAGGGTTAGTTTCACAGCAAAATGCCAGTGGAAGAATAGAATTGGGGGTCATGGATCAAAGATTTAGTAAATAAATAGCTGGGGAAATTTCCTGCAGCATTAAGGATGGAATAAATACAATTAAAATAATTACATACCATTTGACCTAGCAAGTTAACAAAGTTTATGAAAATAAACACCATTGCCAGAGAAGGTAGGGAAACACAGCCCCTTAGGTCACCAGTGGACAAAACTTATCCAGAATTCTGAAACCATCTGTGGTGACAGAGCAAATAATCTAACTTCTGGGAATCCCGAGGTAATGAAAACAAATACCTTTAAAAGCTTCAGAGAGAAAGATTTTCATCACAATACAATTCATAATAATGTCAAGCCAATAATATTATAAATACCCCCCAAAGAGACAATGTGGTTAGGAAAACACACTGCCAATGTGATGACTTATGCTTTAAAGTGTGTATCATAATAAGAAAAACATGTCTGCTGGAATATTAAATGGAAAAAGCAGAACATAAACCTGAATATACAGCATGATCAAAACCAAAAAGGAATTATACGGAAAGTCCAAAGAAACATACCAGGACACTTTTCTGATTGGGTGGGGGTGATTTACTTTTCATTTCATCCTACATACTTGTAGTTTACAAATGTGCTTTTATGAGGGTGCCAGTGGCTCTCCAGTACAAGTATCACCGGGGTACTCCTTAAAAGTGAAAGTTACCTGGCCCAGATTATCTGATCTAATCTGGAATCCACATTTTTATTAACTGCCTAGGAGATTATGAAAGTCAATTCTCAGATGCCTGACACTTATGAAAATAAACGCCAGAGATGGTAGGGAAATACCTGACAATTCAGTTCTGACATCAGTTACCCAGAATTAGCACAGGACCCAAGCTACGGGCAAAGTCCTTCAGTTCAGCTGTGGTCAGCATCAGATACCACAGTTGGAGGACAGGGTCCCCCCAGGACTGCCCTCACATCAGAGGCAGCCAAAAATGAGACCCTGAAGTTGCTAGACTTCTGCCCAACTTGACTGCAAATTTGGGAGTTCCCACAACTTCCAACTCCACATTCGCTGGGACTCACAGAACTAAGGAAAGATCTGTACTTACAATCAGATTTTTTTTTTAAGTGTACAAATTAACAACCAGATGGAGAGATGCATGGGGCAAAGTCTTCGGGGGGTTAGGTGGTGGGACAGAGCTCCCACACTCTCCTCCTGGAGCCCAGGCGTGTCACCTTCCTAGCACATGGGTGTCTTCACCAACTAGGAAACTCCCTTGCTTCTTGGGTTCAGAGTTTTGTTAGGGTTTTACTACCTAGGCCTGGCTGATTAAACACCTGGCCATATGATTGAATTCGATCTCTGATCTCCCTCTATGGAGACCTGGGTGTGGGGCTCCAAGCTACAACCCTCTAATCATAAGCTCGATGTTTGTGGTGTGGCTTTTTCCTTTCCGAGTTTTTCCTCCCTTGCAACTATTTAAGGTCCCACCTCATTAGCATAAACTCAGGTTTGCTCAAAAGGTGCCCCTTACTTCTATCACTCAGGAGATTCCAGGAGTGTTGGAGTTCTGTGCCAGCGATGGGGACAAAGACTAGATGTCGTCTTCATTATATCACAGTGTGCCTCTGTGTCCAGTCACTCAGTCGACCCTGGAGACTCCAGGCTCCTCCGCCAGGGGATTTCCCAGGCAAGAATACTGGAGTGGGTTGCCATTTCCTCCTCCAGGGGATCTTCCCCACCCAGGGATTGAACCTGGGTCTCCTGCAGCTCCTGTATTGCAGGTGGAGTCTTCTCCAATGCACCACCTGGGAAGCCCCCTATCACAATGGACTATAAAGAAGGCTGAGGACTGAAGAACTGATGCTTTTGAACTGTGGTGTTGGAGAAGACTCTTGCAAGTCCCTTGGACTGCAAGGAGATCCAATCAGTCTATTCTAAAGGAAACCCATTCTGAATATTCACTGGAAGGTCTGATGCTGAAGCTGAAGCTCCAATATTTTGGCAAACTGATTTGAAGAGTTGACTCATTAGAAAAGACCCTGATGATGGGTAAGATTGAAGGCAAGAGGAGAAGGGGACGACAGAGGATGAGATGGTTGAATGGCATCTCCGACTCAATGGACATGAGTTTGAGCAAGCTCCAGGAGATGGTGAAAGACAGGGAAAGTTTGGTGTGCTGCAGTCCATGGGTTCTCAAGCAGTGTAGTAGTGAAGTCGTGTCTGACTCTTTGTAACATCATGGATTGTAGACTGCCAGGCTCCTCCATCCATGGGATTTTCCAGGCAAGTATACTGAAGTGGGTTGCCATTTCATCCTCCAGGGAATATTCCCAACCCAGGGATGGAACCCGGGTCTCCTGCATTTCAGTCAGGCTCTTTACCATCTCACCCACCACGGAAGCAAAGAGTTGAACAAAACTGAGAGACTGGACAGCAATAAATGTCTAAAAATCATCTTTTGCAAAATATTAAAATATACATTATTTTAATTTAAAAAAATAAGGTTTTGGTTATTAATGGGGAAGTTATTTGGTGCTGCTAGAGACGGGGCAGACTCCAGATGGAGATCTTCCAGGTGGGTCTGGGATAGTGATATGGGTTTTCCAGAAGGGACACTTGATGGATGAGTGAGCAGGAGGTATGGGTATACGCTGAGGATAGAGAGTGTACCTCATATTTCTGGAAGAAGTGGCATGTTCTATGATAGCAGGCGTTTTAAATTGAGTGGCAAGAGATGGCACCAGGTTGGGATAAACCATGTATGCTGTATACAGAGGTCTAATTTATCTTCTAGGTGAGAATTTCATAGTCTAGGCGTGGTATGGTTGATTAATAGACTGGGAATGTCAGAGGATATGGCACGCTTAAGCAGAAATTAGTTTTGTGAGTTGTTTCAGTTGTATGCATGTTTACAGGGAGTGTGTGTGTGTGTGAACAACATCTGAGTTCACAAGTATGTTGAAAATTGCAAGTGTCCCACTGCTGCAGCTGTGACTTCCACCAGGGACTGTGAGCTGCTGACCAGGGACGAGCAGCTTGTATAACATGAGCAAGGACGGGCAGGGCCCATCCGAGAAACAGTTGCTAAGATCTGATCGAACCATGACCCGGGACACTGGCAAAGGAAAGGCCAGAATGGAGATACAGCGGGGAGGTCTGCATGCCTGACTGCCTCTGAAGATGGATGAGGCTGAGAACCATAGAAGAACCACCGAGGAGGAGGGGCTGTGCCATGAGAGACAGACACGCCGACTCACAGGACCGGAGCGACATGACGTCAAGTGTAGACCTCGCTGTGCCTGCCGCAGCCGCGGGCCAGGGAAAACCCAACCCAGGAGAGCCAGGCAAACTGGAAAGTGGGAGGCAGGGTGTGCAGCCCACCAGGCTTAAAAGAAGGAGAGGAAGTGACTAGGGAGACAGGAAAGAGAAATCAGGGAGTTTGGAAAGGAGGTTTCCGGGTAGAGACAAGAGCCCCAGGCTGGTCTCCCCCTAAGCCCACTGGAATGCACACGGCATCTCACTCACAAAGCTGTGAAATTAACTAAGCTTGGGGATTGGAGGACATAAATCAGCCATGTTCCAGACTCTGGAAAGAATTTCAGCACTCAACACTCAACACTACCTGGATAGAGCTACTTGGAGCCAGTGATTAAAAACTCATGGGACTGGTTGAAGCAGACAGAGCTTGACCCTGGGACAGAAGAGATTCTAAAGAGACTTTCATGTGAATAAGGACTTGGTGTCTGAAGAGAACACACTCCAACCCAGCAGAATTCAAATGACTGAGCAACCAAACAGCACCAGCGGAGCTGGCTCTTCGGTTTAAAAAAAATCATAAGATCTTTACGTCGGATCATATCCAAATAAATTTTAGGCAAATCAATGAGTCAATAAACAAAAGAGAAAATACATGAGTATTGATCCAATCTCTCTCTGAAGAAGGGCCTTCTGAACAAATAAATCACTGATGTGGATTATTTTAAGTGGACATGAAAGCAGAAACAGAACCACTGGGATGCATCCCAGAAAACGAATGGGCTCATTTGCAAAACAGTGACCACTCCCGTCAACCACTGTCTAAGGCACGTCAGAATCTGGGTCGCATCGGAGCTGGGTTCTGAAGAACGAGACGGGTTTAAGCAGGTGCGGATCAGGCCAGCAGCGTGAGGCCAGGCAAGGGGATGGCCAGGGCTTGGGGCGGCCTGTCTTAATTATCAGGTTACAAAAGTCCTGCATAAACAAAGGCCACCTGGGCAAGTGACAGCATCTGCCTGCCTTCATTTCCTTTCAACTGTCAACATTGACATTGGTAGACCCTCTGAGAACAAATGTAATTACTCAGGCAAATAGCATCCTTTCCACAGGTGAGCAGGTCTGATCCCAACACCTGACCCAGGATCCTGACTCCAGTAGAGAAAATCACCACCTTGGGAGAAGGAGGCCAGATAAGGTCTAAGTGCTTGTGTGCAGAACTGGCTTTTTATTATTTTCTTTTCCATTAGGTCTATCTAAAGAGCAGTGTTTTGCAAACTGTGTCCAGAAGAGGCTGGGGACCTTCAAACACAGATTCTGCCATCAGGGAAGGAAAAAGAAACTTAAGAAAAAAAGCCAGCAGAGACAGCAGATTTACGCCAGTCTCCATTGTTACCTTCCCTGGAAAGTATTTCAAAGCAGCTATTCAATGGGTTTTGTTTCATCTTCAATGAACACTTTCAAAAATGTCTGGCAACCAGAACAGAGTGCCTAATTTATTGTGCGCATGATATATCATGTTTTCTTAATGGCATTTTCTTTCCTGATATTCAAGAAAGAAACTGGATGCTTAGATTAAAAGATCAGAAAAGTATCCTTCTAGTAATTACAACCATGTTTTGTTCTTGTGTCGTCTTAGCTAAGAGGAGCAAGGAGGCTGGAGAGGCAGTGTTCCTGCCCAGTGTAGGCAGGTTCAAAGACTTCTCCAAATCAAGCAGAAGTGGTTTTCCTAGTGACAAATCCTGCATTCAAAACAAATATCTATCAGTCTTGAAATTCAAGGTCGTGTTTAACATGCTGCATCAAGGGGCTCACATCCACTGCCAGGATTTTCTGGGACCACTTCTACTGTTCAAGGAGGGTGAAGGGCGATCCCTGAAGAATCTCCACTTCCTGGAGCCTTGATTTGAAAGATCAGAGTTTTATTAACAGGTTCTCACCATCAGTAAAGGGGTTTTCTTCCGTTTAATTCAACACAGTCTTTGTTTACTGAGCTGATGAAAGCCGTTCCTTTCCAATCCTGTCTGTGGTTGGGTGGGGGCAAATTCCACTGAAAGGTGATGTTTAGCCAGAAGGGAGATAAGGATTTGTGTTTTATGATGGAGGGGACCAGATGGTTACAGACACCTGAGACAAAGCTGAGAACTCATTAGCATTTGAAAGAAGCCCTCAAGTCCCTCGGAGCTCACAAGGATTTGGCTCAATGCTTTTGTTCTGTGAAAGTTGAACAAAGGTATTTTTTTTTTCCTACTTCCTTGAAGTGAAAGACACAAGTTTCCCTTTATAATGTGTAGGAGGTAGCTAGATCTTGTAGTTACTAGTGAATGAAAATCTGAGTCTTGCGGGCAGAAGACAGTTCAGTCTGCAGGGACTTAAACTGTCCTGCCTTCAGGTCCCCAGGCTCGGCGAGGTCTGAGCCTCCCACAATGCCCCATCCTGGCTGGATCTCCTGTGCTCATTTTGTCTCTCCACCCAGTTCATTTCCTCTTTGCAAATGATAGGCAAACATTCGTGTAGACATTTGTCCATCACCCTCACTAAGCCCAGGGTTAGGACAGAGATGCTGCCTGTCTTCACCTCTGCACACCCAGCCCCACGCACAGAGGGTGACATCAGTAAATACATCTTCCAGAAAACAAGGAGGCTTTAGTGACATCTGCCCTTTGTTTAGAAGGGCACAGGTTTTTCCTTTTCATCTTAAGTGTCTTTAAACTGGCTTCTTTCCCTAAACCGATAAGTGCATTTAAATATCTCCTCTTATTAACAGAAGGAAGGAAGGAAGGCAGGGAGGAGGGGAGGGAGGAAGAGGGGAAGGAAAAAGACTCAAAGGCAACAAGGAAAAAGACACAAAGAAAGAAAAAGAAAGAATTAGAAATTCTTCAAGTCTGTTTCTTTCTTTTTTTTGGCTGCACCAAGTGGCATCTTAGTGCCCAACCCTGCACGGCTTGTACTGGAAGTGCAGAGTCTTAACCACTGGGCCACCAAGCAAGTCCCAATTCTACTTTCTTATCTAGTTTATTTCACTAGCAAACTTCTTGAAAATAGGTCACCCATGTTCCAACTTTCCCCCGCTCCATTCATCCTTCAGCCCTCTGTGGTCTCAGTTTTCCCATTCCTCCACTAAATGGCCTCTCTGAAATACCTGTGTACTTCCATTCTGACAAATTTCCTCTAATACCCAGAAATTCTCAGATAAAATTTGACTGGCCTCTCGGTCAGGGAGCAGGATTCACTGAGTGTCATTTTCCTCTTTCCCATGACCAGGCCTAGAGAAGGAGATGACTCCCTCTTCCTCCTCCTAATGGTTGTACTGAACCTCCTCCATCACCTCCCAACCTCTCCACCCCACCTCCATCATCCCAAATCCAGCCTAAATGGGGGCCAATCCCAGGGTTAGCCCTTGTGTGTAAGAAATGCTTGGGTTAACGATCACAGGCTGCCCCACTGTGCATGCGTCGGCCGGTAACTCCCAAACCCCTTGGCTGCCCCATGACTCCCTGGAGGCCCCGCAGACTGCCTGGTGGGCACTCCAGGGTCACTGCCTGCACCTCAGTCCTGCTCTGGCCTCACCTCCCTTGGGGCCACTGCACTGAAAGCTGCGTTTTGCACGTTGCTCTCTCTGTTTCATTCTCAGCATCCAGTCAATTCCAAAACCACAGCTTCCTACCACCAAACCACAAAACACCTTCCCACAGAGAGTTGGGGCAAGGCTCTGAGTGCTGGCTCCTTTGACAAACAAGCTCGGTGGCCCTGCACAGTCGATGCCCATTAGAGCAGGCCGTCTG
This sequence comes from Ovis canadensis, assembly GCF_042477335.2. Taxonomy (NCBI): domain Eukaryota; kingdom Metazoa; phylum Chordata; class Mammalia; order Artiodactyla; family Bovidae; genus Ovis; species Ovis canadensis. Next base: position 5,037,467 of record NC_091245.1, read on the forward strand.
AATTAGAAAAGACCAGATTCTAGTTACAGAGCAGCACTGAAATTACTTTAAAGACTTTTTTTTTCCAAGATGGCATTTTTTTCGAGGCCTAAGATGTGAAGAGCTGACTCACTGAGAAAGACCCTGATGCTGGGAAAGACTGAAGACAAAAGGGGGACAGGGCAGTAGAGGATGAGATGGCTAGACAGCATCATGACTGAGTGGAAGTGAGTCTGAGCAGACTCTGGGAGCCAGTGAAGGACAGGGAAGCTAGCGTGCTGCAGTCCACGGGGTCACAAAGACTCGGACACGACTCAGCGACTGAACAGCAGCAGATGCCGCAGTCTCAATATCTACCTCCAGGGATCTCCAAGCTCAGTAAATGGAGTCCTGCCTTTTCCAAAAGGACTCTCGTGGGTGTTAACCTCCCTCATTGATTATGTACCACGGCATCCCTGGAGGGCCCAGTCAGCGCTGGGTCACATCTGAGGCTGCCCACGGCATCCACGGGGGTGACCCGTCGCCCACAGTAGGAAAGATGCTGCTTCCTAGGCGCCTCGCTCCTGGCCCGGGAGGGGACGCCACCCTCCAGGGAATGATGAGAGCGGTCAAAGGCTTTATAGGTTCTGCGTGATGGATGTGCTGGGTTTGGGTTCTGACTCCACTTATGTCTGGAATTTTACATTCTCAGGGGAGCCAGCTTTCACTGAAAGCCATTTCTCACCTTACTGATGCCCAAGAATGTCAACTTATTTGACTCCTGGCATCCCGCCTCCTCACGCCGCCGCTTCCTCCGGTGAAATGTTATGATGAGACGCTCTCTTATCGGAGGATCTGATGTAAAGCGCTGAGCAGGAAAGAATAGTGTGAAGCGTGGAGCCGGTGCCAAACCCGCCATCACGCGCCCCCCAAGAGCACCACCGACAAGCAACGGAAGCTCGCTCACATTGAACCACAGCTGGAGCATCGTTGCTAACCCGTCCCCGACTCAGGCAGGGCAGTCGTCGGGGCAGCTTAGATGCCCACCACCAGCTCTGCTTCGCTTCCCCATCACGGCCACCCGGAGCCACTGGCCGCCAGGGCTAGAGCTTTTCTCATGCACATTCCAGTGACTCAGATGCCCAGGAGAGGCTGAGCACCGTTGCCCAGAATCTCCCACATGCATCGCCGCCCTTCCAGACCATGCTGCGACCTGATCCAGCTGCTCCCGAGGCACGTCCTGGTCCCCCTCCATGAGGACCTCACAGACCAGTCTGAGTTCCTGCCCTGATGGAGAGTGGGTCTCACCAGGGCTCCTCGGGGTTTCCCAGGGGGATGTCTGTGATCATGGATTTAACAGACTTGGGGCTGGTTTGACGCCTACAGGTCCCGCACTTTGCAGCCCCTAGCTGTCTAATAAGGAGATAAACTCTGCGTGTCCTCATCCCTGGCCACATATGGCTGGTACTGGGGGCCTTCAGGGAGTCTCAGTGGCATTTCTGCTCCTTGAGAAAGTGACCTTGAGGAGCCTGTCCTAAGGGGGCGGTTTAGCTCGTTTCACAGTGAGATGCTGGAAATCCACTAATGGTGAGTCCTGAGGGCAGCATTTAGGCTTTGTTGGACCTGGCATATAAAGAATGCAATAAGGAAGGAGGGAAATATAGGACCATAATCTTCATAGTTTTCTTAAAAATATGTATTTAGTTAAACAGACCTTACATTAGTTTAATTAGATTTTTATGTAAAAATGTTACATACTTGACCCAAGTTAGTGATTTGTGTCTGTGCACTAAACCTCCTCCACCACTAACTCAGAAGAAAAAGCAGAGAAAAGCACAATTCTGTGCCAATGGTTGACAGCGTCCCCAGTGGGACAGGGACTCAGGACCTCTCCACCACCACATAGGACTGGTCGTATGGAGACAAGGGTCCACCCTCTGCTGAGAGGCAGGGGAGGGCAGGCCCAGACCAGGGCCATAAATTACGGGATGTCATATGCAGCATCCATGGGACATGGGACAAAGACACAAAAGAAATGAAACTCCAAAGATTCAGAAGCAGATGTCGCAGAGGCTGCAATCTCAGCTTCCACCATCATAGAACTGGAAACACTGACAAACATATGAGGTCATCCTCTAATACTGAGGGTTGTGAGCAGGAGGGGAAGGCTGAGCCAGGAGCTTCTGTCTTAATGTTCAAAGGGATCCTACAGAAGGAGCTGAGAGTGAGAACCTGCCAGGAGGCCTGCAAAGGATGTGGCCACACAAGTGAGGTCCTGGGGAAGGGTCAAGGCAGCCTGGCAGACCAACATAGGTTTCGGTACTGAGAAGTAGGCAGATTCTGTACCAAATACCAAAAAAGTGCGGAAGCGGTTTTGGAATGGGGTGATGGGGAGAGGCTAGAGGAGTGTTGAGGTTCAGGCTCAAAAAGCCTGGATTGCTGGGAAGGGACCAATGGTGAAAATCGGGATATTAAAGGCCATTCTGCTAGGGTCTCAGGCGGACGTGAGAAATGTGTCATTGGAAACTGAAGGAAAGGTGGTCCTTGTTATAGAGTGGCCAAAGTTTGTAAATGGCTGTGCTCTGGAGTTTTCTGGAAGGGTGAACTTGCAAGCAACGACACTGGATTTTTAGCCGAGCCGATATCTAAGCCAAGCGTTGCAGGAGCAGCCTGGTTCCTCCCAGTGGCTTATGGTCAAAAGTAAAAGGAGAGAGGTGAATTGAAGAAGAAATTGTTAAGCCAAAAGCAGCCAGAACTGAAGATTTGGAAAATTCTCAGCCTATACGTGTTGCAAAAAGAGATGACTTGTTTTGCAGAGAACACTGGGGGCATAACTGAACGACCATCCAGTAAGGAGATGTGTACGGTGTGAACCATGAGCTGCATCAGTCCGCACAGAAGAAGCAGGGGCAGAGGTGAGTGTTTACCAGCAGAAGCATGCCAGCTGGAGCCGAAGGGGTGGTTGCTGCTGTTCAGTCACTAAGTCGTGTCCGACTCTTTGCGACCCCATGGACTGCAGCGCGCCAGGCTTCCCTTCACTATTGCCCAGAGTTTGCTCAAACTCATGTCGTGGGATGCCACGGGTTCAGGGGCATTGGCGGCAGCAGTCCTAGAAGGCACAGCATGTTGGCATAAGTCCTCTTGGAGGAGGTCGCAATTAGCCCTACCATAGTGCCTGTAGCTCCGCCATAGAGGCTGCAGCCTCCACGACTGGGCCACCTCAGGCCAAATTACAGGGAGAGAGCATGGTCCCAGCCATTGGCAGAGCAATGGATTCAAGATTTACTGAGCATGGCCTGCCCACCGGAACAAGACCCGGATTTCCCCACAGCCAGTCTCTCCCTTCTGGAAGCTTGCACAAGCCTCTTATCCTCACCCATCAGAGGGCAGACGAAAGAAGCAAGAACTTCGATCCCATGGCCTCCAGGATGAAAACCAGAGTTACAGAAGTGAATGGGGACAGGACAGGATGAGGGGAGGACTTAGATTCCACAGAATGGCATCAAAGAGCTATTGGGGTGTGAACATTTGGTATGTTTCAAGAAAAGGGAGAATGACCCTGAGGGAAACACAGAGATCATCAGAGCCTCCACCAGAAGGACCTCACCCAAAACCAGAAGCCTGGGGCTATAGCCCAGCAGACCATGTAGGCGTCACTGCTGACCCAGAGGGTCTGGAAGGCAGTGCCTTTAGCAAAAAACATTTACTCTCCAGTTCCAGATCTAACAGGATTTGCCCTGCTGGGTTCCGGACCTGCTTGGGATGCACCACCCCTTCATCCTTTCCGGCATCTCCCTGTGGACTAGTGAGGTGTGTCCTATGCCTGTGCCAGCCTCGTATTTTGAGAAAACGTGGCTTGTCTGGTTTCACAGGTTCCCAGATGGAGAGGAATTCTGCATCAGGATGAATAGTATGTCCAGCTTCGCCCACATCTGATTTAGATGAAACTTAAATGAGACTTTGGACTCATGATTTTAGAGTTGATGCTAGAACAAGTTAAAACATTTGAGACTGTTGAGATGGAATAAATGTGTTTGCATGTGAGAAGGGCATGGATTTGGGGAGACTGGGGCAGAGTGATATAGACTGAATGTTTCTGATCCCTCTAAATTCACATGTTGGAGCCCTAATCCTCAGTGTGACTGTGTTTGGAGATAAAATAAAGCCTGTGAGAAGGTGATGATGGTTAAATGAGGTCATGAGAGCAGGGCCTAAATTCTCTAGGAGCACTTCTAAGAAGAGGGAGAGACACCAGAGGTCTCTCTCTCCTCCACATGAAGATAAAGCATCAAGTCAACCGTCAGCCTATAAAAAAGCAGAGACATCACTTTGCCGACAAAGATGTGTAGGGTCAAAGCTGTGATTTTTTCAGTAGTCATGTATGGGTGTGAGAGTTGGACCATAAAGAAGGCTGAGCACTGAAGAACTGATGGCTTTGAACTGTGGGGTTGGAGAAGACTCTTGAAAGTCTCTTGGACTGCAAGAAGACCAACCAGTCCATCCTAAAGGAAATCAGTCCTGAATAGTCATTGGAAGGACTGATGTTGAAGCTGAAACTCCAATACTCAGGTCACTTGATGCAAAGAGCCAACTTATTGGAAAAAAAAAAAAAAACCTCCAATGCTGGGAAAGATTGAGGGCAGGAGGAAAAGGGGACAACAGAGGATGAGATGATTGGATGGTGTCACAGACTTGATAGACATGAGTTTGAGCTAACTCCAGGAGACAGTGAAAGATAGGAAGTCTGGTGTGCTGCAGTCTATGGGGTCACAAAGAGCTAGACATGACTGAGGGACTGAACAACAGCCGTCAGCAAGCTGGGAAGAAGCTTTCATGGGGAACAGAGTCAGTGGCACCTTGATCTTGGACTTCTGGCCTCCAGAACTGTGAGAAAGCAAATGTCTGGTTTTTCAGGCCCCCAGTCTGTGGCGTTTTGATAAGGCAACCTGAGTCCACTACGAGAGCACCACTGTAACTCATGGACTGAGCTCCTGGAACTCACTTAGTGCCACACACTAAAGGACATGGGCAAAACCGAGCAAGCCGTGGAGTCCTAACCTTGCTTCATGCAACCATCGAACCGACAGCGTAGCACTGATGTACCGCCATGTATGGACTTCCCCACTGGCTCCGAGGTAAAGAATCAGTCCGCAGCGTAAGAGATGCAGGAGACACGGGTTGGATCACGGGGTCAGGAAGATTCCCCTGGAGGCAACCCACTCCGGTATTCTTGCCTGGAGAATCTGGAAAACCCCATGGACTGAGGAGCCTGGCAGGCTACCCTCTATAGGGACACAAAGAGTCAGACACGACTGAATCAACTGCGCATCCACCACCACACAAAATAGATGGCTGGTGGGAACCTGCTGGGTAGCACCGGGAGCTCAGCTCAGTGCTCTGTGATCACCTAGAGGGCTGAGTTAGAAGGGAGGGAGGGGGGAGGCTCAAGAGCGAGGGGACATATGCATACGTCCAGCTGGTTCACACTGCTGTTCAGCAGAAACTAACACAACATTGTAAAGCAATTATACTCCAATCAAAAAAAAAAAAAAAAAAGAATGGAAGGGAATTATCCAAGTGGATACAGGGATGCATAAAAGGAAAAAAAGATGCAACCATTGGAAACGCGTTACCTGCACTTGGTTGAAACCCTACTGCCTGATGCCTCAACAAAAGAAGTGCCCCCCAGCAAGAGGACAGGCAGAGCAGTGGAGACCATGTGGGACTGGGGTCCAGTGGTCCAGGTCTAGAACTCCTCAGCCATGCCTAGCAGGGGAAGCCAGGCCCACTGAGCACATCCCAAGGGAGGGCAGTGTGTCCCAGAAAAGGTTGATGTCATGAAGCTGTCAACCAGACTGGTCAGAGCCCCAGGAGTCCTCTGGGAAAGACCCCAGATGTCATAGGGACAGGGGACTCTCCCTGCACTGGCAGGAGGGCCACAGATGGGGAGGGCCAGGACCATGTTCTGCAAAGTTACCGATCTGTGCCCAGTCGGCATTCAAAACACTAAGATCATGGCATCCAGTCCCATCACTTCATGGCAAATGGCAGTGGGGGGAAATGGAAACAATGACGCACTCTTTTCTCGGGCAGGGAGGCCTAGGGTGCTGCAGTCCATGAGGTCACATATAGTTGGACACAACTTAGTGACTGAACAGCAGCAACAGCTGGTGGGGCCCGAATCAAGTCCAGGATTGCCATCCCTGTGTCCATCCATTGACTCAGTGAATATGTATAGATCACCAGCCCTTTGCCAGGCATCATTCGAAGCCATCTCAGCGTGCTCTGGCAGTTAGGACAAAAGTACCATAAACTGATGGCTTGTGGACAATAGGGCCTTCTTACAGTTCTTACAGTTCCGGAGGCTGGAAGCCCACCACCAAGGCGCCGGCATATTTGGTGTCTGGTAAGGATCTGCTTCCTCACAGACAGGGTGGAAGGGGCAGGGGAGCTCTCTGAGTGTCTGTCATAAGGGCACTAATCCCTCTCATGGAGCCTCCACCCTCTCGACCTAATCATCTCTCAAAGGTGCCCTCTCCAAAATTAGAGTCATCTTGGGGACTGGGTTTCAACTCATGAATTTGGGGAGACACAAATATTCAGTCTAGAGCATACGCTCTGGAGGTTTAGCAGTGAACAGACTAGGTGTCTTCTAGTAGCGCAATGACGGCCTGAAGGCGGGAACAGACAAAGCCCTGGCTCAGACGGAACGGGCCGTGGGTACATGCATATATGGGATATGTGGGATAGATTCACATCGTACTGATATGTTCAGTCGATCGGCCGTGTCCGACTCTTTGTGACCCCATGGACTGCAGCTCACCAGGTTCCTCTGCCGATGGGACTTTCAGGGCAAGAGTACTGGAGTGAGTTGCCATTTCCTTCTCCAAGGGATCTTCCTGACCCAGGGATTGAACCCATCTCCTGCACTGGCAGGTGGACTCTGTACCATTGAGCCACCAGGGAACATACACACGGTTGATTTCTCACTGAGACAATCACTGTGAAGTTGCTTGTTGTCTTCATAAAATTGAGAGTTAAAGGGAGAGTGGTAGGTGGACACATGACCCCTGCTCTGCAAACTCTTCTTCCACCGCAGCCAGGCCCCTCCTCACATGACCAGCTCACAGCCATTTTGCCTCAGGCGGGTGCCCGGGGCGCCTGGCCCTCCCAGGCAGGCCAGTCACACAGCCACCTGCTGCCCATGGCTTAGGAGGACTTTGCTTTTCTAGCCTTGGAGGAAAAGTGACAGGTGATAATCCATCCGGCCACCTCACCCTCGTGAAGCTGCTTCGGCTACATTTTCAACATGTACGCATGTGTCAAGTCCGTGTGCCTTGTTATTCCTGGATCGCGTCATCTTCCTGCCAACCCCGAATGTTGCTTTCGTAAGGCTTAGGTGTCACGAGGGCCAAAGGGATCGCACATGAATGCTGTTTTAATAGGCACAGAAATACAGCTGCTGAACCTCATCATGGCTTTCCTTAATATATTTTTTCTTATATATACAACCGTTCGTGTGCCAATGTCAACTGTTAAGGGACTCGTGTTGCAACTACTATGAAAAAGCAATAAATCTATTCTCTATGTCTGTTTCTCCATTGCTGGAAACTTACATTACCGTATATAAAATAGATAGCCAACAGGAATTTGCTGTATGGCTCGGGAAACTCAAACAGGAGCTCTATATCAATTTAGAGGCGCAGGATGGGGTGGGAGATGGAGGGAGGTTCAAAAGGGAGGGGATGTGTGTGTGCCTGTGGCTGATTCATATTGAGGTTTGACAGAAAACAGCAAAATTCTATAAGGCAATTATCCTTCAATTAAAAAATAAATTTTTTAAAAAAGCAATAAAGAGGTTGGAACACTCAATTCCTGTTCTCCTACAAGAAGCCTCTTTGACAATAATAAGGTCTCACCTGAATGCTTTATCTTGTGTTTTCAAAGCATTTCTACATTTTCTTGTTTGATGGCAGCACCTCTGTGACGTTGGCAGACTAGACTATATTTTCATCTTTTAATAAGGAGCTGTTTTTCCACACATGCCTTGGCTGGTCAGAGGCAGACCTGACTTCAGTGCCAAGTCCTGGCTCTCCAGCACCCAGCCCCAAGTGCCCAGAGCACATGACCTGGTGAAACTGTTAGGAGAACCACTGACTTAAACCACCTGCCATGGCCAGGCCTGAAGGTAGCCACCGGCATGAGTTAAAGTTATCTTCCTGGAAAGGAACACAGCACTAACAAGTTATCACCAACCGGAAGAATTTGGAGAAGGTAAAAGGAGAGAGGAGATGCCAGCCCATACGTTCTACCAACCTCCCAGAATCCTCCTTGCTGGAAGCCATCTTGGCTGAGCCACGTATGCGCCACTAGGAAGGGCCCCGGGTCAGAGTGATTGGCCAGAAACAAGCCGGAAACTAACCCCATCACCATAAAGCCCGGCACTGTGAGCCATGTGGCCGGGCAGTCCTCCTGGGTTCCCTCACCCTCCTGCTCCCTGCCCAGGCGCCCCTTCCTGACAGAGTCTCTTGCTGTGTCAGCCTGTGTGTGTCCTCAAACAACTGAGCTCTGAATGTAAGCCAAGAGCCCTGGAAAAGGTCCCGCTTACTGTAACAAACACTCTCCTTTCTGTTACCTTCAAATTCCATCCAACACAGGCCACCATTAAACTTGTCATGGTTAATTCAGGACCTGCAAGACCCATTTTGTCTACAAATGCAGTCACCTTCCTTTTTATACTTAACGGTTCTTGCTGAAAATCCTCAGTCTTGTCAGCTCATCCTTAATGTGGACAGTGCCAGGACTCTTGAGAGGACAGAAGAAGATGGTCCTACTTGCTAGCATCTCCCCCTCCAACTGGCCCAGGCAGAGTGCATGGTGGGGGGCCAGTGGTTTTCCTTGTAACGGAGGTGGCGACTGAGCTTGTGATGGGACAGAGGGTTGTCTGGATATGTCAAGAGTTTGTGCTAATCAGGGGACGGTGGAGGTTCCCAGAAGTCCCAGCAAGGGACCCCCAGTCAGGGAGCCCTGCCAAGACCCAGGGTGTGTTCCTAACTGATCCAGCCTGTGGCCCCAGAGTTGCCCAGAGAGTCTGCTGAGCTAATGTTTATTGATGCTGTTTTCTGTTAATTAAATTAAACCTCTTTCTGAAGCAGCGCTGGCAGGCAAGGCTGCCTGGGGCTGTGTGGAGGGGGCCTGTTTTCCCAGGTGCTGGGGTGGGGCCCTAGCCAAGGGAAGTGAAATGGGATCCCCCCAAGTGTGAAACCCCCCTAAAGTAACCCTGCCCTTCATGCCAGAGGCCCCCCCCCCACCCAGTCACCAGGGCTGCACTCGGAGTCCAGCACATCTTGCTTCGATTCCGTGCTTTTTACATAAAATTCCAAGCAGAAAAATAAAACTGAGACATAATGATTTTGACTGGAAATTACTGCTAACGTAAAGCACACTAAATGTCACTAAATTTATGGATTACGATTCCCTAGTGGACAGCATACTAGTCTTGTGTTCAGAAAATCAGAAATTCAGTGCATTTAGATCCACATGATTTACCAAGAAGATCTGAAATGGAATCAAAGTGACTTCATTTACATAGCACAGATACGATGGAAACTTGCTGTGGTTGTTTTTAATGACTGTTGTCCTCTTTATGCGCTGATTCCATATCTGCAAATTCATCTTCTCATTGAAATTTATCGGTAACTCCCAAACTAGTACACACAGTGCCTGGTCCATGAGTGTCCAAACACGTGCTCCCAGCTGAGGTCACACGAGGTGATGCTCTGGATTTTGTTTCAATTCATATTATAACAAGAGGCCTTTTTGGAGTCTCTTTGGTGCCGTGTTTCTCTTTTTGCATTTTTGTGCTTTTTGTAGGTGATTTTGAAGTTTAAGATGTAACGCTGATGAGTCGTTTAGTGTTCCAAGCCCAAGAAGATGGTGATGTGCCGTCTGAGAAAATATGTGCGTTAGCTGAGCTTGGTTCAAGCCTGAACTATAGCGCCGCTGGCTGAGCGCAGTGTTAGTGAGTGGACAGAACAGCACATTTAGGAAAAAGAATAGGAAATTCACCCATCTCTGTGGCGGCTGCTCTGGGAAATGTCAGAACATCTACAGTGCACGATGAAGCAATGGAAAAGATGGACAAGCAGCTAAATTTATGCTTTCATGAGATGATGACTGATTTTTAAATCTAGTTGTGACACCAAAAGCCAAAGAAATTTACGACCGTGTTTCCCAAGATCGTGAAAATCTCAAGTCCTCCTCAGCTAGCGTTTTATTATAAAGAAATACTGCATGTCGTTTTTTTTAATTCATCAGAAATGTAAAATAAAATGTTTTTAAACAGAAACACACTTATGACAAGGTTATGTATTGACTGGTTGATGAACAAAGGCTCACAGGAACCTAACACCATGTATCCTTTGGGAGCAATGGTTCAATATTTGCAGATTCAGTGTTTGTGGTACCTGGACAGAAAATAACTACTGTGGACAGTGAGAACGAACTCCGAGTTCATTAATGATGAATGCTGTACGTAAGGAAAACAAAATGTAAAACAAAATGTAAAGCCACCAAGGAAAACTTTACCTGCCCCCTCTTCTAGAGACGAGGAGAGTAAATTTTGGTCTCCGCCCTTTCTGCCTTTCTTCAAGGTGTCAGCGTTGGTCCTTTATGCCGTTCGTGGCCGCTGCTCTCTTTCTTAATGTTTCCTTGATTGCCTTTCTCAATAAGCATCCACCTACAACCTGATCATCCATTTATTATTGCTGCTTAGTCACTAAGTCGTGTCCAACACTTTTGTGATCCCATGGACGACAGCTTGCCAGGCTCCTCTGTCCAAGGGATGTTCCAGGAAAGTATACTGAAGTGGGTTGCCATTTCCTTCTCCAGGGGATCTTCATGACCCAGGGATTGAAGCTGTATCTCCTGCATTAGCAGGAGAGTTCTTCACCACTGAGCCACCTGGGAAGCCCCAGTGTAACAGTCCATCCTATAAAGTTACTCTGATGCTTATACTGAATCTTCTTTTGTTGGGCAGCGTTTCCAGGTATGGTTGTACAGGTTGCTCACTGCACAACAGCACCTAACAGAAGGACACGAGAGATGAATCCATCTCACGTGGAACCGCCAAACCATGCATCCTGACTGGGGCTCTGTCTCCTCAGAAGAAGGGTGCTTGTCACATCATGAGCTGAGGACTGGCCACTCAGAGGGCACACTTTTTCCCTCCAGGACACCATATAGGCCAGAGGTGGCCATGATTGGGCATCCACGTTATTTCCAGGTTAGGACTTGAAAACCGTGAGGCTGTAACAGTTTCACTCACAACTCTTTCTGGCTCAAGCCACTGTTGGTTAATTATTACTCAGTTCTGAGAATTGGAGTAACTAGGTTTAGAAAAGACTATTAATTTAAAAGAGGCTACTTCAGGAGACAGAATAATTCAGATGAGCATAGGTTAAAATAAATTCTAACTTTAGGAAAGGTTCTCACCAGTAAATTGCGTGGAGCCAGATTTTGATGGGCTGAAAATGTTAAAGAATTCTAAAGGGCAAATCTTTCTCAGCAACTCTGACCCACCATCTAAGAAAGCAGTGCTTTTATGCAAATAGACTCATTGCAAATCCCTCTCATTAATTCATGAACCTTGAGAAGTGGCGGGGTCCTCCTGGCTTAACCCTGAACGGGAATAGGATTTTAAATAAGGGAAGAGAAGCTGGTGTTGTTTGTTTAGATTCCTTTTTATGCCAGAAACTCTGCCTTTACTTACATTTTCTCAGGGAACCTCCCTACAATGCAGCTTCTTTTGAAAAATTATGTGATTAAATTAGCCATCCTTTTCTGTTTTAGAAACATAACTCATATTGTATTCACTAGACTTTGACTTTTTTTTTTTTTAATTTTATTTTTTTTTTAAATTTTAAAATCTTTAATTCTTACATGCGTTCCCAAACATGAACCCCCCTCCCACCTCCCTCCCCACAACATCTCTCTGGGTCATCCCCATGTACCAGCCCCAAGCATGCTGCACCCTACGTCAGACATGGACTGGCGATTCAATTCTTACATGATAGTATACATGTTAGAATTCCCATTCTCCCAAATCATCCCACCCTCTCCCTCTCCCTCTGAGACCAAAAGTCCGTTATACCCATCTGTGTCTTTTTTCCTGACTTGCATACAGGGTCGTCATTGCCATCTTCCTAAATTCCATATATATGTGTTAGTATACTGTATTGGTGTTTTTCTTTCTGGCTTACTTCACTCTGTATAATCGGCTCCAGTTTCATCCATCTCATCAGAACTGATTCAAATGAATTCTTTTTAACGGCTGAGTAATACTCCATTGTGTATATGTACCACAGCTTTCTTATCCATTCATCTGCTGATGGACATCTAGGTTGTTTCCATGTCCTGGCTATTATAAACAGTGCTGCGATGAACATTGGGGTACATGTGTCTCTTTCAATTCTGGTTTCCTCGGTGTGTATGCCCAGAAGTGGGATTGCTGGGTCATAAGGGAGTTCTATTTGCAATTTTTTAAGGAATCTCCACACTGTTCTCCATAGTGGCTGTACTAGTTTGCATTCCCACCAACAGTGTAGGAGGGTTCCCTTTTCTCCACACCCTCTCCAGCATTTATTGCTTGCACATTTTTGGATCGCAGCCATTCTGACTGGTGTGAAGTGGTACCTCATTGTGGTTTTGATTTGCATTTCTCTAATAATGAGTGATGTTGAGCATCTTTTCATGTGTTTGTTAGCCATCCGTATGTCTTCTTTGGAGAAATGTCTATTTAGTTCTTTGGCCCATTTTTTGATTGGGTCGTTTATTTTTCTGGAGTTGAGCTGCATAAGTTGGTTGTATATTTTTGAGATTAGTTGTTTGTCAGTTGCTTCATTTGCTATTATTTTCTCCCATTCAGAAGGCTGTCTTTTCACCTTGCTTATATTTTCCTTTGTTGTGCAGAAGCTTTTAATTTTAATTAGATCCCATTTGTTTATTTTTGCTTTTATTTCCAGAATTCTGGGAGGTGGATCATAGAGGATCCTGCTGTGATTTATTTCTGAGAGTGTTTTGCCTATATTCTCCTCTAGGAGTTTTATAGTTTCTGATCTTACATTTAGATCTTTAATCCATTTTGAGTTTATTTTTGTGTACGGTGTTAGAAAGTGATCTAGTTTCATTCTTTTACAAGTGGTTGACCAGTTTTCCCAGCACCACTTGTTAAAGAGATTGTCTTTACTCCATTGTATATTCTTGCCTCCTTTGTCAAAGATAAGGTGTCCATATGTGTGTGGATTTATCTCTGGGCTTTCTATTTTGTTCCATTGATCTATATGTCTGTCTTTGTGCCAGTACCATACTGTCTTGATGACTGTGGCTTTGTAGTAGAGCCTGAAGTCAGGCAAGTTGATTCCTCCCGTTCCATTCTTCTTTCTCAAGATTGCTTTGGCTATTCGAGGCTTTTTGTATTTCCATACAAATCTTGAAATTATTTGTTCTAGTTCTGTGAAAAATGTGGCTGGTAGCTTGACAGGGATTGCATTGAATTTGTAAATTGCTTTGGGTAGTATACTCATTTTCACTATATTGATTCTTCCGATCCATGAACATGGTATATTTCTCCATCTATTAGTGTCCTCTTTGATTTCTTTCATCAGTGTTTTATAGTTTTCTATATATAGGTCTTTAGTTTCTTTAGGTAGATATATTCCTAAGTATTTTATTCTTTTCGTTGCAATGGTAAATGGAATTGTTTTCTTAATTTCTTTTTCTACTTTCTCATTATTCGTGTATAGGAATGCAAGGGATTTCTGTGTGTTGATTTTATATCCTGCAACTTTACTATATTCATTGATGATCTCTAGTAATTTTCTGGTGGAGTCTTTAGGGTTTTCCATGTAGAGGATCATGTCATCTGCAAACAGTGATAGTTTTACTTCTTCTTTTCCAATTTGGATTCCTTTTATTTCTTTTTCTGCTCTGATTGCTGTGGCCAAAACTTCCAGAACTATGTTGAATAGTAGCGGTGAAAGTGGACACCCTTGTCTTGTTCCTGACTTTAAGGGAAATGCTTTCAATTTTTCACCATTGAGGATAATGTTTGCTGTGGGTTTGTCATATATAGCTTTTATTATGTTGAGGTATGTTCCTTCTATTCCTGCTTTCTGGAGAGTTTTTATCATAAATGGATGTTGAATTTTGTCAAAGGCCTTCTCTGCATCTATTGAGATAATCATATGGTTTTTATTTTTCAATTTGTTAATGTGGTGAATTACATTGATTGATTTGCGGATATTGAAGAATCCTTGCATCCCTGGGATAAAGCCCACTTGGTCATGGTGTATGATCTTTTTAATGTGTTGTTGGATTCTGATTGCTAGAATTTTGTTGAGGATTTTTGCATCTATGTTCATCAGTGATATTGGCCTGTAGTTTTCTTTTTTTGTGACATCTTTGTCAGGTTTTGGTATTAGGGTGATGGTGGCCTCATAGAATGAGTTTGGAAGTTTACCTTCCTCTGCAATTTTCTGGAAGAGTTTGAGGAGGATAGGTGTTAGCTCTTCTCGAAATTTTTGGTAGAATTCAGCTGTGAAGCCGTCTGGACCTGGGCTTTTGTTTGCTGGAAGATTTCTGATTACAGTTTCAATTTCCGTGCTTGTGATGGGTCTGTTAAGGTTTTCTATTTCTTCCTGGTTCAGTTTTGGAAAATTGTACTTTTCTAAGAATTGGTCCATTTCTTCCACGTTGTCCATTTTATTGGCATACAACTGCTGATAGTAGTCTCTTATGATCCTTTGTATTTCTGTGTTGTCAGTTGTGATCTCTCCATTTTCATTTCTAATTTTATTGATTTGATTTTTCTCTCTTTGCTTCTTGATGAGTCTGGCTAATGGTTTGTCAATTTTATTTATCCTTTCAAAGAACCAGCTTTTGGCTTTGTTGATTTTTGCTATGGTCTCTTTTGTTTCTTTTGCATTTATTTCTGCCCTAATTTTTAAGATTTCTTTCCTTCTACTCACTCTGGGGTTCTCCAACTCTTCCTTTTCTAGTTGCTTTAGTTGTAGAGTTAGGTTGTTTATTTGACTTTTTTCTTGTTTCTTGAGGTATGCCTGTATTGCTATGAACTTTCCTCTTAGCACTGCTTTTATAGTGTCCCACAGGTTTTGGGTTGTTGTGTTTTCATTTTCATTAGTTTCTATGCATATTTTGATTTCTTTTTTGATTTCTTCTGTGATTTGTTGGTTATTCAGAAGTGTGTTGTTCAACCTCCATATGTTGGAATTTTTAATAGTTTTTCTCCTGTAATTGAGATCTAATCTTAATGCATTATGGTCAGAAAAGATGCTTGGAATGATTTCGATTTTTTTGAATTTATCAAGTTTAGATTTATGGCCCAGGATGTGATCTATCCTGGAGAATGTTCCATGAGCATTTGAAAAAAAGGTGAAATTCATTGTTTTGGGGTGAAATGTCCTGTAGATATCAATTAGATCTAACTGATCTAATGTATCATTTAAAGTTTGCGTTTCTTTGTTAATTTTCTGTTTAGTTGATCTGTCCATAGGTGTGAGTGGGGTATTAAAGTCTCCCACTATTATTGTGTTATTGTTGATTTCCCCTTTCATACTTGTTAGCATTTGTCTTACATATTGCGGTGCTCCTATATTAGGTGCATATATATTTATAATTGTTATATCTTCTTCTTGGATTGTTCCTTTGATTATTATGTAGTGGCCTTCTTTGTCTCTTTTCACAGCCTTTGTTTTAAAGTCTATTTTATCGGATATGAGTATTGCCACTCCTGCTTTCTTTTGGTCTCTATTTGCGTGGTATATCTTTTTCCAGCCCTTCACTTTCAGTCTGTATGTGTCCCTTGTTTTGAGGTGGGTCTCTTGTAAGCAGCAAATAGAGGGGTCTTGTTTTTGTATCCATTCGTTCAGTCTTTGTCTTTTGGTTGGGACGTTCAACCCATTTACGTTTAAGGTGATTATTGATAAGTATGATCCCGTTACCATTTACTTTGTTGTTTTGGGTTTGGGTTTATACACCCTTTTTGTGTTTCCTTTCTAGAGAATATCCTTTAGAATTTGTTGGAGAGCTGGTTTGGTGGTGCTGAATTCTCTCAGCTTTTGCTTGTCTGTAAAGCTTTTGATTTCTCCTTCGTATTTGAATGAGATCCTTGCTGGGTACAGTAATCTGGGCTGTAGGTTATTGTCTTTCATCACTTTAAGTATGTCTTGCCATTCTCTCCTGGCCTGAAGAGTTTCTATTGAAAGATCAGCTGTTATCCTTATGGGAATCCCCTTGTGTGTTATTTGTTGTTTTTCCCTTGCTGCTTTTAATATTTGTTCTTTGTGTTTGATCTTTGTTAATTTGATTAATATGTGTCTTGGGGTGTTTCGCCTTGGGTTAATCCTATTTGGAACTCTCTGTGTTTCTTGGACTTGAGTGATTATTTCCTTCCCCATTTTAGGGAAGTTTTCAACTATTATCTCCTCAAGGATTTTCTCATGATCTTTCTTTCTGTCTTCTTCTTCTGGGACTCCTATAATTCGAATGTTGGAGCGTTTCATATTGTCCTGGAGGTCTCTGAGATTGTCCTCATTTCTTTTAATTCGTTTTTCTTGTTTCCTCTCTGAATCATTTATTTCTATCATTCTATCTTCTATTTCACTAATCCTATCTTCTGCCTCCGTTATTCTACTATTTGTTGCCTCCAGAGTGTTTCTGATCTCATTTATTGCGTTATTCATTATATTTTGACTCTTTTTTATTTCTTCTAGGTCCTTGTTAAACCTTTCTTGCATCTTCTCAATCTTTGTCTCTAGCCTATTTATCTGTGATTCCATTTTGATTTCAAGATTTTGGATCATTTTCACTATCAATATTCGGAATTCCTTCTCCGGTAGATTCCCTACTTCTTCCTCTTTTGTTTGGTTTGGTGGGCAGCTCTCCTGTTCCTTTACCTGCTGAGTATTCCTCTGTCTCTTCATCTTGGTTATATTGCTGCGTTTGGGGTGGCCTTTTTATATTCTGGTAATTTGTGGAGTTCTCTTTATTTTGGAGCTTCCTCACTTTGGGTGGGGTTCTATCAGTGGCTTGTCAAGGTTTCCTGGTTAGGGAGGCTTGTGTTGGAGTTTTGGCGGGTGGAGCTGGGTTTCTTCTCTCTCGAGTGCAGTGGAGTAACCCGTAATGGGTTACAAGACATCAAAGGTTTTGGGATAATATTGAGCTGCCTGTATATTGAGGCTCAGGGGATTGTTTCTGTGTTGCTGGAGAATTTGCGTGGTATGTCTTGTTTTGGAACTTGTTGGCCCTTGGGTGGAGCTTGGTTTTGGTGTAGGTATGAAGGCATTAGATGGGCTCCTATTGCTTAATGTTCCCTGAATTCATGAGTTCTCTAATGTTTTCAGGCTTTGGATTTAAGCCTCCTGCTTCTGGCTTTCAGTTTTATTTTTACAGTAGCCTCTAGACTTCTCCATCTATACAGCACCGATGATAAAACATCTAGGTTAAAGATGAAAAGTTTCTCCACATTGAGGGACACTCAGAGAGGTTCACTGGGTTATAAGGAGAAGAGAAGATGGAGGAGGTAGTTAGAGGTAACTGGAATGAGATGCGGTGAGATCAAAAGAGAAGAGAGCAAACTAGCCAGTAGTCACTTCCTTATGTGCGCTCTATAGTTTGGCCCGCTCAGGGGTATTTACAGAGTTATACGGGGAAGAGGAGAGGGAGGAAGTGGACAGAGGTGACCAGGAGGATCAGAGAGAGGAATGAGTGGGAGAGAGACAATTCCTGCCAGTAACCTGTTCCTTAGGTGTTCCCCACCGTCTGGAACACACAGAGATTCACAGAGTTGGATAGAGGAGAGATGGGGGGGGAAAGAGACAGAGGCCACCTGGTGGAGAAAAAGGAGAGTCCAGAGGAGGAGAGAGTGGTCAAGCCAGTAATCTCGCTCTCAGGTAAACTGGGGTAGTGAAGTTTGGGTTTTTAAATGTACAAAATTGGCAATAAACACCTAAGAGCAAAGATTAAAAATCTAGAGTAGAGTTTGGATTTTCAAAGATACAATATTAAAGAGAAGCAGAAGGAAAAAGGAAGAAAGAAAAAAAAGAATTATTAAAAAACAAACAGACAATCAAAAAAAAAAAAAAAAAAAACCATCAACAACCATCCAAAGACTATATATGGTGTTTGCCTTAAAAAAAAAAAAAAAAAAAAAAGGTCTTTAAAAAAAATTAGTAACAATAGGTTATAGAAATAAAAATTTAAGGAGAAAAAGAAGACAACAATTAAAAAAAAAAGTTAGAAAAAAAAGCAAAAAAAAAAAAAAAAAAGGAGTGCTTTTAAAAATATTAAAATATATATATATATATCTTGCCCTTTCTGGTATTATGGGCCGTGTGGGATCACTTCCAAGGTGGTTCCCTCTGATTAACTTCTTCTGTTTGCTGGTTTTTTAGGATCACTAGTTCAGTCGCGCTGTGGGGAGGGGGGATGCTGCGAACAAATAGCACTGTCGTGTGCACACAGTATCTCTGCTCCGCTTGACCTGTCCTTTCTCGCGGCGCACAAACCGCTCCGGTTCTACGATGCTCAGCTGGGAACCGTCTGGGGCCGGCCCTAGGCTGCGTGCACTTCCCCGGTCCAAGCCGCTCAGGTTCGGCGCTCAGGCAGCCCTCAGAGGCACAGATTCGGCTGGAACTGCGCTTTGTGCCCTTCCCAGGTCCGAGTAGCTCAGGAGTTTGGCGAGTTTGGCGAGCGCGGTCGCCGCGGCTTGTCACTTTTTCTGCCGCTGCTGCTCAGCTTTCTGGGCGGACTGCTGGCGCACCCCGTGAGGCAAATTGTGACTGTCCAGCTCCCCCAGAAGTCTTAGCAAAGGAGCCTGCTTGCAGTTAGGTAAGCAAAGTCTCTCCGGGTCTGCAGTTGCCCCTTTCCAGACCTTACGGCTCTGGCTGCCTGTCCCCGGCGGGGGATGGTCTGCAGCCGGCTTTCTCCGTTCCGTCCTTTGTTCTGTGCTCGGTCCTGGCGGGGTCTTATGTTCGAGCTTTTCGCGTGGTAGCTATCCCACAGTCTGATTTGCTAGCCCAGGTTAGGTCGTTCTGGTTGCGCGTGGGGCATTCCTGCCCGATTCTTACAAAGCTCTGCAGCCCGCGCCTCCCGCGCGTCCCTGCCCTGCCCCCACTTCCCAATGGCGGATGCAGGCGTCTGTGCTGCTTTTCCGCTGGGGGAGTTACTGGTGGGCTTGTAATCTGTTGGTTTTAATTATTTATCTATTTTTCCTTCCTGTTATGTTGCCCTCTGTGTTTCCAAGGTTCGCCACAGACTCGGCAGGGAGAGTGTTTCCTGGTGTTTGGAAACCTCTCTTCTTAAAATTCCCTTCCCAGGACGGGCTTCCCTTCCCTGGACGGAGCTCCCTCCCCACCTCCTTTGTCTCCTTTTTCATCTTTTATATTTTATCCTACCTGTTTTTGAAGACAAAGGTCTGCTTTTCTGGTTGCCTGATGTCCTCTGCCAGCCTACATAATTTGTTTTGTGAAGTTTGCTCAGCGTTGAAATGTTCTTTTGAGGAATTTGTGAAGGAGAAAGTGATCTTCCCGTCCTATTCCTCCGCCATCTTTCCCTCCTCCCGACTTTGACTTTTATTTGGGGATATATTTGGTATCAGCATTTTAACTGGTTGTTGCTGTTCAGTCGCTAAGTTTTGTGTGACTCTTTGAGGCCCCACGGACTGCAGCACGCCAGGCTTCCCTGTTCTTCACTATCTCCCAGAGTTTGCTCAAACTCACGTCCATTGAGTCAGTGATTCTATCAAATCATCTCATCCTTTGCCATCTTTTTCTTTTGCTTTCAGTCTTTCCCAGCATCAGGATTTTTTTCCCAGTGGGTTGGCTCTTTGCATCAGGTGGCCAAAGTATTGGAGTTTCAGCTTCAGCATCAGTCCTTCTAATGAGTATTCAGAGTTGATTTCCTTTAGGATGAACTGGTTGGATCTCCTTGCAGTCCAAGGTGCTCTCAAGAGTCTTCTCCAACACCAGTTTGAAAGCATTAATTCTTCGGTGCATCAACTCTCACATCCATACATGACTACTGGAAAAACCATAGCTTTGACCATACAGACCTTTTAACCAGAGCACTTCTTTATTAAAAGTCTATAACCCAGCATTATCCAGCCCCTGTGGCTTTCTGCCTTTAGGAATCACCACTGTGAGTTGCATTGGGTTCCATCTACTGAGCTCCTCTGCCTAGGACTGGACAGACCCCTCCTGTGTTCTCAATGGTCCTACCGTCCATCTACTCCCATCTGAAGAGTTAAGCCACAGCCATTCCAAACCAATAAGCCAAACAGATGGAGAAATGCTAAAAATGCAATAATTGGCCTTTAAATAAAATTTCTCTCTGACTGGCTAAAACACATTTCCCCTGCTAATGTTTTCAGCAGGAGCTCTGTCTCCCACCATCCCTTTGACGCTAGCACCTGGCCCCAGCCTCCAAGCCCTCCTCACAGAGCAGTGAGTGCCCTTAGGTGAGCAAGGCTGGTCCACTACAGCTAATGCAGAAATGCGACCCCCCCACTCGTAGAAGACAAGGCAGGGGTTAACGTCCCTCTCCTCCCTGAAACCTCCTGAAACATCATCCAGATGATCCGAAATCGGAGGAGAACTTCATTTCCAGGGAAGGTGTGGTACAGGGCAGTATCACTGAGCGGTGACCGTGGGAACTCAGGTTCCAGGTGGAAGGATGGCCACGACATCACCCCTCCTGGAAGTGACTGACCGCTGCTTTGCCTTCCAGGACTTGGTCTCCCCTGAACCCCCATAGTGAAGTCAAGAGAGCCTCTGCTCTCAAAGTCCCCCAGGGGTGGGTAGGAGGACAAGCTGTCCCGATGAGGGAAGTGGGGGTGGCTGTCCTCATGGGGGCAGTGCCTGGGAGGTGGGCCCACAGGTGAGAGTGTGGTGGGTTGCCCTGATGCTGCAGGGGGCAAGATAGAGCTTTCTAAAACTGCGGGTGAGGCTCTAGGGAAACGGGAAGCGCTACCTCCAAAAGCTGGACAGACTGGAGGGAGGGGGATCATGAGAGAGTCAGTTCCTAGGCAGGTTGATAAGAAGTCCAGGGGTCCCCAAGGAGAGAGGGGTCTGGACTTCTCAAGGAGGAGGAAAGGACAAACATTTTTTTTTTCCCCTCTACATTCCTTAGGATTATATAACAATAATGTATCCTGCTTGAGGACAGTTTCTGGGGGGAAAAAAAAAAAAAACCTTCTGGCTAATCCTGTTATCTTAAAATGTAAATTATGAGAGTGAGTCTAGTAAGGTCTTTACAACCTCCAGACATTCTTTTGAGTCACTGTAATAACTAATTAAAAAGTATATAACTCCATTGCTAACACTAGCAAGGGGGCACTCTTTCTGCCCCCTTCTGATGTGTCTGTCAGAAGCTTTCTCTATCTCTTTACACTTTAATCAAACTTTATTACACAAAAGTGCTGAGCGATCAAGCCTCATCTCTGGCCCCGGATTGAATTCTTCTCCTCTAGAGGTCAAGAATCCCAGAGTCTTTTGTAGTTCAGCAACAACTTTTCAATCACCACCCCAGGGCGGGCAGCCCCTCCGTCAGGGACCACATGGCCAGCTGTGGAATCCTGCAGCCACAATGAGTGTCTCTCATGCTAAGACTCTGCAGAGGGGGGACACGAGGGGGTCTCTCTTTATGGCTCCTGGAGCAGCTGAAGATCTGAGGCTCCAGATCATACCCCTCAAGATGCCGGTGCTATCCTGGAGCCCCAGGCTCCTGAGTCAACGCTGAGAACAGAGAAGACTCCAGATGCTCCTGTGAGCCTTATCAGTGCCTGGTCCTCAGCTGACCTTGAACAGGCAGGCTCCCGGTGCCTCCTGGAGCCCCAGCTGTTGCTGCTGTGGCTGTTCACCATATCCACCAGCTCGCCCTTCCTCTGGAGGCTGTTCCACTGTCTCTAAGCCTAAGGCCTGAAGCTGTTTGTGCAGAAGGTGGTCTCTGCTTATCTCTTCAGCTCTTTTGTCTCGAAATTCACATTTTTTATTCTTCGCTTTAAAAAAAAAATTTATTTATTTTGGTCTTTTTTCCCTTAATTTATATTTTTTTAATTGAAGTATAGTTGACTTGCAATGTTTCTGGTACATAGCGAGGTGATTCATGTGTTGTACATATACACATATATTATTTTTGAGATTTTTTTCCATTATAGGTTATTAAAAGATGTTGACTATAGGTCCCTGTACTATACACTAAACCTTTGTTGCTTGTTTCATATCTGGTTTGTTTTTTTTTAATTAGAAATCTGGCATTCTATTCATACTAAGTCAAACAAGTGGAATCAAAACGTCATAAATTTTTTTAGTCAGGCAAATATTTATAAGTTTTCTGAAATATGTATACTACACATACTATTTACATATATGTATACAGAAGCTTTTCTACTACACTTGATAAAAGTTTGAGAAATAACATAAAAAAAAGAGATGCAGAAATTGGAAATAAATTTTTAAAATCTAGATGCATATCAGAATTATCTTGGAAGTTTTTGAAAATTACAAATACCCAGGTGTTGCTTTTTTCTCCAAAGCTCCAGATATGTTTCTAATGAGCAGCCATGTTCAAAAATAACTGGACTATATGATTCTTTACTTCTTCCCTTGCATTCAGCAGAGTCTTGCTTTGCGCACAGATTAAGAATCTGGAATTCTCACCCCAGCTTTGTTATTAATTAACTGGGGAATCTTGGGCAATGTATTTAAGCTTTCTTGGCCTCAGTTTCCTGAGTCAGAAGACTTCCCAAACACTAGTCCGTAAATTGGTGCCAGTCAATGAAAAAGATTTTATGAGGCCAAAGCTAAATGAAAACCCCAGGGACAGATATTTACATGTATGTGTAGTTATAACAACTGGTTCGGGAAATTTCTATTCTTTTTCCTGATATCACAGCTTTCTAGTGGGATTCTTGTAAGGGTGGAGTGATAAATTGTTTTCATTAATGAAACTGCTATTATAATAAATTATTACTCTTTAATGTTTTTATCTTATTACTACTTTTATATAAGAATATTAGAAATTGAGATATTTTGTTGCCAATATCCTTTATGTTGTTGCTCAGTTGCTCAGTCGTGTCCAACTCTTTGCAACCCCGTGGACTACAGCAAGCCAGGCTTCCCTGTCCTTCACCATCTCCCAGGTTATGCTCAAACTCATGATTGAGTCGGTGATGCCATCCAACATTGAGTATAAACTGGCCAAACCAGCCCTTGTCATGAGTTCTTTAAGCATCCAGTTCTCACAATAACCCTTCAAGAAAGGTGGTTCCAACTGGGCTTTTCTGTTTGTTTGTTTTTACCTCATTATATAAACACCTTTATTGGCTATTTGGAAACCTGGAATTCGATTTTTAGAGCTGGAAGGAACCAATGAACCACAGTGAGTTTATTCTCCGTGGAGTGTAGTTTATTCTCCGTGTAGGACCAGTTCACATAATGACTCTATTTCCTCCAACTCTCTCCTCATTTAAGAAGATGAGTCCAATTACCTCTGGCTCGATCCCAAGAAAACAACACCACAATTCTGCCTCCGTGTAATTCTACTAGTTGTTTTCAGACCACTTGGAGGGAGAGGGAAGGATGACTTGAGGGAGGAGACAGACGTGGGGAACTGGTTAACAGCAACTTGCCAAAGGGGCGTAGAAGGTGTAGAGGGCTTGTCACATCCATGGATTCACTGAGAGGCCCCGGCCTCCTGGTCAACCTCTCAGGTTCCCTCCCGCTTAGCCCACAGTTTTGTGAGTGGGCCCTTCGCGAAACGCATCTGGCAATACCCTCACCTATTGCCAGCTGTTTCCACTCTCAGCCTGAAGGAATGAGAGGAGGAGACAGTGAGAGAAACCCAGGAGTTGGTCCACTGAAGGCAGCTGAGAGGAGATGGGACCCAAGTGGAGGAAGCAGGCATCTCCCCGTGGTCCCCGCCCAGAAGGCCCAGATCTGTTCCCTCCCTCCCTCCCTCTGCCTGGGATCCCTGCTGGCAGGACTCAACCAGAGCTGGAACTCTGGGGGCCCCACGACAGTCATGCACAGGGATGGGGGGCAGAGGAGGAGGGCCTGTGCCATGGCACACAGCTCAGAGAAGGGTACAGGAGGACCATGGGCAGATACAAGCCCTCGCCTGCTCCACACGCATTAGGCACCTTTCACAGCCCTTTCCTGGAAAGCCATTTTTAGCATCTCTCTGCTTAGAAGCCCTTCCACGTCAGTAAGGTTATCTCATTGTCTGCTTTCTTGACTGTTTTCTACCTCTAGACTTAAAGTTTCTTGAGGTCAGGAATTGTGTCTTAGTGATCATTACATCCTGGGTGCCTATGTAAGAGCCTTTTATTCAGTGCCTGGCGGGGGGGTGGGGGGTGGGGTGGGGCGGAAATGCAGAATAAAACTTCATTTATGACAACACTTGGGGAGTTTTTCACAGAAGCATATTTTTACTCTTGTGTTTCACTCACTTATTATTCTTCCCAGCACAGATGGAATAGACAAAGTAAAATATGAAATGTGGTTCATCGTTCCTGGGGGGTTCCCCTGGTGATTCAGATGGTAGAGAATTTGCCTGCAATGCAAGAAATCTGGGTCAGTCTCTGGGTTGGGAAGATCCCCTGGAGAATGAAATGGCAACCCTCTCCAGTATCCTTGCCTGGAGAATCCCATGGACAGAGGAGCCTGGCGGGCTACAGTCCATAGGGTAGCAAAGAGTTGGACACGACTGAAGTGACTTGGCTCTCATGCACGCACGCCTTGTAACAAGAAGAGGAGACACCAGGGGTGTGAGCCAAGAAAAGCCACACGAGGACACGGAGAGCAGATAGCCATCTTCAGCAGATAGCCATCTTCAAGCCCAGGAGAGAGGCCTCAGAAAAAAATCTACCTTGCTGGTACTTTGACCTCCGACTTCCAGCCTCCAGAATTGTGAGAAACCAATTTCTGTTCTTTAAGTCACCCAGTTTGTGGTATTTTGTTACAACAACCTGAGCAGACTAACACAATGACTTGATATTTTTTAAGTTTCATCTCGTATTTGAATGATTGGAGAAAAACTGTCTATGAATAAGATTCACAAAATAGGGAAGCCAATGGCATAATAGTTTCTTATTTTTTCAGTTCATTTCAGTTCAGTCACTCAGTTGTGTCCAACTCTTTGCGACCCCATGGACTGCAGCACACCAGGCTTCCCTGTCCATCTCCAACTCCCGGAGCTTGCTCAAACTCATGTCCATTGAGTTGGAGATGCCATCCAACCATCTCACCCTGGGTTGTCCCCTTCTCCTGTTGTTCTTCTCCCCCGCCTTCAATCTTTCCCAGCATCAGGGTCTTTCTCAGTGAGTCAGTTCTTCTCATCAGGTGGCTGAAGTATTGGAACTTCAGCTTCAGCATCAGTTCTTCCAATGAATATTCAAGTCTGATTTCCTTTAGGACTGACTGGTTTGATCTCCTTGCAGTCCAAGGGACTTTCAAGAGTCTTCTCCAACATCACAGCTCAAAAGCATCAATTATTCAGCACAGTTCGAAATTCTTTGGCACAGTTCTTTGCATCAATTCTTCGGCAGAATTCAGAAACATCAATTCTCTTCTCTCACTTTAGTATTTCTGATTAACCATAGATAAGACTTTAAAAATGTAACATAAAAGAGCAAAAGAAACAATTCTATTTTTCCCTTCCAGGCAGTTTTAAATTTCTTAGCATTCTAAGCAAGGATTTACGGTGTCATTTCGAAAGCATTCATTTTTTTTTTTTTAATGCATTTCTTTTATGGGTGTATCCCATACCTCTATGGTGAATGACCAGAATTTGGGCCTATGAAAGCAAAGGACACAGGCTAAGCCAGGTATCAATTGTGCAACATCGCTGATATGTGCTGGGAGCGGGAGGGGGTAAAATAGGATTTAAAGGAAGAGCTAAGTTTAGAATGTGGGAATTGATGTGTTGGCTCTCGTCATGAACACAGGCATATAACAACAATGAATGAATATTCTAGCAAAGGAACACTGAACTGAGTTGGCAAATCTGGTGTGTAATGCCCCACCATCCACCCTCCCACGTCCAAGGCACATCTAGGTAATCAGCCAGACAGCTGCCCCCTACCGACTCTGAACTTGGTCCACGACCCTCCTTCCCAGCAGAGCAGCCACCGTCGGGAGTCAGGGAGCTCACACGCCCTAAATCCCAGGGCTTTGTCTCCAGAGCCTGGTCCAAGCCTTCTGTTCATGTGACTGCTTGCTTGCTCTTTGGTTTCTCCAGCCCCATTTAACCATCTTCTAGTTCTATGCCTTTTTATTCTGGGTGGAATTGTGTCCCCCAAAAGGTATGCTTGGGTCCTAACACCCTGAATTTCTGAACATGACCTTCTTTGGAAACGGTCTTTGAAGATATAATCAAGTGAAGATGCGGTCACGCTGAGGTAGGATGGGCCCTGACGCAGGGGCCGATGTCCTTCCAGAGAGCTGGCTGAAAAGAGACGCGGAGGAGCCACGCCCGCAGGGCGCAGGGCTGTGGGAGGATGGCGGCGCGGCTGGGCGCACGCCCCCCATGCCGCGGCCCACCCGGCGGCCGGCGCCCGCAGCTCCCCGGAGGCCCGGAGCGGGCGGCCCGCGCCGCTGGGCCCCTGACTCCCGGGCTCCAGGAGGGCGCGGGCTTATCTGCGCCGCGCGCTCTGCGGGCGGTTGTCACCGGAGACGGACAGGCTCGCTTTCTGCCCTTTCCTTCCGGCAGAGTGGAAGGACTTGGGGTCAGTGTGGGGATGGGTCCTGGTGAGAAAGACATACCACACACCACACCACGTACCACACACGCACACACACCACATACACATATCTACCACACACACACACACACACACCACCACACCACATACCACACACACACACACACACCACATACACATATCTACCACACACACACACCACACCACACCACATATCTACCACACACACACCACACCACATACACACACACCACACCACATACACACACACCACACCACAGTACCACACATGCACACACACCACACATACACATATCTACCACACACACACACACCACCACACCACATACCACACACACACACACCACATACACATATCTACCACACACACACACACACACCACCACACCACATACCACACACACACACACCACATACACATATCTACCACACACACACACACACCCCACCACACCACATACACATATCTACCACACACACACGCACACCACCACACCACATACCACACACACACACCCCACATACACATATCTACCACACACACACCACACCACACCACAGTACCACACATGCACACACACCACACATACACATATCTACCACACACACACACACACACACCACCACACCACATACCACACACACACACACACCACATACACATATCTACCACACACACACACACACCACCACACCACATACACATATCTACCACACATACACACACACACCACCACACCACATACCACACACACACACCACATACACATATCTACCACACACACACACCACACCACACCACATACACACACACCACACCACAGTACCACACACACACACACACCACACATACACATATCTACCACACACACACACACACCACCACACCACATACCACACACACACACACACACCACACCACACCACAGTACCACACATGCACACACACCGCACATACACATATCTACCACACACACACACACACCACACCACATACCACACACACACACCACACCACACCACATACCACACACACACCACACCACACCACATACCACACACACACCGCACATACACATATCGACCACACACACACACACCACACCACATACCACACACACACACCACACCACACCACATCACATACCACACACACACACCGCATACACATATCTACCACACACACACACACACACACACCACATATCTACCACACACACACACACACCACACCACAGTACCACATATGCACACACACCGCACATACACATATCTACCACACACACACACATACCACATACACCACACAGCACATACACATATCTACCACACACACACAGTACATCACATACCACACATGCACACACACAGCACATACACATATCTACCACACACACACACACACACCACACCACACCACATACCACATACACATATCTACCACACACACACACCACACCACACCACAGTACCACACATGCACACACACCACACATACACATATCTACCACACACACACACACATCACACATCACATACACATGTCTACCACACACACACACACACACACCACACCACATACCACACACACACCACACCACACCACACCACATACCACACACACACACACACCACATACACATATCTACCACACACACACACACCACACCACAGTACCACACATGCACACACACCGCACATACACATATCTACCACACACACACACATCACACATCACATACACATGTCTACCACACACACACACACACCACACCACATACCACACACACACCACACCACACCACACCACATACCACACACACACACACACCACATGCACATACCTACCACACACACACACCACACCACACCACAGTACCACACATGCACACACACCACACATACACATATCTACCACACACACACACATACCACACACACCACACAGCACATACACATATCTACCACACACACACACACACCACAAAACACACATGAACACACATACCACATACCACACATGCACACACACACCACATACACATATCTACCACACGCACACACACACCACATACCACACATGCACACACACACCACATACACATATCTACCACACACACACACAGACACCACACCACACCACATACCACATACACATATCTACCACACACACACACACCACACCACACCACATACCACACACACACACACCCCACTTACACATATCTACCACACACACACACACACACACCACACCACATACACATATCTACCACATATACACACACACCACACACCACATACACATATCTACCACACACACACACACACCACACCACATACACATATCTACCACACACACACACACACCACACACCACATACACATATCTACCACACACACACACACCACACCACACCACAGTACCACACATGCACACACACCGCACATACACATATCTACCACACACACACACACCACCACACCACATACCACACACACACACACCCCACATACACATATCTACCACACACACACATACACCACACCACATACCACACACACACACACCCCACTTACACATATCTACCACACACACACACACACACCACACCACATACACATATCTACCACATATACACACACACCACACACCACATACACATATCTACCACACACACACACACACCACACCACATACACATATCTACCACACACACACACACACCACACACCACATACACATATCTACCACACACACACACCACACCACACCACAGTACCACACATGCACACACACCACACATACACATATCTACCACACACACACACACCACCACACCACATACCACACTCACACACACCCCACATACACATATCTACCACACACACACATACACCACACCACATACCACACACACACACCACACCACACCACATACCACACACACACACACACACACACCACATATCTACCACACACACACACACACAGACACCACACCACATACCACACACACACCCACCCCACATAC
Organism: Ovis canadensis; assembly: GCF_042477335.2. Classification (NCBI taxonomy): domain Eukaryota; kingdom Metazoa; phylum Chordata; class Mammalia; order Artiodactyla; family Bovidae; genus Ovis; species Ovis canadensis. The sequence continues at coordinate 5,067,257 of NC_091245.1, forward strand.
ACATATCTACCACACACACACACCACACACCACACCACATATCTACCACACACACACCACACCACACCACATACCACAAACACACACACACAGCACATATACATATCTACCACATATACACACACACCACACCCCACACCACACACCACACACACACACACACACCACATACACATATCTACCACATATACACACACACACCACACCACACCACATACCACACACACAGCACATACACATATCTACCACACACACACACACACACACCACACCACATCACATACCACACACACACAGCACATACACATATCTACCACACACACACACACACACACACACACACCACACCACACACCACATACCACACACACACACACACACACACCCCACATGCCACACACACACACACCCCACATACACATATCTACCACACACACACACACACCACACCCCCACACCACATACCACACACACACACGCCACATACTTCCTGGTGGCTTCCCTGATGGCTCAGATGGCAAAGCATCTGCCCGCAATGTGGGAGACCCGAGTTTGATCCCTGGGTTGGGAAGATCTCCTGGAGAAGGAAATGGCACCCCACTCCAGTACTCTTGCCTGGAGAATCCCACGGACGGAGGAGCCTGGTGGGCTAAAGTCCGTGGGGTCGCAAAGAGTCGGACATGACTGAACAACTTCACTTCCACTTCCACCACACCACACCACATACCACAACACACACCACACACACCCCACCACATATCACACACACACACACCCCACATACCACACACACACCCCACATACACATATCTACCACAGACACATACCACACACATCCCACCACATACCACACACACACACCACATACACATATCTACCACACATACACACCACACATATCCCACCACATACCACACACACACACCACATACACATATCTACCACAGACACATACCACACACATCCCACCACATACCACACACACACACCACATACACATATCTACCACAGACACATACCACACACATCCCACCGCATAGCACACACACACCCCACCACATACCACACACACACACCACATACACATATACCCCCCCACACACACACCACACACACCATACACACCATACCACATGCTACACGCACACCCACATACACACCCCACATGTCACAAACATACACATACACATACACATATATACCGCACACACCATACTCACCACACCACACGCCACATACACACACACACACACCACGTACACTAAACATCATACATACACTACACACATCACACATATCACACACACACACATACCACACCCACAGACACACACTACCCACACCACACACACGTATTCACACCACAAACATATTCAATAATAGATGAAGACCATGAGTGCAGAGTCCTACAATACAATGTGCTATAAATACTTTTTTCCTGACCAAAGGGGCATAACCCTCGACAGTCAACCCCCAATGAAAGTATTCTGACCCACACAGCTATTGTTTGATACACTGTGGTATGTGTTAAGAAAAGAATTGTATTTTGTTTGTCTGTGGCCACAATCAACTGTGAAAGTTCCAGTTATTCTAGCTTCTTTTTCTCTAAGACCTCTAAAACCTGTGGCAATGTTTAAACAGAGCTTCCAGAAATAAACCCTGCGTTAAGCCTCACAGATACTGTAGTGTTTGTTAAAATTATACAACAATAGAACAATAAGCTGAAGTAACTAGTGGTTTCCTTGCATTCAGTCTCTATGTCTCTGAATGGGAGTGAGATTCAAAGACAAGATTTGTGGGAAAAGTCATAGTACCCAGGCCCCAAAAGGAGATAAAGTGTGATCATTTGTCAGAAAGCAAAACAGAACTGGTTTTTTCCTTCACATGTGGCAGTTTAGGAACTAGGACAAGCAGATATTTCTGTTTTCCTTCTGACCTTCTAAGCTTTCAATGTTTGATCCGTTGTAAGTTTCATCATGGGCCTTGAGTCAGTGACTGAAGCAGTTGTGGAAGGAGAGGTGATTCAACACAGCAGGACGCATGTTTCAGAAAAGCACTGTGGAAAACCAACATCCTTCTAATCATAAAACTCTTTGATGGCCTTGGTGAGATCATTTTAATCTTCTGCCATGCTTCACACTATAATAATTAAATCGTGCAAATTAATGCTATTTCTAATTAGTTTCTTCTACAGAGATTTTAACACCAGAGCATTCTTTAACCAGATTCATAAATCTTAAGCAATTTCAGCCTGAGTAGGCAAAAGTTGAAACAGGAATGAGGGGCCCTGTTGAAATATTTAAAAGGTTGCTCTGAGTCATTCTAAATCCATTATTTTTAGAGTGAATTGAAAATACCACTCCATAATCATTCATAATCCGAAAAGCTCTCCACAACTGTGCAAACTAAACATCGTCCTGTGAGTTGGAAATTACAGAATAAACACAGATTCTAGGGACCATGGTTCCAGAAACTAATCTCTCTGTGATGGGCAGCCTGGTCTGGACCCCTCAAAACTGCACGCGTGTTCCTAGCAGGCCTGGCTTCTCCCAGTTGTGAAGCTCTCAGTGGGACAGCGCCTACCTGGACCCTGAAATGTGCCTGTCACCTCCCAGCTGCAAGGTCACTGCTCTCAGGAAATGAGACTCGATGTTGGGGAAGCTTTGGGGCTCCTCAGCTCCCCAGAACTTTACCTTCTTGGGTATAAAAGGTCTACAGTGCTCCGTCGAAACTTGCCTGGAAAAGTCCATCTCAAGGAAACTTAAGCAAGAATGGAGCTGGCAGGTGGGGTCATGAGATTCCCCCCTCAGGCTATGCTTCCAGATGCGGGCATCTTACTTCCTAGAAGGCTGACCTCTGTCTGCAAACCTCTGCATTTCACCCACCAAAATGGCAGCCAAAAATACAGGCGGCTTTTGTCCAAGCTCAAAGGAGGTGGTTGCTGCCCAGATGCTGCACCACTCACATGAACCTTCTGGAAAGGACTCCCTGCCCAGTTGGAGGACTGTGTGCGTCTGATACTTGCAGGTGCAGGCTCCTTCAGGGTCCACCTCAGCTTGGAGCCATAGTCACACTCCTCTTCTCGTGGCTCCCAATCAAAGACCTAGCAAGGCCTCCAAGGGCCTGGCCATTCCAGCCATCCCAGGGCTCCTCAGAGCACTCTGCTGGGTCTGTGCCAATGTCCAGTGATGCCCCCTGCCCATCCTGCTCCTTCCCCTTAACTTTGTGGCAACTACCCCCAACGCACCTCTTCATTCCCACCCCCGTCTTTATGCATCTCAGCAACAGCTCCCAGACAGCCCAGCCAGCTCGGGGGCTATTATCAATCCCTGCGTGCAGACTGACTGGATCCTAAAGAATCTTGGGCTAAAGAGAACAAGCAGAGTCACATTTGGGTGACCCTCTAAGCAAAGGGAAGTGCAGGAGGGAAAATGGGAATTGGGACTGTGAATTGGCGCATGTTTCGAAGGCAGAAATTAGGAGATCATTAAATGGAAAGGCTGTGGATGTCGCAGGAGCGTCCGCAGATGCTGTAAACCCTCCTCTGAGCTTCCTGATAATTTAATCAGCAGTGGTTTCCCTTGTACAGATGCTGTGTGCTATGCCCTGACTTGTGTTTCTGAGGGCTCAATGATAAAGTGTATGTCATCCACAGCTCAAGCTCTGTGGTGCTGCATGCCTCTCCTGGGCCTTTGTAAGACCTCTGAGAGATCAGGACACTTGCTTTGGGGGGGACCCCATCAGCAAAGCATCACCAGAGAAAGAAAATGCATTGCCAGATCTCTTATGAGTTGCATTGATTGGGCATTACCATACATTGTTGCAGACTTTTAATCATCTATGAGTTATGACGTTACAGTTTTCCTTTTATGTCTCAGACCCCATATCTCTTTAATACAGGCTGTAATGATTTTCTCTGGCAGTGTAGTAAGGGGCTGCTTAGAAAATGGGGACCCCCTGGTATTTCCCCCACAGTACACAGTGGCCCCTTCGCGAGTCTGGCAGGGATTTCTCTGGCTCCTTCTAAAGGCCGCATTTCTGTGAGTGAATGCGGAGGGGCTGCCCACACACAGCAAGGCCTCAGGCAGCTCCTGTGGACCGAAGGCCAGAAACTTTCTCCTGTGAGCTTCACATTCTTGGTACTTCAGCAAGGCTGCAGGGGGGATTCTGCGGGCACTGACTCTTCTGAGTCAGAACTTCCAGGTCCCTGATCTGACCTCATAGCTGGGTGGGTCCCTCAGAACAGTCTGCACTGACCCTGGAGGAGTCGAAACTAGAGGCCTCTGAGGGACGTGACAAGGGGTTGAAGGCAGGACAAACAAGCCTGGCCCCTGCAGTGAGAGAGAGCCCGGCAGGCCCGGGCAGAGCTTGGGCTGTTCTTCTGTCTTTTAAAAAAAATATTTTCGAACACTTTTTAAAATGTGTTTCATTGAAGTGTAGTTGATTTACAGTGTTGCGCTACTTTCTGCCATACAGCACAGTGGTTCAGTTATACATTTATATACACATATATACGGGGCTTCCCAGGGGGCGCTAATGATAAAGAACCCTCCTGCTGATGCAGGAGACATGAGAGACCCAAGTTCGATCCCTGGGTCGGGAAGGTCCCCTGGAGGAGGGCACTGCAACCCCTCCAGTATCCTTACCTGGAGAATCCCATGGGCAGAGGAGCCTGGCGGGCTACAGTCCATAAGGTTGCATAGAGCTGCACACGACTGAAGCGACTCAGCGCACACATACACACACACACACACGTAATGCATTCTTTTTCACATTTCTCCACTGTGGCTTATCACAGGATATGGAACATAGCTCCCTGTGCCCTACAGCAGGATCTTGTTGTTCAGCGCTGGCTTTTCATAGGAGGGACACCAGCTCCACTGGGCTGCCTGTCTCTGGCTTCCTGTCTGTGGTGTCGGGCCTTTATGCTTCCCCATCCCCTCTCTACCCCGGGGTGCGGCACCAGCTGGGTTCCCCTCCTGCGAGCTCTGGTTGGGTTTGGTCAGTAAAGAGCCTGGTGGGGGAGGCCGGGGGTGGGGAGGTCAGACATCATCCTCTTGACCTCTCCCCCTCCCCAGAGAGGTCACTACACACCCCGGGACAGCTGTCTCTGTCTGTCAATCAAATGTCCCTGCCCTCTCAAGGCAGCTGAGTCTTCACCCCAGCTGTTCAAAGTGTGTGCACTCTGGGGGGTCCTGATGACGTGTGGAATTGGGGTGCCCACCATCCCCACTGACTGGAACAGGCATCTCGGCAGGCTCCCAGGGGGCCCCCAGCCCAGCTGCCTTCTGCTCTGCTTCCTGTCAGGCCCCTTCGGTCTCCGCACTGCTGTGGACAGACCGTCTGCCACTAAGCCTTCCTCGATTCACCCGACTGAGAGTCTGTGGGTATTCTCATCTCCCCACCTCCGTCTCTGTCTGCAACCCCTCTCTAACTAACCAGGCTCCCATCGTGGCGTGTGATCCGTTCAGTCATCTCATTCTGCTGGGGACACGCAGACCTGAAGCAACACAGGAGGGTTGGGATCTGACAAGCCCAGAAAGAAAGGAAGCCTCAGACCCAGGGTGCCCAGGGGACAGGCTTGAGCCTGTGGAGGAGAGAGACCCCAGAGGGACCAGGTATCAAGAGAAAGGCCCAAGGGTGAGAGAGGGATGCGGGGATTACAGCCAGACAGAAATGCACTCGGGAGTGTGAATGGAGGATAGAACAATGGCAAGGCTTTAAATCTCAAGGGGTCGGCTCTCAGCAGGCTGAAAAGACACCCACCCATTTAGACAGGCGCTGAGCAAAGACTCCAGCATCCATGCTCCTTTGACTCTTCAACCTTGACCCTCAGCAGGCTGAAAAGACACCCACACATTTAGACAGGCGCTGAGCAAAGACTCCAGCATCTATGCTCCTTTGACTCTTCAACCTTGACCCCAGGCACCCCTGCTCGAGGCTCTGCTTCCCCGTTTTCGTCCTCAGCTCCCACGTTTGGTGACCTCACATAGCATCTTCTTTCCAGAAAGTGACTTTCGTCCCACTTTTGACCCCAGACCTCTGCCTGGCACCGTGACCCCAGTGCCCCCAGCACCTCCCAGCCCCCTTGGTGCCCTGCTCCAGGCTCCCAGGTCACAGCGAGGAGGAGCTGGATCTCTTCCCAGTGAAAAATGAAGCACCAGACGGCATCTTTCTCTACTTAAGCCTAAACCAGATTAATTTGGAGAATGGTATTTGCAGTCTAACTCCTAATGACTGTACACGAATGGATTTTGTCCCACTTTCTGATGAAATAGTCTACTTTCGTAGAATATTTGTCTATGAGAAATATTTGTCTCGTGTAAAAATGGCAAAACAAATGAGTGTGAGTGATGGATGCAGAGATGTGGACTAGGTAAGTGCTTTCTGCCTGGTCCAAACCCGCTTTTAATTGGAAGCACTCTGATAGATATTTCTGCACTGTCTCGTTTGCAGCTTGAAGTAGTTCAAATAGATGGTCTCGCCCTCCCTGACTTGCTGAGGTCTTCTGATTTTGTAAGGTGAGAGCAGAATGAGACAGCTCCTGCCAGAGGAGGATTCTTCATGTTTGATGACTTATCCTTGCATGTGCATTAAAGAAAACATGTCCCAGGCCTCAGAAGGTGGACCCTTTGACACATGGGCACTCCCTCCTGGGGCCAGAGTCTGGGTTATTCCCAGGAGACCCATCAGCAATGGCAGCCTGTCCACCAGCATCCAGGGGACGCTCAAAGTCCTTTAAACTTACCCAGCTTCCCAGTGAGGTCCGGGCCCTGGCCTCCCAGCCTCGGTCATGATCCGTTATTTTGTTTTGAGTCTATTTCTCATCATAAAAGTGGAACAAAATCAGTTGTGGAAATTTTCAATATACACAAAAGGGAAGAAAGAAAAGGAAAGGAAATTATATAAAACATCCAGCACCCAGAGCAAATTCTTGGCATCCTTGCATGATTCCCACCAGTCTGTACCACATGAAAAGGTTTTAAGTTCAGTGGTGATCACACCGTGTATACAGTTCCACTGTGTCTACAGTTTCCGGTTGTGTCCCATCACACTAGAACACAAGCATTTAGGGCAAATGATGGAGCAGATGTCTGTGCCCATGAACATGGTGCCACTCAGTGCCAGGGACAGGCTGCCAAGATGGAGCAGGACTGTGGTCACTGCCTTAAGAAAATGATAAGAGATTTGCTAGACTAGGAAAAAGGAATGAGAAAAAGTTATATTTTGTAGCAAACCGCTTGACAATCTCTCAGTGTGTCCTTTTCTACAGAACCATAGAAATGAAGGCTGTGTTTGGATCTGGAGACCAGCCATGGCTCTGGGAGTCGGGGGAATGCTGGCCTCGCTTCCTACCTGTAGCTGGGCTGTGTCCACCGCTAGGCCCAGGACCTGGCCCAGCCCACAAGACAGGTGTGGGCAATTTGAAACACCTGAGTTACACCATGCTGCCCGACTCAGGTCCCACCAGTGCCTGGTCTATTTCCAGGTACCTTCCAGGACTTCCATGCTAGGCTGACCTCTGTGTCCATCTCTGCACAGATACCTCATTCTGATTCTATTCCATTCTGTTCTTGAGATGTAGCAGGGTCTGCTGTGACCTGAAGGCTGCTTTATATATTAGAGGAGAAAAAAGAAGTAAAGGGCTGTTCTCAGAGGAGACACCTCAAATTTTTTTGTCCTCAACAAGCTGGGTGACTCTGTCCCGTGGCCAAATTAGACATCTCCAAAGCCACCGACCTCACTCTAAGTTTCTGACACTTCTTTGATGTTCCTGAGAAAGCAGATGACTTCATCAGAAGGAGCTGACTCCTCCTGTGGTTTTGGCACCATCCCCAGACTTGGGGTACTTCTGCATCCCGAGGAGTGAAGCACCTGCTGCCAGGTTGCATGTGGTCCAGGATGCTCAGAGCATGTGTCTCTGACAGGCGCCAACAGGACCAGCCTGTGATCTGCAACATAGCCTCACCTCACAGGATGGGGAGATGTTGAGGAGAGGCGAGCATCTCCCCCATCAAAGCAGGCTTCCTGGAGATGCCAGCCATGGGGATCCAGGAGAGGGAGAACCAGGACGACTCTGGGTGATAGAGGCAAAGCAGGTGGAGGGTGAAGCCTCCTCTGGCCCCAGAGATGGCAGGAGATTGTCCAAGCAGCAGGGTGGATGGTTGGGTGGGAGAGATGGTTTCAGAGGAGCTCCACAACCCTGGCAGGATGGAATCCAAGGACAAAAGGAGAGATGGGGAAGCTGAGAGCTGCTCCCGTCTCCCTTGTCTGCTCCCACATGTGCTCAGTTGTGTCTGACTTTTTGTGACCCCATGGACTGCAGCCCGCCAGGCTCCTCTGTCCATGGAATTCTCCAGGCAAGAATACTGGAAGGTGAAGGTGAAGGTGAAGTCACTCAGTTGTGTCCGACTCTTTGTGACCCCATGGACTGCAGCCTGCCAGGCTCCTCTGTCCATGGAATTCTCCAGGCAAGAATACTGGAGTGAGTTGCTATTTCCTTCTCCAGGGGATCTTCTTGATTCAGGAATTCAACCCATGTCTCTTGCATCTTCTGCATTGGAAGGTGGTTCTTTACCACTTTTTCCTACCTGGAAAGGCCCCTTGTCTGCTCAGTTATCCACAAACAAGGAGACGAGAAGAGAGTTATCTGGTGGAGGGGTCAGAATTAAGCTCCTGGAAGTCTTCCTAGAGCCTAGGTGCATCCTCCCCGTGTGTGGTTTGGAAGGAGTGATGGAAACACCATTCCGAGGAGGACCTGAGGTCTGAATAAGTCAACCTGCCCATCTGGAGCCCATTTACTGGCACTGTGAACACTTCTGACACCTCTGCAGCTCTTGTGGCCGGTCTGGCCTTTGCCCATGTGGTTGCAGTGAAGGAATCATCCAGAAGACGCTCCCTGAGCCTTCACGAGGGCATCAGGGAGCTTCAGAAAACAGCAGGCTGGCCCCCAGGGCCTGAGGACTCCATCATCCCCACCAACGTCCTCTAGCCCCAAATTTCCCACAGAACATCCATATGTCTAAAATTGAGCCTTCCACAAATCTTAATTACCACTAAGCATTCCAAACTGATTATGCTGCTCAGACTTGGGGGAAAAAAAGAAAGCAAAAGAATCCGCTAAATATATTTGTCTGTTCGTGTCTCAGCTTAAATCATTAAAAGTCAGTCGCTTCAGCTTCTTTTGCGATTGTGCTCTGGTTTAAGAATTTTGACTGAAGTATGATTGCTGTGACTCATTGGCTGCTTCGAAAAATTCATCAAAAATCTGCTTTGCCTAAATGCTGTAACTTGAACCATGAGTTGTTTCATTAAATTTAATTTCTCTAGGTGGGGAGCAGAGGGCGCAGAGTCATTTGATGATTGATTGCATGAAATGGTTGAAAAGCTTCTCTCCTTGCTCCTCAGTCTTTCTTTCTCATTTGAGGATTGGATCCACATGAGCATTTCCCAGGAGGCGGGTCTGTGCCTGTGTATACAGAGATGCTCGCACGGGCCTGAGCGGGCCGGGTCCGCAGCAAGAACCACACCGCTCGGGGCTTCAGCTCTTAAGTGGAGGGGCGGGGGGGCAATCATTCCTCCGGACAAACAGCTCAGAGGAGAGCAGAGAGAAAGCTCCGTCCTCCCTGTCAGGACCTCAGAAACGGATCGGTGGGTGGAAACAGGGAGTTGGGCAGCCTGCAAGCCGCCCCGTCTCTGCTTGCTCCTGCAGTTTCTCCGGCAGATGCTCTCAGCTAATTCCAAGCGGTTCAGTGTCCTCTGTCCTCTCTTCTCAGATGCACCAGCTTCTACAGCCTCGTGTCCCTTCTCCCAGCCCGGCCCTGGTTCACATCTGATCAAAGACAATCCCGTGTGATGATTTCCTGGGAAATATCAGATAAACAAGCCCAGGCAGGGACGCTTTCCCTATCTGGCTAAGGAGAGGGGGTGGACATTCTCCATCCCCATCAGGGTGACATGCCAGGGGAGGGCAGGGCACAGAGGAGTGGAAGCAGATGTTAGCGGGGGCACCTCGGGGCATGGGGTGTGGAGAGGATGGCTGAAGGCAGCTGCTGGTGCTTCTCTCACCCCAGCTCTTGTCATTTCTCCAGGAGCAGCCCTCCTGGCTTTTCCATAAATCCCCATGAGCAGGAGGACTCTTACCCACCTATGCACAGGTCTCTCCTGGCACTCTGCTGGTGCCCTGGAGTCTACGTGGGGTAGGGAGAATCTCACATCTTGAACAAGGAGGGCAGAGCATCCCCCACTCCCAAACTGTGGGCTCCTTTCGCTCGCCTCTCCACCCCGACCCCTATGCGCCACCATCTGACTAGGTTTTCCTGCGCCTGAAAGATGTCTTACATCTTGGCTTCTACCTCGAGACCCCTACCCCATCCCAAGGTCTCCCCCCATGGTTCTGGATTCCGTCTACATAAGCTCAGTCCCAAACAAGCAGCCAAACCCACTGCTAGGGACCAGACCTGGCCTTTGAGCCTTCTTTGGACTTCTTTGGAATCATGGCCCCATCCCAAGTTCTGCCCAGAGAACCCCAGGCCAGGTCCTTCCCTTGGCCACTGCCATCAGTCAGAACCATCTTGAGAAGCACAGGCCTTGTGAGTGGACACTGGGTACCAAGTGACCCCTCGCCTCCATGCTCAGATGCAAACTCCCTCCTGCCAGGCCAGCTTGACATGCCCACCCTGCCTTGAGGCTGTTTGCTCAGGCCACCAACAGGGTGCCACTTGAAACGCCCAGGCTAAAAAGGGTATGAATTCCCCTTGCACCCACAGTTGGCACTTTGGTGCAGCTAGCCCATACTGTGCATATACACAAAAGGGAATTAAAAATAACCTATGGAAGTTATGACCTATGATTCATGATCATTAGGAAAAGTAACCAGTCTTAACTAGCTGACTGCACCGGGATCCAGGAAACACCCGAGCCCAGACAAAAGGATTTGGAATCACAGCTCTCATGGGAAATAAGGAAAGGTGTCCTGCACATGGGGTTCCTTTCAGAAGTTACCTGTGCAGACATCACAGTCTGCGTCAATTTATTTTTTAAAGTTTCTTCCTACTAATAACATGGGACTTAATACTTCTTTTAGAAGTTGTGTTATTTACAGCTAGAGCTCTGCTATGATGTTTATACCAGTAAATCTCTCTGGCTCCTCACAGACGTTGCCAAATCTCTCCACCCCCAAATAATCCAAACCCAAAAGCTGCATCAGAAATTAATAACCATGATCATAAATCAAAGTGAAGGTTTTATCCTTTCATTTTGCATACGACATCCTGACTAAATGAGTACCCCCATGCACACAGGACTTATCATAAAGGGGGAGAAAACCTTCCTTAATCAAAGGCATATTTCATCTCTGAAAAATTCATCAGAATGCATTACCAAGTGACTGTACGTCTTGAAAATCGCTCGTGAGCACATCTGGAAACTCACAGGTTTTTTTCCCCATCGTTATATTCAGGAATACAAGCAGCTCCGATTTGCATGCATAAAGCAGCTTCTTCATCTCTTATCTCGTGTGCCGTGTGAATGAATTCTGTGATCTATGGCCACAATTACCAGAATATGGATTAAGAGTGCCTACATTATGCAGATGGTGGCCGTGATCAAGAAGCTGCAGGAAATATAACACAATGACGGAACGTGCTCCGCCGTTTCTACAACGCTGATCTCTTCCTCAGAGCCCTGCCTGCGGCCTGGAGTCGGAGATCACAGGAGTACGTGAACCCAGACTTCTCTGGGCCTTAATCAGAAGTGATGCTGACAAGTCATCCTGCTTGCGCAATCTTGCACTCAGAGCCAGTCACTGAGGTGCCACCTTCTGACGCCTGTAGCCCATCAGGCTGACTTATCCCCCACCCCACCCTGCTCTGCTCAGGGACTCTTCCTCTCATCTCTAAATGACATATCTGCCTGTTTTTGCCATGTCCTCCCAGGTAGATGTTAAGTGCATCCATTTCTTATCTTTTGGCTGACATGGGGGACCAACGTCTCTAGGAAGGGCTTTCATTATAATCACGCCATTCTACCTGTTCATAGCATCCAAGTTAGGGAGCTAGACGTCTGGTGAGATATGCAGAGAAGCACTTTGTGTGCATTGATGTCAGGCATGTGGAAGCTTATATTTATCACCACCGTTTTCCAAAAGTAGGTTGCTGGTGTGCATGATGGCTGTCAGAAGTAGGCAACATCCTTGCCTCCTGGGTGGGAGGCACCAGAGAACTCTAAAGATGAAGGTACTTCAGTTCATCCCCTGACACCAGTTGAGATAGCTTGGAGAAATTCCGAGACTCAGTTTCCTCAACTGTAAAATAGAAACTACGATATCACTTAGAGTATTCATTTCCTAAGATTACTGTAACAAAGTTCCACAAACCAGGGAACTTAGAACCACAGAGTTATTATCCCACAGCTCTGGAGGCTGAAGTCCGAAATCCAGCTACCAGTGGGGCTGGGTTCCCTCTGAAATCTAAAGGAAGGATCCTTTCTGGCTTCTTCAGGCTTTTGGTGCCTGCAGACTTTCCTTGGCTTGCGGCAGCATCATTCCAGTCCTCCCATCCATCATAGCATCCTCCCTGTGGCTCTCCACATAGTCCTGCCTCTGTGTGAGTCTGTCTCTGGGTCCAGATATCTCCTTTTCACAAGGACTGCAGTCATATAAGCCACCCTGGATCAGGGCTCACCATTTGAACTTGGCTACCTTTATGAAGACCCTATTTCCAAATTAAGTCATATTCAGAGGTGTGGGGGTTAGGTCTCAGAGGTGCTCTTTGCAGGGGGCACAATTCAGCCCATAACCTGATAAGCTGTCGTGAGATACAGGCAGAGCTAATTCTATGTTTCACACATTAATGACAGTCAGGGTCAGTCATGCCTACCTCTTCATCTCAGCCCCCGGGGACAGGCATGCTGGGCATAGCATACAGTGCAGTCTAAATTAATTGAGGGGACTTGCTTAGGGCGCAAACTCTGTAGTGAGTAGGACATTATGAAAATGAGCTGCATTATAGTGGGTCCCTGGACAAGACATGCAAATCGCCCGTGATATCCTTCTAGATAATCCTGGCAGCTCAGAAAGCTGCCCCAAATAAGACATAATAGGAGTCACGTGAGCTTCTAAACTTGGCACAAAACCTGCTGTCTTCCAAAATCATGGGCAACTATTCCCTCTGAAAAGATGGAGATGGTTCTTTGTTTTTTAAGGAAATATGAAAGGGAGAAGAAGAATGAATTAAACGTAACTGTTAAAAATTCTATTGGGATAAATGTCAAACCCGTAATGAAGGCTTTGAGCAAAGACTGGCTACAAAGCACCTTTGTCACAGAGAAAACAAGTGAAGCATCTGCTCTGAGGGTCAAGATTGCAGGGTTTCCACGTGGTTCCGGCAGTTCTATCTCAGCCTGCCTACACTCAGGACGCGTTTAAAGAATTGTTAATAAACAATACAACGTTTGTAGCCCTCAGGGACCTGTATCCAGGCTTTGACTGGACCCAGCCAGGCTGCAGGGTAAGCAGTGTGCACACTCAGCGGATTCCAAGATTTATTCATGCCTTTGTTGCTGTTCAGTTGCTCAGTCATGTCCAACTCTTTGTGACCCCATGGACTGCAGCAGGCCAGGCTTCCTGTCCTTCACCATCTCTCGGTGTTTGCTCAAACTCATGTCCATTGAGTCAGTGATGCCATCCAACCATCTCATCCTCTGTCATCCCCGTCTCCTCATGTCTTCAATATTTCCCAGCATCAGGGACTTTTCCAATGAGTCAGTTCTTCACATCAGGTGGCCAAAGGATTGGAGCTTCAGCTTCAGCATCAGTCCTTCCAGTGAATATCCCGGATTGATTTTCTGATCTGTATTAAACACGGTTGCATGAATCTGGGCAAATCAAGCTATAATTTCACATGGTATAAAACAGGACCTTATAATTAAAATGGCTTTGGGCAGCACTGACTGCCCACCCTCCTGCCTGGGAAAGTTTCAGACAAGCTCCTTTTACATGGGCCTCACAGCTGTACTATCATGAGTTGGGAGTCAGTGGGGAACCCAGTCCTGCTAGGTAACTATTGCCAGAGATTGGAGCGTGATAGCAGCTTGTCTTAACTCCAATCTTCATTCTAGCAGAACTTCTCCAAAAAATGTCATGGTAGAGGGCAATGGAAGGGTACATTTGGCAACGATTTCCTCTTGCTGGCTTCACTGAGAAATCATACAGCATCAAAATGGTGTTATGGGAATATTACTGAGGTTTTTTCCCCCTTTGGCCTGATGAGAATCCTACCACAAAGAAATTCCCAGCTAAAATAATTACTCCAGTGTTCTGTATGGAACAAAACTTTGGGAAACCCACTCATTCTTAACGTTTTCCTAATCTCCCCTCCCTTCAGTTTCCTTCTACGGGAAAATTTTGGTTCAAAGTCTCAGTTCCCCAAAACAGACATGCAACATGACCATCTGATAAACTCTCTGAGATACCGGAGTCTGCCCTGAACCAGTAACACCAAAGGTTTGGTGCACTTTGAAAGACAATTATCCACATCCACGGCAACTCTTATCCACATTCCTGTTGTGAAAGGGCACAGAGTCCATCTAGGTTTCCATGGGTTCCAGAGTTTTCTGCGTGAAGTGTGTCTTATCATCTGTTCTCTTCCCTGCCATGGATTTGCACCATCAGATTCTCTGCATATGCACAGTGGCGTCAGAAGAAAGAGCCTTGAGCTCTTGAGGATGCTGTGCATCAAATCACTTAAGAAGCCTGATGTAGGAAATGGCAGTGCACACACGGACAGTCACACACACACGCATGCACACACACACACACACACACATCAGGAGACATGTTGCCTCCCTAAGGGACTCATTTGTTTTCTTTTCAAGAACACTGAGGTCTGATAACCGATTCATGTCTGTGTTTTTGCCTTGGCTATCAGGACCATCAGATCCAAGTTTGCGCCTTCTTTGATCAGGCTGATACCTTTGGGTCTATATCGTTTTTCTGCCACCTTGATTCTCCCCAACTGTGATGTCCCCAGTCCTAGTGCATACTTTTGTATTCATTTTCCCCTGATTCACAAATCCATTTTGCGAACATCACCTAAAATCGTTTGGGGAAAAAGGTAGGTAAGTAAATAAATCAATCATTGATACGTTGGTGGAAAATGAGCTCACAGAGTTAGTATATCTTTAACCCAAGTTGTAGCTCCATTGACAAAACATATGCTTCCATGTGCGAACTTAGGAAACTGGGCATCAGCTCCAATGGTGGTGCTTCTTCTGAAGCCAAAATTAGAACAAAATCGGACTTCCCTGGTGGCTCAGATGGTAAAGAATCTGCCTGCAATAGAGGAGACTGTGGGTTCAATCTGTGTGGGGATGAACCCCTGGAAAAGAGAATGGCTACCCACTCTAGTATTCTTGCCTGGAGAGTTCCATTGACAGACATGCCTGGCAGGCTACAGTTCATGGGATCACAGAATAGTCAGATACGACTGAGCAACTAACACATTCTCAAAAGCTAAGGAAGCCCGATCTCCTCTAGACAAGAACCCTGCTCTTCTAGGTCCTGTTCCCTCACTATCCCAGTCCCTCCTGCCTCTGCACCCTCCTTCTCTCTTGCCTCTTCACTCAACAGAGTTAAAAATAAATGTGAGCCATGTCCTTCCACCCTCTCTATTCCCATTTGGAGTGTGGATGTTATTCCGTGGATGGGCATCCAAGACTATCAACATCTCAGAGCTGGATCGAGCCCTCCTGGTTCCATGGGAGACCTTGTGGGGGTCCCTGTCTGCTGATGCTCAGATTGGCACACAATGAATGGAGTTTCAAACGTTGGAGAACTGTGATCAATAGAGGGCTGGATTCTATTTGTACTGCTTGGCTCTAGAGGTCAGTGAATGGATTTTACAGGGCATCTCATGTCTTAGGGGTGGTAGAGACCTCAGATGTGATCTAGACCAGCCCTGCCCGCCAGGGCTCCCCTCCACCCCACACCTGCCAGCAACCAGTCCGAGCATCTGCTCGTCTCCCCAGACACTGGGATGAGCACCTTCACCACAGCCTCCGCTGGCTGGGGCTGCACCCACGAGTGCTCCCAAGCCTGTCGGCAGGATTGATTATGAAGAGGACAGAGCCTCAGTTTAAGGGCACTGAGAGGAGCCTAGCCCCGTGTCCCCGTGGGAATCTGTTGTGTGCATTTTGCAGAGTGATGTATGTGGATCACTACTGGTTAAGCCCACCATCTCTTTTCCATCCAACTTCCTCTTCATTCTCCTGCAGCTGGTGGAGGAGAGGGCCCAGCTTTGAATTTGAGGACCCATACCAGGGCAAGTTGAGCTGGGAAACTGATTAGTTCCAGGTCTTGGGATAGCTGTCTGTGGTCTGTGCCCAATTCCATGTACAGTTATGTTGTTGGTCACCATCCAGGTTCAGGTATAGCTTCTGTGAATCCTATCACCCACTAACTGCACATGGAACATGCTAACATTGGACCGCGGCAAACTGATTACCAGTGTCACCAACAGAGAGAATCCTGAGGGCTAGAAATGCAGAAATGCCCTGAAATTGAATAGGAAAGAATTTCAACCACTACTTTTCCAAGCTCAACAATTCTACAGTTTACCTGAGTTTCTAGTATTTGTCCCCTAATGTCCCATCACCAACAACAGGTTGCAGAGCTGAAAGACACGTACCTAGACCATCAAAATATAAAACTAATTTTGACCAACACTGCCAAAGGAAGGACTGAGCTGACTGCTAGTCTCTCTGTAAAAAGCAATAATTCAGAATTATGATTGAATACAGAAGTGATTAAAGAGTATGCAGCCAAATGGAAGGGGACTGTATGATGAGTGAAGGCAGGCAGTTAATAAAATATATTAACTGTAATTCCAGGAATCATAAACCAAGGTGCTTTCTTGGATTTTGTAACTTATGTGTTATATATCAGCTTTTCAAAATTCGTGGCTTGCCATGATTTCTTTTCAAGTATAAATGAATACTTACCTAACTTGTAATCATGTTTTCTCTTTCTTGCAGAGAACCATGAGGGTTTAACAGACACGAAACTCACATCCTCCCCTGACATCAGGGTGTGGGGTCAGGACTCACTCCAACAGCCCAAGCCCAGCACGCTTGAGGAACCACCTGGAGTTGGGGCCGTCCAGATGCCCCCTTTCAGCTCAGGATTCCCTGCCTGTTCCTGTGACTATGCAGCCTGCAGCCAGTGCTCTCCCTGGGATGAGGTGCTGCTCCGAGGCTCAGCTGCTGTAGCAGGCTCTGACACCAGCCCATCACTTGCCAAGTCCCCATCCCCAGGAGTGGGTTGTTGGTCGGCCTCTCAGTCATGTCCGACTCTTTGCAGTCCCATGGACTACAGCATGCCAGGCTTCCCTGTCCTCCATTATCTCCCAGGGTTTGCTCAAATTCATGTCCATTGAGTTGGTGATGCCATTCAACCATCTCATCCTCCACCACACTCTTCTGCTTTCACCCTCAGTCCTTCCCGGCATCAGGGGTTTTTCCAATGAATTGGCTCTTCACATCAGGTGGTCAAAAGATTGGAGCTTGCTTCAGCATCAGTGCTTCCAATGAGTAATCGGGGTTGATCTCCTTTAGGATTGACTGGTTTGATCTCCTTGCAGTCCAAGGGACTCTCAAGAGTCCTCTCCAGCACTACAATTCAAAAGTATGAATTCTTCAATGCTCAGCCTTCTTTATGGTCCAGCTCTCACATCCATAGATGACTACTGGAAAAACCATTGTTGTTCAGTGGCTAAGTCATGTCCAACTCTTTGAGATTTCATGAACTGCAGCATGACAGGCTTTACCTCAGCCTTCACCATCCAGCCTTCACCATCTCCTGGAGTTTGCTGAAACTCATGTCCATTGAGTAGGTGATACCACCCAATCATCTCATCCTCTGTCATCCCCTTCTCCTGCCTTCAGTCTTCCCCAGCATCACGGTCTTTTCTAATGAGTTGGCTCTTCACATCAGGTGGCCAAAGTATTGAAGCTTCAGCTTCAGCATCAAACCTCCCAGTATATAGTCAGGGTTTATTTCCTTTAGGATGGACTGGTTTGATCTTGCAGTCCAAGGGACTCCCAAGGGAGCTTCAGGGCAGGGAGCTCTTCCTAAAACCAGGCAGACCTTTCCTGGGTCAGGACGAGTGCTCCCAGGGGGAGGCTGCTGTGACATCTGCAGTGAGCTTCCAGCTGCTGAGGTCCTTCCCCCTTAGATGGGACCCTCTTGAATATGAAAGAAACTTAGCTGTCCCCCCCACCCCTCCACTTCCCCCGCCCCAGCACCAGCATTTGTTTCCTCAGGAAAATGGGAAAATCAGGGCTCCTGCTTTCCTGGATTAGAGTGCATAATTTAATCCATGTGGAGCTTTGGGCTCAGTGCCCAGGATGCCATGAGCATTGAAGACAGTTATCGGGGGTTGTGGTTGCCCTTGTCACTGTTTTAATTAATAAGAAATATTAACATTATTAATAATAATGCCCAGTGTGCCATCAGTGTCATATAAATGATGGATGGAAATATTTCACTGTAGAGTATAAATGATAGAGCCCTTTGGAAAGCTGGGGGTTACCCGCTAATTTGAGAGCCATCAGCCCCATTTTGGAGTAACCATTAATCCCGTCCTCATCTAAGGTGATGCCCCAGCTTACAAATCAGAGGAGATCATGAGAAACTTTCCCCAAAATGTTGTTTCGATCCAGATATATTGTGTCTACAGATGGCTTCAGCTGTGTGAGCCCAAGTTCCCTGTCAAAACAAGGAAATGAAACTAATCTTGCCTGATCAGCAGTTATTGAACTCCCACTGGCTTCAAACAACCATCTTCCCTCTCCAGAGGCTAATAAACCATCTACTTGAAAGTCATTTCTAAATTTTTGTCATTTATCCAGCTCACAAGTCTGAGGTTGAAGGAGATGTTCCATCCTCCTCCTTTTACAGAAAGTGTTAGTTATGCCAGAGTTTTCACATGGACCACAGGCTTAACAGAAGCAATGACCTCATGGGTATAAGTGGCTAAAACTGGACCAGCGCTATCTCTCCATCGTAATTATTTGCTTATTTTTTCCAGTTTTGCTTATTTTCAAAGGAGAATTCTGTCTCCATCTTAAAATGCTAGAAGAGTGAGGAGCATGAATTTTCATCCGCGCGATGATTTTTTTTTTAATTTTCTTGGACGTGGTTTTCTAAAAGACTTGGGGCTTATATGTGAATCTATCTACTCCTGATACCCTAAGAAAATGAAGTACCTGCTAAATAGGAAAAGATCACCCCCAGGTTCTTGGCTTCACCCCTGTTGTCCAGGACTTGATGAGCTGGAGACACTATGCTTCTCTGACTTCTACCAAAGCTGACCCAGTGCAAAGCTGAGCTGGGTTCTGGTGGAGCGGAGGCCACAGTGGGAAGGGCTGGCAGGAAAAGTGAGGTCACATGATTCAGATTGGGACGTCATCCTGGGTAACAAGAGATCACAGCTATTCAAACGGAGTGAGCCATTTGGGATGTATGTTCCTTGACCCAAACCAGCCAGCCGACTTGAGTGCCAGCCCTGAGACACTTGCCAAATTTCCCAAGAAAGAGCCTCTCTACCTGTTGCAAACCTGGAGCTTCCATCCTTGGGAGACCCTATCTGAGAACGAAACCAGAATGAAAGCAGAACCAAGAGATGGAAACCAGCTTCTGACAACGTGGCCTGAATATCTGGAACGAGTTTCCCCTAAAGCTAAATTCAGCTCCCATTGGGACTTGCAGTTCTATTAAGCCAATGAATTTGTTTTTTCTGAGGCCAACTTGAACTATATTTCTGTCTATTGCAACTAAAGAATCTTACCCAATTGTTTGCAGAACCAGAGGGCTTACAAAGGGGTTGGACGGGCCATGGATCAAAAGCGTTGTGGCAGACACCACTGATACATCAAATGTCCACAATTCTTGGTTTTCCAGGCACTTATTAGGATTACATTTCTTTTTTTTTTTTTTCCTACTTCCTTTGAAGTTAGCTGTGGCCATGTGACTGGCTTTGGCAAATGAAATGTGGTCAGAGAAGCTCATTTCACCTCCAGGGAGAAGCTTTAGGAGCAAATGTGTTATTTCAACATACCCTTTTCCTGCATTGCCAATCATGGAAACATCAAGATGGAGCCTCATTCATCCTCGGTCCATGAGACAGAGAGAAGCCCATGTCCCAACCAATCAGTGATGGACACGTAGCCCGAGTGAAGGGGACAAACAAACAAAAGCAACGTTTTTTATTCCACTGACACTTTGGGCTCATTTGTAACTGCCGTGTAGTTTTCTGCTTCTGACTGATACAAACATGTGGCCTATGGGAGTAGCAGTGAGCATCCTGTCAAGAACCAGGCACGGTGGGGATCGTGGGTGAGCAGCCGGCTGTTGGCTGGGTCTCCCAAGTGAGGGGAGACACTGGTATGAGGATTTTGAAGATTATTCTGACTTTTTTTTTAAAAAGGCACAATATGAGAGTTGAAACTTACCTTTCATTTGGGGCAAAATGAGGACTGCAGATAGCTCTGAGAAGCTGCTCTAAAGAGGTAAGGGGAAGGTCAGTGTGTATGTGATTTTGGTGAAGGGGTGGGTAGTACATGCAATCAAGCACATATTTTTGCATTAGGTTGCTGCTAGTCAGGAGGAGCAGACATCACAGTGAAGAACTTCAGTGTTTCTCTAGGTACGAGCTGATGGTAGAACTGGGCTCATAAGATCAGCCCCTGAAAATATCTAACGACTTGAAGACCTACTTTGCCAACTTTTTCCCCAAGTACAAAGTGTCTCATTTCTGCTTTCCACCCCGAACTCCCTTCAGGGGGTGCTGAAGGTCGACAGCAGCAGCAGGGCGTGATTTAACCCTTGTAGAGGGAGACAGCAAGTGCCAATCTGTAGATGACATTTGGAAGGCCCAGAGGACCATTAGACAAGGAACGTGAACACTGTTTAAATAAAGAGGTGAAGAAACGGTGGGAGGGAAGACTTAGCTTGGGCAGAAGCCAGGAAACATTGGGCAATACTTGCGAGGAACAGGAGCCAAAGGAGATAAGAGAGACGGAATTCGAGAGAAAGCATGAAAGTGCTCACACCCAGAAGATAGAACTGAGCAGGCTAATGATACTACACTTGAAATTTACCTATCTGGGCTCATCTGTGAGTCAGATTCTCAGCTCACTGAAGAAGATTGAACTGGAGCTCCTTGGTAACTCTGAAGAAGGTCTTAAAAAGGGACAGACGGTAATCCCAAGGATGCGGTCATTGGGATCAGACCTTATTCATCTTGTCTCATCGGGTGGTGTGGGATCCTGATTAGATAAGAGAGTTTCAAATGCTATCAAAGCACAAAATAATGTGTTTTCTTTTGAGTGGGACAGTCTGAAATAGCTTGTTGTTTTAATGATCTGTTGCTATACATACAGCAAATGACCTCAAAACTGTGGTTTAAAACAATAGACATTTATTATGCTATAGTTTCTGTGGGTCAGGAATTTGGAAGTGGACCAGCTGGGTGCTTGTGGCTCAGAGCCTCTCATGAGATTAGGGTCAAGGTATCAGCTGGGCCTACAGTCATCTAAGGGCCGACTAGGCCTAAGGATCCACTTCCAAGGTGGCTCACTCACAAAACTATGGGCAGGAGATCTCAGTTTCTTACCCCTGGGCTTCTCCATAGGGCTGTTTGAACATCCTTACGGCATGGTGTTTGGCTTCCGCCAGAGCCGGTGAACCACAGGGGAGAGCAAGAAAGAGGTCTCGATGCCTTGTATAACCTAGTCTGGCCTTCCCTGGTGGCTCAGGGGTAAAGAGTCTGCCTGCCGATGCAGAGGACACAAGAGACACCAGTTCAATCCCTGGGTTGGAAGGAGTCCCTGGAGAAGGAAATGGCAACCCACTCCAGTATCCTCGCCTGAAGAATTCCACGGCGTGCTGCAGTCCTGGGGTTGCAAAGAGTCGGACACAACTGAGAGACTGAGCATAAAGAGAAACATATTCTACAAGTGCCAGTTGAGGGCTGGACTGCTTATACCTACGACTGAGACTTCATCTCCCCCACACTCTCTGCCCCAAGTCCTCTGTAATTCCCAGACATGTGCTCTAGTTCTTCAGAGCAGAGACAGCCAATAATTTTTGCCAAGCAGTTGCATTTAACACTCAATTACCACGCGTTCCTCAAAAGAAAAAAAAAAGAATCACCAGTTTTGGGGGCTTTCTCAGTATTCGGGGTTCAGAAAGTGTTTGTTCAGTGAATGTGTCAATGGATGGATGAGGTGGACTTTATCTCAAAAATCTGGACCTCACTGGCCAGCCTTCTTAGTAGAAACTACGGCTCTGACAACATCGATCTCAGAATGGCAGAGTCGAAAGATGTATTAACAATACCTGTAGCCAAATAGTCATAGATATCAAGCACATGGCTTAAGGCATGGGTGATTGCAAAACTTCCCAATATTTAAAAAATTTTTTATCACTTTTAAAATCCATTACATCAGTTACCAAGGGTGTGTGCATAGTATTTCTGTTCTCTGGGGAGCTGCTCTTTCTGGCCATGATTTCAACTTCTGGCCACTGGCTTTGGAGAAGTGCATGACTCCATTCCTCAGCCAGTAAAGCATGTCTGTACCCAGATTCTTAAAGCTGCATAGATTCCAGGAAACAATTGCTTTAGAACTCCTAGCAATAAATAATGATGAAATAAATAATATAATAGGCATGGGAAATGCAAGAAATGTTATTGCCCCATAACCCATAAGCAATTGCTTCTCCATGATATTTCTACGGCAGCCCATGTACTTCATGATTGTTTTAACACACCAACTAAAGGTGGTGTTCCTTACTGAGCACAAGGCTCATTCAA
This sequence comes from Ovis canadensis, assembly GCF_042477335.2. Classification (NCBI taxonomy): domain Eukaryota; kingdom Metazoa; phylum Chordata; class Mammalia; order Artiodactyla; family Bovidae; genus Ovis; species Ovis canadensis. Next base: position 5,090,128 of record NC_091245.1, read on the forward strand.
CTTTCTTACAACTCACACACTTCCAGGACATATGGGACATATGGCAACTGATCAAATGGAAAGAGGAGAAGTAAGAAACGTGGTTAAACTATTAAAGCATTTCATCCTTTCTTCCTTACAGAGCAAAGAGCCAGTCACCCTCAGTTTAGGCCCCTGTTTTGCCAAATAGACAAAATCAGTCCTTCCGCTCTGCAGAGTAACTCCTGGGTACATCATTTCAAAGAGTATCATTTCAAAGCAGGAAAATGAAAGTGTTCGTCGCTCAGTCGTGTCCGACTCTTTGTGACCCCATGGACTGTAACCTGCCAGGCTCCTCTGTCTATGGGATCCTCCAGGCAAGAATACTGGAGTAGGTAGCCAGTCCCTTCTTCAGGGGATCATCCCGACCAAGGGATCAAGTCCGGGTCTCCTGCATTGAAGGCAGATTCTTTACCGGCTGAAACTCCAGGGAAGCCCTTTAAAGCTGAAAGGCAGGAAAAAACCTTGGCCAAGCAGATGGCTGGCCGACCATGGTTCTGGCTAATTGAATCTGTTGATTAACTCTGGTTTCTTGCCTTCCAAACACCCCCATGCTCTTCTCACCCCTGAATTTACTGAAACACAGCTGAGGTCATCTCACTGGCTTGCCCACTGCCTTTTGGGTTTTGTTTTCTAATGTGTTTGAACATTAACTGCAAAGTGTTTTTGTATCTTCCAAAGAAAAGCAAACGGAGCAGAGCTGACGCTGTGGGACGAGGCGCCTGCTGGGGATTTCAGCTGACTTTTTGAAAAACTGGAATAGAGTCGCTTTACGATGTTGTATTCGTTTCAGGTGTACAGTACAGTGGTCCGGTTATACTTTTGCATTTTGGTTCAGACGTTTTTGGCACCCTCATGTCACCCCAGCTTGTGCTCACCCCAGCCCTGTGAGGAGAAGAGGTTACTTTATCTCCTCCATCTTTCACCTGAGCGGTACTCTGACAACCGGATAAAAGAGGTTTGAGCCTTTCTTGGGGAGGGATGAAAGACAGCTGGATGTTTTCAGCTCAGTGATAAAATCGGGGCTGCAAACTGGGGTCTTGGTAAGCTGCTGTTTGTGCGTATGACGGTGGGAGAGACAAAGGAGGAAGAGAAGCCCGAGGCAGAGAACAAGCGGACCATCTATTAGGGAAGCTCTGAGGCTTCCCTGGTGGCTCAGCTGGGAAAGAATCTGCCTGTAGTGCAGGAGACCTGGGTTCGATCCCTGGGTTGGGAAGATCCACGAGAGAAGGGAAAGGCTACCCACTCCAGGATTCTGGCCTGGAGATTCCCATGGACTCTACAGTCCATGAGGTTGCAAAGAGTAGGATATGACTGAGTGACTTTCACTTTCACCTATTAGGAAAGAGGTCATAATTTGGGAATGGTTCACTTTCACTTTCAACTATTAGGAAAGAGGTCATAATTTGGGAATAGTGATGGGGAGGGCAGAGGCAAGGAATTTTCTAGAAATTGCATTGACTTTCCAGAAGTGGCACCTTTTACAGTGGTGGATGGGGACTCTAGAGAACAGTTAAATCCTCGTGAAGCGCCCAGAGGCATATCGTGCCACCCACAGAGCTGTGGATCAATGGAAGTGGAGCCTTAGAATGAAGGGAGGATGCTAACCCCATTCTGATGTGCTGAGGGGCAGTGGCTGTGGACCAGCCAAGTTCTTTGGCTATTTGTGCCGTCACTTCAGTCTTGTCTGACTCCTTGTGACCCATGGACTGTGCCCAATAGACTCCTATGTCTGTGAGATTCTCTAGGCAAGAATACTGGGACGTGTTGCCACTTCCTCCTCCAGGGGATCTTCCCGATCCAGGGACTGAACCCACACCTCTCACGTCTTCTGCACCGGCAGGCGGGTTCCTTACCAGTAGCGCCTATTTAAGCCACCTCAACTCGGAGTGCAGACTGAGAGCCGTCCCGGGTGGAGATTCAGATTTGAACAATAACACAGAGCTGATGCCATTGCAAGACACAGAGCGTGGAGGAAGGGAGGACAGAGAAGAGAGGAAACACTAGCAAAGACAGAACCTAGAGCTCCCAGGGTGTCTGTGGGGACCTTTTTTCTATGATCTGAGCAGAAAACTAGTTGTCTTAGAAAGCTTACTAAAGTAAATCTTGGAAGTAGAACTGCAGTTTTGGATAGAGTTTTCGTTTTGATAGAAACATGATATATACAATGTAGAAATGTAACTTTCAAAACTTTTATAATAATTAATGCCAGGAATATCTGGTCACAGCTACGTTGTAAGAGCAAAAGAATATAACCTGCACCTGAATGTGTGTGTGTGGGGTTGTGTGTGTGTGTGTCTGGTGTGCACAGATAGATGGAAATAATATGGGACAAGCAGGGCCATGTTCCCCTGGGCCAGGTGTCTGTGGTTTTGAAACAAGTGGGCACCTGCCCCTTAAGGGTCCCACTGCTGAGCCCAGGGCTATTATGATCGCTGTGCCTGTGGGCTCTGCGGTGAGGAAGGAGTGTGAGTTGAAGGCTGCCCCTCCCTGAGAGAGTCAGAAGCAGACACGGGCTTCCCCCCCCCCCAGTCAGAGAGCGATTTCCCTGTTACCGTGGCAACATCAGGGAGATCTGTCAACATGAGATGCTTTCTCATGTCCACCTGGTCCTTTGATATTTTAACCAAAAGAAGTTTTACTTCTTAAAAATGTATAATAATCAAAAATAGAAAAAATAGATAAATCAGTCCATATCAAAAAATTTTTTAAGCTTCTGTGTATCAGAGGACACAATCAACAGTGTGAAAAAGCAGCTTATGGACTAGGAGACGGTATTTGCAAATCACGTGTTTGATAGGGGTTAATATCCAGAATATGTGGGGAGCTCCAACAGCCCAATAACAACACGAAAAGTACCTGATTAAAAACGGGTGAAGGACTTGAATAGATGTTTCTCCAGAGAAGATATATCAGCTGCCCAGTGAGCACGTGGAAAGATGCTCAGTATCACTAATTAGGGGAATGCAGATTAAAACCGCAACGAGATAGCACTCCATGTCATTTGCGTGTCCTCTATCAAAAGACAGAGAACAGCAAGTGCTAGTGAGCACAGGGAGGGACACACCCCTGTGCACTGTTGGTGGGACTGTAGACGGGCTCAGGCACTTTGGAAAATGATTATAAAAAGTTCCTAAAGAATTAAAATAGAACTACCGTATTATCCAGCAGTTCCATTTCTGGGTATGTACCCCCAAAGAATGAAAAGCAGGGTCTCCAAGAGATAACTGCACACCTGTGTTCATACTAGCACTATTCACAGTGGCCAAAAAGTGGAATCAACTGAAGTATCCAGCAGCAGAAGCAGGAATAAGCAAAATGTGGTCTCCAAATATAATGAAATATTGCTCAGCATTGAAAAGAAGGAAATTCTGACGCAGGCTCCAACATGGATGAACCTGGAGGGCACTCTTCCAAGTGAAATAAGCCAGTCTCATGATCCCGCCTACGTGAGGCATCTGGAGGGGCCAAATTCATAGAGACAGAAAGCAGACAGTGGCTGCCAGCTGCCAGGGCATGGGGAGTAAGTGCTTAACCAGGGCAGCTTCACTTTGGGAAGATAAATTCTGGAGATGGATGTCAGTGATCTCTGCACAACAATGTGAATGTTCTTAACACAACTGAAACTTCCACTTAAAAATGCCTATGTTATGCGTATTTTGCCACAGTTAAAGCTTTCTTAATCTAAAATTAATGTATGATAACTCATCAGTTCTTCCCTTTGCCTTTTGGTATCCTTTCTGTAGGTAGAGAATCCACCTGTAATGTAGGAGGCCCAGTTCAGTCCCTGGGTCGGGTCGGGAAGATCCCCCTGGAGAAGAGAATGGCAACCCGCTCCAGTGTTCTTACCTGGAGGACCCCATGGACAGAGGAGCCTGGCGAGCTAAAGGGCCACAAAGAGTCATACAAGATTGAATGACTAACACTTTCACTTTTCACTGTATGTAGACTTCTGGATAAAAAGGGTAGTTCCTATTAATGAAAGGGAAGGTTGTGTTTAAGTCTACAGACAGGCTTCTTCCATGGCGGGAGGCAAAGTTCCTTTAGAAGCAACATGAATGTCTCACATTCATAAGTTGTAAAGACACCCTTGAGTGACGCCTCCTAAAACCTGGCCTCTTATAAAACTCCATTCAACAGGTCAAGTAGGCAAGCATTCAGTACCTGGGGCATGTGGGTCCTTCAAGGATGACCACCAGGTCCTGCAGCAAAGCGCCCCCGGCAGTTTGTGACCCGGCTCCTTCCCACCTAGGACTGGCTCCACTGGGTCTCAGGGCCTGCCACTGAGTGTTCAGGGACAAGCACTGTCCTTTCTGGCAGAGCTGGGATTGGGGGATGACCAGATGTCCCACAGAGTGAAAGTGAAAGTCACCCAGTCATGTCCGACTCTTTGCGACCCCGTGGACTGTAGCCCGCCAGGCTCCTCTGTCCATGGGATTCTCCAGGCAAGAATACTGGTGTGGGAGCTGGGGCCCAAGGTGGTGGGCGAGAGAGCAGAGAGGAAGAGGGAGAACATTTCCTTGTTCCTTTGTTTTCCTGTTGTCTACATGTGTTAGAGCAAGCATGCATCAGTTCAGAAAAGAAAGGCAAGCACACAGGAGGTGTGAAACTGCTGCTGCTGCTCCCAGGCGGGAACGCACTGTCCCCAGGGCACAGGAGTGTGTCCCAGGGAACAGGACCCAGTGAATCTGAATATCAGATTTCACGTGGACAGATGTTAAAAATCAATGACATAATATTTGTCCTGGCAATGCCACCAAGATCAACACAGTTGCTGGTAAAAAATAAATAGCATCAAGTAGATGAATTCGTAATGGTTTATTGGAGGTAAAACACTGAAAAACAGCTTATTTCTGTCAACGTTTTAAAAATGCACAGCTTGAAAGTTGGGAGTGAAGTTGTATTTGGGGCAGTATGAGGAGTGCCGCCTGGAGACGGTAGCTCAGACAGCTCTGAGAGCTGCTCCAAAGAGGCAGGGGGTGGACAATATGCATGTGATTTTGGTGAGGGGGGCTCCACGCAGCCAAGCACATATTTCTATGGGAGGTTTCTCCTGGTCTGGTGAAGCTTCTCTTAGTCACGAGAAATAGTCGTCACCATGAAGGATTTCAGTGCCTTTTAGATACGAGGAGCTACAAGAATTGGGCTCATAAAATCAGCTCCTGAGAAGATCTAACTACCTAAAGACCTGTCCTGCCAGTTTCCTGGAGCACAGAGGGCCTCATTTCTGCTCTCCACCCTGAACTCCTTCAGGGGTGTTGGAGTTCACCAGCTGCAGCGGCTCATGGCTTGACCCTCTTTGAGGTAGATGGCAAGCCCACGGCAAGTGCCAACTTGTGTTTGACATTTCTGAGGCTCACCTGAGTTGGAAGCCCAAACTTCTCTTGAATATCAATGAGAGGAAACCAAAAACAGTGAAACTCTTCACGCTCCTTGCAGGAATCTGGAGAGAACAGACCTCAACAGAACCCAAGCGTGATATGCTTCCCATGGGTTCCTGCGAGGAGACCAAAATCATTGTTCAGTCTGCAGCAAATCCTCCAGAAGGTGGCCCAGCAGCGAGGACCCCATGGGATAGACGCAGGGTTTGGCGGGAAGGCCTGTGTGTCTAGGGCCCTTATCAAATCCTGGGTGTGTTGGACCAGGAAGAGACACATTCAAGAGTGAACGTGTAAGCTCCATTGCTCAGTCCTGTCAGACTCTTTGCAATCCTGTGGGCTGTAGCCCTTCAGTCTCCTCTGTCCATGGATTTCCCAGGCAAGACTACTGGAGTGGGTTGCCATTTCCTTCTCCAGGGGAACTTCCCAAACCTGGGCTTGAACCTGCATCTCCTGAATTGGCAAGCAGATTCTTTACTGCTAAGCCACCTGGAAAGCCTAGAGCTGAGGACCAATGTTTCTTGCATCAAGATGGAGCTTGTGCACCTCTATATGAGAGGAGCCGCAGCTAGAGAAGGACTGAACTGGGGGGAATAAAGGTTCCTCCCCACAGGCCCTTTGTGAATGGTTAATTCACATCAGCCAGGTATGCATAGCAGCAGAAAGATTGGTAAGGATCCCAGACACAGCTATGGTCTCCCTTCTGAGGGCAAACAAACGGAGCCCACAAGCCAGCCCTCTCCTCCTGGCTCACGCAGTCCACAGAACTCAGGACATTTGCAAAATCCTCCTCAAAGAAACTAGAACCATCAACACTGATCCTCGGCTATAGGTCAAAGCTGTTGCTACAAAAGGGAAATGGCTGAGAGAGACTCCAGAGAAACAAGCTTCTCAAGGGTTAATATAAACTCCACAAACTGTCTTTGCAAATAGGTTATTTGCTATGAATTCTAAAAGAAAATTAAAAATTCCAACTACAAAAGGATCCTGAAATGTCTGAAATTCTTTCTTAAAATGTCAAGATTCTTCCCACGTTGGCTCACTTTCTTCTCAAGAGCTGTTTTCTTCATCACTGGGAACAAAGACATGAAATACTGTCTTTGTTTGAAAATCCCTAATGTTACTAAGTAGGTTGTTGTTTAGTGACTAAATTGTGTCCGGCTCTTTTTAGACCTCATGGACTGTAGCGTGCCAGGCTCCTCTGTCCACAGGGTTTCCCAGACAAGAATACTGGACCGAGTTGCCATTTCCTTCTGCAGGGGATCTTCTCAATCAAGGGTCGCACCTGTGTCTTCTACATTCAGTTCAGTTCAGTTCCGTCGCTCAGTCGTGTCCAACTCTTTGTGACCCCATGGACTGCAGCATGCCCGGCTTCCCTGTCCATCACCAACTCCCAGAGCTTCCTCCACCTCATGTCTATCAAGTTGGTAGTGCCATCCAACCATCTCATCCTGTGTCGTCCCCTTCTCCTCCTGCCTTCAATCTTTCCCAGCATCAGGGGCTTTGCAAATGGGTCAGTTCTTTGCATCAGGTGGCCAAATTATTGGAGTTTCAGCTTCAGCATCAATACTTCCAATGAATAATCAGGACTGATCTCCTTTAGGATGGACTGGTTGGATCTCTTTGCAGTCCAAGGGACTCTCAAGAGTCTTCTCCAACACCAAGTTCAAAAGCATCAATTCTTCTGTGCTCAATTTTCTATATAGTTCAACTCTCACATCCATGCATGACTACTGGAGAAACCATAGCTTTGACTAGAATGACCTTTGTTGGCAAAGTAATGTCTCTGCTTTCTAATACGCTGTCTAGGTTGGCCATAGCTTTTCTTCCAAGGAGCAAGCCTCTTCTACATTAGCAAATGGATTCTTTACCACTTAACCACCTTGGAAGCCCTTACCTAGTATCAGTTCAGTTGCTCAGTCGTGTCCTACTCTTTGTGACTCCATGAATTGCAACACGCCAGGCCTCCCTGTCCATCACCAACTCCTGGAGTTCACCCAAACTCATGTCCATCGAGTTGGTGATGCCATCCAGCCGTCTCATCCTCTGTTGTCCCCTTCTCCTCCTGCCCCCAATCCCTCCCAGCATCAGGGTCTTTTCCAATGGGTCAACTCTTCGAATGAGGTGGCCCAAGTATTGGAGTTTCAGCCTCAGCATCAGTCCCTCCAGTGAACACACAGGACTGGTCTCATTTAGGATGGACTGGTTGGATCTCCTTGCAGTCCAAGGGACTCTCAAGAGTCTTCTCCAACACCATAGTTAAAAAGCATCAATTCTTTGGTGCTCAACTTTCTTCACAGTCCAACTCTCACATTCATACATGACCACCGGATAAACCATAGCCTTGGCTAGACGGACCTTTGTTGGCAAAGTAATATCTCTGCTTTTCAATATGCTATCTAGGTTGGTCATATCTTTTCTTCCAAGGAGTAAGCGTCTTTTAATTTCATGGCTGCAATCACCGTCTGCAGTGATTTTGGAGTCCAAAAAAATAAAGTCTGACACTGTTGCCACTGTTTCCCCATCTATTCCCCACGAAGTGATGGGACCAGATACCATGATCTTCATTTTCTGAATGTTGAGCTTTAAGCCAACTTTTTCACTCTCCTCTTTCAGTTTCATCAGAGGCTTTTTAGTTCCTCTTCACTTTCTGCCATAAGGGTGGTGTCATCTGCATATCTGAGGTTATTGGTATTTCTCCCAGCAATCTTAATTCCAGCTTGTGCTTCTACCAGCCCAGTGTTTCTCATGATGTACTCTGCATATAAGTTAAATAAGCAGGGTGACAATATACAGCCTTGACGTCCTCCTTTTCCTATTTGGAACCAGTCTGTTGTTCCATGTCCAGTTCTAACTGTTGCTTCCTGACCTGCGTACAGATTTCTCAAGAGGCAGGTCAGGTGGTCTGGTATTCCCATCTCCTTCATAATTTTCCACAGTTTATTGTGATCCACATAGTCAAAGGCTTTGGCATAGTCAATAAAGCAGAAATCGATGTTTTTCTGGAACACTCTTGCTTTTTCTATGATCCAGCAGATGTTTGCAATTTGATCTCGGGTTCCTTTGCCTTTTCTAAAACCAGCTTGAACATCTGGAAGTTCACAGTTCACGTATTGCTGAAGCCTGGCTTGGAGAATTTTGAGCGTGTGAGAATTTTGAGCTTGGAGAATTTACTAGCGTGTGAGATGAGTGCAATTGTGCAGTAGTTTGAGCATTCTTTGGCATTGCCTTTCTTTGGGATTGGAATGAAACCTGACCTTTTCCAGGTCTGTGGCCACTGCTGAATTTTCCAAATTTGCTGGCATTGAGTGCAGCACTTTCACAGCATCATCTTTCAGGATTTGAAATAGCTCAATAGGAATTCCATTACCTCCAATAGCTGTAGATATGCTTTTTAAGGCCCACTTGACTTCACACTCCAGGATGCCTGGCTCTAGGTGAGTGATCACACCATCGTGATTATCTGGGTCGTGAAGATCTTTTTGTACAGTTTTTCTGTGTATTCTTGCCACCTCTTCTTAATATCTTCTGCTATTGTTAGGTCCATATCATTTCTGTTCTTTATCAAGCCCATCATTGCATGAAATGTTCCCTTGGTATCTCTAATTTTCCTGAAGAGATCTCTAGTCTTTCCCATTCTGTTGTTTGCCTCTATTTCTTCGCATTGATCGCTGAAGAAGGCTTTCTTATCTCTCCTTGCTATTCTTTGGAACTCTGCATTCAGATGCTTATATCTTCCTTTTCTCCTTTGCTTTTCGCTTCTCTTCTTTTCACAGCTATTTGTAAGGCCTGCTCAGACAGCCATTTTGCTTTCTTGCATTTCTTTTCCATGGGGATGGTTTTGATCCCTGTCTCCTGTACAATGTCACGAACCTCCATCCATAGTTCATCAGGCATTCTGTCTATCAGATCTAGTCCCTTAAATCTATTCCTGACTTCCACTGTATACTCATAAGGGTTTTGATTTAGGTCATAACTGAATGGTCTAGTGGGTTTCTCCACTTTCTTCAACTGAAGTCTGAATTTGGCAATAAGGAGCTCATGATCTGAGCCACAGTCAGCTCCTGGTCTTGTTTTTGCTGACTGCATAGAGTTTCTCCATCTTTGGCTGCAAAGAATATAATCAATCTGATTTCGGTATTGACCATCTGGTGATGTCCATGTGTAGAGTCTTCTCTTGTGTGTTGGAAGTGGGTATTTGCTATGACCTGTGCGTTCTCTTGGCAAAACTCTGTTAGCCTTTGCCCTGCTTCATTCTGTATTCCAAAGCCAATTTGCCTGTTTCTATAGGTGTTTCATGACTTCCTACTTTTGCATTCCAGTTTCCTATAATGGAAAGGACATCTTTTTTGGGTGTTAGTTCTAGAAGGTCTTGTAGGTATTCATAGAACTGTTCAACTTCAGCTTCTCCAGTGTTACTGGTTGGGGCATAGACTTGGATTACAGTGATATTGAATGGTTTGCCTTGGAGACGAACAGAGATCATTCTGTCATTTTTGAGATTGCATCTAAGTCCTGCACTTCAGACTTTTTTGTTGACCATGATGGCTACTCCGTTTCTTCTGAGGGATTCCTGCCCATAGTAGTAGATATAATGGTCATCTGAGTTAAATTCACCCATTCCAGTCCATTTTAGTTCACTGATTCCTAGAATGTCGACGTTCACTCTTGCCATCTCCTGTTTGACCACTTCCAATTTGTCTTGATTCATGGACCTGACATTCCAGGTTCCTATGCAATATTGCTCTTTACAGCATTGGACCTTGCTTCTATCACCAGTCACATTCACAACTGGGCATTGTTTTTGCTTTGGCTCCATCCCTTCATTCTTTCTGGAATTATTTCTCCAATGATCTCCTGTAGCATATTGGGCACCTACCGACCTGGGGTAGGTGCCCAGTAGCTTTTCTTCCAAGGAGCAAGCCTCTTCTACCTTAGCAGGTGGATTCTTTACCACTTAGCCACCTTGAAAGCCCTTACTTTGTATAGTTAAAGCTATAAAACCTGGGGCTTTTTTTTTTAACATAACCATTCTTCTATAATGTTTGTCAAGAGTACAAGAGGGTACCAGGAACACTCAGAGCTGGAAAAAAAAAAAACCTCACCTGAGACCTGTATGTTGCTACAGCTGTTCTCTCAAAATGCCTTGTAACTCTTGCTTTCCAGAGGAGAAAAGCATAGCACACTTTTTTTTTTTTAGATCTAGGACCCTCCCCTCCCATAAAACAGCTACTATGTTCATAGGGTTTCATTAAATTATAAGAAATGCACAAGTAAACAATTATATATACAACTTAAATGCTCAGATAAATTATGGATCATCAACACAGTGGGAGTCATTAAAATACAGCTATTAAAATTTATGTTCTCAGAGAATTTTTAACAGCATAAAACTGTTCGCCATGTGATGTTGAGTGAAGGCGAGCAGGATATTCAGCTGCACACAGAAGTTAGTGTTCTGGGAAGTAGTTAATTTATTTTTAATTTAGCTATAATTTGTTGAGCAGTTGCTATGTGCCCAGGCAACAGGGAAGTGGGGCACACTTTGTTTCATTTATTCTTTGTTGTTGTTTTATTGAGAAGTTGTGTCTGACTCTTTTTGACACCATGGACTGCAGCATGCCAGGCTCCTCTCTCCATGGGATTTCCCAGGCAAAAATACTGGAGTCTGTTGCCATTTCCTTCTGCAGGGTATCTTTTTGACCCAGGGATCAAACCCACATCTCCTGCACTGGCAGGTGGATTCTTTATCACTGAGCCTCTTGGGAAGCCCATAGTCTTTATAAGGTTGATGCTGCCCCCATTTAACAGATGAGAAAACTGAGGCTAAGAAAGATCAAATAATCTGCTCACCAGCACTTCGGGATTATAAAGTCTGAGCACTCATCCTCCCTATGCAACAGTGAGTTTCCTAGACCAGGAACATCTATGACCTGAACCTCAGACATCTGAGATCCCAGGTTCACCCTAAATCTTTTGATTCATAATCTGAACTCCCGCACAATCTCCAGGCGATTCATACGCACAGTTGACTTCAACCAGTGCTGCTCTAAATTACTACTTGAAGAATAAAGTCATGGAGAAAATGCATCAAAATGTTAATAGTGATTAACTGTGATTCTGTAAGTGATTTTCTTCTTTACACTTTCCTGTATTCTCCAAACAGCTTCAATGAGCTTATATTTCATCCCAAATTAGAAAAATATGGAGATGAGTTTTCCATTTTCACTCTCTGATACAACACAGCATAGATCTATAACATCATAAGTTGCAAACACATGAATTAGAACCAAGTCTTACCCTTCCATCACCACCAAACTCCAGATTTACAAAGCACAGCCATGGGTTTCGATGTAAACAAGTAAGGGTAAGCCTCAACTGGGGACAATGTCATCCAGTGGGATGTCATCAATCACAGCTGTTTCAGGAAGGATGGATTTGGCCCAGCGGGGCACTCAGGGAACCAGATGAAGAGAGGGCAAGCACTGGTCAGGGTGCACTCACTGGCGGGTTGCCCCCCTCCTCTCCAGGTGGCTGCAGGCTGGGGTGACAAGGAGAAGTTTGTCCAGGGAACGGACTAGTGAGCAGATTTGAGAATGAGTGATGGCGGGCAGCCCTTGGAGAAGGATGCTGGGTTCTTTGAAGGTGAAAGCTCTATATCACCCCTCCATCGGAAGCCTGTCCATCTGGGGCTGGACACAGTGTCCACATGCACTCCCACCCTGTTCCTGGAACCATCCTGTCCATCCTGGTTAGTGGTGCCGAGATTGAGCAACATGAGCAAAACCCTGTCCAACTGCAGGCGGTCCATGCCCTGCTTTTTCTCTGCGGTCCTTTTAGAATTATCAAGACAGCTCTAGAAAGCATCAGGGTCTCTTTGGTCTCTTTCTAAGGGTCCTTTGTTTGGGCCACTGACTCATCTCTGACTTTCTCCCCTGCAAGCAGCTATGCATACTAATCTCATCAGCCATGCACGCTAATCTCTTGATGCTAAATGGCCTTGAACAGACCAAGGTTTCTCCACACCCTGAAAGGGACTCTGCCCAGCCCCTGTCCACACTATCCACCTTCAGGGGCCCCAGGGCATCTCCCCGACTCCAACAGACCCTTTTCTGCCTGCCCCCCCCCATCTCCACGGGTGCAAGTGAGGGTACCCCAGCCAAGGCCATTTCACCAGGGGGTGGGCACCGTTCCCAAGCTCAGCCAGCAATATTCTCAGGAATTTTTCACTTTCTATCTAAGGGATCCCATGAAAGCTTTTAGGATAAAACCCAGAGCTGTCAGGTAGATTCTTCTCCCTTCTCCTGGTAGATCAGTAGTGTGTCCTGAGACGGTAGACACAGGTTCAGATTCCAGTCCGTTTCTCTTGGGGGCTGAGTCCCCTGCTTGTTCAGATGCAAAAAAGGAAGCAGCTACAGAGGACCTGCTGAGGCCATGTTGTGTCCACTCCACTTGGGGAGTGGCTTGATCTGGAGTAAGGATCTTTGTTGAAGTAATTTAGTTACTTTCATTCCTTTAGATCACCCTGGATTAGGGTGGGCTTTGAGCGACTTCACTTTCGCTTTTCACTTTCATGCATTGGAGAAGGAAATGGCAACCCACTCCAGTGTTCTTGCCTGGAGGATCCCAGGGATGGGGGAGCCTGGTGGGCTGCCATCTATGGGGTCACACAGAGTCGGACACGACTGAAGTGACTTAACAATACCAATAGCAATACCTCCTTATAGGAGACAGAGAAGGAAGAGTAAAGAAAAAAAAAAGCAAAAATACAGTCACAGAGTGTGGGCAGGGCCTCAAGAAGCTGAGGCAGAGGTTGGAGGGATGCAGCCAAAACCAGGAGTGCAAGGAGCCATCAGGAGCTGGAAGATGCAAGGAAGGACCCTCCCCTGGAGTCTCTGGACAGAGTGCAGCCCTGCCTGCCAACACCTTGACGTGGAACTCATGGCCTGCAGAGCTGGAGAGGACATGTTTCTGATGCTTTAGGCCCCCAGGTTGCAGCACTCTGTTACATCACAGAACCGCAGGTGCTGGGCAGACAGACGGACAGGGTCAGCAGTGGCGGTGGAGGCTTCAGGAACCCGAAACAAGTCTTGAAAGAAGCTCAGGACCATTCTGGCACAAGCAGACCAGAGCCAGCTGTTCTTGAAAGGGCCACGACAAAGGCAGCCCGGGAATGTGAGCTTGCAAACCAACCAAACGGCGAGCTGGACATGTGCATCCAAGCCTGAAGTTTCAGTCGATGAAAGAAAAAGAAAAAGAATAAGTAAATCTGTGATCATTTCATCTCTACCCCTGGGCTGTGTGCTCACAGGAGGCTTCAAGCCAGGAAATGTAGCCCTGATAAGGGAAGGCACGGGGTGCTCACGACTGAGGTGGTCAGAGTGATGTCCAGGACCCAGAGCTGGGTGTCCCGAGTGCTGCAGGCATCGGGAGGACTTATGTTCACCTGGAGCAGAGCCGAGGGACATGCTGATGGCAACAGCGACACACACAGCTCCCGTCACACCAGGATGAAGGCTCTCGATGGACCGGAGAGCATCCCGGCCTCTGGGGAGGACAATCAGAGGAGAGCCTCCTGGCTCCCCTCTTGCCCACACAGCATCTCCCAGGGCTGCTTGACTTGTCCTCAGGAACACAAGTCTTCATGGACCCAAGGCCTGGGAAGCAGAGGCTCTGGACCTTCCCCACTCACACTCAAACTTCTAGACCCAGACCCCAGTGGGGTGCTTTCAGACAGACCTGGTGCTTCTTTCCAAGTCTTGTGTGAAGTGAAGTGAAGTGAAGTGAATCACTCAGTTGTGTCCAACTCTTTGCAACCCCATGGACTGTAGCCCACCAGACTTCTCCATCCATGGGATTCTCCAGGCAAGAGTACCAGAGTGGACTGCCATTTCCTTCTCCAAGGGATCTTCCCAACCCAGGGACCGAACCTGTGTCTCCCACATTGTAGGCAGACGCTTTACTGTCTGAGCCACCAGGGAAGACTTCCTCCTTGCACCTCTGTCCCCATAGGGACTCATCTTCTGAACCTGTCACCCCCTCACCCCCCATCCAGCTTGGCATGCCTGGGCTACCCCTGAGGGTCAACACACCCAGGAGGCCAGGGTTTGTATCCTCCAACCAAAGGGCATCTGGTTTGTCCAGGGTCCAGATCATGAGCCAGTGGTGGGGACAGTGTCTCTGACTTGGTAACCACCTTGGAGAGTATTGCAGTAAACCACCCAAGTGGCAGGGGCATTGAGGGGCGCCTCCCAATTCCCCACTTTCCTCAGTGCAGACAGTAATCACTAATGTGCCTTCCATCTGGCTGACTCCTGAATGTCCCCTGCTGGGATGCTCCATCCTAAAGCTTCCGATGCCCCTCTGTCTCCTTCCAGTTCTCCCAGGAATGATCGTCAGGAAGGTTGCCTGGGATGCTGTTCCCAGAAACATCCACAGTGAGAACATGGAATCATCCCCCAAAGACCCCAGTTCCCTCAGTCCAGGCCTCTTCTTCCACTGTGACCCCTGCCCTTCCACCCCACACCCCCTCTTGTGTCCACACCCACATCCTGGCATTTGCCTTGTGTGCAGCCTTGGGCTTGGCACAGGTGATATCAGGATGAATAGGACCCCTGCCCTCCTGGCCCCCACTGTCCTAAGGAAAGGACACCATGAAGTCCTGAAAATGCAGACACCCAGGTCTAAACCCTTGGGCTGGACTTGGGGGCTTCCTTCTGCCCCTCTTTCTGAGTTCCTGCCCCCATCCCCTGCCCCACATTCCTGGTAGGGGCCCCTGCTCCATCGGGTCACTCTTACGGGAACTATTTTTTGCCCACGGGACACACTGCAGACTTGGTTTTATTGGGGCTGCTGCTCCTGCTGCTAAGTCACTTCAGTCGTGTCCGACTCTGTGTGACCCCCTAGACAGCAGCCCACCAGGCTCCCCCGCCCCTGGGATTCTCCAGGCAAGAACACTGGAGTGGGTTGCCATTTCCTTCTCCAATGCAGGAAAGTGAAAAGTGAAAGTGAAGTCGCTCAGTCGTGTCCTACTCTGTGTGACCCCCTAGACGGCAGCCCACCAGGCTCCCCCGCCCCTGGGATTCTCCAGACAAGAACACTGGAGTGGGGTGCCATTGCCTTCTCCAATGCAGGAAAGTGAAAAGTGAAAGGGAAGCCGCTCAGTCGCTTTATAATGTTGTGTTAGTTTCCGCTGCATAACACCGTAAACCAGCTGCCTGTATTCGTATATGAGCCTCTCTGCCACCCCCATCCCGCCGCTCTAGGTCATCACGGAGCAAACAGCTCCCCGTGCTGCCCAGCAGCTCCCCATTAGCTATCTATTTCACACGTGGCAGTCCATGCCGCTCTCCCAATCTGACCCACTCTCCTCTGCCCACCCCACCATGTTCACTAGTCCATTCCCTACATCTGCGTCTCTACTCCTGTCCTGCAAATAGGTTCATCAGTGGGCTTCCCCAGTGGCTCAGCGGTAAAGAAGCTCCCTGCCATGCAGGGGCCACAAGAGATGTGGGTTCAATCCCTGGGTTAGGAAGATCCCCTGGAGGAGGAAATGGCAACTCACTCCAGTATTCTTGCCTGGAGAATCCGATGGACAGAGGAGCCTGGTGGGCTACAGTTCACGGGGTTGCAAAGAGCCAGACACAACTTAGAGACTGAACAAAAACAGTATATAGAGTGACTGAACTGAATTGAACTGAACCAGCACTGCTGACTTATCTCTCAGGATCTGCCAATGTAGCCCTTCCCCAAACACTTGTTCAGCTGATGAAGCACTCAGAAGCCCCTCCGCATCCTCTCGGCCTCACCTCTGGTCCTCCACGTCTGGGTCAAGAGCCTTTCCTCCCAGGAAACTGCTCTTTCTGCCTCTGCCCTCTACAAGGTGCCAGCATCTACTCATCTGGAGTTAAAAAGATTACCTTAAAAGCCACCCCCCCACCCCAAACTCAAAACAAAACATTTCTCATGCCAAGAAGAAAGTGGCCTCAAGGAAGAAGGTGGAAGAAGGTGGCCTCAAGGGGGCTAAGATTCTGCAAAGAAAGCTCTTGGGTCTTGCAGAGAGAAACCCCAGAGTCTCCTCCAGACGGGAGGTGCCACTGTGCTAGGGAAGAGGAGCCTGCCCAGACTGAGTGGGGAGCTTGGACCGCATTTGGCTTCCACTGGGAAGACAGGCTCTGGAAGAGGCCTGGGTCCCCTCCTCCTGAAGTCAGTATCCCGACTCTTGTCATTTGTCTCTAAAGGTCAACAGGAGTCATCTCCTGGGGCACCCAGAGGACTTCGATGTCAGTCACCCCCTACTGCATGACCACTGTCTGTTCTTGATTAAGCGCCTTGTTCCTGCCACAATGTGAGAAAAAGCTAAGCAGACCGGAGACTCTGAGGCAAAATCCATTGTCTCCAAACGTGGTGCAGAATCAAGGGAAAAGTTTTCTACGTCAACACTGGCAGCACTAGTGGTAAAGAATTCTCCTGTCAATGCAGGAGACCCAGATACCCTAGTTCACAAAGATCCCGTGGAGTAGGAAATGGCAACCCACTCCAGTAGTCATGCCTGGGAAATCCCTCGGACAGAGGAGCCTGGTGGGCTACAGTCCATGGTGCAGCAAAGAGTCGGACACCACTGAACTTGCGCACGCGCACACACACACACACACACGCACACACACACGCACACACACACGCGCGCACACACACACGTCAACATTCAAATCTGGAATCATAAGCATTTTTGTGTTGTTGACAGACCCCAGTCCCAGAGGAGAGGAGAAGGGGTAGGGGTGGGGGATGGTTTCTGGATTCAAGACCTTCAGCTCAGAGCCAGAGGTCAGCGCCGAGCATGGCCAAGAGTACCAGCCAGAGGGAGAGAGAGAAGACGCCCGTGTCTCCAAATCAGGCTGCTCAGCGGATGAATCGGCCCCCCAGGGACAGCAGATTTGACTCCAAAGGTCAGCTTCATGCCAGTCACCACAGACCAGAGGCAGGGATGGGATGGGCCAGGAGGTTAACCTTGGGGTCCCCTGTGAAGGAGGGCACACAGGGCAGGAGCTGTCTGGAAGGCATTACTTAATGCAAAGATTCAGATTTCCCCCCTGCACACATAGATTCTTTCATGTGTAACTTTTGACCTTCAGGGCTTCCAATTTCTGTGTGAGTATTAAATGGCCTCAGAGGACACACTGCAACAAGAAACCCCAGATTTAATGGCCAGATCCAAGGTCACAGGCCGACGGGGCCTGCTGACTGCCTGTGCCGCCGTCATCTGGGCATGTGACACCCTGCTCCCTCTGTTCATTGACTGACGGAGCGAGACGAGGTGCAGGTGGTGGGCGCTGGGCTTCCAAGATGCTGGGGGTGAGTCTCTGCCTCCAGCCTGGTACAGAGGCAGCCCAGAAACCTAGGAGTATTAGGGCTTCCCTTCTATTGGGCTTCCTGAAAGCTTAGTTGGTAAAGAACTTGCCTGCAATGCAGGAGACTCGGGTTCGATCCCTGGGTCGGGAAGATCCCCTGAAGGAGGAAATGGCAACTGACTCCAGTATTCTTACCTGGAGAATCCAATGGACAGAGGAGCCTGGCGGACCACAGTCCACGGGGTCGCAAAAGAATCAGACTTGACTTAGTGACTAAAGAACAGCAGTTCCCTTTTATTGTCTTGAGAGGCCTGGTGTTTCATACTGAAACTTTTCTGCTTCCCTGCTCCAGTGGCCAGGGATCTGGTTCCCTGTTTCCTTACACCCTGAGCTGTAACTTCTTGCACACCACTCGGAGACTAGTGGAGGGATGAACAGGTCGATTATAATTCAGTGGGTCGTCGTCAAAGGGCACCATTCACAGAGCGAAAAGGCAAACCATAAAACAGGAGAAAATGTTTGCAGATCACAAATCTGATAAGGGTTATGTCCAGAGATAGCCAAACTCCCACAACTCAACCACAACAGAAACAAGCTGCTCTAAGAACAGGCAAAGGGCTTGAATATTCTCCCAAGAAAATGAACTAATGGCTGATAAGCACATAAAGAGATGTTCAAACCCACTAATCTTTAGGGAAATGCACTTCAAAACAACTAGATGCCACTTCATACCTATTAGGATGGCTATTAGTTTAAAAAAAAATACAAACCCACACACACAAAATTAAAAGTGTTGAGGAGGACGTGCAGAAATTCCCACCCTTGTGCACAGTGGTGGGAATGTAAAATGATGGAGCCTGTATGGAGTTTCCTCAAAAGCCTAAGCATAGAGTTACCATGTGA
This sequence comes from Ovis canadensis, assembly GCF_042477335.2. NCBI lineage: Eukaryota > Metazoa > Chordata > Mammalia > Artiodactyla > Bovidae > Ovis > Ovis canadensis. The sequence continues at coordinate 5,108,774 of NC_091245.1, forward strand.
TCCTGCAACCTACTTCTGGGTGTATACCCCAGAGAAGTGAAAGCAGGGATTTAAACAGATATTTACACATTCACAAGTAGCATTGTTACAATAGCCGGAAGGCGGAAGCAACCTCCGTGCCCATCTATGGATAAAAGGATTTTTTGAAAAAGTGGTCCATCCACACAATGGAATATTACTTAGCCTTTAAAAGGAATGAAATACTATGTGATTCCGCTTCTACGAGGTTCCTAGAGGAGTCAAGCTCATGGAGACAGGAAGTAGATGGTGGCTTCCGGGGACTGGGGGACGTGGATGGGGAGTTAGGGCTTCACGGGGCCAGAGTTTCTGTTGGGGAAGATGAACAGATCCTGGAGACGAGCAGTGGTGACGGTTGCAAGACACTGAGTGCACTTAATTCCACTGATACGTACAGTTAAAAATGGCTACAGCCATAGGCCTGCATATGTCCCCTGCCTCTTGAAACTCCCTCCTGAAACTCCCTCCCACCCCATCCCACCCCTCCAGATTGTCACAGAGGGCCAGGTTTGAGCTCTCTGCCTCATACAGAAAATTCCCACTGGCTATGTCCTCATATTGATATATGGCAGAAACCCACACAATATTGTAAAGCAATTATCCTCCAGTTAAATTTTTTTTTAAGAAAGAGAAAGATGATAGAAAGTTTACAATATTAAATTTTATGTTGTGTATACTGAGCGCCAAAGAATTGATGCTTTTGAACTGCGGTGTTGGAGAGGACTCTTGAGTCCCTTGGACTGCAAGGAGATCCAACCAGTCCATTCTGAAGAAGATCAGCCCTGGGGTTTCTTTGGAGGGAATGATGCTAAAGCTGAAACTCCAGTACTTTGGCCACCTCATGCGAAGAGTTGACCCATTGGAAAAGACTCTGATGCTGGGAGGGATCGGGGGCAGGAGGAGAAGGGGACGACAGAGGATGAGATGGCTGGATGCCATCACTGACTCCATGGACGTGAATCTGAGTGAACTCCAGGAGTTGATGATGGACAGGGAGGCCTGGCGTGCTGCGATTCATGGGGTCACAAAGAGTCGGACACGACTGAGCGACTGAACTGAACTGAACTGAACTGAACCTCAGTCTTTTCTTAAAAAAGATCTTGGGTTGAGTTAAATTCAAGTCACAGTGTAAAACAAGCTTTGCTTTTAGACCAGTAAAGCCAAGGGGGTCTTGTCTATCCAAAGGTGATGAGCTGTGTGTGTGAATTCTGTCCCCTTCCTGCTGGGCTCCACACTGGAGCCTTTAGTGAGAATTGGAATACTTATTTGTTCCCCAAACCAATACCAGTTTCCAGAAAGAAAAAGAAAAATCAACTGTGGTGATGCATTCTAAGGCGCTTCCACCCACACAAGTCACCCCAAGTATCCTAGACAGTGTTTATGGCCTGGCCCCAAACGTGTACCAACCTGCAAGTTCCCAAGACGGGACAGAGGGCTCAAGAGCCTGGGGGTCTGAATACTAACACTGAGCCATATGGCTTGAATTTCTCTTGCTTTTTAAAGTACAAAACCATTGTAAATCCAGTCTGAGTCTTTTCATGGGCACACACTGTATCGAAAAATTGACTAATTTTCCATTTCAAAACCTGGTTTACCCTTACCAGGGTGGTCCCTATCACTCCAGTCTCTGAGGTCCTTTTAAAGACTCTTTATGGGGGAAGGTTGAAAGCTTTGAGACTGTTTGTTCTTTCCAAAGATAGACACATTTAAAGCCCCTGTCATGGGCCTAACTGATGTGGTCACATGGCCCGACTGAAGGAGGATAGGATTTGTCCAGCTAAACCCTAAATACGACAGAGATTAAATTCACTGTAAACAAGGTGGATTAAGAATGAAAAGCTGGGCTGGGTGGGATCGAATGACACTGGTCGCCTGAGAATAAAGGCTCCTTGGGAAGTTTGAAAAGCGATTTAACAGCGATGGTGCTGGCCTCTTAGGTCCCGTTCACAAAATCAGCAATTATGTATTTAATGGAACAAAGAAAGCAGTGACAGAGGCCTCGGACAACAGAGTCTGCACTTCTCAAGCCAGGAAGACCCGGCGCTCAGACATCACCCTGGCCAGTGTGCTTTCACCAGGCACTCCACCGACTACGTGTTACTTCTTGGTAATAAAGGCCCGCAAGAAAGTGCCCGCACGTTTGCTATTATTTCTGCAGCTGGTCTCCAAACACCTGCAAGTGTTTTTCCAGAAAGGAAACTTTAGTACAGGTGTGTGTAACCACAACCCCCCCGCTCTCTACAGCTGACGCTTTTCCAAGCTGCCACTGGGAGCCTACAGACCCAGAGAGAGGGGGTCCAGACACAGGGCCAGACTTTGGCTAACCTTTGCAGGGCTGGATATGTAGTCCTTGTGGTCTGGTGCAAAGAGCTCATCTCAGGCCAAGTGGGCTAGAAAGCATGAATTCTTTTCTCTCCTTTAAAAATTACAACAAAAAAACACCAGAAACAAAAACTAAACAGAGAACCTGAAAACTTTAGAAATATTTGAAAGCATTTGTTGTTGTTCAGTCCCTAAGTCATGCCCGACTCTTTGAGACCCCATGGACTGCAGCGTGCCAGGCTTCCCTGTCCTCACTGTCTCCTGGAGTTTGCTCAAACTCACGTCCATGGAGTCGGTGATGCCATCCATCTCAGCCTCTCTCATCCCCTTCTCCTCCTGCCCTCAATCTTTCCCAGCGTCAGGGTCTTTTTCAATGAGTTGGCTCTTCACATCAGGTGGCCAAAGGATTGGACCTTCAGCTTCAGCATAAGTCCTTCCAATGAATATTCAGGGTCTATTTCCTTTAGGACTAACTGGTTTCATCTCCTTGCTGTCCAAGGGACTCTCAAGAGTCTTCTCCAGTACCACAGTTCAAAAGCATCAATTCTTTGTTTCTCAGCTTTCTTTATGGTCCAACTCTCAAATCTGTACATGACTACTAGAAAAACAATAGCTTTGACTATACAGACCTTTGTGGGCAAGTTATGTCTCTGGTTTTTACTACATCATCTAGCTTTGAAAGCATCCTGGATGTCAAATAGCCAGGTATGTGGACCTATGTCCTGCCTGTATCAGAAATATGTGAAAGCTTTGACAGAGCCAGAGACAAAGAATACAAAACAAGTTGAATCCCATCATCCAGAGAGCGCCTCTGCTAAGATCTGGATGCATGAGCTGGCAACTTGTTTCTGCCCTGTGTTCGTCACAGGTGATGTCTGAGGCTTCAGAGACAAGTGCAGGGCGCAGCTGGCCTGCAAGTGGGAGCTCTCATAGCAGGGACGGCTTGAAGGTACAGGGATGAGCAACAGACGTTGCTCGAGGCGACACTGGAGACAGACCTGTAGCAACACAGCCCTGGGGGTGGGAACCAGCATTTCCTGTGGTTTTCTGAGGCTCTTTGTGGAGGGAACTGGGAATATATAAAACAGACATTAGGTTATATATGAAAGTGAAGAATTTCTTACTTTTAATCTTTTTACGCAGCGGTTTTTTTGTCTTGCCCGATTATCAGTACTGTTGGAGGAATTGAGATCTCACCTCTTACTGAGCGAGACAGCCAAGGCCGCCCGCACAAATTGCTACACTTGTGGAAGCCCCAACGTTTATCGCTCCTGTTTGAGAACAATGTAAGTGCCTCTTCCATGCTCCTCCAGAAAGCACCCCCTGGCCTACGTGACTGCCAGTGTTCCTCCTTAACACCACCAGATGTGGGATTGTATTACCTGTGCTGTCACGTCCAGTAAATCACACGGGCAGGCTCTGCAGACACATCTGCTTCCCCCGTGAGCCCTCACCTGCGGAGAGGCCGATGACAGCACACGGCTCTTTGATGGGGCTCGGGTGGGCTTTCCCCTTAATCGCCTGAGCCTTCCGTTTGCATTCCGTGATGCGAAGCGGCGGCATTAGGGCGCGCGCAGTTTCCTCGAGGGACCTGCCTTTCACAGCGCTGTTCCCGTGCCCCTGCACGTCGGATGGCCAGGTGTGTGGAGCTGTTGTCCCGCCCAGGTCAGAAGCGTGGCCTCCATGATCAGTGTGCCAGGTGGCTGAGCTGCCGTGTGTCACCAAAGCTGAATAGCGTGCACACATCTGATGGTGATGGAGGCGATGCTGGTGTGAGGGTGCAGTGGGTGTGGGAAGGTTGTTGATATTGATCAGATCGGTCACCTTTTCCACGAATCCCCTGGACTAGTCCACACCTTGCACAGATGTGCCTCCAGCTACTACTAAAGGTGCTGCCAATAGGTCCGTCCTCCTAACTGGTCTCTTGGCCTCTGACTTTCTTCTCTGCTTTCCAGATAAATCTATCATTTATCTATCATCGACCTATCGATTTTTGTGGTCGTTGTTGCTGCTATTGTTCGGTCACTAAGTCGCGTTCGACTCTTTGCAACCCCATGGACTGTAGCCCACCAGGCTCTCTGTCCACGGGATTCCCCAGGCAAGAATACTGGAATGGGTTGCCATTTCCTTATCCAGAAGATCTTCCCAACCAGAAGCCATCTGTCTATTTATCTACCTGTCTATGTATCCATCTATCTATCCTATTCCAGGGGTGAAAATATAAAATCTCTTCATGTAGAATAAACCTTTATTCCTTTCCAAACTGAATCCATAGTTATGTTTAGAAGACTAGGAAGAAAGGGCCTCATTTTTGCTATTTCCATTACTCCTTGCATTCAGATCACTGAGTGAGCAGGGCTGTGTCTCTGGTCAGATGAGCGAGGCAGCCAGGGTGCAAAATTTAAGGAGGTACTTACTCTCTGGGTCCTGCAAGTTATTCTACGCCTGCCAAGAAAACAAAGACATGATGTTGATGTGAACACAGAGAGCAGAGATGAGATGCCAGGGTGCTGGGGAGGCTTGGCAGTGCCCCTTGGCTGCACCTTGTAATCTCAGGACATGACGGTGGGGGAAATCTTCAGGGGTAAGTGTCCTTCCAACCCTATCCAAGCCCTTATAAGATTATGACTTAAAAAACTTGTCATTGCTTTTACCTTGGGTCTCCAGAACTTTAGAACTAGACTTGCAGTCTAGTTAGCATTGTGATAGGAGGTATTCTGAATTCACTGCCCATGTCTCACTGTTGTCAACATCAGCCTCTGAAGTGATCAGGCCAACAATGTGGAGGTTCTAGAATTCAACCATCTGGTCAACCTTACTGCTGCTGCCTGGTGCTGTCGCCCATCACTTACTGCCTCCCTGAGTTATGTCATCACCCACAGCCGGGCTCTTCTCCATAAAGCACCAGCCCCACTTCATTGAATGAAGAGTTGAGAGCACCCCACTAGAGCAGCCAGAGCTTTTACCATTCTTTCATGCAAAGCATTGCTCCCAGACCCCACCTCATCCTTCCATCCTTCCCTCCTCCTGAAGCTGACCTCTCCATGCATATCCTGGATTCCATCCCTTCCAACACTCTTGGTAGGAAACCATCTCTAAAATACCACCCCACCCCCCATCAACTTTTGATATTCCGTCTAGCACAGACTTCATACCAGCAATGCATCCTTCAGTTAAGTCATATTTTAAATTATTATTATAAAAGTAATACATCATCATGGTAAAATAAAAAAAAAACATTTCACACAGTTCAGAAAGATGTTAAGCGAAGAGAAAAAATCTCTTCCTCTCTCTGCTTTGATCCCCATCCCACATTCTACTGACGACCTCTAAGAGTCTCTGGTTTCGGTTATCCTGTGGCTGTCATTACAACATTAAACAATGTACTTAGACATCTGTTTCCAAGCCCATCACCCATATGCAGCCGGCACTTACTCTCTGTTCTGAAAGAGGAGAGAGACAGCACACGGGCCCTTCATCTCTCCATCCTCCCTAATTTTTGTTTTCTTCCATCATCTTCAGTTTCTCTTATCTTCTACAGTGTTAAGTGGTATATTTCAGATAGGAGCTCTTAGCTTTGTTGGAACATCTGAAGGACACATGAAGCATTTTAAAAATACAGATAAGAGACCTTTTCCTTTTCAGATCAACTAAATACCCGTGGCAGTTGCAATACAGCATTACATAGGAGTGGCGATTGATTCCAACGAGCAACCAGGATGGAGAGCTATGGAAAGAGACATTTTTACTCAGTGTCAGGAAACCAAGATGAAGGGACAATAATGGTAAGTAGAATCACTACAAAGAGCTCCTCCAGATAAGAGAAATAAGATGAAGCCAAGAATAAGAAAACAAATGTGATTTTTAATAAAGTTAAATAGAGATTTATCATATGACCAAGCAATCCCATGCCTCAGTAGTCACCTAAAGGAAATAAAAAAACATAAGTCCACATAAAAAGCTACACACGGATGCTTATAACAGCTTTGTTCATAATGGCCAAAAACTGGAAATGGCGCAAATGGCTCTCAACTGGGGAATGGGTCAACAAATCGTGATTTAGCCATACAATGGAACATTACCCAGGGGTTAAAAGGAATGGACTGTTTATACGTACAAAAACATGTGAAAATCTCAAAAGTATCATGCTAAGTGCAATAAGCCACACCGAGGGTTATATCATGGATGATTCTATTTGTATGATATTCTGGAAAAGGCAAACCTACAGTGACCAAAATTCAACCAGTGGCTGCCAGAGGCTGGGTGTGGGGAGAAGGATTGATTACAAAGGGCATAAGGGAAGTTTTTGGAAGAAAAGGAAGCTATGCTCACCACTGTCCCACCAGTGTTACCCATGCCAAGCTTTTAAATGGTGTGCATATTCCACTTGTTGATTGGGAATCTTTTCTAACATGAATACATGGGAATTAGAGCAAGTAAAAATTAATGCCCTAAAAGAACTGCAGCCATAAAAATGTACACGGAGACACATTAAAGGAGCAGGTTTATGGTACTGTGTTGAAATCACTCTTTGAGACTCACGCATGTAAGTCTTAGGACTAATTGCTCACTGCAGTTAAATTTTCTAATTTTCCCGTATCGTGAAAGTGAAAGTGAAAGCACCAGTTGCTCAGTCGTGTCAGACTCTTTTCGACCCCATGGACTTGACAGTCCATGGAATCCTCCAGGCCAGAATCCTGGAGTGGGTAGCTTTTCCCTTCTCCAGGGGATTTTCCCAACCCAGGGATCGAACCCAGGTCTCCTGCACTGCAGGAGGATTCTTTACCAAGTTATTAAGGAATCCTTCCCATATCATACCAACATTTAAAAAACTGATTTCCAAGTTACTATACCTTTTGTTGCTGTAGAGTATATTTTTTTCATACTTTATAATTATAGCAGAGATGTTAGATTTCATGGATATATTTTCTGTGCGGTCACCATACTGAACTAATTTACTGCTAATAGACCACTATGGCATGCAAATAAAGTGACCTTTTCCCTTGCTTTCCCATATTTATCAATTTTACACTTTTTCATGAAGTTTCTAAAATTTCCAAAACAAAGTTGGGCAGCCTCCATAATAGTTGATATGTAGATATGTTTCTAATTTTGGAGATGAAATGCTATATTCATCTTCATTAGTGCCAGAGTTTTGGATAGATACTGTTACTTAAGGAAGTATTTTTCTATTCAGTTTATGACACACTTAGAAATAATTCTATATCAAACTTTAACAAACTTTTTTTTTACCATTAATTAAGATTGTAATATGGCTTTTCTCCTTAGTCTCCAAATTTGATGACTTATAAGAATATATTTGTTGATGTTGAATTAACTATACCTTCTCAAGGTAAAACCACTATTTTTTTAATATAATAAAAATATATTAGTTATATTTTGTTCCTTTTTGTTTCTGAGTGTTCTGTATTTGTTTCCTGGACACTTTATTTACTGTTTTTAAATTATTTAATAGATGAGTTATCAAAAATTTGGGGGGGCTTTCATTTTCAGGTTTAGCTATCAGAACTGAACTTGTGATAACATTTTGCCCACTCCTCAAAACACATTTCTTTCCTTTGAACTTGAATCTTGCCAAAATTAAGTACTTTTTCCTATTTCATAATTAAGGCATATTTATTTATGAAAAAAATTAAGTACCAGTAAGAAACAATAAAGCAAATATACTGGTGATAATAGGATACTGAAGTTACAAATACAAGAAGGAAGCTAAGCGGGATCCTACAGTACTAGACTGGAATTAAAGTATCCATGGGACGTCGTATACATGGAAGCTCCAGCTCTGCCTTCAAAGAGGACGTAAGCAGCAACACCGCACTAGGGATGAGCATGCCTAGCACCCAGATTTTGGTGTCTAAGTACCATTCTCTCCTGAAAGGAATCAAGTCACCTGGAGAAACAGTCTGCATCAAGGCTGGAAGCCTAGAACATCTCACTGTAACAGCAAGGACAGAAGTACTGAGCCCATTGCAGGGATAGGACAAAGGGTGTAAATGGATGCCAAGTAGCCAGGACTTCCACTAGCAACATATGGCATAATTTGAGTATCAAAATAAGGAATGATACCAATGCATCCTAGCTCACTGAGTAAAACAAACAGTCATGAATAAATGGGATATGAGAAAGCTCTTCTAAGACTTGAAAGCCAGCTAACACGTGCAGAAGATGAGATGGAATTAGCAGATCACCATTTCTGACAACTACTGTACTATAGTAATACTGTTGCCATTTTCTCCTCTGGGAGATTTCCCAGCTCATGGTTTGAGCCCACATCTCCTCCATCTCCTGCACTGGCAAGCATATTCTTTATACCACTGAACCACCAGGGAAGCCCATACTACTGCAATAACACATCACCAAAAATCAATGGATGCTAAAACTAGTGAGTGAAAGGTTGAAGACAAATAAGATATCTGCTTCCCTGGTGGTTCAGAGGGTAAAGCATCTGCCTGCAATGCGGAAGACCCGGGTTTGACCCCTGGGTTGGGAAGATCCCCTGGAGAAGGAAATGGCAACCCACTCCAGTATTCTTGCCTGAAGAATTCCATGGACAGAGGACCCTAGTAGGCTATAGTCCATGGGGTCTCAAAGAGTCAGACACGACTGAGCAACTTCACACTCACTTCCACAAAATACTTATTAATTGCAAAGGGGAAAAAATAACTTTACAAAAGAGAATCCTGATAGACATCATGTTAACCCAAGGATCAGTGTCAAAATCACCAGTAATAGGATGAAACAAAATCATTTGGTACCTGCTGAGATGCAATAGGAAAAACAGAGCATTATGTCTATGATATTCTTGACAAATGTGAATAACCTGAATCTAATCAAGGGGCACAGCACATGATAGCTAGCTTGTAATCTTCAAAGTGTTTAGATCATGAAAGGCAAAGGAAGATTAAGAATTTTTTCCAGAATGAGGAAAGAGACAATGCGGCTATAACCCATGACCTGGGTTGAGTCATTTTGCTCTCAATGGACATTGTTAAAACAAGTGACAAAACTTGAAAGGAGACTGAGAATAGAAGACTAGTAATGTATTAACTTTAATTTCTTGATTTCAATGGCTGTCCTGTTGGTTGTGTAGGAGAATGACCTTGTTTGCATGAAACGCACAGTAGAGTATTTGCAGGTGATGGGGCCCATGGCTATAGCATTCTCTCAGATAATTCAAAGAAAAGGGTTCTCCATGCTATTCTTGCAACTTTTCTAATGCTTTAAAATTATTTCAAAATAAACAAAAAGAAAAGACTTAAATTACTGTAGTGATTCAACATTGGCAATATGTATCAAGAATCTTAAAATCCATATATCTTTGGCCCAGAAATGCCAGCACAAAGGACAGAGCCTGAGAATATAATCACAAATATCTGCAAAGATTTTAGTTGAAAGTCGTTCATCCAAGTTATTCATAGGTAAAAAAATGAGAACCAACCTAAACATATTACAATAGGATTTGGGAACATAAATTATGTTACAACCATGAAATGGAATACTAATGCAACTGTTAAAGAAGATGTTTAGGAAATATTTAATGGCTTGGAAAAATATTTGTGATACATTATGAAGTGGAGAAAGCAGGTTTGAAAGCAGCATATTCAATCCATCCCATTATTGAAATAGCATAAAAATAAGCACCGTGTGTGTAGTACGTGTGTGTGCGTGTGTGTGTATGACGTGTCAAGAGCAAGTTAATCAGACTCTTTCCCATGGGCAACCCTAGGGCCCTCAATGTTCTGGTGTGCACTGTAGGTCTCCAAAGCCAGGATCAAGTCAGCTGTGTTTCCCAGATGTAATTTGACCACAGAGCCGTTTTGCTTTCAGGATTTCTGAGCCCTGTTTGGGCACATTTCTGAAAGCACCCAGAACTTTGAGGGTTCACCTTAGTTTCCTTTCACTTTAATTTTCCACTTTATCCCCAATCCTATCAAATTCTATAATGTGTCACTGTACATTGCCTCATTATTTTTGAAATAAAATGAAAAGTATAGTGTTATAAGTCAATAATCAACAACAAAGATTTTACCCTCCTGCAGGAGGTCCAGGGGACCTTGGGGAAGACTCAAGGGAAGATATGTCCCATTAAGGACAACTCTTTACCCCACCTGGACACCCTCTTTGTAGCCAAGGGCTCCCTCTGAGCTGTTGCAAGAGGAGGGGTTTGGTGGAGACCTGCTTCGCCCCCATTCACCCTCCCCCACTTCCAAACAAAGCTTCTGTGTCTTGGAAGGTTTTTGCTCAGTTGCTCAGTCAGGTCCAACTCTTTGTGACCCAATGGACTGCAGCATGCCAGAGCTTCCTGTCCTTTACCATCACACAGAGTTTGCTCAACTCATATCCATTGATTTGATGACGCCGTCCAACCATCTCATCCTCTGTCACCTCCTTCTCCTCTTGCCCTCAGTCTTTCCTGGCATCAGAGTCTTTTCCAATGAGTCAGCTGTTTACATCAGGTGGCCAAAGTATTGGAGCTTCAGCATCAGTCCTTCCAATGAATATTCAGGGATGGTTTCCTTTAGGATTGACTGGATTTATCTCCTTATTGTCCAAGGGACTCTCAAGAGTCTTTTCCAGTACCACAGTTCAAAAGTAAACATCCTCCTGCTCTCAGCCTTCTTTATGGTTCAACTCTCACATCTATACATGACAACTGAAAAAACCATCACTTTGACTATACAGACATGTCAGCGAAGTGATGTCTCTGCTTTTTAATATGCTGTCTAGGTTTGTCATAGCTTTCCTTCCAAAGTTGGGCTGCAATTTTGATTAGTTCAGCTCTAGCTTCAAGAGTTCCGAAACAGAGTTAAGACTTCTCCTTCCAGAAAGACCTCTCGATTGGAAGATCCCAAGATGGCAAGACCTCAAGGCTGAGGAATCTTAAGACTCTAAGACAGGAGGAGTGTCAGTGGCATGACACTACTCTCAGCCCTTGAATTTCTCCTGGGTATCTAACGCAGCATATGTCCCACATGAGAATTACTAGGCTATGAGAATTTACTTTAGAATTCCTACAGATTCAAACCAAAACAAGCCCATTGGGCCAAGAAGCTATACCCAATTTCTCCTGGGCCTAGAAAGGTTGACCTTGACCTTTCCTAGCAGGTTTGCTCTTCTGCTGCCCCGTGCCTAAGTTCGGCAAGTGGCCCTGGACCACCTAGTAAGGGCTGGTCCTTCTGGAGGTCAGATCTTTAAGAATGCTTTAAGAATTCTTGATTTCCCTGATGGTCCAGTGCTTAAGAATCCGCCTGCCAATACAGGGGACATGGGTTCAACCCCTGGTCCAGGAAGATCTCACAGGCTATGGGGCAATTAAGTCTGTGAGCCACAACTACAGAGCCCACGTCCTGCAACTACTGAGCCCACGTGCACTAGGGCCCGGCTTCACAATGAGAGAAGCCACTGTAATGAGAAGCCCTCTCACTGCAATGAGGAGTAGATTCTGCTCACCACAACTAGAGAAAACCCGTGCACAGAAACAAAGACCAAAATCCATACAGCACAGCCAAGAATACATGAAGTCATTAATTTAAAAATATCATGGTGTCAACAATCCCAAGATAGCATTTTGGTTTACTCAGTGATCCCTTGTTATTGCCGAAGGCGAGATCTTAATGTTTCCTCTGTTCAGTTCACTTCAGTTCAGTCACTCTTTGCGACCCCACGAATCACAGCACGCCAGGCCTCCCTGTCCATCACCAACTCCCGGAGTTCACTCAGACTCACGTCCATCGAGTCAGTGATGCCATCCAGCCATCTCATCCTCGGTCGTCCCCTTCTCCTCCTGCCCCCAATCCCTCCCAGCATCAGAGTCTTTTCCAATGAGTCAACTCTTTGCATGAGGTGGCCAAAGTACTGGAGTTTCAGCTTTAGCATCATTCCTTCCAAAGAAATCCCAGGGTTGATCTCCTTCAGAATGGACTGGTTGGATCTCCTTGCAGTCCAAGGGACTCTCAAGAGTCCTCTCCAACACCACAGCTCAAACGCATCAATTCTTCAGGGCTCAGCCTTCTTCACAGTCCAACTCTCACATCCACACATGACCACTGGAATGTTTCTCAAGTGAAGTCACCCAGTCATGTCCAACCCTTTGTGATCCCTTGGACTGTAGCCCACCAGGCTCCTCTGTCCATGGGATTCTCCAGGCAAGAACACTGGAGTGGGCTGCCATTTCCTTCAGCTTAATTGCAAGTACAACCCCCAGGACACTGATTTCCCCCCCTCCCACCCAAACTTACTCATTTTTAATTGAAGGGAAATTTCTTCACAATAGTGTGTTGGCCTCTGCCATACACCAACACAGGTATACAAGGGAAGGACACTGATTTTTGATTAACACTTACTGGACTTCCCTAGTGGCTCAGACAATAAAGAATCTACTTGCCATGTGGGAGACCCGGGTTTCATCCTTGGGTTGGGAAGATCCCCTGGAGAAGGGCATGGCAACCCACTCCAGTATTCTCACCTGGAGAATTCCCTGGATGGAGGAGCCTGGCAGGTTACAGTCCATAGGGTCACAAAGAGTCAGACTTAGCCAAGTGACTACTGATACCCCTATGTGCCAGGGATTGACCTGGCCCTTTTTTTCTATATTAACATAATCCTTACAACAACTCTATAAGAAATATACTACTCTGTTTACTCTAAATATGAGCAAATGGAACTTTAAAGGGTTAAGTGACTCTGGCTGCACAGGAGGCTTGTGAAGACTGAGTCTCTTGCCTGCAAACTCAAGGCTCTTCCTCTCCCGCCTTGGTTTCCCCCCAGAGCAGTCAAGACAAAAGTATACAGAAGGTCGGCTACCACATGAAGCCAGCTGCTATGAAGATGGGTGCGCATGGCCAATTTCAGGAAAACTGAATAGGATATAGACCTGGGGGCCTCCAAGAGAAATGTGGAAAGACCCACAGTTAGCAGTTACCAGCCAGTGATGACCCAGGGCCTAGACAGGGCCAAGACCAAGCCAGGACAAGTGAAGGGGCTGAGAGCAAGGATGGGATCCATCCTGGGTCCCAGTCCATCTCAAAGCTAAGGCCGAGGGAGATCGGCCATTCCCTGAGGCCAGAAGTCCCCATGCCGGGTGAGATGAGTAAGGGATGCCCAGAAAGGCACAAGAGCCATTGAAGGCAAACACCCACAGCTGGCAGAGGGCCTTTGGGGTGTGCAGAGTGTCCTCCTGAGGCAGGGCTGTGTTTCAGCTGATAAACAGGGAGCCGCATGACTGTTAATTAAACTGGGTTAATCACTGCCCACCAGAGGTTCTCGTCCTGAGTAGATGCCTCCCTTTTCAATTGGAGGGAACTTAACCCAGGCGGTTGTTTGAAATCCATGAACACTCCATATACTGCTGGAGACACATTTCCTAAAGAAAGGATGAGAGGTGAGCTAAACACGAGTGGTTCCCAAACATGTGCATTTTTAAACAGAAAAGGATGCCACTGGTCGTTTGACCTCAAAACTCCGCCCTTCAAGCTTGAAAACTAAAGCAGACAATGCTTTAAAAAAAGCAACGTTTTCACTTGCTAGGGCGTTTTTACAAACGAAGAGGGCATTGACTCATGGTTGGCAAAAGTTCTAAAGAGCCTGTCACTCCACCCAGTGCCCCTCCCCCACCCGGTGGCTGAGGGCGAAGTGACAGATGGCATCTGTGTCGACTTCAGCACAGCTTTTGATTCTGTTCCACGTGATTTACTCATTAAACCCAAAATAAACAGGCCTCCGCCCCACAGCTTGGAGGTGGCACGCGGGCAGCCAGCTTTGGAATTCACTTTGGAATCTTATCGGCGGCCCAGCCTCAGCTCGGGGCTCCCCAGGGTGGGATGTCATGCAGATTCAGGCGACAGGGCCCTTGTCTTCCTCTGGGCCTTGAGGGGCACCTCAGAGAGGTTCTGAGGGGTCAGCGGGGAGAGGGGAGCCAGGCTCCCCGGAAGGGCTGGCCTGGGAGACATGGTTTCCTGGGAACTGTGTAGGCGCCGGCCTGCTTCCAGTCTGAGCCTGGAAAGTGCTTTGGGATGGAGGTCAGCCCGGTCTGGAGCCCGAATCTGGAGGAACGTGGCTGTGTGGGAAGCAGACGCTGCAGGGAGCCGGGGAGACGCTGGAGAGGAAGGAACCCCGGCGACCTCATGACTCTGTTTCATTAGGTGCACAATTAAGGGGGTTGGGAGAAGTGAAGGGAGGGAGACTTTCCCACGTCCTTTTGGGATGGCCGATTTAACCAGGAATTTCTCCTCCCCCGGTTCAGGGGAGGCAGCACCCGACAGACCCAGGACCCTGCGTGGGGTCCAGGAGCAGTTGTTGGGGTTTGGTCACCGAATCGTGTCTGACTCTGAGACCCCAGGGACTGCAGCATGCCAGGCTGCCCTGTCTCTCTCCATCTCCCGGATTTTGCCCAAGTTCATGCCCACGGAATCAGTGATGCCTTCCAGCCATCTCATCCTCTGTCATCCCCTTCTCCTCCTGCTTTCAACCTTTCCCAGCATCACGGCCTTTTTCAATGAGTCAGTTCTCCGCATCAGGTGGCCAAAGTATTGGAGTTTCAGTTTCAGCATCAGTCCTTCCAATGAATACTCAGGACTGATCTCCTTTAGGATGGACTGGTTTGATCTCCTTGCAGTCCAAGGGACTCTCAAGAGTCTTCTCCAGCACCGCAGCTGCAAAACATCATTTCTTCCATGCTCTGCCTTCTTTATTGTGCACCTCTCACATCCTCACATGACTATTGGAAAGACTACAGCCTTGGCTATACAGATCATTGTCAGCAAATTGACGAGCAAAAGGAGCCCAAATTACACCCCAACCCTGTCCCCCCAACACAGAGGTCGTGATTTTAGAGAAACAAGAAGGGGCAGGGCAGACCCCAAGCAGTGGGCCTGCCCGGTCATTCATTCATTCATTCAGCCATTCATTCATTCCTCCTGTACCTCTGGTCCTGAGGAGGTCTGGGGTTAATCAGCCAAGTTTTCCTGCAGGGTCTCAAACCTACTTGCTCAGAGAGTGAGCGCAGACAGGTGAGGAAATTGACAAAGCAAGCCCAGTGGGAGACAATGACCTCGAAAGGGTCAGCAGCTCTCCAACTCTGGTTGGTGGTAGCCATGGGGAAAGAACTCAGTGTCCGCCAAGAGTCATCATCTTACAGGGAAGCCCAAAAACAAGTTTGCCTGTGAAGCCCAGGGAACGTCAGTCATTGAAAACTCCTTCCAGTTGGTGGCCCAAGCCACACCACTCCATGAGCTTGGTCTAGGCTACGTGGTCAGTTTGCAGCCCCCACCCTGCAGGTCCTGGAGTCGCCTGGCCCACCTCGGGCACAGGTTCCTGGCATCCTCCTTCATCTCAGTCTCAGACTACAGGTCACAGGTCACAGGCATCAATCCCCTGGAACACAGGATGAACGGAGGCCCACACAAGGGAAACGGGGAGGATATTCACACGATTGACCACTGAGAGGGAAGAAAAGTCTCCCCAGAGCAAGAGAAGAGTCACACGCAAGGAGAAAAATTAACCTCAGCTGAAGTTTACTGGGAAGACACACCCCTTGTTTCCAGTTCATGCAGGGCCCAGGACCCCTGCCCGTCATGCCACCCCTATTTCTCTGTATCCTGGGACAGCCCCTCCTCCTCTATCCAAATTTTATTTTAATTTTTACATTTTTATAGGAGTACAGTTGATTTACAATGTCGTGTTAGCTTCAGGTGTACAACAAAGTGATTCAGTTTTGCTTACATATGGATGCTGTTGTTGTTCAGTTGCTAAGTCATGTCTGACTCTTTTTGACCCCATGAACTACAGCATGCCAGGCCTCCCTGTCCATCACCAACTCCCGGAGCTGACTCAAGCTCATGTCCATTGAGTCAGTGATGCCATCCAGCCATCTCATCCTCTGTCGTCCCCTTCTCCGCCTGCCGTCAATCTTTCCCAGCACCAAGGTCTTTTCCAATGAGTTCATTCTTTTCATCAAGTGGCCAAAGTATTGGAGTTTCAGCTTTAGCATCAGTCCTTGCAATGATTATTCAGAACCGATTTCTCTTTAGATTGACTGGTGTGTGTGTGTATATCTATCTATCTATCTATCTATCTATATATATCTTCTTTTTCAGATTCTTTGCCCTTGTGGGTTATTACAGGATATTAAATATAGTTCCCTATGCCATACAGTCAGTCCTTGTTATTTATGTTTTATATATTGTTATTTTTCAGAAGTGTCTGACTCTTTTACAGCCCCTTGGACTGCAGCACACCAGACCTCCCTGTCTCTCACCATCTCCTGGAGTTCACCCAAATTCATGTCCATTGAATTGGTGATGCTCTCCAACCATCTCATCCTCCACCACCCTCTTCTCCTTTATATTATAGTGTATTCTTTCCAGCCTTAAATCGGAGATTTAAACTTCACCATCTGAAGCATACTGCCCCAGTTTTTTGGACCTCAAAAGAACCGACTCATTGGAGAAGACCCTGATGGTTTTCCCTGCAAGACTGAAGTGAAAGGGGAAGGGAGTGGCAGAGGATGAGACGGTTGGATGGCATCACCAGCTCAATGGACATGAGTTTGAGCAAGCTCTGGGAGATAGTGGAAGACGGGAGCCTGGCGTGCTGCAGTCCATGGGGCTGCACGGAGTGGGACACGACTGAGTGGCTGAGCAGCCAGGATCAAGACACAGGTCCTCACCTGCTCTCAGCTCCGGGGTGTTGCAGGCCCCCCTTCTCTCCTTCCTTCACTGCAGGGTCCAGGCCCTTTCATAAGCCCTCCTTGCTCCTGGGAATCCCAGCCCCTTCCTGCCTCACACTAGTCGTCCTAGAAGTCTGCGTGTGAACATCCCTTCCTAGGAAGCCTTTCCTGCCCCGTTATTACTTTCCAAGCTCGCCTTCCTTCCCTCAAGCCACTTCCCACAATTGTACCCAAACTGCAACCTGTGTGATCGGACTGTTTACCTTCCTGCTGGGCTGGGGAGGCCCTGTGAGCAGGGAGCTCCCTGCCCATTCACCACCAAAACACCAGAGCTGTTCCTAAGCACCCACTGAGGAGAATAGTTAATGCAAGGGTCACATAAAACTACTGTGCAAAAAATATCAGTGGTTTTCATTGACTTTACACTAAATCATCAGGGGTATCTTGATGCAGGCAGTGTTAGGCGTGTGGGGGCCCCATCAAGGCAGGTCTTGTCATACTGCTCTGGCACCAGACAGGTCACAGCTAGGACACTCTAGGTGGGCAATTTTTTTTTTCCTTTTTGACGATACTATTTGAAATAAAACAGGTAGACTGGAAAAGCTCTACTTTCTGGAGGAGCAACACAATTCAGTTCTTTTTATTTTCTCTTTGTAGATTTTTAAATTTTATTTGCATGCAATTTTTAAATATTACACTCCATTACAGTCTTTACAGAATATTGGCTATATTCCCCGTGTTGTATAACACATCCTTGAGCCCACCTTACACCCAGTAGTTCGTATCTCCACTCCCCCACCCTATATTGCCCCGCTCACTGGTGACCACTGGATTGCTCTCTACATTTGTGAGTCTTCCTCTTTCTTGTTATGTTCACTAGTTTGTTGTATTTTTTAGATTCCACCTATAAGTGATATCATACTGTTTGTCTTTCTCTGCCTGACTTATTGCACTTGGTATAATGGTCTCCAAGTCCATCCATATTGCTGCAAATGGCAAAATTTCGTTTTTTTTTTTTCATGGCTGAGTGGTATTCCATGTGCATATATAGATTGCATCTTCCTTATCCATTCATCTTATGACAGACGCTTAGGTTGCTTCTGTAGGTTGGCAATTGTAAATAGTGCTGGGGTTATTGGGGGTACATGTATCTTTTCGAATTAGTCTTTCTATTTGGGGTTTGTTTTTTTTTTTTCATATATACCCAGGAGTGGAATTGCTGGGTCATATGGTAGCTGTATTTTTAGTTTTTTGAGAAACCTCCATACTATTACACATAGTAGCTACACCAATTTTCATTCCCTCCAAGAGTAAACAAGCATTCTCTATCCTGCACATCCTCACCAGCATTTATTATCTATACTCCCTTTGCTGATAGCCATTCTGACAAGTTGAGATAATGCCTCATTATAGTTCTAATCTGTAAGGCACTGTTGTTATTTCCTCTAAGGTGTCTTGGCCCCTGGTTCTCTTTACCCTCACACTCTGTCTGGCCCACAGTCTGTATTCCCTGGAGAATTCTGTGGCAGGCAAGCTTCGGGTGAGGAGCCGAGGGGCCTAGGCAGGACGTGCCAGCCTGTGCAGTGGCTGCACCCAGAGCCCTCGAGACCCTGGAGGACCACAAGGGCCCCCTTGTCCTTCAGCTCCCTGAGCAAAGCAGGAGGAGGGGCAGCTGACCTCTCCCTGAGAGACCTGTCCAGGTGCTTCCCGGTCTTAAGCTTCTGTGATTTTCAAATATCTTGGGCTCAATGGTCAGGACTCCAAAGAGGGATCGGGGGTGGGTAGGAATGCTCACAGCCCCACCGCCAGGATCAAGGAAGGTCTGGGAATCAAAGAGTAAATAGCCGAGTAAGGGAAAAGGCCTGGGAGGCTGGGAGGACCTGCTGGGACCCTGGTTAAGAGGAAACGAGGCCCAGGGAAATTATTTAATGCCAGCATTTCCTAGGCATGACAGTTTGCTTCTTTGAAAGCACCCCAACCCTGCCGCCCCGGGCCAAATCCCTGGCATCGTTCTGCATCATAAAGCGGGGAGGGGGCTTTCAGGGGCATCTGCTCTGCTCACAATGACCCTCCGAGGCCTGTCCCCCTCCAGCCCTGTCTCTCGAGCTGGGATTTGGGGATTGACATTTGGAAAGGCAGACTCAAGAATCTAACCCCCAGTGCAGGAGAGGTGACCGGGGCTGCATGAACCCCAGGTCCCCACTGGGCTCCCCTTGCTGGTGGCCTGGAAAGTGTTAGTCACTCAGTTGTATCCGACTCCGACTTTTTGCAACACCTTGGACTGTAGTCCCCCAGGCTCCTCTGTCTGTGGAATTCTCCAGGCAAGTCTACTGGAGTGGATAGCCATTTCCTTCCCCAGGGGATCTTCCCAACCCAGGGATCAAACCCAAGTCTCCTGCATTGCAGGCAGATTCTTTACCCACTGAGCAGGGCCCCAGAACGTCCATTCCAGCAGTGCCCACCAGAGTGGCCTGGGCATGTCACCATCCTCCCTAAGCTGCAATTTTCCTGGAAGGAGAATAAGGAGGCCAGTCTTCCACTATAAAACCACAATGCTTCCCACCATCAGACCAGATGAGGCCAGGTAGCAGCACAGTTCCCAGTTGTAGACATAGGTTAAAAAAGCACTAATACCCTCCTCTCTCAATGGGCTGATGCTCTATGCTTTGAGCTTAGAAGACTATCAGCCAACTTGACTTCAAGATTGCAAAACAGTGTGGAAATAATCAATGATCTTCCTTTTTCATGACACAATAGGTTTCTTAGAAGCAAATTAAGTAATTTCTTTTCACATTTGAAGAAACTGAAAGGAATCTTTGGTATTGGGCTGATGATACTAAAGACCCAAAGAAAAGATGAGGTTGAAAAGGCCAAAAACAACAAATAAAAACAGCAGTGAGAAAAAGATGGATTGATAGCTACTGAGGTCCCTGTGAGAGCCCAGGCCTGGAATGTGACCAGCCAGGTGAAGGGGTCCGCAGATAATGAGGTCCTAACTTCAAGGTGAACCCAAAAGGCCCTCCAAGGTCAGGCACACACTCAGGGTCCTCCTGGGGTGCCAGTTGCTTTTGTGGATTCCCTGGAAATAGTACAGTTAGAGAACTCCAAGCAAGGAGCATCTGAAACCAATTATAGACTCTGCCAGTTATTTAGGACTTGTGATGCCTCATCCAGCACATTCCTTCCTAAGTCTGTAGGCACCAAGGGTCTGGGTGGCACATTTCAGCTGGCCACACCCCAGGACCTCCTATATCAGGTAAAATAAGAACACGTCAGGGATGAAGACACTCTCCAGTTAAGCTCTATTTGCAGCAACAGTCCTTTGAAGGAAGCAGCTGCTCTGGCCTTTCAGCCAACAGAGATGTTATTTACTGCAAAGCCACGGCAGCACACTGAGATGTGAGTTAATGTTTGTCTCAGAACAGAGGAAACACGCAGAAGCAGTTGGGACTTTCTTGTTCCAGCTGAATTTCACTTCACTAGAACACCCTTCGTTACGGTTGGTGCAAGAAGACAGCAACAAGGGTTCAGCACGCCCGGGGACCCTGGAATCAGCCCTACCATAGAGAAAGCGGGTTCCGCCCCTTCCCTTCACGGTCCTTCATCTAGAAAAGCAAGGACCTCTCTTTGACTCCAGTTTCTCAGATGGATACTGACCCGTTCTGCCAGCACAGCCCTCCTCCTGGATGACTCCCTTCTTCTGGCCAGACTTCTTTCTTCATCTTTACTTATTTCCTCATTTTCGGCTGTGCTGGATTTTCACTGAGGTGAGGGCTTTTCTCTAGTTGCAGCAAGCGGTGGCGTCTCTCTAGTTGCGGTGCTCAGGCCTCTCATTTTGGTGGCTTCTCTTTTTGCAGAGCACGGGTTCTAGAACACAGGCTCAGCAGTTGTGGTTCTTGGGCTTACTCGTCCCTCGGCACGTGGGATCTTCCCAGATCAGGGATCGAACCTGTGTCCTACACTGGCAGGCAGATTCTTCACCACTGGGCCACCAGGGAAGCCCCCTTTCCTTCATTTTATGCATCAACTTTCTTTCCATTGTATCTTTGGAGAGACAGGTTTCTGCCTTGCTTCGTCTTTATGTATTTCCAAGAAACAAGACTGAAACCTGCCTTTCCCTTTTATAACCCAAAGGACACTCTCACTATTTGACATTCTTTGTCCCCTAAGAATAATTTAGGAGAGCCCAACGCAGCTGATCTTAACAAAAGAAGCAGGAAAACAATGTTCGAAACAAATGCACATCAATCGTCTCCAACAAAGGAGCAGACTGTGGTCCGGAGGTCTTTCAGGATGGCCACCCATCTCACTGGCCTGAGGAGCTGGCAGGATCGGACACGCAGAGCTCAGTCTTGATGGCGAGAGCTGCCACTGGAATAACCCAGAGCCCCTGAATGGCTCAGCAGGTAAAAAATCCTCCCACAATGCCGGAGACCTTGGTTCGATCCCTGGGTTGGGAAATTCCCTGGAGGAGAGCATGGCAACCCATTCCAGTATCCTTGGCTGGAGAATTCCATGGACAGAGGAGCCTGGGGGTGGGGGTAGGGGCTACAGTCCCTGGGATCGCAAACAGTCAGACGGGACTGAGCGGCTTTCACTTTCCCTCAAGCTGGGACCTGCCTGGATTCGAAGCTTTGCGTGTGAGTCAGGACCCTGATGCATGGTTTGCTTTGGCCCAGCAACACTTACCTGCAAGATTGTGCAATTCACTCACAGGACACAGGTACACTGGTGCAAACTAAACAGGTGATGCCAACCAGTCAGAAAGAGCAATCTTTCCCCTTTTCCATTTAGAGCCAGGACTGTTAGGGTCCTGAGTATCCTGGCCTTTAAGGCACGCAGAGATGCTACCTGCTATGCATAATTGCTTTACGGAGGGTATGATGTGGAGGAGTTACTAAAATGTATTGATTTAGAAAGACGCAAACTCCTGATAGTGGTAAAGAACCTGCCTGCCAACGCAGGAGACATGAGCAACACAGGTTCGATCCCTGGGTCAGGAAGAGCCCGTGGAGGAGGGCGTGGCAACCTGCTCCAGTATTCTTACTTAAAGAATCCCCATGGACAGAGTAGCCGGGCAGGCTACAGTCCATAGGGTCGCAAAGAGTAGGACATGACTGAAGCAACTTAGTACCCACACACGCAAACTCCTGATCATAATTTTGTGAATTTTGCACTTCACTTTTAGATCCAAAATAAAGTAATCTTGGGGTATATACTTCCAATAATCAGCTCCTAACAGTTCCCCTTTCCAGTGACACTGTGTCCTGAGCAGGAGCATCATCCCACAAGCTCAGGGGAACTTGCCCCTCCCTTCTGGGCTCTCCTCAGCACCACACTCTCTGCCAACAGCCTTTCTTGTTAGCTGGAACTTGTTAGTTAGCAGTTGTTAGCTCCACGGTAATTAACCTCCTCCAGGGCATCTTAGATGGCCACCAAATGTCAAGAAACTCTAACCTTGTGCTTTTTTTTTTAAGTCATTTTGGTATTTTAGGAGGGCTTCCCTAATGGTTCAGTGGTAAAGAATCTGCCTGCCGACGCAGGAGACATGGCTTTGATCTCTGGATCAGGAAGATCCTCGAAGGAGGAAATGGCAACCCACTCCAGTATTCTGGCCTGGAGAATCTCATGGATGGAGGAGCCTGGTAGGCTACAGTCCACAGGGTTGCAAAGAGTCGAACAGGACTGAATGACTTTACTTTTACTTTACTTACTTTACTCTGCATATGTTAAATAAGCAGGGTGACAATATACAGCTTTGACGGACTCCTTTTCCTATTTGGAACCAGTCTGTTGTTCCATGTCCAGTTCTAACCGTTGCTTCCTGACCTGCATATAGGTTTCTCAAGAAGCAGGTCAGGTGGTCTGGTATGCCCATCTCTCTCAGAATTTTCCTCAGTTTATTGTGATCCACACAGTCAAAGGCTTTGGCATAGTCAATAAAGCAGAAATAGATGTTTTTCTGGAACTCTCTTGCTTTTTCCATGATCCAGTGGATGTTGGCAGTTTGATCTCTGGTTCCTCTGCCTTTTCTAAAACCAGCTTGAACATCTGGAAGTTCCCGGTCCACGTACTGCTGAAGCCTGGCTTAGAGAATTTTAAGCATTACTTTACTACCGTGTGAGATGAGTGCAATTGTGCGGTAGTTTGAGCATTCTTTGGCATTGCCTTTCTTTGGGATTGGAATGAAACCTGACCTTTTCCAGTCCTGTGGCCACTGCTGAGTTTTGCAAATTTGCTGGCATATTGAGTGCAACACTTTCACAGCATCATCTTTCAAGATTTGAAATAGTTCAACTGGAATTCTATCACCTCCACTAGCTTTATTTTAGTGATGCTTCCTAAGGCCCACTTGATTTCATATTCCAGGATGTCTGACTCTAGGTGAGTGATCACACCATCATGATTATCTTGGTCATGAAGATCTTTTTGTACAGTACTTCTGTGTATTCTTGCCACCTCTTCTTAATATCTTCTGCTTCTGTTAGGTCCATACCATTTCTGTCCTTTATTGAGCCCATCTTTGCATGAAATGTTCCCTTGGTATCTCTAATTTTCTTGAAGAGCTCTCTAGTCTTTCCCATTCTGTTATTTTCCTTTATTTCTTTGCATTGATCACTGGGGAAGGCTTTCTTATCTCTCCTTGCTATTCTTTGGAATTCTGCATTCAGATGCTTATATCTTTCCTTTTTTTCCTTTGCTTTTTGCTTCTCTTCTTTTCACAGCTATTCGTAAGGCCTCCTCAGACAGCCATTTTACTTTTTTGCATTTCTTTTTCTTGGGGATGGTCTTGATTCCTGTGTCCTGTACAATGTCACAAACCTCAGTCCATAATCAGGCACTCTGTCTATCAGATCTAGTCCCTTAAATCTATTACTCATTTCCACTGTATAGTCATAAGGGATTTGGTTTAGGTCATACCTGAATGGTCTAGTGGTTTTCCCCACTTTCTTCAATTGAAGTCTGAATTTGGCAATAAGCAGTTCATGATCTGAGACACAGTCAGCCTGGTCTTGTTTTTGTTGACTGTATAGAGCTTTTCCATCTTTGCTGCAAAGAATATAATCAATCTGATTTCGGTGTTGACCATTTGGCGATGTCCATGTATAGAGTCTTCTCTTGTGTTGTTGGAAGAGGATGTTTGCTATGACCAGTGTGTTCTCTTGGCGGAACTCTATTAGCCTTTGCCCTGCTTCATTCTGTATTCCAAGGCCAAATTTGCCTGTTTCTATAGGTGTTTCTTGACTTCCTACTTTTGCATTCCAGTCCCCTATCACAAAAAGGACATCTTTTGGGGGTGTTAGTTCTAGAAGGTCTTATAGGTCTTCATAGAACCATTCAACTTCAGCTTCTTCAGCGTTACTGGTTGGGGCATAGACTTGGATTACCATGATACTGAATGGTTTGCCTTGGAAATGAACAGAGATCATTCTGTCATTTTTGAGATGGCATCTAAGAACTGCATTTCAGACTCTTTTTGTTGACTCTAACAGCTACTCCATTTCTCCTAAGGGATTCCTGCCCGCAGTAGTAGATATAATGGTCATCTGAATTAAATTCACCCATTCCAGTCCATCTTAGTTCACTGATTCCTAGAATGTCGACGTTCACTCTTGCCATCTCCTGTTTGACCACTTCCAATTTACCTTGATTCATGGACCTGACATTCCAGGTTCCTATGCAATACTGCTCTTTACAGCATCGGACCTTGCTTCCATCACCAGTCACATCCAGAGCTGGGTGTTGTTTTTGCTCTGGCGCTGTCTCTTCATTCTTTCTGGAGTTATTTCTCCACTGATCTCCAGTAGCATATTGGGCACCTACTGACCTGGGGAGTTCATCTTTCAGTGTCCTATCTTTTTGCCTTTTCATAGTGTCCATGGGGTTCTCGAGGCAAGAATACTGAAGTGGTTTGCCATTCCCTTCTCCAGTGGACCACATTCTGTCAGACCTCTCCACCATGACCCGTCTGGGTGGCCCCACATAACATGGCTTAGTTTCATTAAGTTAGACAAGGCTGTGCTCCATGTGATCAGATTGGCTAGTTGTCTGTGACTGTGGTTTCAGTGTGTCTGCCCTCTGATGCCCTCTCTCAGTGGGTTTCTCTTGTCTTGGACATGGGGTATCTCTTCATGGCTGCTCCAGCAAACCTCAACTGCTGTTCCTTACGTTGGACATGGGGTAGATCCTCTTGACCACCGCCCCTGACCTTGGACGTGGGGTAGCTCCTCTCGGCCTCTCCTGCGCCATCGCAGCCGCTGCGCTCTTCCTAAGAATCGGTTCTTAGGAAGATAATTTATAAAGTTTTATAAGCCTGTCTTAGAAACAAGTAGAAGGAAAGTCACAAAGAGCTAATAGCAATAGAAATTTGCACTAATGTATTTCTTTAAATCCTCTACAACCTTTGAAGATGTTATCCGGTGACCTGAGAATGATACTTGCAGATAATCCTGAAACAACAAATGTCTATGCCCTGAACTGAAGCATATGTTGACTTACCCCTTTGGTGATAATATCTATGAATTCTGTAAATCATTCACATTCTTATAGCTATTATGTTGTAATAGACCACCCAGCTTGATGAATACAAGGTTTTAGCTGGAGGGAAAAAAACAATTGTGGTTGGAGGCTAAATTCCATTCCAGAAGCTCAGAGCTGAGGACCGTCTTCTCGAGCAGGGTGGGTACTTACCGGTGGGGGAGGGAGAGTCTTGGACAGCAGTAGGTCTTATGCATCCAGGCACCCTTGGCAATGACACCAGTAGCTTCCCCATCCCCCAGGCTTGTGTGAATGCTCCATTCATCCCTATTCTTCCAGGCAATTGGCCAAAGTTCATTGCCGAGTAGGAATCTGGGGCAAACACCAAAGGAATACACTTAAAGCAAATAACTCAGAAAAAAATCAACAAGCTGCATCTTTCTGCAATTGCACTGTTTTTCTTTTTTTCCCCCAGAATGAAGGGGTTTCCCCACTTCTGCATCTTTGACCATATTGTGTTTTGTTCTACTGTTTCTGGCACAGACAGAGGAATCCAGGGTCTCATTAACTCACTGATGAACGCACGAGGCCCCTCTCCTTTGTCTCCCAGCCAAGGGGGCTGGTCTGAGGGCTCGGGTGCTGATTCGAGCCTCTGCCACAGCCATTCTGTCCCGGAGATGGTCAGCAACTTCATATTTGTGGTCGAAAGGAAGCGCTTAAGAAACGTCTGTTGCTAATGAAGTGCAGCTGACACACAGAAGCATTTGTGCATGGGAAGGACCCGTGGTTTTTTCAAAGCATTTTTGAAATGTGAAAACATGGCAAGTATTAGGTGCTTTCTGGGACAATGTGGGGAGCGAATCTGGTAGCCTGGCATTCTTTCACGTAGCTGAGGAGGTCAAGGAACAGTAATTTAGTAATCTGAAACAAATTAAAAACCAGAGCTGCAGAGGGCAAGAAACAATGAGAGAATCCTCAGCTCAGGACTTTGGCCAAAAAAAAAATCTGCATTTTAAAACCATGACAGAAATGAGAAGGGGCAGGAATGATGACCCAACAGGCAGGGACAGAGTCGCAAACTGGGAACCCAGATCGAAGCTCGGTTTTCCCGTCTTTACCCATGAACTTGGGTCTTTATAGTTGAATAGAGCTTTTGAAGAACTGGGTGTGTGTCCCCCAGCAAAGCTGGGATGAGGATAAATGTCCTCCTTTCTGTTGATGACACAGTTTTATTACCATGAACTAAGAATGACCTCGAAAGATCCAACCGCGACCAGGAAGAACTTCTCAAGTTGAATTACTCCAGAACCTAAGGTCACTCACTGTCTTTGCAGACACTCTTTAAAACCCAATTATCATCACTCAGTAAGTTCACAGGCAATTCAACGTGTCCAGGTCAGTCACCCCCGTGAGTTCCCGACATCCTCAGCTGTTTCAGCACATGGAAAAGAAAGGATCTCCAAGCTCTCCTGGGCCTTCCAAAGTCAAGGAGTGGGTTACACTCTCTCTGAAGACATTTCAGGCCTTCACAGTCTCTGCTGTTCAGTAGCTCAGTCGGTCCCGTCAGGCGAGTGTATGCTCCTCGGTTCTCTCTCGTCACAGCAGAGATTTGGAGCAGCAGACATTAAAGCCCTCTGCACGTCACAGCTTTCAGGTCTTGGACAAACCGTGTTATAGCTCTTAGGCAAATCAGTGTTACAGCTCTATTTTATTTAGAAGATGGGAGAATCCATCCTCGAAGTGTGAGGGCATGCCGACCCAAAGACGTGAAGAGAAGAGAGTGGAGGGGCACACCAGCACGCAGGAGAGAGAGAGAGAGCGAGAGAGCGAGAGAGCGAGAGAGAGATCCAGAGAGAGCGAGAGAGAGAGATCGAGAGAGAGAGAGAGAGAGAGTGAGAGAGAGTAAGAGAGAGAGAGAGAGATCGAGAGAGAGCGAGCGAGAGAGAGAGAGAGCGAGAGAGAGTGAGAGAGAGCGAGAGAGAGAGATCGAGAGAGAGCGAGAGAGAGAGAGAGAGTTCAAGAGAGAGCAGGAGAGAGCGAGAGTGAGAGAGAGTGACAGAGAGAGCCAGAGCGAGAGATCGAGAGAGAGAGATCGAGAGAGAGCAAGAGAGAGCGAGAGAGAGCGAGAGAGAGAGAAAGTTTGAGAGAGAGCGAGAGTGAGAGAGATCGAGAGAGAGCAAGAGAGAGAGAGAGACAGAGAGAGGGAGAGACAGAGAGAGGGAGAGACAGAGAGAGAGAGTGAGAGAGAGACAGAGAGAGCGAGAGAGAGAGACAGAGCGAAAGAGAGCCAGAGAGAGTGAGGAGAAGAGAGCGTGAAGAGAACACTTTGGCTCCTCTTTTTATACGTTTTCCCCTCGCCCTGGACTCCTGTCTCCTATTCTGACTACTCTTTGCGGCCCCATGGGCTGCAGTAACACCAGCCTTCCCTGTCCTTCCCTGTCTCTCTAGTTTGCTCCAACTCATGTCCATTGAGTCTGCGATGCCATCAAACCATCTCATTCTCTGTCTGAGCTCTTATTAAAGACCAGACCTAAAGTTAGAGCAATTCCAAAGATGAGGAAAATCTTAGATTCTGCCTGGCACTGCCTTCCGCAGCTTGTGGACAGCAACCTCCTTCTCAGAGTTGGGAGGAGGGGATCAGTCCTATTCCCGCCCCCACCCCCCACTCCCACCCCAGACCCTTGGATTCCCAAGGGCCTGGGCCTGCTGTCCACCGTCCACGTGGAGCTGCACATCTCTGACGCAAGCAAGTCCAGCCAAACGGGAGGATGTCTTGGATTGGACCCATGTTTTCCTTCCTTTCTCCTGCTCCTCTCCCATTCTGCCTTTGCATTCAGTTGAATACCTTTATTCTTAGATTAGAAAAATCTTTGCATTGACTTAGAGTATCATAGGTTACATACTTGGACCACATAAATCTCACCTCGTCCAGAATCCTATTTACTCAGTTAACTTCTTACTGTGCTCTGGCCTTTTATCAAGGTTTACACTAAGAAAAAATTCATAAGAAAACAGCTCTTGGGTTTCTTATAAAAACATTGTTTACACCTCCTCTCATTATGTTATCTCATGTTTTCTCACAGTTGAAGTCCAGGTCAATTTTTATTTTAATAACTCACAGACAGGAAACCTTTAGTCAACCCCGAGGAATTGAAATGCTTCCTATTTTCTGAGCATGGAAACCATGACGTAACTTTTCCCCATTTTTCCCTCTCTCTTCTGGGATGCTCAAAACTAATTTAATGTTTATTTCAACTGTATTGCCCATTCTCCTGTACCTGTTTTCTTCTTCCTCTTTCTGGTTCCTACCCTCTATTTTGCTGTGCAGTGAATTTGGGGGAGGGGACACAGGCCCTATATCATACCCAGTCTTTTTTGAAAACAGATAATGCATCTTTTAAAAAAATTTATAGAAATATAATTGATTTAAAATGTTGCATTAGTTTCAAGTGTGAAGCAAAGTGATTCAGTTTTACATCTATATTTGTACTTTTTCATGTTCTTGTCCATTATAATTTATTATAAGAGGCTGAGCTTTGTTCCCTATGCTATATAGCAAGTCCGTGTTGGTTGCCTATTTTATATACATATAAAATACATATATTTTAACCTGAAACTCCTAACTCATCCTTCCCAACTCTTCCATCTTTGGTAGCCATAAATTTGTTTTCTCTGTCTGTTAGTCCATTTCCGTTTTGTAAATAAGTCCATCTGCATCATGTTTTTAAATTCCACAAATAAGTGATACCATGATATCATGATATTTTTCTTTCTCTTTTACTTCACTTAGTAGGATACTCTCTAGGTCCATCCATGTTACTTTAAATGGCGTTATTTCGTTCTTTATTTACGACTGACTAGTATTCCACTGTGTATGTATACCATATCTTCTTTATCAGTGTGTCAACTTCTTTATCTGTCAATGGACAGTAGGTTGCTTCCCTGTCTTGACTATTGTAAATAGTGCTGCTATGAACATAGGAGTGCATGTATCATTTTTAATTACAGTTTTCATCTTTTCCGGGTGTATTCCCAGGAGTGGGATTACTGGATCATATGGAGACTTTATGAACCTCCGTACTGTTCTCCATGGTGGCTGTATAGTTTTTGCATCTTTAAAGTATCCATTCACAGAAGCTTGGATGTATGCACCTAGTGGTGAGAAAGGGCCATGTGGGTTGGAGGAGGAGACCCCATTCAGGCCTTTCCTCTGGGGCATTTGCTGTCAGCTCAACCAAAGGAAAAGAGCTCTACTGTCGTAACTGTTCACTTTTTTCATTACGTATGCCCGAAGCATAGCCAAGATCATTTTTGTTCCTTGAGCTAAATTCATGCTGGAGCTCATGAGTGTATGTGCGCTTCCAGAGCCTCCTGAGTCAGTGACCCAGGCTGCTCCTGGCCGCAGCGATTCCTGCGTACACTCCATGCAAGCTGCGCCTCCTCTCCCAGGGGTTTGCAGACCTTCAGATGGACGGACAGGCCTCTGCAGGGGCTTCCTGGCAACAACACTCACTCAAACGCCATGACCAGGACTTGCCTGCAGTAGAAGACCAGGCTTTGGAGGCACATTGCTATTCTTCTGTGAGATACTGATTTTTTTTTACCCTTAAAATATTACTGTTCACAAATTCCATCAAAGCAATTGCATTCTTAGCAGATTATGGAATGTCTTGGATGTGAATATATTTGTTGAAAGTCTTTTTCAAAGAAAATTCAGGGGAAAAATGGAATCAGTTCCTAAAATAACCTCTACTAAGATTCCAGGAAGCCATGGATGAAGAGTCATCTAGGAAGTGGGGGGTGTGGGGGTGGGAGGCAGGTGGAGGAAACAGAAAGCCTTACCATGAGCAGAAAACCACCCTGTAGCGTCAGAAATGCATCCTGCAGCCCAGGCCCTCTTCATCTCGGAGAGAGAGGTCCACAGGAAGGGGCCACGGTGCATAGTTTTGATGGTACAATAAATCCAATCAAACGCCACCACCAAGAGACTTGTTAAACAAAACGACTTGGGAAAGTAAAAAGGCAAAAGCATCTATCAGTCATGAAGCAAAATGAAAACAGGGGTGGATACAATCATGTAGAAGGCATTACTTGGTCATTTTATGCTAATTAAATATAAATTCCAAGATGGAGACACCACAGGCATACACCTTCACTTCTCATGACTAGCACTGACTTATAGAAACACAGCTGATATAAGAAAAGCTAACCCACCGTTTTCATTTGTCAAAAGGCAAGAAAAAAAGCAGTATGCACTCACTTGGAGGATAAAGCCCCCTCCACGTGGGGCAAGAGGCCTGAAGGGGTCCTGAGGGGGGCAGACTTCCCTGCTTCATCCCCCCGGCCAGGCAAGGGCTGTGAGGTGGGTACACATTTCTGTACTGGGGGTAGGGTGACTTTGAAAACAGAATTGCAGTTCTGTAGGGGAAGAGTCAGTGCTCTGGAAAGTTCTATTTTCCTGGTGGGTAAGTGAAGATAATGTGCCTCAAGAGTTAAGTTCTAAAGGACCCTCTTGGGCCCTGGCCATCCCTAGAGCTAACCTACCTCCCTCCTCTCACCGTGGGGAGGGGGTCTCACCCATTTACCTACCTTGCAGGGGTTCACTGAATGGGAGTCTCAGGGGGAGGGAAGTCAGGCCCAGGGAACACCTCCCATGGGAGAGTCTTGGGCTGGGGGTGGTGAGGGTGGGTGGGCTCAGGGTGCCATCATGGCAGGAGAGCAGTTTCAGAATTTGTGTCCAGCTAAAAGGATTTCATATCTTCCTACAGACCAGTGTGTACAGACCGAGTTCTCTTTTTGGTCTTCGCTTTCCAAATACCTGACTTACCTCAAAGTGACACTGTACAGGAGACAGGGATCAAGACCATCCCCATGGAAAAGAAATGCAAGAAAGCAAAATGGCTGTCTGGGGAGGGCTTACAAATAGCTGTGAAAAGAAGAGAAGTGAAAAGCAAAGGAGAAAAGGAAAGAAACAAGCATCTCAATGCAGAATTCCAAAGAATAGCAAGAAGAGATAAGAAAGCCTTCTTCAGTGATCAATGCAAAGAAATAGAGGCAAACAACAGAATGGGAAAGACTAGAGATCTCTTCAAGAAAATTAGAGATACCAAGGGAACATTTCATGCAAAGATGGGCTCCATAAAGGACAGAAATGATATGGACCTAACAGAAGCAGAAGATATTAAGAAGAGGTAGCAAGAATACACAGAAGTACTGTACAAAAAAGATCTTCACACCTGGGTAATCACAATGGTGTGATCACTCGTCTAGAGCCAGACATCCTGGAATGTGAAATCAAGTAGGCCTTAGAAAGCATCACTACCAACAAAGCTAGTGGAGGTGATGGAATTCCAGTTGAGCTGTTTCAAATCCTGAAAGATGATGCTGTGAAAGTGCTGTACTCAAGATGCCAGCAAATTTGGAAAACTCAGCAGTGGCCACAGGACTGGAAAATGTCAGTTTTCATTCCAATCCCAAAGGAAGGCAATGCAAAAGAATGCTCAAACTACCACACAATTGCACCTATCTCACACGCTAGTAAAGTAATGCTCCAAATTCTCCAAGCCAGGCTTCAGCAATACATGAACCATGAACTTCCTGATGTTCAAGCTGGTTTTAGAAAAGGCAGAGGAACCAGAAATCAAATTGCCAACATCTGCTGGATCATGGAAAAAGCAAGAGAGTTCCAGAAAAACATCTATTTCTGCTTTATTGACTATGCCAAAGCCTTTGACTGTGTGGATCACAATAAACTGTGGAAAATTCTGAAAGAGATGGGCATTCCAGACCACCTGACCTGCCTCTTGAGAAATCTGTATGCAGGTCAGGAATCAACAGTTAGAACTGGACATGGAACAACAGACTGGTTCCAAATAGGAAAAGGAGGACGTCAAGGCTGTATATTGGCACCCTGCTTATTGAACTTCTATGCAGAGTACATCATAAAAAATGCTGGACTGGAAGAAGCACAAGCTGGAATCAAGATTGCCAGGAGAAATATCAATAACCTCAGATATGCAGATGACACCACCCTTATGGCAGAAACTGAAGAGGAACTAAAAAGCCTCTGATGAAAGTGAAAGAGGAGAGTGAAAAAGTTGGCTTAAAGCTCAACATTCAGAAAACGAAGATCATGGCATCCAGTCCCATCACTTCATGGGAAATAGATGGGGAAACAGTGGAAACAATGGCTGACTTTATTTTTCTGGGCTCCAAAATCACTGCAGATGGTGATTGCAGCCATGAAATTAAAAGACGCTTACTCCTTGGAAGGAAAATTATGACCAACCTAGATAGCATATTGAAAAGCAGAGATATTATTTTGCCGACTAAGGTCCGTCTAGTCAAGGCTATGGTTTTTCCAGTAGTCAGGTATGGATGTGAGAGTTGGACTGTGAAGAAGGCTGAGCCCTGAAGAATTGATGCTTTTGAACTGTGGTGTTGGAGAAGACTCTTGAGAGTCCCTTGAACTGCAAGGAGATCCAACCAGTCCATTCTGAAGGAGATCAGCCCTGGGACTTCTTTGGAAGGAATGATGCTGAAGCTGAAACTCCAGTACTTTGGCCACCTCATGCGAAGAGTTGACTCACTGGAAAAGACTCTGATGCTGGGAGAGATTGAGGGCAGGAGAAGGGGACGACTGAGGATGAGATGGCTGGATGGCATCACTGACTCAATGGATGTGAGTCTGAATGAAGTCCAGGAGTTGGTGATGGACAGGGAGGCCTGGTGTGCTGCGATTCATGGGGTCGCAAAGAGTTGGACATGACTGAGCGACTGAACTGAACTGAACCTCAAAGTGATTTTATAAGAAAAGGAGCAAAGAGAGCATGGTAATACACTTAATGAAAAATTAAAATAATAATAATAATAATGACGTTTGGAATGTGTTAGTTGCTCAGTCGTGTCCCACTCTTTGCAACTCCATGGACTGTAGCCCACCAGTCTCCTCTGTCCGTGGGATTCTCCAGGCAAGAATACTGGAGTGGGTTGCCATTTCCTTCTCCAGGGAATCTTCCTGACCCAGGGATCGAATCCATGTCTCATCTGTCTCCTACATTGGCAGGCGGGTTCTTTAACACTGAGCCAGGGTTACGAGCTAAAAGAAATTGTTTTCCTACCTAACTGACTGAAGCTAGCTGACAGAGTGTGCCCAGACCAGTTTGGAGAAGAGGGGAGGTGTTAGTCGCTCAGCCGTGTCTTACTCTTTGCGGCTCCATGGGCTGTGGCCCACCAGGCCTCTCTGTCCGTGGGATTCTCCAGGCAAGAATACTGGAGTGGGTTGCCATTCCCTTCTCCAGGGGATCTTCCCCACCCAGGGATTGAGCCCAGGTCTCCTGCATTGCAGGTAGACGCTTTACCATCTGAGCCACCAGGGAAGCCCATAATAATAATAATCGAGGTCAAATCTACTAAACCCTAAATCCCTCCAATGGCTTCCCACCTCTTTCAGTAAAAGTCAGAGTCCTTCTGGAGTCTGCCAGCTCCTCAGTCACCAGCTCAGCCTTTCCTGCATCTCTTCCCCACGCCGTCCCCTCTGGGTACTGGTCTGTGCCCTTCCTTCTGCCTGGAAGGCTTTCCCTGGAGACCTTCCCATGGATCCTGGCCTGGCTTCCTCGCCCGTGGCTGCCATGTCTGAAATCACACGCTTCCCCAAAACATGCACACAACACAGTGATATTCTTCCTTCTCACGTCCTCTAGTCCTCTCCTTAGCATTCAGCACCATTCAACACTTTACACTCCTTAGTTATTAGTTTTGCTGATTGTTTTTATCCCCAGCCCTGCTGGAAGACAAGCTCCATGAAGAAGGGATGCTGCCTGGCTCCTCTCACCTTCTCCCCACCACTGAATTCCCAGCAGCCTAGAGCAGTGCTCAGGCTTCTTTGGTGGCTGAGACAGGAAAGAGCCCGCCTGCAATACAGGAGACCTGGTTCAGTTCCTGGGTTGGGAAGGTCTCCTGGAGAATGGAGTTCTCAGCACATGGCTTGCCTGCGTGCGTGCATGCTAAGTCCCCTCATTCATGTCCAACTCTTTGCGACCCAATGGCAACACTCAAAAACTGCATCTTGAATGAAAGAAGACACGTACTGCAGACCGCAGATTCATGGGTGCATCCTTGTTACCATCACAACCAGCCACTCAGAGCTCTGTTTTCTTTAGTTCTTGGCCGCTGAATATTCTTGGCACAGAGAGACCTGATTTTAGAATGGAGACACGGTGCCTGAGAGTCAGAGAGAGCTTGTTTCTCATGATCTCATTGACCCAGCCCTGTGACACTCAGGTAAGTCCCTCAAACTTCCCTGAACTGTTCCTCCCTCAACTGTAAATAACTATTATAAAAAGAACAGTTATCACTTCTGAGCACTTACTAATACATCAGACTCTGTGCTAATAACCTTCTGAGGTTCCCGAGGAAGCTCAGGTGAATATTGTTATTATGCTGAGCGCTACATAAGGAAATGAGCTCTCAGAGGCGGTAAGTCCTTTACCCAAAGCCACAGCAAAGCTCGGTTCAAGCCCAGAGCATCGTATTCCAGTGTCCAGCAGAAGTCATTGCAGTTTTGCATTGTTGAACTGTGCCATTTGATACTGGAATATGGTCTTAAATAAACGTGGTTATGTTATACATAATTTTAAATATACATTTCTAGCTTTATTTATTTATTTGTTTTGCTAATGACTTATTACTTGCTATTTATTTCATAAGTCTTTTTGACTATGGAAATGATGTTAGACAAAAAGCAAATTCAAGCAGTTTTCTTCTTTGAGTTCAAAATTGGTCATAAAGCAGTGGAGACCATGCGTAACATCAACAACACATTTGGCCCAGAAACTGCTAACAAATGTACAGTGAGTGGTGGTTCAAGGAGTTCTGCAAAGCGGACGAGGGCCTTGAGCATGAGGAGCATAGCGGCTGGCCTTTGGAGGTTGACAGTGACCAGCTGGGAGCAATGATGAAGCTCATCCTCTTACAACTGCATGAGTGCTGTGCTGCGTGAATCACTCATCCATGTCTGATTCTGTGCAACCCCGTGGACTGTAGCCCTCCAGGCTCCTCTGTCCATGGGGATCCTCCAGGCAAGAATACTGGAGTGGTTTGCCATGCCCTCCTCCAGGGGATCTTCCCAACCCAGGGATTCTTCACCATCTGAGCCACCGACTGCATGGGAGAAGCTGCCAAAGAACTCAACGTCAAACTTTTTATGTTCATTCGGCATTTGAAGCAAACTGGAAAGGTGAAAAAAGCTCAGTAAGTGGGTGCCTCATAAGCTGACCACAAATCAAAAAAATCATCATTTTGAAGTGTCATTTTCTCTTATTCTATGCAACAAAAATGAGCCCTTTCTCGATCAGATAGTGACATGCAATGAAAAGTGGATTTTATATAACAATCGGTGATGACCAGCTCAGTGGTTGGACTGGGAAGAAGCTCCAAAGCACTTCCCAAAGCCAAACTTGCACCAAAAAAATGTCCTGGCCACTCTTTGGTGGTCTGCTGCTGGTTGGGTCCACTATAGCTTGCTAAATCCCAGCAAAAAACATTACATCTGAGAAGTATGCTCAGCAAAGCAATGAGATGCACCAAAAACTACAATGCCTTCGTCCAGCACTGTTCAATAGAAAGGGCTCAATTCTTCTCCATGGCAACACTCAACCGTACATTGCACAACCAGTGCTTCAAAAGTTGAATGAACTGGGCTACAACGTCTGTCTCAGCCACCATGTGCACCCGACCTCTCTCCAACCAACTACCACTTCTTAAAGCATCTCGACAACTTTTTTCAAGGCAAACACCTCCACAACAAGCAGGATGCAGAAAATTCTTTCCAAGAGTTCGTTGAATCCCGAAGCATGGATTTTTACCATACAGGAGTAAACAAATATGTCTCATTGGCAAAAATATATTGATTATAACAGCTCTTATTTTGATTAATAAAGATGTGTTTGAGCCTATATAATGATTTAAAATTTCCTGTCCGAAACTGCAGTTACGTTTGCACCAACCTAATTCTAGACCACATGATTTCCCTGGGAAAAGAGGCATTTGAGTTAACATCCCTCCAGCTGTCAGGGTTTCTTTCTGCCTACCCATCCAACTACCAACTCATCCACCCACCCACCAGCCTATCTGGCATCCATCCACCCACCCTTCTAGCTGTATCTATCCTCCCACCCCCTTACCATCCCACCCACCAATCCATCCCCATCCATCCATTCATTCATTCATCTTCCCACCCCCTCTATCTATCCACCCACCCACCAGTCCATGTGTCAGCCACCCATTCATCTGCCTGTCCACTCACCTCTCTGCCTGTATCTGTCCACCCAGCCTTGCACTCACCCTCTAATCCATCTGCATCCATCCATTCATTTATCCATCCACACATCCCTCTATCTATATCTATCCTCCCACCCACTTACCACTGCACCTACCCAGCCCCAAATCCATCCCAGTCCATCCACCCATTCCTTCATCCACCCACCCACTCCTCTGCCCATCCATCCGCCCATCCGTCGCCCATCGGCCTGTCCATTCATCCATCCACTCTCTTACCTGCTGGCCTGAGGAATTGTATTTGCAGATAATTCAGCGAAACATCTTTCCAGTCAGAGAAGGCACTGGCAGTGCGTGTCCTACCAGCACTCAGCTACTGGTGACATCTTTGGACACAAAGAATGGTACTTGGTGGCTTCATTAGCTACCCCAAGTACTTGGAATTTGAGATGACAGAAAGCTGGCCAGAGATGCAAGTGAGCAAACATGAAATCCATCAAGAAACACAACAGCGAGTAGTTGGTGGGTTGGGGAGCAGAGGGGAGTAGAGCGTATGTTCTAGTATGGACCGTTTGGGCACCGTCTTCAATGCCTTCAGGTATATTCAATGCTTGGCTTTTTCAAAAGTTGAGGATTTGATGGGCAGAAACACAAAATGCAATTTAAAAGGACAAATAAACATCATTAGCATCCTCTGTAAGTATTTCCTGCAGAGAGCAATGAACATATACCCCCCTCTCCATCCTGCACTGCGTGCTCTGGGGAGCCCCCAAAGTCCAGCCACACAGCTCCTGTCTTTGGGGAGCCTTCGTTTCTTGGGGAAGAGAAAAAAGCATCATCTTGACAAGAGAACAGTGGAGACAGGTATGAAGAAACGGTACAGGTGACAAGGACATTGAAGTTTATTTGTCGAGAAGGTTGGGTCCTGGGTGTGTGCAAAACAACGGAGGGATCTTCTTAGGAGACAGGAAGCCCTAAGGTAGAGCTTTGCTGGTCACTCAGAGAGGAAAACCCAGCTCCCCAAGAGGCTGAACAGTCACACCCTGCCTGATGGCATCCTCGCCAACCTTGCCCTCACCAACAGCAGTGGGGGCAGAAGCCTGGGGAACTACCCGCTCCTCCCCACCCCCACCAGGCTCCCTGTCATCATGCAGTTGACCTTCAAGGCTGAAGGCAGGGCGCCCACTGCACCCTCACCCTGGGGAGCTGATCACGGGCCTCGGGGAGCTGAGCCCTGTCCTGGACCAGGGGCCCTGGTGCTCACTCCAAGTGCAGCGTCCACTCCATGCCCAGGGCCTCAGCGGCATTTTCTGGCATTTCAGTTCACTTGTTTTTCAACCCGTTACCATCAGATCTTGCTGGACAAGCACCCTAGGGTTTGTAATATTATCCTTACGTTCTTTGGTGCAAACATCTTTTTATTCTTTCACAATAAATGGGTACTGTGTGAGGATGCCCGACAGTTCACACTTGGAGTTCCTTAAGGGCTGGAGTCTTGATCCCTTCCTGGGACCGCTGGCCTGACACACTCTGGCTCTTAGAGAGCCTGTCATTGATGTGTGTATGTGCACGTGTGCATTTAAAACAGCTTTGTTGAGATTTACATGCCATACAATTCATCCATTGCAAGTATATAATTAAGTGTCTTTTAGCAGATTTACAGATCACTAGAGTTAATTTTCAGAGAAGGCAATGGCACCCCACTCCAGCACTCTTGCCTGGAAAATCCCATAGATTGGAGGAGCCTGGTGGGCCGCAGTCCATGGGGTCGCTAAGAGTTGAACACGACTGAGTGACTTCACTTTCACTTTTCACTTTCATGCATTAGAGAAGGAAATGGCAACTCACTCCAGTGTTCTTGCCTGGAGAATCTCAGGGACGGGGGAGCCTGGTGGGCTGCCATCTATGAGGCCGCACAGAGTCGGACACAACTGAAGCGACTTAGCAGCAGCAGCAGCAGCAGAGTTAATTTTAAGACATTTTCATCATCTCAAAAAAAAAAAAAAATCCTGCATTCTTTGTTATCAACACCCCTTCCTCTTATGCCTCCAGCTGGTAACAACCACTAACCTTTCTTTCTCGGTGGGTCTGCCTATTCTGCACATTTTGTGCAAATGAAATCATGGAATGTGTGGCTTATTTGCCACTAGTTTCTTTTGCTGAGCTTGTTTTCAAGGTCCATCCATGTTGGGTCGGTACCTATTCCTTTTTATGGTTGAACAGTACTCCATCGTATGGACAGACCACATTTTGTTTATCTGCTTATCACTGATGGACATTGGAATGTTTCTACCTTCTGACCATTACAAGCAAAGCTGCTATAAAATAAGACACACATTTTTGAGTGAATGTAGGTTTTCATTTCTCATGAATTGCTGGGTCATGTGGTAACTGTTTCACCTTTTAAAGTATCTCTATGTTTAACTGTAACTTTTGTATTCCAAAGTAGCTGCACCATTTTATATGGTGGGTTCTCACTTGCCCTCATACTCACCAACACTGATTATCATCTGATGCCCAGTTATGTCTTGAGTGATGTCCTAGGGATGATGAAGTTTGAGAGACTCCTGCAGGATATAAGAAGCAAGTTCAGACTCTAAGCTGGGGTTCATTCCCTGTGATTCTTAGCCTTTTGTGCAGATCTAGCTCGGCCGTGTGAGAGCGAGAGCTCGTCAACTTTCTATTGCATGTTGGTCCCCATCTTGAGAACGTGCCAGACTTTGCTCATCTTACCGTTCCCCATTTTCTGACCCTCCCACCACCTCCATCCTCTTTCCTCAGACTTCAGTTCACCATTCAAGGCTTCTTGCTTTCAAAACCTCACACTATGCACACAAGTGTGGGGCAGCCCTCCGTGGCACCAACACACTAAGGTTAGTCCCGAGTGTGACTGGCGCAACAAGGACACGGGCAAAGCACAGACATGCAGCTGGAGCCCCATCTCCTCCTGATTAACCAGCAAGGTGAGTCTCCCCATTTGATCCACACAGCTCCCCCCCAAACCCCATGCCACAAACACAACTGCTCGTGGAGAATGAATGAGCAATACTGAAAGTCAGTGAATGCTGCCATCTGAACAGACAGCAAACGACAGCTCCTTACCAGGATGAGGTCTGAGAGGCTCCAAGAAGAGTGAGGGCCACAGGGTTACTTGTAACTTTCAGGCACTGACGAGCGCAGGTGAGCGCCCCCATCCACTCCTGAAGTCACCGTGCGGGAGGAGGGTGGGGGCCAGCAGGCAACCTCAGAACCACATGCTCTGTTCCAGCCCACCTTAGGGAAATCAGCAGAGATTGCTGAATGAATTACTTTGCACAAGGAATTCCAATGTTCAGGATTTGAATATCAGCTCAAACTGTGGATCACATTTCCTCTTGTAAAAACCATTACTGGTGATAAAAAATTTTTTGGAATCATCATTTTATAACTGACTTCTGGTTCCACTAGTCTCTTGGCACAAACAAAAACTGCAAAGGAACCTCGCCTGGCACCCTCGTTTGTGTCCCACCGTGACCGAGGCCACCTGCCACAGAGCTGCACCAGGAAAGTGAGGAATCTGGAAACAAAGCAAACAGTCTTAATCCATGAGAAAACTTTATCACAGCTTTTCCCAAGAAATCTCGCTTAGAGTGGTAATACCGCAGGACGGTAATAGGTATTAAATAACAAAAGAGCCCTGGGCTCAAACAAGCTTGTAAATCACCAATTAAGCCCAGTTTTAAAAGGTTTATTTACTGCAGAATTTTGGGGGGGGGATGATTTTTAATACTGCGATGTGAATTATGAATCTCCAGGAGGAGAATGAAACATGCAATATTTCCCAAACTCATGTGACCACAGAAACCATATTTTCAAACCCAACTAGGGGACTGTGTGTCCACAGGTCACCAGTATGTTGTGCAGCAGGATGTAAAAACCAGCGACGGAGCAAAGTTCACAGCACTTTCCAAGGGGGAAGATGAAAGCCCATAATCCTCATGCTCGAATCTCAGCCCAGCTCGTTTATTCGCCCTCAATCACATGATCAGATAACACATATCCTGCTATGCTATCGTTTGAAGAATGCAGAGTCACTGTTTTTGCAAACCTCACGTGGCATCGTTGAACCAATCTGTGTTTTAATTTGTTTGTTTCAAAGGCCTTGTTTCATAAAGAATGAATTTTACAGTATTCCTGCTCACTCTGGGTTTTCTGCAAGACTATTCAGAGCTGGAACACCAGAAAATGCCTTTGTAACTGAGAGGGCCCAGTCATGAAGCCACTACAGCCCTGAGGTGTCATTCCCGGGAAGGCAGACGGACAGCTGTCAGCACACCAGGCCGGCTTGGCATTCCTTCATGAAGAACAGGGGGCAAGGCAGTGATCTCAGCCAGAGTGTGCATCTCGGTGCTAACTGCCCACGTGACACCATCACAGGAGCTCCGGTGGGTCCCAGCTGCCAGGAAGGCTTCTGTTCCGATCAAGGCAGAGAATTCCGTGTGAAGAAACACGGAATTTCGTGACATGGATGAAACTGGTAGATGACACACCACTGGGAAGAGCATTTACTGTCACAGCATTTGGCAGGACTGTGTCGGTCTTCTGGGCTGTCATAGCACAGCACTGACCACGTGAGGGTTTGGAACAGCAGGAGTTTCTTCTCTCTCATTCTGGAGGCCAGAGAGCCAAGATCAACGGTTGGCAGGGCTTGCTCCTGCTAAAGGCCCAGGGAGGGTCCCCTTGCTTCCAGTAGGCTCCTGGTGGTGACCCTCACCTTAGGCCTGAAGCTGCCTCATTCCAGGGTCCAGTGGCATCCCCCTGTGTCTGTCTCTCTTCTTCTAAGAGCACCGGTCATTAGATCGTGACCCACCCTTTTCCGAGGTGACCTCATCTTGACTTCATTATACCTGCAAACAGCCTGTTTCCAAGTCAGGTCCCATTCACAGGCACAGGGCTGGGGATTTGAAGGACTCTTTAGTGGGGGCATAATTCAACACCATGACCAAGAGAAAGCCTCTAGAAGTCTTGGTAACTAGATAAAAAGGAGTGAGAATACATGAAGAAATTTAAAAGTGATCATTTAAAGGTCTGTCCTTGGGTTCAAACATATGCCTAAACTTGTATACAGCAAAGAAGATTCAGCTGGAAGAAACGTGCAAGTGAAAAAGTTCATGTATATTGGTCAGCTGCAAAGTTCCTGTGAGCTGTCTGCAATGCGCTAGTCAAATGCCAGCAGGTCACGAGTACGGTGTGTAGACCAGAGGCCATGGCCGCCTCAGCCCCATCCCAGAAAGTGCAAACCCAAAGTGCCAGGCTTAGCAGTGAACCCCAGACCCCAAGAAGGCGGGCTGCCCTACATGAGAAGGAAATCCAACAATGAGGGGATATACGCATACGTATGGCTGATCCACTTTGCTGTACAGCAGGACCCAACACAGCATTGTAAAGTAACTGCAGTCCAATAAAAATTAATTTAAAAAAAGAAGGCAGTCTAGAGAGTGTTCAGAGGGCATCTCTGGTGAAGCCCAAAGCCCAGGATATACATGAAATGAAAGGGAAAATGGGTAACAGTGGGGGAGAAAAGACTTAAGGGGAGCAAGAGAACCATCTTCAAATACTTGATGGACAGACACGTAGAACAACTTTGAACTCATTGCTTTTCATCCTTTGGGCTAAGATCAAGTATAGCATGGGGACTTCCCAGGTAGCACAGTGGTAAAGAATGTACCTGCCGATACAAGAAGCACCAGAGACTCAGGTTCAATCCCTGGGTCAGGAATATCTCCTAGAGAAGGAAATGGCAACCCACTCCAGTATTCTTGCCTGGAAAATCACATGGACAGAGGAGCCTGGCAGGCTACAGCCCATGGGGTTGCAAAGAGTCAGACACGACTGAATATCTGAGCACCAAAACCTTTATTATAAGTGGTAATGGGGAGGTGGGTGTGAATTTAATATACAACCCAGTTTGGGGGCTGCTGACATGGAGGAACATTCAGGTGGAAGGTGGGTGAGCCCTCACGTGGGATCCATGTAAAGAGGATCTCCACCCAAAGATCCCGCCCTTCTCGGTTTCAGGAAGGAAGAAAACATCGTGTGGAGCTGGGACGCCTTCCAGCTTTGTCCAGAGAGGCTCCCAGTTCTGTTTGCACACCGATGAGCTCCCCCAGAGGAACCCATCAGATGCCAGGGTGATGGTCCCAGGACCCGCGGGGAAGCAGCATAATTCGCCTGAGATAGCAAGTCTCCAATCTATCCTGGAGACCTTTATCAGTGAAAATGGAATCAGAGACTGCGTTCCAACAATCCACTTCTAGTACCCGTGGCTGCCAGGAAATTCAGCTGAATCTTGTTAAAATCAAGCTGACAGCACCCCTCAAAGCTGGAACCCTAGGGCTCAGTGCTGCCAATGGGCGGAGAAAAGCTGGCCACCCTCCCGGTAACCTGAGAGAGGGTTTGGGAGGGGTGAGGATGGAGGTCCAGGTAGGTGTGCAGGGCGCAACGGGGATTTCTAGCTGTGCCTTCAAAGGGGGCCAGGTGCCCACAGTTCTGTAAACGATGAAGATTTTCCAGTACATACGTGCACGCATACAGACATACATGCACTGAGGCATGCAGTCATGTCTGATTCTTTGTGACCCCATAGACTGTAGCCCACCAGGCTCTTCTGCGCATGGAATTTTCCAGGCGAGAATACTGGAGTGGGCTGTCATTCCTACTCCAGGGGATCTTCCCAACCCAGAGACTGAAACAGTGACCCCTGCATCTCCTACACTGGCAGGTGGATTTTTACCACTAGAGCCTCCTGGTGAGCGCCTCCCCCCCGCCCCCCGCCACACACACACACATGCATACATGATCAGTGGTATCTGCCTGGAGCTTATCGCAGGCAATCTCACCTGTGTTACACATTAGGATCTTGGATAACAGTTTTGTTTGCTGCTTAAGTTTTTAAAAAAGCAATTTAGTCCTAGAGAAATGGACTGAATCGAGCCCTGTGAAACACAGCAGTGTGCTAAATACGTGATGGGAAAAAAATGAATTACGGCAGCAACAAGCAGAGGGTGAGTGAGAGAATTCCTCCCTCCACTGTCTGTAAATGGGGTAGACGGGGCTGAAGATTTGGGCTAATGAGAAAAAGCATAGGTTGAATCTCTGGGCTCATATAGGACCTGTCTGTGGTAACCCGGGGCTAAAATGTCCCCTCCAGTGACCTCTGGTTTAGACACCTGGACACACAGGAAGGGAGCACAGGAGAGTTACCAACAGGAAGTGGCCGGCCAGTTTTAGTCACTTCCTCCCAAATAAGGCGTCTGTGGGTGGCCCTCGGTGAGTTTCAGGCAGCAAATGTCCATTCATGTGTTTCCTTGTTTTTGTTGTTGTTGATGTTCAGCCGCCAAGTTGAGTCCGACTCTGCGACCCCATGGACTGCCGCACCCCAGGCTCCTTTGTCCACTGTCTCTGGGAGTTTGTTCAAACTCGTGTCCATTGAGTCGGCGATGCTGCCTAGGTATCTGGAACAGTGCTGGCCCTCTCCTTCCTCCCAGCCACGCCCCCAATCAGGCATCAGCGTGCTTGTTTCTGTTAAGGGCAGACAATAGATATTTTGGGCTTCATGGACCCTACGGTCTCTGTCACAATTATTCCACTCTGCTACTGCAGCCTGATTGCAGACAGTTCATAAAAAAACGGGCATGGCTGCATTCCAATAAAACTTTATTTATAAAAACAAAGGATGGGCCAAATTTGTCCCATGGGCTGTAATTTGCTGACCTTAAATTAGTTCTCCACCTCTCCCTGAACCTGGTATTTTTTTCC
This sequence comes from Ovis canadensis, assembly GCF_042477335.2. Taxonomy (NCBI): domain Eukaryota; kingdom Metazoa; phylum Chordata; class Mammalia; order Artiodactyla; family Bovidae; genus Ovis; species Ovis canadensis. Next base: position 5,153,352 of record NC_091245.1, read on the forward strand.
CTTCCCCTTCTAAGCACGTGTCCTGCAGTATATCTAAATACTTCTCCAGATGTTGGCACTGATCTGTGGGGCACGGTGGGCTGCCATACGCCATACATGGTGCCCAGTTAAAACTGAATTTCAGAGAAGCAACTGCAAGTCTGTTTCAGGGTAAATATATCCCTCATATTGCATGAGATATACTTACAGTAAGAAAAAATTTGTTTATCTGAATTCAAATTTAACCAAGCACACTCTATGTTTGTTGGCTTAATCTGCCAACCCCAGGGAATGAAACTTTAGTTGGAAAGTGGCATGCAACCAGCGTGCGCGGATGCAGGAAGCTTATTCCTGGAAAAGCTGGGCTAGTCTGTCCCATGGAGCCTCATCGTGGACTTAGCAGGGCTTCTCAGGTGGCTCAGTGGTAAAGAATCTGCCTGCTAAGGCAGGAGACTCAGCTTCCATCCCTGGGTTAGGAAGACCCCCTGAAGAAGGAAATGGCAACCCACTCCAGCGCTCTGGCCTGGGGCATCCCAAGGACAGAGAAGCCTGGCAGGCTACCGTCCATGGGGTTGCAAAGAGTCGGACAGGACCTAATGACGAAATAGCAGCAACAACAACCAAAGACATGGAGAGGAAGAAGCGACCACGTGGGAGAGCAGAGCTGGGCTTCAGCTCCTGTGACCCCGTGGACAGTGGCCTGCGGAAGAGACCCAGCCAGCCAAGCACGAAGTCTCGACCTGGGAACTCGACCTTGCCTGCTGGCCACTCAGTCTGCCCTGCCCTAGATGGGAGCAAAGACTGTCTCCTCGCCGAGTCCACCATCCCGCACCATTTCTGATGCTCCAGGCTGTAATCTCAGGGCTGCACCCCTCCCCGTGTCATAACAACTTCACCCACTGCTTTTTGTAAGAAATAAAATGCTCCGAACACGCTCACCCTTTATCCCTTTCTTCTCTGCTAGTGTTCAATTTAGTTATTGAAATGCGCTGCATCGGTAGATGAAAATGTTGCACATTATAAGTATGGCGATACGTAGGTTGAATAAGCGATGATACGTTTCCCAAGCATAAAAACTTAACTTCTCTACTCAGGAAGATGTTGTTATTTTCACTGTCTTTCAGTTATGGAAACTGAGGCACAGGGAACTAACGACCGTGAGCAGGGGGCCACAGTCAGCAGGAGGCAGGGGTGGGGTCGGGGTGGGGGGATGGGGAAGGCAGGCTCAGGACTCAAGGAACCTCAGCTCTGAGCCCAGTGAAGCCACGCTACCCCCTCCAAAAATGACCTAAACGTTTCTATTTTCAATATCCGAATCCTAATGGTTTGTCTTAACCATGGCATTTGTGTCCTTTCGATTATTACAGAAAAAATTTAATGTAAAAATTAAAAGTGCCAACAAAATATAGGAACTTTTAACTTTGTGGTTTCTTACTTTATTACTTTCACTACTTTCTAAATTGTTTTCTATGTAGAGGTGTGTGTGTGTGTGTGTGTGTGTGTAAACCTTAAGTACATACCCTTGACAAAATTGAGACATCCCCTCTCTTACTTTCTGATCTTCTACCTGGAAAGCTGCACGAGTCTAAGGCCTCGAGCTCAGGAAGGTCTGGAAATGCTAACTGCTTGGAGGCCGGATCTACACGCACTTCAGCGTGAGTTCAGGGGAGAGGCTTCCGCCCACCCCAGCCACCTGGAATCCCAGCGGCTCTGGGATCAACAGGCCAGCAGGTGCAGAAAGAGCAGGAAGTGGGAGTCCCAGGATGCCAAGGTCGTCCAGGTGCAAACCGCTGTCCCGTCCCTCACCAGGCCCTTTGTGTACTGCGGGAATAATGCTGTCCTGGCTCCCGCGTCCCGCATCCTGCATCCCAAATCCCGCCACCTCTCCCCACAGCTGGCCGCTCCTCTCCGGGCCCCTTTCCTTCCCATCCCCAGGGTTCCGTTTCCCTCAACTCTGAGACCTTGTCCAACGTTGACCATGAGAAGCAGGTGCAGTCTTTGTCTTTAGCTGCCTCCCCAAGCCTCCCCCAGGACACGCACATGGGGGATCGGAGCCCCCTGCCCACTCAGTCCCCTGACCCTGGAGTCTTCCTTCTACCAGGGCGAGCGAAACTCAGAGAAGTGACTCCAGAAGAAGCATCTCATGACTGCCTTATCTTTCCCCCACGACCTCTGTCCTTCAAGGTCACAGAAACTGCCCTTTAACTTGTCTTCGTCCTGGAGCTCGTGGACCAAAAGTCACAGCAGAACAACAGCAACATAGGGTGCCGGACAGAAAGCAGAAAGTGCCGATCCCTGGGCCTCTTATTCTGGAAGTCATCGCTTGCTGATGCCAAGTGGAAGCTGGATCCCAGGACGGGAGCGGGTGGGCAGGGAAGAAGAGGGGAGAAGCCGCCATCACGCGCTGGACTAGACTCAGCGCCGTGAAGCAGGACAGCGGTGAGGACTGCAACGGCGCTGGGGGCCGGTTCCCTCACCCCTTCATCCACTCGCTCCCCCCACGGCTCAGCCAGCACTCACTCAGCCAGGTGCGTGCAGGGCTTTGAGCGCAGCTGGAGCGGGGAGCGCCGACTTGCTGCTCCTCTGGGAACCCTGGGCACAAAAAAGCAGGTGGGTGCCAGCAGAGAGAGAGGACCCCCGAGACCACTTCCCACCGGAGATGCCCCAGGTGGAGCCAGGTGGCTGAGGTTTGAATCCCACCCTGAGACTCGCTGCTGGAGAAACAGGACCAAGTTCCTTATACGCTCAAGACTCTAGCCTCTGCATGCGGAAACAGGGGTTCTCAGCTCACATCATCTAAAGCACTGTTCGTTTCCATTTCTGTGTTCTATCCCCCCAAGCTTCAGCTACTCTGCCTACTTTTAACCAGCATCCCCACGTTGATAGTTTCCTTTTGCTTTCATTTAAATGCTCCTTCAGGACTAGTTCATGGGCCCCCCGGTGGCTCAGATCGTAAACATCTGAGATCTCAATGCGGGAGAGCTGGGTTCTATCCCTGGGTTGGGAAGATCCCCTGGAGAAGGAAATGGCACTCCACTATTCCAGTATTCTTGCCTGGAAAATCCCATGGAAAGAGAACCCTGGTAGGCTACAGTCCATGGGGTCGCACAGTTAGACAGGACTGAACGACTTCACTTTTTTCTTTCTTTCAGGACTGAGAAAACACATCCCTTCTGCTGAACCCAGGGCATATGCCTGACAGTAGTCAGGCCTATCCGGGGAGAACACCGGAGTCCAGCAACCTTGCTCATGTCCCACCTTCGCCCCCACTGACACCCCATTCTGGGGACCCACTAAGCAGCGGGGACAGTTACCAGATCTCCTGAAGCTGAGCCATCCTGAGGGAAGCCCTCTCCTCATGGCAGGCTGGAATTCAGGAGCTAAAAGCCTGAGCCATGAGACATATAGCCCTCCTTCCCCAGGACGGAGCTGCAGTGTCCTTAGGGGTCCTTGGAACCCTCCACCCAAGTAGAAAGAAAGCCCCTTTCCCAGCAGACTGGCACCAAACCCAGAGATGCCTTGCTCTCAGGCTGTTGGTTTCCTCCTGAACAACATATTTATTGAAACCAGCGTTTATTTTCCTGATGAGATCCTGAAAGACGGAGGGAGCCGAGGAGACGACGAAACACGTCTGGTGGGGAAGCAGCGGGGCCGCCCGAAGCGCTGACTGTACCGTCAGCCTCCGCCTCGCTCGCTCCGTAGATGGAGTCTGGAACAAATTGCAATATTTAATGCACAATTATGGTTTTCAATAAATTGTTCCCAGATGGCTCTGGGAAGCAGCATTAAGCAGAAAACAAGGAATGATCAGGTTTTAATGAATTTTGTTTCTTTCGCCTTGCTTCCTTCGTAAATCCCAGTTGAAGCTGTGGTTCAAGAATGTTATCAGCTACACGGGTGTGTGCGCATACATGTGTATTAGGCATTAGACACACCTGCATGCTTAATACACGCGAGGGCATGTGCAGGGAGCACAGTTGTGCGTGACTCTTTGAGACCCCGTGGATGGTACTCTCCAGGCTCCCCTGCCCATGGGATTCTCCAGGCAAGAATACTGGAGTGGGTTGCCATGCCCTCCTCCAGGGGATCTTCCCGACCCAGGGATCAAACCCAGGTCTCCCACATCGCAGGCAGATTCTTTATAATCTGAGCCACCAGGGAAGCCCGTGTAAGAAGCATACATGGATAGAATGGCATGTCCACCTATATATTTCATGTATTCAGCATCTTTTGTGTGCCAAGATTTGTGCTCAATTATATTTACTATATTCCTCACTATTCTGCCAGAAAGATGACACTATTCCCATTTTAGAGATCAGAATGTTGAGGCTCTGAGAAGTGGCTTGTCGAAGGTCATCAAAAAACTAGTGATGGAAGTAGTAAGTGGACACCCCCTCCACGTGCCTAATGAGCGCGCTTTGTCCTGTATAGAGCACATGGTTAACACATCAGACAGACAGGTGGAGTGATGATCAGTTCAGTCAGTTCAGTTGCTCAGCCATGTCCAGCTGTTTGCGACTCCATGAACGGCAGCACACCAGGCCTCCCTGTCCATCAGCGACTCCCGGAGTTCACTCAGACTCATAGACCCAGATAAACACACCGTTGGAGAGAAGGCACCCGCCAGGGTCTTAGCCCACCAGGCTGTGCACACACCTGAACTCTGACCCTGTTGCTGGGAAACGTCTGCCCTCTGGCAACTGCGTGCCTCTGGCAACTGTTCCTCTCATCACTGGTCAAGCTTAAATGTCACATCCCGAGCTGCCTGCCCAAGCTCCGGTCTAACACTCCCATCTTCTCTATCAGATCACTCTTTCTATCGTCACAGCTGTATCTCTGCTTAATAATTGTCTCATCTATCCTAAAACGCACTGCAGGAGGCCAGGGGCTTTGTTATCTTGTTTAGAGTTCAGCCCGTGAATCCTGCATTTTTATTCAATTCATAAATGGGGTCATGTTGGTCTCTCCTCCACTACCTGCTGCGTGTTTGGGGTTTGAGGGACAACTGCCCCTCCTGGTGGTCTTTGGCCCCGTAGTTGAGGCGGCCCCGATTCGGGCCGTGTGCGTCCTCCCACGGGGCTCTTGGGCCCAGCACTTGGGGCACTCGCTGCTTTTCTCCCTCAGTCAATGGGCAGAGCGAAGTACTGGCAGTGAAGACCCATGCCAAGAGTGGGGGAAGTTCTGCTTCGAATCATTTCACACCAGATCAGATGGAGGGGCTGTTCCCACGCCGACACAAGTCCCCTCCCAGCCGAGAGCAGTGCCTTGGTCCAGCGTCTGCCAAGCACAAGTGTTGGTGGTTAAGCACCATAGACATTCAGGCAGCACGTGACGCGCAGCCTGGATGAGGCGGCTCACGAGTCCCAAAGCACAGAGCCTCCTGGTGCCTGTGGGTGCCTCGAGGATGGATTTTCTACCAGCGATGGACACACAACATCCCTGGGTGTCATGCATTAATGGTGCCAAACCCACACCGTACCCCCAGGCATCTCCCAGCACCTGGAAGGCAGGTACGGGCATGGACACTTGCTTCCTGTGGCCACGGGCAGGCCAGAAAGAGCAGGCTTTGGGGTCCTGGTGAAACTGGGTATATTTTAACTGTACCACTTGACAACGTGGGACTCCAGACACTTTTCTTGCCTTCTCGGAGCCAGAACAGTCCCCTTTGCTAAGTGAGTGATGTAATTACTCACTCTTAGAGGCGCAGTCGGAGAAGGCAATGGCACCCCACTCCAGTACTCTTGCCTGGAAAATCCCATGGACGGAGGAGCCTGGTAGGCTGCAGTCCATGGGGTCGCTGAGAGTTGGACACGACTCAGTGACTTCACTTTCACTTTTCACTTTCATGCTTTGGAGAAGGAAATGGCAACCCACTCCAGTGTTCTTGCCTGGAGAATCCCAGGGACGGTGGAGCCTGGTGGGCTGCCGTCTATGGGGTCGCACAGAGTCGGACACGACTGAAGCGACTCAGCAGCAGCAGCAGCAGAGGAGCAGTGAGGGCCGTGGAGAGAAGTGTGTGCGAAGGTGATCATACCAGGCACGACTTCGCAGCCGAGACAGGACCGCTCGGTCCACGCCCTCCCCCAGGCGCAGAGCACCTTCAGAAAAGCCAGGTAGAAGCAGGTGCGCAGGTCGCGACCTGGAGCTCTGGTTACTCTGGTCTTTGGAGTAAGCCTCTTAGGCTCCGTCAGAGAGAAGGGGTCCAACCGGGCCCGGCGACAGTCGGTGACCTCCCTGTGACCACCCCTCTTTCCCAGGAGCCTCCAACAGAGAGAGCTGCCTCTCATACAGTGGAGACTCCATGCCCCAGAAAGGAGCGGTGGGAACCCAGCTGCTCTGCAGCCTCGGGGATCTCCAGCCTGGCCCTCAAGCGAGCATGACAAGGGCACTTGCCCTCCCCACCGATGTCCACCGAGGTCCCAGCTGCATGGCCAGGCCCACTGGCCTCTGCAACCTGTGCGCTGTGGTCCACGCGCCTCCAGGCCAGAAGATGCCACTGGATGGTTCCACACATGTGTGCCCGGTGGGGGCGGAAGGCAGTGCCCGTCACCTGCTCCCCAGGACCCAGCAGTGGGTCCCCAAGCTCCAGGGCTGTGAGAAGATCTGAAAGAATGAGAAGGAAAAGGACTCATCAGGGCCGTTCTGGCGTTCATGTATGACCATCATTTGGCTCTCTCTATGCACGTATGTTCACAGTCTTTCTTAATTCTTGTACCAGTCTTTGAAAGTGGTACTATCATGGTTATTCCCATTTCAGAGATGATGAAACTAAGGTCAAAAAGGATCAAATGACCCACACAGGGTGGGCTAAGTTAGCAGGTAATAGATTTGAACCCACGCACCTTGCCACTTAAAGTCCAATCCTCCATTAACAGAATCTACAACTTATGGGAGTTTGTTGGGAATGCAGAGTCTTGGGCCTCACCCAGGCCCACTGAATCAGAATTTGTCCTCTAATAAGATTATCTTGATTAAATGTGTCAACACTAAGAGCTCTATAGCTTGGCGAAATAACACATTACATTTGAAAACAAAAATCATGCATTTGTACAAGATTCACCCAATGCACAAGACAGACCTATGGATTCTAATGCAACAGATTTGAAAATAGTCAATGATAGAGTTTTAGCTTTCACGTTGCAAATAACCTTTAAGAAATGACCACTCGTGTGCTTTTAGTGCTGTATCAAATAAGCACAATTTCCTGAAAATGTTATTCAAGTGAAAGGCACTCAGTCATGTCTGAATCTTTGCAACCCCATGAACTATGCAGTCCACGGAATTCTCCAGGCCAGAATACTGGAGTGGGTAGCCTTTCCCTTCTTCAGAGGAATCTTCCCAACCCAGGGACTGAACCCAGGTCTCCAGCATTACCAGCTGAGCCACAAGGGAAGCCCAAGATTCAAAAAAGAAAAGATTGAATAACTCTTCAAGCAGGAGAAAAGACTCGCTCTTCCTTACAGTAGTGTTCCAGTTAATGTGCCGGAGGGACAGAAATAGAAAGTCACCATTTGCAATATCAGGGGTGATAATCGTTGCACACAGGGATCACTGGGGGACGCTAACATTTTTAGACAAAAGGATAAGGACAAACAGGATTTTGAGTAGTTTTGAATCATCCTCCACAAGATACCGATTAACCGTAAAAAAATAATGACAGTGGAGAAAGCTAACAGGTACCCTCTTAACCAAGTGGTCCAGATTAACCACACCGACATAAGGCTCATCCATGCCAAGGACTCCCAGCTATGATTCACTAAGAAGGACACAGCAGCACTTTTATGGTATTCTGGCCAAAATGCATGATCTCAATCTGATTTTGAGAATATCTACAAAAACCCAAATTGAACCATAGCCTACAGAAAACAAACAAAAATAGGCCAATACTCTTAAAAACAGTGTTGAGGTCATAAAAGACAAAGAGAGGCCAAAAAAATGTTCCAGATCAGAGATACTAAGAAATATGAGAACTAAACCCTGGGCCAGAAAAAGGCCATCAGGGAACAATCGTGAAAATTTGAATAATTTGCATATTAGTTCATAGGGTTGGATCCACAGTAAGTCCTGGTTGTCATCATTTTAGTGTGATTATGTAAGGCCTGGCAATTTGGGGAAGTCAGGAGCGGGGTGTTCAGGAACTCGGTGTACTCTTTCTATAATTTTGTTGTTCTAAAACTTTTAAAAAAATAAAGAATTCTTAAAAATGTGCTTCATGTGAATAGACTCCAGAGTGGCTTTTCAGAGACTTGTGCTGTGGTAACTGGCGGGGGGACATCAGGAAGAAATGTGAAACGGCTCCATGAGCTTTTACGGAATTGTTTGAAATTAATTTGAATTATGCCATTAAACAGATGTGCTCCACGGGGCATGGACAACTTTTTATTTCTTAAACGTCTACCCACTGCTGCATCAGACGGCATCACATTAATTATACAGAGTTATCAAGGGACGTGACATAACAAGCCTTGGCACAGTCATACATCATCACAAGTCACACACAGGCACTGCCAGGCCAGGAGGGGGGCTTTCCACCACCCCGGGATCAGATCCAAACTGACAGGCTGGCCGATGACTCTCCACGCACACCTGGAGCACACGCATGTGCGTCTGAAAACTTAAATGTGAGCACAAAGTGAACACACCCGAGTGGAAGAGACATGTCTAAAATCATCAGAACTGGTTAACTGACAGAGTTTAGTTAGTTAGTTAGACAGAGGTTAGTTAACTGACTGGTTAACTGGCTAAGAGGGTACCTGTTAGCTTTATCCACACTTGACAATAGGAGGTATACACAAGGTATGTTTATACATATATTTTATACATTTAAATATTGTATGCTATATTTAGAGAATTATTGTATATGCATTTGGATATTTTATGCAGCATATAAAATATTAAGACTCATATGTAAATGAGAGGGCACTCAGTCAGGTGGATGGAATGGATGAAGAAACGGAAGATAGAGAGATTGACTTGCATACATATCTGAAAAATATACAAAGGAGAAAGTTATACTTTTTAAAAAGCAAAATAAGTTAAATGTGTTCTATTGTCTAGTTTGTTCTATTAGAGTGACATTTACTTTCTTTCAAAAAGCAGTGCTTTTTGGAGGATTTGCAAAGCACTCTGACTCACTCCTGCCCTGAATTTTATTCCATAATAAAAGTCTTTACACACAATCAAATCAGAGCCAATCTTTCTTATGGAAAATGCTCAGTTTCTTCAATTAAATAGTAGAAGCATTAGGTGTATCCCTCAGCAAATACTGATTGAGTGAATAAATAAATGGATGATTAAGAAAAATCATGAATGTGAAATTCACTCAGCTGTGTCAATTTCTCTGCAACCACAGACTGTACCCCACCAGGCTCCTCTCTCCATGGAACTCTCCAGGCAAGAACACTGGAGTGGGTAGCCTTTCCCCTCTCCAGGTGATCTTCCAGACCCAAGGATCAAATGTGGGTCTTCCGTATGGCAGGCAGATTCTTTACCATCTGAGTCACCAGGGACACAGCTTTATATCTGGAATGAGGATTAATACAGAAGAAACTAACACAAAATACAATCCATTAAAGATATATAACCTTCAACTCAAAGTAGAACTTGAGTTCTAACTCCAAAAATGGGTTGAATGTTCCCCAGTCAGGTTTCTATTTACACTTAATTAATCATCCATTCATTCACACTTCCAACCAGCCTTCTGCTCTTCCATCATCCGTCCACCCATCCATCATCCGTTCATCCAGCAAAAGCTTAGAGACCCCAGGATGCTAGCCTAAGGGCTGCCTCTGTTAAGACAAACAAGACATGAACCTTTTGCAAAGAACTCGGCAACTTTTGGGAAGACAAGTCCCTGAATCAACCCACGCCGGCCATCAACGTCTACAGGTCCTCTTGTAAGGCAGCTGACCAGGCTAGACATAGGTCTGTTAAGACAGAGGTCTGCACAGTAGCTTGCCTGCCTGCTCCTGGCTGCTCAAGGCTGCAGAATCTTGGCTCCCATTCACTCTTTCAATCCCTGGCTATCTTTTAGGTGGCTGTTATGATGATGCTCCTGGCAGGGTTCTGCAAAGATCCTCCAGCGCTGTAGGAAAGACAGCAGCTGCAATAGCGTGTGTGCCACCGGGGCCCACAGGAGGCCCCTCGCTCAGCTGGACAGGCTCGTCAAGGAGGGAGGGGTCCTCTCACCTGGAAGATGAGGGGGGTACGGCCGGGCCAGGCTGGCAGGAAATGATCCAGCCATCAGAAACAGCGAGTGAGAGGGTAAGAGATGAGAGAAAAGAGCGGGCCTGGTGGAGTTGCGATGGTCTCTAGCAGGGGCAGGGCTGGGCAAAGGATGCAGACTGAGGGGGCCAGGTGGGGTCATGTCCCCGAGCCTGGAGGGCACACTGAGTCTATCTTGAAGGTCTCAGCAAGGGACTTGATCTCGAACCTGAGACTTTGAGAATTGTCAAAGGCCGTGAACCAATGAGTGGGAAACCCCTACCCAGTCATCCCCTCCTTCCCTGGGGGGTGGTCCGGTCACCCACCCAGGCCAAGTCACAGGTCCACCAGGCCCAACCCTGTGCTTCCTCCCTCTGGATCAGGAAGCCCAAGGCTGGAGGCTGGAGAGAGGGAAGAAGCTTTATTTATTTATTTTTTTCTTGAGAAATTATCCTGATTGAAAAACAATTTTTAGAAACTGTTTTCATAAAATCAGTCCTTTTGATTTGAGGTTTTTAGGGGGATTTTGTAATATTCTGTCAGCTGGCTGTGGTTTTTTAAAATGCATATATCTTTAATTGGAGGATAATTGCCTTACAATGTTGTGTCGGTTTCCTCCATACACTGACATGATTCAAACACAGGTATCCATCTGTCCCCATCCTCTGGAACCTCCCTCCCACCTCCATCCCATCCCACTCCTCTAGGTTGTCACAGAAGAAGTTTCAAACTGGATATGTTTCAAAGTTTTGACTTGACACCTCATGAGATTGTTTTAAATTACCAAAATGAGTCTGTCTTGGAAGGGTAAGTAACACCTGGGATTGACCCGTGAGGGGAAAAAAATATGGACCTGTGCCAGAATTCATTGAGGAGCAAATCATCAGAGCAGGTTTGGGAGGATTTTCTGGGGGGACTTCCCACCTGGTACAGTGGTAAAGAATCTGCCTGCCAATGCAGGAGACACAAAAGACGAGGGTTCGATCCCTGGGTCGGTCAGGAAGATTCCCTGGGGGAGGAAATGGCAATCCACTGCAGTATTCTTGTCTGGAAAATCCCATGGACAGAGGAGCCTGGTGGGCTATGGTCCATGGGGTGGCAAAGTCAGACACGGCTGAGCAGGCATGCATAATACTTCAATACTGGGGGGACACGTGGTGAGGTGTTTCCTCCCTGCTGCTCTCCTGCTCTGACTCTCCTTGGGGAGGAAAAGAACTTCCTTTGCACAGGACCTGCCTGGCTTCAGTGAGGACAGCTGATCAGCCTAGGGAGGGCAAGCCGGGAATAGGGTCCCAGGAGAGCTGGTGAAGCAAAAGGGAGGGTGGCCTGGAGCAAGAAGTCAAGAGGACGGGGACCCAGGACTTGGACGGTGAGAGGTGCAAGGAGGGGAGCTCGTGTGGAGAGAAGTCTCTCTCCCCATCAGAGGTGTTCAGACTCTACCTTGCATCCACTTCACCTGGTCTGGGCGGGGGTGGGCCGGGCACCCCAGGGCATCTGCATCTGCAAGCCTGGGCCTGAGAACCTGCATTTCTAAGTTCCCATGTGGTGCTGATAGGCTGGTCCCACCTTGAGACCCATGATGAGTCTTCTCTGAATAACTGTGGACAGAGCTGCCCAGCGTCCATCACAACTACATTCATCATGGACGATGGAACCAGCACATCCTGGGAACTCACAGGCGTCCCTAAAGCAAAGAGTACAGGGCGATTGGCAAGTTTCACCATCAAACACCGGTGCTCCCTGGGTCTGAGACTCAGCCTCACCCTAGGCCAGGGTGGGAGAGTCTTGGCCTGGAGACCTTCTGCCCCTGAGCTGGTGAGCCCACGTCCTCTGGGCCCCCTGGGCATTGGGGCTCCCTCGGGGCTCCCTCGGGGAGGTGACGTCTGTGCTCCAGCTCCTGTTTCCAGATCCTTGGGTCCAAAGCTTTGATCAAGCATTTCTCAGGACTGAGGTGTCTCTCCTGCGAGGGCCCCTCACCTGCCGGCTAGGTTGCCCACGTCATCAGGCCCAATGGCATTGTGGTGTGCTGTTCTCCAACAGAAGTGGTACTTCCCGGTGCTTTCCAGGGCTTATCTAAAATGGTCGCAATGTGTTTGTTCCGTAAACCTGGGGGAGAGGTAGGGGACCCGATCACCCCGGAGGCTGGAAGGAATCAGACTCACCTGCAAATGGTGATGAGTGACCCACGGTTTGTGGAACACTCTCACCCGCCTCCTCCCACTGACTCTGAGTTGACCTTAACTCGATCAGTGTTGCATCTTCCCTGTGGGATAAAAGGAAAGGAACAGTGCATTAAAGCTCTTTATTAAAGCTCTCCGTTGGGTGGGATAAAGTGGCCTGATTGGGGTCTGACCGAAGCTGGGCCCTCCCCCATCACACAGCACTCAGCACTTCCTGGGTGTCCGTGGAAGGCCTTCCTCAGAGGAGCAGGGCTAGCGAGCGTTCCTGCCTTACCACTTGCTAACCACGGGGTCACTCCAGCCTGTCTGGGTAGTAGATACCTTGGCGGGTATTTGCCAGCTCTCAGAAACCCCCCTAACTGGGCATCACCCCTCATCCGAGGGCATCAGGCCGGCAGCCAGCCGTGGTGGCAGCACACGCCCTTGCAGGGATCATAGCTGGCGGGGGCCTGGCGTGGGAACCTGGCCAAGGCGGAAAAATGCCGAGAGCACGTCCTGCTGTGCACGCGGGCAGAGCCAAGAAAGCCTGGAGGGCGAGGGCTGGAGGAGGGGCAGGGGAGTGAAGACAGACAGACAGACAGACAGGCAGGCCAGCAGAGACACACAGGCACAGAGAGAGAAAGACAGAGACAGGTAGAGACACACAGAGACACAGACAGAGGTCAACAGACAGACCCAGAGGCAGACAGACAGACCCAGACAGAGATGCAGAGACATACAGAGATTCACAAGCAGAGACAGACAGAGACAGTTGTACACAGAGGCAGACAGACAGACAGAGGAGACAGCGAGGAGAGTCTTCCTGCTCCTGGTTCTCACCCCTGCCCCACAAGTCCTGGCTTATCCTACCTTGGGGTCCTTGGGATATCCTTACATCCTTTACATGCTGTAAAAATATATCTTATTTTTTTCCAGCCAGCTCAAGTTGGTTTCCTCCTGAGGCCCAGGAGTGACCAGCACAGGTCGCCAGCAGTCTTCTGCCCTCCCCCAGCTCCCTGTCTCACCCTCTTGTGCCCCTGGTACCAGCCCGGGGTCGGCTGACTTTGACCCTGACTTGTCCCCACTGCCCTGGGCTGAAGGCCTGACCTCTGGCTCCAGACTCAGGCCAGCCAGGCCTCCTTTGTCATGGCCCTTCTTCACCTGCGGGTTGTAAACCAGAGCCTGATGACCTTGACGCTGACCTGCCCTTGGCCCACTGACAAAACCCTTCTTTTTTAGAGGAAGACATCACTTCCCACTTTAAGCCCAAACTTTAGGGTTTGCCGGGAACCAGGCCACAAGAAGGGCCTGGGGAGATGCAGTCCCTTTTGGAAGCACTCATTTTTGCTTATTCTTGCCAACAACCAAGGCCGTTTTAATTAAACCTTTCCCTCCAGACTATTTGTACAAGCCCCGCTTCATAGCCGAGAAACACCAGGCACAGGGCCCCAGCACAGGCAGCTCCCACCCGCCTGGAACCAGGTCCTGAGGTTTGGAAATCCCACAGGGGCAGACCTGGTAAACCCCAGTCTAGAGGATGCCAGCTACACACGCCCTTGCCGAATGCTGGCGGTCCAAGAACCTCAGCCAGGAAAGAAAGGAGATCACGGAGAAGCCCAGAAATGCTGTAAGTGATTACCACTCTCTGGTCACTAGTGACAAAGAAACATAGAAGCTCCAACTGTGGCCTCAGGCAGCCTCCATTCTCGAAAAACTCGGGTTCCAGGCCTCACATTCTCCATTAGCTCGGGATAAGAAAGCCTGTGCACCAGGTTCCTTAGGCTTCCCGTGTGTGAGAACCCCCGGAGCTTAATGGAGATGCTGATTCCTGCCCTCCCCGTCGAGGCTGCCGGCATTTGGGGCAATACTCCTGAGATGAGTCACGATTACAATCAGATGACCATGCTGCCGTGGTCCTCAGGCTGAACTTGGAGAAACATACACGTTCAGTTGCTCAGAAGTGTACAACTCTGTGTGACCCCATGGACAGCAGGTTGCCATTTCCTCCTCCAGGGGAGCTTCCCGACTCAGAGGACAAGCCCACATCACCTGCACTGATTGGCAGGTGGATTCTTTGCCCAAAACTGGGAGAGACACTGTGGGATAAATATAGACTTTAAGGTAGATGCGTTCAGAGGATGCCTGGTGGGAATTCTGCTTCATGAGGTCATAGACACCTCAGTGCTGCCAATCTGCCGAAGCTCCTTAGGGTTCCAGCCTGTTGATGGCAGCCTTTCTACTTTCCAGCGAAGATACAGCATTTTTCCTGCTTTTTGTATCTCTATGATGTTGTAAGGGGAGGGAGGCATTAAGGGCTCAGGAGTCCCATCCCACCAGCCAAGATTCTGAAGCCCTAATTAAAGCTTGCCAGGCTCCGCCAAATTTGGAGCCTGCAGTCATCTTCTCTAATAAGGCAGTCAGCACAGCTTGCCTGATGAAAAATGATTTTATCAGCACCATCAAATCACATGGAGGGAAGGCAGGAGGGCCTTCACCAGGCCACTGACCGAGGAAGCCCACTGACGCGGGGAGTCCAGGCATTCTGGGTTTCAGTCCATTTCCAATTATTCTAAACAATGACAGGACTAAGGGCATCAGACAACCCACCCCTGCCTCCGAGTTAATCTTGATTCACCCCTGGCTTCCTGTTTCCTGTCCATATTGTCTCCAGGCAGGGGCAGAATAGCAGCATCTCAGAGACCCACTCGGCATTCAAAGAGGCACACATGCCTGGGTTCACAGAGCACCAGGCAAGTTCATTTATCTCAGTCAATTAATTAATTGTGGAGGCAGTGTTTTCTGTAGCAACCGAATTCTGCCTGCTTGAATGAAAAATCCCAGTTGCACCCCATCTAAGCTGTGTCAATCCATTGGGCAGGCTCCGTTGCCTCTCTGTGGTTCGGTATCTTTATCTCTAAAATGGGCGTAAAAATAGTCCTACCATGTAAAACACTGGAGAGAATTGAAGATGATGTTCACACAAAGTTCTCTGCACAGCGCCTGGCGTCTTGGAAGTCTGCAATGATTATGGGCCATAATTGTCTTCATGAGACTGGATTTAGCAGGTGCTTGACTTGGGTTCTGCATCCCCTCTATAACCCCAAAAAGCAGAGATCAGAGAAAAGTGTTCTTGGGCGGCAAGCTTTTCAGGCAAAAAAGGAACTAGAGTGAAGAACCAGGGAGTGGATAAGGAACTGAAGGAAAATCAGCATAAAGGTTGTGTTACTATGATGTCCACTCAGAAAGGAGAATGAGGCCTTGGTCCTGCATAGGGTTCTCTGAGAAGAGCACAGAATGTCTCTTGGAATCATCCTTCTGAGATTCAGGCAAAGGGTTCTTCCATGGGCTCCTTTCCCTACGCTGTCCCTGGGACACTGACTCCCTACACTCTGTTATTAGCTTGACCATTAGGCTCCTGGCAGAAGCCAGAGCTGGTGTCACAGGCAAGCCGTGGGTTAGGACTGGTTCTGATATGATGAGGGTGGCAAGAATAAAAATAGTCAGTGCTAGGTGCCCTGAGCCATGATGCTGAAGATGCCACCAAAGGGAAGAGCCCAGTACCAGCAAAACCCAGGGCATCCACAAGATAAGGATGCTGGTACGACTGCTGGAGCCCCCAAACTAATGATCAGGCTGTTTCTTTCCTAGGCTGGTACCCACTGCCTGACACCCACAAGGTATCAGCATCTCCACCCGGTATGAGACCCTGAGGGATCTGAGTAACGCTTGCCCTTGGTCTTGGGCGGTGACTTGCTACTTGGGTCTAATATTATGACCTTAAGCATTGTCAACTGTGAGAAATCTATATACTTGAGCAACAGAATGAACACATTAGAGAAAAGAGAAGGGTGTGAAACAGCTCATCACATTCCGCATTCCTCTCTCCCTGCATCACTAAGCACGCATCCTGACAAGTCCTTACGGATACAAGGTGAAAATTCAATCAAAGCAACACTTTCAAAAGTCCAATATCGTAGCCATGATTAGCTAATAACATCCCGAGGGCCTGACGATCATAGTCTTCCAGGCTGTAATTTCCACTTTTACGGCAATTCATCTTTGTCTGAGTCCAGATCCATTTCTTTCCAGCCCTGGGTACTGGTTAATTTGAATAAATGAGACAAGCACTGTGGACAGGTGAATATCCATCATACTTCCCACCTCTCCCGGGAACGATGCCACCACACCCTCCAGTGGGCAGCCCCTGCCCACAGCCGTTGCTGTGCAGGCATCACGAGGGTGTAGACATGGGCAGCCCAAGACAGCGAATTACCCAGCAATTAAGGGTTTAGTCTGGCCTCCTCGGCGCCTGATTCCCCTGAAGTTTCTGTGACGGATTTACGGCTTCCCACTGCCATCGCAACCTCTTCTTCCTCGGGCCTGCTGGCAAGCTGTCACCAGAAACAATGGTCCCTCCTTGGGTCGCCCTCAGTGCCCATCAGACTCAGGAAAGCAGACAGCTATTGTCGCTCTTGGCCAAACTCCCATCAAGGGCAATGCTTTTTTTTTTTTTTTTTTCCCTCTGTGTGGTCCTCATTTGGCTGAAAACAGCTTTCCCCAAAGCAATTAACTTTCCATTCAAAATTAAGTAAACCAATTTCCCCTCCCATCTTCTCTCTAAAGATACTTCACGGCTGATACACCCAGTGATTTCAAGAGCTGATGCTGTAGGAGAGAATCTCCTTCTAGAAGATGCCACAATTTAAGAACTTAGGACCTCATCACAGACCATGAGCTGAGCTCCCTGGGCTATGCAGCAGCTTCCCACTAGCCATCTATTTCACACATGGTAGTGTATATATGTCAATGTGGGATGAGGAGGGTGGGAGGGAGGCTCAGTAGGGAGGGGATATAAGCATACATGTAGCTGATTCATGTCTTTGAACAGCAGAAATTAACACAGCGTGCTGTGCTTAGGGGCTCGGTTGTGTCCATCTCTTTGTGACCCCGTGGATTGTAGCCCGCCAGGCTCCTCTTTTTATGGGCATTCTCCAGGCGAGAATACTGGAGTGGGTTGCCATGCCCTTCTCCAGGGGATCCTCCCAACCCAGGGATCGAAATCAATTCTCCCATATTGCAGGCGGATTTTTTTTTTTTTACACCATCTGAGCCATCACGGAAGCCCAACACAACATTGTAAAGCAATTATACCCCAATTTAAAAAAATAATTTAAACTATTAAAACATAAAAAAGAACTCAGGATCTCAACCCACTTCCCATCCTGTAGCCCCAGGGATGCACTCACAGAAGATGCTCAGGTCTCCGGACCACAATCTTTACTTTAACTTTCGTGTCCGCCTTGCCCTCTCATTCAGGCTATGACTGTCTCAGGAGGATCTTCTTCTCTTTGCCTTTCTGTGGCCCCAGCCCCAAACCACAACCACACATAAACGCATAGGCAGATGAGCTCCCATGGAAATACTTGCAATGGCTCACGCTCAGGGGCCACATGGATGAAACAGCAGAACTGAGGGGTGTTTAAGAGTGATCAGAAAGGCCTCTAGTCCGCTTTGCAGCTGCCTGAGCTCTAAAATCTCACACCACTTGGTTCAGAAGCCACTAGTCATATGCTTACTGAGGGCTTAAAATGGGCTCTGTGCAAACTGAGACATACTCTCAATGTAAAAGTGAAAGAAAAGTGAAGCCAGTCGTGTCCGACTCTTTGCGACCCTGTGGACTGTAGCCTATCAGGCTCCTCAGTCCATGAAGGTTTCCAGGCAAGAGTGCTGGATTGGGTTGCCATTTCCTTCTCCAGGGGATCTTCCCGACCCAGGGATTGAACCCAGGTCTCCCGAATTGCTTTACCGTCTGAGCCACCAGGAAAGCCCAATGTAAAATCCACACCAAATTTCAAAGACTTAATACAAAAAAATGCAAAGTATTTCACTGATAACTTTTACATAACAGATTGTCTTCCCCGGTGGCTCGGTGGTAAAGAAACTGCCTGCCAGTGCAAGTAACTCAGGTTTGATCCCTGGGTCAGGAAGATCCCCTGGAGGAGGAAATGGCAACCACTGCAACATTCTTGCCTGGAGAAGTCCACGGACAGAGAGAAGAGCCTGGCTGGCTGCAGTCCATGGGGTTGCAAAGAGTCAGACACAACTTGACGACTAAACAACAGCAACAATTTTTAGATAAAGTCCATGTTGAAATAATACTATTTTGGATATACTGAGTTAAATAGAATATAATATTAAAATGAATTACATCTTTTACAAAACGTTTAAAATATAGATTCTGTACAGGTTAAGGTTATGTGTGTGGCTCAAGCGCATTTCCGTTGGGCAGCACCACTCTGGATCTTTGCTGTCACTGTGCCCATCTCCTGTCCCCAGATGCCCCTCAGAGCCCAATAAGAACGATGCCTGTAGCTGTGTGCGTTCCCAGGGGGTGGGGGTGGGGGGCAGAGGGTGGCCCGTGGCCCGTCAGTCACAGAGAAGTACAGGATGGGGTTACCTGTTCAGCCGAACCTGCCTGGGTGAGAGCACAGAACAATCACATCTTTGTGGCAAAGTTGTGTGTGTGTGTGTGCGTGTGTGTGTCCGTATTCCATGAGTAACAGGCTTTCAATCTGGGCATCCTTGTAGGAAATCAGGAGCTCAGCCTTGCTCACAGAAAGTCAGGAGATAGCACTTTGAGTTTCAGGCCTGAGTTCTGCTCTGGGGACTGTATCGGTTTTCTTGAGGCTGCCGTAACGAGCTGCCACAACTCTGATGGCTCACAACAGCAGAAACAAATGTACTCTTTCACGGTTCTGGAGGCCAGAGGCTGAGCTCAGGGTGTGGGCGGGGCCGGGCACCCTTCTAGAATCCTTCCTTGCCTCTCCCAGCTTCCAGGGGCCCTGGGCCTTCTCTGCTGGCGCAGCATCATTCCAGCCTCTGCCTTCATCCTCACCCGCCTCTTCCCCTTCTGCTATGTAGCCTCCCTCTCCTCTACTCTGAGGGGGACATGGCATCAGATTTAGGGCCTGTCTGGACAAGTTAGGACAGTCTCCTCTCCTCGTGATCCTCCATTCAACCCTACCTTTTGCATACCCGGTAATACTCACAGGTTCCTGGGGTCAGGATGTGGCTACGTCACCTTCAGGCCAGCGTCCAGCCCACTACAGGGGGTAAAACAAACCACTGCTCAGGCCTCCCCGCCGAGAAACAGGGAGTAGCTGGGTTCTCACTGCCTGAGCGGAGGGGGTATCCCAGGAGTCAGAGGGTGTATACTCCTCTTCCCTACAAGTAGTTCCAGCCCATTTTATATTTTACTGAACTCTTGCTTTTCCTAAGTAAATATCTAACAATGTCTCATTCCAGGAATCTGGCAATAAAATGCCTCAAACCAAAATCACGCTTATAAGTGGACAGAATCACGTGCAATTTCCAGGGCCTAGATGACTTTTCCAAACCACATCCTTACGAATGAAGCCAGGCGCTGTCTCAGGTGGGTTGAGAGCAATTTATTGTTGTTGGGCTGGAGGCCTTTCCTCCAGGACTGCGGTCTGTGCAGCCCCTTCGTGGATCGTCCCCCAGCCTGGCTTCCCTGAGTGCAGTCGCCGGCCACTTGCCCCAGAGCAAGCTGAATGCCTGCCAACTCGGTCAGCTCCCAACCTCTCCCCAGACCAGGACCTCTGAGGATGGGAGTCCCACAGACCGTCTTTCTAGCCCACTCTCCTGTGATTTGTCTTAAAAGGAAGTTCAGGAACCACTGCCTGTCCTTCTCCTGACCTCCATCCTTGAGGGTCAGCTCACGGCAGGTAGGGGAGGGGGGATCTGCACTGTGTCTACAGGTCGGGGGGCGAACAGAGGCATCAAATCATAAAGCAGAACTTGATTGCCGAACTTGGTGGAACTTGACTGCCTTCACGTCTATCACTGTTGCTCGTCTGCCCCGAAAACCCAGGGCTCGCTTACCACCCCGTTCACCAGAGAAAGCGATCAGGCCCCCAAGGCTGAGCCCTAGCGTGACGCCCAAAGGGGACGAAGTCCTTAGCTTTCATCTGGGGCCAGTGATAGTGTTCAGTTTCGAGCAGGGGTACCAAGTTCCTTTTATAGCAGACACAAGCAAGTCAGCCAATTTAAGAGAAAGCATTAAGAAAATAATAATGCAGAGAGTCAGCTGAAGAAGGTGGCTAGGGATGAAAATACGTATTAGGCAAGGTTCTCCAGAGATACAGAACAAATTTATATGTCTATGGACATATATATATGGCCACAGATGAAAATACTCACGTATTGGTCAGGATTCTCCAGAGATTCAGAACAAATTTATATATCTATGTACATATATGTGGCCATGGATGAAATTACTCACTTATTATTCAGGGTTTCTCAGAGGTACAGAACAAAAATTTATATATCTATCTATATATATGTGTGTGTGTGTGTGTATATATATATATATGCTCATTACACAACTGTTATAAATCAAAAAGAGCAAGCGTAGAGTGACTATTATGTGAAAAGTACAGTCTTTTAAAATCATTAATCTAATCCCCTTCTGGTCTGCTCAAAACCTTCCCCATCTTCCTCTTGGGCTCAGGAAAGGACCAGACTCCCTGGGGTGGCCTTTGAGATTCCCTCCTCTGCTGCGGCCCCATCGCAGCCCCTCGATCCCCAGGTCCTCACCACGTTCCCAGAGTTGATTCCTCAAGCTTTGTCTCTAAAGGGCCAGATAATAAACATTTCCATCCCAGTGGCCCACAGGGTCTCTGTTATAACGATTCAACTTTGCTGTTCTAGCACAAAAGCAGCCACAGACAATACATGAGCACATGGATGAGGCTGTGTTCCAATAAAACTTTATTGTCACAAGCCGGGGGGCAGGGAGCAGATTGGTCCGTTGGCTGTGGCTTGCTGACCCGGCTCTTCGGGCTATAGGCTCCACGCACGCTGCTGCCGCTGGAGTGACCTCTTCATTCTCGTCTGGCTCATTCCTGCTCTTCCCTTAGGTTTCAGCACATATTTCTTTCCCAGGAAACTCTTCCGGAAGTCCTCAGGAAGGATTTTGTTTCCTAGAACAGCAATCCCCAGTATAGTGTGTGTGTTTCTGTGTGTGTGTCTGGGGGTGCACGTGCACACCCCCGAGTGTGACATGATCCAATGTCTGCCCCTCCACGAGTCCCTGGAAGTCTGCTTCCCTCCCCACTCTGTTCCCAGCCTGGTACCTGGAGGGAGCCGAACCATCCATCAAATGAACAACAAGATGAGTCATTGTCAAGAAGAATGAGTGAGTGCCTAAAAGCTAGGAAAAACGCGCATCTTTGTTCTTACCAAGCCCCATAAACAAAACTATGAACACATCTTCATTTTCCCCTTCCTGGATCCCTCATCAAATGAGAGGATTAGGTGAATACAGCAAGCTCCACGTCCTTTCCTCTCCAGGTGATTTCCCTGGGGGGGTGTGAGCCGCTCTGTGAGTTTACTTCCACTCACCAGCTTTGCAACTTGGGGTGAGTTGTCAGGTGTCTCTGATCTTCTCTTTGCTCATCTACGAAAGTGATAACCACACGCATCTTGTAGGGCTATTACGAGGACTAACAGAGCAACCTACGGTGCTGGACTGTGGTTGTCATTAAGAGTTCACAGCTTTACACAGTTTGATGTGGAAACTCTACAGCAAATACCGGAAGAGTCCAGGAAGCCACCATATACTGTCAGATGACACAGGCCGTGTGAACAAGCATTTTCTCTGGAAGGACTGCAAATTTCTTATTTCTCCCTTATTAGCACCATCAGACCTAATTAAATGTTTTTCAAGGAACATATTAGGAGAATTTGATATAAAGTATACTCCTAATGTTATGAGAAGGAAGTGGCAACCCACTCCAGTATTCTTGCCTGGGAAATCCCATGGACAGAGCAGCCTGGCGGGCTACAGTCCACGGGATTGCAAAAGAGTCTGACGTGACCTAGTGACTAAACAACCACCACCACCACCTAACATCAACCATGTCAGTATTTAAGATTTTAAATTCGATCTATGTATCCAACATCAGGGAGCAGGGTAAATAGACCAGGATGCAAATAGCCAGTGGTCTGTTGTCTAGCCTTTAGTTTGTTTATGAAGCACCTTTAAGATCAGAATAAAAAGTTAATGTTGCAATTTTAAACAACAAAAAAAGATGAAAAATTAAGACATAGGAGTCTTATTTGCATCAGGAAAATGTATTAACAAGACAGATTGCAGTGAAAGTGAATGTCACTCTGTCATGTCTGATTCTTTATTACCCCATGGGTCACATACAGTGGGGTATGTGGGGAGCCTTTCCCTTCTCCAGGAGATCTTTCCAACCCAGGGATCAAACCCAGGTCTCCCGCATTGCAGGCAGATTCTTTACCAGCTGAGTCACAGGGGAAGCCCAAGAATACTGGAGTAGGTAGCCTATCTCTTCTCTAGATCTTTCCAACCCGGAAATCAAACTAGGGTCTCCTGCACTGCAGGCAGATTCTTTACCAACTGAGCTACCCGGGAAGCCAGATTTCAGTAAGACAAGATATCAGCAGCGTCTTCCTCTCGTTAACGGAAGGCCATAGCTGATGTCTATGTGTATGTGTATCTGTGCTGTGTATATGGACATGTGTTCACTTTCTGTATTTTCCAAATTGTTTCCCCAAAGCAAGAATGACACCGGTAATCAAGGGAGATCAAGACAGAATTTGAATAAACTAAAACTTATTAGGTGCAGAATGGATATACAAGGGCCTGCTGTATAGTGCAGGGTACTATATTCAATATCCTGTGATAAACCAGAATGGAAAAGAATATGAAAAAGAATATATGTATAACTGAATCATTTTGCTATATAGTACAAATGAACACAGCATTGTAACTCAATTATATTAAATAAAATGAACTTTAAAAAAAAAAGAAAGAGAAAATGTGTCTGATTTTCATTTATGGCTCCCTGAACAGAAATTAGATGAAGAAGCACATCTTTCCAATCTTTAAAGACCACCTTGGATTGTAAAGGGTTAAAAATTCTAGAGTCAGGGGGAAAAAAAAAAAAAGCAGTTCTGGTATTAGCACCCCTACCTAGATCTTCAAGCTGTCAAGGTCTGGCCCTGGCCACTGGCAGAGTCAGAATGGGTTGACCTTCAGAGAAGGTCACTGGTCCATAGCCCACTGCCTGGTCTTCAAGAGCTACCCTCCAGGGAAGGAAGGGTC
Source organism: Ovis canadensis (assembly GCF_042477335.2). NCBI lineage: Eukaryota > Metazoa > Chordata > Mammalia > Artiodactyla > Bovidae > Ovis > Ovis canadensis. The sequence goes on from NC_091245.1 coordinate 5,176,848, forward strand.
CTCAACAGGGAGCCCTGGCCAGCTCTGTTTCTGACTCTGTAAGGGAATGTGAGAGTGGCTGGCCACCTTCGCCCAAGGACACACTTAAGCCCAAGTTTCAGAACTAGCTGCCAACCTTTGTCATTATGAACGGGTCTTGCACTCACTCCTTCATAGGCCAATGCTGTATTGTCCCCATTTCACAGATGAGGAAACTAAGGTTTCAGCAATTGACCAGGAGTTGGATCAAGGTTCTGTTCTCTCTAAAACTTGACCACTAAACCGAAGCAAACAGACCCTCTCCTCTTGAGCTTAAGTTTCTCTGCAGACTCCTCTGTACCAACTTTCCCAATTACCACTGGACTTTCTTAATTGGACTGGTTTTTACGTGGGCTGTTTAATATTCCAACAAATATTTCTTGCAAACCTGCTTTCCCTGTAACACTAGGCTAGGATGGGAATTGTGGAAGGTGTCCACTCCGCAAGATAGAACCAGTCAATCCTAAGGGAAATCAACTCTGAATATTCACTGGAAGGACCAATGCTTAAGCTGAAGTCCAATACTTTGGCCACCTGATGCAAAGAGCCGACTCATTGGAAAAGACCCTGATGATAGATAGAGGGCAGGAGGAGAAGGGGACAACAGAGGAAGTGATGGTTAGATAGCATCACCGACTCAATGAAGATGAATCTGAGCAAACTCTCAGAGGTAGTGTGGACAGGGAAGCCTGGTGGGCTACAGTCCACAAGGTTGCAAAGAGTCAGACATGACTTAGAGACTGAAAAACAACCACCACCACCTACATTAGCATCTCCAGTTCTTACCTGGGGAAACCGATGGACTGAATGAGGAGAACTGTGTCTTGACTTTGTGATTAAGTCCTGATTCCCGTGGGAGCTCATCAAAGTCCGGTACCCCACGCATCAGATGAAAGTTTAGGCCCTTTTAGCCACCATCAGCCAGCATCTGTCCCAGGCAGACATATTCCACCTTGACTCACAGGGACCACAGCATCCCAGCTGGGGGCAAGTGTTGACACGTGGGAAGGGAAGCTTCCTGAGATGGAATCTGAGGCTTGTCTGCAGCAGGATGAAAGGAGGCCAGGAAGGAAGAGGGACTGAGACTGGAGAGGAGACCCGGGGGGAGAGGGCCACCTGGCAGAGAAGCAGCCACGGGGACAGGAGGCCCAGTGGACCTCCCACGCCTCCTGCAGCCTCTCCTCTGAGACTCACTAACCTGGGAAACAGCCGAGCCCAGGAGGCACGTGCTGTGTCACCAGGAAGAGCATCCTCCGTGGACACTGGCTGCATCCCTGCTGCAGAGGCTCCCCTCCTCTGCACACCCGCCCCGGCTCCCGGCAACTGGGAAGGGGCCCAGTCATAAGCAGGAAAGGCTAAGCCAGCCCAGCCTGAGGTTGTGGAATAGCATGTGTGGTCTAGGAAACCGCCAAACCAAGACGCCCCATCCCATCCTCAGAAACTTAATCGGCTCATCAGGAGCCTCTATTTCATGCCACTGCGTTGTTCAGAAGCTGTTCCCTTTGGTTTCACATAGGCTGAGTCTCTGCCTAAGCTGACTGTCCTGCCAGGAGTGCGTGGGCCTCACCTTCCCCGCAGGGCTGGGCCACTGCTGGGAGCAGCTCTGTCTCAGGTCCACCAGGTCTGGGCTGGTGTACTGCCTCAGCTGCTGTGGCCTCTATCACAGTCTCTGTCCCTCGGTCACAGAGTTCTCATCTGCAAAATGGGCTGGCTCTACCATGCAGGGTTTCCCTGGTGGCTCAGATGGTAAAGAATCTGCCTGCATTGCAGTAGACCTGGATGTGATCCCTGGGTCAGGACAATCGCCCTGCAGACAGGCATGGCAACCCACTCCAGTATTCTTGTCTGGAGAATGCCATGGTCAGAGAAGCCTGGCGAACTAATAGTCCATGGGATCGCAAAGAGTCAGACTCGACTGAATGACTAACACTTTCACTTCACTTTCTTTACTACGTAGGGAAGAGGGCTGGGCTAGGTGAGCTGAGTGAGGTGGCTGGGGTGCAGAATTTAAAGAGACGCCCTCAGGCATGGACGGTGGGCGCCTCTTTAAATATTGTGCCTTTCTATTGGGACTCTTTCTTGTCTCAGTCTAGTCCCAGCCCCCTGTGGCCACCTTGGCATGAACTCAGCCACCTGTGAACCCTCACCTCGTGCCCATCAAGCTGGGCTGAATGTCTTCCTCTGGGCCTGGAGGTAATTGCCTAAGACATTGTTTTGCAAACAAAGCTCAGCCACTAACCTAAATTGATATGAAATCAATGAAGAGAGCCAGGACTGACATAAAAAAACCAAAACAAACTAAACTAGCCCAGGGTGGAACAAAAATAATTGAAAATATCAGGATACATCTTGTGTGCTTTTTTATATGATGTTTGTTCCAGGTGTGTGTGCTGTGTGTGTATATGTGTACAAATGTCATTTCTCAGTGTGGCTAAAGACACCTGCTCCTTTGCCCCGGCCTGTCCCAAGGACGCGATGGATCTTGTTTGCACCAGCGGGTGCTGTGTCTGGCAGGTGAGCATGAAGGGTGCTATCTGTGCTTGACCCTGTGGAGGTCAAGCCCTAGAGGGCTCTGGGGGTGGCAATGACCTACTGGACCTCACCTCCACGGTTCCAGGCCATGGTCACGGTCATAGCCCAACCCATGGAGGGGAGAGGCAGACCCGGGATGAGGCTCAGCCCCTGGGCAACTGGACAGAGGCTCATGGTGGCCCAGGCTCCAGCGTGGAAACTTGAGAAGTGAGGCTCACAGAATGACAAGGTGGGGGCCTCCCTCCTGCTCCCACTGCCCCCGAGGAAAGAGCTGCAGCTGGCTCAGAAAAACCACCTGCTTCCTCATGCACCCGAAATTCTGCTTGGAGTCCTTGCTGGAGAGTTTGAGGCCAAGATGCAGAGGACATCATCCCTCTCCTACAGGTAAGATGCTCAGCCACAGCTGATAGTGAAATGCTATATATAAAGACTGAGATGCTGAAAAAAAAAAAAAAAGCAGGAGGAGGGAGCTGACATTTTCTGAGTATTTAGCTTGCAAGATTGCGTCCCTGTGATTTCATTTCATCAGAAGAAGAACCCAAGGGTCTGAGTGTTGTTACACCTGTAACTGATGAGACAGAAACGGCCCCATGTTTTTGAGAGGTGGTGATGAGGTTCAGTCACGCACACCTGACCCATTTCTTCATTTATTCACCAAATAAAGGCCAAGAAAATATTATAATCATATGCTCACTAGGCAAGATATAAAATGTTACAAAATTCGATGCCCTCAAGATAATCACTGCCTAGTGTGACAAGATGAATACCTAAATTTTTTAAAATGTTTTAAATTTGAATATATTTGCTTTAGAATGTTGTGTTCGTTTCTGCTGTACAGCAGCATGAATTAGCCATCCGTATACCTATAAGCCAGGCTTCAGCAATACGTGAACCGTGAACTTCCAGATGTTCAAGCTGGTTTTAGAAAAGGCAGAGGAACCAGAGATCAAACTGCCAACATCCGCTGGATCATGGAAAAAGCAAGAGAGTTCCAGAAAAACATCTATTTCTGCTTTATTGACTATGCCAAAGCCTTTGACTGTGTGGATCACAATAAACTGTGGAAAATTCTGAAAGAGATGGTAATATCAGACCACCTGACCTGCCTCTTGAGAAACCTATATGCAGCTCAGGAAACAACACTTAAAACTGGACATGGAACAATAAACTGGTTCCAAACAGGAAAAGGAGTACATCAAGGCTGTATATTGTCACCCTGCTTATTTAACTTATATGCAGAGTACATCATGAGAAATGCTGGACTGGAAGAAACACAAGCTGGAATCAAGATTGCCAGGAGAAATATCAGTAACCTCAGATATGCAGATGACACCACCCTTATGGCAGAAAGTGAAGAAGAACTAAAGAGATTCTTGATGAAAGTGAAAGAGGAGAGGGAAAAAGTTGGCTTAAAGCTCAACATTCAGAAAACAAAGATCATGGCATCTGGTCCCATCACTTCATGGGAAATAGATGGGGAAACAGTGGAAACAATGGCTGACTTTATTTTTCTGGGCTCCAAAATCACTGCAGATGGTGATTGCAGCCATGAAATTAAAAGACACTTACTCCTTGGAAAGAAAGTTATGACCAACCTAGATAGTATATTCAAAAGCAGAGACATTACTTTGCCAAGAAAGGTCTGTCTAGTCAAGGCTATGCTTTTTCCAGTAGTCATGTATGGATGTGAGAGTTGGACTATAAAGAAAGCTGAGCACAGAAGAATTGACACTTTTGAACTGTGGTGTTGGAGAAGACTCTTGAGAGTCCCTTGGACTGCAAGGAGATCCAACCAGTCCATCATAAAGGAGATCAGTCCTGGGTGTTTATTGGAAGGACTGATTTTGAAGCTGAAACTCCAATACTTTGGCCACCTGATATGAAGAATTGACTCATTGGAAAAGACCCTGATGCTGGGAGGTATTGGGGGCAGGAGGAGAAAGGGACAACAGAGGATGAGATGGTTCGATGGCATCACTGACTCAATGGATATGGGTTTGGGTGGACTCCGGGAGTTGGTGATGGACAGGGAGGCCTGGTGTACCTCGGTTCATGGGGTCACAAAGAGTCAGACACGACTGAGCGACTGAACTGAACTGATACCTATATCTGGGCTTCCCCAGTAGCTCAGTTGGTAGAGAATCCACTTGGGAAGATCCCCTGGAGGAGGGCATGGCAACCCACTCCAGTGTTCTTGCCTGGAGAATCCCATGGACACAGGAGCCTGGAGGGCCACAGTCCATAGGGTTGCAAAGAGCCGGACAGGACTGAGCAGCTGAGCACAGCACACAGCACACGTACATCCCCTCCCTCTGGAACCTCCCTCCCTCCCACCCACCCCCCACATTCGATCTTTTAAGTACCTAGCATTTAAGTGCATTCAAATCACTGATGTTCTTGTGACTCAAAGCAGAGTACACGGTGGGGATGGTGCTGAATTCTGCTGGAGCTGGTAGAGCAGGCAGCGGGAAGGCTGTAGATGGCTTTCCTCATCTGGATGAAACCTGTTTTGACTGGGGAAAGAGGAAACATAGGCTCCCACTAGCCAGAGCATCGGCAGAACAGAACAACCAGAGAGGTGGGAGGCAGGAGGGAGGATCAGTCCTACAGAGGATGGAGGGTGGGAGGAAGTAATGCCACCCAGGGTCCAGAATTCCAGGGGAAGATGGTGGGCAGGGGCTGGACTGCCAGCAACTCCCAAACCCATGGTGGTGGGGGTGGTTTATCCCGACTCTTCGCGACCCCATGGACTATATATAACCCACCAGGCTTCTCTGTTCATGGGACTCTCCAGGCAAGATTACTGGAGTGGGTTGCCATTTCCTTCTCCAGGGAATCTTCCCAACCCAGGGATTGAACCCAGGTCTCCCGCATTGCAGGCGGATTCTTTACCAACTGAGCTAAGAGGGAAGCCACAAATCCATAGAAGAGAAGTTTTAGGAAACAGGCCCCTAGTCCTCATGTCCTGGGGTCCACAGATTGAAGTCCCATTTCCCTTCATAGTCAACACTGAAGACAACTGGTCTCAGAATCCTTGAGAGCTCAGACTTCAGTGAGGACTGGAAGAGCACGGTGGACCCGAGACCACCCTGCGAAGCTGAACCTGTGATGCAAATGTCCATCAGGGTCATTGTCTTCTGAGGACGGTTGAGACCACTGCTTTGGAAAGCATCTTCTTGCTTCGTTTTCCTAGACACACCTGCATTCACATGGTATACCCACCACATGGTGTATCCAGCAGTCAATAATGCGTTTCTGGGGCAGGAAAGTGAGGAAGAGCCGGAGAGGACCCTTCTAGAGGGCGGGGGGTGGGGCACAGAAAGAGGCCACGGTCATTCCCAGGGAGCAGGGAGGGGCTTCAAGGAAGCAGGGAGACTTCAGGGGCCTTTGTGCTTCCCCAGTGCTGAACTGCTGCACTGCTGCAGATGCAACCAGCTTTTTATGCTAAAGGCTGGCGTGCAGAAAGCAGACAGAGCTGCAGGCGCTCATGAAAACTTCATATTCTTGGTGGTGTGGGGGATGCGTGTGTATATACATACTTGAGCTGTTGGAAATATAAACATCTTACATATTTTATTTGTTTTTCTTCCAACTAAGAAAAGGCCTTCCCTTTGCTTTGTAATCTGTAATCCCCTTGGAAGCTCAGGGCGTAATCTGATAGAGGAAACTCAACCCCACCAAAGTTTCATGGGATCTTGAGTTGGCTTTTCTTGGGAAATGGCTTCTCCTAAGATCGCTTGCGGTGTGAGAACACGTTTTTGCAAGGCCATTTTGGAATACTGGAAGTGACATTTGATTGGGCCTTCCTTTAAAAGGTCAGGTTAGCTTTAATAGTGGCACATGTCATTACTACCCGTAATGGGAAAATACTGGCCAGCTGACAGATCTGAGGCAGAATGTATTTTTTCAACCATCTGCTTCAGACCTTCTTGGAGTAGTCACCCAGCAGTGTACATAAACTCTTGGAATGTGGTAGTAATTATAATGTGTGAATAGGACAGAAAGGTTAATTCTGTTTCATTTTGACACCTGAAAGTGTCCAGTGAAACGTCAGTTAAAGCCAGAGACCTTCAGCTTCAAGTAAGAAATGAACATCTGATATTAGCCAAAAAAAAACAGTAAGTGCTAGAAAAAACAAACAAACAGATAATTCAAACCATCTTCCATCATCTACCTTCCGAAGTTTGATATCCTCACAGAAACAGCATGGGACAATTTGCATCATTCATGAAGTTCCAAAGAAAGATGGCTTGTCATCTAGACTCCTAAGGTGGACCCAGAGAAGAAGCGAAGCCCTTGCTTTCACGCAAGAGAACAGACAACTGGCCCTCAGGGTCCAAGTCTCTGGCTGAACGCAGGCTCGTCTCCGGTGGTTCCACCTTCCTGGGGCCCGGGCCCCTGGAGCCTGGGTGTCTACCCGAATCTCCTCTGGCCTTGAGGCTTCCAGTGCTCTGCATGGACCACCCGCCCCTACAGGAGCCCAGCACTGTGGCCACCCCCTGGGGAGGGCCCCAGGCCTTGCTGTCTACACTGACACTCTGCCCTCCCTTCCCCTCCTCTACACTCCGAGGCTCCAGTCCACCTCTCTGCTTGGTCGACCTACAGCTTTCCAAGTTGCTCTGGGCTGGGAACTTGAGCCCAAGAACCCGTGACATTCCAGCAGCTGGAGAAACGAACAGTGCACGTGGTCCCCAGCTCTGTGGCTTTAAAAGACACTCTTCCCAGACTTCTTATGCGTGGAATCTAAGAAGGGATGCAAGTGAACTTAGTTACTAACCAGAGACAAACTCCCAGACAGAAAGCAGACTCCCAGCTACCAAAATGGAAAGGGGGAGATAAATTAAGGACTGGGGATTAGCTTATACACACTTAGATACTTCAAATAGATAACCAGCAAGGACCTACTGGATAGCACAGGGAACTAAACTCAATATCTTTTGTAATGGAGAAGACTCTAAAAGAAGGAGTATATACACACACACATATATATCGGAATCATTTTGCTGTATGCTTGAAGCTAACACTGGATGTTAAACTAACATCAGTCCTGAATATTCACTGGAAGGTCTGATGCTGAAGCTGAAACTCCAGTACTTTGGCCACCTGATGCAAAGAACTGACTCATTGGAAAAGACCCTGATGCTGGGAAAGATTGAAGGCCGGAGGAGAAGGGGATGACAGAGGATGAGGTGGTTGGATGGCATCACCGACTCAATGGACATGAGTTTGAGCAAGCTCCGGGGGTTGGTGATGAACAGGGAGGCCTGGCATGCTGCAGTCCATGGGGTCGCCAGAGTTGGACACGACTGAGCGACCGAACTGAACTGAACTGGAACTAACACAACATTGTACAACTAGATTTCACTAGAAATTAAATGAAGAAGGTGCCCTTTCCTCTGGACTCCCAAGATTTCATGAGATATAGCCTGCTGGATGGGCAGTGCCTGCCTTGTAACACAGATCATGAGCCTTCAGCAAGAAAATCTCTCATGGTCCCCTCAAAGGCGTGACAATTTATATGATGTGACAGTTCCCATGCTTTTCTAAATCTCACACCAGTCTCACAACCAGGAGTCACTCTGAGGACAGACGTCCAAGTACAGCCTGGATAGAGGCCGCCCTCAATTTGTTTTTAGGACTCTCATTGGACTCCCCTGTTCACCACTGAGCCCCCCCCAGAGCAGCCAGGGAGACCCCGCCCCCGCCAGAGACAAGGAGTAAGACAAACCATCCTCAGAATGAAGGGGGGTGCCAGTCCCTGGAGTGGGGACTCCTGTCTGTTGCTGGAGAAAGTCACAGCCACACTGCAACACTGAGCAGAAACAACAAAAAAAGGGGGCTGTGTCATAACCTATAATGGAAGAGAGTGTACATATATGGATGCACACACATATGCACATATGTACACACGTGTGTACGTGTCCAACTCTTTACGGCCCCATGGACTACAGCCCGCCAGGCTCCTCTGTCTGTGGGGATTCTCCAGGCAAGAATGCTAGAGCGGGCTGACATTCCCTTCTCCAGGGGGTCTTCCCAGCCCAGGGACCCATCCTGGGTCTCCTGCACTGCAGGCAGATTCTTTACCACTGAGCTACTACAGTATTTACTGCAGACAAGTCCCCGGATAATCTAAAGTGCTAAATGGGTCAGGAGAGCCCCAGAAGGAAACAACATTCAGAAGTCGTTATCAACCCCATTTTCTGTTTCTCCAAATTCTTCCTGAGAGTTAGAGAGGCAGTGCCTCCTAAATGCAGTTACTAGCCACAGCTGCCTGCCCCGCTGGGGTCTCTAGGGACCGCCCCCTTCTTCCTATCAGATCAGCACTGTCCTCTTCCCCCTCCTTCTCTGTGTCAATTGTCTTTGGCTTCAACTTTCTTTTCCTAGTTTTCTCCAAAGGCTGAAATCACAGGCATGACCTCCAGACATATATATATCTGTATAAATATGTGTGTGTGTGTGTAAATGAATCACTTTGCTGTAACTAACACAATATTATAAATCAACTATATTTCAATTAAATTTTTTTAAAAAGCAGGGATTTTGGAATCAGATTTTCCTGAACATAGTTCCCAGATCCATGTGAACTTAGGCAAGACGCCTACTTCTGTGCCTGCAAAATAGGAATATTCTGGTCCTTGAAGGGCATTTGTAGAAATTAACTGAGACGTTAAATTTCTGTTTGTACATAGTTACCCAGTGTTGGTGCTCTTCCTTCTACTTCCTGTCCCCAAATCAAGCCCCCATCCCCCCTCTCCCTGATGGGCCCCAGCGCCACCCCACTAGCCATCCTGCTCAAGGCTGCAGGTCAGCCTCTCGGAGGCACTCCAACAAGGCAGGCCTTGAAAGCCAGCTGGCTTTGGATTCAGCCTGGATTTAAATCCTGGCTTCTATTCGCAAGCTAGCTAGCCTGGGGCAAGTTTCTTAACCTCCCTGCCTGGCTTCCTCAATCACAAATCACACTCTCCCCTGAAGGATTATTTTGAGCAATCAACAACTGCAACAGGGAAAGTGCCATGACAACCCTGGCAAGTCCTAGATCCGGTTCCCTCTTCTAACCTTCTCTCCTGTGGGCACCAGGAGTCTGGATGGCTCTGGCAGGGTCAAGGGAAATGACCTCCGAGGGGCTTCAGGAACGCACGGCCTTGTCCTCGCCGACACTCACTAAGGTCTGTTCCCTGCTCTGGTCCTAGGCAGGGCTGGATGGGAACCCACCTCTCTCATCTCCATATTGAGGGGACTCTATGAGGCTCCCAAGGTTTGTAATTCCATACCTCCGTCCTTGGATCCACTCTCCGTCCCTCTTAAAGGAGACAGCAGGAAGATGAAGCCATCTCCTGGGCTTATTTCGGTTCCTTTCTTCTCTGTTTCCAACAGTTCTTATTCTCAGCTCCTTCTGCCACCCTAGTGGACTTGTGAGTAGCCTCCTGGATCTTGAAACTCTAGGATGTCTGCTTCTCCCTTAAGATTAGATATATAGTCAACTTGGGTCAAAGGAGAAGCACCTCATTTAACACACACACACACACACACACACACACACACAACACAAGGAATCCATTTGCAACAACTCACCCCAGAGATCTTCTCTCAGTTATTCCAGGAGGAACACAGATCCACATGCTTCTCATGGAGACCAGGATATTTTTCTGTGTTTGCTCTGGTGTGTTCAGAGCAACTTAAGGCCAGTCAAACAGGATAGACTGTCCACGTCTACCTTCCCAGGCAGGTTTCTAGAACCCCTGAGCAGCTCAGGCACTCAGAAGGATAATTTCCCTTGAGCCCATAGCCTTAGGAGGTGCAGTTGCCGTGCAGATATTTGTATCCCTCGAGAGGCTTGCTAAGGGGGGTGGCTGGGCAGCAGAGGCCGTTCTGCTCTAGCTTTCTTCCCTGAGTCAGCACTTAACAGTTGTCTGATACTTTGAATTGAATAAACCATAAAATAAGCAATGGCCCCAAAGATCAAAGGTCACACTGGACATTGCTGAGCAAGTAGTAATACCCAGGCCTCATTTCTGGGTGGGAGGGGGCAAATGAATCTCCGTTTCTATGCACAGGAGAGATCTGGTTAAATACAGTTCCCCTGACTTCCCAGCAAAAGTTATATCCCCCTCAAAATTTTGGAAAGCATAGGTAATTATTGCAGGTATTCACTATACAGAAATCAGTCTTTAAGTAACCTAAAAATAGAACTGGGTGCATTTTTTCTAGCTTTCCCTTGGTATTGGTGTATAGCCAGTTAACAAACAATATTGTGACAGTTTCAGGTGAGCAGCGACTCAGCCAACACATCCATGCATCCATTCTCCCCCAAACTCCTCTCCCATCCAGGCTGCCATAGAATATTGAACAGAGTTCCCTGTGCTTTACAGTAGGTCCTTGTTGAACCAGGTGCATTTTTAAGGGCCTGTAAATCTTTTTCACTCAACAATTTACTAATTTTCAATGATAAAAGACTCACATGGATAGTGAGAGTAATCATAATAAAACGCACGTCACATCCACTAGCTGATACCCCAGTGGTCAGTTTTGAAAGGATGACGCAGGGTGTGTTTACCTCGGAAACTTTCAGCATGAATCCTAGGAAGCTTTAGGACTGGAAATCACATTACAGGATAAGCAAATAGGTTAGTAAGTTAAGCATGGCTTTGGGTGCTCACTGCTAAGGGAAAGCTTAAGCAAATAAAGTGAGGAATTATTTCACACTATGAAACCTTCGGCAGACTTTACAAATCCTTGCTCTGCCCACATAATACCCACGTGTTTCTGTCTCCAGCAACATGCCAAGCCTCGCACGCCTGCACTGGGGGAGAAGACGATGGTGTGGACCAGCTCTGGAGCTGAACTGCTGTTGAGTTCTCATCACGGCAGGGACTCCCTTTTCGTGTCAGAAGCAGATGTGCAAGAAAGGATCAGACCTAAGGGCGCCAGGTCATTTCTGCAGTGATCCGCCAGCCTCAGCTACTCCATGCAGTGAAGGGTGACTGCACGCTAGAGCTGCGGGTGGGGCAGAGAGAATTTGCAATGAGACACAGCCCCTCCCCTCAGGAATCTAACCCTCTGTCAGGTGGATAATACATGTATTAAAAAAAACAAGGAGAGTTTAACAGTAGGAAGGGGAACATGTATAGGCTCTCTCTGCCCATCCAAGGCTGTTCCAAGCATGAACAGTTCCCCTCTTCCTCTCGCAAACCCTGTGGGGTGGAGGGGTCTCCCCTTTGTTCTGACTATTGACAAGCCAGGAAAAGCGCCTAGGCTGACTTCCAGAAGCCTTGCAAGCTTCATCCTGTCTCCCAGTAGTCCCGGCTTCCTAACCTCCTTTGCTTGCGGGGCATGTAGTTTTTTGTTAACCGCCTTAGATCACTTTGTAGAACATGCGATACTTTTACAAGAAGGTGTTTACTAAGTTCAGCATGTCTGAACTCACACTCTTTCATTTTCCCCAAACCTGCTTCTCGTCTGGATCACCCTATTCTGGTTAGTGGCAGCCCCCGTCCCAGAGCTGGAACCCTGGAGTTGCCTTTGCTGAGTTGCTCAGACCCTCCCTGCTTCGTCTTTCCGCTTTGCTGACCGAGTGTCGTTGCTATTCCGTCGCTAACTCCTGTCCGACTCTCTGTGACCCCGTGGGCTGCAGTTCGCCAGGCCTCCCTGTCCATCACCGGCTCCCGGAGCTTGCTCAGACTCAAGTCCATCAGGTCGGTGATGCCATCCAACCATCTCATCTCCTGTTGTCCCCTTCTCCTCCTGCCTTCAATCTTTCCCAGCATCAGGGTCTTTTCCAGGGAGTTAGCCCTTCACATCAGGTGGCCAAAGGATTAGAGCTTCAGCTTCAGCAATAGACCTTCCAATGAATATTCAGAGTTGATTTCCTTTGGTATTGACTGGTTGGATCTCCTTTATCTAAGGGACTCTCAAGAGTCTTCTCTAGCACCACAGTTTGAAAGCATCAGTTCTTTGGTGCTCAGATTTCTTTATGGTCCAACTCTCACATCCGTACATGACTACTGGAAAAATCATAGCTTTGACTATAGGACTTTTGTTGGCAAACTGCTATCTCTGCTTTTTAATATGTTGTCTAGATTTGACAGAGCTTTCCTTCCAAGGAGCAAATGTCTTTTAATTTCGTGGCTGCGGTCACCATCAGTCACTTTATTCCTTCAGAATGCCTTCCTGGCTCATTCTCTAGTTTCCATTCACACATTTGCCATCGTGGGGTGTACATGGTATATTATGAATCTGGGATATGGAAATAGGCTTCCAAGTCCCCCTCCCTCCTCTCCATCTCCTTCTGCACCATTGTATACACTGCTGCCACAATGAGTTCCCAAAGCAGAGTTCTCAAGATAACCCCATCACAGCCAGCCTCATGGAGCTGGTGGTACCTGTTCCATCTATTCACCCACCCAGCCACCCACCCATTCACCCACCCAGCCACACACCCATCCACACACCCATCCACCCAACCATTCACCCACCCAGTTACCTTGCATCTTCATCACATGCCTTTCCTTGCCTCCATCACGGTTCTCACATCAAGAGGATGAGATCTTCTTTTCTCTGCCCTTTTCAAACTTGACTGTCTTCCCTGACCTAAAAAGCTCACCTGGGGGAGCAGTTAGCACCGAGCTGGTGGTGGGTGAGCCCTGGGGGCCCAGAGCCACCTGCTCCTCCAGACCCCCGGAAGTCAGACATCCAGGCAGAGATGGTGGACGGAAGCGGAGCCAGAGTTCCTCACAGCAAGAAGTGACTACCTGCCCTGGTTCACCCCACGAAGCAGGCCTGCCCCAGCACCATCCTCAGAGCCCTGATGGGATGGCAAGCCCATGTGAGGCACCCACCTCTCCCACAGCCCTGCCTCCCTGCCCGGCAGGCTTCCTCCTCAACTTCTTTCCTGCTCAGCACCTTGACACATTCAGGGGACCCCAGGGTCTCCTGTGTCCCCAGTCCCTTCTCTGCAGTGTCTAAAGCTGCCCAGTGTTGGGATAAATGTCCCTGGTGGGACCGTCCAGCGTGAGGATCAGAGGCTGTCCCGCAATGGCTGGGCCACAGTATCATCGGTCATCTTCCTGTGAGCCTTTCAGCCTCCAGCAGGTGGGTCATCTGGGCCCGTGGCCCTCTTGGACGGCTGCTGCAGAAGTCAAAGCTGTGGCCCACGTCCTCCTAATTTAAGCGAGGGCTTCACCAAGGCCTGGAAGGGCAGGATTCAGGGATGGAGGGGTACAAGTTCAAGTACTCAGGCCTCCTCTGTGAGCAAATACAATAGAAGAGAAAAGCCCTTCATTTTTGCAAGGCCAGGGAGAAAGGTCCTCTTTACCTTGAGGTCTCACCTGGCCAGTGACAACCCTCAGGTGTCCAGGTGGACTGGGCCATCCTCCGCTGCACAGAGTTGATGGGCTCACTCCTCACCCAGAAGCCTCAAGGCAAAGAATGGGCTGTGGCTCCAGGAGAGGGGACCACAGGCTGGGCCAGGGGACATTCCTGAACTGGAATCAAAGGAATCAGTGGTAGAGACTGAGGGAGCTGGAGGCGGAGCCTGACCGCAGATAAGGGAGGAAGGTGTGTGGCAATGCCGTGGTCCTTGGTGAGCATAGGACCAGAGATGGAGAGGCTGGAGCAAGGAGAATGCTGAACGCTGAGCTCTGAGCCAGAGGCTTCTAGTGTGTGAAAGGTGCTGAGTTCAGCTTCAACATGCTGGAGGCTACATCCCACACAAGTGAATGCAAGAGAAGATGGAAATTTGGAAATCGTTCTGTGCTGGGCTGAGAGCTGACTCCTCAGAGAAGATGACCATAAAGCAAGCACTCAGAACACAGCTGCAAGGGGTCTCAGTGTTGAGGGGGATTGAGGAAAGGAGAGCTGCTTGCCATCCACATGCCCAGGACGAGCGGTGCCGGGTTGCCATCCCAGTTGGTTTCAGCGTCCCTGAGAAGGAGCTCAGTGATCGAATACATGCACACACTGGAGGGCCCTCCTTTGAATACTAGGACAAAAATAACTCCCTTTCAGCTTGGGCATTCCACCTGACATGTGTGCTTGTAAAGAAGCCATATGATTGTTTTCAGCTTGCGATGAATAAATTTACTCAGTAGAATATTGTAAGCCACTCCTCCAGCTCAGAACGGGAGGCGCCAATCAGGAAGTGAATCGAGGCTCTATTGTCAGCTGAGCTTGTCTGCCGGGTGGTCCCTGAGCTACTAGGCTTTCCCCATGTTTATTTCTATAACAAGACTGCCTGTCACATTTTTGCAAATGCATTCACTTGAACTCAAACCAGTTCAAAATGGTTTGACCCCAAATCAGTGTTCCTGGACCCCCTCTACTGGCAAACACGATCTGCCTTCTCCCCATAGACCCCACAGACACTCTAGAGGAGCATCCCTGGTACCCGAGGCCCCAGGGACAGGGCAGGGAGCTTCTCCAAGTCTGGTGCCCACCTCCAGGTCTCGAGTCTCCTGTGGCCCTGTCATCCTGGGGGAGAGGTGAGAGTGCAGTCTGGATAGCTGTGGGGCTGGAGAGAACCACCTCGTAGCATCAGAAGAAACCCAACAAAGCCCTTTATCGGGTGCGGCAGCTTCCTCTGCAGTGTGGTCCCTCCTACGACACCCGTTCCCAGCCACACTTCCCAGCCCCTTCCCGGACACACATTGCCCTGGAAACCATAATGCTTTCCCAAACATCACCCTATTCCCACGGCGATCAGGAACTCTCTGGAAATAGGTGGAGACCTTGGGATTGTTCTTACAGAAGACGGAACAGGAAGAGAGGAAGAGTGGACACATTTTCCACGATCGTCTCTGTAAGAAACCGAATGACACCTCTGACTCCCCTTTAGAAACCCAGGAAGAGTGGAAATCCAGATCTCAGCACCAATTAGAGCTTTACGGGTCGGTTTGCAAAAGGAACCACTGGTGGCTTTGTCTCCACAGATGACTTTCCCGGTGCTGGATGACAGGGCAAAACTCAGCCCTCAGCGATGGTGACAGTGACAGCGGACACCCCCGCAGCCCCCGGGCCTCACGTCCTGGACAACAGGCCGGATAGGGAAGGGGCGGGCAGCAGCTGGCCGCAAGCAGATGTCCAGTCTGATACTGGCCTGCAGGAGGACACGGAGGGCCCGGGGTAGGGATGCAAAGAGATTGGCAACGAGAGAAACACAAGACCACCGCTCCCTTTGCACATTTATTCACATGCAAGGTGCGGACTGATGTTTTGCTGACTTAAAGCCCCAGAGAGAGCTGTCACATTCCAGGGCAAGATACGTGTTTTCCTTCATAATCTTTCTGGGTCTGAGGACCGGACTGGTAGGATGTCATCTCTGCCTGGGCACAGGCTGGATCCTCCAGAGCTGTCCCTACTCAAGACAGGCTGCCCCAGGCAGGGACACTGAGATCCAGGCCCCCGGCCCTCTGTAGTCTGTTCCAGAATCTTCCACCTGAGTCTTCTGTGCTCTCTGCCTTTTAGCCCAGACACCGCACATCAGAACCTGACTTCACCAGCCCTCCTTCCCCAAAGGCATTCCGTGGGGCCACCCTGGCTCTGCCCTGGCCTCCGTGTGATCCTGCCCTCCGTCCTCATTTCCACTGGCTGACGCCCTGACACTCTCAGTTCCTGTGAGCTCACCCCAGTTGCCTGGGCCCCTGTCCAAGCGTTGACAAGCCCCACACGCCCAGAAAAGCCTGAACGACCACAGAGACTCCCCCGTCCCCACTTCCTGTCTGGAAGCAGCTTCCCAACTGAGCCTGGAGGGAGGAGAGAAGCTTCCACAGCAGGTTAAGAAAGGCCGGCAGGGAGCAGAGGCTGCCATGGGCCCAGCACGGTCATCAGACAGCCCGAGGCTCACATATCAGGGTTCACGTCCACAGGTCAGCCTCCTCCGGGGGCGCAGCATTCTGGCCCAGGCCTCATAGAGGGGCAGCATGAGAAGCTCTGGTCCAAACAGGGGACACTCCACTCTGAGCGAGCAGTCGAGAGTGCTGGGCACATGCACACACACACTCAGAGGCACACGCATGTGTACACATGAACCCACACAGAAACACACAGGCACACACATACAGAGGCACACAGAGAGGCACACACATGCACAACCAGGAATCCACATAGAAACACACAGCCACGCACAGCCACAGAGGACCACACAGGCAGACGCATGCACGGGCGCATACAGGCACACACATATATACACAGGAACACAGAGGCACACACATACACAGAGGCACACACAGGCACACACGTACACAGGCGCACACATGTACACACAGGAACACAGAGGCACATACATACACAGAGGACACACACAGGCACACACGTACACAGGCGCACACATGTACACACAGGCGCACACATATATACACAGGAACACAGAGGCACACACATACACAGAGGCGCACACATACACAGAGGCACACACAGGCACACACGTACACAGGCGCACACATGTACACACAGGCGCACACATATATACACAGGAACACAGAGGCACACACATACACAGAGGCACACACATGTACACCCAGGAATGCACAGGCACACACATATGAGCACAGGCATGCAGATACACAGAGGAACACCCAGAGGCACACACACAGGAACACACACATACAGAGGACAGGAGTGCAAGTGGAGACACTGCTTCCTCAGGGCCTGCGCGTTTCCGCCTCTGCCTGCCCGTCACTTTGTGTGCTGTTTTGGACATAATTATAAAAGCAGAACTGGGGCTAAGAGAGGAAACGGTGCTGGATTCAGGGGATGAAGCGGTGGGAACTGTCTCTGCTCTGGGTAAAGGGCCACAGATGCAGCGCGTGTAGTCAGCCCCGCCCTCACCTCACCTGTGGACATGGTGAGCTCCAGCTGCACCCGCTGCCCCGCAGGTCACGGCAGGCTCCGCTCTGTGCCCGGCTCTGCTGACCGTAGGCTCAGGAGTGAGCAGGAAGGCTGCCCTGCCAACAGGGCCCTTCACATGATTATGGATCAGAACAGACACGGAAAGGATGGGGGAGAGACCCAGGGGTGCTCAGGGGAGGAGGCAGGGACAGAAGGCGCAGGAAATGGCCATAGTGAGGACCTGGGATTTTATTCCAAATACAATCGAGCTTGTAGCTGGCTTTAAGGAGAAGGAAAATAGGAATTCTTGTAAGGCATCACCCTTTCTGTTGTGTAGTTGTAGGAGGCGGTGGGTCGGGGTGGGGCAAGGAGCACAGTCTCTGGCAGGGACCCTGGGCATGTGGAGAAGCTGAAAGGTGGAGGGTGTAAGATCCATGCATGAGTGGGCAGGTGGTGTGAGGAGCCGACGGGCCACAGTGCTGAGGCTCGAGCTGGAGCAGCTGAGTGAATGGGGTCCTGGGTCACACGGGCAGGAAGCTGCTGCAAATGCTCACTCCCTGGGGCTCATTCAGAGAGGAAGCAGGAGGAAGAGCCCGGAGACCATCCACATGCAGGGAATTCCAGGCCCAGAGGCTTGGTCGGGGATAAGCTCAGAGCACGAGCAAGACCAGAAGGAGGTGGAATAAGTGTCAGACTGGCTGCTCCTGCACCCTGCATGTGTGGGTGGAGACCCCAGGTGGAAGCTAGGTCCTTGTACACAGACGGTGGTGGAGACAGGCCCAGCTGGCCCGGGGCATCCTCTCGGCAGAGACCGCCAAGGGAAGGCAGGGTGGATGCACCTTCTGCCTTCAGCGTCGAGATTGGGGTTATAACTGACTTAAACTTAGGAATGAAAGAATGGCCTTCTTCTACCCCCAGAAACTTCTGTAACTAGGTTTCCAGCATCCCAGGAAGGCAGGCTTCTGGTACTTCCATCTTACAAGAGGCACAGAAAGGTGGGCTGCCCCCAGGGAAACACCTTGGGCTGCCCACCAGGTTGACTCGTGGACTAGAATATAGCACAATGGCCTACCATCCAGCATCTACCACATTAGGGCCAAGCCAGGACAGTGACTGGGCTGGGCAGCCCTTCCCTGTCCCCATGCATGTAGCCTTATTCATGGAGTGATCATGGGGGTCTCTGCTCATAGGAGCTTGCTCATGGCTGCAGAGGTCCTTTAATCCGAGTGGAGGTGAAAGGTTTAGAATGGAAATATCTGGTTGAGGCAAAAAAAACGGCTGAAATGCAGACACACACAAACACACACAAACACACACACACACACATACACTAGCTGAAATACACAAAAGTTATTAATGTAGTATTATTCAGTTCAGTGCAGTTCAGTTCAGTCGCTCAGTCGTGTCTGACTCTTTGTGACCCCATGAATCGCAGCACACCAGGCCTCCCTGTCCATCACCAACTCCTGGAGTTCACTCAGACTCACATCCATCGAGTCAGTGATACCATCCAGCCATCTTATCCTCTGTCGTCCCCTTCTCCTCCTGCCCTCAATCTCTCCCAGCATCAGAGTCTTTTCCAGTGAGTCAACTCTTCGCATGAGGTGGCCAAAGTACTGAAGTTTCAGCTTTAGCATCATTCCCTCCAAAGAAATCCCATGGCTGATCTCCTTCAGAATGGACTGATTGGATCTCCTTGCAGTCCAAGGGACTCTCAAGAGTCTTCTCCAACACCACAGTTCAAAAGCATCAATTCTTTGGTGCTCAGCTTTCTTCACAGTCCAACTCTCACATTCATACATGACCACTGGAAAAACCATAGCCTTGACTAGATGGGCCTTTGTTGGCAAAGTCATGTCTCTGCTTTTGAATATGCTATCTAGGTTGATCATAACTTTTCTTCCAAGGAGTAAGTGTCTTTTAATTTCATGGCTGCAATCATCATCTGCAGTGATTATGGAGCCCAGAAAAATGAAGTCTGACACTGTTTCCACTGTTTTCCCATCTATTTCCCATGAAGTGATGGGACCAGATGCCATGATCTTCGTTTTCTGAATGTTGAGCTTTAAGTCAACTTTTTCACTCTCCTCTTTTACTTTCATCAAGAAGCTTTTTAGTTCTCTTCACTTTCTGCCATAAGGGTGGTGTCATCTGCATATCTGAGGTTATTGAGATTTCTCCCGGCAATCTTGATTCCAGCTTGTGCTTCCTCCAACCCAGCGTCTCTCATGATGTGCTCTGCATATAAGTTAAATAAGCAGGGTGACAATATACAGCCTTGACGGACTCCCTTTCCTATTTGGAACCAGTCTGTTGTTCCATGTTCAGTTCTAACTGTTGCTTCCTGACCTGCATATAGGTTTCTCAAGAGGCAGGTCAGGTGGTCTGGAATGCCCATCTCTTTAAGAATTTTCCACAGTTTATTGTGATCCACACAGTCAAAGGCTTTGGCATAGTCAATAAAGCAGAAATAGATGTTTTTCTGGAACTCTCTTGCTTTTTCCATGATCCAGCGGATATTGGCAGTTTGATCTCTGGTTCCTCTGCCTTTTCTAAAACCAGCTTGAACATCTGGAAGTTCATGGTTCACGTATTGCTGAAGCCTGGCTTGGAGAATTTTGAGCATTACTTTACTACCGTGAGGTGAGTACAATTGTGCGGTAGTTTGAGCATTCTTTGGCATTGCCTTTCTTTGGGATTGGAATGAAAACTGACCTTTTCCAGTCCTGTGGCCACTGCTGAGTTTTCCAAATTTGCTGGCATCTTGAGTGCAGCACTTTCACAGCATCATCTTTCAGGATTTGAAATAGCTCCACTGGAATTCCATCACCTCCACTACCTTTGTTCGTAGTGATGCTTAAAAGCCCCACTTGACTTCACTTTCCAGGATGTCTGGCTCTAGATGAGTGATCACACCATCATGATTATCTTGGTCATGAAGATCTTTTTGTACAGTTCTTCTGTGTATTCTTGCCACCTCTTCTTAATATCTTCTGCTTCTGTTAGGTCCAGACCATTTCTGTCCTTTATCGAGCCCATCTTGCATGAAATGTTCCCTTGGTATCTCTAATTTTCTTGAAGAGATCTCTAGTCTTTCCCATTCTGTTGTTTGCCTCTATTTCTTTGCATTGATCACTGAGGAAGGCTTTCTTATCTTGGTATTCTTTGGAACTCTGCATTGAGATGCTTATATCTTTCCTTTTCTCTTTTGCTTTTCACTTCTCTTCTTTTCACACCTATTTGTAAGGCCTCCTCAGACAGTCATTTTGCTTTTTTGCATTTCTTTTCCATGGGGATGGTCTTGATCCCTGTCTCCTGTACAATGTCACGAACCTCATTCCATAGTTCATCAGGCACTCTATCAGATCTAGGCCCTCTATCTATCAGATCTAGGCCCTTAAATCTATTTTTCTCACTTCCACTGTATAATCATAAGGGATTTGATTTAGGTCATACCTGAATGGTTTAGTGGTTTTCCCCACTTTCTTCAATTTAAGTCTGAATTTGGCAATAAGGAGTTCATGATCTGAGCCACAGTCAGCTCCTGGTCTTGTTTTTGTTGACTGTATAGAGCTTCTCCATCTTTGGCTGCAAAGAATATAATCAATCTGATTTCGGTGTTGACCATCTGGTGATGTCCATGAGACATCACCTTCTCTTCTCTTGTGTTGTTGGAAGAGGGTGTTTGCTATGACCAGTACATTTTCTTGGCAAAACTCTATTAGTCTTTGCCATGCTTCATTCCATATTCCAAGGCCAAATTTGCCTGTTACTCCAGGTGTTTCTTGACTTCCTACTTTTGCATTCCAGTCCCCTATAATGAAAAGGACATCTTTTTTGGATGTTAGTTCTAAAAGGTTTTGTAAGTCTTCATAGAACCGTTCAACTTCAGCTTCTTCAGCGTTACTGGTTAGGGCATAAACTTGCATTACTGTGGTATTGAATGGTTTGCCTTGGAAACGAACAGAGATCATTCTGTCATTTTTGAGATTGCATCCAAGTACTGCAAGAGGAAAGTGAAAAAGTTGGCTTAAAGCTCAACATTCAGAAAACGAAGATCATGGCATCTGGTCCCATCACTTCATGGGAAAGAGATGGGGAAACAGTAGAAACAGTGTCAGACTTTATTTTTCTGGCCTCCAAAATCACTGCAGATGGTGACTGCAGCCAGGAAATTAAAAGATGCTTACTCCTTGAGAGGAAAGTTATGACCAACCTAGATAGCATATTCAAAAGCAGAGACATTACTTTGCCAACTCAGGTCAGTCTAGTCAAGGCTATGGTTTTTCCTGTGGTCACGTATGGATGTGAGAGTCAGACTGTGAAGAAGGCTGAGCACCGAAGAATTGATGCGTTTGATCTGTGGTGTTGGAGAAGACTCTTGAGAGTCCCTTGGACTGCAAGGAGATCCAACCAGTCCATTCTGAAGGAGATCAACCCCGGGATTTCTTCGAAAGGAATGATGCTAAAGCTGAAACTCCAGTACTTTGGCCACCTTATGAGAAGAGTTGACTCACTGGAAAAGACTCTGATGCTGGGAGGGATGGGGTCAGGAGGAGAAGAGGACGACTGAGGATGAGATGGCTGGATGGCATCACGGACTCGATGGACGTGAGTCTGAGTGAACTCCGGGAGTTGGTGATGGACAGGGAGGCCAGGCGTGCTGCAATTTGGGGGTCACAAAGAATCAGACATGACTGAGCGACTGAACTGAACTGAACTGCATTTCAGACTCTTTTTGTTGACTATAACGGCTACTCCATTTCTTCTAAGGGATTCCTGCCCGCAGTAGTAGATATAATAGTCATCTGAGTGAAATTCACCCATTCCAGTCCATTTTAGTTTGCTGATTCTAGAATGTCGACTTTCACCCTTGCCATCTCTTGTTTGACCACTTCCAATTTGCCTTGACTCATGGACCTGACATTCCAGGTTCCTATGCAATATTGCTCTTTACAGCATCAGACCTTGCTTCTATCACCAGTCCCATCCACAACTGGATATTGTTTTTGCTTTGGCTCCATCCCTTCATTCTTTCTGGAGTTATTTCTCCACTGATCTCCAGTAGCATATTGGGCACCTACTGACCTGGGGAGTTCCTCTTTCAGTATCCTATCATTTTGCCTTTCATACTGTTCATGGGGATCTCGAGGCAAGAATACTGAAGTGCTTCGCCATTCCCTTCTCCAGTGGACCACGTTCTGTCGGACCTCTCCACCATGACCCGCCCATCTTGGGTGGCCCCACAGGCGTGGCTTGGTTTCATTGAGTTAGACAAGGCTGTGGTCCTAGTGTGATTAGATTGACTAGTTTTCTGTGATTAT
Source organism: Ovis canadensis (assembly GCF_042477335.2). Classification (NCBI taxonomy): domain Eukaryota; kingdom Metazoa; phylum Chordata; class Mammalia; order Artiodactyla; family Bovidae; genus Ovis; species Ovis canadensis. The sequence continues at coordinate 5,199,542 of NC_091245.1, forward strand.
GGTTTCAGTGTGTCTGTCCTCTGATGCCCTCTTGCAACACCTACCATCTTACTTGGGTTTCTCTTACCTTGGGCGTGGGGTATCTCTTCACTGCTGTTCCAGCAAAGTGCAGCCACTGCTCCTTACCTTGGACGAGTGGTACCTCCTCACTGCTGCACTTCCTGACCTTGAACGTGGAATAGCTCCTCTAGGCCCTCCTGCACCAGCGCAGCCACTGCTCCTTGGACGTGGGGTTGCTAGTATTATTAATATCTATTAAAAACTGAATTCACTCTATGTGTTAGGCACCAGGCCAAAAATCTACAGAATTTTCTCATTTCATCCTTACAGAAATCGCAAGAGGCAGACATTGTGATTCCACTTTATGGAGGACCGAGAGAGAGGTGGTCAGAGAGTATAGACATCATTCTATGAAGGGAAAGACCTAGGAAGCCCCTAATCCAGATTCTTCTCCAGCTCAGGGAGCACAGGACAGAATCATTAGGCCACCGTGGTTCATAGCAGGCAAACGACAGCAGGGAGGAGCCTTATTCTCTCCTCCTGGGGGAGAAAAGGTCCCAGAGAGGTAGCCTCTTGGGTGCTCAAAATGGGCAAAATTCACAATTAGGGAGAAAGTTCAGAAACTGGAGACCAGACAGACTGCACGGAATGTTGTTTTACCATTTTGTCTCTAATTGCAGAGAAATAGGCTTTTTTTTTTTATTCTTTTTTTCTATTTTTTGCAATGTGCCGCATGTGGGGTCTTAGTTCCCCAACCAGGGATCAGATCTGTGCCACCTGCCATGGAAGAGTGGCGTCTCAGCCACTGGACCACCAGGGAAGTCCCCAGAGAGGCTTTTGTGGAGATAAACACTGGCAGCTACATCCCAGCACCACCACTCACGGCAGGTGTGACCTTTGGCAGGTCTCGTCTGCCTTAATTTGCTCTTGTGCAACACTAAGGTGGGTGGTCAACCTCACATACCACACAGGTGGGTGAGAATTAGAATTTTCCCTGAGTAGAGTCTCCTGGTTCAGTGAGTGACTTAGACGGAACAGAGCAGTTCCTCCCATGACGAGCACCAGCCTCAAGTTCCAGGATTTATGGAGTTGCTTTGTTTTCCTACTGAGGTAAGGCCAACTTACTTTTATAGACACAAGCTTCCCAGAAACTGGCAGATCAAGGTGTCTCTGCATTCATTTCTTTTTTTCTCAAGTCTGCAGAGACAAGAATAAGATTTCCTTTCCAAAAGGATCCACACCCTCTTTATTCTTAGTCAAGTCTAGTAAATCAAAACCAGAGAATAAAAGAACCCAAAATAACAGGGTCCGCAAGCATTAGAAGTGGAATAGCATAAAGGCACTCTTTCTCCCAGTTATTTCTGTCACTAATATTTCCTAGCCTCTTGCTTTCAGAATTTTCCTACTACAGAAACTTTAATTTGTTGTTCAGTTGCTCGGTCATGTCCTACTCTTTGCATCCCCATGGACTGCAGTGCACCCAGCTTCCTTGTCTTTAACTGTCTCCCAGAGTCTGCTCATACTCATGACCATTGAGTCAGTGATACCATCCAACCATCTCATCCTCTGTCATCCCCTTCTCCTCCTGCCTTCAATCTTTCCCAGCATCAGGGTCTGTTCCAGTGGGTCAGCTCTTCGCATCAGGTGGCCAAAGCATTGGAGATTCAGCTTCAGTATTAGACCGTCCAATGAACACACAGGGTTGATTTCCTTTAGGACTGAATGGTTTGATCTCCTTCCAGTCTAAAGGATTCTCAAGAGTCTTCAGTTCAGTTTCAGTTCAGTCGCTCAGTCTTGTCCAACTCTTTGCCACCCCATGAATCGCAGCACGCCAGGCCTCCCTGTCCATCACCAACTCCTGGAGTTCACTCAGACTCATGTCCATCGAGTCAGTGATGCCATCCAGCCATCTCATTCTCGGTCGTCCCCTTCTTCTCCTGCCCACAATCCCTCCCAGCATCAGAGTCTTTTCCAATGAGTCAACCCTTCACATGAGGTATCCAAAGCACTGAAGTTTCAGCTTTAGCATCATTTCTTCCAAAGAAATCCCATGGCTGATCTCCTTCAGAATGGACTGGTTGGATCTCCTTGCAGTCCAAGGGACTGTCAAGAGTCTTCTCCAACACCACAGTTCAAAAGCATCAATTCTTTGGCCCTCAGCTTTCTTCACAGTCCAACTCTCACATCCATACATGACCACAGGAAAAACCATAGCCTTGACCAGACGGACCTTTGTTGGCAAAGTAATGTCTTTGCTTTTGAATATGCTATCTAGGTTGGTCATAACTTTTCTTCCAAGGAGTAAGCGTCTTTTAATTTCATGGCTGCAATCACCATCTGCAGTGATTTTGGAGTCCAAAAAAATAAAGTCTGACACTGTTTCCACTGTTTCCCCATCTATTTCCCATGAAACGATGGGACCAGTTGCCATGATCTTCATTTTCTGAATGTTGAGCTTTAAGCCAACTTTTTCACTCTCCTCTTTCACTTTCATCAAGAGGCTTTTTAGTTCCTCTTCACTTTCTGCCATAAGGGTGGTGTCATCTGCAAATCTGAGGTTATTGAGATTTCTCCCGGCAATCTTGATTCCAGCTTGTGCTTCTTCCAGCTCAGTGTTTCTCATGATGTACTCTGCATATAAGTTAAATAAGCAGGGTGATAATATACAGCCTTGATGTACTCCTTTTCCTATTTGGAAAAGAGTCTTATCCAGCACCAAAATTTGAAAGCATCAATTCGCCGGTGCTCAGCCTTCTTTATGATCCAACTCACTTCTGTATATGACTATTGGGGAAAAAAAAAAAAACATGTAATAAGGAAGAAATATGACTCCATATTAGACCTGTTTCTTTTCCTGTGCTGAGTCATGCTGGCTCTGCACCTTTTGTAAAAGAATGTTGCCTACAGCCTGAAATATGCAGAAGAGCCCATTCTCAGGGCTGCGACCTTTAACACACACTTACATTCATATAGGGAAACAAAGCTGCAAAACGGAGAATAACATTTGTCTTGTTGGAGGTTTAAGGGAATATAGTGACCTGACCTATGTGGACAGCTGCAAGAACAAAGGATTCCTGTACCATGAAGTTTACAACCACTAATCACGCCCTTCCCTCAAGTCTGAATATTCAAAGCACTTTGAAAACTGCTTTGCTGAAACCCTCTGAGGAGCGTGGGGGTTTGGAGACAGGAGCCTCCTGTCTCCACGGCCCTTTCTCTGCCCCAGACGCTGACATTTCAGCTCGTTCGGCCTCACTGTGCATCAGGCGCACGCACTTGCATTCGGTTAACAAAACTGCGCCTTTTGCAGGTCTCTGGGGTCTGGATGGTGTCGGAAATCCAGCAGTACAGCTCTCAGGGTGGAGAGCCATGGAGGCAGGATCCAAATCCTCTCACCAACAGCGCAAACTCATCAGGTGCTTGGCTCACCGCATCCCGCCCCCTCCTGTGAAAGCAGGTGAAGATGCTCCCTGCGGGCATGGCACCAGGATCAGATGAGGGACCGGAGCGGCGTGTCCCATGAGTGAGCACCCTCCCTGTGACTTCTTTAGAGGATCAGAGCACATGGGCGCTGCAGCTCAGACACAGCTGTCTCCTTAGCTATTAATACAAACTACGTGGGAAAAGCACAATTCAATTTCCACTTCACTGGTATCCCATGATGAGCCCAGTGGTTCCAGAATTTCTGGCCTGAAAATCCCCAGAGCTCGTGGAGCTGGAAGGCAGAGTTCTGGGAACAGAGCTGGCTGCCTTCAGCCCCATCCCTCTGAGCAGCATCAGCCTATGGAAGTGATTATCTTTCTTAGTACCAGGCAGCTTTATTGGGATTGTTGGGAACACTTGATCCTTCGAGCTGACTTTAAAAAAAGAGAGAGACAGTGGGAGCTGCTGGTGCGGGGCTCTGCTGTGTTCTCCCTCCAAGCCTCAATTTTCTCCCTCTGGGTGACCCTGGCCCAGAACCCAGGAGGTGCATTTCCATCCTGATGATGCCGGTCTGTGCGTGCCCCACGCTGTCTGCCTGCCCCCCAGCCTGGCATCTGCATCTCAAGCGTCAGGGGAGGGGCATCCAGCCTGAGCCTCCTGTAAATGGACCTCACTGACCCAGCTTCTTCCCCTTGTGTCCCCCTCCTAGGCCCCTCCTGCCAGCCTGAGGCTGTGGTGGGTTGAATCCCAGTAAAACAGAAGTTGCATTTTGTTTTTATGAGTAAGTTCTACTTGTTTGGCTTTGACAGACGGGTGACCTTAGATGGGAGGAAGGCCTGAGAAGGAGCTGCATTAGGGCTGGCGGCAGGGTTGAGGGTTAGGGAGTGATTATGGGCATGTTTGCTGCAGCCCAGGCATGAGCAAGCCTGAGGCTGGCTGAGGGAAGTCATGCCCGTCCCACAGTTAGATAGAAGGCAGGCACAGAAGGGATTCGATGTGTCCTTGTTACTGAACCAAGCACCTCCTTCGCTGGACTCTCCTGCTCTGAGACTGGCATTTAAGTGCTGCCTTTTGGCCAAGCAGTAGGAAGACAGTTCCCCCAGCCCTGGAGTGCCAGTGGGCATCTCTGCCTTCAGTCAGATTGGGTACGGTGGAGAAAATAAGATGGAATAGTATCTTTGCATAAAGCAATAATAACATAGAAATGTTCACACCACTAGGATTTTCCAGAATATGATGAGCCTGGGGCCCAGAGTTCCAGTAGGAAAATACATGATAAGTCTTCTCACCTTCCCCAAAACAGCTCAAGAAGGAGCTGGGTACCAAGGCGACCGGTTTCCACCATGTGAGACCAAACAGCAACAGAGAATTTGAAAACAGCTTAGATTATTTTATTAATACATAAATTCAGTAAATAACCTTCCTGGAGGGAGAAGGCTGTTGAAGTTTTGAGGTTCTCAAATATTACTTGCTTTGGGGATGGAAGAGTATTTATCAAAATTTCTGCTCGGCTTACCCACCCTGCCAAGGTGTCCTCACAGGCTGCTTCCAAAGGAAATTTACAGGCGACACCAAACATCTGGAAGCTGGATTGCAGCTTCCATTCAGCAGACCAGAGCCACTGGCAACATCACGCCACTCTACACGGATAGAGTTGCAATTCTCTACACACAAAGCCTGTTACCGAGGATGCCTTTTAGAGAAGAGGGATTATATGAAACAGTTAGGAAGGCCAAAAATGTCTTAAGTGAGAATGTCAAAGGCTATTCAATGAACATTACCTTTGAAGACAAACTTAGCTTCTTGGGATTGGGGTCGGTTTGCCAGATAAAATAAAAGATGCCCAGTTCAATTTTAATTTCAGATCATCAATGATTTTTTTTTTTTTAGTGTAGCTCATACAATATTAAGATAGAGTTACATTAAAAATGTTGGTTGATGTTTATCTGGGAATCAGATTTAACTCAGTGTGCCGTATGCTCATTTGCTAAATCTGACGGTGCTAGACGGAAGCCCTGGGCCCAGTCACTCCAACACTCCATCACTCCTTCTGAAGACTGACTGGTCGCTTCACAGCTTCTGTGTCCTGTGTTACGATTCCTAACTGGACATTTTGTTGTTTGACATTTCTAGCTCATGACATCACTTTTCTACAACTGTTCCCTTAACTCTTCATTGTGATCAGGTCCAAATCATTCTTGAACTGTATAAACCCACAGACGTATGCCATTATTGTTTCTGTTTTGTATGTTTGTTTTATAGAATTTTTTTTTTCAATCTGCCGATAAGATTTGCACGCTGCTGTGTTTTTAAGGAGAAAACTTGAGTACGGTTAAAGCGTCACTTCCACGGTCAGGCAGTTTCACATCGCTTTATGTTTCCTCCTATGGAAACTGAGCTTGTTAAATTTCAAGCACAAAATACTTGGCCTGGTTGCAAACTGCCTGGCTGCTTGCAACAGAGCCCCAACCAGCCTAAACGAGGGTTTGCTGGGAGGCCAGGGTTTGCCTCATGGAACCCAGTGGCAGGTTCCACGTGCGCTTCATCAGGAGCCCAGCTGCCTTCGTCCCATGCAGCACACTCTTCCTACCCTTATCATCTCTGACTGCTATTTCTGGCCAAAACCTTGGCTTTCTCTGCCCACCAAAGCTGAATAAAAACTACGAAGACAGAGTCTGGAGGAAATAGAAAGGGGGCTTTAATTCTCAGCCAGCAGAGGGGGAACACAGTAGATTCGTGCCTCAATAACTGTGACCCCCTCCCAAGAGGAGTCTAGGGGTTTATATGAGGGTTCGCAGTCACGGTGGTTGATGAGGAGCAAAGACATAGGATCTTGTCTCCTTCCTCTTACATTGTTTCAGAACTAGGTGAAGGCTGGTGTCAGGTAGCCTCTGGCAGTCTGGTGGCGCAGGTGTTGGATCCATTGTGTCATATACTGTACTCTGGCCTTCTTCTGATATGTGAAAAAGAGAAAAACTACAAGGGGTGGTTTGCAGAGCGCATGCGTGTGCATTCTAAACCCCTTCAGGTCACCACCCAACTCTGTGCGACCCCGTGGACTGTAGCCCACCAGGCTCCTCTGTCCATGGGATTCTCCAGGCAGCAATACTGGAGTGGGTTGCCATTTCCTTCTCCAGGGGATCTTCCCGATCCAGAGACAGAACCTGAGTCTTCTGTCTCCTGCATTGGCAGGCAGGTTCTTTACACTAGCGCCATCTGGGAAGTCCGGACTACAGATGAGGAGCAGTTAAGTGAAAATTAGGAAGGTTCAGGCCTGCTCACTGTTCTCTATCTTCTTTGTTCTCAGGAAAGAGAATGAAAAAACTCATCCCTCTTTTTCCCTTTTCACTACACCACCACTGGTCCTCTGCGTCCCTGCAGAATTCTCTCCCTCACAGTCCAGTTTCAGTGACCCCTTGAGTTTCCCAGCTCCAGATTTAGTTACTTCTTTCCCCAATAGGAATTTGATTCACTGGGTTCCAGGTCCAAATGATGGGGAGAACCTCTGATTGGCTTAGGGCCAGTTAGCTGGGGTAGGGCCCTCCCTGGCAGACTCACTCATGCATTCCCGGCTCTGGGAGCTGGTCACAGCAAAGTGGGAGGTGGACCCCTGGGAGAAGATGCTCTATGGTGAGTGAATCCATGATGTATTCACAGATATAATCTTGGATACACGCTACGGCAACACAAGGATTATGATAATAAGATTGGAGGAGAGAGCTTCCAGCTCCAAGTCTCTGAATCAGCTAATCTACCAGTCGCCATCTCTGCTATTAGACTCTGAACCAAAGTATATTTTGGAGTGTTATGCACCCTGCAGCCATCATTCTGAACACACCACCAAGACACTCATCCTGTTGACACACGCCACCACATTTCTGGAAATAAACAGTATCAATTCATTTCAGGAACTTCAAACCATTGCCATTTGGTAAGTAGGTTTCGGTTACTATGCGAATAGTGGAGATCATCAACTGGGCATGATCAGAGGAAATTCACATACTTGCTAATGAGAATGTATCAGAATGAGTGTGTGGTAGGTATAAACTCCCTGGAGATTGTAAATCAGCAAAGCCCCACACGGAGAATTCCATACACGCATGTACCCACATGAAGCCACCGGATGCTTCTCTTGGCTGAAACGTGACACACCCCACCCTAGGCTCCTCTTTCGTCTATGTATGTTTGTCTATTTTGATACCTAATTAATGCATGTCCATGAGACAAAGTAGAAAATAGCCATGAGCAGAAAGAGAAAAATTGCCTGTGTTACCCTACCACCCACAGATAAAACATAATCATAGTTTTTAAAAGTGGGATGGATCTGTACACCTAGCCATCCTAAAATATCATGAGCATCCTTCCATGTCAATAAACAGGTTTTAGTGGCCACGCAGTTTTGCATTATCAGAGCATGGGCACACCGTCGTGTTTTCCACTGGCTCCTCACTGTTGCATAGTTTGACTGTTGTAATCAAGGCTGTAATTTTCTCACTGTGGTAATCAAGGCTGTAATATGCAGCATTCCCCCTCAGGCTGAATTTTTGTACAACATGATACTTTTTAATAATTTATAATTGGGGTTTTGATTTTGTCTTTGACCCAGTCATTACATAAGACTGGTTGTTTTGTCTTGCTTTGTTTTAATTTTCTGATGGCTACAGTTTCCTATTTATGTATCTTTGTCATCTTGCTTGTTTTACGGCACTGTGGTCAAAGAATGTGCATAGTGCTATTTCTGCTCTTTAAAGTTTATTGAGTTTTTAAAAGATAGTTAAATATACAGGCCATTTTTGTAGCTGTCCCGTGGGGTGGTTAGATGATACCGGATTGTCTCCTCGGAGAGCACGCCAGTAGACTTCCCCCTCTCAAACCTACGTTATTAATTATAGTATTTGAATCCTCACTCTCATTTTTTTCCCTTAAGTAATCTCTTAAAGAGATGAGGCCCCTGCTCTTTATTTCTGGCACGCTCTCGCTTTGACACCAAGTCAGAGTGTTCTGTGGTTGCTGTTGTTGGGTTTGGCCTGAAGGTCCAGGGCAGACGTGTTCTGTGATTTCTGCTTGACGAGCATTCTTCATCTGTTAGATATTTTCCTTCAGCAACAAAACTGTAGTAGGCAAGAAGATTCCATAGTGGGCCTGTTTCTTTTATTTTAACCTTTGCATTCTACTGCTTTTGTTAGAGGTCAGCAATATTGCCTATAGCCTGAAATACACAAGCAAGCCCATTCTCAAGGCTCTGATCTTTCAAGGTATAATTCTTTTCCATTCATACAGAGATTAAAAAGTTGCAGAATGGAAAATAACATCTGTCCTATTGGACGTTTACAGGCACATGGTAATCTGACCTAGGTGGACAGCTGAAAAAAACAAAGGATTTTTACACCAACCACACCTCCTCTCCTTTTGGTATAAAGAAGCCTGATTTCTAATTTGGGAAGACAGTTCTTTGGGACAGTAGTCCACCATCTCAGTCTGCCGGCTTCCTGAATAAAGTCACTATTCTTTCAGGCCTTGGTTTATTGACCTGTCATGTGGTAAGCAGTATGAGCTTAGACTCAGTAACAAAATCATAGTTCATTGAAACACCACTATCTCTCATTTACAACTATTGTATTTTTTCTAATATCTTTTATCTCTTCACTTTTCATACTTCATCCTAAAAGAGGTTCTAAAATGTACCTGTTTCAATTTTTTGAATTCCAATTGACTTTTACCTTTCCTAATCCCATTTTAAATTCCATTGTCCTTTATGTTCTCTAGGCATTTCTTCCTTTTTCATTTCTGTCTTAGCATCTCCTGGTTTATATCTTACTGTGCAGAGTCTGTAAAAGGGGAAAGAAGATGATGTCTAGATGTCCCTTCTGTTTCCTGTAATAAATTTTTATAATCTGTTCTCTCCCTGTTGATTGCAACATGAGCTTGTCTCCTTCTCCTGTGTCTTAGAATATTCTCATGGTGAATGTGCTGGTCTGAGACGTCACAGGATGTTTTATGGCTGAAAACAGACCTCTGGCCTGCTCCTATCCAGGCATGGTTACTCTCTCGCCCCCAGCCGCCAGACCTACAGCTGGAGGGCGGGTCCCTGCACATTTATACCAACAGTGCCAAGTCTCAGGGGTTTAGCTGTGAGTGTGGCCTTGGTCAGCCCTTGATGTCTTCTCTTATTGACAAACCCTCACACCAGTACCCAGCTGGTCACATCTAGCTGTGTGTCCCATCGGCCACTACTCCAGCACCAAGGTGGCATTGGCTGGTCCTCTCATGCCACGTGGGGTGAGGGCTTCAAACAGACTGTGGGTCTCAAAAGTGCTCAGTGAAATCTCACTGAGGTCAGGAGGAGCTGCTTAGACATGAGTTCCTCCTCAGTGCATTAGACCTGCCTGAGGGTCACTGCAGGCAGGGGCAGAGGAAGGCCAAGTGATATCTCTCATCTTGAGCCCTGCCTTCCACAGCCCAGTGAGTTTCCCCAAAACAACCCCAACAATCCCCACAAGCCTTGCTGATTTCTGGGAAAAGATGAGGGTTCTTCTGTGTCCATCTTGTCTCATCTACATCCCATGCAGCAGAAAGCCTTCAGTATTCTCAGCCATGGAGCCTACAGCCTCTACTCTCAGTGCTGGCGACATTTACTTCCAGCGATTGAACATTTTGTCTTAATTGATTAATCAGTTGCAGGGAGAGAGAGAGAGAAGTGAATCTTACCCCCATGATGTATATAATGGGGGTAAGAATAATAATAATAGCTAGTAAACTAAATTTAAAAATAAATATATTTAATTAAAAAAGGATTATGATTTTTTTTTTAAATAGCTAGTAAGGAAATGGCAACCCACTCCAATATTCTTGCCTGGAGAATCTCATGGATGGAGGAGCCTGGACGGAGCCAGGCTACAGTCCACGGGGTCGCAAAGAGTCGGACACGATGGCGCGACTTCACTTTCACTTTCAATAAACTAATAAGGACTTCCCAGGTGGTGCAGAATCCACCTACTTAAATGCAGGGGGTGCAAGAAACTCAGGTTCAGTTCCTACGTCTGGAGATACCCCAGAGAAGGAAACGGCAACCTGCTCCATTATTCTTGCCTGGAGAATTCGATGGATAGGAGCCTGGTGGGTTACAGTCCATGGGGTCATCAAGAGTCGGACATGACGGTACACACACACAAACTAATAAGGCACTAATTATGCGCCAAGAACGGGCGTAAGCATCCAATATACATCAATCTATTTCATCTTCAGGAAGCTGACACTGTTTTTTTTATTCCCCTTTTACAGAGAAGGAAACTAAGGCACACAGCACAGACGCTAAGTCACTTGTTTCCAGTCATACAGTTGCCACGTGGTTCCAACAGATCAAATTCAGCCCAGCTCAAGTCTGCATCTCAATGCACCTTTTTTGCCTTTAACCGAAAGCATGTAAGTGGCCCCCGTTGCTTTGTGTTCCAGTACTGGGTTCTTCAAGTGACTGAGTAGGAAGAACACAGGAAACGGTAGCATGAGCTTAAATCCCGGCCTCAACACACAGTACTGGAGTGGCTCCTCGGGCCATCTGTTGGTTATAAGATAACTAGTTTGTAGAGACAAGAGCCCACACCCATGCCACCCAGCTCTGTGCCAGGGCTGGTGGGAAAACACTGGCTTCCTCGTGATCAGGAAAATTCTTTGAAGTGGCCTTTCCACGTAGTGCTTCAGAAAAGCATTTGGCTAAATAACCACTGCTTTGTTGCACGTAAGACACAGGAAAACCTCCTGTCTGCACACGGGGCTGTCTGAACTTCAAACTTGGCTCCTCTTTTTAATCTCTTCAACAAGCTCCGCCTGGCACATTCTCCATCTCAGGCACAATATAAATTTTAAAAGAAATACAACTCCGCAATCATAAAAGATTCCAAGAAAATGCTAAATAACCATCTTACAGTCAGTGCCCTAGAATAGCAGAGCACTGGGTGATTTTAACAACATTCAGGTGCCCTTCAGATAGGTGAAGGTGCCACAGAGGTTTATCTGAACAACTCCTTTTTCTGGTTTCTCTACCAGCCACCCAGGCTTCCCAGGTGGCTCAGACGGTAAAGAATCTGCCTGCCAAGAAGGAAACGTGGGTTTGATCCCTGGTCAGGAAGATACCCTGGAGAAGGAAATGACAACCCACTCCAGTATTCTTGCCCAGAGAACTCCATGGACAGAGGAGAGTGGCAGGCTATAGTCCATGGGGTCACAAGAAGTCAAATTCAACCGAGCATGTGTGCAGCCTACCAACCATCCACCCACCTTCCTGCACACTGCCCACCCAAGTGTGAATTACTCTGGAGACCGCGGAAAACTCACTGTCATTTCTTTGCCCAATTGGGATGCCTCCCAACTGTCTGTTCTCTAGCTACCAAACGCCAACTCCATTACTAAAGAATCAAAGTGTTTAAAAGATACTTTGCCCAGTTAATGCCGTGACACACAAACAGAAGTGTCTGTGGGGTTTCTACTTTCCCTAATTAAAGATCTCCATGGAGAAATAAACAAATACTGTCTATTCACCAACATTTAGACAGGAGGTTGGGAATGCATCACCATGTGGGGAAGAGAAGTTTCTACAGTCAGAAGGTGTGTGATTAATTTGGAGGATCCGTGGTCTTCCTGGGTGATCTCAGGCAAGTTTCTGTGCTTCAGCTGACTTTCCCAATCTGTAAAATCTTGCAGGGGTACTAAGATCAGTCAAGGAATGTCTGTAAAGTTCTTTGAACTCCTAGAGTTAGACATTAAATAAATACCCAGTGTTATTAGAACTCCATTGAGGCAATAGAATGTTCAAAATGGGATTTTATTATAAATACTCTCTGACGTTTGCCAAGAATAAATTGAATGGGCAAAGGCAACATACTTGGCTGTAACTTAATCCAAACTTGGCTTTTTTTTTGCCAAAACTTGGCATCATGATACATGAATAGAGAGCTCTGGAGAGAACATGAAAGGGTCTATTCTTTTGAGCCAACTCTTCAGCTAAATTTCCATATCTTCCATTTATTTGTTCTATTCTTTAAATTGCTGCTTTATAGTGGAGAGCAAAAGTACAAAATAAAAATAAAGGTTCATCAGCCTGTTTGCCTTTTCCTGTAACGAATAAAATTGAAAGCAAATTGATTTAATGACCACAAAATCAACCCCACATCGATTGACTAAGATGGGTAAAAACCAAGATTCCCTTTTCTAAGTTCTCACAGCAAAAGCTACAGCAGGACTAAACTGACTTTGCACGGTGACAATAACTATGTTCTCTGAGTTGATCAGAAAAAGCTATGCCTTCAATCAAATTAGATGCATTTTAAAGTCTGACCCCTTATAAAGAAATCCTGACTTTCCTTGAGTTGGAATGAAGTTTAGAACTGCAAATTCAAAACGTTTGCCTAGCCTCGAAGCTTGCATTACGATTTGCAATTAAGACACGATGTGAGGCAATAACCTACCATTCCTAAGAAGCAGAATATTCCCATCTATGGTGGGATATCAGTCATGGCAGACAGCAGGGTGCAGAGAAAATCCCAGCAATGTTGGAGTGGGGTTTCTGGAGTCTGGTCTCATTTCTGTCCTGAACTAGCAATTGTGTGGGAGTCAATACCCTCGATACACTTCAATTTCCTTATCTGTAAAATGAATAAGTTTTAATAGTTTTGAGGAACCAGTGAACGCTTCCTCAAATAGCAACTCTTCTTCAAAGCATTCCAAGTGAGGATCTGGCCAAAAGAATACATTCCTGGAAGGAAGTAGCCCCAAATTGATGCTTACACCCTCGTTAATAGCCAAGAACAAATATTTTCGAAATAACATTTACAAATCAGACCTAATGTCTGAAGCGTTTTTTCCCCTCCATCACCTGCTTACAGGAAAAAGAAAAAGTCTTTGTATTCGCAAATGTCATTGGCTATGTCCTTGTGCATCCTGTGTTTAAACTCAGCACTAATTTTAATTCTTTCTCTGATCAAGAATTCTTGAATTCTCGGACTCAAGAATTAAATACATACTTTGAGGTGTGCTTCCAGACGTGCGTACCAGATTAAATCCCCCGGCAATGGCTGGCAGGAATCGCCTAAGAGGAGCTCTGGATTGAAAGTAGGTGACATGTTTTCTGGATGGGTACCTGGGGGAAAACTAAAAGGTTCAGAAAATGATTTCAGTGAAACAGCTCACTCGGGGCTTTTGCCTTGAACATGTGCTTTTGGCAAATGAGCAGATCTCACTAGTATTCTAACTAAACGTAGGGTGGAAAGCAAAAGCCCGCCAACGTGGCCTCGGGGAGATGTGGAGACTGGAGCCAGACCTGCGACCAGGCCTGCGGTGCCCCCAGCCAGCTTTCCACCAGCTCCTTCTCCTCCAAGCCCAAGTGACAGAGGCTGGGACAGCAAGGCTGACCTTCAGCCGGGCTCTGAGCGGAGATCGTGCTGCGAGGCTCGGCAAGCCCACTCTCCGAAGCTTGCAGATTCCCACTGTCCTTCAAGAGAAAACAAACGCTGGTGCTTGAATATTTGCGAAGCTACCAGCTCACCAGGCAGTGAGCTGCCAGCCACTGGATTCCGAGGTCCCAGGAGCTACTGGCAACAACAGGCATCAACAGACAGGAGAGGGCTAAGTCCCACCTGGGGTCAGGATGAGAAAGAGGGGTCTCCCAGGACCCAGGAACCCCTGAGGTCTGTGCAGGGTGGGAGCAGGCCCAGCCCTCCCAACCTCCTGATCACTGGTCCCAGAGCACCCCAGCGGCTTATCCAGCAGGGGGTTGCCATGGGGACCGACATAAGGCGGAAGACCACGCAGCCCAAGCGCAGGGCACCTGGCCCTAAAGATGCTGTGGATGAATACGGATGACCATCTCTCATTAAAGATGCTGATTACCGCACCCCCTCTGCCGCACCCTCCTGAGTATTCTGCATCATCGCGTCTTGGGGGTGGGGTGGGCGTTGCCGGCACACTCCGGGTAGTGGGGGGGGTCACAGAACAATGTGAAAGTCCTGCTCTTCAGCACGTTGGCCAGTGTGTCATCACACATCCAGTTAAATAACTAACCCGAATCCCTCGCCAGCTTTGCCGTGATGCAACAGCAGCAACACTGATGAACTATTCCGGGGAAGTTGTTAGTTTCATTTCCCTGTGAGAACTACCACTCCTGAGAGCATCCTGTCCTCCTGGTTTCCCGGCCACCAGAGGAAATGTTCAACGGCCACCTCATTGTTCCCGCCAGCCCGGGCTAACCTCAGCCTGAGCCCCAGGCATCCCCCTTCTCACATCCTCGCTCAGAAAGGTCAGCGCTCTCTGCCTTCAAAGCCAAGGGTGATCATTTCTAGCCTCATCTGAACTTTTGAGAAATGCACAAGAGTCAAGTCAGCAATGTTTTTCCTTCTCGTGGAAGGGGGGTGGGAGGAAGTGGGTCACACCCACACACATTCACACGTGTGTACAGTCGCATGGACTCACCTGTTCACACTCAAGCATCACTTACACGGACACACACAGGTTCACACACACCCAAATACTCAGGCTCACACACTCAAGTACATGAACACACCCACACACACCTGCAAGCAGACAGGTCACACTTATGCTCACATGCACACTCACAGGCTTAGGCAGATATTCACACATGCTTGTACTCATGCACATGTGCGCACACAAACTCACCCCCACACCCGGAAAACTGCATGCTGAGAAGATGGGGCCACTGCCCGCACCCCCCGGGGCAGGGGCATCATGGCCAAGGCCCTGAGGCCTCGGGGCACAGCGGGGCTTGCTTACAGTCCTGTCAGGTCCCGAGTGCGCAGTTACCAGACAAGAGGCATCCACTCTCCCCACCTCACTCCCCCTTCCCACGGCCGGGAGCTCGTGCGGGGACCAAAGGGGCTTGCGCAGTGCAGCCGCGAAGCCGGCCAGGGAGCCTCCTCTCACGGCAGACGGCCCTGAACCACCACGCGGGGCCTCAGGGGCCCCGAGGGAGCCCTCCCGACCCGAGACCCAGGTCCCCACTGGGCAGAGGGCCTGCACACACACTCACTCTCTCACACAGACCCACACACGTGGTCTCACACACACACACTCAATGCACACTAACACACACAGACACCCACTCATAACCACACACACAGACTCAAACACACAGTCACACACACACAACACACACAGTCTCACACACACACAAACACACATAGACACCCACATACACTCACACACTCATAACCACATACACACAATACAGTCAAACACACACAAACACTCAGCCTCACACACACACTGTCACACACTCATAACCACCCACACATACACACACACAGTCTCTCACACACACACAAACACACACATGGTCTCACACACACACACTCAAATGCACACTAACACACACATACTCATAACCACACACACATGCACTCTAACACACAGTCACACACACACAAACACACACACAGTCTCACACACACACTGTCACACACACACTCAAATGCACACTAACACACACAGACACACACTCATAACCACACACACACATAGACTCAAACACACAGTCACACACAACACACACACAGTCTCACACACACACAAACGCACACAGACACCCACATATACTCATACACTCATAACCACACACACACAATACATTCAAACACACACAAACACAGTCTCACACACACACTGTCACACACACACTCAAATGCACACTAACACACACAGACACACACTCATAACCACACACACACATAGACTCAAACACACACACGGTCGCACACACACACTGTCACACACACACTCAAATGCACACTAACACACACACTCATATACAAACATACATACATACTCTTTCACACACACATACACTTGCACACATACTGACACACACTTTCACTTAGTGTCACACAGTCACACATATACTCAAACACACACTCACACATACACTCACACAAACATACATGCTCACACACACTTTCACACACTCACACATACACTCACACAAACACACACTAACAGTCACACACACAAACACACACTCACATATACTCATATGCACATACACTCACACACCCACTCTGACCCACTCTGGCACACCCTCACACACACATGCTCAATCCCAGGCCTGGCTCTAGGCCTCCAGAGCCCAGCTAGACCCCGAGGCCCTCCTTGAGCCTTCCTCCACTTGGAAGACGCTCAAATTCCCACTGTTCAATGAAACTCTTTTTTTTTTTTAAAGAGGAAACTTGGCGGCCTAGCAAGCCCCATTTACTCTTAATATTTGTAGAACATGGACGTTTTGATTTCAAAAACTGACACTGCAAAATTTGAAACAGCCGATTTTTAGCATTTTGCCAGTGCTCGAGAGTTCTACTTTGCTGGCACAAACAGGCTGTTAACTTACCTCTTGCCTGTTAACCGAGACTTGTCTCAGGAAGGGCTGTCGCCCAGGCCGTGCTTCGCGTTTGCCTCGTGCCCTCCGCCCCCTCCTCCCGGCTGCCCCCTCCTCCCGGCTGCCCCCCACCGGCCCTGGGCTGCGCCCTCTGCCGAGCGGCCCACCTCACGGCAGCCAGCCCTGCGCCCCTCCACCGTGGCGAGTGGGGGCTGGAACCACCAGTCCCCTCCGGGCGAGCCTCCACGGCTCAGGGGCCTGAAGGGAAGACCAGCCGGAACCCAAGCCGTCCCCAGCAGCCTGTCAGCTCAGCCACTGCCCTGAGATGCCACACCACAGCCGGCCACACCCGGGCCCGGCGGGGGCCTGGCAGCATCTCTGTGAGCTGGGCTGGGAGCAGGGGCACAGAGGGCGAAGCCGTGAAGAGGCGGCAGTGTGAGCCTGGCGCCCTGGGGGAGTACTGTGGGGGGGCACACACACAGGGCATCCTCCTGAAACAGGGTGGGCAGGGGCTGCAGGGTTGGGGGGCACAGGGGCGGAGTCCTGTCAGAGGGCGGGAGCACCTTCTCTTCCTCACACACAGGTGCACATGCTCGCCTAGATCATTTTGGGGTGAAGGTGCCCATGTAGATTAGCGTTTGAATTGAACTATAATTAATTTACAGTGAATTAGTTTCAAAAGTAGAGCGAAGTGATTCAGTTGTACAGGTATATATGTTCTTCTTCAGATCCTTTTCCACTCTAGTTATTACAAGATACTGAGTATATCTAATAATAGGTTATTTATGCCAATGCAGAAAACTTGGGTTTGATCCCTGGGTCAGGGAGGTCCCTCGGAGAAGGGAACGGCAATCCACTCCAATATTCTTGCCTGGTGAACTCCATGGACAGAGGAGCCTGGCAGGCTGTAGACCACAGGGTCACAGAGTCTGGCACAACTTTAGAGACTAAACAACAACATAGGTTATTTATAACAGCAATGACTTCCCTGGTGGTCCAGTAGTTAAGACTCCATGCTCCCCCTCAATGCAGGGGGCCCAAGTTCGATCCCTGGTCAGGGAACTAGATTCCGCATGCCGCAACTAAGACACGGCACGGCCAAATGAAAAAAAAAAAAAAACAAAACCTAATTTATAACAGCAGAAACACGTGAAAAGTTAGCCTGCTAGAGCTGCTGTAGCAAAGGACCACAGACTGGGTTGCTTGAAGCAACAGAAATTCACTGTCTCTCAGCCCTGAAGCCTGGGAGCCAGAGATCACAGTGTCAGCAGGGTTGGTTTCCTCTGAGACAGCAAGGGGACGCTGTTCCCAGCTCTCTCCTCGGCTTGTAGAAGCCTGTTCTCCCTCCCTCTCTCCACGTCATCTTCCCTGTGCCTGTCTCTGTGTCCGAATTTCCCCCTTTTTATAAGGATACCAGCACTGGAATAGGGTCATCCTGATGACATCATTTTTAACTTGATATCTCTATATAGATCTTACCTCCAATTAAGGTCACACCATGGGGCTTAGAACCCCAACCTGGGGCGGAGGGAACACAATTGAATCCGTAATGATTAGTTGAATAGTGGTAAGTTATAAACCATTAAGAAGGTTCCACACTCTACATTAGTATGGAAAATACTTGGGTTGTGATGTAAAATGATACAAAGAAAATAGATGGGGAACACACAGACAAATGAAAACAATGGGTGTGCTCAGGTCAAAAGTTCTTTAGTATCTTTGTCCTCTTTCCATTTCCCGAGTATCACTCGGTGGGACTCCATCACCTTTATAACGAACATTTGCCTTGTATTAGCAGCTCTCACCTGCATTGGGAGGCCAGGCTCAGGGCTGACAGAAACATTCTTTGCAGTTCTCGAGAGGCTGTGAGTGCAACAGGGTCCAAGCAAAATCCAAACAAGAGTCCACAGGACGCCCCCCCTCACCCCACCACTCACACACACACACCTCAAAGCTCCTGGCCCTGGAAAAGCACTGCCTTGTCATTGGTCAGAAGCTCCACCTCCAACCGATCCAGAGAGGTGCTGGGACAACAGAGGTGTCAGGCCTTTTACAACCCAGGTGCCTGCAGAGGAGACCAGGAAGGGCTGGTGTGATGCCTTCTGGGCACCTCCATCCCTGGTCCAGAAAAGCAGCACAGAGTCCTGTCCCCAGACCACGGGGGAGGATGAGCTGGAAGGAATCGGGAATGAAACTGCACACCCCATCGAGCCCAATAGAGTCCTGCGCCCTGAAGACCCAGGACCTCTAAGGGGCCACCAATCTGGTATGTGGGAGGGTAAGCAGGGTTACCAAGCCCTGAGCATCTTCCTGATGCACAGTGGCCATCCTGGGCAGTCAGGGGGCTCCACTGGGGGCTGGGGACCCTGGTGTGTTGAATCCCAGGCACTGCAGGTCCCAGGTTCACAGTGTGGTGAGTCCAAGGAGTTCATGAAGATGTTGGGTAACACACTGCTCTGCATCAGGCTGAGAATCAAGTTTCAGAAGCCTCAGTTCAGTTCAGTTCAGTTCAGTCGCTCAGTTGTGTCCAACTCTTTGCAACCCAATGAATTGCAGCATGCCAGGCCTCCCTGTCCATCACCAACTCCCGGAGTTCACTCAGACTCACGTCCATTGAGTCAGTGATGCCATCCAGCCATCTCATCCTCAGTCGTCCCCTTCTCCTGCCCCCAATCCCTTCCAGCATCAAAGTCTTCTCCAATGAGTCAACTCTTCGTGTGAGGTGGCCAAAGTACTGGAACTTCAGCTTTAGCATCATTCCTTCCAAAGAAGTCCCAGGGCTGACCTCCTTCAGAATGGACTGGCTGGATCTCCTTGCAGTCCAAGGGACTCTCAAGAGTCTTCTCCAACACCACAGTTCAAAAGCATCCATTCTTTGGTGCTCAGCTTTCTTCACAGTCCAACTCTCACATCCATATATGACTACTGGAAAAACCATAGCCTTGACTAGACGGACCTTTGTTGGCAAAGTAATGTCTCTGCTTTTGAATATGCTATCTAGGTTGGTCATAACTTTCCTCTCAAGGAGTAAGCGTCTTTTAATTTCATGGCTGCAGTCACCATCTGCAGTGATTTTGGAGCCCAGAAAAATAAAGTCTGACACTGTTTCCACTGTTTGCCCATCTATTTCCCATGGAGTGATGGGACCAGATACCATGATCTTCGTTTTCTGAATGTTGAGCTTTAAGCCAAGTTTTTCACTCTCCTCTTTCACTTTCATCAAGAGGCTTTTTAGTTCCTCTTCACTTTCTGCCATAAGGGTGGTGTCACCTGCATATCTGAGGTTATTGATATTTCTCCCGGCAATCTTGATTCCAGCTTGTGTTTCTTCCAGTCCAGCATTTCTCATGATGTACTCTGCATATAATTTAAATAAGCAAGGTGACAATATACAGCCTTGACGGACTCCTTTTCCTATTTGGAACCAGTCTGTTGTTCCATGTCCAGTTCTAACTGTTGCTTCCTGGCCTGCATACAGATTTCTCAAACTTGATGGAAAATTGGGGTCATTTGGGTTTGCTACTTTTCTTTGGAAAAAAAAAATCAAACACTCTAATGATAACTGTGCGAGGTAAAGCCAATGTCCTCTTCCAGGATGGGAAGGTTGGAGAAATTCAGAGCTCGGTTGTGTGCAGTAAATGTCTCAAGGCTGCTTTTGTTGCTGGTAGATGTACAATTTGGAATATTGCTGTGATGGGGAGGAAGAGGAAGCCTGGTCTAACACCAGAGTGCTTGGGATAGGAGGGGTGGACCCTGGGAAAGGAGGGCACAGACATAAGCAGCCTCAGGCCAGGAGGCAGGAGGCAATGCCTGAAACACGGTGATAGCGGGGAGCTAAGGGCATATGGAGCCTCAGGGAACCCCACTGGGAAAGGAACAGCTGCAAGTTCATGTCAAGGTGACTTTTCTTCCTGGTAAGCTCTCCGCTAGCCTGGCCTTCCATCGGGTTACATGAGCTGAGACAGCTCCATCGTGGCTCTCCTTTGGGTCATTACAGAAGGGGCTGTGTCCACACTGGGGAGATGCCAGGTGCTGGGGAGCAGGAAGCCTGAGAGAGGTGGAGTTAAGGTGTGCAGAGGCGACCTGCAAAGGCGTGGAGCATGATGCAGGGTGACTGTCAGCTGCCGTGCAAATGACCTGCAGGGTCATCCCCAGGGACCACCAGATGCAGGGAGGAGTTCCTGTGATTTGTTATAAAGAGGGCTGCTGGGCAGCCTGAACAGGCGGCAGGAGCTCCAGGAACGGGTGAGACCTTGGCTGTCATCACACAGACCACTGACCAGTGAGAGTGAGGGGCAGTGGGTGACAGAGCTGCCCCGTGTATCTGTCAGGATAGATGAGGTTATGCTACGTAACAAACAGTCCCCACATCTCAGTGCCTGAGTAACAAAGTCATTTCTCACTCATACACGTGTCCACTGGAGGGTAGCTGGGGGCACTCAGTCACCCAGGGAACCAGCTGATGGAACCATCTGCACCTCAAACTGAGCTCAGGGAAGAGCCTGGGCAGATAAATGCCCCTCTTGGACACAATGCACTTCTGTTCACAACTCAGGACCGAGCACACAGTCCCATCTGATTCTATGGGCGTCAGAAGTACAGCCCTATGAGACCGTGGCAGGGGGCCAGGGACACCAGTGGTCGACCACTCAAGCCTCCTGTGTCCCAGTGAGCAGCTGCCCTTGGCATTGTGTCCAGGAGCCCCAGCTGCCCACAGTGTCTCCTTATAGATGGAGAAGGGGGAAGCCCACCCCACACCTCCCCTCTAGGGACTGGCTCCATCCGAACTGCAGTGGCAGTCTCCCCAGGTGGGCAGAGTTTGGCTTCCGCCAAGAGCAAGGGGAATTTAGATACCTAGACCTGTGCAGCTGGCAGGGCTGGAATAGAACTCCTCTGCCTGCATCCCGAAATCTGCAGATTTACTCAAAATGGGGATGTGACCCTCAGGTCATGCAAAACTTGCCCTCTCATGTCAACTGAAGAGACTGATTCATCTTTGATTTTCTAAGGAGAAGCACTTAAGACTTGTGCTACGTCACTCAGTTGTGTCTGGCTCTTGGTGACCCCACAGACCATAGCCCGCCGGGCTCCTCTGTCTATGGGATTTCCCAGCAAGAATACGGGGGTGGGTTGACATTTCCTCCTCTAGGGGATTTTCCCAACCCAGGAATTGAACCCAAGTCTGCTATGTTGGCAGGCAAGTTCTCTACCACTTAACCACCTTGGAAGCCCCACTTAAGACTCAGAGGAAGATTTCCTTCATCCTGAAGTTAGTGTTTTTTTCCTCTGTTGAGAACAGCGGCACAATTCTATCAGCAGATGCAGAAATCCCTCCTGGAAGCCTTCCTCTCAGCCGCCCAGTGCTGTCTGCATGTAATTACATTCCACCCTCACCTAGGAGCTGCAAAGGGCAGTTTTCAGGTTCCATCAAGCCTGGTGCTGAGTGGCCTCAAATTGTTCCTGCGACCTTCACTCCTTCCTTCCCAGGGTCACACTTGTCATTTGCTCCAGTTTGAGCCAAACCAGCTCTGACCCGTCCAACCTGGACCTAGTGGCTGACAGATTGAATCCAGCCTCCCAAAGCATTCTGTTTGCGTCTGCTATTTTTGAACACCGCATAATTTGTCAATACTAATTTCAAATGTTTGTAAACTATTCCACGAATCACAAGCTGGAGTCATCCAGCTTTAAAATATTTCACATTTTAACAAGTCCAGATATCTGGCTTCCTTTGAAAATCCAAGTGTTAAAAAAAAAAAAAGCTGGGACCTACACCCTTGCAAGGTGACGGTCAGGTAAGCCACAGGTGGCCAGGTGGCCAGTGTCCACATCCCAGTCCCCTCCGAGGCCGCTCAGCCCCTCCTGTTACCTGCTGGCCCTGAGACGCCTAAGGTGTCGCTCTGGATAGAGGGTATGTGAATGCAGCTCTGAACTCTAGCCTCCGGCGCCTAGTGTCAGGTCCAGATCATGGAGGGGGCTGTGAGACCTGCTGAATAAACAACTGAATGAATGAATGTTGAATAGAGAAACACACCAGGCCTTTGAGTCAGGCGCCTTGGCTCACCTCTCAGCTCAGTCACTTACTGGTGTTTGGGCCATTCACTCACAGATGGGGGCTGCCCTGGTGGCTCAGACGGTAAAGAATCCACCTGCAATGCAGGAGACCCAGGTTTGATCCCTGAGTCAAGAAGATCCCCTGGGGGAGGAAATGGCCACCTGCTCCAGTGTTCTCGCTTGGAGAATTCCATGGACAGAGCAGCCTGGCGGGCTACAGTCCATGTGGTCACAAAGAATTGGACACGACTGAGCGGATAACACAGTGCTCACAGGTGACCGTGTCCAGCTCAGCAAACAGCAGGGTGGTTCCTGTTATGCGACTGCTCTGGTGGATAGGGTTCTCCCTCCATCCCAGCCCTTCCTTGGGGTCAGCAGAGGCAGTGACCAGAAATAGTCTAGTCCTCCCGACACCCGGGCCCTTCCAAGGCAAGGGCACCTGAGTTCAGGTGGGCATGGGGGCAAAACTCCCTGCCTCTGAAGACAGTAAGAGCCACGCCCCTCAGCCCCTGCACCCGGGGAGCACCGTCAGCACCCGCGTGCTGCGGGCATCCTGTTAGTTTCCTTGTGTTGCTGCAGCACGTGACCACTCGGTGGCTTAAAGCGGCACCAACTTTTCGCCTTACAGCTCTGGAGGCTGGAGGTCTGACGTGGGGCCCCTGGGCTGCCTCCTTGTCACATGTCCCCTTGACTTTCCCAGCTTCCAAAGGCTGCCCACATACCTTTGCTTGTGGCTTCTTCCATCTTCAAAGCCAACGGCTGCATCGCTCTAGCCTCTGCTTCTGTTCTCACATCTTTCTGCTGGCTGACTCTCTGCCTTCCTCTTCCACTTTCAAGATCCGTGACGACATTGGACCACCCTGTGTAATTTCGATGTGCGTTCATGCTAAATTGCTTCAGTCGTGTCTGACTCTTTGTTCCATGGACTGTTGCCCACCAGGCTCCTCTGTCCATGGGATTCTCCAGGCAAGAATACTGGAGTGAGTTGCCATGCCCTCCTCCGGGGGATTTTCCCAACCCAGGGATCAATCCTGCGTCTCCTGCATTGCAGGTGGATTCTTTATTCTCTGAGCCACCCGTGTAGGCTAAGTCCCTTCAGTCATGTCTGACTGCATCATCCCGACAGTCTCCCTACTTTAAGGTCAACTAATGAGCAACCTTAATGCTCTTTGCCATGTAATCTAAGACATTCACAGGTCCCAGGGACAAGGACAGGGCATCTTCGGGGGGAGGAGGCAGTTATTCTGCCGCCACAGGCATATTCTTGGGGAGGAATCAGGTGACACTGAAAGCCCGACCGAGGGAAAACCCCTCTGAGCAAACGCAATCACAGGTTACATTCAACCGGTGCAGCCGGGATCCCCTACCAGCTGAAGTCAGTGTCCCGGGGCAAAGAGGATGGCCATCAATTAAGTTCAAAGACCCTCCCTTGCAAGCTCCTCAGCAGAGGCACTGAACCCTCCCTCCCCAGCCCATGACTCAGGACCCATCTGCCATCCTTTAACTCAAGAAAGAAAAGAGAGAAAGTGAAGTCGCTCAGTCATGTCCAACTCTTTTCAACCCCGTGGACTGTAGCCTACCAGGGTCCTCTGTCCATGGGATTGTCCAGGCCAGAATACTGGAGCAGGTTGTCATTCCCTTCTCCAGGGGATCTTCCCAACCCAGGGACCAAACCCAGGTCTCTCGCATTGCGAGCAGATGCTGTACCATCTGAGCCACCAGGAAAGCCCGACTTAGCTATGGGATCCTTTAACTCAAAGGAAGAGAAAATCCACGCTTCCTTAGAAAACTGTCCGAGACCAG
Organism: Ovis canadensis; assembly: GCF_042477335.2. Lineage (NCBI taxonomy): Eukaryota > Metazoa > Chordata > Mammalia > Artiodactyla > Bovidae > Ovis > Ovis canadensis. Next base: position 5,224,194 of record NC_091245.1, read on the forward strand.
TCCTGTAGCCTGAAGGGTTGCCCCTCCTTCCAGAGTCAGTGCTGTCACCAGTGGCCCCTCGCTGGCGGCACAGAGAACTCCATCCTGCTTCAGCTTGGCCGATTATTGGTTGCGTGACTTCAATCCACTCACATGACCCCTCTGCTCACCACCTCTGCTCTCAGGCACTGGACCCCTCAGGTTCGCACATTTTATTGTTCTTTCCTCTGCCAGTGGACCCTTTCATCCTCCTGAAGCTCTGTACAGAAGTCCAGGATGAGAAACCAGTCAGAGGCAAGGGGCAGGGGCCAAGATCACAGCCGCCCCTGACCTTGCAGCTACCAAGCAGAAACCCCCCAGGGAGTCCTGGAGGCCCCCTGGGGCCCTGCCCTGCAGACTCACAGGCACTCCTGTGAGCGTTTTTTTCCATCTTTAAAATCTGGATCCCGCATGGCTGTGTAGACAGTTTTTTAGAGAATAACTCATGGGCATGTAAAATGTCCCAGCAGCCTCTTTCAAGTTCTCCTTGGTCATCACAGACTCACGCCACGTACAACTGGACAATGCTAGTCTCAGCAGAATGGGCCTGGTTTCTTTCAAGCTCGGCTGAAACTCCTGGTTCTACGCAGCCTGTGATCAGTATCTCGTTCCTGTGTGTGGTCAGAAAGCCCCGTGATTCATCCAGAAGCCATGCTCAACGTAGACAAATTGAACTGTTATAACTTGTCAAATGACTCGATCAAGCTTGTAGAATGCTTCAGCATCCATCTGGATGAAAGCACCATCATTAACCTCAAACCACATCATTGCAGCAACAACCACCGTCGTGCCAACATTCCCAGGGTCCCACCACTCCGAGAAGCAGACCCCGCTCTGCCGGGGATATTCAGTCTGGGCGACTGCTGTGCAAACAAACGTCTTCCCCGATGAGACAGCATCTGCCCAGGGTGGGCGGGAGGTGAGAAGGAGTGAAGTGCGGTCCTCGGGAGTGAAATGATTCCCAGGCTTGCGCTCTGAGAGCTGGAGCCGGCCTGCTAAACTGTCAGCCACGCGCCTCCGCCATCAGGACTGCGGTCTGGGCAGCCTTTCAAAGACGCCCCCAGGAGACGCTCAAAGCCCTTCTCAGCCCGGCACAGGATGCTGGGTGTTTTTATTGCAGGGCAATCAGAGTTTCTGGAGAGCCAATGATAGCTTAGGAGCTGTCCATACATACTCGTTCCCCACACTCATCCTAAATTTTCAGTTCACGTCTGGCCTTTTCTTTTTCCCTTCTGGGCAAGATTCACAGGTTTGGCCGTGAGAGCTGGTCTCCCTGATAGGAGGACACGGAGGCCAGGCCAGCAGAAAGAGAGCCAGAGAGACCGCGCTCTTGAACAAGTGTCCTGCAGGCCTGCTCCTGGAATTTCACCCCTCCCCATCCCCGCTTCACCCCTCAAGCCTGACGAGGACTTCACTCTGGCAGAAACATCAGCTCTACAAGGACAAAGTGAAGCGGGGACTGGAGACATTAGGAAACACAGCACACGATGGAAACCTCAAGATTCTTAACTTCAAGCTTAGTAGAAACCAGCAGAAGGGAGCTGGGATTTGCCCATCCTGTCTAGTCAAGGCTATGGTTTTTCCAGTGGTCATGTATGGATGTGAGAGTTGGACTATAAATGAAGCTGAGTGCTGAAGAATTGATGCTTTTGAACTGTGGTGTTGGAGAAGACTCTTGAGAGTCCTTTGGACTGCAAGGAGATTCAACCAGTCCATCCTAAAGGGAATCAGTCCTGAATATTCACTGGAAGGACTGATGCTGAAGCTGAAACTCCAATACTTTGGCCACCTGATGCGAAGAACTACTCATTGGGAAAGAGCCTAAAGCTGGGAAAGATTGAAGGTGGGAGGAGAAGGGGACAACAGAGGATGAGATAGTTGGATGGCATCACTGACTCTATGGACATGAGTATGAGCAAGTTCCAGGAGTTGGTGATGGACAAGGAAGCCTGGCGTGCTGCAGTCCATGGGGTCACAAAGAGTCGGGCACGGCTGAGTGACCAAACTGAACTGAACACCAAGCCAAATCTGACCTTACCATAACTTCTACGTAATATTTCTTCATCTGCCTCTGTAATCACACAGACCAAATCCAACTTCTTTTAGTAAATCTATGTATGCCCTCCTAAGGACAGAAGACCTCTACCACCCACCTAAGGCATCTGTCCCCAGATGAAACCTCTTGGGTCTCCAGGCCCTTCTTTATCTCCCAGCGGGCCCCCTGCTAGGTAAGCTACAGATGGGTCCCAGGTGGGAGATGCTTCTCCTGTGAATAGTTTCTTGAGTTGGTCCATCCCTGGAGCTGGATCCAAGGCTGGAAGGGATGTGATCATTGAGTAGACCTGGGTGTCTCAGCCTCAGACTAGGGGCCAGCTGATTCTTTGTTCTTCCAGGTAGTCCTGTCCATTGTGGGAGGCTCATCGGCATCCTTGGCCTCTACCCACCAGAGGCTGGGAGCATTCTCTTCCCAGCGGTGACAATGTCCCCAAACATTGCTGATGTCCCTTGAGAGGCAAAGCCACCGTGGGTGAGGACCACGAGGGAGAATGTTGGATGAGAGTGCCTCCAACAGCAAGGTTCAAACCTTAAAAACTCTGTGAAGTTCCTAACTTTTCCCAAATCGTCTGCTTAAGTCAGATTGTGAAACCACTAATGGCATAAGACTAATTTAACACACACTCACACCAAAAAAACTTGGTATTTTGAAAGTTCTCAGTGGGTAATGAAAATTATACTGAAAGGTTATGATGGTGAAGGTGAAATTGCAAGAATGCCCAGTCTCCCTTGGAATGAAAGGGGTTGGGGGTGTACAAGAACTGAGCAGAGGGAAAGATTCCTGAAATCTTATTCCTTGAGGACTGCTCTTTCTGGCTAAGAGCATTCATAGCAGACAGCTTAGCAAATGAACTTCAGGAAATGTTCTTTCCACCTGCAAATGGTGGTTTCCTATAATTTCAGCTGGCAGGAAGAGAGAGAAAATAAAAGAGCCACAGTTTAAATTAAATGGAATAGGATAGTCGGTGCTCAGACATCCTCAAATAAATGACTGGCTGGCAAAAACCAAACAAGCTTTAAAGAAAATCAAGAGCCAGCTTTCAGATGTCTCGTTGCTGGCTGTAGTGCGGCCAGGATTGTGTATTGGTTAAAGAATGTAGGGGGATGCCTGACCTGAGATTTCAAAGCATCTGATTCTGGTTTGCAATTAACTCGGAAACCCACAGGAAGAAGAGACACACCACTCACATCCAACACATTGTCAACTTTATTCTCGGAGCCCAGAAGATTGGATAGAAAGCCAAGGAGATGATTGCCTCATTGCCTGCCTGATGTATCTCAAAAACATCTTTTTTAGCTTGATTCTCTTTTATATGGAAAAGTCAGCGGCTAAGATTAAAGCAAGAGGTCTTAAAACTAATTGCTGCATTGTTTTTACTCCTAAAACCTTTCTATTCGGGCCTTCTCTGTGAGAGGCACAGCAGTCTAGGGTCAGGACTGAGTGCAAACCAGCTTTGCTACCTGCTGCCCCCAGGATGCCCATTGACCCAGGAGCCCATCCTCTCTGCTTGAAACGCTGGGTGACTCTGAGCCCAGGAAAGCAAGCTAGAGCAGAAGAGGTTCTCAGGTCCTAGGACTCAATAGAACCAGGATACGAGTGAGAGAATCCCAGCTGCAAAGGCTCCTGATGAAACAACCCAGTCCCCTGAAGTCCCTGACCCCACAGAGCCTCAGTGTTTTCCAAAGAACTTCCTTAGAAATGACCCCACCTCCTTGCATGAGTCAGATGGCGGAGGCTGGCCTCTGCACCAGGTTTTGACCTATTCTAGGCTCAGCAGTGCTGAGCTGATACATGCTAACAGCTTCTCAGGTGATTGTGTGTTGTGTTAACTTGCTTCTGTTGCGTCCGACTCTTTGCAACCCTCTGGACTCAAAGCTGCCAGGCTCCCCTGTCCATGGGATTTTCCAGGCAAGAATACTGGAGTGGGTTGTCATGCCCTCCTCCAGGGAATCTTCCTGATCCAGGGATTAAATCTGAGTCTCTATGTTTCCTGCACTGGCAGGCAGGTTCTTTACCACTAGCACCACCGGGGGTTGTGGTGGGGCAACCCTGATTTTCAGCACTTGCCAATTATTGTTCAGTTGCTAAGTCATGTTCAACTCTAGGTGACCCCATGGAGTGCAGCACTCCAGGCTCTCCTGTCCTCGACAATCGCCCAGAGTGTGCTCAAGTTTATGTCCATTGAGTCAGGGATGCTGCCTAACCATCTCCTCTTGCCAATTGCTGTGGTGTAAATATTCCTGCCACAACCAATTTCAAGCTACTGTCACGTAGTCAGCTAGCTCTCCCGACATCTGGAAATTTAACGCTCAGCTCTGGCAAGCAAGCACAAGCCAACTCTGGCATACCAGCATCGAGCCCCACCCACCCCCCTCCCCCCGCTCTTTCTCCCATGCAAGACCCCCTCGGTAAGAGCTCTAAAAAATCTTATTTACTTGAATCTTATTTATTCTTGTTCCCTAAGTGCCTGGGGCCTTCCCTAGTGGCTCAGCTAGTAAAAAACCCACCTGCCAATGCAGGAAATGCAAGAGATGCAGGTTCAATCCCTGGGTCAGGAAGATCCCCTGGGAAGAAAATGGCAACCCGCTCCAGTATTCTTACCCGGAGAATTTTACGGACAGAGGAACCTGGCGGTTACAGTCCATGGGGTCTTAAAGAGTCGGACACGACTAAGAGCACATGCGTGCTTGCGTAAATGTCAAAGGGTTAAAACGTTTTTGGCAAGAGAATCAGGTTATCTGGCTCTGGGCAAGGCAAAAGGAAGTTTGAGTAAATTTAAGTTTGCTTTTGTGTGTGTATGTGAGAGAAACAGGGTAGCTGCAAAGTAGTACAGGAAACTTTAATGTTTCAACCCTGAACTCTAAAGAATACACACTGTACCTAACAACAAACACCACCAGATTTTACCTCCCAGAAGAGGGAAAGGTGATTTATTTTTATTCAACTCTTCTCAACTAGGGAGTAGCCTGCCTCATATCATGAAGCTAATCTTTACTATGTATCAGGGACTGCTTTTACCCATTAATGTTTCATTGTGCCTGAGTATTGGTAATGTCTCCCCAAAACAACCAATTCTACTTGACCTCCCTTCACGAAATGAGCTTATAATTTACCTTTAGTAACAGGAAGAACAACAATAAAGAAGCTTCTAGCTTGACTTGAGACATTCAGGTCACTGCTTCCTTCACACTGAAAAATAAACGACCACTTTGATGAAAAGATGACCACAGTTTTGAAAATATATCCTCCACTAGAACTCCCCAGGGCAAAGAGAGGTTGAACAAACGGCATCTCTAGGACCCATCAGTAGGAGAAAGGGCTTCATAAACATAGAAGAAATGCCATAATGATCTAGAAAGACTCGGAAGAGACCTTTAATACTTAAACACATTAAGTAACTTGATATAAACATGAAATTAACTTGAAACTCCCTTCCCATTCTGTTGCACTTCTATATTTATCCCAGATGAGAAACAGCCAAAAAGAGTGAATAAAGGGACAAATGCCTTTTCATGCTTCAGGATTTCCAAGGAGACAATGTGCGTGATTTTATCTCAATGGTCAACCAAACTAGGTTAATGCGTAATCCCTTCGCTTAACCTACGGCTGGGGTGGGGAGTGCAGAGGTGAGGGGGTGGGCAGTGGAATATGAGAATGACTTGAGCGCTAATTGATGGACTCCGTCTTAAATAAACTCACCAAGTACTCATAACTTGGAAGCAGTTCAGGTCACTCTGTAATTTGCCAGACATGTCCGCTATGATCCATACTTTAATGTACAAAAGCAACACGAGAGCCAACACGGCAAGGTGGTGCCAAGACTCAGTCATCATTAACGTGCCTATTAAAGGTCAGCAGGCTGCGCAGCGCGGTTCCATCACGCGGCAATCAGTCATGTCTAGCGCAACCCAAGGACTCCCTGAGACAGCCCATAAAGCCATCTACACTTCACTGCTTGTGGATGTTAACCTGAGAGCACTGATTACAAGCACGGAGTTGACGCACATAATTAGGTTAGAACAGCTCTCCACGCGAAACCGAAGACAGAATCTTATAGAAACAGATGCTTATCCAACCAAAGCTGCTGGGTGAGTGCCATGTGGCTGAGTCTGGGAGACGCTCCAGTCTGGAGCATCCTTGTACTCTATGTCTCATTGTAACTCTGAGCCTCCGTTTAGTGGAAGCCAACTGCACTTCTCTGGGAACCAGCAGATGTGGCATGAGAAGGCACGCCTGCCTGGTGCCCTGTCCCTCACACCTCTTTTACAGCCTTGGACTCAAACGCCAAGCAAGAGACGGAAGGAACCTGGCAAGGGGCCAAGTATAATACAGACAATCAACACAGATCTACTGGACAGCCCCGGGAAAGCCACTCAGGATTCTGCAGTGACCTTTACAGGGAACGAACTTGAAGAAGAATGGATGTGTGCATGCATATAATTGGAGAAGGAAATGGCAGCCCACCCCAGTGTTCTTGCCTGGAGAATCCTGCGGACAGAGGAGCCTGGTGGGCTGCCGCCTCTGGGGTCGCCCAGAGTCAGACAGCTGAAGCGAGATGGCAGCAGCGGCAGCAGACCTGTGACTGAGTCGCTTAGTTGCACACCTGACAGCAACCCAGCACTGGGGATTAACCCCGGTTGCTTGGTTGGTTGGTTTGGTCGCTCGGTCGTCTCCAACTCTTGCGGCCCCATTGACGGCAGCCCGCCAGGCTCCTCTGCCCATGGGATTCTCCAGGCAAGAACACTGGAGTGGGCAGCCCTTTCCTTCTCCAAGGGATCTTCCCAACCCAGAAATCAAACCAGGGTTTCCTGTGCAGATTCTTTACCAACTGAGCTATGAGGGAAGTCCAACATAAAATAAAAATTAAATTTAAAAAGAAGGGAACTGGCAATAGCAGCCTGGCTACAAAGAGAGAAGCAACCATCCTGATATCAGAGCATCTTGATGGTGGCTCCATAACACTATGAGTGGAAGTCCCGGTCACAGGGACAGTCCACCAGCTGGGAAGTGGGATGAGGCCGGGAGGAAAGGTCCAAGAGGCTGATTAGCAGGCCCCCTTATCTTCTCACACCGAGAGGGTCAAAGAAGGGAGGGGTGAGTGACAGATAGACCTCAGGAGGCAACACCTGCCTCCACCCCTCTCACCACCAAAGGCTTTTCTTTCTGGATCACAAGTCAGAGAGTGCCCAGCCATGACTCAGCAGACAGGAAACAGTGTCCCTCACCAAGAGCCGCACTCAGGTAACCAGAGCAGCTTCCCAAGGGCACCAGTCTGTGCGAGCGCCCCATTTCCTCGGGAAACTTCAGCTCCCTTCCCGTTCTGACTCATTACCCTCCTCTTCCTGCAGCTTCACGAACAGCAGAAGGCTGGGATATTGGCTCAAAATGGGACAAGCATGATTGTTCATCTCTCCAAACTCCCTCCTGCCTGCCCCACGCACCGGTCATCCATCGGCCAGCATCCCTGGACTCATCCCCACTGCCAGACCATCACTAAGTCCCGTCACTCCTGCTTCCAAAGTCATCTTGAGTCTGCCCAAGCCTGTTCCTTCTCCCCCGCGCCCGCCCCGCTCCAGGCCTCTGAAATCATCTCACGTTTGGTCTCTCCCCTCCCCTCCTGGCCCCTCTCAACTCCATCCCACATAGGACAGCCAGAATGATCCCTTTAAATTGTTACTCAATCATGTCAGCTCCCCGCCTAAACCCTTTCATGGCTTCCTGCAGCCCTTTGGATAAAATCCAAAATCCTTCACACGCCTAAAAGACCCTGCATGATTGAACAGAATGAAAAGTAGTATGATTGGAGACCATCTTAAAGACACAGAAGGAGTGAATGCCACAATACCCCAATATGAGCTTATTATTGCAAGTTCATGTTGAATTTAGCAATGAGTTTCCCAAAGGCCAATCAAAAGTGAAAGACTTTGGTGCCTGATTGGCATTTTTAGAGAACATGTTCCATGCACGTACATCTGGAAAGTTCTCTTGGCACTATACCCAAGGACTTAACTCTTGCCTAATGAAGGAAAACCCTTTCCTATGAGTGATGTGATAAGAAAACTCTCTCTGCAAATCCAAGGGGTTAGGACGAGTACCAGGTCCAAACAAGAAGCTGCCAGCAGTAAAAGTGCTTTGCAAGCTGTAAAGGGCAGTAACCGATGTTAGGCAGTCTAAGCTGAAAGGTGCATTCCGTCTCCACACTACTTGCATCGCCTCTCTGGCTTTATAACGAGCTGGAAACATTGGGGGTGGGGGGATGGATAGATGAGGTCATATGATCAAGGCATTTTGCTTTCCGATGATCTACAAGTGTTTGGTTCGCTTGCTTACTCTAAAGTGAAGGATGGACAGGATTTTGACTCTCAAATAGCCCCTTCCTTGAGTAAAGCTCTGTCGTTCAGTTTCTCAGTCATGTCTGACTCTTTGCGATCCCACGGACTGCAGCACACCAAAAGCAAAGCTTGAAGTAAGATAAAGTGAAGTCGCTCAGCCGTGTCCGACTCTTTGCGACCCCATGGACTGTAGCCTACCAGGCTTCTCTGTCCATGGGATTCTCCAGGCAAGAGTACTGGAGTGGGTTGCCATTTCCTTCTCCAGGGGATCTTCCCAACCTAGGGATCGAACCCAAGTCTCCCGCACTGCAGGCAGATGCTTTAACCTCTGAGCCACCAGCTTAGGCAAGGTCAAAACAGTAGCACAGAATGGACGTTCCAGGTCAGAGAAGCGAACACTGTAGGTTTTAGACGAGAGATGAAGGCGTTCTGGCTCTGTTCCGTCGTGAAATCTAAAACTGTAACACGGCGCTCTATGAATTTAGTTCTTTAGGAATAACAAATCCTTCCTTGCTCCTCCAATTCAAAAGAGATATCCAGGTGATGATAAAATGTCTGTTTGTTGTTCTTGGCCATGAATACAAGTCAAGAGCGTTTTCAATGGGAAATGGTCAATTGTGCGATGAATCCCAGGAAAAGCCCTATTCTTATTTCAGTACTGTTGGAAGTGATGGTGTGGGCACCCAGCCAAACACGGCAGGAGGGTGGGTCTGACACCCCTTCCCTGCACCTGCAGGCTCTCCTCCCCCTTCCCCAGTCGTCTGAGCCGACACCTCTCAATGCTTTCCTGCAGGCAGCCAGTGAGGGTCTCTACCCCACGCCCACCCAAAGCAAGTGCTCAAAGGCAAGCTGCTTAGAAATACTGGGGACTTTAGAAGCCCTGAAGTACAGATGCCCTTTCTCAGGACCATTTCTATCACCGCGTAAGACGGCACGGTGTAAACCCTGGGAGTGTCGTTCCAGGGGCCCCCTTGATCTGACCAGTGCTTTTCTGCTGTGCCCCAGACCTCGGGGCAGTGCTTTTGGATTGCTTTTGGCACTGCCTGGGCTTTGGGATTCCTGATGAAGCTCCTGCTCCCGCAGTAGTCAGTCTAGGCTGGCCACGCAGGGTCTGGCTGGCCTCTGTGGGTTGCAATTCCAGTGGCAGTCTTGCTGCGCCATTCAGTCAGCTCTATGTGCAGCTCAGAGGCTGCTTGGAGAGCCTGGCTGGTTTTCCAGGCTGCAGTCCAGCTCTGAGACCTGAAGGTTGGTTGCAGGTTTAAGGTGGCCAGGAGTTTGCCCCAAACTTTCTAAGGAAATTGAGAGAGCCCCTTTCTTCAGCTCTGTCCCATCTGGGAGTCTCCCTCACTCTTTAAGTTCAGAGGGAGGAAGCCCAGAGTCCCCTCTCTGTCTGCCCTGACACTGGGTCAGCAGGGGAGGGGGGATCTTCTCTGGGTCCTCAATGGTACGAGAGATGGGGGGGCCAGGGTGGGTGTCCACACTCTGCGTGGGTGTGCTGACAGCACCATGGGGTGGGACAAGGAGGAGGGGTGGTGGCTTTAGGTTGGGGTGGGCAGGGGTTGCTGCCAAACCTCTCCATCCTACTGGGATGTCCCTTTGCTCGTCTCTTGGCCAGAAAGCCTGGGATTTTCTTGGGGCTTTTGTTGTCTGCTCCTGTTGGAAGTCCTGGGTTTCAGGCTCATCCAGCACCCACTCTACAGTATATGGAACATAGAAAGAGGGGCTTGGGGGCTACTGCCCTGTTGTTCCTGAGGCCTGAGGTCCTTAGCCAGTCCTTCCGCCATTCAGAGCTGTCTTAGGACCGTCTTCAGTTGGCTGTCCAGGGTTTTGTTGAATCTAGCAAGAGGAGCAGGATGAGGGTGGCTTGGAAGTTTGATAAGATGTTAATTTTGGAATAATTCTAGATTTACAGAAAAGGTGCAAAGGCAGGGCTGAGGGTTCCTGTATCACTTTACCCAGTGTTCACATCTTACACAACTAGGGTGCCTTTCCCAAAACTGAGAAATGAACACTGGTGTGTCACTATCAGCTAGACTCCTTAGCCATCTCTGGTTTATAACAGTTTCTCAGGGTGTCCTTTTATCATGATCTCATAGACTGGAGGATACTGGTCCCCTCCACGGCTCCCCTCAATTTGGGTGTTTTCTTGTGATGACCCTTGGAAGAAACCACACAGATGCAGTGACCTTCTCATCTGAGGGGGGGCGGCATGACATCAGAGCAACTCATCCTGGGAGGTCTTGACCTCAGTCCCTTGGCTAACGTGTTCTCTGTGAGGCCTCTTCACTGTGGTGTGAGGATCCTTCCGTCTTCATATTTTGTTTTTTGGAAGCTAGTGATTAAATCCACCCACACAGGAAGGTAGAGGACTTCACGGTCCCCTTCCTGGAGCAAGGAGTCCTGCCCAGGTGCCCTGGAATTCTTCTGCATGGAGGGCTGGTCTCTTCTCCCCTTCCTGTGTCCCATCTCTGTGGGATGTGCCTATGGCGCCCTGTGTCTTTGATGCTTTGGGTGTTAATCCAGTACTGTGCTCTCTCTTCTGTTGCCAAATTTGTTCCAGCTTTGACCACTGGGGGCTCTTTCAGGGCTCTTCCTCAGTTTTCACAGCGAAATTGGTGAAGGGAGCAGAAACCCTCTGTAGGGTCCTCCGGAAAACCTCCCTCCTCTACACGCCAACACTGAGGAGGAACGTGGAGAGGAGGTGTCCTTGGCCATGGCCAGTGTTTCCAAAACAATGTGTGTGTGTGTGTGTGTGTCAGTTCAGTTCAGTTCAGTTCAGTCGCTCAGTCGTGTCCGATTCTTTGCAACCCCATGAATCGCAGCACGCCAGGCCTCCCTGTCCATCACCAACTTCCGGAGTTCACTCAGACTCACGTCCATCGAATCAGTGATGCCATCCAGCCATCTCATCCTCTGTCGTCCTCTTCTCCTCCTGCCCTCAATCCCTCCCAGCATCAGAGTCTTTTCCAATGAGTCAACTCTTTGCATGAGGTGGCCAAAGTACTGGAGCTTCAGCTTTAGCATCATTCCTTCCAAAGAAATCCCAGGGTTGATCTCCTTCAGAATGGACTGGTTGGATCTCCTTGCAGTCCAAGGGATTCTCAAGAGTCTTCTCCAACACCACAGTTCAAAAGCATCCATTCTTCGGCGCTCAGCCTTCTTCACAGTCCAACTCTCACATCCATACATGACCACAGGAAAAACCATAGCCTTGACTAGATGGACATTAGTCGGCAAAGTAATGTCTTTGCTTTTTAATGTGCTATCTAGGTGGGTCATAACTTTCCTTCCAAGGAGTAAGCGTCTTTTAATTTCATGGCTGCAGTCACCACCTGCAGTGATTTTGGAGCCCCAAAAAATAAAGTCTGACACTGTTTCCACTGTTTCCCCACTCTTTCCCATGAAGTGATGGGACCGGATGCCATGAGCATACACCCCCAAATGACACCGTTCAACCTTCGGGTGCCACAAGACACTGACTGTAAGAAATTGCATAAATTTCAAATCTATGTCTTCGCCACACCACATGCATGTGTTAGTTCCCCAATCAGGTTTCAAACCCATGCCCCTTTCAGTGAAAGCATGAAGTCTTAACCATTGGGCTGCAAGGGAAGTCCCTCCAAAACTATTTTTTTTAAGGCCAAACTTTATTTCATTAAGGACAGGGAAGCCTGGTATATTGCAGTCCACGGGGTCGCAAAGAGTCAGCCACGACTGAGTGACTGAACAACAGCTGCAGGGTCAGTTCACCCCCTGGTAAAGAAATAAGCTGTGGGCTCAAATACCTGACTGGGAGACAGCTCGTGTGAAACTTGCTCTGGAGCTCATGTATGGGCTTCATTGAGCAGCAGAGACAGAAAGGCTGCCCTTCCTCCAGGCAGAGAGGAAAGGGGGCCGTGCACGCAGGAAATGCACTTTTACATAAGCTCCATTTATCCAATGCTCTCCAAAGAATTATAATTGTATTGAGCTGCCACTGGGACACTTGTGTAATCACTGAACTCCAGCAGCAACATCAGATGAGAGAAATCTGAACATTGCTTGAGAAGAGAGACCAGAATTGTCAGTTTCCAAATCTGTAGAAGATATTGTGAAAGCGTAATAACAAGAATACTACTGCTCACAGAAGATGGAAACAAAAGATTGAATAAGATCCACATTTACATGTGGATTTATGAAACGCTGTCCTAAACATTTTGCTAGCAAGTCTGCATTTGAATCATTGTATATTTACCTAAGCAACAGCAGTAAGAGCAAAAGAGAAAAATTTCTAATTTATTCTAGGAAAATGACAAAATAAAATCATTGCCACCTTTTTGGATGATTTGTGAACAACAATAAAGACACTGTAACACACTCCTTACAAATATAATTCCATCAATAAACTTATATGAGTCAGATTTATACAAACTACAGTTATAAAACACTATCTAAGAATAATAAAACCCTATCCCGTTTCCATCTGGGTCAATAAAAACTAACAGCAATAAAAGGCAAAGGGAAAAAAGAAAAAAAAAAACAAAATTATTTGAGCAGAGAGAAGAGCCTCTCGCTGTGGTTCTGGATCCGCATAAGCAGCCTCACTGGAAGGAAGGCGACTCACTTCTGCTTTCTCCTTCTGCTGTGTGGACAGGGCTTGGTGTAGACATGCTGTGTCTATGTGCAGGCATGGTGTAGACATGCAGACACTCGGGAGGATGAGCCTGGAGGGGGAGTGCCCATGAGGACCCCTCCTGGGCAGTCTCTTCCTCCGTTCTGGAATCTAAGGCAGGCTGGGGAGAGGAGTGAGGCAAAGAGTCCTCCAAGCACTGCCCTAGGGATGTCAGACAGGGGAGGCTGGAGCCCAGGCCAGAGGCTCCGTCTGAAGGTGGGACGGTCGGAGCAAGAGCCAGCCCTGCCTTCTCGTCTCAGTGAGGAGCTGCCGCATGGGGATGGGCTGTCCATCAGAGGCTCTGACGTCTGGACCCTGGACCCCGCATGGGGGTTATCCTTGCAGGCGACTGCCAAACTCCCCATGTGCAACATCAGAAACAAAAGAATATTTTGGAAACCTTTAAAAGGCTTCTTGATATTTTTGGTCTCTGATAAGCGCTCATTTTTTAATTTGTGCCAGCGTCTCTCGGCCAAAAGAACACTCAGCTCATTATCACGAGCTCTTCTTTCCTGGAGAATTAGCTGCTTGGATGTCAGCCAGTGACTCTTTCAAATTTTCCTGCAAGAAATTTGACTTGTATGTTCCAGGTGTCAGATGGGACTGCTGCACACGTGTGACGGATCGTGTCATATACTTGGAAAGGGTCTCCTAAACCGTGACGGGGTAAACTGTCTCTAAGTCTGGAATTTGGCAAACATGCCTGCTTTCCCCTGATGCAGGCTGGGAGGGTGTAACGTTTTCCCTGAGGTCCGCAACCTCCTCTGTCTGACTGTGGGGAAGCTTTCCGGAGGTGCAGACTTCTGGTGTGATATCTAAGGGCATTAATTATTTCATCTGCTTCAGCTAGTCTAGTGTACACTTGGATTCTTTCTCCATCAGGATTTTTAAACAAGTATTTAGCTCGGCTACAAGATTCCTGTCTTCAGAACCCCCTTCATTCACCTCCCAGGTGGTCTATTTCCAATCAGTTTGTTCCCTTTGGTCCCACGTGAATGGCTCATAGGAGATCTGCCCCCGGGAACTTTGCCACCTTCCTCCTTCAGTCAAGAATCAAGCTCTGTACGAGGATGAGCACCTTGGAATCAGAATTCTCCTAAGTGGCAATCAGTTTTCCAAACTAGTTTCCTTATGGCACCTCCTCTGCTCCAACTTCCCATGACTCTGATTAACATGTCACAGAGCCAGCACTAGAGCACACTTTGGAAAGGTGGTTGTGGTCAGGGGCAAAGAGGCTGGGTCTTCGTAGGGGCTTAACAGAGCAGGTGAACTTGGACTTGGGGCCATCATACCTGCCTCATCCATGTGGAGGACAGGACACAGTGTCTGACTTTCAAAAAACATCCAGTAACTTGGAGGATGAGTCTATTCTTTCTGTCAGGGTCCTGTCCTCTGACTTCAGGGTCCTGCAGATGCTACCAGACCATCGCCTTGGAATGACTCCCAGACCCTCCAAAACTGTCTGGGTCTGAAGGGAGCCAAGCTGTTCTGACCTGTAGTAAATGTCTTTCCCCTGGACGTCTCTCCCCTCTCTGAGCCTCACAGCTAGAAAGTCAAGAAGGAAACTCCAACACGGCTTTGCTGGACTTCCAGTTTCAGCTCAGATGCCTAAAGTGCTTGGAAGTCAGCATTCTCATCCTTCTACTAAGAAAAGCTGGATGAGCTTAACAGGAACAACTTTTCTTGTATCCATCAGAGAATTGAGGCTCTGGGCAAACCACCATCTGTAAATCTGAAGAAATGGGCTTTCAGGGTAAGTACAGGGGAGATTTGCTAACCTGGAGCAGACACCACCAGAAGCCACAAGCCAGTAGGCACAGTAAGGTGGGAATTCTGATGAACCACTGGCATCTGTGTGTGGCATGACACGTGAGAAGCTCCTGGGGGCCGGAGTCCTGCAGGGACCCCTCACCGCAGCAGACTTTTCCTCCAGGAACTCCAACACACTCTCACGGAGAAAATCAGGGTGAATGTAGAGGGTGCCTCCTCTTCCCATTGTCCTGACAGAAGGAAGCAAAGGGGTAATCATTGTGTGACCCAACCAAGGGCGTCCGCCCTACTAATCAAAAGCCTTGCTCCCGGGCAGGGCATTTCTGGAGAACACAGCAGGGTCCCATCCAGCTAGTAACAGGGCACCTTCCCCATTCCCTTCCTCCCACTGAGGCCTCCAGTTACCGTAAGAGTTGTCACAGCTAGGTTGCTGTCAGAGCCAACTGAGGAGGTAAAAACCAAGAGGGGAGAAAAGGACAGTCCAGTTCATTGATGTCCCAGTGACACCGTTCAACCTTCAGGTACCACAGAACGTTGACTGCAAGAAATTGCCCAAAGCACAGACTCCACTGTTGGCTTTTTGGTCCACAGACATAAAGCAGTGTGCGTCAGACCAGCCACCAACCCAGCATTCTTTCACAGTCTGCTGGGGGGTGGTCACTGCCCACCTATTTTCAGTCCCTTCACGGAGAGCCAAGCACGTCGTCCTGTTTCCTCCTTGCCTCCCAGTGATAAAACCATGCGATATTTGCAAAGAATAGACAATTGAAGAGGAAACTGGTCAAGGTACATAAAATTGCATTAAGCAAATGACAAGTGATGATGTGCAAGAAAAATTCTCACTGGACACGAATGGATTTACAGAAGAAATAGGTGACCCCAGGAAAGCCACTACCACCTTTCAGAAGACTGTACAAAAGCAGCCACAGGGACGTGGGAAAGGTACGTTTATCCACATAAAAGAGGACAGTGGTTCTGAAAAGATGAGGCTTTCCAGTGTTGCTGATACCAGACAAAATTTCGCATCAAAGGAATTGCCAGAGATATTGTGTGATCTTACAAGAGCAAAGGATAAAATGATGCAGGCTGATCAAAATCTAGAAAGAAGTGTGACAATTTACACATAGGAAAGGTGTCCACTATGTTCTGCTGCTTACATAACGAGCAGAAGGCAAGCACTGTCCACACACTGGTGGTAGCTTTTTTCCAATAATGAACACATTAATTCTCAATGTTTCTAATGCTTTCAGGGAATTCCCAAGTGGCGCAGTGGTAAAGAATCTGCCTGCCAATACAGGAGATGCAAGAGACTTGAGTTCGATCCCCAAGTTGGGAATATCCCCTGGAGTAGGAAATGGCTGTTCAGTTCAGTTCAGTTCAGTTGCTCAGTCATGTCTGATTCTTTGCAGCCCCATGGACTGCAGCACACCAGGATTCCCTGTCCATCACCAACTCCTAGAGTTTGTTCAAACTCACATCCATCAAGTCGGTGATGCCATCCACCCATCTCAGCCTCTGTCATCCCCTTCTCTGTCTGCCTTCAATCTTTCCCAGCATCAGGGTATTTTCAAATGGGTCAGTTCTTTACATCAGGTGGCCAAAATACTGGAGCTTCAGCTGCAGCATCAGTCCTTCCAAGGAACAGTATGAAAACGAAGTGGGGACCCACTCCAGTCTTCTTGACTGGAAAATCCCATGGACAGAGGAGCCTGGGGGGCTCCAGTCCATGGGGTTGCACCCAGCCAAACAGAGCTGAGCATGCGTGCACATACTAATGTCTTGAATGATAGGATTCTAAGTAAATAAGAGTTGCACAATTGTTTCATTTTTCTATATTTTTGTAATCAATAGCAGGAGACTTGTGAAAGATTAAGGGTTATGAAACCATATTAATTTTTCCATTGATTATTAAGATCACTTTCTATTGTTTCATCTTCCATGTTTAGTTCCACAGTCCACACTACTGTACAAAGCAAGGCAGGCCTGTGTATGAACAATCACTTTAAACACAAATGGTTTAGACAGAACAGCTAAAAGTCAGAAATTGTCAAATTGCACTAAAAGGAGATGAAAAGATTCAACTATATGCTATTCACAAGAAACACGTTTTAGATTAAAGACAGCCACATCAACAGTTAAGGGACAAAGGAAGATAATATTATGCAAATACTCATCTAAAGAAAGCTGGTATGCTTAATTGCTTAGTTGTGTCCAGTTCTTTGAGACCCCATGGATGGACTGTAGCCCACCAGGCTCCTCTATCCATGGAACTTTCCAGGCATGAATACTGGAGTGGGTTGCCATGCCCTCCTCCAGAGGATCTTCCCAACCCAGGAATCGAACCCAGGTTCCTTGCATTGCAGGCAGGTTCTTTATCATCTGAGCTACCAGGGAAGCCCAGAAGAAAGCTAGAGGAGCCATACTAAGCCTGTACGGAGGAGATTTCAGAACAAGGAGCATCACCAGAGATAAAGAGGCTCATTGTACAATGATAAGTGATTAATTCTTATAGAGGACAGCAATCCTAAATATGTGCACACCTAAAAACAGGACGCCGAATTACACGCAGCAAAAGCTTGCAGAGCTGAAAGGAGACATTGATAAAGACACAGTTATGTGTGGAGACTTCAACATTCCTCTGTAAGTATTCTAATTGACAAAACAAACAGAAAATGAGTAAGGAAACAGATGACCTGAAGAGCAGTATCAATTAATTTGTCCTAATTGACACCCAGCATCAGCAGAAGATCCATTCTTTTCAAGGGCACCTGGAACATTCACTAAGATAGACTACATTCTAAGGCATAAAACATACCTTAACAATTTCTTTTAAAAATGGAAATGGTACAAAGTACATTCTCAGACCATAACAAATGAAACTGAAAATTAACAAGAAAGATAGCTGGGAAATCCCCAACTATTTAGAGATTATGCAATATATTTCTAAGGAATCCGTGTGTTAAAGAAGAACTCTAAAGGAAGTTAATCTAATGAATGTTTAACTAAGTGAAAATGAGGCAAAAATGTGGGATTCAGTGAAATCAGTGCTTGGAGGGAAACTTACAGCATTAAGCGTACATTTTAGAGAAATGTATTTAAATTCAATAATCTAAACTTCACCCTAGGAAAATAAAGGAAAGAAGAGCAAATTTAACCTAAATGCAAGCAGAGGAAGGAAAAAATTTAAAAAAAATAGAGTATAAACCAATGACATTTAAAATAGGAAATAATAGTAAAATTCAGAATAGGAAGTGGTGAAGCTAAAAATTGGTTCTTTGGGAATACAAACAAAGTTAACAGACTTCTAGAGAGACTAATCAAGAGAAAAAGAGAGAAAACACAGATTATTAACATCAGGGATGCAAGACAGGAAAAAATAAGTGGACACATGGATCAATGGAACAGAATAGAGATCCAGAAATAGACCCCTACAAACATGGTCAATTGAGTTTCAACAAATGTACAAAGACGATTCAAAGAAGAAAGGATAGTCTGATCAATGAATTATGTTGGAAAAATAAACCTAGACCTATACTTCCCTCCTTATATGAAGTTTAATTCAGTGAATCAGAGGCCTAAACACAGTATGTAACACTATAAAGCTTTCAGAAAAAGCATAGGGAAGAAATTGGTGACCTCCTGTTAGGAAAAGAATTCCTAGAAAAGACAATGAAAGCACAGTTCATAAAAGAAAAAAATAGATCAATTTGATGCCATGAGAATTTCAAACCAGCTGTTCTGTAACAGAGAGCAAGAAGACAAATGACCAACTGGCAGAATGTATTTGCACATCATGTAACTGACCATAAACTTGTATTAAGAATGTATAAACAAGTCTCAAAACAACAACAACAACAAAGCCCAATTTTTAAAAATTTTATTGGAGTATAGTTGATTTACAGCGCTGTGTTAGTGTCAAGAGTTACAGCTAAGTGAATCAGTTACACGTATACATACATCCACTCTTTTTTTAGATTCTTTTCCCACATAGGGAATATATACGTCAGTCTCAATCTCCCAGTTCATCCCTCTTCCCTGATTTTTAAAACATGGACAGAAAAAATATACAAGTATCAGAGAAGCACATGAGAAGATGCTCAACACAATTACTCACTAAGGAAACAGAAATTAAAACCGCGAGATATCACTAACACTTAAGAAATGACTACAGATTGTTAAAAACCCAACAATACCAAGCGTTTGCATAAATATGGAATGATTGGAACTCTGCCTGGTGGCTCAGTGGTAAAGAATCCACCTGCCAATGCAGGAAACACAAGAGACATAGGTTTGATCCCTGGGTCAGGAAGATCCCCTGGAGAAGGAAATGGCAGCCCACTCTACTATTCTTGCCTGGAAAATCCCATGGACAGAGGGGGCTGGGGGGCTGTAGTCTCCACAGTGTGGCAAAGAGTCAGACAGCGCTGTGCAGCTGAGCGTGAACATATGTAGTTTGTAGAAATGCAAATACGACAACTTTCGAAGAGCAGCTTGACAGCTCTCAATAAGGTTGAAAATACACTTCCTTTGGAACTCAGCAATTGTCTCCTAGGTTCTTACCCAGGAGAAATGAAAATGTATGTCCACAGGAATGTTTACAATAGTTTTATTCCTGATTGCCAAAAACTGGAAACAACCAAAATTTCTCTCAGCTAAGAAATGGATAAACTGTGGCACAAACGTACAATGGATACTGTTCAGCCCTCAAAGGACAGACCATTGATTCAAGTAGCCACACAAGTGAATCTTAGATGCTCTGTGCAAAGTGAAATACGCCAGACCCAGACAACTGTCTGCTATAGTATGCTATTAATTTAACCTTCTGACAAAGGCCTAATATAGGGAGAGAGAACAGATCAGTTTGACTAAGGGCAGCTAGAGGGATTTTGGGGTAGGTTGTAACTGTCTGTACCCTGATTTTAACAGTGGTCACATGACTGTGTGCATTTGCCAAAACCTACAGAACTGTAGTCCAAAAATGTAATGGAGCAGGACCCTATGGGACCTTCCCATGACAGACCCCATGCCCTCCGCCTGCTTCATGTCTGTAAGAAAAGAGCCAAAGAATAAATTTAACCAGAGTAATTTAGTCAATGAATAAATTTAATCAGAGAAATTAGAAAATGCAGAAACAAAGGAAAACAGTCAAGACAAAATAGTGGTAGTTTAACCATTAAGCAAGGTCGAGGACGTTTAGTTCAACCTCACGGGCTATAGGTAACAGTCTGAGCCACATCCTTTAAACACTGAAACCCCCACCAGGAGCAAGAAGTTAATCACACGGTGACTAGACTGGAGTCACGACACAAACTGCTCCATCTCGCACAATTCCACAAACTGGCCTCAAGGAAACGGGAACAAACTGACCCCAGAGTCGAAGATTGTGCTTAAAACAATTAAGATGCTGCTGAGCAAACCACTGCATGACCGATTTCCAGAGCTGCTCTGCACATCGTCCCTCCCCATACTCCCCTGAAACTCCCCTTTAAAAGCTCTTGCCCCTTCATTGGCAGTGAGGAATCGGTTCTTTGGATTGTGAGTCCACCTTCTCCCCAGGATTGCTGGCTTCCTTACTAAAGCTTTCTTTCCTTTTACAGAGCACTTGTCTTCTAGTACTGGATTCTTGAGTGATGGGCAGCCAAACGTTAAGTTCAGTAACAAAGATCATTTGTACTTTGTATAGATTTTAAAATAACCTTAAAAGTCAGTGTCCTTTGTAAGCATCCATTCATTTCTATACGCAATCTGTCTTCACCAAGTGACCGTTTTATGATATAGCCTTCACTTGATTCTGTGTGGTAGCAAAGGAGATAAATACAGTTTCCACTCTCTAAACTCACTGTCTAATGCCAGGGTTGGTGAACTATAATGTGAGGGCCAAACACAGCCCACCACTTATTTATGTAAATAAATTTTATGGGAACACAGCCAGTGGCCATCCACCAGAGCATCATCTGTAGCGGAGTTGGGTAGTTGTCACAGAGACCTGTGTCCACAAATCCTGAAATATTGACTACCTAGCTCTTCTTAGAAAGTGTTTACTGACTCCTAATGTAGCAGGTCCCAAACTTCACGTTGCCTAACTGTCTTTCTGGAGCCTGTTAAACTCAAGTTCTACCTGGAAAATTTCTAATTGAGTAGGTCTGGAGTAAGCCCAGAGATGTAAGTCCACAGATGTCTAGATGATTCTAAAGCAAGTAGTTCTGGACCACACTTGGGAAAAACTGCTTAAGAAACACAGACGTTAAGCAACGAATTGTAATTGAGGGGATCTTCTCTGCAGGATTACAGCACAGTTCATGCATTAAACTCAAGTTTGACAGCCTGGTGCTTTTAGAAGTTGCTTCAACTATTTGAAAGTGGCACCCTCTGGGTAAAACAATATTTTGAAAACATATGTTTCAGAAAAAATTATGGGCAAGGGGTTATTTTACTCACCTTATCTTCCACTAAGAATACATATAAAACTGCTAAAGAATTTGGTAATAAAACCACACATTATTTTAGGTTTCAGCCCTAGTCCAGATCAGCCAGGGTTCATCAGGAAGGCAAGACGGCCCCTTGGTGGGGAGGGCCATATCTGTCTCCGCATGGAATCCTGAGGGGTGGGAGTGCAGGCAGCTGGGTGGAGGAGACGAAGGGATGCTGTGGGAATGGGGAAGGCATGCTGGAAGAATTGGAGATTCTCCTGGGGGAACTTGGCAATAATACTCACTGCACGACCCCTCCTTCCTCTAAACTTTTCCCCACCAGCACAATCGTTCAAACTTCCTTGCTTTCCAAGCATGAAGGCCAATTCCTAGCTGGGCCCTGATATCCCCGACCCTTGTAGGATATAACACAGAATTAAAGGTCAAGGCAGAAGAGAGACCATCTTCAAGGAGCAGAGGAAGCTGTTGTGAAATAATTATTACCCATGATCACTGCACTTAGCTCTGAGTTTTCTCAAAGCTACAGTGGAAAAAAAATAAAATGAATAAACAAATCACAAACTCCTCATATTAGCAAAATTCCCTAACCATGGGTAGGGGTGAGTCAGAGAATAAGAGAAGGGTCAGGAAGAAAGGAAATGTTTGTTTTCGAGGTTGTCCCCAGCAGCCCGTCTCCAACAGACACTCAATGGAATCGGTCATTAGCTGGCCTCTGTTTGCCTCCACGGACAGCTCTGGTGGTTGATTTCAGGACTCTTGAGTCAGCCCAGAGTCATCTGGTGAATTCCGTAAACTTTTGCATTCTAACCATAAGTATTTTAGAACATTACAAGATGAGATTCTGATTGCTTTAATTAGTAATTAAGTGACATCCTGACTGGGGAGATTTTATTTTGAAAGTGAAGTTAGCCATGATGCAAAGTGAATTTATTTTGGGCCTCTCATAGCGTCTCCTTGGTGTCTTATAACTCTGAAGTCTCACAGAACGTGTGAACCTTGTCCAATGTGTAAACATAAACTTTTTAAAAATACTGCTTAGTTTCCAAATATACTTAACTGGAACTCTACATCTGAGGCCAAGCTGGCCCTGCTGTATAATTAGTAACGAATTGTTGTCTGCCTCCTTTCAATTATTTTCTTTCTGGTTATGTTTTGACAAAAGCAGTATGGCCAACAGGTGGCCCATCTGACCCTCCTTGCCAGAGCCCATGACTAGCGCCTTCCACCAAGACAGAGGGAAGGGGATGAAAGCCTGCACGCAACGCATGCAGAAAATCAGAAGATACACTTCGGGCTGGAATGAAAGGCATGCTCGTCGCTCCAGGGACGGCAGGGGCATCGCAAGGCCAGTGCTGATTTATCCTGCCAAAAACAAGACTCGTACACGGTTCCAGAGAAGCAGCGAAGGAGAGAACCCCAGGATGCTCTTCTCCATTAACGGTCGTGGGAGGGGCTGACGTGAAGGGGGAAAAGAGGTGGCCGCTGGTTACCTGCATCCTCTTGAGGTCACGAGGTCATGAGCCATCTCATGACTTCACATCCTCATGAGGTCATGAGTGATCTACCTCTCTCTATTTCTTTATCAAGATTTGTTTTCTACGAACTATCCTATCAAAAGTTAAACTGAAAGAAGGCACCGTTTCAGGAAATGTCAGATTCTGTTGGTTGAGATGCCAGCCTGACAACGTGCATGACCTAAACGTTAGGTCTGTATTCTAGGTTGCCTGAATGGTCACAGAGAAAAGTGACACAGGGAACACTGAGACTCTTTACTCTCAGAACATTAATGATGCACTATTGGCAGTGTTCATGTGCTGGAAGCTCTTACATGAGAAAGGAAAAGCTGGCACCAGCCTGCTCTGTAAGACCACTAATGTCTCAAAGTTGACACATGCACACAAAAGGAGGGCGAGAAAAAAATCAAGGTTCTCCTCATTAAAATCCAAAACAGCTCAAATTATCCTTAAAATCCAAGTGGGGGAGGGTTAAGTTAGGAGTTTGGGATTACCAGATACACTCCACTCTATATAAAATAGATGAACAAGGACCTACTATATGGCATGTGCGTATGTGCTAACTTGCTGCAGTCATGACTGTTGGCGACCCTGTGGACTGTAGCCCACCAGGCTCCTCTGTCCAAGGGATTCTCTAGGCAAGAATACTGGAGTGGGTTGCCATGCCCTTCTCCAGGCACTCTTCCCAACCAGGGATTGAACTTGTGTCTCTTACAGCTCCTACATTGGCAGGCAAGTTCTTTACCACTAGCGCCACATGGGAAGCCCTTGTATATATGCATAAAACTCTGTGTGTGTGTGTGTGTGTGTGTGTGTGTGTATATATATATAGTTTATATATATATACATATATATATACAGTATATATATATATGAGTCACTTTGCTGTATGCCTGAAAATAACATAATATTGTAAATCAGCTATATTTCTTTTTAAAATATTTTTAAATCCAAATGGTAAAGTGAGGATTCACCGAATACATTTCAAGAAAAATAAAAAATAAAAAGTCTCAGTCTACAGCTGGGTAAGAGAGACGTGCAGT
Source organism: Ovis canadensis (assembly GCF_042477335.2). Lineage (NCBI taxonomy): Eukaryota > Metazoa > Chordata > Mammalia > Artiodactyla > Bovidae > Ovis > Ovis canadensis. Next base: position 5,248,009 of record NC_091245.1, read on the forward strand.
CAATGAGACAACATGATCAGTCTGGACCCTGAGGGCGGCCTGGATGCTAAGGGGCAGGAGCAGACCAGAGCAGCAGAGCCGACCGCAGGGAGCCGTGGGAGGAGCCAGGGGAAGGGCGTGGCCTTCAGCCAAGAGGACAGAACTGGGCTGCACGCGTGTGCGCAGCGGACTTCGTGCAGGTCGGGTGTGCGGCCCTTCTGTCGGGGCACAGAACTGAGAGCCGGATGTCCAGGGTCAATGACCTGGAGACCTAGGCTGGTGGGTGGACGCCCGCAGGGCAGACACTAAGGGGCTGGATGGAGGAGAGGTGCAGGGTCGAAGGAGGAGACGATCCTGCCTCTGTGCTGCGGCCAGAGTCCCAGCTGCTCTTTAGCTGCCCCGTGGCCTGCAGAGTCCCGCCTCTGCATTTATAGCTCCCTTGCTAGGGGGTGTCTGTCTGTCCGGCTGTCTGAGCTTCCTATGCCTGCCATCGCAAATGACCACAAACTGGGTGGCTTTAAGCTACAGAACTGACAACTCTGGAGAGCAGATCCCTGACACCAAGGTCCAGGGGGTCCCCCCCACCTCCTCCAGCCTCGGGCACTCCTGGCGTCCCTGGCTCATGTCCACATCCCTCCAGTCTCTGCCTCTCCCTCTGTGTCTCTTATGAGGAAACTTGCCATTGGCTTTAGTGCCCACGGGCTAGTCTAGGATGAATTCCTCACTCAGAATGCCTTACTTAGTGACACCCACAAAGATCTGCCAGGAACGTTTAAATTACTCATTTCAATTAAATTAATATTCACGGGGGTCCCAGGGATTCTGGTATGGACACACCTTTTTGGAAGCCCCCCCCCCGTTCAACTCACTACATCTGCTTTGTTGGCATTTAATGAAGCCTTTTGCTGTGCTTTCTCAGGGTGGTGAATAGAGGCTGCAGGTTGATCTGGGAGGACTGAGTCTTAGGGGCAAGGAAGTTAGAAGGATGCCTGGAGGGCCCAGGTGGGTTGGGTTGTATCACTCAGGAGAGCAAGCGGCCAGAAAGTTGATCTCCAAGGCCATGGGAGCCAGAGATGGCCAGAAGGTCCTGGAGGCATCAGGACATGGGACCCAGGCAAGTGCCGACTCCCTTGCCTTTGACCTTGACTTGGTCTTCTCAAATAAGAACCCAAGGAAAAGATGCTAGGCATTTATTTGAGAAGCTCTGCTGGGGACAGCTAGGTACTTAATTGACGTGTCCTAACTGTTAGGGCTTCCCTTGAGGCTCAGCTGGTAAAGAATTTGCCTGCAATGCGGGAGACCTGGGTTCAATCCCTGGGTTGGGAAGATCCCCTGGAGAAGGGAAAGGCTATCCACTCCAGTATTCTGGCCTGAAGAATTCCATGGGATCACAAAGAGTCAGACACAACTGAGTGACTTTCACTTCCACTTTCCAACTGTTAGGGCTATAGAGTTTTAAACTGATAAAGCTATAGAAGAAATGAGGTCAAAAATCTGAGGAATCCCTAGGAAATCTGGCCTGTGACGTTTCCAAGTCTGTTTGCTCTCAAATTTTTGAACAGAATCAGCTTTGTGTTTAACACACAGAAAGCACGGTGATAGGTCGGGCTTGGGCTTTTTCTTGGAAAGGGCATGATTCAGCTCAACCGAGAGGCTGACTGTGAAATCCGAGTGGCCGGAGCTGTCACGACCCAGCCCTTCCTCATCTGAAAACCGGCTTGTTTGAAATCAAACCCATTTGTCATCCCACCGGCTATTTTCCCTCCACTCTCCACTCAGGTTGAATTGACCCTTCAGAAGGCACGGGGCCGGCCAGCGAGCATGAAAACATTCCTCCCTAGGGGTGGAGGGGGAGCCTGCATCTGGAGGACCAGATGTGAGCAGAGGAGAACAGAAGCTCTGCTGTGACTCAGCCTCACTCGGGAAGAATGTGCGTGGCCCCGGCGCTGGGTCCGTCTCTGCAGCCCTGTTTTTCTGCTCCTCCGGGATGTTTTGGAAGCCACTGAACCACCCCGCCTCTGGAACGAGCTCTGCTGGATGTCTTTCTGCTCCAATGACTCTCCAACAGACACCACAAACTTTCTAAACAGGGCGTGTGGGTTCAGACCTGCTGGACGAGAGCCCCCAGGAGGGAGAGCAGCCATGCGCTCACACAGGGTTTGGTTCTGTTTGTTGGGGTTTCATTGCTTCTCAGCATCGTGTTCATTTCTGCTGTACAGCAGCGTGAGTCAGCTGTCTGGGTACATATATCCCCTCCTGTCACCCCAGGGCACTGAGTAGAGCTCTCTGTGCTGTACAGCAGGTTCTCATTAGTTATCTATTTTATACGTAGTAGGGTTTGCACTGCAAGGAGAGCCAACCAGTCCATCCTAAAGGAGATCAGTCCTGGGTGTTCATTGGAAGCACTGATGCTGAAGCTGAAACTCCAATACTTTGGCCACCTGATGCAAAGAGCTGACCCATTGGAAAAGACCCTGATGCTGGGAAAGATTGAAGGCAGGAGGAGAAGGGGATGGCAGAGGATGAGATGGTTGGATGGCATCACTGACTCAATGGACATGGGTTTGGGAGGACCCCGGCGGTTGGTGATGGACAGGGACGCCTGGTGTGCTGCAGTTCATGGGGTTGCAAAGAGCTGGACACGACTGAGCGACTGAACTGAACTGAGGGTTTGTGTGGTTTGGATTTTCATTGTTTTAATGTTCCACTAGTGACCCAGAGATTTGCCGCCCGAAGCACTGGGTCCACTGGACCAAGGTGACGTCCAGGACAACCAACACCCCTTCCTGTCCCTGGGAGAGTTCAGCGTTCTGCCCCCGGGAGAGTTCAGTGTTCTGCCCAGGTCACCAGCCAAACTCACTAAGGCTCCTGCTCCCGATGTCCAGACATTTTTCCTCCCACAGAAGGCTGCCCGCCGCCTCTCAGGGGAGAAGCAGCCCTAAGGTGGGCTTCCCAGGTGGCTCATCGGTAAAGAGCTCGCCTGCCAAAGCAGGGGTCATGGGTTGGATCCCTGGGTCAGGAGGATCACCTGGATGGAAGGCATGGCCACCCACTCATGGACGGAGGAGCCTGGCAGGCTACAAGCCCACGGGGTTGCACAGAGTCGGACATGACTCAGCACAAGCACGCACACCACCCTAAGAAGGGAATTCAGAATCTCGGCCTCATCTGGGCACGCCTGATCCAACCCCTGCAGAGGAAGCAAAGAAACAAAGGATGTTTGCTTTGGAGAAAAGAAAAACACGACTCGCTCATATGTGAAGGCGGTTTACGAGTCAGAAACCCACGAATTCAAAAAATAGTTTGTGGCCAGGCCAGGAGGGCTCAGACAGCAGTAAAATCTTCTTGCGTGAATTCCAGGGATCTGAGGGCCACTCATTACAGGGAATATTGAATAGAATAGCTGGATGGTAGCCACGGGAGCCCGACCAGGGACGTGACCTGCTCTCCCTTCAGTAAGCGGGAAGCAAACGCAGAGAGTGACACCATTCCTCACTGGTCTCCAGGCCCCCCAGAGAGTGGGAGGGGGGAGCCACATGACCCCAGTGCAGGGGTACTCAGCCCTGAGAACAGAGTCCCCCGGCACCTGCACGCCTTTGCGGTACCGCAGAAGAGAAACTGGGTTTAACCAGCTGCTCCACTTGGCTGTCTGCTGCACACCTCCCCAGTCACCCCAGATGCCTTTCACAGAGGTTTCAGCTTTTGCCCAGGGTCCAAGTAAACTTCTTTCACTACATTTTATTGTTTCTATATTTTTCACTTTCTTTTATTTTAGAATGGTTGCCCATCTTTTGCTTGTCTCTTTTTCATGACAGAGAACAGTCTAGACAAGTTGTTTTATAGAACACGTGGCTTTCTGGATCTGCCTGATTGTCTCCTCATTATAACATTTTGCGGAGGAATGCTACTAGGCGAACTGGTTGCTGGGCATAGTTATCTTTTCTGATGGACGATATGTCCTCTGGAAGGCCTTCAAGCCAGCACCTGTGCCATTTTCCCCTCAGCCCAGGGACACTCCCTGGGTTTCTGAAATCAGATGCTCCAGGTGCAGACTGTGCCTCCCCTACCTGCGTAAGTCATGTCTCCAAAGAGCCCTGGTTCCCTTTACTGGGGAATGGTGCTTAGAGACCAAGGCGTGGATGCTAGGTGTGTTCACTGGCCTGGGATGTCATTGTATCTTGCCACTATTGGTAAAGACTCTTCCTGCAATGCAGGAGACCTGATCCCTGGGTCACGAAGATCCCCTGGAGAAGGGAATGGCTTTATACTATAGTATTCTTGCCTGGAGAATTCCACAGATAGAGGAGCCTGGTGGGCTACAGTCCAAGGGGTCGTAAAGAATTGGACATGACTGAGTGACTAACACATTATGGTCACACTGGTGACAGGTGATCAATACACATGAGTTCCTGTCTGATACCTCTAATTCAAACCCAGTAGCATGGTTCTTCCTCACCGCCCCCATTCCGTATTTGTGTCTCTCTTCTCCCACCGTGAGTGCCCTGGAGCCCAGCAAGATGAATGCATGTACTTACTGGATCTCTCCTACAATTTTCACAAGGTAAGTTAAAAACTGCAGGGGCTTCCCTGGTGGTCCCGTGGTTAAGAATCTGCCTCCCAATGCAGGGAACGTGGGTTTGATCCCTGATCAGGGAACTAAGATACCACATGCTGTGGGGCAACCAAGCCTGTGAGCTACAACTACTGACCCTGCACGCCACAACTAAGACTCAACACAGCCAAATAAATAAACCAAGTTTTCTAATTGCAGAGTTTTGGCAGCCAAGCCACTATCAATAGCAAATCTCCTTAGCAACATTCAAAGTTACTTGAATTAATTCTTTTCCCCTGTACAATTAAGGTTACCAATCTGACCCACTGCTAAATTCATTTCTTTATGTTTTTATTTAATACTAGAGTTTGCAGCTTCTGTATTAAACTTTGCTTTTGAGTAATAAATATATATGGCATGAAGATCACAATTCTATGAAAAATTATATGCAAACAACCGTTTCTTCCTTGGAGTAGGAAATGACAGCCCACTCCAATGCTGTTGCCTGGAAAATTTCGTGGACAAATAAGCTTGGCAGGTTACAGTCCATGGGGTCACAAAGGTCAGATACAACTGAGCGTATGCACACGTGCACGACCCTTTCTTCCATCCCTACACTCTATCCCATTTTTATCCAATCCCTGTAGCTCAGAACTTTTACTAAATTCTACTTTATTTTTTCTGCAGCTCTTTTTTCATAAATATGCAAATATAATCATATACTTTTACTTGTTCTCTGTAACAGTCTTTTTCATCTTAACATCTTCACTTAACAATATATCCTGGAATTCATATTATATTAATTCTTAGTGATCTCCTTATTAATTTTGCTGAGCAATTATTCCGTTGATTGTCAATCCATCCCATTTCATTGTCTACACACATCAGTTGAGAAGAAAATGGTAGTTGATGAAGTTGTGAATAGCAGAGGTTAGAACAGAGAGAAGAGAATGGTGATAAATAGGGGTAGGTCAGGTCCAAAGGGTACTTTGATAGAATCTGATACAGCAAGAAGCATGAGCTGGAATCAAGATTGCAGGGAAAAATATCAATAACCACAGATATGCAGTTGACACCACCTTTATGGCAGAAAGCAAAGAGGAACTAAAGAGCCTCTTGATGAAGGTGAAAGAGAGTGAAGAAGCTGGCTTGAAACTCAGCATTCAAAAACTAAGATCATGAAATCCTGTCCCATCACTTCATGGCACATAGACGGGGAAACAATGGAAGCAGTAAAAGACTTTATTTTTCTGGGCTCCAAAATTACTGTGGATGGTGACTGCAGCCATGAAATTAAAAGACGCTTGCTCCTTGGAGGAAAAGATATGACCAACCTAGAGAGTGTATTACAAAACAGAGATATTACTTTGCCGACAAAGGTCCATCTAGTCAAAGTTATGGTTTTTCCAGTGGTCATGTATGGATATAAGAGTTGGACTATAAAGAAAACTGAGTGCCAAAGAACTGATGCTTTTGAACTGTGGTGCTGGAGAAGACTCTTGAGAATCTTGGACTGCAAGGAGATCAAACCAGTCAATCCTAAAGGAAATCAACCCAGACTATTCATTAAAAGGACTGATGCTGAAGCTGAAGCTCCAATACTTTGGTCACTTGATGCAAAAAACTGACATTGGAAAAGACCCTGATGCTGGGAAAGATTAAAGGCAGGAGAAGAAGGGGACAACAGCGGATGAGATGGTTGGATGGCATCACTGACTCGATGCACATGAGTTTGAGCAAGCTCCAGGAGGTGGTGGAGGATAGGGAAGCCTGGTGTGCTGCAGTCCATGGGGTCACAAAGAGTTGGACACGACTGAGTGACTGAACAACAATTCAGCATGCCCTCTGTGTGGAAGGAAAGGCTTCAACAGGACGAAAAGATGAAAGGGTCCCCATAATGTCCAAGCAGTGGGGTTCCTTGCAAGATCAGAAGGGGTCCCAGAGTGCTGCCAGACTGAGTAGAGGACACAGTCCTGCACAGCAGATTAACCAACGGATAGGATGCAGTGCGGATCCAGTGAATGAAGTCAGCTTTGCAGATCAGAATTCTGAAGCGTCCGTGTGGGATTACTTACGCAAACGGCACAGTGACAGAATAACAGCCACAGAAGCAGGGGTTCTCGATTAGGGTGTCTGTGAACGCTCTGAAATTCCTTGCAAAAATGAGTGGATTTTAGGAGGAAAGTATGCAAAATTTTCAGCAGGTTTTGAAAAGGAGCTGTGACTTAAAACCTTTTTTTTTTTTACATTAAGAAACAGTGATGTAGGGACCGGAAAACTAATGGATGAGCAGATGGCTGTGGCTGCTGAATGGACTGTACCAGCCAATGCAGTCAGTGAGGCTGACTTTCCCAGGCTTCATCCCTTATAACCGTAGATGTGCTTTGCATTAGTTCACGGATCTCTGTGACAGTGTTAGCTGCTCAGTCATGGCTGAATCTTTGCAACCCCATGGACTGTAACCCACCAGGCTCCCCTGTCCATGGGATTCTCCAGGCAAGAATACTGGAGTTGGTTATCGTGCCCTCCTCCAGGGGATCTTCCCAACTCAGGGATCAAACCCAGATCTCCCACACTGCAGACAGATTCTTGACTATCTGAGCCACCAGGGAAGCCCTATAAGCATCCCTCTCAGTTCAGTTCAGTCACTCAGTCGTGTCCGACTCTTTGCGACCCCACGAATCGCAGCACCCCAGGCCTCCCTGTCCATCACCAGCTCCTGGAGTTCACTCAGACTCACACCCATCGAGTCAGTGATGCCATCCAGCCATCTCATCCTCTGTCATCCCCTTCTCCTCCTGCACCCAATCCCTCCCAGCATCAGAGTCTTTTCCAGTGAGTCAACTCTTCACATGAGGTGGCCAAAGTGCTAGAGTTTCAGCATCAGCATCATTCCTTCCAAAGAACTCCGAGGGCTGATCTCCTTCAGAATGGACTGGTTGGATCTCCTTGCAGTGCAAGGGACTCTCAAGAGTCTTCTCCAACAGCAAATGTTGATTATTAGCCCTGACCCAGAGGAGTTGATAGCAATCCCGAGGCCATGACACGGACAAGTGGTGAAGCTGGGATTCCAGCCCACACCTGCCTTATTCCAGAGGCCACGTGCCGAAACCAGCAACAGATCACTTCTTGCCAGTTTGGCCACTGCTGACACACCACGTCAGTCCTGTGTACCTTCCTTAGAGACGGAAGTGTAACAGGCCCAGAGAAGAGTAGCCACACAATATGAAACTCACAGTCTTGTCACTGCAAAGACCAGTCCGCTGCCCTTCCCAGACTCTCCCCTGCAGTCAGTCGCGCCCCCGCAGCCTCACCCTGCCAGCTCCTACATCACAGGGCTCCAGGAGGCAGAAAAGGCTGGAGATTTTGAGCCCACCTGGCCCCCAGGAAGGATGCCGCGACCACCCAGTCTGGCCAAGTCACTGCCTTCACCCACCACTGGAAACTGATCCCTCGGGTGGGTCTGCATTCTGAGTTCCTTGGTACTAGAATTTTTTGGTTCTCTGTCCTGCATCTGGACCTTTCTCCAGCCTGCCAGCTCTCTTCTAAGACCCGGCCTCTCCACCTACTGACCCAGATTCCCACCTGGGTTCAGACCTGGCTATTAGAAGCACCCCTCTTCCATCACCAGGTCTGCTATAGCTCACCTGCCCCGGGGACACAGCTTTGCTTTTTCAGCAGCACCTGCCAATCTGTCTCTTGCTATATAATGTTTTTAGTGTCTGCAAAGTGAGCTCTTCTTACAAAGCGATTCATGTCAGCAATCAAGAAATTCATGTCAAAGCCAAATCACAGTTTATTACTTTTTAAATTAGTTCTAAGTACTTTTTATGAAATGCCCACATTGTTATAACTTCTCTGTCCTGAAAAGGAGAGAGTGGGTCATCTCTGCCACTGCAGGACTGCCCCGCAAATTCAGAGTTCCTCATGAATATTGATATCGATAGGGAAATAAACACCACTGATACTGAGGCATCCGATGGGAATATGGTTAATAACAAATGGAAAGAATTCACTGACTTGAAATCGTTACAGCAAAACCTTGTGACTCCACTTTTATTTGATTGTATTTTTTTCTGGAAATTTGTCTTTTTCCATGACTTCTCTCTGGAGGGAAGTTAGGAATATTTTTCAATATTTAATAAGGAATCATCTCCTTCTTGAGGACATTCTTGTGTTTCAAATCTGGTGCTTGGCCTCAGTTAAACAAATGGGATTTTCCATTAGATCCTTTTAGAGAAAACTCAGATTGTGAGAGTCTGGAATCAGCCTAGAAACTCAGCCTCTCCTGATAACACTGCCATTTAGGGAGCTGGTTAGCAAGAATGTTTCTAGCACTTACTCTGTGCCAGGGACAGTTACAAACTCATGTAACTGCCAACACTAACTCATGTGGCACACAGCCCTGGGCACAGGAGCTTAACCATGTTAGAAGTAAGTCTGTGAACCTGGCCTTCCACATGTGACTTAAATTCGCTAGAAGTAAAATTTGCTTTTAATGGTATGCTATCTCAAGTCAAAAATATGTTAAAGATGGTGTAGTTGGAAGCTGGAAGAACGATAACCGAGGAGTGATTGCTAATGGCTTTCTTTTGGGGTGATGAGAATGTTCTGGAATCAGAGTGGTGATATTCATTCAACTCTGTGAATATTTTTAAAAAACAGATTGAATGGTACACTTTGAGAGGGCAAATGTTATAGTGTGTGAATTTATCTCTATTTTTTTTTAACTGAACAAGAGAAAAAGACAAAAATGCAACCATTGTCCTCTGTCTCAGTTTCCAACCAGCCGGGCCCCACGCTGACCATGGCTTTTTCCCCTTTTTCCTGCAACTCAGATGGAGAGGGAGGAAACAATAAAACTGCAGAAGAACGAAAGCATAACGGTGCTGCAAGAGGCAAGAGTCGCCGGGGCAGTGGTCCCCACTTTGCAGTGGAAAACAGCTTTTGGCTCCCGGAAGGGTCCTCCCTGTTCCTGGCCTGAGGCCTGCCTTGCAGCCCTTGCTTTGGTTTCAGCAACATTCTCCAGGCGGCTACCAAGCTGGGCTGGCCGGACATGCCTGCTGCCGGAGTGAGACAGCAGGGAGAGGCCACAGACAAGCAGAGAAGTGAACTGTGTCCTTGCAGGAGGCACACACAGCCTTCAGGAGGGCACAATGCTGGCACACGGGCAGGTGCTGCAATAGAAGCCCAGGCTGGGAGCAGAGGAGGCAGTGGGCTCTGCTAGGGCCCCAGGAAAGCTTTCCAAAGTAGCACCATCTGCCTGGGGCTTTGAAGGATGATTAGAAGCCCACCAGGAGAATAGAGGGTACCCTGGAGAATGGGGCTGGGGGGTGACCATGCATATTTGGTGCCAGTAAAAGCATAGGTGCCTGATAGTGGGAGAGGTCAGGAAGGAAGCCATGCTGAGAAGGGAACCTGGAAACAGGCTTTGAGAAGGTGAAAGGGAGCTTGCACTGTGAGTCAGAACAACCCTCTGGAGGGGTGGATGCTGGTTTGGGGAGGAGGGAAGGGGTGCAGCCACAGAAAATTCTGTTCACACCACTGCCAGGGCTCCTGGCTTCAAGACAGGGGTCTCGTCTCACGTTGGAAGAGCTGGTTTGGTGTGACTGCGGGTCTCGCCAGTAGAGGCATCCTGGGGACGACATGGGTCCTGAGCTCAGGTGTCAGAGCAGCCTGCACAGAAAGAGCGGGGCTCGGCCTGACTGTGGGCACAGGGGCTGTCGGGGGAGGAGGAGGGAAGAAGGGACGAGGGTAAGGATGGAGCCCTCAGGGGCAAGGAGGCGAAGAGGCCTCACGAAGGAGACGGAAAAACAGAAGGCATGGACACGGGCCAGACAGGGGAGGAGGAGAAGCAGAGCATTCCAGAAGAGGGACCACGAGGAGGGTGGGCACTAAGGATGCGGGCTCCAGGAGGCCCTGCAGGTGGGCATGAGGACAGATGGGCAGGACCTCAGCGGCGACAGGGGCCATGCCCAGCATCAGGATGGCTCCTAGAGAAAGAGCTAGTCTCCGTGTTTCCTCGGAGAAAAGGATACGGCCCAGACGGACCGGGCGGCCTGTCAAACACTGGGCCCTGGGCCAGGGGGACCTGCCCTCCTGACGCACTCCCCTCCGCTATTCGCTCATATGTCAGAGCAGCTACTTTCCTGGGCCAAGTCTGTGCTTCTGATGCAGACCGTGGAGGAGGCCCCGGAGCAGAGGGCTGGTGCGCCAAGTGGTTCATGTCATAAAGAAGCATCTTGTGACCGCGTTCCGCCCGGCCTGAAAAGCTTCTCCAAACACACTCACGGAAAATGCGTTCTGGAGGCACTTTGGAAAGCAGGATTTTCTGAGGTTTACAAAAGGATTTGTTGAGAAAGAATGAGCCATCACTGGAGAAGGGTAACTGTGTGTGGTTATACGAGATTAATAGCACAGCGGTCACACATGCTCACATGCTCACACACACGTGCACGCATGACAGCTTACATGTGGATCTCCTGGTGACCCCTCACCCGATCACCAGCGGGGGGCACTCTGCTATTCTGACCTGGATTCTCTTTCTTCTAGGCTCTGATCATCCCAGGCCATCTCAGCGGACATCATTCCAAGTTTAAAACCTCATGACAGGGCTTGCCTGATGGCTCAGTGGTGAAGAACCTGCCTGCCGAAGCAGGGGGATACGGGTTCGATCCCTGGTCCAGGAAGATCCTGCATGTCGTGGGATAACTGAGCCCAAGCACAGCTATCAAGCTGGTGCTCTAGAACCCAGGAGTGACAGCTGCTGAATCCCCGGGCTGCGACCACTGGAGCCCGTGAGCCCTGGAGCCCGTGCTCTGCAGAAAAAGAAGCCTGGGCACCCCAGCTGTAGAGCAGCCCCCTGCAACTAGAGAAAGGCCCGGGCAGCAAGGAAGCCCCAGCGCAGTCAAAAACAAATGGGTATTTGAAAAATAAAAGACGTGACTATCTGAAAAGAAATTGGTTAGACTTTGATCTGAAACTGCTCAGAGTCCCATTTACATTCATTTTTTTAAAAATTAAAAACATCGAAAACATTTTGTATTGGGGTATAGCCGATTAACAATCTGTGGTAGTTTCAGCAGAGTTTCAGTTTGCTGTGATAAACAGCGAAGGGGGCTCAGCCATACATACACATGTATCCACTGGGAGGTTTCTACCAGGCTCAAGTCTATCAAAGAGCCTTTCAAATGAGCTCTGCTAGCTGCCCTGGGGGCTCGGAGATGAGCAGTAGATCAGAACGGGGACATTCAGATGCACTTTCTGCATGAGGGCATTGACCTCCATTGTCCTTGACCATGGCAGCTCTAGAGAGCCCCTGTGACCTGATCTCAAGGTGACCTTCACCTGGGCACCCCCAGAAGCACTCATACACCCTAGCAAGCCTTGAAAGGACCTTTCCAGAAGAAGCTGATTCACTTGGTGTGGTGGGATGCGCGTCCACAGGTTTAAAATGCTCCAAAAGTTTGTTCCAACTGCAAGTGTGACCTCTGGCCTTCCTTGGACAGAGGCTGATGTCAAGGAGCAAGCTCAGTGTCTTGTGGTAAACCACCCGCTAGTCTTAGGGCTGAATTCCTCACCCTTTGAATGTCTGTACACTCTGTTCAGCCCACAGAAAGTTGGCATGGCTTGTCACCCTCCTCCAAGATGTTTTATTATAGAATGGTAAAATAGGCAAGGAAGCACAAGCTGGAATCAAGATTGCTGAGAGAAATATCAATAACCTCAGATATGCAGATGACACCACCCTTATGGCAGAAAGTGAAGAGAAACTAAAAAGCCTCTTGATGAAAGTGAAAGAGGAGAGTGAAAAAGTTGGCTTAAAGCTCAACATCAGAAAATGAAGATCATGGCATCTGGTCCCATCACTTCATGGCAAATAGATGGGAAAACAGTGGAAACAGTGTCAGACTTTATTTTTCGGGGCTCCAAAATCACTGCAGGTGGTGACTGCAGCCATGAAATTAAAAGATGCTTACTCCTTGGAAGGAAAGTTATGACCAACTTAGACAACATATTAAAAAGCAGAGACATTACTTTGCCAACAAAGGTCCATGTAGTCAAGGCTATGGTTTTTCCAGTAGTCATGTATGGATGTGAGAGTTGGACTATAAAGAAAGCTGAGCACAGGAGAATTGATGCTTTTGAACTGTGGTGTTGGAGAAGATTCTTGAGAGTCCCTTGGACTGCAAGGAGATCCAACCAGTCCATTCTGAAGGAGATCAGCCATGGGATTTCTTTGGAGGGAATGATGCTAAAGCTGAAACTTCAGTACTTTGGACAACTCATGTGAAGAGTTGACTCATTGGAAAAGACTCTGATGCTGGGAGGGATTGTGGGCAGGAGAAGAAGGGGACGACAGAGGATGAGATGGCTGGATGGTATCACTGACTCGATGGACATGAGTCTGAGTGAACTCCGGGAGTTGGTGATGGACAGGGAGGCCTGGCGTGCTGCGGTTCATGGGGTTGCAAAGAGCCGGACAAAACTGAGTGACTGAACGGAACTGAAAACATTCAAGAGTGGCAAACAGTTTCCTTCTTCCTGACTCAGAGGATCTGCTGCCTGCGAGACTTACTGCTGAGAGTCTGAGCGAGTAAGTGAAAAAAGAAAGTGAAGTTGCTCAATCACGTCCGACTCTTTGAAACCCCATGGACTGTAACCTACCAGGCTCCTCCGACCATGGGATTTTCCAGGCAAGAATACTCAAGTGGGTTGCTATTTCCTTCTCCAGGGGATCTTCCCAACCCAGGGATCAAACCTGGGCCTCCCGCATTGCAGGCAGACGCTTTTACCATCTGAGCCACCAGGGAAGTCGCATGAGTGAGTGAGGCCCCACCACAAGGGCCGGAGAGGGGCCCCCAGCCTGGGTGTGGAGCTTCCCCCATCAAGCCCCAGCAGGGGGATGTTCTGGGAGCAGAAGGAAGAGAAGAGAATGAGGGCAGTCAGTCTCACTTGGTCGCCAGTCGGACCTACCGTCTCACTTTGTCTTCACATCTTCCCGCCGCGGGGAGGGGACCCCGCGTTGTTCAGTGGCTCAGTGGTGTCCGACTCTTTGCCATCCCGTGGACTGCAGCACGCCAGGCTTCCCTGTCCTCCACTACCTCCCAGAGTTTACTCAAAGTCATGTCCTTCAATGGTGATGCCATCTAACCATCTCATCCTCTGACGTCCCCTCCTCCTCCTGCCCTCCATCTTTCTCCAAAGTCCAAAATCAAGGCAGGGCTGAGGGAGGGTCTCTAAAGACGCTGAGGGAGGGTCCTCTGTGAGTCCCCCCACATGTGGGGGCTCCAGGAGTTCCCCACCTGGGGCTGCGTCCCTCAGTCTCTGCTTCAGTCCCCACATGACCATCATCTCTCTGTATGCCCCCTGGTCCTCTCCTCTTCTCAGAAGGACAGCAGTCACTGCATTTAGGGCTGTGGATGAGAAATGTCACCTCCGTGTCAGTAAACAGAGGATGCTGCCGCCATCAAGCTTCGGCCACTGCAGCCGCCCCACTGTGCACCCTGAGGGGATTCAGGGTGAGGGAAGCAGGAGTCTGGCCCTAGATGGTTAGCATGTGCATCCAAGGGATGGTTTTAATATTTTTTTGTTATTGAAGTGTGGTTGACTTGCAATATTGTGTTAATTTCTACTGTACAGCAAAGTGACTCAGCTACACATACACATGTATGTATCTAACCTTTTTCAGATTCTTTTCCATTATACTTTATTATGGAAATAGCACAGTTCCTTATGCTTCACAGCACGACCTTGTTGGTTATCTGTTTTATACATAGTGGTGGTTGTATAGCCTCTAAGCCGTGTCTGACTCTGGCGACCCCATGGGCTGTCGCCTGCCAGGCTTCTCTGACCATGGGATTCTCCAGGCAAGAGTCCTGCCTTATATATAGTAGTTAGTATCTACTATATGCCCAGACTCTTGCATTTTCCCATACCTAGAAAAGCACTAAATTCATATACTTGAGAAGTCTAGTTTTTCTTTGATTAACATCTTGATGCTCCAACTACCGATTTTCGTTGCAAAAACTCCTATACGTCCTGGCTCGTCCATCACCTCTTTGGAGGAGTCCCTCAGAGCTTTTCTGGGAGGCTGCCTCCCAGACTTAAGTCCTCAGCAAGTCTGCCAAATAAAACATAATTGTCAACTCTTAGGTTGTGCTTGTTTTGTTTTTTGTTTTTTTTTTCACTCAACAAGGTCCACTTAAATCCAGGATAATCTCTTCTAGGAGAAGGCAATGGCACCCCACTCCAGTACTCTTGCCTGAAGAACTCCATGGACAGAGGAGCCTGGTAGGCTGCAGTCCATGGGGTCGCAATGAGTCGGACATGACTGAGCGACTTCACTTTCACTTTTCGCTTTCATGCATTGGAGAAGGAAATGGCAACCCACTCCAGTGTTCTTGCCTGGAGAATCCCAGGGATGGGGGAGCCTGGTGGGCTGCCGTCCATGGGGTCTCACAGAGTCGGACACGACTGAAGCAACTTAGCAGCAGCAGAAGCAGCAGAGATCCTTAACTAGTCGCATCTGCAAAGACCCTATTTCCAAATAAGTTCACAAAGTTCACAGGAACTAGGGCGGAACCAGGGAGGAGGGTGTCAGTATTAAACCCACTACAAGGGGGTCGCCAGGTCACCCGCATTTTACAGAGGACATAGGAGGAAGAGTTACTGATAAGGACACAAAACTGGAAAGAAGCAGAGCTCAGGGCTGGTACATGCGACAGTGAGTCTGAGTGTTTGTTCTAAAGAAGGAGAAAGAGAACTCCCAGACATCTGATGATACCAGAGCAAAGTTCAGTCCCCAGAAATGGCACTGGTTTTGACCCTCCCAGAACTAGGGCACTTACGTAGATTCCTTCTGTCCGTAAACTGTAGGCCACTGTCCAGGGCAGGGCCTCCAGCAGGCAGCCACCCTCCCAGCCAGGATCTGTGACATGGTCCCCAGTGACTATACCATGAAATAGAAAGATGCTGCTTTAGCAAACACACTCTCTGGTGATTCTCCCCGAATAGGCAAGGATGCTCCCCATGCTAATTAACCAAGACTCACCGGCAAGTCTCTCAACCTGAGGCTCACGAGGCAGCCTTAATTTATGAGGATTGATCATAAATCCTCATTTACTGCAAATCATTCCACAGCTCGTGGGGAATATGTCAGCTGTCACCAGCCCTGGGGCTTCGCTTCGCTGCCTCCAGTGAGTTGAGCCTGATGCTTGGAAAGAAGGCATGCGAAGCAGCCTCCGGAAAAATTACAGAAATCTAGGAAGAGACGTCCGAGACCTCCAGACCACTGATCCAAGACCGAAGGGCTGACAGCAGAAAATGTGACGCTAGCGGCATGGATCCATCAGGGTGCTCTTGCTGCTGAGAGGCAGAGGGAAGTGGGCGAGGAGGAAATACGGAAAGTTAATTAACCTGCCAAATTTAGAATCCTTCACCTGTAATTTGGAGGCAGAAAGAGATGACAGGGAAACAAAGGAGAAGCATTTCTCACGTGCAAAGAGCTTTTAGCAGCTGACCGTCCAATCCCAATAATGGACCTGAAGACACGTGTGTGCTGAGTCACTTCAGTCCTGTCTGCCTCTTTGTGACCGCGTGGACTGTAGCCCACCAGGCTCCTCTGTCCATGGGATTCTCCAGGCAAGAATCCTTGAATGGGTTGCCTTCTCCCCCTCCAGGCGATCTTTCCAACCCAGGGACTGAACCCGTGTCTCTTGTGTCTCCTGCCTTGGCAAGCTGGGTCTGTACCACTAGTGCCACAAGACAGAGAAATTAGGAGAGAAGACAGAATCATCCTGCTCCTCAGGCCAGGCTGCTGGTAGAAGCTGGGCTCCTGATGCAGCTCACCCCACTATACCCAAAAAGTAGGTTTCCCACTAAGAGCTGCCATTTTTCCCTCTGACTTTAATCAATACCAGCTGAGGACTTCGCTTTCTTCCAAAACCAGTAGCCGGTCTCCGAATGTATTGGTGTAGATCTTAGCCTGGACATCAGGTTAGAGATGGTTGAGCTGAGTGGTGTCAGATGGAACTTCGGGTTCGTTGTGTGGCTGCTTCTGCAAAGATGCGCAAGCGTGACAAAGCAGAGCCCACAGATTGGATTTCAGCGGTCAGGGGCAGCCTCTTAACACCATTAAATGAATGCTCCAGAATGTTACAGACACAGGATCCGTATCTGTCCAAAATACTTGATATAGCTGGTGTGAGTCCACATTTTATATCTGATTTGCTCTCCCACACTGCTGCTCCAAGGATTCTGCTTCTGATTGTCTCCTCGGCTCATGCCAAGGGGCCAGCTTCCAGGCCTCTCACCCACCCACCCCCCCCACCACCTCCAGACTGATGACCCGCACAGCCTACTTTCCAACCAGGTCCCTCAACTGTCCGAACACAGCGGATGGCCTGGTGCCTCCCCTCCCTGCACATCTGCTCTTCCCGCTTCAGCTCCTGGGGACTGGATTTCAGCCCCGCCATCCGTTCAGCCTGGATTGGAGGGTGTCACCCCCTCTTGGGTCTCAGGCTAGCCCGCCATCTCCACTTTATTCCCTCTTTGTCTTCCCCTTCTCATTTCTTAACTCATTTGATCGCTTTCTCCCCGTCGCCCATTGCCCACCACTGAGGTCCTCTTTGGAGACTTTTCCAGGAAGCCCCTGACCTCTGTCTCAGCACCCGAGTCCCAGTAGAGACCAGCCCTCCCAACGCTGCGCCCAAGTGCCCATATGCCACCTGAGAGAGTCCCTGGCTTCTAAGCCCACAGAGAAGGGACGCTCAGTGTGACTCGCAGGTTGTCGGCGGTCCCATCGCCCTTGGTCTCATCCACACCACATCCTAGAAATGCAAACCACACACTTCTGCCCTCAACGCCGTCTCACGGCCCTGCACCTGTTCACCTGCCTGCCCCCTGCCTGCACTGCCCTTCTCCCCATCACCTGCCTAGCCAGCTGCATCCTTGAAAAATGCTTTCAGGCTTCTAACCTGTAAAGTCTTCTCTGAACACCAACCACCTCCGCCCCCACCACCCCGCAACAAGGTCGGTTCATTTACACCCCCGTCACCACCTGGACTGTCTCGCACCCCACATGTACATACTGCTCTATTTAAGATGGAGAGCCAGCAAGGGCCTACTGCATAGCACAGGGAACGCTGCTCCACGTTATGTGGCAGCCTGGGTGGGAGCGGGGTTTGGAGGAGAACGGATGTGTGTGTGTATATGGCTGAGTCCCTTCACTGTCAGTTCAGTCGCTCAGTCATGTACGACTCTGCGATCCCATGGACTGCAGCACGCCAGGCCTCCCTGTCCATCACCAACTCCAATAATTTCCTCAAACTCATGTCCATTGAGTCGGCAATGCCATCCAACCATCTCATCCTCTGTCATCCCCTTCTCCTCCTGCCTTCAATCTTTCCCAGCATCAAGGTCTTTTTCCAATGAGTCAGTTCTTCCCATCAGGTGGCCAAAGTATTGGAGTTTCAGCTTTAGCATCATTCCTTCCAATGAACACCCAGGACTGATCTCCTTTAGGATGGACTGGTTGGATCTCCTTGCAGTCCAAGGGACTCTCAAGAGTCTTCTCCAACACTACAGTTCAAAAGCATCAATTTTTTGGCACTCAGCTTTCTTTATAGTCCAACTCTCACATCCATACATGACTACTGGAAAAACCATAGCTTTTATCAGGACATTGTTGATTGGCTATTTCCCAGTACAAAATAAAAAGTTAAAAAAAAAAATCCCCCAGACGCAAAACGGGGGAAGGCGTGCAGAGAAGTTCTCTGTAAGTCTGAATCCTGGTCTCATGGCCGAGGTCAGACTCTGGTGCCACTGGGGAATCCTGGTTGTGAAGACGGGCAGTGGACTCACAGGGTGGTCCCCCCACTGCCTACCCCCACCTCTGATCTCAGTGCTGCCAGCCTGAGGGCCTGTTTAATAGTCACACACACCCCACCCGGCAGACTGCCCAGTGCCTTTTCTCATCTTTGGAAAGAAGCCCAGCATCGTCTGCCTAAAAGACCCTGCCTGCCCCCAACTTTATCTCAGTCCCTTCTCTCCCTCCCTCCTCTCAATGTGGACCACTCCCGTCGGACCCCTTCCATCCCCTGGACACCCCAAACTCCTTCGTTTCCTGCCCTTCCCCCATCCCTGATATACCTGACCCTTCAAGTCTCCTCTAAACTCTCCTCTCCCCTAGTCATTGTCCTCATTTGAGATTTCTGGCTTGCTGCCCGCCTCCCCCACCCACTGACCCAGTCAGCCCCTTGACAGCAGGACCACACAGGCCTTGTCCAGTAGATCAAGGGCCCAGAGGCTCATCAACACTGGAGGGGTGAAGGAATGATGCTGGCCGTGGTTAAGCATTGTGGAAAGACGGGCTTTGGGGCCAGCTCGATGAGGGTATGAAACAGAACTTCCAAAACCTATCTACAGCAGAGCCGCCTTCCCTGGGAAGAAGCCCCAGATAAAAGCTACCACGTCACAAGGTTGCAGGGATTAAGTCAGATAAGGGATTTGAGGAGCCAAGCCCAGTGTCTGGCACGGAGTAAGACGCTCATTAGCCCTTCATTTTTGTTAAGATATAGTTAAGCCAAGAGTATATGTGTTTCAATCCTTTCCAGAACTGACTCTGGCCGTCATTCTTCCAAACTCCAAAAAGGCCTCCTGTTTCAGCTCAACCCTGAATCCAAAGCAGCTCATTACATACACACACAAACACAAAAAAAATGCTCACTTTATACCTTTCTCATGCATCCAGAGTTCCAAAAAGATTCTAATGATATGTTTGGAAGCAAATGTTTCTTTTTCTGCAGGTAGAAAATACAAGATGAATTTGAAAGCACCACTTGGAAGGAAGACGGTAACTTCTGTGTCTTTTGCCGGTGGAAATTGAAGCCAAAGAAAGACTCCAAAGAGAAGAGGAATCTGAATAGGAAACAGAAAGAAAGAAAATAAGACAATGGCGTTCCACCCTCAGTCCTGTCTTTGCTTTGAAACCTCCTCCTCATCAAATTCTAAAAGGAAAAAACTCCCTTTCTTGTGAATGATTAGAAAGCTTACCAGAAAAGTTTAGGAAACGGTAGCAAAGCATAGTTTATGGCAGTAAAGACAAATGTCTGTCAAGGAAGACAATGTGCAAAGGGAAAGAGAGAGAGATTCCCCGAAACAGCGGTGCCCACGGAAGGGTTGAGTGGGGACCCCGGGCCTGGCACCACTGGGCCCAGGAGTGAAGCAGCATTGTGTAGCTATTCACCCGGAAAGAGGCCACGCGAACATGGTGAGGAGGCGGCCCGCCAGAGAAGCGCCTCGGCGGGGGTGTGGACAGCCCTTGACGGATGGCTGGGGCGCCAGGGGCGTGGTGCACAGCAATAAAGAGACATCTGGTAAACTCACTCTCTGACAGGGAGGGGCCCAAGGTGCATGAAGGCTCCAGCCCACCCGAGGTCCCTCTGGAGGGGGCGTGTCGCCCTGACAGTGTCCCTGATCAGGGACATCAGACAGACAGCAGCAACAGAAGTAACCTCGGGGGCCTTGCTCCCAAACCCGCAGGCTGAGCTGAGGGTGGGGGGGCTCAGGGCCCAAACCTCCAGCTCCTGAGCACGTGGGCAGGGCCCCTTGCACACACCGCAGGCCTGACTTCTGAACTCAGAGGTTCAATGCGACAATTACTCCGCCTGCCCTCCTTGGGTCTGGAAGATTCCCCTGGAGGAGGGCATGGCAACCACTCCAGTCTTCTTGCCTGGGGAGCCCTGAGGAGCCTGGCGGGCTACTGTCCATAGGGTCACAGAGTTGGATGTGACATGCTTGCACGTGTGGGATGATTTACTATGGTAGCCCCAGGGAGCGAATGCACGCAGCTTCTTCAAGTCCAGCCAGACTCAGAAAGGTGCAAACCGCCAGAAGTTGGTGCAAGGGACAGCCCCCGCCACCCAACAGCCCTGTCCTCCTTCCAGCAGCCACCTGTGGGGGTCAGCTGACAGTGAAGAAATCACAGGTCAGAACAACGCATTTTTTTCCTCCAGGTCACCCTGGAAAAGTTGAGAGCAAGTTTACCAGGACTTCACTGAGCTCTCCATGTCACCCTTTCCTCCTCTGCTGCAGCTCCAGAGCTTTCCCTGGGGTCACCTGGGGGCCCCGCAGGCTGACATTGTTGCCCCCCGCGCCCCCACCTCCCCAGCTCCTTCCAGACGATAATTATTGCAGGAAACCAACCATCCCCTTCACACACTGTGGGACTGCGAGGTGCTTGAAGCCTGCCCGTGAGGATAGCAGCAGAATGTACACAAAGAAAGGGCTCTGTTTCCAGGAAAAGTCTAGAACTCTCTGGAAGGAATTAAGCCAAACAGGTTCGTTTCTCACCTGAGTCTGCAGAGAGAGCTAAGGATGGCAGTGCCTGTCGTGAGGGGCCAGGGCGGGTGCACTGGGCTGAACAGGGCCCCCAGGTTCACGTGCATCGGGAACCTCAGAAACGTGATCTTATTTGGAAACAGGGTCTCTGCAGCTGTAGTTAGTTACACTGAAATGAGGTCCTAGGAGATCACGGCGGGCTCCGTTCCAACAGGACTGGTGTTCTCATCACAGGGGACAGACACACAGGGGAGGCCATGTGACCAGAGACGGGGGGCCACAGTCACGCAGTCGCAGGAGAACGCGGCCAGGAGGGCCTGCCCTGGAGCCTCCGCAGGGCCTGCGCTGCCGCCTGGATTTCACGGTTTCTGCCCAGAACGGCGGGAGAAGAAACATCTGTCTTTAAGCCCCTACTACTCTGCCACAGAGGCCGCAGGCAGCCAGCACCGTGGGCAGCGTCTCCCCATGCTGTGTGGTCCAGCAGGCTTGCCAGGTGGAGACCTGCCTGCCCAGCCCGTCGTCCTCACTCCCTGGCCCCGTGGCTACGGTGAGGTCACCTGCCCTGCCTCCTTTCCCCAGTCTGTGAAATGAATGGGGGTGATGAGCTGTATGAGTTAAACTGTGGTTTTGGAAAAGGACTCTTGAGAGTCCCTTGGGCTGCAAGGAGATTCAGCCAGTCCAACCTAAAGGAGATCAGTCCTGAATATTCATTGGAAGGACTGATGCTGAAGCTGAAGCTCCAATACTTTGGCCACCTGATACGAAGAGCTGACTCACTGGAAAAGACCCTGATGCTGGGAAAGATTGAAGGCAGGAGAAGGGGATGAGATGGTTGGATGGCATCACCGACTCGGCGGACATGAGTCTGAGCAAGCTCCAGGAGTTGGTGATGGACAGGGAGGCCTGGCATGTTGTAGTCCATGGAGTCGAAAAGAGTCAGACACAACTGAGCGACTGAACTGAACTGATGAGCGGTGATTGAGGTGAAGGTCCGTAGGCCTCAGGGATAGCTCAGCCACCCGCATCGCCTGCCCTCCTGTGATGTGGGCCCCCATCCCTCTCCGGGGAGTCCCCAGGGAACCCCGGGATACAGGAGCCTCTGCCCAAGTCTCACTGTCCCTCTGCTCATCACCCCCTGACTCTGGGCTCCTGTGGGAGGAGGAGGGCTGACTTCCTCTGAGAACTTTCACATCCCACCCCCAGAGCGGCTGCCTGCTGCCCCAGATGCCCCGCAAGGTCAGGATCAGCAGGGTCAGCCTATATGGGTCAGGCTCTCTCCCTAAGTGCGTTTCTCCAGGTAGTAACCCCTCTTAGCCCCTCACCCAGGCCCCTCCGCTGGGTCCAGAAGCTGGGAGCTCAACACTTGCCTGCCTCCTCGGCTTAACACCCATTTCCCGACCTGCCCAGGACCATTGGGCTCCCAGGACGCTGGACGCACAGTGCTAAACCAGCACCATCTCAGGCCAGGACGAGCTGTTCACATTCCTCTCCGGCCCTGTCAGGACCCTGAGTCTGGCAGAAAGTCTGCCCCTAATCCCGGAGTCTTGGGTCAGCCCATTGACCTGAATGGCACCCCGTGCGTGTCACACAAACCCATCCAGGGGTCACCCTCCCTGCCTCCCCACATATCCACAGCCCGGACTGAGCACAGGCTGTGTCAGGAGGTGAGAAAGTCAACACACGTTTCCTCAACCCTGGTCTGGAGACCTTTGTCTTCTGGGTCCCACCTGATCACCATCTTCTCACTGATGGGTTGGTCCCTGGAAACCCAGCAGCTGCCGGTCAGCACAGGGAGGGCCCCAGGCACAGCTGCTGGTCTGATGCCTGGGCCCCTCGACATCACTGAAGTGTAGGCTCTTTGCCCCCCAGGCCCAGCACTGACCACCGATCCTGTGTGATCCTGCCAACCCCCAGGGAGGAGGACACACACTGGGGGAGTGGGGAGGTACAGACAGACGTGCAAGAAGGAGGACCTGAAAGCCACACTGGAGGGGGCAGGGGTCGGCAGGTCTGAATCACCCTCCCCTCTGACCCCAGCATCACAAGCTGGTCCCCAGAGCAGCTCACCCAAATCCCACTGTGCACCCCGCTTCCACACCCCACAGAGAGCACAACTACACTCTAAGCCTCACTTTTAACTCCCAGCCACCACCACCCCCGCCAGCTTAGCTCCTTCCCAGCTTGCCTGGCAGGCGGTGACCCTGCAGGGACAGGCTCCTGATCACGCTTC
The DNA here is from genome assembly GCF_042477335.2 of Ovis canadensis. Classification (NCBI taxonomy): domain Eukaryota; kingdom Metazoa; phylum Chordata; class Mammalia; order Artiodactyla; family Bovidae; genus Ovis; species Ovis canadensis. The sequence continues at coordinate 5,271,111 of NC_091245.1, forward strand.
TAGGAAACAGAGGAATGAGAGAAACTACCTTACTGGCCCTACCCACAACGTCTCTCCTGTGTTGATGCATTAGTTACATGGTCCCTTTTCCATGACACTGGGCTGAACTTGAGGGAGAAAAAACCATCAGAGAGTCTGGGGGTCCTGGCTATGGGGGGACATACTCCTCACATGTGAAAGTCATTGACGCTACTACTGCACCCATTTTACAGATGGGAAAACTGAGGCTAAAAGACAAATCATTTTACCGGGGTCACGCAGCGAGGGCAGCTTCTTTACTGAGGACTGACAGGTGCCTGTGTGTTCATTCAGGGCCTGTCCCCGTACTGGGACACTTCTAAGGGCAGGAGATCCTTAGGTGTGGGGAGACAGCAACCAGCAAATGCCAAGAGCTCCTGCCCTTGGAAGAGGCCCAGTGTGGGGACGGGCCCTGAATGAACACACAGGTACCCGTCAGTCCTCAGTAAAGAAGCCCAAAGCAGGGTGCCTGGAGGCAGGCCTTCGATGCCTGTCTGCTACACAGATGGTCACAAAGTTTCTTAAGCAAAAGAAATCCTTTACCTGACTCCCCAAAACCTTACATGGAATTGCAGCAAGACACGCTGACCCAAAGCACTTTCTCTGGAAGGGATGGGACTAGGGAGGGTCCTCAGTGCCCCTCATGCATGCCGGGTCAGCCCCACTCCAGCCCCTGAGATCTGGGAAACATCAGGGTCTGTGGGCCCCAGGGAGAACCTCAGAGCTATGGCTGGGATCACGTTCCCCTCCATGGGCTCTGCGGCCCTGACTTCAGCTGGGAGCCAGGCCCCACAGTCAGGAGGAGCCAGGGGCTGCCCCCTCCCCTCCCCATCCTGCCCACTCTGGGTGCTTCCACACTGAGAGGGAGACGCTGAGAGGCTGGCACCCCCGTAGAGATGGGGCCCCTCCAGGGTGCTTTCCTGGAGACGGATGACGGTGACAAATGGCCCTTTTGTCTAAAAGGCTCAGATGTCCGTAACGGTGGCACCCAGGCCATGGCACATTAGTGGGTCCTGAGAAAAGGGGGCCCCGGGCCGCCTCCCCAGGCCTTTATTCACACATCCACACTCTTTCCGAGGTGGAGACGGATCCAGCCAGGGAGTCAGCGAGGGAGACGATTGGTTGGGTTCTGAGCAGGGATGGCAGGTTCCCTCGGACTTCAGAGAAACCTTTAACTGTGTTTAAGCTGGAGGCTGAAGAGGAGAGGGATGCTGAAACAAGGGTACCAGCTCGGGGGAAAGCGCCTTGAGCCGCATCCACGGCTTCAGCTCATTCCTGGGTTCCCTGAATCCTCTAAACACTTTTGCTGGCTTCTCTCTGTCTCCCCCTCCTCTCTCCTTCCTCTGACTTTTATTATTCCTGCCAGCTCCTTTCCCGGGCTGCATCCAGTGCTCGCTCCAGTATAGCTGATGGATTGGATTAAAAAGCTGAAAATGATTAAATGGAAATCAAGGTCAGGAAGCCTGGTACCGTCTGTGATCAGTTTCCCGAGATTAACAAATAGGCAGGATAAGGCAGGAGGGGCCCGAGCCTGGAGGCGATAAAGAGGCGTCCAGTCCTGCTGCGAGCAGAGTGGACGCTCGAGCCTGGGGGCCAGTGGCCTGTCCGGCCCGGTCTCCCACCTGGTGGACACAGGGTCACGTCCTCCCTGCGACCCAGCCCCCTTAGGCGGCACCTTAGGTCACCTCAGCGTGCGTTTGCCTCTGTGCTACGCCCTTACCTCAGCACCCAGCACCTCCTGCTCCTGACACAAGCTGGGGGCTCTGCTCCTGACACAAGCTGGGGGCTCAGCAGGGCTCCTCCTCCACCCCCTCCCAGACCCACCCATCTTTCCCAGGTGAATACCTCCTCACTCTCCATTCCCACCCTCCCTGGGGACCAGGGGCCATGGCTGCCCCAGCTTTGCCCCGCAGGAGCTCAATCAGTGTCTGAGGCCAAGTCCCTGAAGTTCGCAGTGACATCCTGAGACGACACCCCACGCCCCCCATGCTTCATGTCCCAGCCCTGAAGTTGGCATCCTTAAACCACATGCCCCACTCACACCTTAAATAGCCCCAAGTAGCCCCCCAGGTGTTTCTAAGAACGAAACCATCCAGAGGAAACTTAGGACAAAGCAGAGAACCCAACCGACTTTTGCATTTCCAGTTGGCATGGCTGCCACTGGAGGGAAAGGCTCAGCTTCAGAAACTGGGCACCCACCAGGCCCCCGCCCCCTCCCTGGTCTGCCCTCTCCTCCCGAGATGCTCCCCAGGAAGATTTCTAAGTCCTCAATATCCCATCTGAGCCCCAGAAACTGCCCCCAAACCTGCACAGAGCAGGTGAGCACCAGGCTGCAGGGCAAAACATGGATCCTAAAGAACGGAGAACAAAGCCATGCTCAGATGCTGGAAGGTCCTAGCACCCCGGGAACCTCTGAGCAGCTGAGTTTACCTGTCTAGGCTTCTCACGTCAGTCCACAGGCAGGATGTAAAGCAATTTACTCTCAGGGTTGAAGGTCACCCCCACTTCAGGCACAAAACTCCTTCACACCACCCTAGAGAAATGGCTGAACACCTCCTCTTGAATGCCTCTGTTGACTGGAGCCTCATCACCACTAATTCACAGTACACACTAATGACCTGGGGGAATCTCTATACTGAGTCAGTCTCCAGCTCCTCGTCTTGGACCCCCATCTGGAAGCATGTGAAGGGGTCTAATCCACGTCCATGGGGCCTTTAACAGGTACCACCTCAGAAGGTGCGTCTTTCCTGGCCAACACTGCCCATCGACTTGGACACACTTGGCCAGTCCCAACCCCTCTTAAAGTCCAGCCTGGCGCCAGAGCCATCTGCAAACTTGCTCTGGCCGGGGCATGGCTTAGGGGAGCCCCTCCCCCAGCCTTGATATGATGGCTTACTTCAGTCTCAGAGCTCAGGGGCATCAGAGCAGCCCACCACTGTCCTGACTTTACAGTCACAGCCACTGACTCCCCCGTGTCATTTTCAGATCTCCTGTTGTGAAACCAACCCTTTCCCATCCACTGTCCTTCATCAGTTGGGCTCTTCTGTATCTTAGGGCGTGTCTTTAAAATAATGTCTGTTGCTGAAGGCTTCCCTCATAGCTCAGTTGGTAAAGAATCCACCTGCAATGCAGGAGACCCCGGTTTGATTCCTGGGTAGGGAAGATCCCCTGGAGAAGGGAAAGGCTACCCACTCCAGTATTCTGGCCTGGAGAATTCCATGAACTGTAGTCCATGGGGTCACAAAGAGCTGGACACTGAGAGACTCTCACTTTCACACTTTTCACTTTCATTGTTAGGGATAGTTAGGGACTTTGGGATGGACGTGTACACACTGCTATATTTAAAATGGATAACCAACAAGGACCTAGTGTATAGCATGCGGAACTCTGCTCAATGTTATGTGGCAGCCTGGATGGGAAGGGTGGCCTGGGGGAGAAGAGATACATGTATATGCATGGCTGAGTCCCTTCGCTGTTCACCTGAAATTATCACAATATCGTCAACTGGCTATACCTCAATACAAAATAAAAAGTTTAAAGTTTGAAAAATTAAGTGATGTGAAAATTTTTTTAAAAATATAAATAACCCTTGGTGGTGGCTCAGATGGTAAAGAATCTGCCTGCAATGCAGGAGACCTGGGTTTAACCTCTAGGTTGGGAGGATTTCCTGGAGAAGGCAACGGCAACCCACTCCAGTATTCTTGCCTGGAGAATTCTATGGAAAGGAGCCTGGCAGGCTATGGTCCATAGGATCACAAAGGACATGACTGAGAGACGCGCACTTTCACTGTCTATCAAGATATTTCAGTGTCTTAAAAGAAAGATATATAGGAAACAGCACAAATCCAGGCAAAATGGGGAAATTGCAAGCATACAAAAGACAGAGCTAATGCCTCCAGTTCTTTGAAATAAGACGGCAAACTTTCACACAGAGCTTCCCAGAAGAGAGTGAGAGAAGGGAAACACAGCAGGTTTCCACCAACAGGTTAAAGGAAGCAAGCGGGCCTCGGGTCGAGACCAGCGTTTTCCTGGCGGGAATTCAAAACAGAACGTGTCCCATATTTTCTTAGGTGAGTTCTGTGATGAAACATGATGGGGAAAATTAGCGCCTGTGGGGTTCTTCCGGCCGGCGTTTCTCATCCTCAGGCTTAGGGAGGACAAGCCGTCTTCTGGCGCCAACACGGGGAGGCAGAGGCAGCCCATTAGGACCACATTTCAGCACCTTCAGCTCAGTTTGCTGCAGAATTCAGCCCCCGGGGTCATTTTGGATCCGGGGTTGTTTCCAGCAAGCAGCCTCCTGCCGTTTGGAATTTTAATCAACAGGCCTTCCGAACGTGCGTCGGTGTCCCTGGTCACAGGTTGAGCAGAAGGGAAGAGGGAGGAGTCACAGTCACCAGGGGCCTTTGGCCAGAGGAGGCTGGCTCTGCATTCTGGCCAGAATGGTCACGCAGACCAGCTACCTGGGAGGAGAAGGGCCCCCAGAGGGCCAGGAGCCCTGGACCTGGGGAGTGGGAGGGGGCAGAGGCAGAGCCCACAGCCGTGCGTGCATCCCGGGGGCCTGCAGAGCGGCTTTCAGCCCCCAGAAGCTGAAGAGCATCTCAGATGACTGACGCTCGCCCTTTCCTCCAAGCCCTCACTCGGCCTCAACTGTGATGTTTTCCTTTCCCGTTTATTTTTCCCTTCTGTTTTTCTGAATATTATTTTCTACTTGTCTTTGTTGCTGTCATCCTTAAAGAGGAGGTCAGCAGGAAGCGGGGGCCTGCACCATCAGTTCCTCCTTCCAGGAGCCCCTGGACCACCCTGCCCTCCCCCACACCCAGCCCCAGGCCTCCCACCTCCCAGGATTCCTCTCGAAGCTCCTTCAGCGGTTTATTCCTGTGAGGTGACATCCCTTCCAGGCCAGTGAGGACCTCTCCTGATGGTAGCTCTGGGTCCTGCTGGGGCAGGACCCCTGACCTGGAGCCACCAGGTCCCCAAGAAGGAATTGAGTTAAACCTGGTCCTGCCTGTGAGCTCCAGGGAACCAGGGACACCCTGTGGGCCAGCTGACTGCCTGCAGCCCATACAACCAGGACCTGTCCAGTCAAGTCACCTGATGCATCTGCCCGTCTCGTCTACGTGTTGGGAGCACCCACTAGGGGCTGAATATCAGAATCTCCTGAGGCTGCTCAGCTCCGTGTAAGGAGCAGAAGTGGGGGTGTGGCTTCCCACAGCAGATCTCCATCCCCCCCACCACACGTGTTGTGGGCAACAGCATCCCCATCTGCCCAGGGTGCCATAACTAAGTACCACAACCCAGGCGGCTTAAACAACAGAAATTCATCTTTGCACAGTCCTGGGCCACGGAAATCCAAGATCAAATCACTGCAGGGTTTCATCCTTCTGGGGCCTCCCTCCTCGCAACAGTAGATGGCCCCCTCCCTCATCAGTAGATGGCCACCTCTCTCATTAACAGATGGCCACTTTGCCCTCACACCATCTTCCTGTTCCATATCTATGTTCTAATCTCCTCTTCTTATTAGACACCAGTCCTACTGGATTGGGCTTCCGTGGTGGCTCAGAGGGTAAAGCGTCTGCCAGCAATGTGGGAGTCCTGGGTTCAATCCCCAGGTCGGGAAGATCCCCTGGAGAAGGGAATGGCAACCCACTCCAGTATTCTTGCCTGGAGAATCCCATGGACGGAGGAGCCTGGTGGACTACAGTCCATGGGGTCGCAAAGAGTCCCACACGACTGAGCAACTTCCCTTCCGGCTGGATTAGCATCCACCGTTAAGACCTCAGTGTGACTTAATTACCTCTTAAGGATTGTCTTCACACACAATCTGAGGCTCTGGGGTTAAGATTTCAACCTGCAAGTTATGGGGGCCATGGTTCAGCCCAGAATGTCCCCCTAACGGAGCACCTCCAAGGTAACCCTCTCCTTCCATCCACTCCGCTCAGCAGGGGTCCTCACAGCAACCCCTGCAGTGAGAACAAACTCCCCATCCCTGCTTCCAGCCCCCACCTCCCAGCCCGGCCCTCATCTCCCTAATCCATCTGCCAAGTTGCCCCCAGTCGCCAGGCTGCTTTTTCATTTAAACATCCTTGCTGTGACTCTGCTCCTTGCAGGAGAAAAAGACTAATAATGTCTTTTCACCTGCTGACCCAGCTGCTTCCCCCTCCCCCGACCCTCTACCCTGCCCACCAGGCCCTGATTTGATACAAAGTCTCAGGCAGAGGTCAGAGCAGCTCTTCCCCTCTCCCTGGACCCAAAGCTCCTCTTGTCGCTTACTCCTTTACTTGGAAAACCAGACGACGACTCCTCCTCCAAGAGCCGCCCCGCCAAACACCCCTCCAGCGGAGGCATCCTACCCTCGCCCCCAGGTGATGGCCACGCCATGCTCTGTGCGCCTGAGGGCTTCAGGCAGACCTGTCCCCTGCACAAAGCTTGGGGGACGCTGTTTGCCCCTCTATCACCCACTGACTCCAGCGGACAGAGGACAAAGCCTTTCCATCGCCACTGTACTTGTTAGATTTACGTGTGAAGCTTTTGGTTGTGCCAGGTCTTTGTGGCTGCACGGGCTTCGGTCGTGGTGCGTGGGCTCCTTGAGGCAGTGGCGTCTCTGGCTGTGGCTTGCAGGCGCTAGGCATATGGGCTTCAGCAGCTGCAGCCCACAGGCTCAGTAGTTGTGGCCCGTGGACTTAGTTGCCCAGCAGCACGTGGGATCCTTCCAGACCAGAAGGTGAACTGGTGTCTCTGGCATTGCAAGACGGGTTCTTAGCCACTGGACCGCCGGGTAAGCCCTCCTTCTCTGTATTGACGGTGCCTGGTATGGGGCAGACACCCCCTAGGCCCTGGGTAAACGAATGAATGATTAATTCCGGGAATGAACCTACAGCCCGGGGGCTCCTCCACTCAGAGTAAACACAGAGCCTCACAGAGAGCTTATTTTGCAGTAACGTGCAGGCTGTAAAACATGAATCACTGTCTCTGAATTCTAAGAAATCCTATATCAAAGCTGGTAACAGGAGACGGAGCTGTGCAGAGAATTTAAGGAGCTCTGAGCTTTGCAGCATCCTTCCGTCTGCCGAGCCTCAAAACCCAGGGGTGTTCTTCGGGGGTTGGCTTCATCCTGCCTGCCAAGGCGTCCACTTTGGGGAAGGCTGACTGTCTGATCCATGCTCATTCTGCAGATGCGGGTAATTATACGTGAAGGATGCCGGCAGCTCCAGGGAGTGACTGCAAGGAAACGCCAGCCTCCGTCTGCTGGACGCGGCCAGCGGGACAGGCCTTGGGGCGCCCCGCCCTGCTCTCTCATCTGCCGCTGGTCTGGGGTTACAGCTAGAGAGCTGGGACTTTTCGGTTCTGTCTCAGAAGCAGGAACGTTTGAGGGAAAGGGGAAGTTTTCGGAATAATAAAGAGCTCTCTTGTTGGCGTGGAATCCACTCCTTGGCTTCTAGACACGAATGCTCACTGCTTTCTAAGCCTCACGTCTTCTCCTTCAGAAAATGGGACAAAACCCAAAACCTTGAACCTGGCCAGACTCTCAGCTCTGTGCACCAGAGCCCTATCCATATTCCCGCCCGCATGCCCACACCTCTCCTCTGGGTCCAGTGCCACCAGACACAAAGCCCGCGGCCCCTGAAACAGAGCAGGTGGAGGGGCTGTGCTCCCTGCGCCCCGTTCTCATTCCTGGCACAGGGCATGGCCAGCCCGCATCCCAGCTTCCCACGGGGATTTACAGAACCCAGCCTCGAGAGACGCTGGCCCAGGACTGTGAGCCCAGCCGCTAGCAACGTCCTCGCTTACTCGTTCATCTGACAGACCCCAACTAGGCACCTGCTCCATGCCAGGCACTGATGGTGCTGCCGTGAGAAAGTCAGGCCAAACTCTCATCTTCTCCCTCCGATGCCCCCTGCTAGGCTGTATGGTTGTGGATTCCCTGGAGGTCAAGGCCTCCTTCTTCTGCTCCTTCATTAGCATCACTTCCATCCCTTCCCCAAACACGGAAGGGCTTCCAGTAACCCATTTCCAGTTTCATTTTTTTAAAACATTTTATTACATACTGGAATATAGTTGATTAATGATGCTGTGTTAGTTTCAGGTATACAGTAAACGGATTCAGTTATACATGTACATGCATCTATGCTTTTTCATATTCTTTCCCTTTTTAGGTTATTACAGAATACTCAGCAGAGTCCCCTCTGCTTTACAGTAGGTCCTTGTTGGTTATCTATCTTAAATAAAACAGTGTGTACATCTCAATTCCAAACTCCCCATCTATCTGTCCTCCCCTACCCTTAGCCCTGGTAATCATGATGACCGCTGGTTCACTCTCTAGGTCTATGAGTCTGTTTCTGTTTTGTAAGTAAGCTCATTTGTATCATTTTTCAAGATTCCTCATAAAAGCAATATCATATGATATTTGTTTTGATCTGTCTGACTTACTTCACTTAGTATGATAATCTCCAGGTCCATCCTTACAGCTGTAAGTGGCATCCTTTTCTGCTTTTTAATGGCTAAGTAATATTCCATTGTGTGTGTGTGTGTGTGTGTGTGTGTGTGTGTACCTATATGCCACGTGTTTTCACTCATTCATTGGTCAGTGACCATTTAGATTGCTTCCAGGTCTTGGCTGTTGTAAACAGTGACTCAGCGACCACTGGGGTGCATGGGTCCTTTTGGACCTTGTGTTTTCCCAAATATGTGCCCAGGAATGGGATTGCTGGATCATATGGTAACTGTATTTTTAGTTTTAGATGTTTTTTTTTTAAAGGAATCTCCATACTGTTCTCCACAGCGGTCTTATCTCTTCCACCTGGTGGTGAGCTAAATAATGCTCAGCCGCCCACATGAAAGATGCCCACATCCCGACCCCTGTGACCTGTGAGTGTTTCCTTATGTGGCAGAAGGGACTTTACAGATGTGATTAAGATGGAGAGATGTCTCCTGAGATGGACAGATCCTCCTGTGCCCTGAGTGTAGTCACGAGTATTCTTATGAGAAGGAGGCAGGGAGAGAGAATGCGATGTGATGGCCTGCAGAGGTCGGGGTGATGTGCCTTGAAGGTGATTGAAGGGGCCGTGAGCCAAAGACTACAGGCAGCCTCTAGAGACTGCAAAGACGTGAAGCAGACCCTTCTCTAAAAGGCTCCAGAAGGAGCCAGCCCTGCCAACGCCCCGACTTGAGCCCAGTGAAACCAACATCAGACTCCTGACTTCCCAGAATTAAAATGAGTAAGTGTGTGGTGTCAACTCACTGTAACACTTGTTACAGCAGCCCCAGGAAACTCATACATATCTTTTCCCTCAAGTGGGGACTTCAGGGACCCACTCCGGGAAGGCACCGCTTGGGCCATCTCATACTTCTCCAGATTTGTAATAGTCAGCACCTCATGAACTGAGCAAACAGTACGGAGCACGGCTGCGTGGAGCGTGGTGCCGATGCTGGGAGTGGAGGTAACAAGAACGACCTTGCTGCCTGGCCTTGAGGAGCTCCCACTGTGAGGCTGTCTGCACACATCCAGCCCCGAGGACTTCACTCTGACCCAAGGAAGCCCACTCATCCTCTTAAAAAGTTCCAAGGACCCCTTGAGAATTGCATCTTCCAACAAGCTCTGAGAAAGGCTGCTGCCCAGAAATGAACACACGCCCCCAGGGGCTCCCTCTGCATTTTTCCCTGCATGACCTACAGGTGCGTGAAGGCAGCCCGAAGCCACGCGGCTCACCCCTTGACTTCATTACCTCATCCTCCCAAATCCCCAGCCTCCTACACACCTGCCCTCACTCTGACACATCCTTGTATCCATGCAATTGGTTTTCTTGAAGTCAAGTTAATTTTGCTTATGAGATTGCATCCTTTCAGCCGCCATCCAGTATTCCTCCCTAACTGTTCATCCAGATCATTCATAGACTTCTTAGCTATCTGTCTTTGGAAAAGTAGGTCTTCTTTTTGTTAATGTGTAGAAGTAAAAACTGCTACAGTATTCCCCTGCAGTTAACTTCTCCTGACTCCTGGGCCTGCCCTGCCAAGCGCTGCTGGACACACATTCAAACATCCTGCTCTTGAATGCCCACCACCCTCACGGTCTCTCCTCTCAAAGCAGGGCCAGCTTCTTGCCAAACAAGAAGTGGTTAACGTGCCTCCTCACCCTCCTCTATCTGGAGTCCCAGACATCAGTCCTCTGGAGTGCACATTCCATGAGCATTAGGGTACCAGGCGAAATCCTCCCAGACAGATTCCGCAGAAGACGCATGGAGGCAAAGAGCATGCTAGTCAGGAGGCTGGTCTCCAGCAAAGGTCGGTGAAGCCTTCCTTATCAGTCTGGCAGCTGCTGCTGGTCACCCAACACACTCCCCCGTCCCGCCAGCAGAAAACAGATTCCGGTAATGAGGGGCATGCCATTTATAGGGACAAAAAACTGGTATCACCAGAAGGCTGAGTTTAGGAGAACTGGAGGGGAAAGGTCAAAATGTAAATCGGGGGTGACAGCTTTTGTGCATCCTTGCCAAGCCTTCAGCAAAGCATGTTCTCAAACTTTGGGTGTGTGCTCACATCCTGGTCACAGACAGGAATAAAGAGATGAAGACAACCTTTCTGTAAAACACCGAGTAATTTCTCAAAGTCACTGTGGCCCCAATCCACCCCACCCCCATCCACTGCCCAGAAGTGAGCACTAATAACAGCTTGTGATTTCTCTTTCCAGATCTTTCTAGCCCTGAGCATACACACACCGAAAGCCATGCTGGACACAGGCAAGTGCCCCTGAAGTCTCCGTTTGGCTTGCTTGTTTCTTTTTGCGTACGTATAACTCACGGGTTATGCACAGTTTTTCCGGTTAGCTGCGTGGGTTGGGTTTCCTGTCGTGTCTGCACGTATAAGCTCACTGTTCTTCATGGCAGCCTAGCACCCTGCTGTAGGAACTCATTTGAGATCTCCTCACCGTTCCTTCCATGCTGAACCTCTGGGCTGTTTCCAGCTACTGGATTGGCCAATAAGTTCAATCAGGTTTCCCCATAACTTGGGCTGTTTCTGATTTTCTACCTCTGGGGTCTTTGTCAACCCGCTGCTTCCATCATCACATGTTGAGGCTAGTATCTCACCTCTAGGCCTCGATTCTCCTCCCGCCATTCATCCATGCACAGCCCAGGAAACAACGTGTCACACCCTGAACCCAGGCTAAGGTCCCTCCCCCTGGCTGTGGCCCACACAGTGACCTCACTGGATGGTCCCCGCTCGGCCTCTCAGTCACCTACCTGGCCTACCCCACCCTTCCATCCATTCCCGGTTCCTTGGACACCTCTGCTGGGGGTCATCCTGGGTCTGTGCAGGCAGAGAGCAAGACTCCCCATTCGTAGGACACTGCTCAGTGAATCACACTCATTTCACACCCCAGCCCTTGCACCATTCCTGGAATATAGTAGGCATTTGGTTTTGTTGAGTGGGTGTCAGAATGAACTCACCGGGTCCATGCCTACACACAGAAGATGCTCATCTCGTGGCGGTAGACCGCCCCTGGTGACCACATGTTTGCGCTTCCATTGTCACAATCAGCCACCCTTCCACGCCATGGCCCTCTAAGCAACATCTGCCTTCCTGTGTTCTTCCAGGTGATGCTCCTGGTGTGCTGCAGGAGTCAGAGGGAGGTTACTGAGCTCCCCACGTGCCAGGAAGAGCTCTATAGACTTTATCTCACCCGATCTCATTCAGGAATCACCAAATGTCCTGAATGGCCGGGTCCAGCTGTGCTGGGCTGAACAGCGTCCCTCCAAAATTCACGTCTACCCAGAGCTCGTGAAGGTGACCTCGTTTGTAGACAGAGTCTTGGCAGATGTGATCAGGTTACGCTGAGGCCACACTGGGTTAGGGCGGGCCCCCAGCCCAACTTGGCTGGTGTTATGGACTTAATGACTTGGCCCCCAAGATGCCCATGTTGAGGTCCTAATCCAAGTGATGGTCTTGGAGGTGGGGGCTTTGGGAGGGAGAGAGGTCAGAGGGTGGAGGCCCCATGAACAGGAGAGCCGGGTAGCTCACTTCCTGCCCACAAACATTCAGTGAGAAGCCAGCCGTGTGTAACCTGGAAGTGGGCACTGCCCAGAACCCAATCCTGCTGGCACCCTGCTTCCAGAATCCAAGCCTCCACTATGATGAGAAATCGGCCATCTGTAAGCCATCCTGTCTTTGGTACTTTTGGTAGGGACACAGAGAGACAGGTAAGGAGAGGAGCCACGTGAGGTCGGAGGAAGAGAATGACAGGATGTAGCTTCAAGTCAATTAGCGCCAGGGATTGCCAACAGCCCCCAGAAGCTGGAAGAAGCCAGGGTGCCTTCTCCCTGCAGGTTTCACAGGGTGCATGACCCTGGGGCACTGGATTCCAGACTTCCAGCCTCCAGAACTATGAGACAGTACGTTTTGCTATTTAAACCATCTAATTTGTAGCACTGGTTATAGCAGCCCTGGGGAACCATCCTGCTGTCCTTCCATCCCTCTTTTCTTCTTTCCCTCATCAGCCAGGCGAGTCAGGGACCCCAGTTACACAGTCCCCCTGCCTCCTTAGGCTGATCGCACACCGCTAATCCTGCTACCCTCAGGAGAGGCGGCCAGACGCAGAGGAAGCTGCCCAGTTTGCAAAGGGCCATGCGTGCGTGCTCGGTCGCGTCCAGTTCTTTGTGACCCCATGGACTGTAGCCCACCAGGCTTCTCTGTCCATGGGACTTCCCAGGGAAGAACACTGGAGTGGGGCTGGAGGGGAGTCGCCACTCTCTCACTGACCCTGGATGTTGTCGGTGGGGAGCTGCTGCAGACGCGTGCAAGTGGCCTGTGTGTGCGCACTCTGGGTGGGCGGATGTGTGCCGAGAGCCGACCCTCTGGAGGCAGTGGATGGCCTGCTCCCAAACAGAGCCCAGCGCACACAGACTGCACACACAAAACACCTATTTTAAGTGAAACAAATGGTTAAAGTCGTCAAAATACCTCTTCTCTAGAATGATGGCGTTTTTGGTTTAGCTAAGCTAAACGTTCTTTGCTAACAAAACTGCCTTTTGGCCACTAAAGTGTGCCTTTGGCAGGGAGATGCTCATTTGGTGGCCTTGGCAAACGCCAACCTTGGAGAGAAAAGCAGCCGCGGCAGCTGGTGCGATGGACCAGCTCTTGCTGTCAAGCCTGGAGGCGAGGCCTCAGCCAACGTGTCCCAGGGCCCAGATGGAGCGCAGAGCTAGGGGCTGAGAAGCAGCAGCAGGGGCCAGGTCCCTCTCCTAGCCCAGCACAGACCAGATGTGAGCCCATGGGCAAGCCCAGTGCCCTCAACTGTGGGTGGGAGGATGGTGGTGAGAAAAGCTCAGTGAAGGAGCACCAGTGGTACCCAGGCCAGGGCTGGAACACGTCCTCTGAGACATCACGTCACTCCGCATCCCTGCATGCCCACATTCACACACCCACGACACAGATGCAGCTCTGGTCCCTTGGGAGAAGGCAAGCAGGCAATAGGCAGCTATTCTCCACCCAGAGTGGTCTGACTTGTTCACAGAAATCTCTGTGGGCCATGGAGAGAGCAGTTGCCACCCTCTCGGGTCTTCGCAATATTAGTTCAAGCAAAATCTAGTGAGGAACCTTGACCAATTGGAAAACACAACTATGGGTCTGGCTGTTTTTCCTTAAATCCCACTGTTCTGTGAGTGCGGGCACTGATGGTCCTGTGGAACTCCCACACTGGACTCGTGAAAGGACACTGACCAGCCAGGGTGGTGGGTCTGCTTCCCACCAGGGTTCCGGGTGCTCAGCCAGCATAGACAAGCAGCCCCTGGGCTTAGGGTCCTGTGGCCTCCCCGTGGGGACCGCCACGCCAGGAAGATCCTGCCCTTCAGAGACACAGACAAAGGTCCATCAGGCTACACGGCTGCTTCCAGCTCTGCGACACGGTGGCACGGAGAGGTCGGACTTGGCACAGCTGGGTCATGAGTCCCTCATCTTCCAAGCTGACTGATGGGGAGCAGAGAGCTGGAGGGAAGGCAAGGATCAGCCAGTGATCTTCTATGTCACACTGAGTAAGGCCCTCCTGTAGGTCAAAGAGGAGCCCTGGGTGAGGACAGAGGACTCGGACAATCGTAGGACCCTGGTGGGCGTCACAGTGTGGGCCCGGCACTAACTCTCCCTTAGGGGCAAGTGGAGACGTGGAGACCCAGCAAACAGGGCCTGCTCAAAAATATGTCTGTTTACTTATCTGGCTGCATTGGGTCTTAACTGCAGCACATGGAATCTTCATCGCAGCGCACAGACTACGAGCCGTTCGCCAGCTGAGTTGCTTCACAGCACGTGAGACCTTAGTTCCCCAGTCGGGGATCGGACTGGAGTGCCCCGCATTGCAAGGCAGATTCTTAAGCAGTGGACCACCAGGGACATTCCAACTGGGGCTTTTTGCAGTCCGTGTAATTAATCCAAGAGCCTGGGGGCCCTTGGGGGTGCTTTAAGAGATCAGAACTTTCCAGAATACACACAAAGCTTTTAGCTGCTGACTTTTCCCAAACTAGACACACCCCTTACAGGGAAGTGCCTGCAGAACCATGGCAGGTCCCTTAACTTCTGCAGTGAGATCCTTCAGAGCAGCAGCCGCCAAACTATCCTTCTAAAGGATGTCAATGAAGACTTGGGCTTGAGTAAGCGAGGGCAATCGTTTGCTGCCTTCCATGGAGTAAGTGTCTCTCCTCGTCTCTGCTGGGCGTCTGGCTGCCGTCTGCTCAGCACTCACGTTCTGAGAACCCTGTACTACGTGCAGGCGCTCCACCTGATGGAGAGGTGAGCGGAGTTCAACCTCTGCCCCGGGGACTCTGCGGGCTAGGACAGAAGAGGACCATGAGGCCATCGTGGTGGCCAGAGATGAGTAGCAACGAGCTTCAGCCCCAGGTACTCCAAGGCCAGACTCGCCGTGCTCAGCAGGCAAAGGCCACATTGTCCGGTCCCCAGCCCCCACCCCACATTCGACCCAGCAGGAGACTCCCTGACCTCAGACCCCTTTAGTGCTAGACCCCTAAAACTAAAACGGCCGATGAGCTGCCCTTTCAGGGTCAAACCCAGCTGATTGGCAGTGGTTCCTGTGATCACTGTCTTAAAAGGGTTTTGAGCCAAGCCTGCAAGAAGGGACTGATGGGTAAGAGAACCAGGATGGATACACCACGCCTGCCAAGGACACCAAAGGTGACCATGTGGCCATACGTTCACTCCTGACCTGCAGGTATTTCTGCATCCCTGGTTGGTTTCCCCAGCTGGGCCCAAGTGAATGATCCAACTTCTTCAAAGCTCCTCTAACTCATAGTTTCCCAGGGCAGCCTCCATTCCTCCCAGCTCACTGGGGGGTTGTTAGCAAAATAAATTTGGATCATTCAAACCATCCACAAGTAAGGAACAGGCTACAAGGTTGTTCTTTAGTTGCTCCGTCGTGTCTGACTCTTTGCGACCCCATGGACTGTAGCCCACCAGGCTCCTCTTGTCCATGGAATTCTCCAGGCAAGAATACTGGAGTGGAGAGCCATTTCCTTTCCCAGGGGATCTTCCCGACCCAGGGATCCAACCCACATCTCCTGTATTGCAGGCGGATTCTTTATCATCTGAGCCACCAGGGAAGCTGAGGCTAGGTGTGGGCTGATCAAACATTGCCACTGAAGCTGAAGGTAAGTAGTTGTGTATTTTTGAGTGGCTGAACTGTAACTCACTGGGCTTACATCACGAGGTGAAGTGTTGACAGGGATGGCTTTCATGGGGCTCGGAGGGGTGACTAAGCTTCCACATTCCCTCCTTTTGCCTTGCAACCAGGTCCAGTGCCAAAGGCTCACTGTCAACTTGACGTTGTTTTCATAAAATCTTTGTGGAGCCAAAGCACAGGAGGAATTTTTATTGAAGACCCTGACGCCCACCCAGGATGAGGGCACCTGCTCTGGGGGTGACATGTCGCACTGGCTGGTCTCCCCAGCCCTCTTCCCAGGGAGGCGCTCTGGGTGCAGCTGTCCCTGTTGCTCTCTGCCCGAAGCAAGCCTTTCCTCCTGTCTCTTCACTGTCAAATGGTCACACACGGGCTGATTGTCCGTTTGCTGTTGCAGCTGCTGGTGGCCTTTATCATGGTGACCTGCAGAAAGCCCCTCGACTCTTCATTCCAAGCCTGCCCCGTGAGGACCGCAGGTGGTCACTGGAGTCCTCTTCTGCACCCTTTAGGATGTGCTTGTTTGCAGGGACTTGAAATTTGGCCCTGGACACTAATCTCTAACATTAGTGTCTGCAGTAGACAGATAACCCTCAAATACCTGAACAGCCTTGGACATACTTCACTCCCCTCTTCTCTAAACTAAGCCACACGGGCGCTTGGGGTGCCGTCACGGTGTAGGAGCTGGTTTCCCATTCCTTGGTGATATTACACATTGGTGGTGGCGTCCAGTCTCCAGGTGGCGTCCGACTCTTTGTGACCCCCATTGACTGTAGACCTCGAGGCCACAGATATGGCTTGTATTCATATATAAAGCATACAGAAAGGGTGGCTGAGTGAGTATTCTGTATGTCTTGATCTCCGTCAGCCAGTCACGAAACATCACTTTCTAATTCATCCCAGCTAACCTGGGATGAATTTTCTTTTCAACTCACCTGCTGAGCAGAGTCAGTTGAAAAGAAAACCCAACTTACTGTCTCGTAGACGGAAGACCTAGGAATGAAGGCGACCCAGGCTCCAGTGATAGCAGCGTGGGTGAGATGGGTGAGTGATCACAAGGCAGATGGGTGGGTGATCACACGGACACAGTCTTTCAAGACGGCCTTGAAAGGATGTGAGATGCTGGCTGACAAGCCCTGGTCACACAGCGGGAACCCAGTGAGTTAGGGCTCTTGTCGGGGGACCTGCTGGCCCAAAGGAACAGTATCTTCTCCCATTTCTCAGAATTCTAACTCCACAGAGCACTGGTCTCTCCCACCCAAGTTTAGGGTTTGTCTCTTGTTTAGTGAGATCTCATCTAAAAACTTGGTTTATTTGGAGAATCTAGCTCTACACAAATGGGAAACAATGCTGATTCATTTATTATTTATTTATTCACTTATTATTTATCATCTTTCATCCTTCAGTCATTCTCTTATTTCCCCATTTTCTGTAACCAATCCAAAGTTGATTATAATATACATAATAGCTTGATTTCTTTAAAAATACCAAGCAAGAGTATGCAATAAGTCAGGTGAGCAAAGAAAGTGGCTGGAATGAGCTTGGACTTGGCTTTGAGACTGGTTTGCATTTAAAGATGGCAGTTTGAGCTCAGGGACTTCATCCCTGCCCCACTCTTAAACCTTCCCACTGACTTCACCTTCACAATCAGAGAGAAATTCTGTGGCTAAGCTGGAAAACGGTGTTGCTGTCCCCATGAGTCATAAATAAGCAAGACTTTTTATAGGTACGTGACTGGTGGAACACGGACCTGGCCTGTCTTAGGAGTGACCAAGTCAAGCTGTGAGAGAGCAGGGGTCAGAATACCTTGCTGCAATTATCTGTGAAAAATACAAAATGCCGTGGCACCTTTGACTACTTCACCATTATTGCTGGGGGTGCGTTGCTGTTTCAGGTAATGAACTGTTCAACTAACTGACATGAAGATGTCATCATTTATCCTTCGTCAAAATAAAGTCAATAAGGAGTCACTGGGTAATTCTTCACAATGAAACATGAGCAGAAGGTAGCGCTCTTGATCAGCGAACGTTAAAAACGCAGTGCAGATGCTGACAGCTCTGGGTCTGACTCGAGTGGGATCCACAGATTTTACACCGTGGTCCCCAGCAGTGCCCAGATGCTCTTGTAGAGGAGGGGAAGAGGGAAGCTTGTATTTCGTGATTTCCACCTCAACCAGAGCAGCTTGGATTTCCCTCTGTTTGTGTTTTATTGCATGCTCCGTTGTGTCCGACTCTTTGCAACCCCATGGACTGTAGCCTGCGAGACTCCTCTGTCCATGGGATTCTCTAAGCAAGAATACTGGAGTAGGCTGCCGTTTTCTCCTCCAGGGGGTCTTCCTGACCGAGAGGTTGAACTCGCGTCTCCTGCATCTCATGCACTAGCCAGCAAATCCTGTACCACTGGGCATCTGGGAAGCCCTTCGTGTTGTATTACATATCTGAAAACATTACAGCAGCCTTGAGCTAACGCAATCCCCATGTTTACAGATAAGAAAATTGAGGCTGGTCTCCCGGGCACCTGCCTGGAGTCCCCTAGCTACCTGAGCACCTCGCCCTACCCAGGACCCAGGCTCACACCCTTCCCTGGAATCCTCGCTAACACATCAGGCAGCTGCCACAAGTCTGAACTCACCTGCATTTCTGTAATCGAATCAGTCAGAGCCTCCTAGGCTTGGCCTAGGAGTGATTGGGTGGTTTTATTACAACCAAATATAAAATTAGGCATAATAGGGCAGAACCACACAACACAGGCAGACCTGACGTTATTCTTGTAAGACTCAGTGAAAAACGGAGATATGACGTGGTTTGAGGTTATTCCAGAAAGCAAAACACAAAACAACCTCCCTGAGGATAGAGCATAGCCCTTGGGGCATGTGAGATCCCCAGAGCCCCTGCTAGATTTGCTAAATAATGTCAAGACCCAAAAATGTCAGTGACATCTATTACTAAAGACTATGGATTTTTTTTAATGGTTAAAACCTGGGTTTTTACCTCTTGTTCAGCTTGGAGAAATGTCAGGGCACATATCATGTGAGCCCAGCAAGCCCAAGGAGCATCTGGGACAGGCTCGCAGCCCTGGTATCTCGGATCTCTCATCTGGAATTCATTAGGTGGTAATATTATTAAGCTTCCAGTCACATAGAAAGGAAAAAAAAAAAACTGTATTCATTGGAAATGGAAGGTATGTGAGTGTCAGCAGCCAGGCCCTACCTCCAGGGACAAGGTTTCTTAAAAGAAATGTTATTGCAGCAACCAGCTTGTTTTCCTGGCGACACCACCCCATTTCCATGTGGTTGGAATATGCAGGGCATCGACCTCCCCAGAAGCCCTGTCTCCTTCGTCTTTACCCCAGCCCTGTGGAGGACACAGGACTCTTTTTGGAAGGTCAGACAAGCTGTGAACTTGGCTGAGGTCACCCAGCCAACAGGTAGCAAAGCTGAGTCCTGAAAGCCACCCTGGGGCTCCTGGCCCTGTGCACCACCTCAGGTCCCCTCCACATTCCCAAGCCCCAGCTGCTTCTAGATGGAACTGTGGGCCCCCAAATTTATATGTTGAAGTCCTAGTCCCCTCCCCACCAAGTCCCATGTGACTGTATTTGAAGATAAGCTCTTCAGGGAGGAAATTATGCTTAAATGGGGTCAAAAGGGTGGGGCCCTAACTGGGACTGTGGCCTGATCAGAAGAGCGAGAGACCCCAGAAATGTCCCCTTTCTCTCTCCCTTCTCCCCAGACACACAAAAGAAAGGCCGCGTGAGGACACAGCGGGAAGGCATATGCAAGCCAGGAAGCAGGCCCTCGCCGGAAACTGAGCACCTTGACCTTGGACTCCTGGCTTCCAGAACCGTGAGAAAGTAGAAGAGTGCTGTTTAAGCCCCTGGCAGGCAAACTTAGTTGTGGTGGCCCAAACAAGCCAAGAGAGCCACTCTCACCCAAATCCATGGGGTGTGAGGTGAATAGAAGCCCTTAGAGGCCAAGGGGAAGGGTCCCCGGAAGTCGGGCCAGAGGCACGGAACGAGGAGCTCATGGACCCATATTTGGCGTAGGTAACTCCAGTACTTTGGCCACCTCATGCAAAGAGTTGACTCACTGGAAAAGACTCTAATACTGGGAGGGATTGGGAGCAGGAGGAGAAGGGGACGACAGAGGATGAGATGGCTGGATGGCATCACTGACTCGATGGACATGAGTCTGAGTGAACTCTGGGAGTTGGTGATGGACAGGGAGGCCTGGAGTGCTGCAATCCATGGGGTCGCAAAGAGTTGGACACGATTGAGCAACTGAACTGAACTGAAGATTGCTTGCTACAGGTGAACTGCGCCCTCATCCAAATTCATGTGTCAGAGCCTTAACCCCCAGCTTCTTCGAATGCAACCACATTTGGAGAGAGGACAACCAAGGAATCCTGCAAGAGGTCAGGATGCTGGTGAGGTGTGAGTCCAGGTGATAGAGGACAGAGCCACAGAGAGCGGGGGAGGGCAGGAGGCACCACGTCAAGTAGACACTTCCTGGTGAGGCCATTCACCAGTGAAAAGTCTGGGCTGTCTCTATGGGGCCGTGGGGTCCAGGCCAGGCTGGATGGAGTGAGCGGGAGGACAGACCATGAATGCAGTAAACAGCCCTTCAAGACGCTTGGAGTCCAGGGCAGAAATGCTGGGGCAGTGTTGTGAAGGGGACTGAGCATCCAGGGAAGACTTTAAGATTCTGCTTCTTTTGTTCTCAGTAAAGAGCATGTGAATTATGTGAGAATCTCAAGACTGCTTCTGTGGACAGTGGGGAGTGGCATGTGGCTGGCATGGGACACGTCCTGCAAGATCCTACCAGACAATACAGCACACTCAGCAAGGAGTGTGCGGAGAATGTTTCCAGAGAACCATGGGCCCCGTTAAGGGAATGAAAGGGGTGCTAAGACACCCAAGTGAAGAGAGTGAAAGTGTCATTTGCTCAATTGTGTCCAACTCTTTGCGATCCTGTGGACTGCAGCCTGCCAGGCTCTCCTGCCTATGGGATGCTCCAGAATGCAAGAATACTGGTGTGGGTTGCCATTTCCTTCTCCAGGGGAATCTGATCCCAACCCAGGAACTGAACCCGTCTCTCGAGTTGCAGGCAGATTATTTACTGTCTGAGCCAGCGAGACACCCAAGGACTAAACATCTAAGAGCTGAAGGGAGGACAGAGAGAAATGGCAATGCCCGCACTGTGCTTGTCTACGGAGACCGAGGAGGGGAAGGTGCCCGACAGAAGGCAGGCATCAGAGGACCTGGCACTTCCAGACCCGCAGCGTCATCACAGGAGGGTCTGAGAGCACAGCCAGACACCTCTCCCACCGCTCATCTGCTCGTGGAGACAGGCCCAGCCAAGGACCAAGGGCAAGAAAACCCAGTGAAGAGGCCAAAGGGGCCATGCCCCCACATACAGGGCAGAGCTGATCATGGACGTGGGGGTTGACAGACAGGAATTGTGTCCCCCCCCCCCAAAAAAAAATATGCTGAAACCCTAACCCGAGGACCTCACAGTGTGACCTGACTTGGATACAAGGTCGTTGCAGATGTAATGAGTAAGATGAGGTCACCGCGGCACAGGGTGGCCCGACTCCAGCATGACTGGTGTTCATATAAAAAGACAGCTGTGTGGAGCCGGACGCACAGGGGGAGCCCCGTGTAAAGACAGGAGATTAGAGTGAGGGTCCACCAGCCCTGGAAGGTCGAGGGCGGCCTCCAGGGACTGGAGCCAAGAGAAAGGCCAGGGTCGAGTCCTTTCTTGGGACCTCCCAGGAAGTAAAGGCCTGCTGGCACCTGGGTCTCCAGCCTCCAGAACTTTGAAACAATGCTTTCCTGGGGTTTAAAGCACCAGTTTATGAGGTCGGCCCTGGGAAACTAATACCGAGGGATAAAGAGGCTAATGGGCAGATCTGGGAAGCAGGGATAAACAAAGTCCCTGGCTGGGCTGAAGAGTCAGGAGCAAGACGCAAGAAGTCAGGCTCGCTGTGAAGAAAAAGGAGAGGGGTGATGAGCATGGCATGGGCCCCTGGAAAGAAACAGAGGGCACCCCCTTGTTTCCCTGCTTTTTCCAGGGTCCTTGGCCAGGCGTTAGGGATAGGGGCTGAAGTAGGAGTTGAGTCAAGGGAGAGCTGGGCACATGTTGGGGGGAATGGACAGGAAGATTCTGGAAGAAGGACATCGTTTCCACGAGTCTAGGGGGACCCACCAAGGTTAAACACTGTCCCCTTGACAGCACCAGTCTTCACAGTCTTGGGATTTTTCTCCAGCAGTGACCATCCTGATACGTGACAAAGTGTGGGCTGTTGGTATCATTTGAGGGTGGGGATTTGCAGGGTGGACCCTGAGAAGAAGGGCTACCCAACAGGACTCTGTGCCACGAAGGAAACGTTAGAGCCACCAGCCACATCTGGGTCCTGAACACTCAAAGCTGCGGGTGCCACTGACAAACTGAATGTGTTCTACTTCCATTAATCCACATTTAAACTGCAGGTGGCTTTTGGCTACCATATTGGATCCGACATGTGCTAGCCACGGTGGGCAAAGAAAAGGCCAGTTTCAGCCAAGGATCTGGGCCTGCCAAGCCAGAGGCCAGGCTGGAGGCTCATCCAGACGAAAGAACAGGCTGAAATCATTAGAGTCTCTCTTCCCTGAATTAACCCCTCAAAGGGAAATCAGCCAGGGGCCTAGAAGTTGCTGAATAATTTTTAGGAGTAAAGCTGTGCTGAGGTGTGAAGCCTAGAGAGGAAGGTCACTCTCCAGCGTCTTTGCTCAGTCAGCAGAGGTCACTGCGCACCCGCCCCCCAGCACCTCACGCGCCTGTCATATGCCAGCAGCTCTCTGAAAAATCTCAAAACATCCCAGACTTGCTGAAGAGCTGCACCCTAGAAAGTTACAGGCCTGATATTTTCATGGCGTTTTATCGGATCCTTGGGTCCTTTTCCCAACAATTTAAAAGAAGCCCCTTGAGGGGGATAAGATGCCTGTTGATTAATTAAACTCAGTAACCAGCCATTTGCCCCCTCCTGGGGCTTGTTAAGCCACAGAGATTCCATAAAGGAATCCCTGAAGGAACTGCGATGTCCAGAGAAAAGTATTTAATCACCTTTCCATCATCCACTAAATTCCTCGCTGGTTTTCTTGATGACAAAATGCATTTTTGGAAATTTGGCAGCTCCTACCCGTTCCCATGTTCCCTCCCCAATAAAGTCTTGAGAGTCTTCGACATAGGACCTGTGTGTAACAGAAAAGTGAGCTTGGATGCGGTCTCCGGGCAGAGGGGACCCAACCCAGACCCACGGACTCTTCCTTCTGTCCTGTTCCATAAGTCCTGTCACCTGCTGAACACCACTGATCCAGAGAAAAGCAAAAATGTTCTACATTCACCCTTCTTCCCAAAGCTCTGCCAAATTTCTGCCATGGTGTATGCTCAGATGCAAGGCAAGTGAAAGAACTGTGAGCAGTCCCAGAAAAGAATTCTAAGGACACAAGAAAAATAAATGGTAGGAAGTCTGTGCTTGTGCCAGCAATGGAAAAACACACACACTGGTACCTGTTAGAGCCGCTGATAAGCGGTCCTTTTAAGAGAGTCGGAAATGCGGCCACGGGGCCGGGGTACCACAGCCCCACGCATACCCAGAGGGTGCTCAGGCTCCCAGATGCCAAAGGCCAAGGAGGCCAGGGGTCTGCCATGTGTTTCCAAGTGATAAAATGTAAAAGACTGATGACAATTTGGCTTACACAGTATTTTTCCTGGATTGATTTAAAAATTTTTAAAAAAGCAAGCCCTTTCTTTCAGCTGGTCACGGTTTCTGAGCTGCCAGCCCCAGGCCCACGTGGCCCCACGGCCCCTCCACCCTGGCCCACGTGGCCCCACGGCCCCTCCACCCTGGCCTACGTGGCCCCATGGCCCCTCCACCCTGGCCCACGTAGCTCCACGGCCTCTCCACCCTAGCCCAGAGAGCTGTGGCATGGGGGAAAGCATCCTTCTGCGGTCTGTGAGGTTTTCATACCCAGACTGTTAGTGCTCCGGGTTCCCCCCACCCCATATATTCAAACCTCATTGGCAAAAAGTCATTCCGAGAACCCTTATTAAATGCGGTCATTTCAGATGTGAGAGTGTAATGGTTATGATGTCATTTGGAGATTTTGGAAAACAACATTTTTTTTTTCAAAATCTGTGAAGTCAGCCTGCCCGCTTGAAGTTCGGGTGTTGTCTCAGTAAAATGAGTCTCCCCAAGCAGTGTGTTCAGTGGGGAGCGGGCTGGTCCACCCACACACAGGCGCCTGAAACGGCAGTGTTTCCCTCTCACCAAATAGCCCGTGAGGTTTCTCTTACTAAAGCAACATCTAAAGCTTACCTCTGGTTCCTGCTGGTTAAAAATCAATTCTAGCACCCGACTGGGGAGCAGGGTTTTATGATGAATGGACTCATTCTCTTTAGTCTGTTTGGTAGCAGAAGTAAGTCGCTCATAAGCTGCAGAGCCAGACAAGGTAAGTAACTCTGGATTGTGGGTTTGGTTCTCAGTAGGAAAAAGAAACTGTTTAAAGTAATATTTCACGGTTACCTCTCCTGAATGTTACTTGACAGGTACCAGGGTGAAGGTAGGATTGAGGAGACTGGCCCGAGGCTGGTTTAGAGGTTGTCCCCTTGTCCATCTGCAGCAATGTGTCCACTATCGGATGCTCACAGGACGTGAGAAGGCAGCGCATTGACAACTCGGGTTTCATTGTGATGACTGCAATTATTTACAGATCTGTCCAGTCTTCAGCCCCTACCGCCAGCCACTATTCCCCACAGAAACACTGCAGGCAATTAGAGAGGAGCCTGCCTCCCCAGGGCTGTCGATGGTAAGTCCTGGCACGATTTATGTTGTTTGGTTTTCATTAAGGAAGCCGCAGATAGTTGCTTTCAAAAACCCAGCCTGCCCTGAGGATAGATGTGGTAAGTCTTGGCCAAGTTTATGAGAGTCTCATGAAAGCATGTAAATCCATCAGCCGGATCTGAAGAAGTGAAGTCTCTTGGTTCCCTCTAAGGGCAGGAGACTCATTCATTCCTTCCTTAATTCAGAAAGTATGGATGGATCACCCCGTGTTTCAAACACTAGAAGGGCCCAAAGACACTAAGATGAGCAGGACAGCCTCCTGACTAAAGGCTCTACTGCCCTCCCAACTCCCTTCAGGTGAAAAATACAGTAGAAGTTAGAGAACACGCAAGTGAAACGAAGCCCAGACCCTCTTATATGCCAGGGTGCTCCCAGGTGGGTATGGTCCCCAGGGTTCGCATCCCTTCTCTGTCATCCCTGAGACTGAAAACCAAGCAATGGAGCATCAAGAGGGCCAGGTGTTCAGGGACAGAGCTGCCCCGAAGTGGCATGTGGGATAGATTCTGATTAAGGCCCGTCAGGGAATTCCACCTCCTCCAGGCAGCCCTCAGGGGTCTGAAAGGCAAGCTGGAGCCCCATCCCTCTGCCTCGGTGTTGTCCCAACAGACCGAGTTAATTGACTTTGGGGGAACGGCGCCTGATCATGACTTAGTCAAACCCTGGCTAAGAAAGAGAGTTATGAAAACTGAGTCATCATAGGTGGGGTCAAGAATGTTTTTTATTTTCCCTACTGTTACCAATTTTTAGAAATATGTGCATACCTCAAATGTTATGCACATGACCACAGGGGCAGGGGTTTAGAAACTAATCACAGAAGGCTATTAAAAGAGAAAAGAACTCTGCGTTTGAAATGTAAAAGCAAACAACTTCTGGTAAATATGCTTAAAAGGAGGGATGTTGTGGAAAGACTCCTTCTTGAGAAGACCAAGCGGGCTGCAGTGCAATCAGAGCTCACCGGCTCAACTTAGAATCTGCCAAGGTTGAGGGTTGTGAAATTGAAACAATGGATGGATTCATTTAATAACCATCCTCTGAGACGCCCATGGGCAGGGTCTATGGTGGGCCCAGGGAAGTCCCAGCATTGTCCAAGCCTGTGTATCACAAACGTGCTCTCCTATCCTCAACTGTCCTTTCATGATAATGTTGAACATTGGAGGAAATTCGAAAAAGAATGCTGTTGGACCAGGGGAAGAGGGAGCCAGCCCTGGCTGTGTGTTACCAAATGCAAGTCTGTGTGCCCGACACACAGTGAGGCCAGACAAACTGAAAGGTCAGAGTTTGGACCAGAGAAAGGTTTATTGCGGGGGCTTTGCAAGGAGGTGGGTAGATCATGCCCTGAAAAACCTGGGACCCCCTGAAAGATTTTAGCAAAGCATTTTTCAGGGCAAGGTGAGGGAGGGACACGGCGGTTGTGGCAAACTTCTTTCCCGTGTGTGTGTGTCTGTGGATGGGTTTTTCTCCCCCCCTAATTTTTTTAAAATTTATTTATGTTTAGTTGAAGGATAATTGCTTTACAGCATGGTGTTGGTTTCTTCCTGGTCTTGGAATCCTTTGTTCCCGCAGCTGTCCATGTAGGTCAGTCACCCTGTCTTGTAAACCTCCAAGAGGACAGATGTGATTCTCTGTGTTGCAACGTTTTTTTCTCCATATGAATGGAAGAGTGCTGTACTCTTAAAGGTCAGAGGCTGGAGAACCGGCTCTTCTGTGTATTTCAGGCTCTAGGCCGCATTCTTTCATGAAAGAGCCAGCTTGACTACATACAGGCAACAAAGCACAGGGTTAAAGGAAGAGAAGCAGTCCAACGTGGAGTCAGATGTGTTCTTCCCTATTACACGCGCAGTCAGGGCCAATATTGAATTGTCTTGACTCTCCCACACTCTTTGAGATGGATGCTAGTAGGGGATCAACACTCTCGAGGGAAGGATGAGGGCTCAGAGGCGCTGAGTCACTTGTCCAGAGCGAGAGTATGGATCTAGGTATGTCTAATGACGCCATCTCTGAACCAGAATGCTCTAGACCAGCAGAGGAAGGCTTCCTTGGGGGATGGGCAGCACGTGCTTCCAGAGCAGGGATGTGAGCTCGGTGGTCCAGACCAAGGGAATCCAGAACGAAAGTCTGGCTCACTGAGATCCTGGCTCCCAGGTCTGAGTTGGCAGGATCCAGGGAGACTGGGTGGTATTGGGCCCACCTGGAGTCCAGGACATTCAGAGAGACACACCCGAAGGTGGAGGGATGCACCACCTCATCTGGCTCAAAGCCAGACCTGACCCCACAATCATCAACTCAGACTCCTCCAGTTTCTCGGAGCTGGCTTAGAGTCCAAACGGGCCTGCTCTGACTGCATGTTCCCTCACTGAGACGAGCGTTGCCAGAAAAAGCAGTCATCTCCCGTATCCGTGTGATTGCTTGTTAAGTCAGGGAGCCTCTGTGAGGTCTACTTTGTTGCCAGGCTCAACATGAGACCTGGAGGTGCAGAGAAGCAGAAGGGGCCTCCCCAGGCGCCCTTCTCCGGGATTATGATTGAGTGAGAAGCTAACCGCAGGGAAACATACCAAGGGCACACTCTGCTGAGCCTTCAAATCCATGGGCATCTTCTAGATCAAGGAACCAAAAGTAGGCCCTGCACAGAAGCCAACAGCTCCCACAGCCATCTGTTAAAGGAAGTTAGGGTTAGGCTTAGCAGAAGAAAGTTGGCCGCCTCTCAATACAGAACCTTCACAAAGTCTCTGATTGGCTTAATCTCCAGTTTCAGACATTTCAGATTTTTTTCACCAAAAGCAAGCCAGCTTTGGTGTCTGGCTTCATAGCCTGCCCTACTTACACCCAAGATCTGGCTTCTGAGAAAGAGCTTTCTATCCACATGCCATAGATATCATTTTTATGAACAAACAGAAAAAAAGAGATGGTCGGTTTAACAACTTTCAAGTGATCTTAGAAGACTCGATCCAGCCTCAGAAAGAAAAGGCCAGGGGAGGGACTTCCCTGGTAGTTGAGAGGTTGAGAACCAGCCTTCCAACGCAGGGGCACAGGATCCCTGCCTGGTCAGAGAACTAAGACCCCACACACCTAGGGGCAACTAAGCCCATGAGCCACAGCTAGAGAGCCTGCATTTCCCATTGAAATGTCCCATATGCCGCAACCAAGACTCGATGCAGCCAAATAATAAAAACAATTTTAAAAAAGAAAAGAAATGATGGGGAAAATGAACTGCTAAGTAAAAATCAGGGCACTTCCTTTGCTCAGTTTTAAACCCTCCCCTCATCTTCTCCTTCCTTTGAGTGGAACCCCAAAGGCCCAATTTTCTGTTTTCAGATAGTCTCCCTGGGCTGCGATCCTGCTTGGCCTTCATATAACTTCTGAATTTGGCAAATTCTCGAAAATAAATCTGTATTTCATCAGGTGTATCTGCTCTTGAAATCAAAGACTCAAGGACTTCACAGCTCAGCAAAGAGAGAGAAGGACATAGAATTCTTTCGCAAATCGGGTCCTTTTTATGGAGGCAGCTGGTGGAAGAGGCCTCAAGAGCAGCCAGTCCCAGGTTCAGACTCGGGCTTCGTCCCCTTACACGCTCTGTGGGGGTTTCTTTAACATGAAGCAGGGGTGGTAACCATGCTCAGTCTAGATTCGATGACATGATGTTTGTGACAGGCTCACCCTGCACTGAACACCTACATGGGGGCTCCTCCCTCTCAGTCCCTCTGAAACCTCAGACTGCACCGGGCCACTCTGGACCTGGCCACCCCCCAGTCCACCATCTCCAGCCAGCTGCTCCCATGGTATCATTGTTGGAGCTGCCAAGGAACCAAAACTTGAGCAAAACTGCTGGGAGCTTCTTGTCAAATGCAGGAGGTATTTTTTGTTGTTGCTTTTTTTTTTTCTTTTCAAATTGGAGTGGGTTGCCATTGCCTTATTCAGGGGATCTTCCCAGGCCAGGGATGGAACCCAGATCTCCGGCATTGCAGGCCAAGGAAGCCCCTTTTCACTTTTTCATTTTCATAGTTGACTTACAATGTTGTGTTCATTTCTGCTATATAACAATGTGATTCCATTATTATCTACATACATTCTTTTTTGTTCTTTTCCATTATGGTGGTGACTTATTAGTGACTTATTGGTCACTAAGTCATGTCCAACTCTTGTGACCCCAAAGACTGCAGCCTGCCAGGCTCCTCAGCTCATAGGATTTCCCAGGCAAGAATACTGGAGTGGGTTGCCATTTCCTTCTCCAGAGGATCTTCCTGACCCAGGGATCGAACCCAGGTCTCCCACACTGCAGGCAGATTCTTTGCCGACTGAGATACCAGTCGGTGTTATGATTTATCACTATAAATCATAATAAACCATAATGTTTATTTTCTTTGAATCATGTGGGCTTTATACTACTTTATAAGCTGAAGCACATGGAAGTATTTCTTTTACTTTCGCACAAAGAAAAGAAAACCCATATCCTATTCAGAGTCTTGGTTTGCAGGTCTGAGTGGGAAACCACTGGACACTATGGGAGAGCAGGGGTAACAGGGAACACTAGGGGGCGCACTGCAGCCTGCAGGGCCCCTTGCGTGTCGCTTCTGAACGCGTCTCGGGGACCCGGCCCAGGACGCCGCTGTTTAATGGATTTAAACCAGTGTTCCTGCTCTCGCTGCTCACTGTCACAGCGTCTCTCTGAAGGCAGCAGACTGTAGCTGAAGAGCTTGGGGCTTAGCGTTAAAAGCGCCAACTCTTCTTCCCTTCATTCATCTGTTTATTCAACGGCTGTGCTCTGAGCGGCTGGCACAGCAGGCACGGCGCTGGGCGCTAGGTGGGCAGCGACGACCTGGTTCCTGATTCAGCGCACTCGCGTCAAACTGAGGACACAGAAAATGAAGAGAGACAGATCCACGGGGCACGGGAACCCAGAGGGACCGTAACTTCTGTGCCTACACCGACCCCGCCCTGAGTGAACACGCGGACCAGACACCATGCCCTACAGCGAATGCACTTTCCCTGAACTAGTCGTCAAAACGAGCCCTTGAAAAAGTCACCACCTGTATTCCCATGCGGTGGTCATCAAAACCAGAGCTCTGAGATGCTGTGTAACTCTCCCAAAGTCATACAGAGACAGAGTAAGACCCAGACCTGCAAGACTCCCCAGACTCCAGGGCTTGGGATAGCTTCACATCTCTCTGTTTCACTTTAGACCTGAGTTTTCCACCCACGCCCCTTTCTGCATTGGCTGCTATTTAAAGCCCCTGAGGCACCTTGATTTTGTGGGTTGGGAGGTAGAATAGTTCATGCATGCAGAGTATGATTAATAAATTCCAGCATTTTCTATACAAGGAAGTACTCGGTGAGCTAAGCAAGATTTTGACCCATTTAAAACAGATCTGAACTTCATTTGAGGCTGAAATCTGGTCACTTATTAAACATGACTTGTTCCACTGATTTGCAGATTCTTTTGTGCAGCCAAGCTTAACCGCATGAGGTTCATAAGAGCTGCAAGGAGTCCTGTCCTGCCCAGCTTCCACTCCCCTCGGGGCTCGCCGGCCCAGGGTACTGTTGCTTCTGGGTCTACTGGAACCACCACTCAGCAGGACCTGATTCCATGAGAGTAGGACAGCCTCAGTTTTTGCGGGTCCTTTTGTCCTACCTGGTGGCTCAATGGTAAACAATCTGCCTGCAATGAAGGAGACCTAGGTTCCATTCCTGGGTTGGGAAGGTCCCCTGGAGAAGGGCATGATAACACACTCCACTATTCTTCCCTGGAGAATCCCATGGACAGAGGAGCCCATAGGGTCACAAAGAGTCTGACATGGGACTAACACTGTCTAACCTTCATGATGATTTTGGCACAAGATTCCAGATGGCCAGGCCCACTTGCCCCCAGCGTATCCCTGGCTGCTCATGCTTGCCTTTGGTGGCCTGGGTAATTGCCATTCCCCCGTTATTAAAGGTGCTGGCGGATCAGCTCAAATCCACAGCCTCAGACCCTTCCTCAAGTGGTTCTAAATGGGTCCATCCTCGGTTCAGATGTCTCTTTCATCTTGATTTTTCCCAGGTGATGTGGGGCACATTCCCCAGGACGGGTGGAAATGCACTAGAAGCACTTTCCTGGATGTTGTGCAAGTCGAGGGTGAGTAAATAATCACAGAGGAGGCCCTCTCCTTCCCTCCACTTCCCAAAGGGAGAGCTGCTAACTCAGCAATTCAGTCGCAGCACAATCTCACAATTTTGTGCAGTCTCACAATTTCACTGCAAGTCACTGATGCAAAGTTACTTTCCCAAGAGCTCTTTCCCAGCCCTTGAAAAGCGTGATGACTCCATGGGGATCTCTGCTGAGGCTGTCTTCCAAGATGCTCACTGCCCAGGGTAGATCTAAGATGGACTCAGACCACCACTGGCCTTCCCTGTTTGCCTCTGGGGTGCTTAGACTCACCAAAAAGAAAAACTCAACTCTAGGACTCTGTGGCCACCAAAATGCTCCTCCGGGTGATCGAGTCCACATCCTAACCTGAGTGATCATGAGACTCTCCAGGGAAGTTTTAAGACGCCTGGATTGTGGGGTCCACCCAGGTGTTCCTAAACCAAAACATCCACGGGTGGACCCCAGCAAAGGGTGGACCCTTTGGTTTCAGACCTTCCCAGGGAGCATCTTTGATACCTGATGCCAGGCTCAGAAACTCTGCTGTGTTCCATGTGAGTGCTGGCAGCAAAACCACCTCCGGGGCCAGAAACACCTGACCAGTAAGGAATGGGTCCCACGGCCACCAGAGCTGAAAGGGGTTCTTCACCTCAAGACTTTCTGACCCCTGGAGGATGCACCTGCCGTTCCCACAATGCAAGGTTGCTGACAAGTGTCAAGTCGTGTCCAGCTCTTTGCAGCCCCAGGGACTGTAGCCCACCAGGCTCCTCTGTCCGTGGTATTCTCCAGGCAAGAGTACTGGAGCAGGTGGTCGTTTCCTTCTCCAGGGGATCTTCTCAATCCAGGGACTAAACCCGGATCTCTTGAGTCCGCTGCATTGGCAGGCAAATTCTTTACCAGTAGCTCCACCTGGGAAGCCCAGCTCTTTCTAAAAGTGGATGGTCACAGAACGCCCTTTCTCCACGAGCGCTGGGACTCTGGCTGCGCTGGGCATCCCTGGAGAAGTGCCGCTGGGACCGAGTGCCGAGCATCACTTCATCCCTCATCCTCACTGTAGCGTGTACGCCACAGAGCCAGGGCTCCGCTCCCTGGAGCATAACTCAGCTGAAATCTGATACCCCAAGGACAATCCCTCAAACTCGACCAAGACACCTGCCCTGGGCTGTGTCTGTTTATTCTTCATAAAACAAGTGCCAGCCTGAACCCCAGAGTGAGCCATACGAGAAGCCGTCTGTAACCTGTGACCAAGGAGCCTGGGGCTCTGGGGTCTGGTCACAGATGAGGGTGATGACGAGGCTGGTTTTCTCATGATTTGTTTCACCCAGCGGGCACTCGAACCAGGAAAGTAAATGGGTAGGGTCCTCACAGCAAGCTGAGCTCGAGTGGTCCAGAAATGACAAATTGATTAAGTCAGCCTCCAGGCAGGCAACCAGTGACCACACCTAATTACTCAGTGACTGCTCAGGGCCTGATTGTTGGGATTCCACACCCGTGAGTCACTTGCTCCCCTTCTCTGCTGGGCTGTGTCTCCTCCTCCAGCCTGCTTGTTAGTGCCTCTGCATAGCTGGTGCCTCTGCCAGCACCGAGGCCTTTGGGCACCATCAAGCAAGAGGCTCAGCCCTGAGCGCTAGCGAGGAGGTGTTCTAGGTCCCAGGATTCTACATGGACAGCATTGGAAATGAGCCGGAGCTTTGGGCTTCCTTGGTGGCTCAGACGGGAAAGCGTCTGCCCACAATGTGGGAGACCCAAGTTCGATCCCCAGGTTGGGAAGATCCCCTGGAGAAGAAAGTGGCAACCCACTCCAGTACTCTTGCCTGGGAAATCCCATGGACAGAGGAGCCTCATAGGCTACAGTCCATGGGGTCACAAAAAGAGTCGGACACGACTGAGCAACTTCACTTTCTTTCTTTCTTTACCCATGCTAGTGTCAAGTACAGAATTTACTAGAAAGAAAACAGAAGAAAAATATCAGGCATGAGTGGGTGGGAGCACGGAGTGGGAATCAGGAATGCCCCTGCACTCCCCTACCAAGGTCAGGAGACTTTGTTAGGTTCAAAGGCAGTATTCACTGATTCAGAGTCTGGCCAGGAACAAGGACCCCACGCCTGTCCTTGAGTAGAGAGCAGGCTGTTGTTCAGTCGCTCAGTCGTGTCCGACTCTGCGACCCCATGGACTGCGGCATATCAGGCTCCCTCGTCCTCCACCATCTCTCAGAGTTTGCTCAAACTGATGTCTTATTGACTCAGTGATGTTATCTGACCATGTCATCCTCTGTCGTCCCCTTCTCCTTCAATCTTTCCCAGCATCAGGGTCTTCTCCTTGAGTCAGTTAGTTCTTTGCAACAGGTGGCCAAAGTATTGGAGCTTCAGCTTCAGCATCAGTCCTTCCAATGAATATTCAGGACTGATCTCCTTCAGGATGGACTGGTTGGATCTCCTGGCTGTCCAAGAGACTCTCAAGAGTCTTCTCCAGCATCACAGTTTGAAAGCAGTGATTCTTCCAGAGCACATATTATGGGGAACTTGGTAAACTGTGCTGACCCTGCTAAAGAGTCATTCAAGGCCGACGAGGCCACCTGGAGATCAGCACTGGGGTGGAGGTGGTACCTGAGCAGAGTCCAAGGCCACCCAGCAGGAGTGGCTCTGTGGTCAGGCACAGCCAGTGGGAATTAGGATTATAGAGATAATGGGGGCCTCACTGGAGACAGTGACCGAAGCAGAGACTGGGAGGAAGGACAGCCTGGCTCCCGCCCTCTCACTGGCCCAGCCTCTGGCCCAGGGTGGCCAGGAGCCAGTGCCCAGGGGTCCCCAAAACTGCCGCTTGCAGGAGTCAAACCTTTAGTACCAAACATTTGGGAGAATGACTCTGACATTCCCGTGGAGGGTGAGCTGGATGGACAGAGGTAAGGTAAGGGAGCAACCAACAAGAGAAAGCTAGAAAGGGCTTAAGCTGGAGGCCCTGGTGGGAGAATGACGGGGTGGCTGCAGACTGTGAGGACAGACCAGCCCACGAGACAGTTCACTTGAGCTTGAACTTGCCACGTGACCCAGCAGGTGGGCACTGTTCCACCCCCTCCTACCCCATCTCAATCAGGAGGAGAAATCTAAACAGGGGGGTTTCAGTGTAAAGCTATAAGGTACAACAAGGACCACGCGGCACATCTTCCCCAAACCTTACCACGGGGCAGCAGAGAAAGCAAACAGAAATGCAAACACATACACACACGCACATGTGTATCTGTGTGTGCACGCGCGCTCACTCAGCCTTGTCCAACTCCGCACACTCACCTACCTTCACCACATCTTTTACTTTCCACCTTTTAAAACTGGAAAGAAATCGAAAGGCCTGCAGGGGGAGAAATCACGAAGAAACAAGCCTATTTACACCACAAGTTCCAGAACGCCTTAGAAACTTGAGCTCCCGTGGACCAGTGAGTGGGGGATGTGGTCCAGTGGCGAGGTGTTCGACCGGCAGTTCGTACCAGTTTGCAAGAACCAGCGGCGACACGTTCAGGACTTTTGTGAGTCAGCTTTTGAAAGCGGCCATCATCGACACTTAAATCACAGAAACTTAGAATTTCAAGCATTTTCTGTAAAACCATGTAGAAGGTCCTCAGAACGCATCATTTTCTAATTCTTCCATCACATTTCGCTACTGTCCTTTCTCGAGGGGACCCGGTCTCTTATATCTACGCAGTGGGCGTGGCACAAGCATCTCTGATGGACTCCACCTCCAGGGACGTCACATGGCCGCTAGAAACGGACCACCAGGGGAACACTGGCCACACGGGAATCGGCAGACACTAGACACCAGGGCTGATTTCTCCTCTAGAAAGGAGTTGTTTAACATTTCCTCAGGCGCCGCTGGATGAGGCTGAAAACATACCATCTTAGACCCTCCTGTCCCACCCCTGCTTCATACTCTGTCTCCATCCAGACAGAAGAGTAAGGGTGTCCTGGCGGGGAACTGAATCAGGGTCTGGGCTTTGGGACCTCAGGCACAGCAGATCGTCTTGAAAATAGAGCCATTAAACAAACTTATGCCCCTGGATGGTAAGACTTGGTGGGCACAGGACAAAGGGCTAAAGAAAGGGGCGGCTGGGAAAAAGTGCCCCTCTGGAGGTGAGCGTCACCCGCCAGCCCTCCTCCCATTCCCCTTCCCTGGGGTGCCCCCCTGGAGGTGAGTGTCACCCGCCAGTCCTCTTCCCATTCCCCTTCCCTGGGTCCTTCTCCAGGGGGCCACAAATCAGGCTTATGCACCGAGACTGGAGGAGGGTCTGGAATAAGAGACCCATGTGAGATAAAGCCCCCCAGGCCCTCACACTCAGGGCACCAAGGTGAAGCATCTCGGTCCATCCGTGAGTCCTTCCACAAGCTTTGCTGGATGCCAGGGCCCCCCCAGCGCACGGAGTCTCACTGTAGATTGTGGCTAGGTTACCAAAGAGCAGGAGCTATTCGAGAAAAAAACCCTCACGTGAAAGTCAGAGGCCAAAACCAACAAGCAGGCAAATGGGGAGAAGGGCTTGCCTGGAGGTCAGTCCACGCTGGGTCCCGTGCGTGCGGGGCTGGGCTGGGAATCAGGACACGGGCTGACCATGTCCACCCCATCCACGGGCAGGAGCATCCCCGAGGTGGGCTGATCAGTGTCCCCCCAGAC
Source organism: Ovis canadensis (assembly GCF_042477335.2). Classification (NCBI taxonomy): domain Eukaryota; kingdom Metazoa; phylum Chordata; class Mammalia; order Artiodactyla; family Bovidae; genus Ovis; species Ovis canadensis. The sequence continues at coordinate 5,306,449 of NC_091245.1, forward strand.
ATGCCCATCTGGAGCCTGCGAGTGGGGCCTTCCTGGGAAGTGGGCTTCTTGGCCTGGGAGCAGCACCTGCATTGAAGCCCATCCTGACTGGGGCCCCCATACCCCTACAGTGGCCGCATGCCCTCCAGGGCACCCCCAGGACTCTTACGGATCAGGAAACCCAGATCCCAGAGAAAGTAGGTTGGGGCTCCAGGTCTAGTCTTTGTAGCCAAGCGCACAGACCAGGTGCAGAAGGCGGGCAGCAGGGAGCACCCTCCTGGGGCACTGCACGCTCCCGGCTCCTCTCAGCGGTGCCTGAGCTGTCCTGTGTTCACGGCAGATGATCCAAGATGCCTTCATTTACAGACCCCACAGGGAGCGGGGAGAAATGCTATGGAAAACCTGGGAAGACACCCTGAGAGCTCAGCTTCAAAACGCGGTCTCTGCTCCTGCCGCCCCGAAACTGCCAGAGACCTCCAAGCCGCAGTCAGCCTACTGACTGCAGTCAGACGTTGAGCAGGACAGGAGTCCAGGCTCTCCGAGGACCACCCATCCCGCTGAAACACGGGTCCAGGGGTCCGTCCCGCAGCTGGTGAGAGCTGAGCATGTGTTCCCCAGAGCCTCTATCCTTTGCCCAAGTCCTTGTCCTGAAACCCCGTCTTCTGTCCTCAGGATGGGCGTGGCCCAATGACCTTGGCTTCTGACCTAGAAACACGCTCCTGTCACACAGTGCTTAATAGTGTCAGCACTGATTGACTTCTGGACACCTCAGACGCCTTCACTTTTCCTGAAAGTGTTTCCTTTTAGCAGTGATAGCATTCCCAAAGCTGTCCTGGGGACTGCCAGCCCATACAGGGCTGCCAGCCCTTGTCCCAGGGGCCTGCCCGCTGGAGTCCCGGCCGCCCTCAGATGGAGATGGGGCAGGGCGGCTCTTTGCCGACATTCCCCCGTTCCTCCTGGGAGAATCGCTGCCTCCTCTCAGCTCTGAGCCTCCCCAGAGTCTTCTTAAGATGCTGCCAGTAACAACGTCTCTGCATCTTGTCATCCATCTCCTTTTCCAGGCTGGGGTCGTAGAAAACTAGGAAAACAGGGGTTTCCCTGGCAGTCAAGTGGTTAAGAGACCATGCTTCCGACTGAGGAGGCACAGGTTCAATCCCCGGTCAGGGAACTGAAATCCCACAGGCTGCACTGCATGGCCAAAAAACTAAAAAATAAAATTTAAACATTAAAAACGGAAAAACCAAAGCCCCAGCTGTCTTTAACATTTTAAAGATGAGCCCAGCGCCTGGCACACCATAGGCGTTCAATAACGATGGCCTGATCCGTGATTGAATAAATTAACAGGAGCCAGAGTGGAATAAAACTACAGGGAAAGATATTCACAGGCTGCACAGCTGGGCAATGGGCGATTTTTCATTGACACTCCAGCTCTGCACGAAATTCAAATTCTCATTAGAGCACGGCCTAAAACACAATCCCCACTTTAACCACGATCCTGAGAAAAGCAGCGATGGGGGGACCTTAATGCGTTCTTCCTATTGACGACAGCCCCGCGAAAAGAAATGAAAGGCTCAGCTTCAAACACTTTGCTGTGAAAGCCTAAAAGGAAGCAAATTCAGCGTGGTAGCGTGAGGCCCGGGCCCTTTCAGACACACCACGGCCACCGACTCGCCGGGTCTGCGACGCGCCCCGTGACACGCCGCCGTGCCAACCCGCATTCTGAGTCACCCAAGCAGATTTAATGCCCTCGCCACAATGCCTCTCTCGGCCTTTTCTTCTGAACGTGGTTAAAGGGAAGATTCCGATCTACCTAGGAAAGGATTTTAATCAGTTTAGTTCCGGAAATAACTATGGAAATTCAGATTTTTCCATTCTACTGCTTCTGAACATTATATTCTAACAAATGGCTGATGAAGCCCCCCTTTTTTCACCCCCTCTTTTATCCCCCGCCCCCTGCAACCCATCGGGAGAAACGACATGATAGTCAGCCCTTCTGAATCCCACATGGAAAAGGCTGAGTGAATAAGCATATGAAAAGCCAGCAGAAATGACGCTTCGGAAATTAAGGAAAACACCAACGTTGCCCATCGCTTGTCACGCACCCTATAGATAAGCAGCACCGCCCGCCCCCGTGCCCGTGAAGAGCCTTCCTCCCACGGTCAGTCATCTCAGTCCTTCGGAAGCGCAAGCCTGGGAAACCCAGACAAGGCTATATGGACGGTGGCTAACAGCAGGGCACGGTGACTGCAAACGCGTGCAGACGTAACACAGGCCTGCAAAGCACAGGCCGCCCTCGAGATGAGACATCGAAGACACTCCAGGCCACAGAAAGCGGAAGCACTGGACAGGGAAGGAATCCCGCCCCAAGCTTGGGAATTCTTGGTGTGGCTTCAGAGGTGCTTCAGAGGGGTAAAGCACCGACTCACCCCTTTATCCCGTCACTCAGCCGTGTTTACTGGCACACGCACACCTCCGACCTCTGCAAGAACCCTTTAACAAAGGTGGAGAGGTCGTTTTAAGGGCGAGAAAACTGAGGTTCGTGGGGTTCGTGACTATTTCCCGCGTCACCCAGTTACTGAGACGTAGAATCGAAACTGTCACACTGCTGTCTTCACGCAGCCCTGTCACCAACCGCGCTCTTTCTGGGGCCTTCGAAACTAAATACTGTAATTCTCTTGATTTTGTTTTTATTTCTGCTTTTTAAAAAAATTGCTTAGTTCATCCTACTTTCTTCACAGATCCCTTTAGTTCTGATGTCTTGCTTGCTTTGTAAATCGAACGTTTCATTTTTCTTCCTTCCTGCTTTAAAGGTATTTACAGCCATTGCAAAAAATAAAAAAGACAAAACCTCACGGGGCACCTCAGATGTTGACTACAGTTTACTTGCCTGTGGCTTTTTCACAAGCGTCTTTCATGTAAACGAGTAATGAACCAGATTTTTGAAATTAAAATGAGAATTTTGGTCTGAATCCTGTGAAATTGAAGTATCTTCAGGCACCGTGAGACTCTCAGTGCTAGTCCTGCGCCAGCACTGAAGGCGCGCCTTGCCCTCACCTGTCAGCTAGCACCCTTCTGCAGAGCTGAGGGGCAAGGAGAGGGGAGCTGGGGGCTCTGGGGGCCCCCTAGGATGTACCCTCAGCCCCAGGACCTGCTCTGAACAGATTGTAGGTAGGCAATGAATAGCAGCCAGCATTCTCGTGTCTCATGGTTGGCTTATCCGAGACCCAGGTCCCTCCGTCTCAGCTCTGCTGACACCTGGGGCCAGCAGTTGTTTGCTGAGGGCCGTCTGTTCACTGTAGGATGCCCTGCCCCTTCCCTCACCTCCTCCCACCAGGTGCCCATGGCGTCCTCACCCCCAGGAGAGACAACCAAAAATGTCTCCAGACCCTGCTGGTAGTTCCTGGGGGACACAAGCGCCGGTGGAGGCAGGTGCCCCGCTCCTTCAGTCTCCGCCCGTGGGCAGGTGTTCGCTCTCTGTATTTCTCTGCAACGCATTGTTTCTTGCACAGAAAATGCAGACTGCGCCCAGAGACTGCGGAAGAGGGGCTCTGGACCCAAGCACAGGCTCTGTGTGCCCCAGGCAGCCAACCAGCATTCTGCAGGCTCTGTGGAATTTGACCATCTCAGGAACCCTGTGAAGCAGGAACTGTTATCATCCGACTTTATAACTGAGGAAGCTGAGGGTCTCCAAGATTCCCCAGGACATAAGCACTGAGGGCTCTTTGGGCTTTGTGCTCAACTGCCCCAACTCTGGCAGGAGTCCCCATTTTCTAGAAGGCAGACCTCCACGCTGTGGTCCAGCCTTTGGCCAGGCCATCCTAGACATGACCGTGGAAGCCATGTCCATGATGCGTGTGTTAGTTCCCAGATGGTAACGAAACCACATGTATGTGTGTGAGTGAGTGTAAGAGCCAATACCAGGGAAGAATACCCTTAGCATTTTATAGACGAATCGAGCCATCATTAATCACCCAGAAAGCAAAAACCTTGCTGCAAATACAGACTGCCTACAATAAATGATTTAATTTCCTATCAGACCTGCCCCAAACTAGCATCATTCCATATTAAATGGCCCTGTTATCAGTATTTTAGAGTCCTGGCAGGCACTGCCAAAGGTATACAGTAGCTTTCCTTGGAGGGTCCAAGACCACAGACAAAGGAAAGTGAAGTGTTTTTGAATACTGGATGGATTGTTTCAAACATTTAGCTACCATTTCTCAGGAGAGATGAGATCTTACTGGCTTGTATCCATACAGAGGTACCCTCCTGGAGCTTCATAGTGAAGCCTGGTCCTTCCGGGAGGGAACTTTGGGGACCTTCCTGAGCTAATCCACCATCATCACTCAGCCCATTCAGGGCAGATTCACATGAGACTCCAGATTCTGCGATGCCAGGCTTAACTTAGATGGAAAGTCTCCTGGACCCACAAAGGCAGGATTTCCACATTCCTAAAAAATGGGGTCACACTGCTGAGCTGCTCTCTCCTGGGGAGACCCCGAGAAAAGGCAAGCTGTCAGTGATTTGGAATTTCTTGCTACTCAATCAGAGAACTGAACACCGATGTCCACGGGGCCTCATCCCAGTTTGCGGCAAGGCTGCTGGGAGGACTCAAGTCTACCGTCCCCTGGATTGCTTTGTGCCCAAAGGATTTCACATCTGGTGTTTTCAATGGCATTATTTTTCTTCTTCATTTTCAGGGAACCCAGTAAATAGCTTATACATTGAACCAAATGAAAAGCCTTTATTACTGACGACAGACTGCCACCTGGGTGGCTTGCAATGGTCCTCCTGCCTGCTGCCTTTTGGAATAGAGCGTCAGGTGGAAGGGAGGGGGGCAGAAAAGCTTCCCCATCTCCAGCGCCAGGCAGCGCTGTCAAGGATCTGATGGCTGACTTCCTCCCCAGCCCAGACCCTGCCCCACACTGGAGCTCCTGACATCCACATGGGGTCCAAATACCATCACTCGTTGGATCACCAACAGTTTTATTACCATCTCAGAAGGCTGGCATTTTCAAAGACCTTTCTTTTTTTTCTTTTTATTAAAAGTTTTTATTTTGTATTGGGGTATACCCAATTAGGGCTTCCCTGGCGGCTCAGACAGTAAAGAATCCACCTGCAATACGGGAGACCTGGGTTCAATCCCGGGGTTGGGAAGATCCCTGGAGGAGGGCTTGGCAACCCACTCCAGTATTCTTGCCTGGAGAATCCCCATGGACAGAGGAGACGGGCGGGCTACAGTCCAGGGTCGTAGAGAGTCAGATACAGCTGTGTGACTAAGCACAGCCCAGCACATAGCCAATTAACAAACAAGGTGGAGAGTTTCAGGTGAATAGTGAAGAGACTCAGCCATGCATACACATCCATTCTCCCCCAAACCCCTCTTCCATCCAGGCTGCCACATAACACTGAGCAGAGTTCCCCGTGCTATATAGTAGGACCCTATTGGTTATCCATTTTAAATACAGGGGTGGGTACGTGTCAAGATCCTTCCATTACCAGAGATGCCAAAAGAATGACAGAAGGGCAGAATTCAGACTCTGATCTCTGCATTTGAGGAGAGCTGCGGGCTTCTGCCCAGCCCCTCTCCCCCAAGTGGCCACCACAAATCCCAAACCGTGCACATGACCTCTGCCCACTCCACGTTTAAAATATTAATTGATGACATCCCCACTGATGTTCCATGCCTTTGACCTGGGCCTCAGTCACCCCACCTGCAGCCACATTGTCCCGTGCCATTGCTCCCAGGAGGGATGTTACACCAGAGGTCAAAGGAAAGGACTCCAACCTGCGTAAGTCTTCAGGGGGGATCCCAGGTAGCTCAGAGATCAAGCATCTGCCTGCAGTGCAGGAGAAGCAAGAGATATGAGTTTGATTTCTGGGTCGGGAAATGCAGAGGAAATGGCAACCCACTCCAGTGTTCTTGCCTGGAGAATCCCATGGACGGAGGAGCCTTGCCGGGGGCCAGCATAAGGAATCCCGCCCGTGACAAGGTCATGCGGAAGGAAGCCTGACAAAACGCAAGGACGTGATCAGACTTCAGGGGTTCCCCCTGGAATTTCCTGAGCATCCACCCCCCAAGACCAGAGTCTGCCTGCTTTACTGTGTTACGCTTTCCACCTACTCTTCTGTCATTAACAGGGGGCTGTCCCCCCACCACCTTTTTCTGGAAAAAATTAGAGCTTTTAGATAATAAATCTCCTGGGCATAATACGAGTGTTTCAGTCCAAAAACCCCCCTGATGGCTTTCTAGGCTGCCTGCAGGACTCGTACAGCTGCGCATGCGCTTGTTTGAGGCCTCCTGACCGCAGGAGGCACACAGGAAGCTTAAAACATCCTAGGAATGTAGGGGCTTCTGAGGAGTCAACATCATTAGAACAGGACTGATTAAAGGTTTCATTTGTTGAGCCAATACTTGCCACCAAATTTTCATCTTTTATTTATAGAGATAGTTGGTATATAGAAAAATAGGTAGTAGACCTGGTATTAGCAACATTAGCTCTTTGAGTTAAGTACTTTCTTTGTTATAACCCACCGCACCTTCGTACTACAGAAATGTAACTTTATTTAGTACTTTGAGGGTGATGCAGAGTAAAGAAAAAACACTTCTAGGGAAAAGGAGTTTTCTGGTTTGATAGACAATTATCCAGGAAGAGAGCCATAAAAACGTTAACAGGCCTCTTGGCCAGAAGATAATGTAAACCACCAGAGACCTTTTGTATACGGGAGGGTATGCAAACAGAAAGCCTGGTCTCAATGAGGGTCAGGACTGCTGCCCCTGCATGACTCTGCATATTCCATTATTTCTTTATGTACAACTTGGGGTATATAAGCTGATTTTGAAAATAAAGTTTTTGGAGTCTTGCACGGACGCTGGGCTTCCCTGTGTTGTTCTTTTCTCCCCTTTTTCGGCTGAATTCCCATCTGGAGCGGGGAGGCTCACCACGTCTACTTACTTGCCCTGGCTGCTAAGATCCACACGAAAGGGAGCCTAAGGCGGGGCACCCTTCGATATTCAAGTGGACACCGATAGCCTAACGTAGATGGTGCAAACCTCTTGTCTCGAGGTTTTATTGGTTTTTCCCGTAAACCAAGTTATTCAGCCTCTTTTTCTCCGTCTAAATTTCCTACTATACTATTTCTTCCTAAATCTAATCTTATATCTCTAAATAAATAAGTTTTCCTTGCCTATCCGTCTCCCCTTCAAGTCACCCTGGATCCCCTGGGGCTGGACCCCGGCAGAGCCTGGCAGACTAGTTCATGGGGCCGCAAAGAGTCAGGTATGGCTGAGCAACTAAGCAGGCACACACACACAAGGGGCAGGGCAGAGAAGAGGATTTCTGGAAGGAGCAGAGAGGGCTTAGTCACTGGCACACCCCGCAGATGGAGCCTGCACCCCGAAGACGCACAGGGGTCTGCGACACTGGGTGCTAAGCTCTACAGGGAGACAAGAAATCCACACGATGTGTCTAAATTAAGTTCCTCCTCTCTCCCTCCATACCTCCATGCAAGAGGAAATGGCTGGTGATTTCCACTGGCTTCAAGAGGTGGGAATGCAGAAAAGAGCAGGCTGCAGCCTACCCAGTACCCAAGTACACTGTGGTCCAGCGTGGTGTGGAATGGCAGATAGAGACCCTTGAACAAGGCTGTCAGAGGAGCCCTGACTAAGAACCTAACTGAGAACTCAGCAGACGCCAGTGGGGATGGGGGCAGGGTGCCTCTGAATGGCAGAGATGGGGCCTCAACATTGAATTATTTTTGTTTGCCTATTACAGAGCTGTTTTTCCACCAGTCAAGTATGGATGTGACAGCTGGACCACAAAGAAGGCTGAACGCTGAAGCTTTTGAAGCTTGAAGCTAATGCTTTTGAACTGGGGTGTTGAAGACTCTTAGAGTCCCTTGGGCTGCAAGGAAATCAAACCAGTCAATCCTAAAGGAAATCAGTCCTGATGATTCGTTGGAAGGACTGATGCAGAAGCTGAAGCTCCAATCTTTGGCCACCTGATGTGAAGAGCCGACTCACTGGAAAAGACTCCAATGCTGGGAAAGACTGAGGGCAGGAGGAGGTGATGACAGAGGACGAGATGATTGGATGGCATCACTGACTCTATGGACATGAGTTTGAGCAAGCTCTGGGAGACAGGAAAGGACAGGAAATCCTGGAGAGCTGCAGTCCATGGGGTTGCAGAGTTGGACACCACTGAGAGATTGGACAATAAATTATGGAGCTGAACTGGGGGTGCAATCCGTATCCCGCTTTGCACTTAAGTGTTTCTGTCTGAATTCAGGCCACTAGATAGCACAGAGCAAACTTGCAGTCCTTCTCTATCATCAAGAATGTATATTGGGGTCATAGTCTCCTGCGATTTCACTCTGCCATCCTCACATCCCTTCCCCCTGATCTTGGTGTCTTCACCTATGGTTACGTCATTATCCACCTGTTCCATTACCATCTGACCTGAATCCTATTTGGAACAAGGCAAGGGCTTCTCTGATGGCGGCTCAGAGGTAAAGAATCCGCCTGATAATGCAGGAGACCCAGGTTTGATCCCTGGGTCGGGAAGTTTCCCCTGGAGAAGGAAATGGCAAACCCTTCCAGTATTCTCACCTGCTGCTGCTGCTGCTAAGTCAATTCAGTCGTGTCTGACTCTGTGTGACCCCATAGACGGCAACCCACCAGGCTCCCCCGTCCCTGGGATTCTCCAGGCAAGAACACTGGATGGGGTGCTATTTCCTTGTCCAATGCCTAGAGAATCCCATAGACAGAGGGGCCTGGCGGACTAGTCTGTGGGGTTGCAGAGAGCCGGATACGACTTAGGGACTAAACCACAAGGCGCACGTGGACCTGAGAACTTTTATGGGTATCAAGATGTTTAAAATAATATGTAAGCTGGGTTTCACAACTCAGCCCTAAGACCTCTGAGAAGGGAGAGCCCTCCTGCAGTAGGTTGGAAGCAGGGCCTGGGGGGCTGTCTGCTGTGGAAACCGCCATACCCAGGGTATTTTCCTATAGTGGGGGCAGCCCCCAGGTTCCCAGGTGAGCCTGAAGTCCCAGTCCGGGTCCACCTTTGTGTTGGCAAAAGCTCTCTCTGTTCATCAGTGCCATCCGGGGGAAGGGGTGGGGGACCTCATCGGGAAGCCACACCCTCCTCTGGGTTCCTGCCCAGACACGCCCACCAAACCCATGCCGCTCCTGTGGCCCGTGTAGACGGTAGGGGCTTCCTGAGAGAGCTCTTCCTGACCACTAGCAAGGTGGGTTAATTTGGTGACAGCACAGGCCAGGATTGTACTTATTGCATGGCCTGAAGGACAGGCTCATGGATAGATTATTGTTAAAATGAAGTCTGTCTTGACCAGAGAAAAAGAAAGGACTTAAACCTCAGAGCCTCAGCAGGGAAGGTTCAAGCCCTGGCGGATACGAGGGTGAGTTCCAGGCCCTACACCCTTTTGGGCAGACAGCAAACCGGGAGTTTTTTTTTTACCAATTTTGCATTGACAGGTGCACCTACCAACCAGATCCCCTCCCTTACACACAGGCAGAAATTTAAAAAATTAAACCACAACACTCACACTCAGATGTGTCTCCTTTCATATCATTTCATCCACGTCAACCTCCTGGGTTTTGCTTTTCTGACAGTATTCCTTTCTTTAAACATATTTATTAGGTTGATCAGCTATGTTGAAAATATTTGTATATTATCATCAAACATGCCGCCTGAATGCCAAACATGCTTTGAAAACTGAGATCCGAACACCTTTTTTTAGGAAAAAAAAAATCTTTATTAAAAAAAAAAATAACTTACAAATGGAAAGAACTCTCTGGAATACAAGGGTTTGTTTTGTGTGCCGTGTTACAGACTGGGATAGTGTCACTGCATTTATTTTTAATGTCACTTTACAATAATATTAATGTCACAAACTGCATTACAGAGCAGTTTTTGTTCCGTATCCCAGACCGGCCCAAAGCACCACACAGATATAAAACTATTGTAAATAAAACATTTCAGCCAAGACTGGCATATATATTTATTTATATATATATATATATTTATATAGCAAGAGGCTTTCAAAACAGCTAACAATTAATGCCATCCTTAGTCAAAACGGAAGTCAAGCTAACCTCAGAACTACAACACTGAGTACATGTCAGCATGGATCCTCCCATACGATATTTAAAATATAAACTTTCAAATACATTGAGAGGGTACATCGAGAGTGAGAAAAATAGTCTTAAGATTTAAATACAAATCCCCATTATAAAACCTTCAGGCAGCACAGAAAAGTCCTATGTTACAGAAGTGCAGGCAAGCCTGTCCCGAAGCTGGTGTGACGAGCGGCGGGGGCTTGTCACAGGGGCCCCGCGAGGGTCCCGCTGGGCCGAGAGCGAGAAAGGAGCCAGAGGGACGCAGGCTGGCCCTCTCCATGCCAACGAGGGTCACCAAGCCCGAAGCCACTCGGCTTTCCTCCGGAAAACCAGGCGGCCCGGCGGGTCCCCTCGGGGGAGCCCCCACGCACAGGTCCAGAAGCCGTGCACAGGTCCAGAGGCCGCACGGGAAGCCATCACTTGGCATTCTGCTCCAAAGCGGAGTACTCCGTCTCCGACACACGGGAGGCGTCGATGAGCTTGGTGAGGCCCGTTTTGGCCGAGTACTTGAAGATGAACGCCTTCATCAGCTCATACCGGTAGTTGCGGTTGATGAAGCTGTAGAGCACGGGGTTGACGCAGCAGTGCACCAGCGACAGGCACTGCGTGACGTGCAGCGCCGTGAAGAGGAAGGCCTCCAGCTGGCAGGTGAAGGGGATGTAGTGCAGGATGGAGAAGATGTCGAGCAGCACCACCAGGTGGTAGGGCAGCCAGCACACCAGGAATACCACCACGTAGGAGAGGATGATCTTCCGGCTGCTCTGCTTCTCCTGGTCGCTGGAGGAGGCGATGGCGCGGGCCAGCAGGAAGTAGAAGACAGCGATGACGGAGAAAGGGATGGCGAAGCCCAGCACCACGGAGACCAGCTCCATGCTGATGAGCCACTCCTTGACGCTGTGCTCGGGGTAGAAGGCCCGGCAGTAGGTCTCGTTGTTGGAGGCGGACGTCACGGTCTTCAGGTAGTAGGTGTCGGGCAGGGACACGCCGAAGGCCAGCAGCCACACCAGGACGCACACGGCGCGGCGCACCAGCCTCTTCTTGCGGCCGGAGGTGCTGGCGAAGTAGGCGACGGACAGGTAGCGGTCCACGCTCATGCAGGTGAGGAAGAAGATGCTGCCAAAGAGGTTGATGGAGAAGATGAGGTGGGTGACCTTGCACGTGAGCTCGCCCATGGGCCACTGGTTGTGCTGCACGAGGCTGACCACCCAGACGGGGATGGTGACCACCACCCACAGGTCGGCGATGGCCAGGTTCAGGATGTAGCAGTGGGTGTCGTAGCCCGTGGTCTTGGCCTGGATGTTCACCCAGACCACCACGGAGTTGGCGATCATGCCGATCACAAAGATGAAGATGTAGACAAAGGACAGCGTGTACAGCAGGACGCTCTTGTTGGGGACGTGGCCGCACTGCAGGGTGTCCACCGCGATGCAGTCGCTGCCATTGCAGGGCCAGCTGATGTCGGAGAAGTTCCCCGGCTCCGAGTAGTCCAAGAGATGCAGATCCATGGTGTCGAGGGCAGCGGTCCAACGGCCTGTGCGCAAAAGCAAATACAGCTTTAAAAGATGCAAGAGAAGAATGGATCCCTTAGCAAACGCGCCAGGCCTGTAAAGCGCATTCCCAGCACCCCCGTCTGCTCAGCAGTTTCACGGCAGCTCCCAGGTAACTTTGCAAAGAAAGGAGAGAACAAAACTGACCGCGACAGAATCTGCAAAACAAAACACACCCACGTTCTAAAACCACGTGAATCCGTCTCTCTCAAAGAGTGAAAGTGTTTGCTTCCTCTGTCTTTGCAGGACTGTGTTCTCCAGAGGTCACCAGATTGGGCGGTGCCCCGGATATGAAACTGACACATTCTGGGGAGTCAGAGGGCCATCAGGCAGCTGAGGCTCAGCCCAGAGGTGCCTGTGGCCAGCTCGCTTTCCCCTGCAGACAGCGGAGGCATTTCACCCACGTACCCAAGAGCAGGGGCTGGATCTGTTCCCTGTACTGGTGAGTAACAAGCGTCCTGCTCGGCCGTGTCGGGCTGCCTGTGGTTTGCAGACCCCTGGAGGTGTGGACAGTGTGTGGCCGCCCCACAGTTTCACTGCACCCCCATCCACAGCCTCCGACTTTGCCATGTGATTCGCAACTCAGAGCCACCAACCAGCCATCTCCAAATGTGGCCATTGCCTGGTTTTCCATCTTTTATTTGTCCAACTGCTTTGAAAGCAACTGGTACCAAGACCCAAAGCTGTGTCTTGGAGGGGCTGGCTTTTCCTAATGGTCTTCCCTGCTGATCTGGCGTGAGGTCAACACTCTCGACTGGCACCATCTTAACGCCCAGAAGAATCCAGCCTGAGCCGTTACTGTGCCTGGGGATGACGGCCCAGGAACATCAGCTCCAAGAGCTGCCCAGGGCTGTCTTCTCCTGCTGACTCGCCCACCTGAAGGCTCTGAAGCCCCCTCACCACCACCCTGGGTGGACAGCCTCACTGCGTCCCCACAGGAAGGGGCTGTAAAACGAAACCACTTGGCCCAAGGGTGCCCTGCTGGGCGTTACCGTCTAGAGTAGGGAGTCTATTCCTCCCTTGTCACAGGTAAGAACTGACTGCAAGCCAAGCTTATTTGCCAAGTTCATCTAAACTGGACTCCAGGCCACACACAAGAGGCCCTGGAGGATGGGGAAGGATGGTCCCTGAGTCGGGGCCTAGCGACCGGGCTAACAGTCCACAGGGACCCAGGTGGGAGAGCACCCCTCTGGTGACCAGACCATCCTGGGCTGGGATTCGGGCTCCTCCCTCATTAGTGCTTCATGTGAGTCTAGTTAACCCGTCATCTGCCACTGCTTTCTCAGCGCACCAGCCCCCGTCTCCCAGGGCTACCTAAGAACTCAAGGGCTGAGGACAGAATCTAACAGACAGAAGCTCAACACTGCATCCTCCCCCTCTCTTGACCTATCAAAAAGCACAGACTCGCTTACTTCTTGCTCCACATTCAAAACTGACCAAGTGGCTAAGTGGTCAATGTCCCGCCCTGGGAGCGGGGAGAGGCAGGAGCTGCCTGCAGACAGCGAGCCGATGCCTTTACCTCCAGGGGAAATGAGCAGACGCCCCAGAAGTGAGGCCATGCACCTGGTGCCACCCAGGGCCACCTCAGCCTCCAGACTCACAGCTGTGGACCTGCCTTAGGACCACAGGTATGGAGATGGCCCTCAGCTGTTGTCTGTTCACCTCTGTGAGCGGCAAGTGGCTGCTGGTTCCCCTCCAGGTGACCTGACCGGGCCTCAGCGTCCCCTTTTGCTGCTGGACACAGCGGGACCTTTGAGGAGGAGGTGATGGAACCACAGGGCCCGAGGCCAGGAAACCTGGTGGTCCTCAGAGCCTCCCCCCGTCACTAGGAGGACACTCAGGTCCTGGGACCACCAACTTGTTGCAAAACACAACCAGAGGGCATGTATGGAAAATCAGCAAGGTCAAGTTGAAGTGAAATGAAGTGAAGGTCGCTGAGTCATGTCTGACTCTTTGCAACCCCATGGACTACACAGTCCAGGGCACTCTCCAGGCCAGGATGCTGGAGTGGGTGGCCTTTCCCTTCTCCAGGTGATCTTCCCAACCCAGGGATCGAACCGAGGTCTCCCATATTGCAGGTGGATTCTTTGCCAGCTGAGCCACCAGGGAAACCCAAGGTCAAGTTAGGACAAATAAACTCATCCTCCTAAGAGACTGTGCAAGACGCAGCTGGAGGACCCCAAGTGGACACGGACGCACAGCACACGCCTCTGAGAGGCCTGGACTGGCCTCGGGGTGGGCAGCCACCTCCAGACCCTGCTTCCAAGGTCTTCCTGGCCCTCTCGCCACCCTGGGCCGCTAAGCAGCCAGGAACTGATGGTGCCCGCTGCACCCCCGACTTCAGGAGAGAGGGAGGGGAGCACTTGGGCTTGGCTTTCCTGCGTGGCTCTAAGGTGTGACCCCCTTTTTTTCCCATCTCCTTAAAATGAAACACATCCACAGCTAAGCGTCGTTTCCGATTTGGCCCAGCCACCTCATTCTTTCTGGAGCTGTTAGTAATTGCGCTCTGCTCCTTCGGGAGAAGCATAGACACCTCCCAGCCTGGGGGGCACTTCTGACCTTCCGGTGTCATATTTTCTTGTCTTTTCGTACTGTCTGCCCTTCCCTTCTCCAGTGGACCACGTTTTGCCAGAACTCTTCATTGTGACCCGTCCATCTCGGGTGATGGACTCGCAGCTCATAGCTTCACTGAGTAACACAAGCCCCTTCGCCACGACCAGGCTGTGATCCATGAAACACGCTTTCAGCAGGGCATGGGGCTTCCCTAAGGCCTCGTGGTAACGGTAGCGCTAGTGGTAAGGAGCCTTCTGCCAGCGCAGGAGACAGAAGAGACATGGGCTCAGTCCCCAGGTCGGGAAGACCCCCTGGAGGAGGAAATGGCAACCCAACTCCAGGATTCTTGCCTGGAAAACCCCACAGACAGAGGAGCCTGGAGGGCTGCAGCCCGTGGGGTTGCAGAGTCGGTGCGACTGAGCGACTAACACTTTCACTTTAGCTTATAAAGCACTTTCAGCCCATGACCTCATCTGACCCGGGTTCCTGCAGAACTCAGCCGGAGGACGAGCCGCTGCCCCACAGAGGCGGGCAGAGTGGGGCTAGGCCCTGGCTAGGGGTCCTTTCCTCTGCCCACCCTAGCACAGCCCTACCAGGCCTCCACAGACACAGCCAGAATCCCTGGGGTCTGCGCCGTGCACGGGGGCTCGAGAAAAAGGAAGCCTGACCGAGATGCTATGCCCCTACCTCCGTCTTCCCCCCAAGGAGTCATCCAGCTCACTGGACACGCTGCGCCCCCCAGCTCCCAGGTGGAGGGGCACGGCTCAGTGTGGATGGAGGGACTCATGGGTGCAGGAGGCCTACAGGAATCACCAGGAGTCTGTGTCCCTCCAGGGCCCACATCTCCCGCACAGCAGACCGTCCACGCTCACGCCTCTGAGCCTGGGCCAGCCCTCGGTGTCCCCCGGGCCACAGCCAAGGCAGGGAAGGGCTCAGGGACCCCATCGGGTCCTTAGGTTTCTGGTCTCTGGACAATGAAAGCCCAACTCAATGATCACTCGTCCTCTGGGACCAGAAGGTGACTTAAGAGTCGGTCCACTGCCACCCCGCCCCCGCCACTCGCAGTCGCCCTGTTTCCTCTTGGGCAGTGTGGGGAATCTTCCAGGAGGGGCTGGGGGAACAGCAGAGGCTGGGGGAACAGCAGAGGCTGGGGCGGGGGTGGGGGGGCGCCACGCTGGAGCTTGAAAGCCAGCTGGCCCACCGATCATCCACCACCAATCACTGACCAGCCACCAGCCCAGGAGATGAGCCAGAGGCCTACGCCGTGCCCACTGGCCTTCTTCCAGGGAGCCCACTGGCCCCTCCCCTCCCAGGGCAGAGGCTCCAGGGGTCCAGAGAAGGAAGGGAGGCCGCGAGAGAGGAGCTGTGCGCACAAGGAGTGCAGCAATCCAGCCCTTGCAGATGTGAACGGGAAGCCAAAGGGGGGGGAAATGCCACAGGAGAGCACAGCCCACGTCACCTGTCATTTTTCACCTGTTCTGTTTTGGAAACAAATGAGGGCTCATTCCAGAAAAAGAGAATAGTATCATAAAAAGACCTCTGCCAGGTCACGTCGAATGCAATCAGTGGGCCTCTGAGCGTGTGTTCAGGAGGCCCGAGGCTAACCATGGGTGGTCCCCGCGCCTAAGACAACAAACTTCCTAAGTCACTGTCTTAGATTTTAACAGGTGATGCTCTCAAGACCCTGACCTGAACAAAGATGTGATCCAGCAACTGCAGAACGTCTACCCAGGCCCCTGGCTCCCCAAGGCCCGGCCAAACCTGAGGGAGAAGGGTTGAGGAATGCATCCCAGCAGTTCCCTGAGGCCACTCAAACCCCTGAGACCCTTCACCAGAGTCTCCACTTGCCCCCAGGAAAAGCGAGGGCCCATCCCATGCAACTGGAGGGCTCACTGCCTATGCCAACTGGGAAGCATGGGCCGTGATCCTCGTGTACACGGTGACATCTCCAGGCCATGTGGCCAGTCTGTGATGGCAGGAAGGGCAGTGGTGAGGCTGAAGATCCCAGGGCCTGAAGCTGACTCCCAAGTCCACGTGGACCAGACCCCCTCTGCTGCCATAAGCCAGCAGTTCCGTTCCCATCAGCTTGGGCCAGAGCTCAGGCGGGACCTCTGGGTGACAGTCACACCTGCCCACCAGCTGCGTCCCTGGGGGTCAGAGCCCCCACCAGGGAGGGCAGGAGAATGAGAGACGACTTCTAACACAGGTTAATAACATCTGCGTAAAGAGTCCTCATGGAAGGAAAGCAACAGGGCTTGGGATAAAAGATTCTTTCAGGTCTTTGATCTCACAAGCTCACACATTCTCTTCTCAAAATAAATATTCCCAAGATGCAAGGATGTTTATTGAAGCACTATTTATATATCAGCAAAAAAATGGTGGCAACGTAAATGTCGATCCATAAAGGACTGCGAACCACTGTCTGGAATATAATACAGCTGTACAAAGAAAGGGGGGTGCTTTTATGAGCATGGGAAGTTACACATATATACATGCCCCCAAAAAACAAGAATTACGAGCATTTTTATAGGTACATGTATGTGCATAAGGGGCTTCCCAGGTGGCACTAGTGGTAAAGAACCTGCCTGCCAAGGCAGGAGACGCAAAAGATGCGGGTTCAGTCCCTAAGACAGGAAGATCCCCTAGAGGAGGGCACGGCAACCCACCCCAGTCTTCTTGCCTGGAGAACCCTATGGACACAGGAGCCTGGCAGGCTATGTACGGTCCATGGGGTCACAAAGAGTCGGACACGACTGAAGTGACTGGGCACACACCCATCTGTGTGTAAAAGCATGGGGAAAGATCCGCAGTGAGTATAAAACTGGGCTGGAAGAGGACAAAGGCGGGATCGCAGCTTTCACCCACACACTTCAGTGTGATCTGAAACTTGGCATCAGGAGTTATGAAAATTTTACTAGAGGGACGAATGTCCCACAGAACAATGGCAGTTTGTGGTCCATTTTTTCTAGACCAGAGGGACCCCGCTGAAAACAAAGCAGTAATCAGCATCACTTTTTTTTCGTTCCCTTTTTTCCCAATGGATACTGGTTTCTCTCACCGAGCTCCCTCTATAGGGATCACTTCCTGAAGATTCTGGGTCCAACATCTGCACCCAGAGAGCATCACACTTCCACCTCAGGAAGCAGATTTTCCTATGGCCTGCAGGATGGAGAACCAGCGTCTGTCCACCTTGTCATCCCACCCCCCAACCCCACACTGGCATCTGTAAGAGACTCATCTACCACTCATGTCCCCATTTGCTAGAAGGGAGATGTCCCCTCGTCTCTCGGGCTTATTATTCATCAATCGACGTTCCTTGGTGACCACAGCTCCAAGCGGCCCGACACATTCAGCTGCCCCCAGTGGTCTCCCTGCACACACCCGGCAAGCTGAAGGCAAAGCCAGAATGAGACATCTCCAAGTTCAGAGTCCGTGGGCTGGTGCTTTGGCCTGCAAGGAACATGTCTTTCCACTGGACCACAGTCGCTCCCTGCAGGACACAGACGGCCCCACGTTCAGGTACCCAGCCGGAGTTCCCCAACAGTGCCTTCAGCACACGTGCAAAGTCCAGTCACAGACCTGGAGCGCCCTTCCTGGCCAGCCGGGTAGGCCCTCCTCTCCCCATTTACGCCTCTAGTGCCCCCACCTTCTGCCAGCCAGGCCTATACCTCTACTCTGTGTGAGTAGAGGCTGTGCCCTTGTCTCCCCTCCTTCCTCCTCAAGCCCCCACCCCCATGATGTCATACTGGCAGCCAGCAGTGGCGCCTGGACAAAGCACATGTTCAATGAATTCATAATCAATGAATCAATAGTGAATCAAGTTCCCGAGACCAGAAATGTGAGATTATCAACGGAAAGAGGAGCCCCAAGGAGACTATTCCGGAACCCTCCCTTGAGCTAAGTCTCACCTGTTTCTATGCCCCTCCCAATGTTTATGAAGCCCCTTCTGTGAGAGGCACTGCTCTGGGGCAATAACAGACCAGAATCATCACTCCACACCCACCCCCGGGAACCTGCCAGCTGACCGAGAGGGTTGGGAAGGCGGGAAGGCAGTGCGGACACCACTGGAGCATGGAGAGGGACTTCCCTCCAGTGACCGATGGGGACCCCCCAGAAAAAAGTGGGTGCTGGGGTGGTCAGTGATGTGCTACCAGAGGGTCACCAAACCTGGCTGAGCCTGTCCATGCGGGAGCCACCACGGTCTTGAGCAGGGGCCTCGCTTTGGGGCAGAAAAGGCTTTTGAGGGAGGAGGCAGCAGGCCTGCAGGAGAAGCCGGGTGCTTGTCAGGCCCAGGTGCAGTGTAGAGAAGGTGGCGTGGGCCGGGCCACCCAGGGCACTGACTCGGCACCGAGGGGATCCGGGGCTCTCCAGGACCTGTGCCCGCTGGCGACCTTCTTCACTGGCTTTTCTGCAACTGGGGCTCAACTCATGTCCTCCCAGGATGGAATTTCACGGAGCAGCTCAGTGTTGTCCCACCACGATCACCCAGCCTGGCTAACCTCGCCACTGGGCACCTGGAAACTGAGGCCAGACAGGCAGCGGGGCCAGAAACTCAGGGGTGTGGCTGAAACCAACTCTGTTCACCCTCCCTAGTCCCCAGGGACTCTCCAGGGGGACGCAGAAGCAGGTCTCCTGCGAAAGCCCAGACCTTTCCACTCCAGGAGCGCAATTTATATACGAAGACCTGCATTATTCCTTTCTCTTTTTTTTTCAAATTAATTAATTTATTTTAACTGGAGGCTAATCACAATATTGTGGTGTTTTTGCCAAACATCGACATGAATCAGCCACGGGTATACATGTGTCCCCCCATCCCCCTCCCTACCTCATCCCTCTGGGTTGTCCCAGAGCACCAATTCTAAAAGTCCTTAGGAAACTGCACAGCTCTGGGGTTTGTTTCATTTCTTATCAATCCTGCATTAAATCTACGGGGATGTCCAGGCAAGTTTCGGCCCAGGCTTGAGAGGCCACCTGCTAGGACTGAGAGCAGAATGGGGGCAGGGGGGCAGTCTGTCTCCCCCTACCCCATGTCAAACAAACAGAACAATGACATCCTGCCTGCTGTTATTTTTCACAAGTAAAGCACTGCTCTGAGTTGTTTGAGAGAGAGAGAAAAATCCAAACCCTAATCCAGATAGAGGCCATCTATTTCCAGAGTCCTCAGACACACTTCACATGGATACCCGGGGAGAACTGGGGGAAAGAGAAGGAACCCCACATCCAGAAACCTGATCTGTCCTATTGTGCTCAGCGGCCCGACTGGGAAGCGGCACAGGACCCAGGAGGGCAGACCCAGAGGTTCCCACGGCACAAAGGCTGCCGTCTGGGCTGGCGGGTGTAACCAGAGCCCTAATTCCCACCCAGCTTAGAAGCAGGACGAACGGTGGGGGGTCAGCCAGCCTAGGACAACCCCAAACCCTGGGCTACACACAGTGGGATTCCCATCTTAGACTTAAAACTAGGAGAAGACGTGACAGAGGTTTCCTGGACCATAAGAGAGCTGGGAGGTGTTGGCCATCCGGCTGGCCCTGCCCCCTTTATCTGTCCCCTGCCCGTGGGCACCACCTGAGGGGGCCTCAGCCCCTCCACCTCGGAACAAAAAGCAGAGTCAGCTTCCAAATCTGCTTAGGGCTCCGCAAAATTTTCACTATGAAAATACGCAACTCTCTCATCGCTTGAAGAACCAAGCAACAGCGTATGTTTTTTTTCCAGTTCTAAGCTGAGTCGATTCTTGTGTAACCAAAAGATTCCAGCAGCAAACCATTAAGTATTCAAAATCAGAGAACTGCCCCGTTTTTTCTCTTTCCTTTTTTTCTGCTTGCTTTCACTTTAATAAAACATATGTCTCCCAGAGCTATAATTTCCTGAACTTTAGAAACACTTGACATGACACACAAATTTCCACCTACACACACGCAATTTGTCTGGAAGCCCTTCTAAAACTATTTCTGTTCCTGAATAAAAACCAAGTTCCATGGTTGCCTGGATGAAAAATACAAATACTTTCTAGCCCAAAATTCCACTCGTGTTCCGCAGAATCACTGAGAACATCACAAGTCCTAAAACCTTTAAGGTTTTTTCCTTCTCCTGGTTACCCTTAGGGTTCATAGAATGACCCTCTTTCAGTCTCAGGTTTGAGTAACCAATTTCCCTGGTGTCTCCTGGAAAACACGAGCCTCTCTCTTTGCCTGGAGTGATCAGACAAAAAGCCACTGTTCCTGATTAAGTAAGGTTTTTTTTTTTTGTTTTGGGTTTTTTTTTTCCATCCAGAAAGACTATACTTTGCCTGTTCTGGACCTGATTAGAAACCATAATACCTTCTCCAGTCTCTCAAGACTAGCTGCTAATATGGGATAACCTCGGAAGTCCTAACTCAGTTGAGCATCTGCATGCTGCCTACACTGTACCTTCCAGAACTTTTAAAAAATGATAACTGCAATGCATACCCTTTTAAAAAATCAGATGAGCAGCAAAACACAGCAGCAAGTCTCAATTTTCTTTTGCTTTTCCACCCAAATCCTGTGCAACCCTCCTCCCCAACCCTCATCTCCAGGAGCTTAGGGCACGGAGCTCTACAGTTGGTGCACACTGGAGTGTTTATGGCAGAGACTGGGGAAAAAAGAGCAAATTGTTTCCAAGCTAGAGCTCCCCATGTGCAACTCTGCTTTAGAAAAAGGCTCTGCATCTGGGGAAGCTCAAGGGCTGATGAAAGAAGGGCAAGCAGTTTATCCATTTAAAATCTATGGAAAGTGAAGCGCAGACACCAGCCGCCTCCACTTGCCTTTCTAGGAGAGCCTATTTGATCTCCGCATTTCCCTGGAATAAATAAAGCGACACAAAGGCAGCATCTGCCCGTTTAAAGAGAAAAGAAAAAGTTACCACATTGAGACTCTGCAGAATGAATGTTTCAAGAGATGTCAGGGCATCAAATACCTTCAAAGGGCTGTAAACCATTTGGGGTGGGGGGGGGCTCTTCTACGTCTGGAAAACGTAATGATCCTGGTGTGAGCAAATGAATTGAGGGAAAGAAAGAAAGACAGAGAAAGAAAAAGGGAGACAGGCAGTCTGACTTTTACAGCTTCTCATTCTCCCTGGAACTTCCAAGTCTTGGCTAACCACCCAAGCCTGACCTCACTGCAGAGTTTTGAGTCACTCCTCAGATCTTCATGCAGGCGAACAAAATCGAACAAAATTCATGTTTTTTACTTCAAGAGTACAATCACAGTGCAAGATCCTGGACTTCTGTGTGTGCCTTTTTTGTTTTTTTTTTCCAACTGTAGTCAGATTTAACACCTTCTGAGAGAACAGCAAATAGTCAGATTAAGAAGGATGTAGTGGAGAGGCAAGAGGGCCGGGCTGTATTTAACATGCACTATTATAGCTTCCGGATTTACAGGCTCTGGTAATCCTCCAGCGCAGTGAATTCAAACCCATTCTGGACCCAAAAAGACTCTCAGCCCAGTTTTCTTCTCCGCTGGAGGACGCCTCTTCGTAACGGGCACATCTTTCTGGAATTACACGTTTAGTGCCAGTCCTGTTTCCCCAGTGGAGAGGCAGAAGAGAAACCAGGCAGGCAGCGGTGCTAAGCTGACCCCTATGCCAACTTTGAGCAAGCGGGATGGAGTCTGCCTGCAGATGAACCTCAGACTCCTCAGTCCAACGGAGACACACACAGAGAGCGCCTTCCACCTCAGAAAACAGCCCTTGTTGACTTTCTGCAGCCCACGGGAAGCCCCGAGTTAGCAGGCGCACTTCGCAAGGCAACACGCCGCCTGGGCTTTCGGAAACAAGACCTGCGGACTCGCCAGCACCCATCAGAGCTTATTAGAAAGAAGAGCTCTGGAAAAAGACCACTGCGCTTAAGAGCAGACCCCTGCCCGCCGTCCGCACGCCCTGCGGACCCAGCAGCGTTTCCTTACCTGGGCGCTGGGCTCCTGCGGCTTGCCTTCTGGGTTCCGGCGCTCGGTGCCTTAGGGCTGAGCAGTTCGCAGAAGTGTGAGCTTTCTGGGGCTTCAGACTCGCGTTATATACACTGCGGGCGGGCGGCCTCTAGATGGCAGCTTTGTAACCGGCATCTGCTGCTTCCTTTCCCGGGCCCCCTCCCCCTACATCCCTCCGCCCTGGCCACCCACCCTCCGTGCGCGCGCGCGCGCGCACACACACACACATGCTTACATGCACGCACACACTTGCAGGCGTGCGCGCACCCTCACCCCTCTGGTAAACCCCAATCTGTAGTTTCCGGCCAAGCTCTCGCACACAAGCATACTCTGGGGAAATCCCAGCCTGCCTTCATTTGCAGAGTCTAATGAAGCTACAAGGTCCAGACCCTAGGTGGAGGGGGCAGATGCGTCAGCAGAAGAAACACCGGCAAAGAAACCCCAGCGCTTTGCCAAATCATCAAATATTTATCTGGGTCTAAGAGATATCTTTAATAATCCCATTAACAACAAGAATTCCTTTGAATGCATCTTAGCTCTAGGGAAGACTTTGTTCCCAAGACAGATTGCTCTGAACTTCTGAACTTCAGTGTTGATTTATTAAGCCTGGATTGTCTTTGTTAATTCCTCCAAAACAGAAGCAACAGTTTTGGAAGGGGAGCAATGAATCTGTACCACATCGTACTACCCCCAAAGGAGGGGACGGAACATTTGTAATAGATTTTATTTAGATTCTTTTATTTGTAAATCTTGAAAGTCTGGTGAAAATAACGTTCTGAACCACCTACCTAGTGCCAGACACACATTAGAGGTATCAGACCTGTCTTTTGATAATGTCCTGTTCGGAGGTTAATTTAGCAAATATTTATTTTTATTATTGACACGTACATTCTTATCTAGAAGTGGAGGGCTGAAGTTCTGTCCATGGGGGAATTAGACCTAAAAATGTGCTTCACATGATAATCACCTCTACTGCCCTATTTTAGATAAATCAAGGGTAAGACAAGGACTTGAACTTTCACTTTTAAAGCCATGCTGACTGAGCTTTTCCCCCAGAGTAAGGTGCTGTTCTGCAGCTTCTGCTTTGCTTTCTGCCTCCTGGTGGTAGTTCCGTGGCTCAAGTCACTATATGCAGGCACCCAGTCCTCTCCTCTCCCTCTCCCCAGCCCAAACTTTCTGAGGTTCTTTTTATACCTCCACTAAAAATACCAGCAGACGGCCAAATGCCGAGTCTGGAGAATTGGGAGGTCAAACTCTTAGGCAGCCAGAAGGCCTCCGTGTTGCAGAAAGCCCTCAACAAAAGAAACATTTTGTTTAGATGAAACTTCACCGGCACAGTGAAATCACTCCAAAATACGAGCTAAGAGCACACCTGCTCCGGGAGGCTCTCAGAGGGGGTTTGCCCACCCTGTCCCTGCTCCTCAGGTCGCTGTCCTTAACAGCTAGCAGGGACCTCCTTCCTGCCCTATCTCCTGGGCTCCCAAAGCCCCATCTCCGAGCTCCCAGAGTGAAAGTGACTGTGAAGTAAAACCGCAGGCCGGCGGGATGCACACACGCAGGATTTGGGGGAGTCTGTAAGTACATGCTCAGGACTTTCCTAGACCTGTTTTCTCCCGGCAGGTGACCCTGAGTGTGATCCTGACAAATGCCCGCGGCGGTGGCCAGGACAGAGCTGCCCTCCTCTGGACAGCGACGCACAGGCTGACCTTCTATGTCTACGAACTTGATCTGTGCCTCAGTGAACGCGATTCTCCTTTGGCAGGTTCAAGGCAGGATGGGTTTGAGTCTGCTCTCAATTAGGTGTGCTGTGTTGAAAAGAAAGCAAGCCTCCTCGCAGAAAAACCAGTGCAACAGGATGCAGTTGCTAAAGCGGAGGAAGGAAAACGCAAACTAGATGTTAAAAAAAGAAAAAAGAACCCACTTCAGGTCAGACGCTGTGGGGCCTGTGCTCCCCGAGAGGGCTGGGCTGGCGCGCCTGGCTCCGCGTCCAGAGAAGGGCGAGGGGTGCAGGGATCCTGGTACCGGTTCGTGCAGAGCTGCGTGCGCCCGCCCACCACCCTTCCAGGTCCGAGTACTCCCCGGCTGTCCCCACCCCCAGTCCTCTTGGAAAACCCAGTCCTGGGGGATTTGAGAGGGTAAGTAAGCCAGGTTTTGCAAGGGAACAGGAATCCATCACCCTGGGACCCAAAATGTCTCTTGGAACGTTTGGAAGTCTGCCCTGCTGTTGGGAGGATTGTGTTTCTAATGGAGGGGTTAGTTGGGGAAGAATGGGTTTGCTTACCCCCATGGGAAACTCGGAGAGGCAGGAACGGGTCATTGTGCCTAGGGTTGTCCAGAACTCATAGCTCCTTGACCCGTTCCTAGCCCTGACTACTCCATGCAGTGGTGTCGTGAAGGGGTGTTCAGCCAAGCCCCCCTTTCCCTGTCTGTAATCTGCACCTGGGATTTTAGACTCCCATAGAGCAGCTGTCCCCACTGAGCTCTGATTTGCCTGTGACTGTGGCCCCATCCACCTCCTGCCTCGAAACCCCAGTGCCCTTTCAGAGGGATCCTGGAGGGCCAGAGCTGTGGCAGTCAGGGTAGGGGATTTGGGGGGCACAGTAGGATGGAGAGACGGTGGTCTCTGATGGCGGGCAGGGTGGGGGCTTTGGGGGCACAGTAGGATGGAGAGACGGTGGTCTCTGATGGCGGGCAGGGTGGGGGCTTTGGGGGGCACAGTAGGATGGAGAGACGGTGGTCTCTGATGACTGCATACGTGGCCCACAGAGGCTCCCCTGCACCGTCGCCCGAGGGCCGAAGACTATCCTGGCCCCAGGGCAGGTCTTCCTTGTAACCTCAGCACATCACAGCAGGTGTTACGGATTCCTGGAACCAGCTAGAGGCTTGGCCTGGCGGGAGTCATCTCAGCCAGGGCTGGACATCCCCCCCAAACCACAGATGCCAATGCCTGGCATGGTGAGAGGACCTGGAAGGGAAGACAGAGCCCTGCCCTCAAGGGGATGGAGGTCCCAGGCTGGGCCCGGGTCCGATGGGTCTGATTTAGAGCCTGACTTCACACCATGTCTCCTTAGGCATCTTATGTCTTTGGACACTTAGGTTCCTGTCTTTAAAGTGATTATAACAGAACCTTCTATTCTTGGCAGGTGCAGCTCAGGCTTAGGGTTTCCCTGGTAGCTCAGCCAGTAAAGAGTCTGCCTGCGATGCGGGAGACCCCTGTTTGATTCCTGGGTTGGGAGGATCCGCCGGAGAAGGGATAGGCTACCCACTCCAGTATTCTTGGCCTTTCCCGGTGGCTCAGCTGGTAAAGAATCTGCCTGCGATTCGGGAGACCCCTGTTTGATTCCTGGGTTGGGAGGATCCGCCGGAGAAGGGATAGGCTACCCACTCCAGTATTCTTGGCCTTTCCCGGTGGCTCAGCTGGTAAAGAATCCACCTGCAATGCAGGAGACCTGGGTTCGATCCCTGGGTTGGGAAGATCCCCTGGAGAAGGGAAAGGCTACCACTCCAGTATTCTGGCCTGGAGAATTCCACGGACTGTATAGCCCATGGGGTCACAAAGAGTTGCAAAAAGCCGCAACTGAGAGACTTTCACTGTCACTCTCAGGCTTAAAAGAAAAGGTTGGAGGCACCTTGTAGGTCCCAGAAAGGCTATTTCTCTCCTTCCTCATCCTCTGGCCCTGGCCAAATTCTGGTGACACAGAGCACCGTTGAAGATATAAAACTAAAGCCTTGCAACATTTTATGAACTCTTCCTAAACTTTGTGCAATAACAGCTGTGAGTGTGTGACTTTTGCCCGTCTCTGTGCTAAGCGTTGCATTCTTTCAGTTAACCCCATCACAGCAGCCCTTAACCTAAAGTGTCTGTTTTTGTCCTGCTTTTGTAACTGAGGAAACTAAAGGCCTAGAGGGAGTGGGCAGCCTTCCCCTGGGCAGGTCATTGCCTGTGAAAAGAGGGAGATTCAGCCTGGTTTGCCCAGCTTTCTAGCACAGAAAGACATACTCTTAAAAGAAATGTAAAACGTGTACCAGGGTTCTAAAAGCAGACTCTTAGATGAAAATTCAGGGGGCTCTGATGTATTAAGGAACTGCTCCCAGAAGAGGCTGGTGAGTGCAGGGGGAAAGATAACCAGAGATACCATTTCTGACTAAGTCTCAACTGTAGCCTGATCCCTGATGTCTCTCTGAAGTCTAAATTGCACCCTAATTTGTGCCAAACCCCAGCAAGGAAGCTAGTTTTCCTGTCCTATATCCTTCAACCAGTGGATCTGGACTGCTGCATGCTGGGTCAGGGAATATAACCACAGATACTTCCCCTTCTCAACCTGTGTGGGCAAAGCTGCTCTAGGAAATCGATGTCAGCCTCTCATAGATTCGCCCAGTCTCAAGCCTGGGCAGTAAACCCACATTAAGAGTTCCAGGGGGGTACGCAGAACTAGAAAGGGGTCAAAGGGACCTGGGGCCAACACCACCAGCGTCCACTACACTTGGCCTGTGGGGCATATAATTTATCAGATTTGCCCCACATAGGAAAAAAGTCTTTAATCAAGACCTGGACCAGCTTGTTTCCACCTCAGGACCTTTGCCCCTGATGTTTTCTGTTCTTAAAATGCTATTTCCAGTAATTGTTATATGGCTGCCTTCTTCTCATTATCCTTTTCCAGGCTTAAATACAATTGCTTTAGAAACACATTCTCCACTCTAGCCAAAAATCCCCCCATCCCAGTTACTCTCTGGGATGAATAATGTATTCTGTTCTCTTCGTTAACACTTACTCACCATCCAAAGTCATCGTTTCGTGTTTGTCTTCTACCCGCTAGAGTGTAAATTCCTGCAAGAGCAAGAATGTGCCTGTTTTGTTTCAGTGCTGTGTTCTTGTGGGCACACTCGATGCTTGGCTCGTGGTGAGTGCTCATAAATATGGCCTGAATAAACTCAGACAAATCTCACTTTCAAATTAGGGTTTTGCTCTCCTCCTATTTTGCTCATCTTCTCCCTCGTAGAAGTGGGGGATGGGGTTTAGGAAAGAATCCAGGTTAAGGGTTTTGGGGAAACCTGAAACATTAACACTGAATCAGGAGCTTGAGATTAGCATATGAACATTACTATATATGAGATAGATAACCCACAAAGACCACTGTATAGCACAGGGAACCATATTCAATATTTTGTAATGACCTATAAGGGAGAAGAATCTGAAAAAGAATATGTGTGTGTGTGTGTGTGTGTGTGTGTGTAAATTGCTCTACTGTATACCTTAAAGTGAAAGTGAAGTCGCTCAGTCATGTCCGACTCTGTGCGACCCCATGGACTGCAGTCCACCAGGCTCTGCCGTCCATGGGATTTTCCAGGCAAGAGTACTGGAGTGGGGTGCCATTGCCTTCTCCTTATACAAACATGATATTAGAAATCAACTATATTTCAATTCTCAAGACTCTTGAGAGTCCCTTGGACTGCAAGCAGATCAAACCAGTCAACCCTAAAGGAAGTTCAGTTCAGTTCAGTTCAGTCGCTCAGTCGTGTCCGACTCTTTGCGACCCCATGAATCGCAGCACGCCAGGCCTCCCTGTCCATCACCAACTCCCAGAGTTCACTCAGACTCACATTCATCGAGTCCGTGATGCCATCCAGCCATCTCATCCTGGGTTGTCCCTTTCTTCTCCTGCCCCCAATCCCTCCCAGCATCAGAGTCTTTTCCAATGAGTCAACTCTCCGCATGTAAAGGAGGTTAATCCTGAATATTCATTAGAAGGACTGATGCTGAAACTGAAGCTCCAATACTTGGGCCACC
The DNA here is from genome assembly GCF_042477335.2 of Ovis canadensis. NCBI lineage: Eukaryota > Metazoa > Chordata > Mammalia > Artiodactyla > Bovidae > Ovis > Ovis canadensis. The sequence continues at coordinate 5,334,397 of NC_091245.1, forward strand.
TGATGCAAAGAGCCGAATCATTAGAAAAGACCCTGATGCTGGGAAGGATTGAGGCAGCATGAGAAGAGGATGACAGAGGATGAGATGGTTGGATGGCTTCACCAAATCAATCAACATGAGTCTGAGCAAGCTGCGGGAGATGGTGAAGGACAGGGAAGCCTGGTATGCTGCAGTCCACGGGATCGCAAAGAGTCGGACATGACTGAGCGACTGAATGAAAACAATACTTCAGTTGAAAAAATATCAACCTTGCAAGTGGGCAAAAAGTGTGAGCAGGTGGATGCTTCACACAGAGGGATCTCCAGATGACCTAAACACTTGACGATAAGTGTACAACTTCCTTAGTCATCGGGAAAATGCAAACTAAAATAACGGGGCCAGACAACTGGACCCATCAGAAAGAATCAAATGACATGACTGAATGTTACCAAAGGCTGTGGAACCACCAGAATTCTCCCACACCCCTGCTTCTCAAACTCTGTGCGGTGAAAGACCAGCATCCTTTGCAGGCTCCAGTGCGTTGAAGACCAAAACGTGGTCCACTGAGAAGCACCAGGACAGAAGCCTGTGCCTGAGCCCCCTCAGGCAGGTGTGCTGACTGAAGTGTCCGTGTGCACTGTCACACAAGGCTGCCGACTGTGGATCTGTGTGCCATAGCTGTGGCACATTTCTAGAAGTTTCTAAATGCTCACTCTTGATTTCTGGACCTTTGCAGACTAGCAGCAAGTAGCTCACAGCACACATGTCCAGTGACACACTCTACCCGGATGGTGGAGGTGCAAAATACCACAACCACTTTGGCGGGATTTGCTAAAATTAAACATATGTATACCCTGTGACCCAGAAGTTCCATTGCAACATATACACACACCTTAAAGGTGTTATACTGCAGCAAAAAAAAAAAATGCCAGAATGTTTACAACAGGACTATTTATAAGAACTCAAACTAGAAATAACCAGACATCAGCCAAAAAGGATCTTGCAAACCTATATCCCTCATGAACATAAAAGTCCTTTAAAAAGCAAATCAAATATAACAGTATAATATATCATGACTAAGTGGGGTTTATTCTTGAAATACAAGGCCAGTTAAACATTTCAAAATTAATAGAATTCACTAAATTAATAAAAAAGCATTTGAAAACCTTCAAAATCAACCAACTTTCAGCAATCTGGAAATGAAATGATCTTGATCTGATTTAATTTCTTAGTTTGATATAACCAATGTATACACTTGATATAGGGCATGTATGAATACTTAGTTAACATCATACTGAACTCTGAAAAATTGAATACCTTAACTGCATCTAAAATTAAAAACAAGCAAAGATACCCACTTTTACCATCTCCTTTCAACATTGTACTGGTTTCTGAGCTAGTCTCAATAAGGAAAAAAAGAAATAAAGGCAATGGATTGGAAAGAAAGTGAAAGTGAAGTTGCTCAGTCATGTCTCACTATTTGCGACCCCATGGACTGTAGCCTACCAGGCTTCTGCTTCCACAGGATTTTCCAAGCAAGAGTACCGGAGTGGGTTGCCATTGGAAAAAACATGTGAAATTTCTTTTATTGGCAGTTGACATGATTATTTACATATAAAAAATCCTGATGAATCTACAAAATAAATTCAAGAACTAAACAGCCATGAGAGAAATTAAATGAAACCAAAGGGAATGGAGCCCGCCAGGCTCCTCTGTCCTTGGAATTCTCCAGCCAAGGGAATTGAGTGGGTTGCTATGCTCTCCTCAAAAATGAATGAGGAGGTAAAGCGTGTTCATGGATTGGGAGACTCAATACATGTTACTACATTAATTCTTCCTAAATTTGTGTGTAAACTCAATGTAGTCCTAATCAAAACCACAGAATATTCTTTGGCAGAATTAACAGGTTGATTTTCATATTTTAATGGTAATTGAAAAGACCTAAAAATATTTAAAACTAACTTGAAAGAATGTTGGAGAACTTATATTTTGTGATTTTATGGCTTAATATAAAGATACATGATCAATCTGGTGTGGTTTTTGCAAATCTGGCTTAAAACTCCGGAATATTGGAGTGGGTTGCCATGCTCTCCTCCAGGGGATCTTCTTAACCTAGGGATAGAACCCAGGTCTCCCACATTGTAGGCGGATAGTTTACCAGCTGAGCCACCAGAGAAGCCCTGAGATTTTCATTAAATTTTACTGATTCTAAAAAGTTGAAGACTGTACATATTTGTTGTTGTTGTTCAGTTGCTAAGTCATGTCCAGCTCTTTGCTACAGCACGCCAGGCTTCCCCGTCATCCACTATCTCCCAGAGTTTGCTCAAATTCATGTCCATTGAGTCAGTGATGCTGTCTAACCATCTCATCTTCTCCTGCCCCTTTCTCCTTTTGCCTTCAATCTTTTCCAGCATCAGAATCATATATATATATATATATATATACACACATATATACATTCAAAGGGATATTACTTATATAAGAATGTAAAGCACTTAAAGAAAAGTATATATTGTTTGTGGAACTATGCAAAGAGCCTACACAGATGGAAGAATGACTATACAGCAACCTGAGAACGAAGGTTTCATCAGCAGAGAAAGAGAAATACAATGGAGTGAGGAACAGGAGTAGGCGCACTGTCTCTGTAATGTTTTTATTTCTTTAGGCAAAATACTCTCATCTGTTAAATCTTACTGGTGGGTTCATGGGAATACGTTATATTACTTGCTGTTCTCCATATTTGAAATTTTTCATTCTTAGCTTTTAAATTTTAAGAAAAGAAAGAAAAGAAAACTTGAATAGAAAATTCTGAGTGAAGCACGGCTTCCTCTACTTTTACTTCACTGTCAAGTTTGACACAGAATAGAATGTTTTCTGATCTCTGAGTGAGCCCAGGAGACTTTTGCCAGGAAAGCGCATCAAAGCATGGAGAGCCTAATGAGATACCAAGCACATCAGGTCAGACTAAGTCTCATTCTTCTGAAACTTTGGCAACATTCAGAAGTATTGTGATTTAACATTCCACAAACTTCAATATAAAGATCTGAGCTTCAAAGTCTAAAAGCAATTTCAGCTTAAAAAATATCTAAACCTGAAGACAATCAAAGAAGAAATATCTGAGTATATCTAATAAAATTATTCCAGCTGCTATGGGTTTTAAGAATCCAAATTTTATACCTGTTATATATGTTATATATATGTTCGTTTCCATGTAGTTTGAAAATACCTCTAAAAAGCTTAAAACACCACGTGAGGCAAAATTAGAATGAGATTCCATTCTTCCTTCCTTTGTTTCTTCTTTCTTTCCTTCCTTCCTCTTTCCTTTTTATTTTTAAATAATTACGAACTTACAGGAAAATTATAAGTAGAGAACAAAGACTCTTCTTTTCCTAAACAGTCTAAGACTGAGTTGCTGACATGATGTTCTATCAGCCCCTTAAATACCTAATGCGCTTTTGTCACAAATAAGGATATTCTCCTTCTTTTATCCCAAAGCAGCCACCAAATCCAGAAAATTAACATCAAATCGTTCATGCCTCCAAGTCTCCAGAGCCCATTCAAGTTTTGCCATTTATCCCAGCAGTATCGTGTATAGAAAAAGGAGCCTCTGAATCGTGGCTTGCCCTGGTCATTATATCTCTTTCCTTGTCCATCCAGCAGTTTCTCAGTCTTTCCTTGAGTTCCATGATGTGGACAGGTTTGAAAATAACAAAACAGTCATACTGTAGACTGCTCTTCCATTTGGGTTTGTCTGATGTTTCCTTGTGGTTAGATATAGGTTATGCATTTTTGCAGTGGCCACAGGACTGGAAAAGGTCAGCTTTCATTCCAATCCCAAAGAAAGGCAATGCCAAAGAATGCTCAAACTACCGCAGAATTGCATTCATCTCACACGCTAGTAAAGTAATGCTCAAAATTCTCCAAGCCAGGCTTCAGCAATACGTGAACCATGAACTTCCAGATGTTCAAGCTGGTTTTAGAAAAGGCAAAGGAACCAGAGATCAAATTGCCAACATCCGCTGGATCATGGAAAAAGTAACAGAGCTCCAGAAAAACATGTTTCTGCTTTATTGACTATACGAAACCCTTTGACTGTGTGGATCACAATAAACTGTGGAAAATTCTGAAAGACATTGAAATACCAGAGCACCTGACCTGCCTCTTGAGAAACTTGTATGCAGGTCAGGAAGCAACAGTTAGAACTGGACATGGAACAACAGACTGGTTCCAAATAGGAAAAGGAGTATGTCAAGGCTGTATATTGTCACTCTGCTTATTTAACTTATATGCAGAGTACATCATGAGAAATGCTGGAGAAGCACAAGCTGGAATCAAGATTGCCAGGAGAAATATCAATAACCTCAGATATGCAGATGACACCACCCTTATGGCAGAAAGTGAAGAGGAGCTAAAAAGCCTCTTGATGAAAGTGAAAGAGGAGAGTGAAAAACTTGGCTTAAAGCTCAACATTCAGAAAACGAAGATCACGGCATCCGGTCCCATCACTTCATGGGAAATAGATGGGGAAACAGTGGAAACAGTGTCAGACTTTATTTTGGGGGGCTGCAAAATCACTGCAAATGGTGATTGCAGCCATGAAATTAAAAGACGCTTACTCCTTGCAAGAAAAGTTATGACCAACCTCGATAGCATATTGAAAAGCAGACGTTACTTTGCCAACAAAGGTCTGTCTAGTCAAGGCTGTGGTTTTTCCAGTGGTCATGTATGGATGTGAGAGTTGGACTGTGAAGAAGGCTGAGCGCTGAAGAATTGATGCTTTTGAACTGTGGTGTTGGAGAAGACTCTTGAGAGTCCCTTGGTCTGCAAGGAGATCCAACCAGTCCATTCTAAAGGAGATCAGCCCTGGGTGTTCTTTGGAAGGAATGATGCTAAAGCTGAAGCTCCAATACTTTGACCACCTCATGCAAAGTGTTGACTCATTGGAAAAGACTCTGATGCTGGGAGGGATTAGGGGCAGGAGGAGAAGGGGATGACAGAGGATGAGATGGCTGGATGGCATCACCGACTCGATGGACATGAATCTGAGTGAACTCCGGGAGTTGGTGATGGACAGGGAGGCCTGACATGCTGCGATTCATGGGGTCACAAAGAGTTGGACACGACTGAGCGACTGAACTGAACTGGTGCATGAGCCCTCCAGGCTCCTCTATCCATCAGGTTTCCCAGTCAAGAATACTGGAGTGGATTGCCATTTCTTTCTCCAGGGATCTTCTCAACCCAGGGTTTGAACCGATGTCTCCTGCATTGGCAGGCGAATTCTTCACCGCTGAGCCACCAGGGAAGCCCTGAAGTTAAGTCCCGCCGAAATTCAAATCCACCGCTGACTCTCAGCCATGACTGAGCATTGCTCCTCAGGGCACTGTGTCCTGCCATCGCCCCACTACAAGAGCCTTTTGTGAGTTTCTGACCTGGATCCTATCTAGCTATGATACAGAGATGAGATGCAAAAGCATTTCCTAAACAAAACCCCACACCATGGAACAACAGTGCTGGACAATTTTCCCAAAATGGCTGAAACAAGTTGAGATGAAATAATTAAAATATCACCAAAGAAAACACTTTCTTCTTCTGAAGTCTTTATTTTTTTCTGAGACACTTCCTTCTTGTTTTACCATTTCAGATGCCCACAAACCAAACTGTTCCTCCACAAGCCCAACATCTGCACATAAGCCTGGGGCGGGGGTGCGGTGGGGGAGGGCTCCCATCTCCCACCTACAGAGCCGGTTCTGCAGGCCTCTGAGCAGCTATGTTTCATGTATTCTCCCAAACACGTCCAGGCCTGAGGGGTTTCCTTTCCACCTCAGATTTGAAGCAGGTGCATCTCTATCTGTTCCTTACTTTATAGAACTGGGGGTTCTGTTCTAAGCAGCCAGGTTATTTTCCAGCTTCTCCTTGACTGAGCCCCTCAGTAATCTGTTTTCTCACTGTTCTGGTTCTTCCTCATTGGCTTCTCTGCATCTTGGTCTTTCTGGCCTCAGGCAGAATTCTCTTTAAAGGACAGTAAGCATGCATGCTTTTGAACTGTGGTGCTGGAAAAGACTCTTGAGAGTCCCTTGGACTGCAAGGAGATCCAACCAGTCCATCCTAAAGGAGATCAGCCCTGGGATTTCTTTGGAAGGAATGGTGCTGAAGCTGAAGCTCCAGTACTTTGGCCACCTCATGCGAAGAGTTGATTCATTGGGAAAGACTCTGATGCTGGGAGGGATTGGAGGCAGGAGGAGAAGGGGACGACAGAGGATGAGATGGCTGGATGGTATCCCTGACTCGATGGACGTGAGTCTGAGTGAACTCTGGGATTTGGTGATGGACAGGGAGGCCTGGTGTGCTGCAATTCATGGGGTCGCAAAGAGTCGGACACGACTGAGCGACTGAACTGAACTGAACTGAAGCATACATGTGACGCAATGTCACCAGCGGCTGCCTTGGTGGTGGGATGTACTCAGTGCCACGATCTTTCCCTCAGTCCTCGGTGGAGCCAAGATCCATCCCTCTGTGATGGGATCCTCACATCACCCTCCCCACCTGTTCTCCACCAGGAGGCTGACCTAATGGACGCATCCACAGGGTCCACAGCAAATAGGAAGAGAGTTCCCCCTGCCCTCTCACCCTCACCTCGGGTGCCTCCAGATCCACCAACATCAGGCAACTCTGTGGACTGTAGCCCACCAGTCTCCTCTGTCCATGGGACTGTCCAGGCAAGAATACTGGAGTGAGTTACCATTTCCTTCTCCAGGGGATCTTCCCAATCCAGGGGCTGACCCCATGTCTCCTGCATTGGCAGACAGAGTCGTTACTCCGAGACAGTGGGGAAGCCCTTACCCCTTCTGCATGACGGTGGACCCAATGTTGCGGGGCCTGGAAGTGATGCGTTTCTGTTGCCCCTTTCAGGAAAAGAGCTCAGAATTATGACTAAACACACCTGGGCCGCTCCAGACCACCAGGCACAGGAAAAGGGACAAGGGGGATTGAAATCAGAATGGGAAGGGACGTGCATTACCTACTGTCAGTAAAATGTGTTCCTTCTACAAACGTCCCCAAAAATGTGATACCATGAGCCTCCCCGGGGGCCTGGGAGGGGAGGAGCCTGTGCAAGTGGCCAGCATGAAGTCCTATGGACAGCGCTGTGGTCCCTCTGCTTCTGGCTGGGGGTGGGTGTTGAGAGGGGTCCCTTGGCTGTGCAGACTGTCACCCCACCCCTTCCAGTCCCCACACCCAGATCTTAGCAGACAAACACACCTCATGGTGTCATGACAATCAGCTTATATTTTCTAATTTTTCGACAATAGCAGATATTTACATTTTTTCCAAAAAAGAATCCTTACCCCCAGAGGAAAAAATGTTTTGGGGTCACCAAAGCCCAGGGTGATCAGTGCTATCCAAAGGGTGGAACCATGGAGGAAAAGACTGGAAGGAAATACACCAAAACTCTATAGGGCGCTTTGTTTGGATGGTGGTGCCCATCTTGGTATGTTCCTTTAGTTCTGATTTCGCTAATTTTCTCAGTTCTTCACCATGTAAAATAGAAATGAGTGAAATAAACTGTAGATGGATGACAGGCAGGTGGAAAGAGTCCTTTCTCTCTTCCCAAACATTGTCCTCTCCCGCTGCCCTGAGACATGCCCATCAGGACACACGTCCTCAGTCAGAGTCCCCTACCAGGGAGGTCTCCTCTGCTTCACATCTCATCCAGGGGTTCACAAAGCACATTTACATCTTCAAAGATCATCCCTGGGCTTCTCCAGTGGTCCAGAGGTTAAGACTCCGCCTGCCTGCAAATTCAATCCCTGCTCCAGGAAGATCCCATATGCTGCAGGGCAGCTAAGCCTGAGACACACAACTACCAAATACCCTTCTCTGTGCTCTGCAACAAGAGAAGCCCCAGCAATGAGAAGTCCGTGCCCAGCAACTGGAAAGCAGGCCCTGCTGTCCTCAACTAGAGAAAGTCTGCGAGCAGCAACGAAGATCCAGCATGATCAATAAATAAATACGAATTTTTCGAAAAGATCGTCCCCACTTTGCTTTGAGAAATCTTGTCTCCCCCACAAAAAGGTAAAAACTCTGAATGAAGGTGCTGGATTGGAAACTCTGCCGAAGTTTCCACAGGAGACAGAGACCATGGTTCAGTTACTAAAACGGGAGAAAAGGAAAAGAACTTGATGATACGGAGCAAGGCTAGAGTCCAAAGTGGAGAAGGGAATGGCAACCCACTCCAGGATTCTCGTCTAGAGAATCCCACGGGCAGCGGAGCCTGGCGGGCTACAGTCCATGGGGTCACAAAGAGTTGGACACGACTGAGTGACTTAGCATACACACCCAGAGTCCAAACAGGGGTACCTGAGTCCCACGGCAGGATGGGTGGGACCAGTGGCCAGACCAGAAGCTGGGCCTCTGAGCCACAGCCATGGTCTCCCCGATGCCCCAGTGGGCTCCAAGGGGGTGGGGCCCAGCTTCCTCCAGGTCCAAGCTGCAGGAACCAGAGACCCAGGGGCTCAGGTGTCCAAGTTGGTGGAGGGCTTGGAGGTCTGGGTTAAAATATAAACCTGTGCTGGCTGACGCTGGAAAGGAGAGGTCCTCTATATCAAACAGCCTCTAACACATTTTGTTGTTTGGAAATATTCCATCTTGCCTTTCAGAAGCCATCCTTCTGTGGATTAGGTGGTGAGGGCGGGGAACAGGTGGACTGTTCCCACACAACCTGTGTTGACTTTGGGGTCAGTTAGTGAGTGAATAGCGGTGGCAGCCTGACTTGGGGAGGGAGCTGACAGCTCAACCTCCTTGTGTCAGCGTAGACAGCCCACCCCGGGGCTGGGGACTCAGAGTTCCACGGGGAAAAACTCTCTGAGCTCCCCATAGGCAGGCTGGAGCACACTTTCACTCCTGCAGGCCCATCACTCCGCCTGCAAGCAGCCACCTTCAGCTCAAAGTCATGGTGAGGCTCCCTGGCCGGGGGAGGGGCAGGGGCTCTGGTGCATGAGAGGTCAGCCTCCCGAGGAGGTCTGGGCAAGGAGCCAGGATGTTCCAAAGATGGCATAGAAGCGGGTGCCAGTGAGGCAGCTGCTTGTCCTGCCAGCCAGGCCCCTCCGAGACCAGCCCTCAGGTGGGACGTGAGATGCAGAGGCAGGCAGCACCCTGTGGAAGAGAGTGCCAAGGGCAGGTGCATCTGCAGTGCTGAGGGACCAGGAAGACCAAGGAGGGGACACCCATGGGGAAGAAGACTCTGCCTTCAGAACAATGTACAAGAGAAAAACTTAGCAATAAGATGCCAGGAGCAGGGAGCTCAGGGCTGACGCAAGGAATGGCTTTGTTTTCACAGCAAAAGTACAATGACAAGAATAAGTAGATCCTTTCTGAGCCTTGACTCTTTACCAGAGGCTTTGCATTTATCTCTGAACCCAGGTAACAGCCCTTCAGAAAGCATCAATACTCCCATCTTGCAGATGGGGAGACTGAGGCTCAGGGAGGTGCCATGCTTTGTGCCCCAAATCTTGCCCAGCTGTCCAGTTGTCTCCGGCCTGGGTTAGGGAGGCTGAGTCATTTGCTCCCAGAGATCCCACCTCGCCTGGAGCTGGCCTAGGGCTTTTGTCACCCTTTGCATGAGACTCTGGCCTGAAACAAAGCAAAGCAGTCCCCCAGGCTGGATTCCTCGAAAGGTAATGCCATCCATCAGCACGGATTTACTGCTCGTTGACACGAAGAATGTTGACTCACCAGTTGCATCTGCACCTCTGGAAACTGAGAGCTTGTCTCTAACCTGACTAGACGGGTCAGCTCACTGGCCTGGTAGACAAGAGGGCCCCAGGCACCCACCCACCCCCGACATCCCCCGCTGGGCCTCGTCTGGCAAAGCAGTGCTCCTGTTCAGGCATTCCAGCCCATTCTATCCCAGTCACAGACACCAGAAAGGATGTAACTGACTTTTCTCCTGTAACTCCCACACTGCACAGCCTGCCTGCAGAAAGTCAGGCCCTCTGGTGACCACTGGCATGGGAAAGGACAGGGTACAAAACGAGAATCCACAATGCTGAGCCAAAGTCTGCGATTATCCACTCTCAGGTTGCACTTGTCAAAGGTCAGTGAGTGTCCCCAGCAGGCAGCGCCCTGTCTGGTCAGATGTCCTCGCCAGCAGTCACATCACAAAGGTTATGTCAGGGACGAGAGTCCCGTGGAAACGTCCTCAGTCACAGTAGAGAAAGTGGTGATTTGCCAACACTACTCACCCATCAGCCCTCTGGAAATAAGTGAAATGACTCATGGTTCCCCAGACCATTGGCTTCTACTAAGCACAAGACATCCTCTGTCGCCCCCTTCTCCTCCTGCCTTCAGACTTTCCCAGCATCAGGCCTTTTCCAGTGAGCTGGCTCTTCCCATCAGGTGGCCAAAGTATCAGAGCTTCAGCATCAGTCCTTCTAAAGAATATTCAGGGTTGATTTCCCTTAAGATGGACTGGTTTGATCTCCTTGCCATCCAAAGGGGGATTGGGGGCGAGAGAGGATGGGATGGTTGAATGGCATCACCGATTCAATGAGCATGAACTTGGGCAAACTTTGGGAGATGGTGAGGGACTGGGAATCCTGGCATACTGCCATCCATGGGGTCACAAAGAGTCAGATATGACTTGGTGAATGAACAATGACAACAAACAGACATAATGTCCACCTTCAAAACGCACTCCCTGGGGATGTACCGGGCACACAGCCCAAACCTGTGGACCTGTCACAGCTCTGCGGGCACACAGGGGCAGCGTGGGATGGGGGCCCTGCTCCAGTCTCTGGCACCAGCTGTGGCCATGTTCTCACAATCAGACCTACAGCCAAGGAAGGAGGATGTTGCCTGGGTGAGCATCTTCGCTCCGTCATGGTTTAGTTAAAAACCGAGTCACTTGGAAACCTACTGGCAGCTTGCTTCCCGTGGTATCCAGACCCAACTGTTGGTAAAGATACCTCATGGAGAAGAGCCCTTGGGAGGAATGGGCCCTCCAGCATGCTGTGTGTGGGGACCCCAAGGTGGAAGCCTTCTGTCCATTGAAGAGGAACATGGGGTACCCAGAGTCACCTTTCAGGCAGGAGCAAGGTCAGATGGCACCCCAAGAAGGGTGACTGAACAGGGACCCATAAAGGATGATGGGCGGTTCACAGACAGACCCAGAGATTGTGAAGCGTGTTGGGGCCACAGAGGTGGAAGCACCTCCTTTCTGCAGCCCTTCAGGCCTGAAGGGTTGGGTCAGGAATGAGGATGGAGCCTGAAGCTGGCAGAGCTAGAACAGAGGGGAGGGTTCTCCATGGAAGTCATGAGCTCAGACAAACCTCCCCCAGATGGACAGACAGACAGAAACACATCAACCTCTCAAAAGCATCTCAGTTCAATTTTATTGCAAAAGAGGAGAGTTTATTTCATTTCAGATCAACAGAGTTTGTGAAGATTGCCAAGGGTTCTTAGTAACCCGTTAAAGCTGTTTCACATTTCCTTCCAAGGTTGAACAAAGAAAATTAAGGTTTTCTATTAAATAACTCTAATTGGTAACCAAAAGCTGCTCAAGTTAAGAGTTTTAAGGCTAGCATATGTATGCCCTTGCTGTCTGCCTTTAGGCAGTATATTCCAAAGTGGTAATGCCGCCTCTTTAGATACGTTTTTTAAATGAGCTAGCTGGCAAGAAACTCATCTAGTAAATATAAGCCAAAATTAAATAAATGCTGAACTGTGCTGATGTGAATTTTTATTGGCTGTTAGGGCAGAAAAAAAGCCAACATCTGCAAGTCTCCCCAGACGATGCTCTCCAGCCTCTCTGCCTGTGTCACACGGCACTCCATTCCCAGGCAGAACAAGGCTCCTAGCCAGAGGTTTGCAGGGTCCTCTCTGCTTCCTCTTGCTGGGTTGGTTTGCTCAAGAAACATGGGGCAGGAGACAGAGAAGAAGGGTCAGGTCAGGGACCTCCACACACAGTACCATACCCTCCGAGAGGAGGTTAACTAGGGAGATGATGAAGAATCTTCCTCTCTTGGTCTTGGTCCTGCTTGCTGTTGTTCAGTGGCTCAGTCGTGTCTGGCTCTTTGCGACCCATGGACTGCAGCTTGCCAGGCACCTTCATCCTCCCCTATCTCCCAGAGCTTGCTCAAACTAATGTCCATTGAGTTGATGATGCCATCCAACCATCTCATCCTCTGCTGTCCCCTTCTCCTCCTGCCCTTAATCTTTCCCAGCATCAGGGTCTTTTCCAATGAGTTGGCTCTTTGCATCAGGTGACCAAAGTATTGTAGCTTTATCTTCAGTATCATTACTTTCAATGAATATTCAGGGTTGGTTTCCTTTAGGATGGACTGGTTTGATCTCCTTGTAGTCCACAGGACCCTCAAGAGTCTTCTCCAGCACCACAGTTTGACAACATCGATTCTTTGATCCTGCTTACAGGGAGAAAAAATACTCCCCAGACTTCATAATAACAGGACAGACTTATGTGAGTTTTGGGGCAGATTTTGTCCCACTTTTGTGGTCCAGAAGTTAGTTTGAACCACAAAAGTTAGTTTGAAGTAGACCTTCTTGCAAGAGCCAGACAGAAGTGAATACAAATATCTCTGGAAGAGGTGCTGTCAACCCAGCCCTCAGAGAGTTCCCTGAGACAAAGACCACTGATAATAAGCTCACAAATAAACTTAGAAGCGAAGTCACAGAATACGTGAGCAGACAAGGCACGAGGAAGGCTGACTGAGCGTAGACAACAAACAGCAAATCCAAACCTGCCGACAAGGTAGTGGACTTGTTGGGGAGAAACAAGAAAATAGGAATGTAGCCCTTTTGCTACCTTGCATCTAGGATCATCGTCACCATCTTTCTAAATTCCATATATATCCGTGAATATGCAGAACTGGTGTTTCTCTTTCTGATTTACTTCACTCTGTATAACAGGCTCCAGTTTCATCCACCTCGTTAGAACTGACTCAAATGTGTTCTTTTTTCTAGCTGAGTAATATTCCATTGGGTATATGTACCACAACTTCCCTATCCATTCATCTTCAGATGGACATATCTAGGTTGCTCAGGATGGGGGAACACGTAGGCACCTATGGCAGATTCATGCTGATGTATGACAAAAACCATCACAATATTGTAAAGTAATTATCCTCCAATTAAAATAAATTAACTAATTAAAAAATAGGAATGTAAGAAAAGGGAGACGTGGAAATGGGAATGAGAAATGGAAAGATTGGAAGGACCAACAGGAATGTGTAAGATGCCTGATAGAAATTCCGGGAGGAGACATAAGAGAAGGAGGATGACGCAGGAATCAGGAAAGATGGCTCCTCGTTTTCCAGAATTGATGAGAGACACTAACTCATAGGTTCAGGAAACATGATAGTTCTCAAGCAGAATGCATGCAAAGAGCTCAACACCCAGATATATTATTTAAAATTTTAGGAGTACTAAACATGAAAAAGAAGATCTTAAAAGTAACCCCAGAAAAAAGACAGTATCACAAAAGAATGGCAGTTAGACTGAAATCTGACTTGTCCAGCTATGGTAATGAAAGTTGGAAGTCAGTGGGATAACATCTTTAATATGTTCAATCTAGAACTCTTGATCTAGAATTATCAGTCCAGGATAATTATCTGTTAAGAATGAGTGCAAACCAGTGCTCTTGAACAACCCAGAGAGATAGTGGGGGGTGGCGGGGTGGGGGTTCAAGAGTGAGGGGATGCACGTATACCTGTAGCCTCTTCATGTTGATGTATGGCAAAAGCCATCACAGTATTGTAAAGCAATTATCTTCCAATTAAAAGAAAATAAGTTTTTAAAAAAGAATGAGCACAAAATCCCGGGGTCCAGCCCTGGTGGATCCGGGGTAATTCGAAGGGGAGACGGAGTAGGCGTCCTAGGAAAAAACGTATTTAATTACAGATATAGAGAGAGATTAGAAACGGATAGTGTAGTAGGAAAATTAGTGGAGAAAAAGAGGCTGAATAACTTGGTTTACGTGGAATACCAATCACCACCTACGTAGGCCACAGGTGTCTTTCCATTCTCCCGAAGGAGAGGAGGCACTGAGGCCTCCCCGGTCTGATCTTAGAAGCCCAGGCAGGATTAGCAGGCTTGGTGAGTATCGATGTACCAGATGGGAATTCAGCCAGAAGGGGAAAGAAGGACACGGGGGAATCAGTCTTTCCAGAAACGGATCCCATTTCTTTATTTTCAGGTTTGCTTCTATACTTTTTGTTATACATAGGGATGAATACAGAGTCACGCGGGGTCAGCAGACCTGATCTTTGTTACAACCAGGTGCTTCATATAAAATTATACAAAGGTCTTAGGGGTTTTACATCATCTTCTGGACCTTTCTGATAATGGTCAGTCAACCAGAAAACTTATTTTTTCCAGGGGTGATTTTTTCTTAAACCAGCTGCCACCCTCCAAATAAAGTTGCATTCCTATAGGGTGAGGGTGTAGTGGGTTACAATCAAGAAAGGAATTAACTTAGTCTAAGGTTTAACATGATTAATCTTAAAGGTTAATACTTATTTCTCCTACATGCTAGTTATATTCATTATAAGGGTAGGGAATATGGAGATTTAGCAGCAAATATTGGCTCAACAAATGAAAACCCTTCACCAACATGATTCCTAATCAACCCACTATACTATACTAATAATTTTCTAACTTCTCAAAAGAGTCTGTATTTAGAAAGTTTTAAAGCATCTCGTGCCTCTCACGGTTGGGAGGCTGTAAACAATCACATGTGGCTGGACGAACCTGCTCAGGCAGGCTAGAGAACCTTCAGAGGAGTTTGTAAGTTGAAATACTCTTGTCACGCCCAGGAATTTTTATTAACTGGAGCCGCAAGTTAGCTCCTTCTCCAAGAGAAATGGTGATGGGGGAGAGCCCCCCATAAAGTCAGAGGTGTAGGTGAGAGCATAAAACAGACTCTGGTTTTGGGGGTAGATGCTCGGGAACAGGGGGTTTCCTGAGGCTCGATCCCGCCTTTGCGTATGCCGAAGCCTCCTTCCTCATGACATTTGCCATGGGTGGAGTTCCTCACGCTGGCTCCCGGCAGCAAAATAAAAAGCTTTTGTAGCCACATACCATAAATTTCATCTGTTTAAGTGCTTTCTAGTGTATTTATAATTGTGCATCCATCACCAATTTCAGAATCCAATTTCAGAACATTTGAGTGTATTATCTCGAGATACACTTCATTTTAAATTTAGGTTCTACTCAGCCATAAAAATAAATGAAATTTTGCCATTTGTAGCAACATGGATGGGCTTGGAGGGCATTATGATAAGTGAAATGAATCTGACATAGAAAGACAAATTCTGTATGATATCACTTATAGATGGAATCTTTAAAATACGACAAATTAGTAAATATAGCAAAAAAAGAAGCAGACACACAGATATGGATAACAAGCTAGTGGTTACCAGAGGAAAGATAAAAGGGGAAGGGGCAATAGAGGGGTAAAGAGTTATTATGTGACTATATGAAATCATGTGTGTGAAACTTTTGAAAATTGTAAAGCACTATAAAATTAAAATTATTTAATTTAAAAAATAAAAAATAATTCAAGTATTCATTCCCCAAGAAGTGTTTGACAATAAAATATCAACCACAGATATATATACTGTCAAAAATTCTTTTGTACTATCAAAAATTGAGATTTTTCACCAACAAAACTTCCAAAAAGGAACTTCTTTAAAAGTTCTAGATCTGGAAGAAATAAAATAATCTCAGGGGAAAAATGATCTGATATTTATGAAGAAAGGACAAGCAAGGAAAATAATAAATTGTGGGTAAATCTAAACAAATTCTTATTATATAATTGTAGAGCTTATTCTTTGGGAACAAGGATACATATTCTTTTGCAGATAAACCTAGAACAAATTGCCTCTTTTCAGAGCATTTCTTGACTCAAACCTAATCAGTAACGGTGCTTATACATTTAGAGTGTATGATCTAAGTTAAAAAGAAAAAACAAAAAAGAAGGATAATATTTATGAATAGTCATTATCTGCACCTAGAGGCTCTGGGCGGTTTTTACTTTTTCTTTACACTTTGATATGTTTTCTAGAGTCACCCTTGCAGAGTCTCAGGAGGATGACCATGCTGGTGGTCAGAGCACCTGCTCCAGGGTGAATGACATCCACCCATCTCTGTATTTTATAACATAAATCTCACCGGTCACTTTTACTGCCTTAAATCTGATTCCTGATTGTAACCATCAAGAACTGATCACACGTTTTATTTAAATTTGTAGTGAAAAAATACAAATAAAATAACCCTTGCCCTTGTGCAGGGGGAGACTGGCAGAGACAAAGCAGAGTCTTCACTGGCCCTGGAAGCCATGAGGACTCCATGGGTCCATCCTAAGAAGACTTCCTTCCTGAAGGAGCCCTGAAGGAGGCTGGGGTCCCTCACGAGCACACCAGTTACCAAATTCCCGTTTTACCTATAACCATCTTCATATCACAATTCCACACACTTGGCCAGTTACCTAGTTTCTCGCGGGGCCATGAGACGTGAGAAGGGAAGTCCAGTTGCTTTGGTGCTTTGCAAGTGACGGAGCACCACGGTGCGTTTTCTGCAGTTACACCTGCGGTAAATCTCAAAAGGAAGCAAAACCCTTGTGGTTGAAAGATGGCTCCCTCTTCGGTTCAGTTCAGTTCAGTTCAGTCGCTCAGTTGTGTCTGACTCTTTGCAACCCCATGGATCGCAGCACGCCAGGCCTCCCTGTCCATCACCAACTCCTGGAGTTCACTCAGACTCACATCCACCAAGTCCGTGATGCCATCCAGCCATCTCATCCTGGATCGTCCCCTCGGTAGTCAAGCCAAAAACAGCACAGAGAACAGCTGCTCTGTAGCTTCACTTCCTTTCCCACATGCTGGAAACTCAGCCTTTCAGTTCTCACCCTACTGTGTGTTTGAGGCATGTGAACTGCAACCACGACAAGCTAAATCATGCAAATAATTTCACAAATAAACATGACTTCTCTTTCTAGTAAAATAGAAGTATTTATTGGAAAACACAGCACACTCTCCCCATAACGGCTATAAATTCCCAGAAGTTTTATGTTACTTCCCTAGAGAGAAGAGTTCCCAACATACATACCATGAAATCTTCCTATTTTACAACCAAAATGCAAAGCAGAGTGTTAAATAGTTGCTGTGCTGATACTACATCCATCGAGCAACCCCTGTTCCCTGCTCACCACAGAAGAGAGAAGCATCTTTCAGTTCAGTTCAGTTCAGTCGCTCAGTCATGTCCCACTCTGCAACCCCATGAATCGCAGCACGCCAGGCCTCCCTGTCCAACACCATCTCCCAGAGTTCACTCAGACTCATGTTCATCGAGTCCGTGATGCCATCCAGCCATCTCATCCTCGGTTGTCCCCTTCTCCTCCTGCCCCCAATCCCTCCCAGCATCAAAGTCTTTTCCAATGAGTCATCTCTTCTCATGAGGTGGCCAAAGTACTGGAGTTTCAGCTTTAGCATCATTCCTTCCAAAGAACACCCAGGGCTGATCTCCTTCAGAATGGGCTTGTTGGATCTCCTTGCAGTCCAAGGGACTCTCAAGAGTCTTCTCCAACACACAGTTCAAAAGCATCAATTCTTCGGCGCTCAGCCTTCTTCATAGTCCAACTCTCACATCCATCCATGACCACAGGAAAAACCATAGCCTTGACTAGATGGACCATCTTTGGAGGAAGAGAAAGTAGAACAACAGGCCGCAGGTGAACTTCCTGGCCTTATTGGTTTGAACTACATTCAAAAGACAAATGGACTCTGTCCACTTGTTTCCTGCACCAAGTCCTGTCTGGAATCCTAACATTTGGCCTGTCTTTTGTTCCATATCTTGAACATCATGGTGAAAATATGCCTGTGGCACCCTGGCTCCATGACTGTGAAGGGTAAAACATATTCCTTAGTCTCTTCTCCCTTTAAATATAACATTGGTCCTGATGGTCCAATGGCTAAGACTCCATGCTCCCCACGCAGAGGGCCCAGGTTTGATCCCTGATCAGGGAACTCGATCCCACATGCTGCAACCAGAAGTTCACACGCCACAGCTACAAATCCTGCCTGCCGCAAATGAAAGATTCCACAGGCTGCAACGAAGACGGGGGGGTCGCAGGAGCTGCAACTAAGATCCAGAGCAGCCAAATAAATCCATACAGTATGGATGGAGAGTTCTGAGGACTTACAGACATGTGAACAAGTGCTAAAGAAATACCCAAGTAGAGGCACTGACTTTGAGAGGGTGAATGGAGAGGGAAGCAAGAACATTGTATTCTTGGGCAGGGTGACAAAAGACGAGGGTGAGTGCTGTGGACTCTCAGTGGAGAGGTATTTCAGGGCTGTGAATGATACCCTTGGCCCCAATTCCCAAACGTGTTTGAGTGACAGAGCCCTTGAAAGTCCAGGTATGTGTCTCACATCTTTCAGTTGCTATAAACAGAAGCCCTCTCAACCTCGCCTTAAGCTTCCAACAATGAAGGATATATAGGAAGGATGCAGGGTGATGCAGAGAACACAAGGGAAGCAAGACCGTTATCCTGAGAGCTTGTAGAAAACACGGAGCACCAGCTGCCTGAGATGTGAGGCTTCTGGGGGGTCACATGTCTCTCCCGTCTCTGCTCTGATTGCCTGCTGCCATCTGCAGACCAGATTTATCTTCTTTGGAGTGAAAACCAGTGGCTCTGGTCCCTTGTAAAAATGTCCGTGTGCCTTCAATTAAAAATAAATGAAATCCATATTGTGTCTTCTAGATTTCTGCCATGCTTTCTCGGTTTCTTAGATAATTGCCTACACTCTGTACCTCTGCCTTCTTCCAAATCAAGCCCAGATCTCTCTTCAAAGCATCAGCCAATCAACTCTTTCCTCAATGCACCTCAAATTCCTGGATCGAACCAATCATCTTCCCTGTAAAACCTGTTCCTCCTCTTACGTTCCCCTGGCTCAGTCATAAGACTGATCCGTCCATCTGGTCAACCCAGAATGCTGGGAAGAGTCGTCTCTTCTTGGTCTGCACAGCCACTATTGCCATTGATCTAGTCTCCGGATCCCTCTGGAATCTGCCAGCAGCTCTACAGTCTCAGGTTCAGACACAAGCCCTGTGCTCCTGCAGTGGCCCCCTCACTCAGCTCCCTGCCTCCAGGCTTGGGTCCATGCCATCAGACAGGCCTCTGTGTAACCCAAGGCCTCATGACCAACACAACAGCACAGCAGCCTCCCCATGTCTGCAGCCATACTTAGAACCTCTCCAAATCCTGGGCCCATTATAAAGCTATGATTCTTTACACGGAAAAGATTGGGAAGCTCCGTAACCACTATGTTGAAGAAGCACAATTCAGGGGCATAATAACCTGTTAATTTTATTTGGGGTTCCACTGTCCCTTCAGATTGCTTTGGCAGGCTGATTCTTTCTGTGCCCTGGGATGGAGTTTGGGTCATATCCCATCACTGTTCTGATCACATTCAACCAATAAGAGTGCCCATACTGATCAGGAATGACAAAGACCGTTGTAGTGATGTAATCAAAATATGTGATTTCATTTAAGAGTACCGATCCTGGTCAGCCCATGCCAACTGTAGGCCAGTTACCTGCTTGGAAGGGTGGAAGGCTTCATCTCGCCTCCCCCACACTGTGTATTTGCCATCACCTCTTGGGGATGAGATTGGACACACACGTTAACAATTCCCCAAATCTTCTCTTCACCTCCAAGCTGGCTTTTGCTGTAACCTCAACATTTGGGGACTTCTCCAGTAGCACATTTGATAAAGAATCTGCCTGCAATGCAGGAGGCGCAGGTTCAACCCCTGCATCAGGAAGATGCCCTGGAGGAGGAAATGGCAACCCACTCCAGTATTCTTGCCTGAAAAATCCCATGGACAGAGGAGCCTGGCAGGCTACAGTCCACGGGGTCAGAAAGAGTCAGATACAACTGAGCTCAAAGGCACACTCAGAGTGTGTGACGAGATAAAGGTAATGAAACAGCTTTCACTTCTGTATTTGTCTATGATTTCAAATCACTTATTTTCAATTAAAGGAGGCCCTGATTCAGTTGTTCCCTGATAGAAAATTAAAAATAGTACTCAGAAAATTTTAGGTGCATTACTGTTATAACCATTCTCTCCAATCCCATCTCCTTTTTATGGGAACAAGGTGTTTCAGCACTTAATCTGTATTAGTCATTCTCAAAATGTGGTTCAAAAGCACCTGGGTATCCCTGAGGCGCTTCCAGGTATCCATCAAATCTTCCCTCCAGCTACACATTTGTGTGCAGCCAGATTTTTCTGCATATACTTCAATCAAAACAACATATTACAAAAGATTAATGTATAAGTAGATATGAGAATTCAGTTGCTTTTTCAAGGAAAACATTAAAGAGATTTGCAAAAATGGAAAGCGATGCTAATATTCTAATTTTTGAGAATAGAGCCCCTATTAAAAGTCTGTTATTTATCATCACATGTAATGGATTTCTTTTTATTTTTAATTTTTATTTGAAGTAGAGTTGACTAACAATGTTGTGTTTGTTTCAGATGTACAGTAAAGTGATTCAGTTACGTGTGTGTGTGTATATGTACACATATGCATATTCTTTTACAGATTCTTTTCCATTATCGGTTATAGGTTTTCCTAAGATATTGAATATAGTTCAATACACAGCAGGACCTTATTGTTTAAACAGGTTTTGTCTTCACCACTATCTGCACATGGCCTCAAGCTCCTCTTTGGAACATAGCATCCATTTCTTGGGGTCTCAGCTGAAACAGTGAAGAAGGAAATGGCAATCCACTCCAGTTTTCTTGCCTGGAGAATTCCAAAGACAGAGGAGCCTGGCAGGCTGTATAGTCCATGGAGTTGCAAAGAACTGGACTCGACTGAGTGAGCAAGCTGAAACAGAAACAAACCGGTTCCGTTCCAACACTCCACTGCACACAGTGAACCTGTGCTTGGCGCCCACCGCTGCGCCACACTGAACCCCAAAGAGCACGTTTCCTCCTGTGCACGTTCCTCCTCTGTCTGCCTGAAGCAACCTCCTTTTCCTACCCACTAGGATGAGTCCTACTCGTGGATTTATACCCCAAATAGCAGCTTGTCCAGGACTCCCTGATCTTTTAGGTTCAGGAAAGCGTTTGTCACAGTATTCTGTAATCACTTTCTATCTCAGTCTGCCATGAAAGATTTGTACTCCTGGAAGGCAAGAACTATATTCTTTCACACTGTATTTTCATAAACTATTTAGCAGAGGGCCTGTGTATAGTAGGTCTTAAACAAATAGTTTTCCATGGATAACTTAACTCAAAGACCCCCAGAGAGAACAGAAACTATGATGGAAAATACTAAGCAGCGTGGCATGCTCTAAGTTTTTCACAAGACACTCAGAACGCAGGGGAAGAAATTCCACATTGGATTCTCCTACGTGAGCAGTGTCCCAGATCACTACTGCTTTCCTTGAAGGTTTACACTGTGGGTAAGAGACGTCATACACTTTTCCTCTTATACGTAAACTTAATTCAAACTGAAATGCAGCGTCTCTTGGAATACCACGACACTGCCCAGAACGAAAGCAGCACCACTCCTTCCTAACCCAAAACACGTGTAAAGGGGATTATAAATTTCTTGCTGCCAATTTATTCTGATGGCATGAAAGACCCAAGAGAGTCCAAACACTATAGGGTAATGACTGAACTACAGCCGGTTGGGAATGTTTCCAACGCTTTTTAAGGCAGCGTGCCTCTGCATAAGTAGGTGTAGCAATTTTGAAAATGGGATCCTTATCTTTTGCAATTTCTGGAGTCAGTGAGTGGCTGGAAGGCAGACCCGGACCAGGATGCACGGGCCCAGAGCATCCCCGCACTGGTCTCTATCACTAACTAGATGTCATCCCCAAAGGAACTCTCGCCGGGGATTGGCTCTAAGGTTGTTTCGGGGCCAGATTCCATCATAATACTGCATGATTCTGCAAATTATCACAGTGTACTCGGAAAATCTGGCCAAAGCAGCGAGATGTCTGTCCTCAGTGTCCTGAGATCCTTAGTCCTCCTCATTGCACATGACACATCTGAAAACTCGGTGGCTGTCCTATCTCCCTACCAGCAGGAAGGTTGTGTCCCCTGTTTGATTCAGTTCAGTCTCTCAGTTGTGTCCAACTCTTTGCGACTTCATGGACTGCAGCACACCAGGCTTCCCCGTCCATCATCAACTCCCGGAGCTTGCTCAGACTCATGGCCATCGAGTCGGTGATGCCAACTGACCATCCATCTCATGGTTGGATGAGATCCAACCATCTCATCCTCTGTCGTCCCCTTCTCCTCCCGCCTTCAATCTTTCCCAGCAGCAGGGTCTTTTAAAATGAGTCAGTTCTTCTCATTAGGTGGCCAAAGTATTGGAGTTTCAGCTTCAGCATCAGTCCTTCCAATGAATACTGTTCCCATGATACTGTCCAATGAATAGTGTCCCCATGATGTGCTGGTAAGTGTTTAGCAAACTGTCCCTTGGGGGAAAAAGTCCTAATTTGTAGATCTTGCCAATTTCCACATTGTAAATGCTCCCATTGTGACTGATTTCAAGCACCTACAAGGCATCTGTCACTGAATGTGGAGTTGGGAAGAGAAGCACAAGCTGGTTGGACCCTAAACCGTCATCCCCTAGAGGGACCCAGGGTTAGCCTAGTCCTTATTTGTGCCTCTGCCCTACAGACATGAAGTCCTCACTGGGTCACTGCACTGTGCAGAGTCGCACAAAAGACAGAGCAGAGGATCTACACTGGCTGCTGGGGCACAGACGGTCTGTTTCTTGCAAGACAGCACCAAGGTTTGGGGACTTCCCTGGGGGTCCAGTGGTTAAGACTCCTCCTTCCAATGCAGATAACACAGGTTTGATCCCTGGTCAGGGAACTAAGATCTCACATGCCACAGGGCAACTAAGCCCGTGCACCCCAACCAGAGAAAGCCTGTGCACTGCAACAAAGACCCAAAAGAAAAAGGAAGACAGTACCAAGGTTTACAAGTCCTGACCACTGAAAAGTAGAGATTTTCCCTAAACTAAGGTGACTCAGACATTTTCCTTTAGATGCACATTTCTGAGCAGGGGACAAGGGGGCAAAAGCCCAGCTAGGGCACAAGGGCAGGGTTCTCAGCCTCCTTCATCAGCAGAAACTGATCTGAGTCCAGACAAGGAGTTCAGGCAAGGCATTACCGGGGACCTTGCTCCAGCAGTAGGTAGTGAGAAAAAGTAACAGGTTTCCTAGCTTGCTCCCTGGGAGAGGGTGAGGGCAGAGGTAGGTCCTGACAAACCTAGACAGTATGTTGAAAAGCAGAGACATTACTCTGCTGACAAAGGTCTGTATAGTCAAGGCTATGGTCTTCCCAGTGGTCACACATGGTTGTGAGAGCTGGACCATAGAGAAGGCAGAGCATAAAGAATGGATGCCTTCGAACTGTGGTGCTAGAGAAGACTTCTGAGAGTCCCTTGGACAGCAGATATCGAACCAGTCGATCTTAAGGGAAATCGACCCTGAATACTCATAGGAAAGACCAATGCTGAAGCTGAAGTTCCAGTACTTTGGTCACCTGAATCAAACAGCTGACTCATTGGAAAAGTCCCTGATGCTGGGAAAGATTAAGGGCAGAAGAAGAGGGCATCAGAGGATGAGATGACTGGATGGCATCACCTATGCAATGGACATGAACTTGGGCAAACTTTGGGAGTTGATGATGGACAGGGAGGCCTGGCATGCTGCAGTCCATTGGGTCGAAAAGAGTCGGACACAACTGAAGAACAGGAAGAGGCAGGTCCAGGGCTCGGGCTGGAGGGGTGGCTTGGGTGGTTGGTTGCCCATCCCTTAGGTAGTGTTGAGTGCACCAGGTATGCACAATATGCTGCTTTTGCTCCCAACATCCTGTTTTTGCTCCTAGCTCTTCTGAAGTGGCAGCTGGGATTTTTTGGTCTTTATGTATCTTGTTGTCCCTAATTTGCCCCAACTGCTGCATGCACATAGTTATTTTTAGTCCCTCATAGTTTCTTTGTATTTTATTGCTCCAGGAGACGTTTGTCCAGGTGCAAGCTCTGCAGCAAAGTCCCAGGTCCCAGCCTGTCTCACTGAGAGTCACCTTGAAGAGAAACAGGACTGCCGAAGTGCATCGGGTAGGGTATGACACCCATTTCACTCACCATAGGTTTGTGGCGGCAAAAAAAAAAAAAAAAAAGACTGGAAATGGCTGGAATTGCCATACAACACCAGCATCTGTCTGCCTCGTTGTGGTGCCATTTTCACAGCAAAAGCAAGAAGACGATTGGAAGTTAAGAGGTTAAAAATGCAAAGTGTTACTCTTAAGAACTTTCAACAGCTTTTACTTTTATACCATATGAAAAGAAAAAGAATGGTCACAGAGAGGAGCGGGGGTCAGGAAGGTGTCCTGGAGTGACTCTCCTACAGATTACCAAAATGAATGCTTTTTACGTATCAGTCCAGAAATACATATTCAGGGAAAGATCTGGACGTAAACACAGACGCCAGCAAGGAGCTGCTTCATCAGGTTTTCCCCCGTCGTCCTAGCTTGGTTTCCCCAAGAAAAGTGGAGTTATCTGTGAGAGGGACTCCGGCGGGATTTCCTATGAAGCTACAGTAACTGGGACACTGCGGTGTTGTTACTGACCCGTCTTGGACTCTTCAATCAAGAGAAATTGATAAAGAGGCCAGATGAAAAATTCAGACAAGGCTTTAATGGAACTCTTAGTGCAAAGGGATCAAAAAACAAGTCACGGTTTCCTTTCCTTTGCTCACTCCCTGGGTGAGGGGGAGGGGCGACCGGGTGCCTTGCATGGGGGGAGGGGCAGCTTGCACAATCTGCCCACCCCCCTGGGGGTGCTGTACGCAGGGACCACGCTCAAGACCCTGCTTTTGCTCCAACACCTCAGAAGGGGCAGTTGGGGTTTTTTTGGTCTTTCTGTATCTTTTTGTCCATAATTGGCCCCAGCTGCGCATGCACACAGTTACTTCCCTCGTAGCTTCTTTGTATTTTGTTGCTCCAGAGGAGGAGACGTTTGTCCAAGTGCGAGCTCTGCAGCAAAGGGCCCAGGCCCCTGGTCCCAGGGTGTCTCAGTGTCGCTGTAAAGACAGATGTATCAGTCGAAGGACAAGAATTTGCCCAGAAACAGGGCACAGAGGCAGGCTCAATTGATTGTCAACAAAGATACCAAAGTAATTCCATGGGAAAGGACAGTCTGTTCAGTAAACAGCACTGGAAAAAACCAGACAATATGTGGGAGGGAAATGAAGGTCCCCTTTTACTTTCTACCATACATCCCAGCCTCCAGAACTGCAGGAAATGAATTTCTGTTGTGTATAAGTCACCCAGCCTGTGACAGCTCGTTCTAGCACCTTCAACAGACTAGTTAGTTACAGTTAGTCACTCAGTTCTGTGTGACTCTGCGACCCCATGGACTGCAGCTTGCTGGGCTCCTCTGTCCCTGGAATTCTCCAGGCAAGAATCCTGGAGTGGGTACCATTCTCTTCTCCAGGGGATCTTCCTGGCCCAGGGATTGAACCCGCATCTCCTGCACTGGCAGCCAGCAGGGAAGCCCCTTGAGCAGATCAGGGAAGCTGCCAAGAGGACACAGTTGTATCGCCATTTTGGAAAACTGTTTGACAGTCTTTTATGAAGCTAAACTTACCTTTAGATCCAGCAATTTAATTCCTAAGGTTTCACCCTAGAGAAATGAAAACGTATGTCCACAAAAAAATTTGCTCATAGAAACACATAGCGGCTTTTTAAATAACAGATGACCACTGAAAATAACCCAAAGGCCCATCAGAAGTAAATAGATAAACTGCGGTGCTTTCATTCAATAGAAAAGCACTCAGTAATTATTACTTTTAAAAAAAGAAGAAAAGAACAAACTACTGATAAAAGGCAACAACGGGGAAGAATCTCAAAATCCTACTGTGTGAGAGAGGTGAGACACAAACAAGAACACTGCAGGTGTCCATCTGCTCGAAATCCTGGAAGCTGGGAGCCTGAAAAAGACAGCAGATGTGGACACAGAGCAGGAGGCCGGGGTGGGGCAAACGGGGACGGTAGTGCTGCCCTGCGCCTGCGTGAGGCGGATGACCGGGAGGAGCCTGCTGTGCGGCACAGGGGCCTCCGCTCTGGGGCTCCACGATGTCCTAGAGGGGTGGGGGGATTCAGGAGGGAGGGGAAACGGTCTTCCCTGGTGGCTCAGACAGTAAAGCGTCTGTCTGCAGCGCAGGACACCCGGGTTCGATCCTTGGGTTTAGGAAGATCCCCTGGAGGAGGAAATGGCAGCCCACTCCAGTACTCTTGCCTAGAAAACCTTGTGGACAGAGGGGCCTGGTAGGCTACAGTCCACGGGGTTGCAAAGAGTCGGACACGACTGAGCGACTTCACTTTCAAGCTTTCGATGGCTGATTCATGTTGTACAGCAGAAACTAACATAAACATTGTAAAATAAAAACAATTATACTCCAATAAAAATAATTAATTAGATTCTTTACAGGCATGTTAAGAAATTCTTGCCCCCCCCCCCAAAAAATGTCCCACCAGCACAGCCTGTTGGGGCCTTCTCTGCCCCAGAGTGGAGTTGCCAAGGTTCATCAAATAAAATTTCAAATTGCTGAGTTAAATTTCGGCCTCAGATAAACCACAAATAACTTTCTTAGGACGAGTGTGTTCCATGCAATTATCTAGGACATGGGTGGCATGTATATGCATGGGACATACTTATAATAAACACTGATTTATTCTTCATTTGAAATTCAAATGTAACGGGCATCCCGTGTTTTTCTGGCAACCCTGCACCATGGTTTCCTGTGGCCTCTCTGAAGGCAAGCACTGCCTGACGAAGAGGCCGCTCAGGCTGGTCCTCCCTTCCTGTCTTCCCCTCCCCTCCAGCCCTCCCCTCCAGCCCTCCCCTCCAGTACTCAGAGAAAACACAAGCAAGCCTGTGGGCCCCAGCCCTTCCAGCTGGCCCATCCCGGCCACGCTCAGCGCCAGTTCTGCCCCTTGGTTTCTCAAAGGGTGGAGGGGTGCCCACCCTCCCTCCACGGGTCAGAGTGGGGCGCCCACCCAGGGAGGGCACGTGGCTTCCCCTGTGGCCACAGATGGAGCCCAATCTCTGGCTTAAATGAATCCTTCCAACCATCCATGATTTCACATTGCAGAAAACGCATCCTTGCTATGCCGCTGTCCCCTGCCTGCCTTTCTATTCGGGGGACATCCAAAGCTACTCTGCAGGACACGCACAACCACAGCTCATCAAGCTGGAGTTATACAGTGCTCAAGATTTTCAGCCAGTTTTCAAGAAGTCAGACACCAGGTGTGATGTGCCCGGATATTAACCGCACCACACAAGGGAAGGGCGGATCTGATTTATTCATGTTACTTTTCATACCAGGGACAAAAGAGCTCTTTGAATCAAAATCTGTTGAGTGGTTCGGGGGTATGATTTTTAAAAGACTACCTACTTGGAACATAAACACTTTCTCAATAGGTTATTTTTATTTTCCTGGTCTGGCAACTAAAAGAGGTATAATTTGCAAGCGTTGGTTCCCTGAAAGAAGCACATTCAATTGCTTGAAAGAGCATGAATACGTGTCAGTGAAAGAAACTAAATTTGATGAGGAAATTATACCTTTTGCAGAAAGTGCAAAAAATAATAATAAAGGTAGTGGAAAGAAATCCTTTGATCATAAAATTATTATACATTTTCCCTGTAAAAAACTGCTAACCTTGGCTCATAAATAACAGTAGCAAAAAGATGAAGATGTGAAATTAAAAGCAGACTATGTTAAAAAAAAAAAAAAAGCAAAACGCATGAAATCTAAGCTGTTCTGAAGGACAGATTGGAAGGTTCTCGTTGTGCCCAGAGGTGTTCCACCGAGGAGGGGGTTGTGCCTTTTATATTTATGTTGGGGTGGCCTGACTGAAGTGGCTTTAAAACTTGGGGTCATGGATCATTAAGACTCTAATAAAAGTTATGAACCTGCTTCCTGGAAAAGTGCACGTACACCCACATGCACACTTTTTTTACAGACCATTTTGAGAGCTTCAGACACTGCCTCTGAATTTATTCACAGAGCCCCAGCCAAGAGGCCCCGTGCTAAGCAAAACCCACATGTTTACCATCCCCTGCTTCCTTACGGCTGATCCCCATGCGGCCTCTCGCACTTACAGCAGAGGCAGGCTGCCTGCTGACCTTTGCCCTCTCTGCCTCCCTTTCGGGAGCTGGCAGTTTGGGTTTCCCACCACTAGCCTTCCTAGAATGTGATCACAAACCCCAGGGTGCTGGCTTGGGTGTTACACTGCCAGGTGACACATGCTCTTTCCAAGAAATTGAACGGAGGCAGGGGAAGTCCCCTGTGCCACACCCCATGTGACCCCAGGGCCAGTGCCCGGGTCCCTCTGAGTTTCTGTGTCCCTGTCCGTAGACAGGGATGATGATGGTGACCACCTTAGAGGCTGCAGTGGTGATGACATGATGGCATATATAAAAGGGCTTGAAGGCAGCAGGCACTCCGAAAGTTTAAGAGGCTGGCTGTTCCAGCTGGCACATAGTTCAGACACATCAATGTCTACCCTAACTATCAGTGTTGCTTCACATTTGGACAGTGATTTACGAGATTCATTATTCACTGCTGGTAACACAACACCCGGGGTTCCCTGGTGGCTCAGAGGTAAAGAATCCACCTGCCAATACAGGAGAGGCAGGTTGGATCCCTGCGTCAGGAAGATACCCTGGAGAAGGAAATGGCAATCCATTCCAATATTCTTGCCTGGGAAATCCTACGGACAGAGGGGCCTGGTAGGCTACAGTCCATGGGGACGTAAAAGAGTCGTACATGACTTAGCAACTAAACAACGACACAACACCCACAAGATATGAAAACTTGAGACTAATGCTTCCATTCTACAGGCAAGAAAACTAAGTTTCAAGTTAAGTGAGTTGGTTCCTCCAGAGCATACAGCCTGCAAGTTACCAGGGTGGGACACCCTGTGCAGGGCTCCCAACGTGGGAGCAGGAGCCCTAGCGATCTGGTCTCTATCCATCCTCGGGGGGAACATTCTGGAGGCATTCTCCATGTGGCTCTCAGAGGGTCCCAGAGGATGGGGCTGTGTGCCCAGCAGTGGGGCCATTGTCGGGAAACACTAGGGCAGCCTGAACCCCCCCAAGTTTCCCTCCTTGCAGACCCTGGTCCTGCTGCTGGAAGAGGACTTCCCAAACAAACCCCATCCAGCTGCTTTCCAGAGGGGAATCCAGGCTAAGACAGGTGCCCGCGGTGGGTCTCCATCTTCCGCTACTGCCCCTCCTTCTGTGCCCACCTCCTTCAGCTGTCCCTGCTGGTAGGGCCTACAAGCCAGTAAGAAACCCTACCTTCACAAAAGCCACTGCGATTCAGGACTGAGCAGACTGCTGTCCAAAGAGACTGGGCTTCAGGTTTCCACCCCTGATGGCCTGGGGCAGGGCTTTCAGCTTTCCTCCTCTCAGCTAGGATGCCCTAGCTGAGGCTGGGGCTGTCCTTGGTCATGGCCAACTGACTCTTGGGGCAAAAGCGCAGCTCCTGAGGCCCCCATCCCAAGTCTTGGGTCTTCCCATCCACAAGGAGATGCTGGCAAAGGCAACGGCCTACGTCTGCTTCCACTAAGATCCTATCTCCCTGCCTTGACCACTTGTGGGCTGCCTACGGCATAGGTAGGACCCCGGTCCCTTCCCTGGACTGGAGTCAGGGGGAGATCGCTGAGCCCTTGGAGACAGACCTTCTCCTTAGAGAGCCTCAGTTTTCAGCTGGTTCCACACAGAGTCTCACGCGCTCTCCCACACCAAGGCCTGCTCATCCTGGTTGGTCGTCCCATGACTGGCTGGCATCTTCCACGTTTCCTTCCCACTCTCCACCAGGCCCTGCCCACAAATCATTAACGTAATGAACATAAAGCCTGGTCTTCACCGGCGCAGCTTCACAACTGCTGCGTCACTCCCCACGCCGCCGTTCTAGACGCCAACCCAGCTCCCTCTCTCCGTCCACTTCGAGAAGACCCCTGGGGCTTCCCTGGTGGCTCAGTTGTATACAATTCACCCGCCAAGGCAGGAGACAGGGGTTCAATCTGAGAAGATCCCACGTGACACGGGTCAAGTAAACCTGGAACCACAATTCCTGAGTCCACGTGCTGCAACTACTGAAACCCGAGTGCCTAGAGCCTGTGCTCTGCAACAAGTGAAGCCACCGCGATAAGAAGCCTGCACAACGCAAGGGGAGAGAAGCCCCTGCTCAGGGCAGCTAGAGCAATGCCCACACAGCAGTGAACACCCAGCACAGCCAGAAAACCAACCAAACAAATGAATAAATAAATTATATATACATATATATATATATATAAGAAAGCCTCCAATTGTCAGAAGGATGTGCCAGGAGGCACGGGGGGCAGGGCAAAGGCAGCCCCTGCCCCCAGGCTGATGTGCTGGCTGCCTCTGCTCCCCCGTCTTTGGGATGGGACACAACACAGCTCTCCAAGTGCTGCGAGGGAGTGTGCCATGGCCCATGCCAACTAACTGGTATTCCATCCTTTCCCAGAGTCATAAGCTGAGCACTAGTCTCTGTCTTCACTCACAGAGCATTCCACCCCTTCATGTGTCTCCTTGGAGGTTCCTACAGTTGTGCCTCTATTCAAAAGCAGCTTCTCAAGTCTTTTTATGTCCAGTGGTTGCTGTTCAGTCTCTAAGTCGTGTCCCACTCTTTGTGACCCCATGAATGACAGGCTTCCTTGTCCTTCAGGTTGAATTCAGAACCAGTGCCCAGGACTGGAGGAAAACCAGTCATATTTCGCATGGCCTGTCCTCATCTTTATGTGGCATGTTTGGGGATGGCCTGACATTTGAGAACCTGTTCAGCTCTGAGCTTCTGATTGCTTTTCGTACCTTTGCTGGAAATTCTGATTTAAGTATTTTTGTTTTGCCGATAATCTTTTACGTTAACTGTAGAATGGTTGTATTGAGGCTGCTACTGTGATGTATTTGGCCATTTTCTTAATATTGAATGTTGCTTCTTTACTGAAAATAAAACTATACTGAGAGTTCCTCCTCTGTTAGGAGAAATTCCCAGGAGTGAGTGAGAATATTATCTCATTCATAATATTCAAAATCACTTCCCCTGGGGGATGGGGGATGAAATTATGTCCTTTGATCACTCGTGGGAGGGAACATTTTCCCATCTTATTTATTAAGTGCATTTACTCTTGTGAATAATACCCATAATCCTGTCCATTTGTTCACCAAGTATTCAACGTGTCTTCTATCAGTTTGTGTGCCTATGAACATAATATGCATATTTATTGGTATTTTTTCACGTAATCCTTTCCCTCATGTGAGTTATGATTGTAGACCTCCCTGTCTTTCCAGTTTTGGAGGTATTTCTGGATCCATCTCTATGGCAAGCATCACATAAGAGCATCCTGTGAGTACCTGATGTGAGTCACATTCATCATTTCCTCATTGAGTTCTTATCCATACAGCTGAAGATGTTGGGAGATAGAGTCTCCTGGTCCTGATATCTGTTCCTCCTTCTTCTCAGATGCCCATCGTGGAACTTTTCTAAACAGCGTCATGTTTCATAGCCTCATTTTATTTTCTCTTATTAAAAAAAAAATCCACAATTCTCCTATTTTTTTAAAAGTGTGTGGGTTAAATATAATATTCACTGTTGGGGATCAGTAATAATTCTGTGTACCAAAAATCCTAGATCAGGAAGATTCTATTTAAAAAATGAATGAGCCAAAAATGTTTAGTACAGATGGCTGCCTATCTACAAAATTTATCTGATGCAGTATGTGAAAAACAGCTTCACTTTGTTTAAAAATGATTTACAATTTAGGCAATATATAGTAATGGCCTTTCTTGTAGCCTCATGTTGTTCTTGAGTAAATAATCTATTAGAATGAATATTGTGTTTTATCAGTTATATGCTTCCTACTTGTGGAAAGTGTTGGACCGGGAGGCTCAAACTTTACAGTCTGAAATCTGACAAAAGAGAAGCGAGTGAGCACAGAACAGATGAGCAGAGGGAAGCGGCTCCACGGAGAGGCAGCAGGTGGGAGGGCTGGATGGAAGTGCCCGTGAAAGAGGCCTTATCTCAAGAAGGGAGGATGGGAAGGACTGGCGCACCCTCAGATTTTTCATTCTCCAAGAAAACACAGAACGCTTACCACCCTGTCCTTTGCCACTCAACCGAAGTTTGTTTGATAAAGACGTATTTTTTACTTTGGTTGAAAAAAAATGGTTTTGGTTATTTGAATTGTGGCTGTCAGTTCTGTTTTTCTGGTGGCATGAAAAAAAATGCCATTTTGTCAAATGCTTTGAAGTCATTTCATCAAACTCATATTTATAAAGATTCAGCAAAATGGAGAAAGACAGGCATCATAGCCACAGATCAGAGGCAGCAATTAGAATGCTCCATAAAAATATCACACACACCTTAGGTTTTGAATGAAATTGACACCAAGATTTTAAAAACATCATGCACGTATGGTTAGATGATGCTGCTGCCTCAGGATGACTCCATGGTGAGAGCTGAGAAGCATATCCTTCAAACAGTAAGTCACTTCAGTAAGAGATTAGCCCCTCCTCAAAGAAAAGCATTGATAGCTTTAAAGTAAAACATTCTCACTTGCCATAAGTTGTTGCTGTTGTTCAGTCACTAAGTCATGTCCGACTCGTTGTGACCCATGACTGCAACAAGCCAGGCTTCCCTGTCCTCCATCTTCCAGAGTTTGCTCAAATTCATGTCCATTGTATCGGTGATGCCATCCAATCATCTCATCCTCTGTCGCCCTCTTCTCCTGCCCTCAATCTTTCTCAGCATCAGGGTCTTTTTCAATGAATCAGTTCTTTGCATCAGGTGGCCAAAGTATTGGAGCTTCAGCTTCAGCATCAGTCCTTCCAATGAATGTTCAAGACTGATTTCCTTTAGGATTGATTGGTTTGATCTCTGTATAGTCCAAGGGACTCTCAAGAGTCTTCTCCAGCACCCTAATTCAAAAGGATCAATTTTTCAGTGTTCAGCCTTCCTTATAGTCCAACTCTCACATCCATACATGACTACTGGAAAAACCATAGCTTTGACTATACAGACATTTGTTGGCAAAGTGATGTCTCTGCTTTTTAATATGCTGTCTGTGTTTGCCATAGCTTTCCTTCCAAGGAGCAAGTGTGTTTTAATTTCATGACAGTTACTGTCTACAGTGATTTTTGGAGTCCAAGAAAATAAAGTCTGTCACTGTTTCCTTTGTTTCCCCATCTATGCATCATGAAGTGATGGGACCAGATGCCATGATCTTAGTTTTTTGAATGTTGAGTTTTAAGCTAGCTTTTTCACTCTCCTCTTTCACCTTCAAGAGTCTCTTTAGTTCCTCTTTGCTCTCTGCCATTAGAGTAGGTATCATCTGTATATCTGAGGTTGCTGAGATTCTCCCAGGAATCTTAATTCCAGCTTGTGAGTCATCTAGCCCAGCATTTCACATCACGTACTCTGCAGGCGTGCAAGTATGCTCAGTCGTTAAGTTATGTCTGATTCTTGTAACCCCATGGACTATAGCCCACCAGACTCCTCAGTCCATGGGATTCTCCAGGCAAGAATACCAGAATGGGTTGCCATTTCCTTCTCCAGGGAGTTTTCCCAACCCAGGGGTGGAACCCATGTTTTCCACATCTCCTGCGTTGGCAGGCAGATTCTTCTCCACTGAGCCACCTGGGAAGCCCAAGTTAAATAAGTGGGGTGACAATATACAGCTTTGACGCACTCTTTTCCCAGTTTTGACGTGGTCCATTGTTCCACGTCTGGTTCTGGCTATTGCTTCTTGGCCTGCATTCAGGTTTCTCAGGAGACAGGTAAGGTGGTCTGGTATTCCCATCTCTTTAAGAATTTTTCAGTTTTTATGATCCACACAGTCAAAGGCTTTAGTGTAGTCAATGAAGCAGAAGTAGATGTTTTTCCTGGAGTTCCCTTGCTTTCTCTATGATCCAACTTGCCATCAGTAGTAAAAGAAAAAAATCCTCCTTATCCATCAATCAATATTACTTTCCATAATTAAAAACAAATTATTACCACACTTCCTAAGGCCCAGAAAAACAGAAAAGATGTGCCAATAATCAGACCTTCTAACCATATGTAGATCTGTTCATTCTTATACAAACAAAAAGAGAAATGAAGAAGTGATCCAGAGGGGAATGCTATAGGCCCTATAACTCTCTAAATTACTGGGTGAGGGCAGAAGTACAGCGGTCTTGGGGTCATTGAGAGAAGTGATCCATCCCAGGCCACCAGGCAGGGACTGAGAATCAGTCAGAGAGAATGAGATGCTGGTGTTTGCAAGAAGTAAAGCCAGCCTCAGTCCAGCTTTGCATGAAGGTGGTGTTAACCCCAAGGCTTTTCAGGCTTGCCAGCCAATAAACAGTGCTTCTCGCTAAGGCCATTGGAGTGGGCTTCTCTGCCATTTACAGCCTAAAAAAATAAACAACGGCTTGCGCAGGAGTTTAGATGAGGCAGAGATTGCTGCAGCTGGTCTGGTAGGAGAGATCTGTGGCCAGTGGGGGTGGAACTCATCTGGTCTTTGAAGAGCACAGAAGAACGAGGCTAAGCAAAGGAAGGGGAGGGCGAGATCGTTTGTGATGCTGGCCAGGAAGCATCATTCAGTACAAGGTCCCACCTTGGTGGAGAAGAAAGGGAATTAAAAACTTGTTCTTCAATATTAAGAAAATAAACATGGTCATTCTGATGGATGATTTGGTTAATCTTTCATGGAGCAAATGAGAAGCAGCCCTAGTCTGATCAACAGCTTGAGATTCCAAATACTCAACATTGTGAGAATTCATGGGTAAGCGCAGTCTTAAGTCTAGTAATGAAAAAAACCACCCAGTGTAGAAACTTTGTAGAGCAATTGAGTATATTCTCTTAAGTTGAAAAGAGATATATCCTTGGACTCCACTCCTAGGTATATTTAGTCAATCAGAAAAACATTCTTGTTACAGTGGCTCATGGGCCGCAATGTTGGTAGTGTCATTGGTTGTATTAGAAAAACTTGGAAACAATCCAAATGTCCAATGAACAAAGAATGAAAGATATATATTTTTACAATGACTGTAGAGCAGGAAAAACGAACCAGAGCTATGAGTATTGGATGAAACTCCCAACATAATATTGAATGATAAAGGGAAGTCATCAAAGAATACCTACATTATGATAGCGCTTATATAAAATCCAAACTCATGAGAAACTAAAGTTTGTGGGTACTGTAGAGCAAAGGACAAGAATAGAAAGTAGGAAATTCAGGTCCATAGATACCTTGGGGGAAAGAAAGGAAGGGCAGATAATCAGGGAGGGATACTTCAGGGCCTTCAACTAAATTAGCAGTTTTTTAAACCTCTGGAGTGGGAATCTATGTGCTCATTATATAATTCTTTATACCTTTTTAGTTGCATAAGGTTTGTTATAATTAAACTTTGGAAAAAAACACTCTACCCAAGTGGAAACTTTTAGCCTAAGCTGAGATGTGGTTGACAATTGTTATGGAAAGCATACCTTGTGTGCCCACATTTAAGACAAAGGTTTCCCTCTCTGAGCCTGGAGAAGGAGAAAGACTTTCAATAATGCCTCTTAACTTGCTGCAAGTTCATACCAGGCCAACGCGCTGCTCAGTCCCTTCATCCAACAAATTTATGTGGCTCTACCGCAGGTATTTATTTTATAGTATGAATCTTCTTGCCAACCCGCAGGGAGCTGGTTTTAGCAGCCCCGTGGATGCTGATGGTACGTCACACACCATGTGGCTGCCAAAGGCCCACCACTCCCCAAAGCCTCCCTGCAAGCTAGATTCACCTCCGCCTGGGGAGTTGGCAGCTCCAGACTAGTGCAGGTCGCCCTAAGGACCACTAGGTACTACTGTGAAATTTTAAAGTATGTCTGCATTCAGTATCCTTTTCTAAAAATCTTTGTATTGTGTTAGCTGCTCAGTTGCGTCTGATTCTTTGCGACCCCATGGACTGTAGCCTGCCAGGCTCCTCTGTCCATAGGATTCTCCAGGCAAGAATATTGGAGTGGGTTGCCATGTCCTTTTTCCAGGGGATCTTCCCAGACCAGGGATCAAACCTGGGTCTCCTGTATTACATGCAGATTCTTTACCATCTGGGATTCTCTGGTGGCTCAAAGGGTAGAGTCTGCCTGCAAAGCAGGAGACCTGAGTTCAATCCTTGGGTTGGGAAGATCCCCTGGGGAAGAAAATGGCAACCCATTCCAGTATGCTTGCCTGGAAAACCTCATGGACGGCTACAGTCCAAAAGATCACAGAGTCAGACACGACTGAGTGACTTCACTTTCACTTTTCTTTTCTGTCTGAGCCAAGGACTTCCCAGGCAGTGCTAGGTGTAAAGAACCTGCCTGCCAATACAGGAGACATAAGATATGTGGGTTCGATCCCTGAGTCAGGAAGATCTCCTGGAGGAGGGTGCAGCTAACCACTTCAGTATTCTTACCTAAAGAATCCCATGGGCAGAGAAGCCTGGTGGGCTATAGTCTATGGGGTTGCAAAGAGTCAGACACAACTGAGCAACTGATCACTCACAGCAAAAGCAATTCAGAATGGCATGCTGTGATGCGATGGAAGCCTCACTGATACTCAAAGTAAGTTGCCCTGTTTTAACACAGAGCATTTCTAAGAAGGCAGAGACCCTGAAGAGTCACCACATTTGATGACACTTTACCTGGTGACAGCAGGCACTCATTAAATGCTACATAAAGGAAGCCAGTGAAATCTACTGACGAGGACCCTCCAGGACGGGGTCAGCCCCTCCCCCCGCATGATGACTGCACTCAGCCTTACAACGTGCTGAATGTAC
Organism: Ovis canadensis; assembly: GCF_042477335.2. NCBI lineage: Eukaryota > Metazoa > Chordata > Mammalia > Artiodactyla > Bovidae > Ovis > Ovis canadensis. Next base: position 5,371,288 of record NC_091245.1, read on the forward strand.
GATGGATTATCATCCCTTTACTTTTTCATGACTCTAAGTGGATGCCAGAAAATAATTAAGGTGAAACTCTATGGCTGGAAAGGCTCCAAATGGGTAAGGAACAGATATAAGGTAAAAAGAAATGACAAGAGAAGGTGGCATGTGTTAGCATCCTATAAGAGGCAAAGGTGCAAAAAAAGAAGCAGTGAAGATGCAGTGCGAACAGAAAAGGTAGTGGGTGGACTTCTGAGTGGGGGAGAGGAGGCAGGTGGGGTGGACTCACTGCAGGCACAAGCTCGGACCAAGCGCAGATCCCGATTCTCTTCTGTTGATATTTGCAGATGCAGTTCACATGCTTGGGTCCAGTCAGTCTTGTAACAACCTCACTTAGGACAAAGGTTGGGAATAACCTCTCCATTGTACTTCCTGGTGGCTCAGGACTTCTGTGGTGGCTCAGATGGTAAAGCGTCTGCCTACAATGCGGGAGACCCGGGTTCGATCCCTGGGTCAGGAAGATCCTCTGGAGAAGGAAATGGCAACCCACTCCAGTATTCTCGCCTGGAAAATCACATGGACAGAGGACCCCTCTGTAGGGCAGGCTACAGCCTATGGGGTCTCTAAGAGTCAGACACAACTGAGCGACTTCACCTTCTTTCTAGTTCCCTGTGGCATACAGAATGTCCTTGTTGTTAAACTGGTTTTGTAAAAGAAATCGCCAGATTTTGTAGTCTGTGGTGGGAAGAATGCTAAGAAGTCCCTCTATAGTCCCTCCCTTGTATCAGCCCCTCCCCCGAGAGCAGCTCCCTTGATGTCAGAAGCAACAAGACTCCCTTTTGGTCCCCAAGAGAGAACCTCTCTGGTTGGCTTTGGAGAAGTGGGCTCTCTGTGCTGGGAGAGGACCCCAGGCCTGGGACCTGAGCTTGGCTTCCAGGAGCTGAGTCCTGAGGGCTCAGGGAACTGGTTTCTGTCAACAAGCCACATGAGCTTGCAGGGGACCCAGAGCTCCAGCAGGAGCTCCAGCCCAGCCAGAACTAACCTTCAGCCTTAACTAACCTTCAGCCTTGCAAGACCCTGTGCAGAGACCCCCAGCCAAGCCACATGGGACCTCTGACCACAGAAACAGTGAGATACTAACAGATGCAGTTCAAAGTGATGGGGTGTGTGGTCATCAGTCACACACCAGCAGGAAGTGTGCTACATAGAGAGCACGTCTGCTGTGATTTGTAGCCAGTTCTTTTTCTTTTTGCCTTTTGTTCACATCTGATCATTTTCCTCCATTTACCTCTGCCTGAATTCTACACCCATGGGCTTCCCTGGTGGCTCAGACAGTAACGAATCTGCCTGTAATGCAGGAGACCTGGGTTCTATCCCTGGGTTGGGAAGATCCCCTGGCGAAGAGAATAGTAACTCACTCTGGCACTCTGGCCTGGGAAATTCCATGGACAGAGAAGTCTGGCGGGGTACAGTCCTTGGGGTTGCAAAGAGACAGACACAACTGAGCCACTAACAGTTTCACTCTCCCATATTGTTTAATAGTAATACAGCCTCCAAATCAGTAAAAAAAAAAAAAAAGGAAAAGTGACCCGAGTCCAGCTCCTCTTCTAATTCACCCAGGCAGTCCCCTGATGACTGCTGATCGTGCGGAAAGGAGAATTTTATCCTCCCCAGACATCGCAGCATTCCGCAGCAGACCCGGGCCCTGGCCAGTGCAGGAGGATGGGGGCCAGGCCTTCATGCCCAGCCCCAACCCTGAGGAAACCAGAACGTCTCTCAGAGTCTAGAGACACTCACCATCACACCACCAGCCAGGGAGAGGCAGGCTTCTTTCAAAAGACAGAGATAACAACAGGCCTGGCCTCACCCAGTCTACCCAACCCTTTCTCTTTTCCCTTCTTTTTAATTTATTTCTTTATATTAATTGGAGGCACACATGTGTCCTCTGAACCCCTTCCCACCTTCCTCCTCACCCCACCCCTCCTGGCTGTCACCAAGCACTGGCTTTGGGTTCCTTGCGTCATACATCGAACTCCTTTGATCCTTGAGCGGTACCTGCAGGCTTCTGGGGCACTGTCTTTTTTTCTTCTTCATCCTCATGCCTTTTGGGGGGAGCATGATAATGGCTCCAAACCCAAAAGGCTTGGGAAAGGAAGCCTGTTCTGGAAGGAATCAAAAGTTTAAAAAGTTTGGATAGACTAAAACCAAACCCTTCTATTAGTGCACAAGGAAGCTAGAGATGGACACATGGGGGAAAATAATTAATTCCTACTTCACATTTTATGGGCTTCCCTGGTGGCTCAGAGGGTAAAGCGTCTGCCTGCAATACGGGAGACCTGGGTTCAATCCCTGGGTCGGGAAGATCCCCTTGAAGAAGGCAATGGCAACCCAGGAAATGGCAACTCCAGTATTCTTGCCTGGAGAATCCCATGGACGGAGGAGCCTGGTGGGCTACAGTCCAGGGGGTTGCAAAGAGTCAGACACGACTGGTAGACTTCACTTTCACATTTTATAGGGCTTCCCTGGTGGCTCATGAGGTTAAAAATCAGCCTGCAATGCAGGAGACCTGGGTTTGATCCCTCGGTCGGGAAGATCCCCTGGAGAAGGGAATGACAACCTACTTCATTATTCTTGCCTGGAGAATTCCATGGACAGGGGAGTCTGGTGGGTTGCAGTCCATGGACTCACAAAGAATCATACATAACTGAGCAAGAAACACTACTTTTCTTTTATATTTTATAGAAAAATTAATTCTAGATAGGTTACAGATCTAAATGGGAAAGGTAACAAACAGCTTATAGAAGATAATATTAAAAGAATATTCTAATTTGACATTATCCATAAGATAATATTAGAAGAAAAACTCTAGAAGAATAATTTCATTACCTTGAAGTAGACAAAAAAAATTTCTTAAACAGGACACGAAAAGCATTAATCATTAAGAAATATATTGGATTTCATTGGTATATTGGATTTCATTAAAACTAGGAAATTCTGTTCATCAGAAGACATCATTAAGAGACAGGAAAGACAAACCAGAGGATTGGTTTTTCAACAAATATATTCAACATAGACTTGTCAGAATACATCAATAGTCTTCTAAAAAATTAATAAGAAAAAGACAGAAAATTCAATGAAAGTGGGTGAAAGATTTCCAAAGGCACTTCACTCCCAAGAAATGCACAAATGGCCGAAGAGGCATATGAAAAGGTTCTCAGGATCAGTGTTTGTTAAGAAAATGCAAATTAAAACCACAACGACTGAATAATACCACAATTTCAAAGAAAAAGACAGAAAATACTAAGTATTGGCAAACACACGGAGCAATCAGAACACTGATTGGTAGAAGTGAAGAAGGGACTGCTACAGTGACTTTGGAAAACTTTTTGACAGTATCTGTCGAGGTTGCCCTTGCATGCTCAGCCATGGCCAACTCTTTGCAACCCCATGGACTGCAGCCCGCCAGGCTCCTCTGTCCATGGGATTCTCCAGGCAAGAATACTGGAGTGGGTTGCTATTTCCTTCTCCAGGGGATCTCCCCAACACAGGGATCAAACCTTCATCTCCTGTGTCTCCTGCATGGGAGGTGGATTCTGAGTCACCTGGGAAGCCCCATATACTGAGGTTAAACATACATATACCCCATGACCCAGCAAGAGATAGACATGTGCAGTAAGAGATACATAGGAACTTGATTACAGCAGCATTATCTGTAATAACCCTAGCCTGGGAGCACCCAACTGCCCATCACCGGTAGAATGGGTAACAAACTGAAGTCTGTTCATACGATGGGAGACTGCTCAGTCATGGAAACAAACCTCATCTCCATGCACCAAGGTGAGCAAAACTCACACACACAGTGGGTCAAAGCTACTAAGCATCATTGTATAATTCCATCGTACATATAAAGTCTTCCTTTATAAGGGAAAAATTAACCTTCTGTGTTAGGTAGCAGGAAGCAGACCCAGAGTAAGATTAGGAAGGACTCGGGGATGCTTCTGAAATTCATTCAGCTTTTCTTCTGCGTCTTGATCTTTCTCAGCTTGTGTTTGCAAGCTGAGAAAGTGAGCTGGGTGCTTAAGAGTTTCACAGTTTGGGGCATTTATTATATGTTAAAGCAGGGGTACTTGTTAGCTCAGTTGGTAAAGAATCTAGCTGCAATGTAGGAGACCCCAGTTCGATTCTTGGGTCGGGAAGATCCGCTGGAGAAGGGATAAGCTACCCACTCCAGTATTCTTGGGCTTCCCTTGTGGCTCAGCTGGTAAAGAATCCCCCTGCAATGCGGGAGACCTGGGTTCAGTCTCTGGATTGGGAAGATCCCCTGGAGAAGGGAAAGGCTACCCATTCCAGTATTCTGGCCTGGAGAATCCCATGGACTGTAGTCCATGGGGTAGCAAAGAGTCAGACACAACTGAGTGACTTTCACTCCACTCCAAGCACCCAACCTCTGGGCTATAATGCCTGATGATCTGAGGTGGAGCAGATGTAATAATAAGAGAAATAAAGTGCACAATAATTATAATGTGCTTGAATCATCCCCAAAGCACCCCTCCCCGGCCTGTGGAAAAATTATCTTTCACAAAACTGATCCCTGGTGCCAAAGAGCTTGGGGACCACTGCTTTCAAGTACTTGTTACAGGTGTACAGTATAGTGATTCACAATTTTTAAAGGCTATACTCCATTTACAGTTGTTATAAAATATTGGCTATATTCCTTGTGCTGTACAATATATCCTTGCAGCTTATTTTATGCATAATAATTTGTACTTCTATTACTTCTATTATAATAATTTGTACTACCCTCCCCCATCTCGTCCCCCCACCACTCCTCCCCTACAGGTAACCACTAACCTGCTCTCTCCATCTCTGAGTCTGGAAGGTGGATGGAGGAAGAAATGGGCATATGCAAATTCTTACCAGCCTCCTGCCTGATATTTGAAAACCCAGATTATATTTCTATGACGTCCGGCAGTGTATTACGGCAACTTGATAGATTAAGTAGATGTTTTCCCTGTTGCTAATCTTCATCTTACAGCTGCAGTCAGGGCTACTGGCAGTTCAGGTCTTTAAATAAATAAGCCTCATTCATGTACCGCTTCTGTTTTATGAACAATGCAGCTGTTACTTGCAATGGGCTCTCTACCCGAGGTACCAAGAGCTATTGTTTCATTATAAGCATTGTGAGCATAAAATAGCACAAGAGGAGGGAACACATATGAGAGTAGAATGGAAAGAAAACAAACCAGAAACTGGACCGACACGTGCTGGTTGTTCAGAAGTGGCACCAAAATATAGGAGAGAGCCGTTTTTGAGGAAGGTTTAAGGCTGAATTTATCAATGGGCCTGTGGAAATCGTGTTCGTTCTGAAAGACAGCAGGTGTGAAAACAATGAGAAGTGACCTCCTTTGCACCTGGGTTACAAAAGCTGCCCCAATGTGTGTGAAACCAAACAGGACAATGATAAATTAAAAAACATCCTGCTTCTGACTGGTTCCTTTTTATTTTCTTCTCACACTGGGCAGTTTTATTTATAGATAATAAAGGCAGCTTATAAGAAACACACACACAGTTACACTCATTTCCTGGTGGAAGTGATGTTTATTTGACGTAAAATAGCTTTGGTGTTTGCAAATTCTGTTATCTTTGGAATCTATTCCAGAACGTAACTTTCAGATTGCTCACATCCCTTTTAAATCAGTTTACTAACATATTCTCAGCAAAATTTATCAAATAAGACTTATTTCCAGTCCAAAACATCCTTTGATGTGCAATTTAATGGACTAGAGGGAAGCCAAGGTTCACAACCCAAATGTCTTCTGTTTGGGAATGTCCATTTCAGCCGATGGAGAAATTTGTAATTGTCACTGTGGTGATGATGGTATAGCCACCAAACCTCTCACATGGAGCAGGTCCTTGACTTCCAAGATTTCTGTGAACCCCCAGATTAGGAATACCGCTAGCTGACTTAGGGAATTTGAACAGACACCTAGATTCTCCTCGGACCTTGAGGAACTGGCTGACACACCACAGCATGTGCTTCTAATTTGCACCAAGTGCTTTACCTACATTATTCACCTAATCTTTTGCATAATCCTTGGAGGTAAGTGGAATTGTCCCTCTTACAAATTATAACATTCATAGACATTAGGGGATGTCAGAAAGAGTCAAGACAAAGAGTATTAGAACACCAGCAATCTAACAAAGCTTACTTTAATAATTATGAATTGATGAAGCCCATGCTTGATTCATTTCCAGTTATGTGAGCAAACATAACAAGTTAGCATGGTATCAGTTTTCTTTTGCACAGATATAACGTTAGATGCAAAAGCCTGTTATAGCAGAGTTTAACACCTGATACTTTATAACATCCTGGGTGGTTCTAGTGGTAAAGAGCGCCCGTGCCAATGCAGGAGACGTAAGAGACATGGGTTTGATCCCTGGGTTGGGAAGATCCCCCAGAGAAGGGCACAGCAATCCACTCCAGAATTCTTGCCTGGAGGATCCTATGGACAGAGGAGCCTGGCGGGCTGTGGTCCACAGGATCACCAGGAATCGGACACAACTGAAGAAACTCAGCACGCACTTATGCGGAATGACATTTCATAGTTAGAAACATAGAAAATGCTCCTTACGGCTAAGTTGAGAAGACTGTCAAATTCCAGCTGAACTTGAGACACTTTCACTTCTAACCATCCCGTTTCCTCTGCCTGCTGCTCTGTAGGCCCATCTGAGGAACACATGGGAACTGAACCAAGGTCCATTCCACTTCAAAGCCCATCGAGCCAGGGGAGGGGCCGCAGCCATCACTCCCCAAGCTCCCTGGACAGCCTGCACACCAGCTTCCCTGCGGGCTAAGGGGACCCGACTCTGAAGATGAGTCCTGTCCCACGTGCAGCGTGAGGGAAGTGGGGAAAACCGTCCACAAGGCTCACTTACTGAGTCTTCAGGAAAACGTCATGAACTAAACCTCTAGAACCTCAAGTACCCAAGGTCGTAACATCCTGTTTTCCAACTCAAGGCAATTCAAAGACATTGAAGGAGGAGACACACCTCAGGCTCTCAGGGATGAGGGGTGGTGGGGACTGGGGGGAGGTCTGTTCTCACCGAGGTTCAGAAATGTCCCCCGGGCTGCTTCAAGCCACCCTGGCAGGAAACGGAAGGACTGGGACGGGGTGTCTGATGTTCTGGTTGCCTGCAATTACTCCATTCATGGGCATAAAGCCCCCGGATCCTGTTTTCAAATGAACTTCAAGCTTATGGTTGGCCTGATTACACTCTAACCTATTTTTGAGCATCAGTGGAGTAATTACAGCACTAAAAGGAGGGACTTCCAAGGTGGCGCAGTAAAGACTCCACGCTTCTAATGCAGGGGGCACAGGTTCAATCCCTGGCCAGGGAACTAGGACCCCACAGGCTGCGTGGTGCCGGCAAAAAGTAAATTTACAAATAAATAAGGTATTAAAGGAGAAAAAATGACATCCTGTGCCTTACAGACTAATACGCATGATCCGTATGCTGGGGGCTTTTGGAGAAATCTGTAATTGTGCAGAGGATGGAAGACACAACGTGATGGGAAACCTGAATTGTGCAAAGGATGGAAGAGACGCAACGTGCCCCTGGGTTGCTCCCTGCAGAGAGGCACACAGGTGTGCTGGTCCCTAGAGATGGGTGAGCAGTCTTCCCGGTACACCTGGGGTGCTGCGGGTTAAGGAGAGACTTACCCAAACTGCGTGCGCTGCCGACTCCACTGACCCTTCGCAGGCCAGATTCCATCATATACACGGCACACAACTTGCCATTTAAACCGGTTTTAAGTATACAGTTTGGTGGCATTAACTGCACTCACAACATTCCACAAACATCAGCGCAATTTCCAAAGTCATTCATCACCCAGACAGAAACTCTGTACTGGTTCAGCAGCAACTCTCCACCCCTCCTGCCCCTCCACCCCTGGGAACTGCTAAGCTACTTTTTGCCTCTATGAAAGTGCCTATTCGAGATAGTTCACATTAAACAAACTCATACAATATCTGTCCTTTTGTATCTGGCTTATTTCAGGGTTCATCCATATTCAGACACACATTAGAAGGTTGTTCTTTTTATGGCTGAATGCTGTCCCCCTGTATTTATTTATACCTCATCCCATTTCTCCTCTCATCCGTACTTCTCGACTTTTCACTGGTCTCACTGCCCCATGATCACGTCCACCTTCTGCCCAAGTGGACCTCCCTGGTCCATAGAGTTCATCCAAACTTCTCGGGCAGCTACTGAGCACAGACACCATCTGGCCTCACGCTAGGATGCCAGGCTTGCTCCTCCGTCAGTCAGTCAGTTCAGTCGCTCAGTCGTGTCCTACTCTTTGCGACCCCATGAATCGCAGCATGCCAGGCCTCCCTGTCCATCACCAACTCCCGGAGTTCACTCAGATTCAAGATCAGATCAAAATGGAGACAGCTCCCCACGCTTCTGCTTTTAAGTCTTCACCCATGTTGTTCCCTTTGCCTGGAATGTTCTCTTTCTGTTTCCTCAGGTCAAAGCCAGTTGAAATTCCACATGCTACATCACCCCTTCTCCTTCCCCAAGAGCACGGTGATCCCTCTCTCTTCTAAACTCCCAGGTGACTTGGCACCATGGCATTTAATCACCTGAGACAGGAAAGACAGCTCTCCTCTCCTCTCCTTTCCTCTTCGGAGCCAGAATTCCCCAGTCATCGGTGTCAACTGCACAGCACCGAGTGTGGGGCTCTGTGTAGAAGGGGTATCAGTAAACAGTTGCCCAGGGACATCACACATATCAGACAGCAATGGCTCTTCCCAGAGAGCTGGCAGTCAGATTATGAGGCCGTGTAAAAAGGCATTTTCATTCTAAATGAAATGTGTGTGTTAGCCGCTCAGTCTTGTCTGACTCTTTGTGACCCCATGGACTATAGCCCACCAGGCTCCTCTGTCCACGGAATTCTCCAGCCAAGAATACTGGAGTGGGTTGCCATTCCCTTCTCTGGGGGATCTTCCCAACCCAGGGATCAAACCAGGTCTCCTGCACTGCAGGCAGATTCTTTACCGTCTCAGCCATGGGAGTCGATTTAGAGGAAATTACAGAAAGATGAGTCAGAATAATGATTAGGGTGCCAGATGTCCAGGGAAGCAGAGAGTATGGCCACTAAACAAAATGAACTTAGTATTTTCCTGCCAGAAGAGAGACGCTAACAGGAAAGGACTCTGGGATGGACTAGGGAGGACAGAGGGGTCAGAGAGGGTGGAGCTTCTCTGGGCTGTTTTAACTCTGGTGCAGACTTCTCAGGAGACTCACGTGTGAGGAGCCAGGTCTCCAGGCTGGCTGAATCACCGTGCTGCCCTGGAAAGCAGGGTTCATGCAGAGCAGGGACTGGTGTTTCAGAAAAGAAAAGCAGGTTAGGTTCTGGCCTAGTGAACTTCATAGTGGATCCAGAATAGATCATTAAAACTATTTGCATTTAAGTCAGTTCCAATGAGATGGATGAACCTAGAGTCTATTATACAGAGCGAGGTAAGTCAGAGAGAGAAATATAAATATCATATACTGACGCATATATATGGAATCTAGAAAGGTGGTACTGACGAATTTATTTGCAGGGCAGCAATGGAGAAACAGACATAGAGAATAGACTTTGGACATGGGGAGAGGGCAGGAGAGGGTGGGATGTATGCAGAGAGAAACATGGAAACTTACATTACCCTGTGTAAAAGAACTAGCCAATGGGAATTTGCTGTATGGCTTGGGGAACTCAAACAGGGGCTCTGTGACAATCTAGAAGGGTGGGATGGGCAGGGAGATGGGAGGGAGGTTTGGGAGGGAGGGGACAACTGTATACCTACGGCTGATTCTTGTTGATGTATGACAGAAGACCACAAAGTTCTATAAAGCAAATACCCTTCACTTAAAAAAAATAAAGTCTGAAAAAAGACCAATTTGTGGGTTCTCAGAAAAAAGAAGCAGGGACAAGTGGGTTCTCTACAACAAAGAGATGATCTGAATTTTCAGTTTCCATAGTGACCAGCCTAGTGGACAAGGCCAAAGCTGTAGAAAGAGAGGAAGCCCCATACTGGTGACAAACTCGACTGCATCTCTGTCTCACGGACTAGTTGAGGACCAAGAGATGACACGACGGCAGGGGAGGCAGATAACGTGCCAGACTGATGCTCACTTAGACACACTACTGGTGCTGGGCTGCCAGGCTCTCCAGCTTTCTCATAGAGAACATTCTCATCGATGGCCTGGATCAAATCTGAGGAAAGACAAGGACCTGGCTGGCACGGTGGGCACGCTGAATGACAGAAGGGCCTCAGCAGGGGGACTCTGGGGGGATTTAGAGGTTTGCTTGACTGTGACTGCCCAAGAACAGCTGGATGGGGTGAAGGCCAACGTGGGACCCCTGTTGCTGCCTGATGGAGCACCTATCAGCCTGCATCTGGAAGGTTCTGATCCATTGGTCTATGTCTAAAGGATACTGACAGTGAACAGAGATACAGAGTGATCGATGGCAAGGGAACTAGTGTTAAAGAACTTGACTGGGCGTGCTGCAGTCCATGGGGTCGCAAAGAGTGACTGAACTGAACTGAACTGAACCCTATAATTAAGAAGACTTGTGAGAAGCAGACATTTTAATGGGCTTAAACATTTAATAGGCTGCTCCTGTAAGAAGAGGGCTATTCTGTTTTGCCCTAGAGCTTCGATGAAAAAGACTAATAGTGAGAGTTGTCCCAAGGCAAGTGGACTTTCTCAAGAGGCCAGACGGTCCCTCTCTCTGCCAGAGCATGGGCAAGAAGGGACGCTCAAGAAACAGAAATGTCTTGAGGGCCTGAAGTACCTGTGACAGAAGTAAATCAGACAAGTGCCGATGGCTCTTCTGGGCCTGTCATTCCTCTAGGAATGTTCCCAGGATAAGGAAGCCTGAGATTATCATTCCCCTGGGTCAGCACCGCCTCTGCTCCTGGGAGGCAGGATTTGTTCATATCAGACAGATCTCTTCCTATTGCACAGTGAGAACCAATGTGCTTGGAATAGAATTGCTCTTTAGTTGCTCAGTTGTGTCCAATCCTTTGCAACCCCATGGACTACAGCACACCAGGCTTCCCAGTTCTTCACTGTCTCCCGGAGCTTGCTCAAACTCATGTCCATCGAGTCAGTGATGCCATTCAACCATCTCATCCTCTGTCATCCCCTTCTCCTCCTGCCTTCATTCTTTCCCAGAATCAGGGTCTTTTCTAATAAGTCAGCTCTTCACAGTAGGTAGCCAAAGTATTGGAGTTTCAGCTTCAATATCAATCCTTCCAATGAACATTCAGGATTGATTTCCTTTAGGGTTGACTGGTTTGATCTCTTTGCAGTCCAAGGAACTCTTAAGAATCTTCTCCAACACCACAGTTCAAAAGCATCAATTTCTTGGCACTCAGCCATCTTCATGGTCCAGCTCTCACATCCATACATGACTACTGAAAAATCATAGCTTTGACTAGATGGACCTGTGTCAGCAAAGTAATGCCTCTGCTTTTTAATATGCTGTCTAGGTTTGTCATAGCTTTTCTTCCAAGGAGCATGTGTCTTTTAATTTCATGGCTGCAGTCACCATCTGCAGTGATTTTGGAGCCCAAGAAAATAAAAACAGAATGGGCATCAATCAATGTTTATCCAGATGACTTCATGTGTATCCAGAAGACCGAAGAGATGGATTTGCTCAGAGACCTGGTGGTATTATCAGGAAGCTGCATAATTAAATACTGAGGACACAGTCACCTTTTCTAGAGCATTCATATAATTAAGTAGCAACTTTTTTTTTCTTAAAGAAAAATGGTTTGGGAAATACTATCTTCAGTAACTATGCCAAAGCCTTTGACTGTGTGGATCACAATAAACTGTGGAAAATTCTGAAAGAGATGGGAATACCAGACCACCTGACCTGCCTCTTGAGAAACCTGTATGCAGGTCAGGAAGCAACAGTTAGAACTGGACATGGAACAACAGACTGGTTCCAAATAGGAAAAGGAGGACGTCAAGGCTGTATATGGTCACCCTGCTTATTTAATTTCTATTAAATTAATACATGCAGAGTACATCATGAGAAACGCTGGGCCGGAAGAAGCACAAGCTGGAATCAAGATTGCCGGGAGAAATATCAATAACCTTACATATGCAGATGACACCACCGTTATGGCAGAAAGTGAAGAGGAACTAAATAGCCTCTTGATGAAAGTGAAAGAGGAGAGTGAAACAGTTGGCCTAAAGCTCAACATTCAGAAAACTAAGATCATGGCATCCGGTCCCATCACTTCATGGCAAATAGATGGAGAAACAGTGGAAACAGTGGCTGACATGGTTTTTCTGCACTCCAAAATCACTGCAGATGGTGACTGTAGCCATGAAATTAAAAGACGCTTACTCCTTGGAAGGAAAGTTATGATCAACCTAGACAGCATACTAAAAAGCAGAGACATTACTTTCTCAGCAAAGGTCCATCTAGTCAAGGCTATGGTTTTTCCAGTGGTCATGTATGGATGTGAGAGTTGGACTATAAAGAAAGCTGAGCACCGAAGAATCAATGCTTTTGAACTGTGGTGTTGAAGACTCTTGAGAGTCCCTTGGTCTGCAAGGAGATCCACCCAGTCCGTTCTAAAGGAGATCAGTGCTGGGTGTTCATTGGAAGGACTGATTTTGAAACTGAAACTTCAATCTTTTGGCCACCTGATGCAAAAAGCTGACTCACTTGAAAAGACCCTGATGCTGGGAAAGATTGAGGGCAGGAGGAGAAGGGGACGACAGAGGATGAGATGGTTGGATAGCATCACCAACTCAATGGACATGGGTTTCGGTGGACTCCGGGAGTTGGTAATGGACAGGGAGGCCTGGCATGCTGTGGTTCATGGAGTCGCCAAGAGTCGAACACGACTGAGCAACTGAACTGGACTGAACTGATCTTTAGTAACATTTGTCTCACAGGAAACCAAACTTTTAAACAAATATCCAATAAGATAAGCATTGCTACCAACAAAAAGATAATAGTTAGGGGTGTGGTCTTTAAAGGGAGAGTACCAGGTGGTCCAAATAGCAACCCTACCATGAACTGGAGGATGGCCTTGGATACAGAATTAACCTCTCTGAGTCTTTACTTGGAAAGTTCCACATGTGTAAAATGGGGATGAAAATATTACTCGACTCATACAATTAGTAGGAAGATTTAATGAATGAACATAGGTCAGGTCCTCAACAGTCCCTGGCATAGAAAGCAAAGCTCGTGGGGTGTAATCAAAGAACAATTATGTTTGTTCTCCTGGTATGTGGACCTTGGGAGAACTTGTCTCTCTTATATTGAGTGCCTGCTCTTCTATCTCACAAGGCTTGTATGTTTAAATTGCTGGATTTTGTCAACAAGTGCTTTATTTTCTAGAAAAGTCATGGGCTGTGGCACACATGGAATGTTGCCTTACATAACAGCCTACACTTCTTGATACAGCTCTTTCACTGTCTACCTCTGTCTTAATGCAGGTAAGTGCCGCTTACTCTATAACAATAATGGAGGTGGTAGTTCTCAGCTGGTCCTTTTCTATTTTAAGATGTTGCAGAATGAGGCTGTAGAGCCACTGCAGAGGATAAGTCACCCAGCATCCTAAGGATGACTGACCGCTCCAAAAGATGGAAAGACCACCCAAGACTGGTGATGTCCTTGAGCCACTGAAGAATCAGCTCCAAAACAGCCTCAGCTCTATCCATGTCGTTAAGGAAGATTATAAATTCTCCTATTGTTTAAGCCATTCGACATGAACCCAGTGGCTTTCTATTACCTGCATTTGAAAACATGCCAGTTTACACAATGCTGCGTTTCCTAAGAGCTTTCATATTTTGGAAAATGAACTACAACCGGTAGAAATATCCTGGTTCACATTTTTCCTCAGGAACCTCAGAAATATCGCTACCTTTCCATCTGAAATTGAAGCTGCTGTGGAGAAATTCGAGACCAGCCAGATTCCCTGTACCACTTCTCCTTGAAGTTCAATAACACACCCAGGATATCCTAAGTGTTGGTTGTTCTATGTCAGTTTTTCCTGGAACACAGTGAGAACTTTTGATCTGCAGACTTCATTCTTTTGTTTCAGAAATGTTTCTTTATACCTTTCAGCTGCATTAGTTCTGAATATGTTCCAGTAGGTACTGCAGGTTATCAAGTTTGCAAATTAATCTCAACAGATACGAAAGGTGACGACAGAACAAGGAACCCAAACACTCACAGTGGCCTGCTAAACGCTGACATCCGCCAGGCATCTTACACTTAGAATGCACTGTCGCCTTATTCCATTTGCATTACACCCAAGAAAGGCAGCATCTGCATCTACTCTGCACCCCTAGAACTAAAGTCTGCGCTTGGTACAGAGTAGATACCCAGCAAAGTTTCGAAAGAACCACAGACTGCTACACCACTTTACAGATGGGAAGACTGCGGCTAAAATCATTACGGACCTGGTCCAAGGCTACGTATCTCAAAGTGGGGATGAAAATGGACAAAAGAGAGAGCGGGACGCTGGCGTGGAGAACAAGGAGCTGGTGTATGGGACGTGGGGCGAGCTCAGGGGGACGCCGGGCGGGTCCTCCAAGAAGCAAACTCCTCGCGCTAGTTCCTGAGAGATGGTAACTCCCACAAGCGCGTCCACCAATGGCGCAGTAGCGTCCGCCCCGCGCGGTTGCCAGGGAAACATCAGGCAGCGCTGCGCAGGCGCATAGCACGCAGGGAACGGGAAGCACGCCGGCTGAGAGGACCGCCCCCCCCACTGCGTACTGCGCAAGCGTAGCGTCTCCGTTGCTAGGTTCCGCCTCGCGCGTCTCGCAGGGTGGCCAGAGTCAAGTTCCCGAGCCTCCTAAAGGAAGGGTCTGGAATCCCCCGTCTTGGAGACTATAGGCATTCCCTTCCTACCGCCTTTCCCTTCCCGAAGTCAGAGGATATCCCCATTCCCAGTCCCTCCCTCGGAAGCATCTTCCCCCAGCCTCTCTGGTGGTGCCCCGACCCTGCAGCCAGCCGCGCATCAGAGGACGACGGAAGAGCTTCCCGGCAGGCGAGGCAAAGAGCAGACATGTCGAACGCGTAAGTGAGGGGCTTCCCCGGCGCAGCCGCGGAGTGAGCTTCTTCAGGCAAAAAGATAGCTTGCTCTTTTCCTTTTCTTTTCTTCTAACCCCTTCTTTTTGCAGTTTTACCAAATAAAGATACACCTCAGCATAGACTGTCAGCTTCTGCGGACGGGCCTTGCCTTTTCCTCAGATGCTCCAACTCCCCTCGCGCTCCCCTCGGCCCCAATAGAGAAAAGCTCCTCTAGGCGCAGTGCTTACTTTACGCCCACTGAGCCCTTGTGGACTTATTTTTGAGGACGTGCTGCCTGCGTTCAGTTCATCATCCGCTTTTTTCTTAATCTTTCCCAGCAATGTTCATTGCTCACCCTGGCCCCTATATTTAAGTTAAGAAAGATCTTGAGGAGACTTTATTGTACCACTTCGCTTTCCAGCAAGAAACCCCAGTCAGGAGGCCGTGGCCCCAAAGAGTCTTCACCCAGCGTTGTGCCAGTTACAGAGCATTTCAGTTCAGTTCAGTTCAGTCGCTCAGTCGTGTCCGACTCTTTGCGACCCCATGAATCGCAGCACGCCAGGCCTCCCTGTCCATCACCAACTCCCGGAGTTCATTCAGACTCACGTCCATCGAATCCATGATGCCATCCAGCCATCTCATCCTCTGTCATCCCCTTCTCCTCCTGCCCCCAATCCCTCCCAGCATCAGAGTCTTTTCCAATGAGTCAACTCTTCACGTGGGGTGGCCAGAGTACTGGAGTTTCAGCTTCAGCATCATTCCCTCCAAAGAAATCCCAGGACTGATCTCGTTCAGAATGGACTGGTTGGATTTCTTTGCAGTCCAAGGACCTCTCAAGAGTCTTCTCCAACACCACACTTTAAAAGCATCAATTCTTCAGTGCTCAGCTTTCTTCACAGTCCAACTCTTACATCCATACATGACCACTGGAAAAACCATAGCCTTGACTAGAGGGACCTTTGTTGGCAAAGTAATGTCTTTGCCAACAATGCTTTTGAATATGCTATCTACATTGGTCATAATTTTTCTTCCAAGGAGTAAGCGTCTTTTAATTTCATGGCTGCAATCACCATCTGCAGTGATTTTGCAGCCCCCCCAAATAAAGTCTGACACTGTTTCCACTGTTTCCCCATCTATTTCCCATGAAGTGATGGGACTGGATGCCGTGATCTTTGTTTTCTGAATGTTGAGCTTTAAGCCAACTTTTTCACTCTCCTCTTTCACTTTCATCAAGAGGCTTTTGAGTTCCTTTTCACTTTCTACCATATGGGTGGTGTAATCTGTATATGTGAGGTTATTGATATTTCTCCCGGCAGCCTTGATTCCAGCTCGTGCTTCTTCTGGCCCAGCATTTCTCATGCTGTACTCTGCATAGAAGTTAAATAAGCAGGGTGACAATATACAGCCTTGACATACTCCTTTTACTATTTGGAACTAGTCTGTTCCATGTCCAGTTCTAACTGTTGCTTCCTGACCTGCATATAGGTTTCTCAAGAGGCAGGTCAGGTGGTCTGGTATTCCCATCTCTTTCAGAATTTTCCACAGTGTATTGTGATTCACACAGTCAAAGGGTTTGGCATAGTCAATAAAGCAGAAATAGATGTTTTTCTGGAACTCTCTTGCTTTTTCCATGATCCAGCAGAGGTTGTAGCCCAGCAGTTATTGCTGGTCATCTCAAACACCTGTTACAGTGCTGACTCTGCAAGCACTCGAAATATAATAACTCATGACTCCCCTGCAGCGTCGGAGCTGTTAGTATTATTATTTCCATTTTACAGTGGAGGAGTCAGGCACATAGAGGCTAAGGAGTTCGTATACAGCAGGAACATGATGCCCAGAGCACTGCAACTCCTGCCTGATTTCTAGCTCTCAGTAACCCTGTTTTCCAGGTCAGAAAGGAAAAGCAGTGAGGCTGAGACTCAGGGCTTGCAGAGTTTTGTGGGTGGGGAGATCGGCAGTTCATTTTCGGAGACGTTGAGTTTGAGATGCCCTCTGGACATCCAGAGGGCGTAAGTAGGCAGCTGACTTGAGTTCAGACCAGAGATCTGTGTATGAAATATAAATTCTGCAGCTGTTGGCATAGACAATTTTTATGAGACAGGAGATGGAGTGTAGACAGAAGAAAGAGCAGGTTTAAGGACTCAGACTTGGCCATCCAGTGGCAAGAGATGGAGGAGGAGAAACCAGCAGAGGAATTATAGGCATGATTGTTGAGGAAGCAACACAACTGTGGAGCCCTAGATGCTGGGAGGAAAATGAATGCAAAGTTTCTGGGAGGAGGGAGTAGCAGAGTCTGTCAGAGGCTGCCGAGGCCAGAAGACGGCTGAGGATTGGCCAGGGGCAGCACTGTGGAGTCCCGTGGTGACCTTGATCTTCATGAGCGAGATGGAGTAGAAAGATGGACTCAAGTGAATGTAGGAGAGAGGAAGAGGGGAGAAACTGTAGACGGTGCAAGGCTGGGTTTTTAAAGGCGTTTTGCTGTAGCTGGTGGCAGGGGAAATGGGGTCCGGAGACAGATTTAAAGATAGAAAACAATAGCCTGTTTGTTTGTTAAAGGGAATGGCCAGCATAAAGGAAGTGGGGTGAAATGAGAGGAGGAAGGAGAAGTGGGGTGACGTCCTTGCTAGCAAGGGCACGGGCCCCAGCATGCAGAGAGAGGAGCGGAGGTTCTTTATTTCAGGAAGATGAGAAGGCAGAAAGCTGAGCACCGAAGAATTAATGCTTTCGGTGTTGGAGAAGACTCTTGAGAGTCCCTTGGAATGCAAGGAGATCCAACCAGTCCATCCTAAAGGAAATCAGTCCTGAATATTCATTGGAAGGACTAATGCTGAAGCTGAAACTCCAATCCTTTGGCCACCTGATATGAAGAGCTGACTCATTTGAAAAGATCCTGATGCTAAGAAAGATGAAGGCAGGAGGAGAAAGGGACGACAGAGGATGAGATGGTTGGATGGTATCACCGACTCAGTGGACATGAGTTTGAGTAAACTCTGGGATTTGGCGATGGACAGGGAGGCCTGGTGTGCTGCAGTCCATGGGGTTGCAAAGAGTTGGACATGACTGAGTGACTGAACTGAACTGAGAAGGCAGGGCAGAGGCTGTTGGTAAAGATTCCGTTTGGAGGGTAGATGTCATGGTGGGGCGTGGAAAGATGATGCAGATGGTAGATGACGGTGACATTGAAGTGCTGTGGGCAGTACCATTAGATGCAGTGAGTTTCAGAATTAGAGAGTGTAGGAAGGAGTGAAGGAGAGTGGTCTGGAAATTGAGCAAGGAGCAAAGACTTGGCCCTGTTCCCTGCCACTGTCAGAGGGCTCTGAGACAAAGGAGGGTCACAGGAAAAGTTGTGTCCTTTAGGGAAGGCCAAGCGTCCCTTGCCCTGGAGAAGGAATGGCTACCCACTCCAGTATTATTGTTGGAAGAATTCCGTGGACAGAGGAGCCTGGCGGACTACAGTCCGTGGGGTGGCAAAGAGTCAGTCATGACTGAGTGAGTGAGACTTTCACTTTCTTTCACTTTAGGCCTCCCTTCAAGCAAGAACGCTAAGGAATATTCCAGAAAGAGTACAAACAACTAGATAGGAAAACTGGAAAATTTTTAAAGCTTATCATGTATAAAATAACTTGAAAGTTCCCATTTTGCAAGATGTAGATTTTTCCACCCCAGCACATGGTGTGTCTGAATATTCAAGTCGTTTTTTTCCCTTCCCCCCAACCCAGGCACCTCACGATCCCCCAGTCATAGGAAAACTGCCAAGCTGTAGAAATAACAATCTGGTCTCTTTCAGCCATCATATTCAGTCTTTTGCACCCACGGTCCTCCTGACTTCAGTATCTGTAACGTTTCTAGGTCATATGCTGAAGTCTGAAACCAATCAAGTACTTAAAAAAAAATTCTAAGTGGTCCCATGAATAAAATACTGCCTTCTCTTTACAAGGCGCATTTAAGATTTCAAGAACACTTTCACATCTGTTATCCCATTCCTCGGTAATCCTGTGGGGTGTCCAGGGGCAGGTGTCATTATCCAAATTTGCCACTTGAGGAGGTGAAGACACGAGGTTAAGTGACCCGCCTGAGACCAACTACCTTGGGAGACGGGTTCTGCTTTTAAAGTCAGAGTACTCACATGTTTAAAAACCACCGTGCCATACCCCAGAGAAATAAGAACGCAGGTCCACAGCACAGCTTGTAGAGGGATGCTTAGAGCAGCATCACTCCCCAGACCCAAACAGCAGAAACTCTCCATGTGTCCCTGAACTGATGAGCAGATAAACAGAATGCGGGATATACTGGCAATGGAACATTATTGGTCAATATACCGAAATGAGGTGATGATACACACCACGGTACAGTGGGCCCTGGAAACA
Source organism: Ovis canadensis (assembly GCF_042477335.2). Lineage (NCBI taxonomy): Eukaryota > Metazoa > Chordata > Mammalia > Artiodactyla > Bovidae > Ovis > Ovis canadensis. The sequence continues at coordinate 5,390,728 of NC_091245.1, forward strand.
TTATGCTGAGTGGGAGGAGTCGTGAAACGTCCAGAATAGGCAGGTAAATAGAAACAGATTAGATGAGTGGTTGCCAGGGGCCTGGGAGGATGGGGGATAATGGCAAATAGGGAGTGACTGCTCGCAGGCACGGGGGTTTCTGTTCGGAGTGACAAAAATGGTCTGAAATCAGAGAAAGGTGGTGAAGAGTGCACAACTCTGTGGATGAAAACCGCTGATTTCTGCACTTCCAGAGGGTGAATTTGTGGTATGTGACTTACATCTCAGTAATGGTCTCAGTAGTTAAAATATCCTCTTGCCCTCTTCCTTGTTTCAGGTCGTCTTCCTGGGCACTGGCTCAGTGGAAGGATGCTGAGACTTTGAGCTCAAGTCAGGGTGGGTCCTGGGGCTACACAGGATGGGGGTTCAGGGAGTGGTAGGGTGGTAGCCAGCAGGGAAGGGGCAGCAGGAAAACTGGAACACTGAAGCCAGTGTCCGCGGGAAACAGTAAGGATGTCGGTTGCATGCTCTCACCGCTATTGATACTTAATATTTCCCTATCAATCAACGACCTTGCCTGGTCTCTCCAACAAGGGTTCCCTGAAAAACAGCAGGTGAGGAAGAAAGAGGGTGCAGGCCAAATACCAGGACTTGGAAGGATCAAGCCCCCAGGAAGGTCTTTGGCCAGAAGTTCCAGGTAGGAGTCGGCTCTGCTCTGGCCCTGGAGGGAGTCCTGCTTCTGTAACCCTGGGTAATGCCAAAGATCTCTTCAAGAAAATTAGAGATACCAAGGGAAGGTTTCATGCAAAGATGGGCACAATAAAGGACAGAAACAGTAAGGACCTAATGGAAGCCAAAGAAATTAAGAAAAGTGGCAAGAATACACAGAAGAACTATACAAAAAAGGTCTTAATGACCCAGATAACCACGATGGTGTGGTCACTCACCTAAGCCAGACATCCTGGAGTGTGAAGTTACGTGGGCCTTAGGAAGCATTACTACAAACAAAGCTAGTGGAGGTGATGGAATTCCAGCTAAGCTATTTCAAATCCTAAAAGATGGTGCTGTGAAAGTGCTGCACTCAGTATTTCAGCAAATTTGGAAAACTCAGCCATAACCGCAGGACTAGAAAAGGTCAGTTTTCATTCCAATCCCAAAGAATGTTTCAGCCACTGTACAGTTGCCTCATTTCACATGCTAGCAATGTTATGCTCAGAATCCTTCAAGCTAGGCTTCAGCAGTATGTGAACCAAGAACTTCCAGATGTATAAGCTGGATTTAGAAAAGGCAGAGTACCTGGAGATCGAATTGCCAACATCTGTTGGATCATAGAGAAAGCAAAAGAATTCCAGAAAAACATTTACTTCTGCTTCATTGACTATGCTAAAGCCTGTGACTATGTGGATTACAACAAACTGGAAAATTTTTTAAGAGATGAGATTACTGGACCACCTTAGCTATCTCCTGAGAAACCTGTATGTAGGTCAAGAACCAACAGTTAGAACTGGACATGGAACGACTGATTGCAAATTGGGAAAGGAGTACGACAAGGCTGAATATCATTTCATTGCAAATAGAAGGGGAAAAAGTGGAAGCAGATATTATTTTCTTGGGCTCCAAAATCACTGCAGGCAGTGACTGCAGCCATGAAATTAGAAGATGCTTCCTCCCTGGAAGAAAAGCTATGATAAACCTAGACAGTGTATTAAAAAGCAGAAACATCACTTTGCTGACAAAGGTTCGTCTAGTCAGAGCTGTGGTTTTTTCCAGTAGTCATGTATGGATGTGAGAGCTGGACCATAAAGAAGTCTGAGCACCGAAGAATTGATGCTTTTGAACTGTGGTGTTACAGAAGACTCGAGAGTCCCTTGGACAGCAAGGAGATCAAACCAGTCAATCCTAAAGGGAATCAATCCTGAATATTCATTAGAAGGACTGATGCCGAAGCTGAAGTTTGCATACTTTGGCCACCTGATGTGAAGAGCCAACTGATTGGAAAAGACCCTGATGCTGGGAAAGATTGAGGGCAGGAGGAGAAGGGGACGACAGAGGATGAGATAGTTTGATAGCATCACTGACTCAGTGGACATGAATTTGGGCAAGCTCTGCGAGTAGTGGAGAACAGAGGAGCCTGGTGTGCTGCAGTCCATGAGGTCACCAAGAGTTGGCCATGACTTAGCAACTGAACAACAACCAGCCAACGAGTGCACTGAATTAGGGCAGCGAGACTTCCTGGGCTGGGTCTGCCCCAAAGCAGAACCTAGGCATGAAGTTCTAGATGCGTCCCATCCATTCATTCCATTCATTTGGCTGCTGTTTCCCCTGGAGGAGGCCTCCTCTACCGAAATCCCTTGTTATGACGGGCGTGGGTCTTTATGGGATTCAGGTCGCCCCCTGCACCCTGTGAAGACAGCCTCCATAGCCTCCATGGGTGGCGGGACACACCTTAATACTTGCTGGCACGGTAAATGCTTTGAATTTTGATAAATGCCCTTTATCTTTGTATCAGCCCCACCCCTGCATTTAGAAATTATGACTGGATTTATTTATAGAGCCTTCCGGATATTGTTAGCAAATTCTTGGTAATATTAAATCTGCCTGTCAGTCTCAAGAGTCTGCTTTCTTTGTATCTTGGGTCTCCAGACAGGAACAGAGAGACTGCCTTCTGCGGGATCCAGCCCTCTGCAGCTCACGTTCCAGAATTGTCTTCAGGTGCATCTCGTGTGGCTTTTGCCAAATGTATTCTTGAATGTTTAATGTTCTTAATCAGGACTGTGAATGGAGTTTCGTTTTTCATATATTTTCCCTGCGTTTAGTTTGGAGGGCTTTTTTCTATGCCTTGCAACTTTGCTGTACTAATTGACTTCTTACTTTTTGTTATTGATTTTCATGGATTTTGCAATGGTATCATTTACAAGAAGTTTTTAACATCTTTTATATTCACCCCTTTTCTATATGCTTCATGCTTTTTTTAAACTCGTATTATTTAGCTTTCTAGTGTTTTTCTACCGAAAATATTTTTGGTCTCTGGTTTTCAGCATTTTGAAGAGGGTTGTCATCATCTGTTCCTTGGGGCGTGTGGACAGCATTCTTCATCAGGCATTTGCCATAAATTAAATTTATAGAGCACCTCCTTGGCATCTCTGGAAATAATCCACAGCTTTTACTGTCCTGTGCGGCATTTTGTTCAGTTTTCCTTCACGTTGAGCTCTTGTGAATTCCCTGGGTGACCCCTCCTTGATCAGAGGGAACAATTTGCTTTTGATCTGATGCTGTGTTTTGTTTGCTGAGTGGAATTTCAGATCTGAGTTCCAAACAAAATTAGCCTGTCATTTTCTTCTGTAATGTTGTCCTGCTAGGTCTAGGCCCTGAGCCCTATTTAGCCCACACAATGGGCGAGTTTTCTGTTTTGTGGGAACATGTGTTGAGTCTCCTGGCCTGTGGGGCCTGCCATCACCTGTCGGGTCAGTGAAAGCCTTAGGTGTCCTGCCCCTTCTCAGATGCTGGAAGTTTGGGCTTTGGAAAAACCAGGAACCTGCTCAGCTTCTTTGTGTCTGTTCATCATGCAAACAGACATTCCAAGCTGAGTGGAATTCTAACTTTCTGATAGTAGCTTTTTGTCGTTACAATAAAGTTGTCTAGCAGAGTGCTGTTTGACTAGCAGTACTTTTAAAATATGGCCAAGTTTGGAGAAATCTAGTACTTGAACCAGAGATTGTGGAGTGGCAGGGGCGGTATTCAGCCACCAAACTCAGTGGGGTGCTGGGTGTGTGTGTGTGTGTGTGTGTGTGTGTGTGCAGTATTCAGCCACCAAACTCACTTAGTGGGGTGCTGGGAGGGAGGAGGTGTTCAGGGGTGTGTGTGTGTGTGTGTGTGTGTGTGTGCGCGCGCGCGCACGTGCGCAGTATTCAGCCACTAAACTCAGTGGGGTGCTGGGAGGGAGGAGGCATTCAGGGGCGGGTGTGTGTGTGTGCATGTGCATGCGTGCGTGCGTGTGTGTGTGTGTGTGTGTGTGTGTGTGAGTATTCAGCCACCAAACTCAGTGGGGTACTGGGAGGGAGAAGGCGTTCAGGGGTGTGTGTGTGTGTGTGTGTGTGTGCGCGTGCGCGTGAGTGTGTGTGTGCATGTGTGTGTGTGCATGTGCGTGTGAGTGTGTGTGTGTGTGTGTGTGTGTGTGTCATGTGCTGGGTCTGCATTGCTGCGCGAGAGCTTTCTCTGTTTGCAGAGAGCAAGGGCCACTCTCCATTGCAGTGCCCAGGCTTCTCACTGCGGTGGTTTCTCCTGTTCTGGAGTACGGTCTCTAGGTTGCCCAGGCTTCAGCTGTGGCCCACAGGTTTAGCGGCTTCACGGCATGTGGGATCTTCCTGGACCAGGGACTGAACCCGTCTCCTTCACTGGCGGGTGGATTCGTAAACACTCAGTCACCGGGGAAGCCCAGAAGTTCAGTTTTTAACTGTGCATCTTTGTTTTCTTGTGGTGTCCAGCACACCTCTGCCCTCCAGGGTTTGTCCTGACAAACTAGAGTCCATTACGTTTCAGAGCCTGAATTCTGGAGCCAGGCTGCAAATCCTATATTCAGATTGTACAACTCTGTGCCTCGATTTTCTCATCTATAAATTGGAATAATAATAACAACCGCCTCATAGGGTTTAGAGGATTTATGAGTTAGTATATGTAAAGTACTTAGAACAGTAACCGACGTGATGTGAATATGAACTGTTACCATCATCTTCATTTGAACCGAAAAGAGTTTTCACGTCAAGAGAAGCTTTTTATTTTGGGCCAGGAAGGTGAAAATCTCCCATCTCTGTTCCAAGCATAGGATAAAGAAATAGCATAAACTAATACAGCACTATAAGTCAACTATACTTGAATAAAATAAAAAATTTTAAAGTATAGAAATGAGTATATAAACAGTAACAGATTTAAGTTCCTTCCTTGTTTTATGAGCACTACAAACGTCCTGCCTATTGAGGTTGTGGTAACACTATGATTTCCATATTTATCTTTCTCTATAAATAAGAATGTTGCTTTGTTCTTATATTTTGTTCTTAAATTATTTCAAGTCCTCAAAATTAACAAAGCAAATGTTTGTTTTGAATTTAAGGTGATTTATGGATTTACTAGATCAGTAGAGTCTAGTACTGACAATGAAGAAACAACACAGTACTTAATTTTGAAAAATGTTCAGAGCATAGGTAGTGGCTTACCATATTTAAATAACTTAACATGACATCTGGTTAGTAAATGTTAATCATTTGTATATTTAATTAGAAATTTTGATCAATAAAACAAAAATCAAATTACAAAAAAGGAACATTTTAGGTGTTATTTTCATTTATCTGAAACTTTTATTTTTAAAAATATTTAAATTTTATTTTTAAATTTATATTAATATCAGGCAGATGGGCATGGAAATCCTCTTTCTTACCTGTTGTCTCAGCAGATGTTGTGGTTATGCATCTCCTGGTGGGGGGGGGCTTCTTTTGTTTTGAGTGGAGGTGGAGGTGGCAGCATGGGTTGGATTGTGTGTTCAGCTCACAACTCTGCAGACTGGGGTTCAGGTGCTGACCTCCCCTCTGAAGGGCAGACCCTACCTCCCACCCCGGTGGAGGGATGGGAGCCGCCCTGTCCTGTGGATGCTGCGAGGATGGCACACGGCTTGGAACTCGGCCGGTGGCTGGTTTCATTGTGTGATGCTTACGCATTCTTACCCATGGGAGGGAGAGGAGCATGCGTGAGGAAGGGCAGATGGCGGAGGAGAGTTCCAGAGGGCATGCCTGGGGATGACCTCAGGCAGGAGATGAGGGCCTCCCCATTCAACAAGGTGGGTTGACCAGCATCTCCACCTCCTCCCATGACGGCCTCTGAAACGGCATTAAGGGCTGTAAACACACAAGGTCCACGAGAACGCTTGACCAGAGATAGCAGGACACTGTCAAGGGACAGAAAGCAGATGTGGATGAAAGGGAGGGCCTGGGTAGAGAGTGTGACCTGTAGGTCAGCAGAGGTGAGTGACCAGCAGTCTCCAGGACCCTGGGAAGGTCGTTCAGAGGTGAGGGGACTGGTCACAGATCAGCAGAGGGGCATTTCCACCCCAGAGAGCAGGGGCCAAGCTGTTCCCATCCTGGTGGCCGAGGCCGGTGCAGGTAGCCAAGGCCAGTGCAGGTGACCTGGAGCCAGGGCGGGACGCGGGACACGGGTGGGTGCGGGCACGAGAGTCTGGGCTGACCCAGGACAGGCCGTGAGAGCCCGCAGCCCCCTGGACCCACGAGCTTCTCAGGTGGGTGTTTGGAGCTGCCCTCGCCAGCACGTTCCTGGGAAGACCTTATGGAGAGAGATGGACATTGGTGGGTTTTACCCTCTTCCCAGGGAGACAGCCAGGATCCTGCCCACCCCTCACCCCCCAGTTAGGCCCGCTGGTTATAAGAAGTCCCTTCCCAGAAACAGTGAACTTTCACTTAGCTTTTCAGAACTGGATCTTGGATATAAAATGAGAGCCAAAAATTGCCCAAATTCTGAAAGAAAACAGAAGCCTCTTCCATGAATGTATTGATCAGAGTCCTGGCAGGGATAGGAGGGCATGCTCAGTGGGAATGGGGGGATGGGGTACAGTGGGGGGATGGGGGGTGGGGGTCGAATAGGGGGCCAGGTGGCAAAAGTGTGGGCTGAATCTTGGGAAACCAGCAAGGGATTGTGGTGTGGGGGGTGGGGAGTGGCCAAGGGGGCAATGGAGGGGACACCCTTCCATCTAACCCTCCACTCCTCAGCACCCCCGGCTGCACCCCTCACTGACTCAGACAAGGGTGAGGAACCAGCCTCCCAGACTGGTTGGTAACTCAGTTAATTCCAACTCAGCCACGTCACTCTTCGGCTCCAGGATGCGGTGATGGGTCGAGTTGGAATGAACTGAGGAGGCGTGCAGCCAAGGAGGCTGAGGAATGGGAGAGTTAGATGGAATGGTCTCCCCTCCACTGCCCCCTTCTTCCACAAAAGGTGAAAGGCTTTTTAAACTATTTATTTGATAATAATAGCTGTAGTCATATCCAAAACTCACATGCACAACAAAACGGAACATATGTGGTCTAAAGAACATTGCAACCACATGCGGTGTTCTCGGCTCGTGTTTATGGTATGTTACTTTTTGTTGCACCAGATGCCCGGTATCTATGCCTTGCAAAGTAATTTCTGCTTCCTGAACTGTCTACTCTGTCTTCCCTCAGAATGTATAATAAGATGTGGCATCAGACCCAAGAAGCCCTCAGTTCTTTGCTTGATAAAGAATCTCAGAAGATGATGGAGCCACAGAGGAATCAAGTGTTCATCTTCCAGATGTTAGCTACCTTCTACATAAAATACGTGCAGATCTTCAGAAACCTGGAGAATGTCTACGACCAGATAGTCCACCCACAGAAACGCATTCTGATCCGGAAAATCCTGGATGCAGTGATGGGTCGCATCCTGGAGCTGAAGAATGAGATGGTTGAGCTGGAATTAACTGAGTTCCATTACTTTGATGATATCTTACAGGATCTTAAGTTGGCGCCTGTAAGTACTTAAGTTTTTTTTTTTTTTTTTCGTATTAGTTTCTTTTTGTTGTAAATAAGATATGTAAGCCTGTAAGCAATAATCTACAGACTTTCTAGGCATATTGACTGATTGCATGTTGTGTTGATAGTTGAAGCATAGCCCTTCAATGAGACTTTACTGCCGTGGACAAGGATGGGGTTCATTCAGCTGTTGGTTCAGAGGAGTCGTTGCACGGCCCTGGGGTCTGCTGGACACTGGGGTTGTTGTGGTCTTACTTGTCACCACGGTATCTGCCCGAGCCAGTTGGAAGAATGGAGTAGGACCCTTTCACAAATAATCCCCCCAGTTTCCAACAGCAATGCCACTTCTTCTGTTTCCAGAAGACAGCTCTCTCTGGCCTTTGCCTCCCATCATCTTCTTGATGAGCAGCCCCTTGGTTGCTGGTTCCTAATTCCCAGGAAGATGCAGCTCCTCCTTTGCTTTGGGTCAGTGGTGACTCAGATCCTTTAGTAACACTTCTACAGTTTTGATCATTGACCTTGGAATGGGAAACATTCATCTGACCTCCACTAACAGGATGAGATAGTTGGATGACATCACCAGCTCAATGGACATGACTTTGAGCAAACTCTGGGAGATGGTGAAAGACAGGGAAGCCTGGTGTGCTGCAGTCCCTGCGATCGCAAAGAGTTGGACATAGCTAAGTGACTCAGCAACAGTCTGAAATACCTGCACACAAATGAAGAACAGGAGCTTAAACTAGTGTATAGAAACAAGTTTTCTAATAAAGCAAATTCATTTTGTAAATGATTTTTGCAATGGGGTAATTAAGGTAAAAATAAAACCAAATTATTTTTTTTTAATTGTAACCATTTACACACAAATGGTCGATGTGCTGATGTTAAATTATTAGATTTAATTCAAAGAGCTCTATAGCTCAATTCTTTGCTATCTGAATTTAAATTATTATTTTAGGTAGGCTCAGATAAGATTATATTTCTTTAAAGAAAATTCCTCAAGCTATCATTAGTTCATTGAGGCCTAATTGATATGGATTACTGGAATTTTGCAATAATGATCAGAGTGAGATATGTTATACTTTCCCCCTTTTACTTTATTTGTGCCTACCTTATGGGGACAAGCTGTCTTCACACCACTGGCTTCCTCACCTTGTAAGTGAGGGTAGGAGGTCGAGTGAGTCTCTGATGCCCTTGTCCTGACTGTGGGTTTTACGTGGATTTGGGTCCTGGAATTGTGACCGAAGTGCTCTTTTGTTTCTTCTTTCTCTTCTCTAGCAACAGTTAGATATCCCCATACCCAGGTATTTTTTGAAGGAGAAGTTGGAAGTCATAAAAGGAAGAGAAAAAATCCTTTCTCAGATATTAGCAGAAAGTGGATTAGGTGTATCTGCAAAGGTTTGTATATCATTTTAATAAACTGCATTGCATAATCTGTAAAACCTCCTTTTCTGCCGCTCCTAAGTGTAGGAGAAACGGGACTGTTCTCAATGCGAGGAGAGCAACAGCCTTTCCCCCATGTTATTCAGTCAGTAAGACATTGCATAACTTCTGGCTGTGTTTTTGACCAGTCGTAGCCACTCCTGTCCAAGAACTTAGAGATCAAAACACAGTATTGGTTAAATCAGAAGCTCTGAGATTGAGTAGGTGATCGACTCAGTCTCATGTTTCATCTCAAAGTCACCCAGCCTACGGTCAGAAACTGAATGTTGTTCATGTAAAATAATTAAGTACTGAGTAACTAGGAGCTATAAACCACACTTTCTGAAAATCCTGATTGACCTCCTATAACTTCAAGCTGAGGGAGACTTTTGTGGGGGTCCAGTGGGTGAGATTTTGCCTTCCAATTAAGGGGGTGCAAGTCCCATCCCTGGTTGGGGAGCTAAGATTCCACATGCCTCGTGGCCAAAAAACCAAAGGATTTAAAAAGAAAAAAGAACTAGCAATGTTATAACATATTCAATAAAGACTTCAATAACGGTCCACATCTAAAAAAATAAATCTTAAAAAGTAACTTCAAGTTGAGTGGCACTTAGATCACCTGGAGTGGACTCTCTCTGGGAAAAGGGGGGAAACCCGTAGACCCCCTGGACAGCCCCGGGCAAAGCCCAGTGGGAGCTCTAACCGCTTTCCTCCTTTGTCCCCCAGTATGCGTGCAGCTGCACCCTCTGCCTGTTACAGTAGCTGTCTTGGCTTTAACTCTCTGCCTTCTCGTGGATTCTGCATTTATTTCCCTGCAGCCTCCTGGCGGGCAGCTCTTTCCACAGGGCACTGTCATCGCAACCTGATGCGTTCCAGTGCCCCTCCCTGCCTCCAGAGTGATGCCTCCCACCCTCCGCCCTCTGGCTGGTCTTCCCGGCCTAAACATTAAGGCAGCAGCGGACCATCCACCCAGGGATGGTGCAGGGTGGCAGGGGCATCGTTAGTAGCCATGCTGAGACTGTGGGTGCAGCCTAAGTGCACAGGGGAAGATGACTCCTGTGGCCTTCAGACGGATATGCCCCAGGGGGCGTTGCCAGCCCGCGCTGCGCCACAGTGTTAAGGAAGATTCCAGGTGTCCCCGGGATGGCAGCGGGGAGGGAGCAGCGCGTGCCCTATCGGCCCGCCGCAGGACCTAGGTCAAGTACTGCTCTCTCTGAGCACACACACTGAACCCTGAGCCACAGTCGTTTTGCACAGGCGACTTCACACCCTGGCCATACATGCCAGCCAGTCAAGCGGTCCTTTTCCTGCAGAGCCTGGTGTGACACAGTGTCCCTGCAGATGCCTTGCCTGACCCACCTCACTCAGGACCACCCCTCCAGCCACTGCTCCTCCCCTAAACATCTGGCCCCTCTTCTGCATCAGACTTTCTTCCAAATGGACTCCTGGGAATCTGGCCTTGGGGGTCGTCCAGTCATCCCTTCACCATGGGCTCCTGGGTCTGTGCCTCCAGTTCCCACATCACTAGAACAGAACCCGCCCCCTGACCAGGCATCCCCACCCCTGGGAGCCCTTGGCCCAGAGCGTTGACACGCACTGCAGAAGACGGAGAAGGGCAATTACATCGCACGCGGCGCAGTCGCAGTAAGACCTCCTTCCTGCCGTTTCTCCTCTCCCCGTCCATCTTGGCTCTTGCAGGGTCAGCAGAGGAAAGGTTTCTGCCTCTCCTTCACTCAGCATTCAGCCTCAGCAGCTCCTCTCTCCTTCTTAGGTCGAGCCGTTCATCTCTGTTTTCCAGGCCCCATTTCTGGGGTACCTAAGGGTGCTCAGTGGAACATGGGGCCTCCGGGCAACACCTGGGTGTCTGTGTGACTTTTCTCGGCCTGTCATTGTCTCACTGGACCCCCTGCTCTTGCCTTAAGCTGTTTATTTCTTGCAAATACTTACAATGTATATCCCAAGAAGGATTTTTTTATTCTTTTTTTTTTTTTTCTGTGTGGCATATGGGATCTTAGTTTCCAGATCAGGGATCAAACCTAGGCCCTCTTCATTAGGAGTGCAGAGTTTTAGCCTTTGGACCACCAGGGACATCCCCATATGAAGAATTCTGATAAATAACTGCCCACTTCTGCACTGATCATGCTGAGTATTTACTCTTATGGCCTCCACTGACGTTCAGATATCTTTGTTGTGTTGAGTGGCCATCTCAAATCCCTCACATGTATCCCATAAGGGCTGGAATTATTTTCAGAATGGCAGTGTGCAATCGAAAGGAAACAGACAGTAATGAATGGCATTTGCTGAGCACCTGCTCTACGTGTAAGGGTTTGTACATACATCACCTGATCTATACCAGCGTAATATTTATTTTGGGCTTCCCCAGTGGCTCAAATGGTAAAGAATCTACTTGCATTGCGGGAGACCTGGGTTGGATCCCTGGGTTGGGAAGATCCCCTGGAGGAGGGCGTGGCAGCCCATTCCAATATTCTTGCTTGGAGAAGCCCATGGACAGAGGAGCCTGGTGGGCTACAGTTTACAGGGTCACAAAGAGTCAGACATGACTGAGGGACTAAGCACAGCACAGCAATATTTATTTTGGGCTTCCCAGGCGGCACTGGTGGTGAAGAACCTGTCTGCCAGTGCAGGAGACTTCAAGAGATGCAGGTTTGACCCCTGGGTCGGGAAGCTCCCCTGGAGAAGGAAATGGTAACCCACTCCAGTATCCTTGCCTTGAGAATCCCATGGACAGAGGAACCTGGCAGGCTACAGTCCATGGAGTCACAAAGAGTCAGACATAACTGAAGCAACTTTGCACGCACGCAATATTCACTTTACCTTCACTTCCAAAGTGCATTATTGAAAAGAACTGCTCCCTTCAAATCTGAAGCAGCAAGGTGCCCCTGGACACCGAGCCCTGAGCAGTTGTGTGAAAGAGCTTCCTTGGAAGGCTCTAGCGCCTCCATGCTGAGGGGCCATGGGTGCTTTCATGAAAGAGGGTGACCCGTCTCACTTCAAATGGGGTGAATCCCTTACTAACCATAGGAACTGCATGAATTACTTTACTTTCTTCAGCCTCGGTCTTCTTTTTATATGTGTACAAAAGGGGAAGTGTGAGTCTCTCAGTCCTGTCTGACTCTTTGCAGTGCGGTGAACTATAACTCACCAGACTCCTCTGTCCATGGAATTTTCCAGGCAACAGTACTGGGGTGGGTTGCCCTCCCCTTCTCCAGTGGATCTTCCTGACCCAGGGGTTAGACGAGGGTCTCCCACACTGCAGGCAGATTCTTTAGCACCTGAGCCACCAGGGAAGCCCTTTACAGATGAATATTTGGCTGCGTTGGGTATTGGTTGCAGCACTCGTGATCTTTAGTTGCTACACTTGGAATCTTAGTTCTTGACCAGGAATCAGACCTAGGCCCTGCTTTGGGAGTGTGGAGTCTTAGCCGCTGGGCCAGCAGGGAAGTCCCCAGCCTGGGTCACAGTAATACCTGTCTTGGCTGTTGCCTTGTGAATTGGATGAGAAAGCATGTGGAAAGCATTTCTGGCATCTATAGGTCCTCAGTAAATGGCCCTTCCCTCTCTTTCTTGCCACTTTCTCTGCATTCCCCACTGCCACCCCTGTTACACGAAGTGACCGTCCTGAGGAACAGTGGCCCAGGGGATGAGCTACAGCACCTGCCTGTGGGCTGCACTCTCCTGCCTGGACCCACGTGTGGCCGTTGCTGCCCCCTGAGGCCTGGGCAAGGGCTCAGCCCATGATTGAGTGGTTTTTGGATTCAGACAGCCTCTCCCTTATGCCTCTGTCCAGGCAGGAGGCTTGGGTGAAGCCAGACCAGGTCCACAGCTTCGCCCTCCCTCCTCGGATGACAGAGGGCCTCGGGCCTGAGCCCACGCAGGGCCCTGGACGCACCCCTCACCAGCAGCAGCCTTGCTCACATCCCTGTCCTCGAAAAGCTGCACTGCCCCTCCTGACTCTGCCCAAACTTCCCCCATGTGAGATCTCCAAAGACAGCATTCTTGAGCAGTTCTCACCACGGTTAGATGTTTTAAAGGACAAATATGGAGGTGCTGGGAGAGGTTTCTCTTACAAAGTTAAATGCTCCTGAAATGGTCCGAATATTAGTCACATTCACTACATGGTTCTGTAATTGATTTTAAAGCCAGCATTTGCCTTCGTCTGTATTTCCCATTTTAAATTCTCATAGTAGATCTATGTTTTTAATTTCTACACTTCTACTATGAAGTTAATGGAATGTTGGTAGCCATTTCAGGTTGATTTCGATCCGTTTTCATTGGCATCCCTCGTATAGTCTGCTGCCAACCTAAAACATTGTGGAGCTAATTAGTGTTTTGTTCAGAATGGTAGAGGAAGGCTTAACAGGTCCTTACATACAGGCTCACAGCGTGAACATGACATATTATCAAAATATGTGTATGCATGGGGAAAAAAATGATTCGTATCAAATGGCTACAGTTCTCTCTGTAGTTTGGAGACTCTTAGCAGGGTGGTGTTAGAAGTAAGCATGTCACGTTTCTGGAATCAGTTAAGGTCATGAGCGTGTTTAAACATTGATTTATCTTAAATGTTTTTGCAGAAATACCAAGTAAAGCCTATCCCCCTAGAAGAGGCTGTTAAATTGATCCAGATTGCTGAGAGGGCGCGGCAAGGGCGCCTGAGAGCCATGTTCATGAAGCAGATCTACCTGCAAGAATACAGAGCCAAGCAAGCCAGGTTACTCGGCGATAAAGTGGCAGATGTGAGCGCCGCTGCACTGAGAATCCAGAAGGTGCGACCATGGGGCACAAGGTGGAGATGCAGACCGGGGGTGGGGGGAGCTCCAGAACTCAACATTCCCAAGCCCCACCTCTAGTAGAAGAGTGATCGTGTTAGTCACTCGGTCGTGTCCGACTCTTTGCAGCCCACCTGGTGGGACTGTAGCCCACCAGGTTTCTCTGTCCATGGAATTCTCCAGTCAAGGATACCGGAGTGGGTTGCTATTTCCTCCTCCGAGGGATCTTCCCCACCCAGGGATCGAACCCAGGTCTCCTACATTGCAGGCAAATTGTTTATGGTCTGAGCCACTAGAGAAGCCTTTAGTAGAACTGGACTAAATTCCAGAAAAGACTGTTTTATCCTGGGGAAACTGTTAAGCACGCTTGGTTATGTTTTTTCATATTGCATTATAAATAGGTCGGAAACTCAGGACCTTTTATTGAAGTATTTTTAAAAATCATCTATAACTTTCGGAGGCAGTATTGCAGTACAAGCCCTCACTGAATTTTTAAAACTACATTTACACACAGACGTGATTATAGAAGGGAGCAGGGTTAACACCTAGGAGCTTAGAGAAGCGTGTACCATTCACATAAGCTCCAGGGAACACCGCTGATGACCACACATGGATGCTCCTTTCAGAAGGAGCCCTGGACATTTCCTTGCTTTTGTCAGACGACCCCCTCGATTGATACTCCCATCTTTTTTCAAATTGTGACTGAGGTTGCTGATGGAAAAATGAAGAAAACTGCAGCTCGATACGAAGTAGGATTAGATTGGCAAGAAAGCGAGTATAAGGACATAAAGGGGAACCAGAAGCTCGGAGCTCTTGTCCCCAATTGTGTTTGAATGGGAATCGGGAGGGGGCTGAGGAGAGGCAGAAAAAGACTACTTTCTTTCAAGTTTCTGTGGGGACATAAAGTCTTTTTAAATTTATTTTATTGAAATATAGTTGATTTACAATGTTTTGTTAATTTTTACTGTACAGCAAAGTGATTCAGTCATGTGCATGTTTGTAGGCTTATGTGTGTGTACTTTTTCGTATTTTCCATTATGGTTTATCAGAGGATAGAGAATAGCTTTCCTATGCTCTATAGTAGGAGCTTGTTGTTACCCGTCCTATATATGACAGGGGTGCTGATGACCCTGTTTGCAGAGCAGGAGTAGAGACGCAGACAGAGAGAGTGGGCTTGGGGACACAGTGGGGAGGGAGAGGGCGGGGCGACCTGAGAGTGTGGCGCTGACCTGTGCACACTTGTTCAGTCGCTCAGTCATGTCCGACTCTGTGTGGCCCCGTGGACTGCACCCCGCCAGGCTCCTCTGTCCGTGGGGTTTCCCAGGCCAGAGTGCTGGAGTGGGGTGCCATTGCCTTCTCCCGTGTATGCAATCCTATGTGTGAAATTGTAGGAAGTTGCTCGGTAACACAGGGAGCTCAGCCCAGTGCTCTGTGACGACCTAGATGGGTGGGATGTGGGAGGGAGGGCCAGAGAAACGGGATACATGGATGCATATGGCTGATGGACATTGTTGAAACCAGCACAACACTGTAAATCAAGTATCAATTTAAAAAATTTTTTAAAGGCAGTAAAAAGTAATAATAGTAATAGCTGCATCTCCCACCAGCTTTCACTCCATTTTTTTTCCAACCCCACTTGGCAGCTGAATGTCTGTTCTCTATGGGATTTGAAATTTCTGGGATATGGGATATGGGATACACATCTGAGTTCAAGGCTTGGCTTGAACAATTCTTGGATGCTACTCTGTAACATTTCTCCACATTACAGTGGAAATCTTATAAAACCATGAAGTACCACCCTCAGATTTAGCCCCAATCCTGCAATCAAGGAGTTTCTCTTGAAGAAATACAGGTAGAGGAATCTCACCATAAAAAGAAAAAAAACTATAGGCTATTTCCTTATGTTCTCCAGATTTATGGGTCACACTTAACACACGCATCACCTCGCGTGAATGCCGTTTTCCTTATACTGAGAGCGTGTAAGGTCTGCTCCCCTAGCAGCCTGCAGGTGTGAGATACAGCGCTGTTCACTGCAGTCACCACACAATACACTGCATCCCCAGAACGTATTCACGTTATAATTGGTCCCTTGACTACCCTTACCTGTCTCCCTCACCTGCCCAACCCCTGGCAGCCACGAAAGCTACTCTGTTTCTATGCACTCGGCATTTTTGGATTCCACGTGTAAGTGAACCCATAAATTGCCTGTCTTCTTACGACTTATTTCTCTCAGCATCATGCCCTTAAAATTCATCCATGTTGTCGCAGATGAGAACTTCCTTCTCTTTGTGGCTGAATCATACTTCCTTGTATGTATATACCAGGGTTTCTTTATATGCTCGTCCGTCAACAGACGAGCTGTCTCCATGTCTTGGCTGTTGGGAATGGTGCTGTGGTGAACACTGGTGTGCATGTATCTTTTCAAGTTAGTGCTTTCCTTTTCTTCCGACAAATACCCAGGAGTGGAATTTCCAGAGCACACAGTAGTTCTATTTTTAATTTTTTGAGCACTCTGCTTACTGCTTTCCATAGCGGCTGTACCCAGTTCCAGGCCCACCAACCATACTGGAAGCTTCCCTTATCTTCACATCCTCTCTGACACTTGTTATCTCTGGTCTTTTCGATAACATCCACCCTAACAGGCGTGAGGCTGTCACTGGGTCAGCAGTACGCTCTGCAGTTGCTACCAGGGTCTTGGATGAGGGTGGCTCCTCTTTGGTCCCTGGGTGGACAGAACTGCCTTGTTTAATAGGGGATATTGGGACAAGGTTCTTCATCAGGGTCCACAGTTGGGTCCTCGGACAGTGGACAGTGGCATAGGCCACTTCTGTGTTTCATTCTTTCTTTAAAAATGTCACTGTGATCACAGAAGGAAAAGCACTCCATCAACACAGACTCGTGTGAAACCCTGAGTGCATCATCTGGCAAGTGCAGGTTACGTGGGAGAAATGGTATGACCGTGTTTGATTTGTCTTTATGTATTAAGCAAGCGTTTCTTTGTCTTTAGGTTTGGCGAGGTTTCCATCAGTGCAAGAGAACCGAAAGAGAGAGAGAAAAGGAGATGATATTTCTGGGTATGGTAAGTTTTCTTATAGACAAGATCAGCGTCTGGTTCTCTTAAAGACCGTAGAATCTGTAAGACTCGTGTCCTCCTTAAGGAGCACTTGAGAAAAGAAAGGAAAACAAAAAACATGACCGGTGACTTAAGAGAGTGGAATCCCATGTATTATCTAGAAGCCTCCCGGGGGAGGGGAGGGGTTCTGGAGACACAGGATTGTGTCTGTTTAGACATCTGTTGGAGTACGTGGGCTGCTCTGAAGCAGGGACAAGCTGTGAGCTGCTCACCAGTATCAGCTGTGGCCTCCACTCTGTTAATATCTGTTAGTATGCATGACCGGGAGAATGGGTTTGCCCCAGTATAACTGCCTCCTCCTGGGTGATCTCCATGAAGTGAAGTGAAGTGGAAGTCCACTCTGTCTGACTTTTTGCGACCCCAGGGACTGTAGCCTGCCAGGCTCCTCAGTCTATGGGGATTCTCCAGGCAGGAATACTGGAGTGGGTTGCCATTGCCTTCTACAGGGGATCTGGTGATTACTGAATCAAGAGTTGAATGGGTGTATTCCTTAGTTATTACCACAAATTTAGCAGCTTCAACAACACAACCCCGCTCCCTCAGTCTCTGTGGGTCAGGGGTCTGGGCTTGGCTGAGTCCTTTGCTCCAGGGCTCATAGGTGGCAATCTGGGTGTTGGCTGGGGATGGGGTCTCACCTGAGGTTCAACCAGGGAAGAAACAGTGCCCAAGCTTATGTGATTGTGGGCCAGATTCAGTTCCTGGTGGACTACCAGGCTGAGTGCCTCAGTCTTTTCCTAGTTGTTAGCTTGAAGTGACCCCCAGCCCCTTGCCATGTGGACTGTCCACATGGCAGCTGGGTGAGCTGCTTACAGCCCCATGTGAGGATCACGAAAGTGGTGTGCATCAGCTTTGCCCTGATAGTGAAAGTGAAGGTCGCGCAGTCGTGTCGAACTCTTTGCGACCCCATGGACTATGGGGTCCATGGGATTCTCCAGGCCAGAATACTGGAGTGGGTAGCCTTTCCCGTCTCCAGGGGATCTTCCCAACCCATGGGATCGAACGCAGGTCTCCCGCATTGCAGGTGGATTCTTTACCAGCTGAGCCACAAGGGAAGCCCAAGAATACTGGAGTGGGTAGCCTATCCCTTCTCCAGCAGATCTTCCCAACCCTGGAATTGAACTGGGGTCTCCTGCACTGGAGGTGGATTCTTTACCAACTGAGCCATGAGGGAAGCTTTGCCCTGGTCCAATGGTAATCGGGGAGTTGTAGGGTCCACTCTGTGTTTTTTAAGACAAAAGTGATGAAGGTCTTAGAGCAGTGCCCCGAGTGTGGGACCAAATGCTACTTTTTCTATATACAGTAATGTTGCTGATAAGGTCTTTTCATTTACTTTAAATCTAAAGTAAATTTATATTTAAATTTAGACTGTTTAAAGAAAATTTAAACCGTCTCATTTTTGGTTGATCGCAGAACCCACTCTCTGCTCTTGGATCACTTTTGTCCTGATCTGTTCTAAGTGCCAGATGGTGTGATAAATCATTTTAGAATAGCATACATTTTCCTCTGGGAGAAGGAAATGTCAGCCTGCTCCAGTATTCTTGCCTGGAGAATCCCATGGACAGAGGAGCCTGGTGGGCTACAGTTCATAGGATCGTACAGAGTCAGATTGAAATGACTCAGCGTGCACACACGCTTTCCTCTGACCCCTCCTCCTGACTGCTCCACCTGCACGTTGGGTGCATCATCTGTTGTCAGCACAGGATGGGAAACAGGTGTTATTTTGCTTGAGGGGATTCACCACCGTGGTGCCAATGCCTGGAAGAGCATCTTTCCCTGGTGAAGGGGCGTGTGCCCACCGCACCTGTGTGCAGAGTCTCAGTTGTGGTGGCCAACTTTTACTGTCTCAGAGAATATGGTGACTCATCCCAGAGGGGCATATGTGATTCGAGAAGTACCCTGATTTGATCACCTGCATTCTTGATTTCCCTTTCATCTTTGATTTTCATAAACGAGTCCACATTTCTGTGGGGAATTGAGGGCCCCTGGGATCACAGCTCCTCTTCCGTTTCTTGGTTGGTGGAGCACTGTGAGCATCAAACTGGTGAGTCACTGCCAGCTGTTACAGATCTTTATGATTTTTAGACGGTTCTGGGTGGAATATTATTCAGCCATTGAAAGAGGGAAATCTTGACACATGCTACGACAAGGATGAACTTGGAGGGTGTTACGCTAAGTGAGACAGGCCAGTCACAAAAAGACAAATCCTGCACGCTTCCATCTTTATAGGGGATCTAAAGTTGTCAAACCTGTAGAAACGGGAACTAGAAGGGTGGATGCCAGGGCATGGTGGAGGGAAGCTAGCAGTTGTTCAATGGGTATAAATTTTCAGTTCGAAAAGTAAAAAAATCTCTCCAAATCTATTGCACAGCAACATGAATATACTCAACACTACTGAATGGTTTACTTACAAATGGTAAAGGTAATACATTTTATGTTACATGTTTTTCACCACAATTAAAAAAAATTTTTTTAGCTCACTGAGACATTGAAATGTATACTGAAATGGTTTTATATGAATCATGACTATTCACATGTTAATACATGTCAAAAAAACTACAAGTTAAAAATTTAATGAGACACTGTATTTCTTTGAATCTAAGATTTCATTCATTATAGGATACATCATGATGGAAAGTGAAAGAAAATGTTTGGGCAAATAAATCAAAACACCTCCTTTTTTGTAATACATATATCCCTAATTTCAGGTATGTTAAACCGTGAAACATGTATAGCTTAGCACTGGTAACAGAGGCAAGTTTTACCAGTCTTTTTGGGGAGGGAAGTTTTTTCAAGTTATAATTATATTAGAAGAGTTAATATTGTTAAACGACCATACTCTCCTCTCTCTCCCTCTCTTTCCCTCTCTCTCCCTCCCTCTCCCCCTCTCTCCCTCTCCCTCCCTCTCTCTCCCTCTCTCTCCCTCTCCCTCCCTCCCTCTCCCTCCCTCTCCCTCCCTCTCCCTCCATCTCCCTCCCTCTCCCTCTCCCTCTCTCTCCCTCTCTCTCCCTCTCTCTCCCTCTCTCTCCCTCTCGTTGCTAAGTTGTGTCTGACTCGTGTGACCCCATGGACTGTAGCCCACCAGGCTCCTCTGTCCATGAGATTCTCCAGGCAAGAACACTGGTGTGGGTTGCCCTTTCCTTCTCCAGCAACCACACTACACAAGGCGATTTATAGACCTGGTGTGCATGCTGCACACTCAGTTGCCTCAGTCCAGTCTGACTCTTTGCAACCCTATGGACTACAGTCTGCCAGGCTCCTCAGTCCAGGAGATTCTCCAGGCAAGAATACTGGAGCGGGTTGCCATGCCCTCCTCAGATTCAGTATAATCCCCTATCAAATTACCAATGGCATTTTTCATAGAACTAGGACAAAAGTTTTTTTTTTTTAATTTGTATGGAATCACAAAAGACCTCAAATAACCAAAGCAATCTTGAGAAGGAAAAACAGAGCTAGAGGAATCGAACTTCCTGATTTCAGACTATGCTATAAAGCTACTATAATCAAAACAGCATGGTACTGGCACAAAAAAAAGACACATAAATCAGCAGAACAGGATAGAAAGCCCAGAAATAAACCCTTTATTTGACCATGGTCAATTAATCTATGACAAAGAGGCAAGAGTATAAATGGAGAAAAGACGGCCTCTTCAATAAGTGGTGCTGAAAAAACTGGACAGCTACATGTAAAGAATGAAGTTAGAACATTCAGTGTGGGAGACCTGGGTTCGATCCCTGGGTCGGGAAGTTCCCTGGAGAAGGAAATGGCAACCCACTCCAGTACTCTTGCCTAGAAAATCCCATGGACGGAGGAGCCTGGTGTCCATGGGGTTGCAAAGAGTTGGACACGACTGAGCAACTTCACTTTCACTTTTACCAGTGCAGGAGACACACAAGACGTGGGTTCAATCTTTGAATTAGGAAGATCTCCTAAAGAAGGAAATGGCAACCCGCTCCAGTATTCGTGCCTGGAGAATCCTTTGGATGGAGGAGCCTGGCGGGCTCCATGGGGTTGCAGAGAGTCAGACACAACTGAAGCAACTGAGCTGGCACATACTAACACCATACACAAAAATAAGCTCAAAATGGATTAAAGACTTAAATGTAAAATCAAGTTATAATTACTGATAAGAGTGTGAGGAGATGTTTATTCTCATATGTGGTGAGTTAAACTGATTGAGCTTTTCTGAAAGAGGCAACATAATCATGAAAATATATCCTTCCCTCCAGTTCTATTTCTGTCTTAAGTAAATCATCAGAAATAAAGGTTTATGTGCATAGACATTTCCTACAGTGTTGTTTTTATTAATGAAAAATTGGAAATAATCCTAGCATTCTCGAGTAGGGATAGAGTTAAATGATTTATGGTGGACTTGCATTAAAGTAATGATATGCCACCATTGACAAAATGTTTATGACTTATTTTTGATGTGAAAATGCTCAGAGTGAAAATACAGGATTTAGAATTACACATATAATATGAGTTAAACTAAATAGGTACATATATCTATGCACACAAAAGAAAGTTTAAATCATGCTCCTTCTAAATGTCAGGACTTTGGAAGTTTTTTGTTTTGATTGTGTTTTCCAAACTGTTTAAATTTTACTGTGTTAACTGGGAAAAGACACATATTTAAAAATAAAAACAAATGGCTATAGAGTATTGTCAAATTTTTCCTTTCAGATCTCTGAATTGATATATATACATAGGTGGACAGGTAATGATACAAAATTATTTCTCTGTTCCACTCATTAGAGAAATACAGAGAAGAGATGTACCGATAAAAACAGTGGTTATCTCCAATTTTCTACTTCAAAAATTAAGCTAGCAGTCAGAAGATCCAATCTAAGATAATCTAAATTTAACATGAAATTTTATATAAGAAGCAGTTTTGACATGACCATTTCCATTTAATTTAATTCAGCCGACATTTACTAAAAACCTACGTGTAGTACACCAGAAACTTAGAGAATGGTCAAATGCTATTTTTCCATGGTAAAGTCTTAATGGCTTACACTGATACCAAATAAAGATAGAATTGCTTGTTTTTTATTGTAATTTTTCTGTTTTACTTTGCCATTTATATTTGCTCAGCTTAAATAAAATAAGTCTGTTTTAATTTTTCAGCGACACAGAGTTTGGGCAGTGGAAACAGGACAGCTTGTCTGTTTTGTATTAAATGTGACTTTCTTCAGTTTTCTTTTTCTCCAAGCATGTCTTCTCTTGGTATTACGTGTTCTATGAAATTGTACACCATTGAGAAATGTATGGATCCAATTTTTAAAAGAATGGTATCTTCTGTTGGCTGGCTGATAACCATAAAAATCCATTACCCCAAATCCTAGGAATGTTTTCAATTAAGTCTATTTTCTACTATATCACTAATTAAGATAGTGCCTACTCATTTTAAAATTTCATTTTTCCATTATTTTATTTTGTTATGTCAATATATAAACTGTTGCCTTCTCTGATTAAAACAGTGTTTATATCTTTGTGGGAAGCCTGGCGTATTTCCAGGGGTGACTATTTAGTAACTGAATCCAGAATTAGAGCAAAAGACATCATTATGTCCTTAGTTCCTGACCAAATGTTGCCTTTACCATTGCCATATAAATTATTTTTTGATATTGCCATTTTAAATATTTATATTCTAAAATCTACAAAGGGAAATAAATAACACTCTAAAAATTCATGCGCAGTTATTTTAATTGGCAGAGGCAATGGAGTGGCTCAAGGAGGAAACTTAATGAATGTAATACATTTTCTTCTGTGGATCCCTCTGAAATAATGTGCCCTACTGCCATGACCGTGGCGTATTTTATGTTACCCTGAAGCCATCACTGTTTGCATTATAATAAAGAACACTAGGGGACACTTATTATAGGGGAGGAACTGACGCTTTGAAATACATCAGCTAAATCCTCAAAACACCATAAAGCCGTGCTCATTTTCAAATTCTAACATGAAACCAACTACATTATAGATGATTTTTTGGTCAATAAATTGAACTTCTTTCTTATTAACAAATCCCCAGGTAGGAGTTTGGGCGCCCAGTGAATGCTTCGGAAAGGCAGCTCTCTCCAGGGGCTCCCCTTGGTCCCCTGTCCTCAGAACTTCCAGGCTCCTCTTTGGGAACTGCTGTCAGAGCCAAAATGAACCGAGAACCAAAGTGAAATGGTCTTTACGATCTCATTTGGATTTCAACCCCAAACCACAGTATCCAGCTTGGTTCTGTGCCATATTCATCATATTTGGCTCCAAATGACCTTTGGTTGTTTTCTAGACGTAAATGTACTAAAAAACAGATTTACTCTGATAAATGGGGTTTGTTTTACTTTGTTTTGTTGTTGTTCAGTTGCTAAGTCACATCCAACTCTTTGCAACCCCACGGACTGCAGCACACCAGGCTTCCCTGTCCTCCACCCTCTCCCAGAGTTTACTGAAATTCATGCCCGTCGAGTCGGTGACGCCATCCAACCATCTCATCCTCTGTCGTCCCCTTTTCCTACCGCGATCATCCCAGCATCAGGGTCTTTTCCAGTGAGTCAGCTATTCGCATCAGGTGGTCAAAGTATGGGAGCTTCAGCATCAGTCCTTCCAGTGAATATTCAGGGTTGATTTCCTTTAGCATTGATTGGCTGGATCTCCTTGCAGTCCAAGGGTCTCTCAAGAATCTCCTCCACACGGCAGTTCAAAAGCATCAGTTCTTCAGCGCTCAGCCTTCTTCATGGCCCAACTCTCACATCCATACAAAGACTATGCAGCACTTAGTTTTGTTCTGGTTTTTAAATGTTTCCTAAGTGTCTGGGGGCAGCAGCATCTTAGAAATGGATGCATGTCTCTGCAGGCTTTGAAGGGTTGCTCAGCCAGATGGATGAAGAGACAGGCATCTTGATGGGCCCTCGGCCATGTGGGCCGGGAGTGGAGACACTTTGAGTCACACACTCACCTGCTCTCCGAGGCTCTGTTTCTCCTTCTGTAGAAAAAGGATGGTGCCACCTATTTCCCAGAGCTGTTAGAAGGGCTTCCGGACCCAGCCTGGACAGGTTGCCTTCAAGAAATGGTGGCTGATGTTTATCATCTTGGAGAATTACCTCATACTGTTATAATGACAGAATGACTTTGTGCAAAGGATGACTGTCAGGACCCGTGATGACTTTTCTATGTAACAAAACAATATTTCAAAATAAGTCATTGCCTAACAACATACACATGCCACTGATTTCAAAATAGAAACTTTTTTGGCCCTTGCTTTGTCCTGTTCATGTTACAGATCTGAGTTCTTGGCCTTCTTAATCGATAGAAATTGATAAGGTAGGAGGAGAAGTTCAGGCAAGGCTTTTTTGGGGCCCTGATGCAGCAAGGGGAGCAAACACAAGGAACAGGTTCCCTTGCTCACTCCCAGGGTGGGGGTAGGGGGTGTGAGCTGGTTCCTTATACAGGATGAGGGTAGGGGTGTGTCCAGGGATCGGGCTGGAGGGGTGGCCTAGGTGGTTTGCCAACCCCTAAGATGGTTGTGTGTTCAGGAAACATGCCCCCAGAACCTTGCTTTTGCTCTCTCTCATCTCCTCAGAGTATCAGGCTTCCCAGGTGTTCAGTTCAGTTCAGTTGTGCCCTACTCTTTGTGACCCCATGGACGCAGCACAGCAGGCTTCCCTGTCTATCAGTAACTTCTGGAGCTTGCTCAAACTCATGTCCATCGAGTCTGTGATGCCATCCAACCATCTCATCCTCTGTCATCCCTTTCTCCTCCTGCCTTCAGTCTCTCCCAGCATCAGGGCCTTTTCCAATGAATCACTTGTTCACATCAGGTGGCCAAAGTATTGGAGCTTCAGCATCAGTCCTTCCAATGAATATTCAGGACTGATCTCCTTTAGGATTGACTGGTTTGATATCGTTGGAGTCCATGGGCCTCTCAAGAGTCTTCCCCAGCACCACAGTGGTAAAGGGGATGCAGTGCAGGAGACAGAGGTTCGGTCCCTGGGTTGGGAATGGAAATGGAGAAGGCAATGGCCACTCCAGTGTTCTTGCCTGGAGGATTACATAGACAGAGGAGCCTGGTGTGCTGCTGTCCATGGGGTTGCAAAAAGAGTCAGACAGGATTTAGCGACTGAACAACCACCTCAGAGTGGCAGTTGGGGGTCTGGTCTTTCTGTATCTTGCTGTCTGTGATTGACCGCAACTGTACATCCACAGTTATTTTTAGTCCCTTTTCGTTGCTTTGTGTTTTGTTGCTGGAGGAGACTTGTCCAGGTGCAAGCGCTGCAGCAAAGGGTCCCAGGTCCCAGCCTGTCTCATTCAGATTTATGAACTTGAAATTAGTCTGTTAAGAGTATGATCTGGAAAAGCAGTGCCTTTGGAAAGCCCACAGGGTCCCAGTCTTAAGGCAGCTGCAGAGGGAGAATTCAGGAGATCCCTGGGGCAGTGGGTATCGCCCACCATGTACTGTGTGTGTTAGTCCAGGAAGATATTTGCAAAGCAGGGAAAGCAGTGATGCTGACAGAGGCGTGCATGGAAGGCTGTCAGATTGAGCAGGGGGATGAGTGTGGGGAGGACGCTCTGAATAACCTTGTGACTTAGAAGTCCAGCTCAGGAGGCTTTGGGGGAAAAAAAGTCACCATTTTCTGTTAAATAGGATTTTACAGTCTGGTAACTGTAGTTTTTTTCCTTTTTTTTTTACTGAAGTGTAGTTGACACGAGGATTGTATTACTTTCAGGTGTGCGTCATAGTGATTTCACATTTATACACATTTAGACATGGTCGCCCCACAAAGATTTTACAGTGTAATTGACTACACTCCCTAGGCCTTACATTTCAGTCCTGTGACTTACTGTCTTATAACTGGAAGTTTGTATCTCTCTGTCCCTTTTGCCCATTTCTCTCACCCCCATCCCTCTTCCCTCTGGCCACGGCCACTTTGTCCTCTGTTAACAAGGAGTCTGTTTCTGTTTTGATGTTCATGTGTTTTGATTTTTAGGTTCTACATGTAAATGAAATCATATGCTATTTGTCTCTCTTTGTCTAACTTATTTCACTTAGCATATTGCCCTCCAGGTCCCTTCCTGTTGCCACAAACTGCAAGACTTCATTCTTGTGTACCAGTCCAGTCCAGTTCAGTTCAGTCACTCAGTCGTGTCCGCCTCTCTGCGATGGCTGAGGAATATTCCACTGTGCGTTTATGTTGTATATATTCATCATCTGGACTCGTTTATCTATTGCGTGGACACTTAGGTTGCTTCTGTATGTCAGCTATTATAAATAATGCTTCAGTGAACATATATCTTTTTGAATGTTTTTGTTTTCTTCAGATCAGTACCCAAAATGAAATTGCTGGATTGTACGGTGGTTCTGTTTTTAATTTTTTGAGAAATCTGCCTACTTTTTCATAGAGGCTGCACCAATTTACATTCCAACATTGTACTGGGATTCCCATTTCTCCACATCCTCACTAATATTTATTATTTTTTTGTCTTTTTAATCACCAGTCAGACAGGTCTGAGGAGATACCTCATTGTGGTTTTGATTTTGATTTCCCTGACAATTAGTGATGTTGAGCATGTTTTTATGTGTCTCTGTTGGCCATCTGTATGTCTTCTTGGGAAAAATGCCTCTTGTCATCTGCTCATTTTTTTCAATCAGGCTGTTTGTTCTTTGCCATTAGATTGGTCAAGTTCTTGATATAATTTGGATATTAACCCTTTATCAGGTATATAATTTGCAGATACTATCTCCCGTTCAGTAGGTAGCCCTTTAGTTTTGTTAATCATTTCCTTTACTGTGCAAAAGCATGTGGTTCCATTGTTTATTTTGCTTTTGTTGCCTTTACTTACAGTTAGTTGTTGTTCAGTTACTACGTCGTGTCCAGCTCTTCGCAGCCCCATGAACTGCAGCATGCCAGGTTTCCCTGTTCTTCACTATCTCCTGGAGTTTGCTGAAACTCATGTCCATTGAGTCAGTATTGCCTACCAATCATCTCATCCTCTGTCACCTCCTTCTCCTCTTACCCTCAATCTTTCCCAGCTTCAGGGTCTTTTCCAGTGAGTTGGCTCTTCGAATCAGGTGGTCAAAGTATTGGAGCTTCAGCTTCAGCATCAGTCCTTCCAATGAATATTCAGGGTTGATTATCTTTAGGACTGACTGGTTGGACCTCCTTGCTGTTCAGGGGACTCTCAAGAGTCTTCTCCAGCACCACAGTTTAATAGCATCAATTCTTCAGTGCAGAGAGAAGTCCAAAATAATATTGTTCAGACTGATGTTAAAGAGTTTATCATCTATGTTTTCTTCTAGGAATTTTATAGTTTCAGGCCTTACGTTGAAGTCTCCAGTCTATTCTTGGGGCTTTCCTGGTGCCTCAGTGGTAAAGAATCTGCCTGCCAATGCAGAAGACTCAGGTTCAGTCCTTGGATTGGGAAGATCCCCTGGAGAAGGAAATAGTAACCCACTCCTTCCCTTGTAGCTCAGCTGGTAAAGAATCTGCCTGCAGTGCAGGAGATCCTAGTTTGATTCTCGGGTTGGAAAGATCTCCTAGAGAAGGCTACCCACTCCAGTATTCTTGGGCTTTCCCTGTGACTCAGCTGGTAAAGAATCTGCCTGCAATGCAGGCGACCTGGGTTCGATCCCTGGGTTGGGAAGATCCCCTGGAGAAGGAAATGGCAACCTACGTCAGTATCCTTGCCTGGAAAATCTCAAGGACAGAGGAGCCTGGTGGGCTGCAGTCCATGGGGTCACAAAGAGTCAGGCACAACTGCGCAACTAACACTTTACTTTAACCAGTATTCTTGCCTGGGAAATCCCACGGACAGAGGAGCCTGGTGGACTCTAGTTCATGGGGTCACGAAAGAGTCAGACGAGTCTTAGCAACTAAACGACAGCAACAATCCATGTTTTCTTTATTCTTGCATGTGGAGTGAGACCGGGGTCCAGTTTCGCTCTTTTGCGTGTGGCTGTCCAGTATTCCTACCAGCGTCTGTTGTAGACTGTCTTTTCTCCATTGCATATTTGTGCCGCCTTTGTTGTAGATTAACTGGCCATATGTGCTTGGGTTTATTTCTTGAAACTATTTGTTGTTATTCTTACTCTGCTTATTCTTGCCGCAGGCCCCCAGGACATCAGAAACTCAGTGAGGTAGAGGATTCTCTCCCTTTTGTCACCTGATCCCAGGGGTCTTTATCTGTTTTCTAGGGCAGGACATTTGCTTTTATTCATCTCAGATTTGGGCCCATTACAGAGTCCACTAATGGAGAAGAGAAGGGAAGGCCAGCCTACCCCGGTTCAGGTTCTGTTTCCACCACTTACTCCCGTGTGACCTGGGGAGGCGACTTGACTTCTTGGGGCCTAAGTTTCCACCTGTGCAAAGTGCAGATCGTGCTGGCACCAAGCTCCTGGATGTGAGTTAAAGGCACTAGTGCCCATAAAGCGTTTGAAACAGTGTCTGACACGTGAAGTGTTCCCTGTTAGTTTTTGAAATGGCTGATCGTCGTGGGTTTAAATTCATCATTCATGATTCCAAATGTTTATTCCGTTGCCATTTTTATCTGTTTAAGTTAGCCATGATCAAACTGGTTAATATCCCATTGTGGGCAAGATTTGGGATAAAAGGCCATTGTTTACTGCTGGCGGGGGGCTGGGCATGGGAAATCAACCCTGCAGTCTCTTACCAGGCAGCTCAGCAATGTCTATTAAAATTACAAACGTGCAGGTTTTCAAAGTATGATCCATGGTACCCATAAAAAGCCATTGTCACACAAAATATTTTAAGCCAGAAGAAATGCATCAGTGAAGAGATACAACAGAGCACAGAGGTTTAAGAGCAGAGACTCTAGAGGTGCACGCTTCAGGTCAAACCGCAGTCTGCCACTTGCTGGCTGTGTGACTCGGGACAAGTTCCTTGACCTCTCTGTACCTCAGTTTCTGCATATATAAAATGAAGGTAGTAATGGTATTCATATATTAGGCTGCTTATTTATTGTTAGAAATAAATTAATGAATATTTGCAAACCAGTCAAAATAGCATCTCAAAAACTGTAAGAGCTGTTGAAATGTTTATTTTAAAACATTTTTAAAGATGATAGGACACAAAAGTAGCCAGTTAAGCTCCCACCACTATGCTAATCAGCTAACAGGCTCATCTGTGCTGTTCTAGCCCAACTGCACTTAATCAAACTTTACTAAAAATTTTAGAAATTAGATATAACAGGGTAGAAATTGCTTTATTTTTCATTGTGTTTCACTCACTGAAATTATGGCATGGAGGTCAAACCAGTCAATCCTAAAGGAGATCAGTCCTGAATATCCATTGGAAGGATTGATGCTGAAACCAAAGCTCTGATACTTTGGTCACCTGATGCAAAGAGCCAACTTGTTGGAAAAGACCCTGGTGCTGGGAAATATTGAAAGCAGGAGGAGAAGGGGATGACGGAGGATGAGATGGTTGGATGGCATCACCGACTCGATGGACACGAGTTTGAGCACATTCCGAAAGATAGTGAAGGACAGGGAAGCCTGGTGTGCTACAGTCCGTGGGGTCACAAAGTCATGCATGACTGAGCGATTGAAAAACAACAGCAAAAATAAAGATTAACCATAACTAAATTATAAGCTGCTGCTGCTGCTAAGTCGCTTCAGTCGTGTCTGACTCTGTGCGACCCCATAGACGACAGCCCACCAGGCTCCCCCATCCCTGGGATTCTCCAGGCAAGAACACTGGAGTGGGTTGCCATTTCCTTCTCCAATACATGAAAGTGAAAAGTGAAAGTGAAGTCGCTCAGTCCTGTCCAACTCTTAGCGACCCCATGGACTGCAGCCCACCAGGCTCCTCCGTCCATGGGATTTGTCAGGCAAAGTATAAGCAGAGGGCAAAACAAAGCCATCAGCTCTGACTCTCCACACAGCCTTCACTCCACTTCTTGCTGGGTTCGTCTTTCTGAGTAAGTGTGTTTCTATAAACACAGGTAGATAAATGTAGATGTGTTACTCTGAAATGAAATGCTGAAACAAAGGGCTTATTTTTGTAAACTGGGGAACACACATACACAGGCACACACACGCATACACACGATCCTAAAACAGACCAACTGAAGAGCAGTTTACTCCGCAGCATGAGGCATTCCAGGAGCAAATTAGAGCCAGAAGCGTGTGGTGTGGCCGATGGGTTGATGGAGTGGCTCTGAGTGCTCCCTAATGATGCCCTCTCAGGCTGTGTCCAGGAGGCAACTGAAACTAATTAACCTCTGCATTGACACGCCAGGCATTTGCGGAGTGGACGGTGGACCCTCTTCCTTCCCATCACTTCTCCATCCGCGCCTCGCGTGACTACAGGGCATGAAAGAGAAGCAAAACCCCCAGCACCATGAGCTGCTCAAGAAAGCTGCCAGCGTTAAATCACTTATTTGCAAGGCTGATAAATTGGCCAGATTGTCATTTGGACAAATGTCCATTTTATCTTACTAATTTGAAGAAGGATTTTTAAAGACAAAGCCCATCAAACATTAGATAAGCATTTTAAGTTAATGGACCACAGAGTCCTATTTCTCCACAAACCCAGGAAGCATCATCTTATGTCCTATTTTTACAGCACCATCAATTATCAATATGTATATTTTTGCTGACGGAGGACCTTGCTATAAACGTAGGTTTCGTTAACCAGTTCTGGGTCATTAACCATGGAAAGCTTGTAAATATAATGGTTTATTCACATGGGAAGCCTTCATTAAGATGCATTATTCTACAGCTGATGTATTTCCATATACAGTATATTATCATGTTCTCTATTTCCCTTTAATATTCGTAATTTATTTTTAAATGAGTTGCTGTTTATGTGGCAAGTTAACAAATTTGAGTTCCATATGACCAAAGTTGCTAAAGAAGAAAAGATGTTTTAGCCCAAAGGAAAAGCTACTCATTAACATAGGACCTGAATATATTATAACCTTTAAATTCAAAAGCAACTAGAGAAAGAAACTACAAATGACCCCAAATGTGTTTTTGTCAGAGAAAGTCTATCTCAAGAAACATGCATGAGTACACACATATTAACAGCCCAGCATGGTGTAATAGGGGAAACACACACCCAGAGGACTCCAGAAACGTTATTGCCAGCTTATTCATTAATATATGATGGCTTGGGGGGGGGTGGTCATTAGCTGATGGACCTCAGTGTCCCCATCTGTTCAATGGGATAATCAGATCCTCACTTCTGTCTCTAAAGATGGATGTAACATCAGTGAAGAGATGTAGAGCAAGAAGGTGTGGGACAGTGTCATGCCAATTACAAAACTCTGGTGAGGGCAGGGAGACTTCTGTTTCATCGTAGATCGTGGATGTGTCAGAAAGTTGGCTGACCACTTTGTATAGCACTGTTGAGAGAACACCAGTCAGAGTCGCCTACTCATTAATTCAATTAAAAACTTTTTTTTTCATTTATTCACTTTTGGCTGCGGTTTGTTCGTTGCTGATCGGGCTGTTTGCTGGCTGCGTCTTCTCGTTGCGGTGGCCGCTCCTGTTGCAGAACGCGGGCTCTGGGGTGCGCGGGCTCAGTAGCTGCCTCTCTCAGGCCCAGTAGTTGTGGCACATGGGGCTTAGTTACCCTAGTTACCCTGCAGCACGATGGATCTTCCCAGACCAGGGATCAAACCCGTGTCCCCTGCATTGGACGGTGGATTCATAACCACTGGACCACCAGAGAAATCCCTTATAAATTCACTTTTAAGAATTCAAAGGGGGCAAGGCCTGGCTAAAACACAGTTTGCATGTGTTGACTCTATGGAAAAAATCTGCCATGATTTACCGTAAGAACAGTGTAGCGTGTGGGGGGCAGGAGGGGAATGTCATATGAGTCACTGGTAAAGAATCATAACATTGACGCATGACCTTAAAACAAATCTACACTTTCATCAGAGACAAAGAAATTTGGGTCCTTTGTAGCAGAGAGGCATTTGAACTTCTTCATAAAAACAATGGACTTTAAGAGAGATCAGATAAAAATCTCTGTGAATTATAAACTTGTATTTCATGATACCAGGAATGTAAAACATTACCTGAAAAATGTAAGAATTGGTTATTTCTCTCAATGATTAGATAAGGGGAATTCCTATCGCTTTATTTTGACACAAAATCATGACTTTGAGTTATATATTAAAGCAAATTCAGATCACTGGTTTTATAATGTTGTTTTTTAAAATGATTCTGTAATTCTTATTCTAGATTCACTTTGAAAGTACTTTTAGGGTTTTTTCCTAGTCAAAAGTTGTACATTCTCATGTTCTCATTATACTCAACTTAGACAATAGGCTCATTTTGTTAGACATTCTAATGCACATTTTTATTGAGTATTATATGTGTGATTTTCGTTTTTTTCAACTGACCTTATGTCATTAAGTGAATTCTAACAGTGTCTCAATTGTGAATTCAAGTAGAGAAATGCCTCCTGGGGCTTATAAATATTTCTTGGGAATTGTGTGTGTGTGTTTGCACCTGCATACTTGCTACATTTAATTATTTCATCTACTTGGAATTTACTTTTGTATATATATTAAATATATATATTGGCATTAGTGGTAAAGAATCCACCTGCCAGTGCAGGAGACCTAAGAGACTTGGGTTCAATCCCTGAGTCAGGATTGAAGATCCCCTGAGGAGGAAGTGGCAACCCATTCCAGTATTCTTGGCTGGAGAATCCCATGGACAGAGGAGCCTGGTGGGCAACAGTCCATGGGGTCGCAAAGAGTCAGACACGACTGAGCATCTGAGCACATGACCTAAGATGAGTCTTTTAAGACCATCTTTTTTCCACGTAATTGATTTAAATGTATAGTTTTGCTGATGCCTTTTGTAAATAAGACCTTGAATTTTGCCATATACTTGTTTCACAGATTTAGAAATGACTTTCATGTCTTTCTCTTATCCCTGGGACTTTTTTTACC
Organism: Ovis canadensis; assembly: GCF_042477335.2. Classification (NCBI taxonomy): domain Eukaryota; kingdom Metazoa; phylum Chordata; class Mammalia; order Artiodactyla; family Bovidae; genus Ovis; species Ovis canadensis. Next base: position 5,423,517 of record NC_091245.1, read on the forward strand.
TGGTGCAGTTCAGTTCAGTTCAGTCGCTCAGTCGTGTCCAACTCTTTGTGACCCCATGGACTGCAGCACGCCAGGCCTCCCTGTCCTGGTAGCCCCTAACATCCTTGGGTTTCACCCGCTGAGATGTTGGTACCCCTGGTGTAACAATAAAGCACAACCAGGTGCCAGGCTCCTTGGCTGGCTTTGGGCTCCGTGGACTCCTCAAAGCCTAATGCCATCCCATCCTTAGTAGAATCGGTGCCTTGTTAGCTATCACAGAGGGAGCAAGTGGCCCTGCCAAGAAATAAACCAGGCATTCTATCCCCAAACCCCCAAGCATGGCCTTGGATCACAGAAGCTAGGGGTCAGTGGCTGCCTCTGCCATCTGCCTGCTGTGTGAATTAGGGAACATTAACTAGCCTCTCTAGTTCCATTTCATTGTTTGCTGTTATTTTTTCCCATTTCTTTATATGGTAAGAATACCTGCCTGGCTGGCTTGCTGTAAGGCCTAAAACATTGTTTCTGTCCAGTGAGCGTGCACAGCAGAAACTCAGGAAGTCATCCTGTGTCTTCCTCTGTGACTCCTGTCGTATTCCTCCCTCCTCCGTCTCTCCTTCTCTGCCTGTTCCCCTTCCTCCCCCTCCCCACCTCAACTCTCCCCTTCCCCTCTTCCTTCCCCTGTTCCATCTCTTCCTCCCCCTCCCTTTCCTCTTCTTTCCCTTTATCATCATCCTTGTAGACTCTATAGGCCGTATGGCCTCTGTCCCCGCTATTCAGGGTAGCCATTGTAGTGTGAAAGCTACGATAGACAATGTGTAAATGAATGGGGATGTCTGCATTCCAGTAAAACTTTATGCACAAAAATAATGGGCCAGGTTTGACCTGTGGGCTCTCAGTGACTAAACCATTTTCTAGAGCCAACTAGTTTTTCCTCAAACCTGATTATTATCAGAATCACTCAAAGATTTTAAACAAACTACAGTATTTATTTGCTTCTACCTCACCACCAGGGTGGAACTAGGAGTCTATACTTTTTTTAATGCTCTTCACAATTTTGAGGAAAAATGTGAACGTGGAAAAAAAGAACTTAGTAGTATATCTGAGGATGTATTCCATCTGAAATAATTTCCCTGAACAAGTTCAGTTCAGTTTAGTCACTCAGTCATGTCCCACTCTTTGCAGCCCCATGGACTGCAGCACGCCAGGCTTCCCTGTCCATCACCAACTCCCAGAGCTTACTCAAACTCACGTCCATCATGTCAGTGATGCCATCCAGCCATCTCATCCTCTGTCATCCCCTTCTCCTCCCACCTTCAATCTTTCCCAGCATCAGGGTCTTTCCCAATGAGTCAGTTCTTTGCATCAGGTCGCCAGAGTACTGGAGTTTCAGCTTCAGCATCAGTCCTTCCAATGAATAGTCAGGACTGATTTCCTTTAGCATGGACTGGTTGGATCTCCTTGCAGTCCAAGGGACTCTCAAGAGTCTTCTCCAACACACTTCAAAAGCATCAATTCTTCAGCACTCAGCTTTCTTTATAGTCCGACTCTCACATCGGTACATGGCCACTGGAAAAACCATAGCCTTGACTAGATGGACCTTTGTTGACAAAGTAATGTCTCTGCTTTTTAATATGCTATCTAGGTTGGTCATAACTTTTCTTCCAAGGAGCAAGCGTCTTTTCATTTCATGGCTGCAATCACCATCTGCAGTGATTTGGGAGCCCCAAAAATAAAGCCTCTCACTGTTTCCACTGTTTCCCCATGTATTTGCCATGAAGTAATGGGACTAGATGCCATGATCTTAGTTTTTCACTCCCAAGAGGCTCCTTAGTTCTTCGCTTTCTGCCATAAGGGCGGTGACCCTGAAAAAAGTGGCTACTAAAAACAAGAAAGGAGCAAATATAAAATGAGAAAGAATTTTGGGAAGATAAAAGCATGCTCAAAAAGCAAAACAATAATAACCCTCCTAATATTCTAAATAATTCTGTATAATAAATGGACATACCTGAAAGCCAAATTGATTGTGAACGGTAAATCTTTGGTAGCACAATGCAAGCAAATAAACAAGAGATGGAAAATACAAGAGAAAAGTTCAGATCAAACCGGTGGTCTGCCATTTATGCAATATTTATTGCAGGAGAAACAGATAAAGAAATAACAGAAGGAAAATTTACAGAGAGGAAGACAAAATTCTTTTTTTTTCCAGTAACATCTCTTCATTTTACTTACTCATTTTGGCCACGCCATGTGGCAAGCAACATCTTAGTTTCCTTACCAGAGATCCAGCCAGTGCATTGGAAGCACAGAGTCTTTAACCACTGGACCACCAGCGAAGTCCCAAGAAGTAATTCTTTATATTGAATTGACCCACCAAGTGGGGAATGTGATACATGAAGAAATGTACTCACCTAGATTCATTGTGATGAACTTTCAAAAGTCTGTAAAGCATCCTAAGAGCAGAGAAGCTTATCTACAAAGCAGCAGTCATTAAAGTCCCAACAAACTAGTTTCTGGCAGCTCTGCCTGTTAGAAGTATTCTCCAAGGTTGCTAGTAAACTGCCATTTGAGGGGGAGGGACCAAATGAAGACATTTTAGAAATGCAAGTACTTAGAATATTTATGGCTGACTATATACATTCTGGAAGTTACGCTCAAGGACATGCTTCAACAAAATGAAAAGTGAATAAGAGAATGAAGAGTAAATAGAGAAACCAAAACAGTGGTTAAATCTAAATGGTTACTAATTTTTAATATTAGTCACAATCTGTGATTATAGAATAGAAGTCTGGGGGAATGAAAGTGAACACGTGCAGAGCTCCTAGACTTGCTTAAAGAAATGGTAGAGATACTAATGAATTCTAGACATAGATAGAAATACAGGTGATGATTATTGTGTTTTAAAAACTTCAGAATAACTGGCAGAAGATGAAAAATAAGATGTACAATTTATTAACCACTACATGGCAAGAATGAACAAAGCTAACTGCATAAACCCAGCAAAAGGTGTTTGTTAGTCACTCAGTCACGTCTGACTCTTTGAGACCCCGTGGACTGTAGCCCACCAGGCTCCTCTGTCCATGGAATTCTCCAGGCAAGAATGCTGGAGTAGGTTGCCATTCCCTTCTCCACGGTGTCTTCCTGACTGAGGGATTGAACCTGGGTCTCCTGCAGGCAAATTCTTTACTGTCTGAGCCATCAAAAGACAGGAAAGGGAAAACAAGAAATTGTGTTAAAAAGTATAAGATGGCAGAATTAGCTCCAAATATTTTACTTATCTAAATGAATAAAGATCCTCTTTTCTGTCATTCTCAGATTGAATTTTAATACCCAGTTATATGCTGTTGAAAGGGAGAAACTTCAAACAAACTGATGCTGAAAAGTTTAAAACAAAGGAACATAAGAGATGTATCAGTGTTGTCCAGTTGCTCAGTCATGTCCGACTCTTTGCGACCCCGTGGACTGCAGCACACCTGGCTTCCCTGTTCTTCACCATCTCCCGGAGCTTGCTCAAACTCATGTCTATTGAGCCAGTGATGCCATCCAACCATCTCGTCCTCTGTTGTCCCCTTCTCCTGCCTTCAGTCTTTCCCAGCGTCAGGGTCTTTTCAGTGAGTCAGCTCTTTGAATCAGGTGGCTAAAGTATTGGAGCTTAAACTTCAGCATCAGTCCTTCCAGTGAGTATTCAGGGTTGATTTCTTTTAGAAATCACCATGGAAGTTCGTGACTGACTGGTTTGATCTCCTTGCAGTCCAAGGAACTCAAGAGTTTTCTCCAACACCACAATTCAAAAGCATCAGTTCTTCAATACTCAGTTTTCTTTATGGTCCGGCTCTCACATCTGTATATGACTACTCGAAAAACCATAGCTTTGACTAGAAGGACTTTTGTTGTCAAAGTAATGTCTCTACTTTTAATATGCTGTCTAGGTTTGTCATAGCTTTTCTTCCAAAGAGCAAGTGTCTTTTAATATCATGGCTGCAGTCGCCATCCCCAGTGATTTTGGAGCCCAAGAGAATAAAGTCTGTCACTGTTTCCATTGTTTCCCCATCTATTTGCCATTAAGTGTTAGGACCAGATGCTATGATCTTCCTTTTTTGAATGTTGACTTTTAAGCCAGCTTTTTCACTCTCCTCTTTTGCCTTCATCAATAGGGTCTTTAGCTCTCTTCTGTCTCTGCCATAAGGGTGGTGTCATCTGCGTATCTGAGCTTATTCGTCTACGGCAATCTGGATTCCAGCTTGTGCTTCATCCAGCCTGGCATTTCGCATGATGTACTCTGAATATTAGTTAAATAAGCAGGGTGACAATATACAGCCTTGACATACTCTTTTCCCAGTTTTGATACAGTCTGTTGTTCCCTGCCCAGTTCTAACTGTTGCTTCTTGACCTGCACACAGGTTTCTTAGGAAGCACATAAAGTGGTCTGGTATTTTCCATCTCTTCCAGTTTGCTGTGATTTTCCAGTTTGTTTTGATCCACACAGTTAAAGGCTTTAGCATAGTTAGTGAAGCAAAAGTAGATGTTTTTCTGGAATTCTGTTGCTTTTTCTGTGATCCAACAGATTTTGGCAATATGATCTTGGATTCCTCTGCCTTTTCTAAATCCAGCTTGAACATCTGGAAGTTTTTGGTCCACTTACTGTTGAAGCCTGGCTTGGAGAATTTTGAGCATTATTTTACTAGCGTGTGAGATGAGTGCAACTGTGCAATAGCTTGAGCATTCTTTGCCATTGCCTTTCTTTGGGATTGGAATGAAAACTGACCTTTTCCAATCCCTTGGCCACTGCTGAATTTTCCAAATTTGCTGGCATATTGAGTGCAGCACTTTCACAGCATCATCTTTGAGGATTTGAAGTAGCTCAACTGGAATTCCATCACCTCTACTAGCTTTGTTCATAGTGATGCTTCCTAAGGCCCACTTGACTTCATACTGTAGGATGTCTGGCTGTAGGTGAGTGACCACACCATCCTTGTTATCCGGCTCATGACGATCTGTTTTGTACAGTTTTTCTGTGTATTCTTGGCATCTCTTCTTAATATCTACTGCTTCTGTTAGGTCTATACCATTTCTGTCTTTTATTGAGCCCATCTTTGCATGAAATCTTCCCTTGGTATCTCTAATATTCTCAAAGAGATCTCCAGTCTTTCCCAATATATTGTTTTCCTGTATTTCTTTGGATTGTTCACTTAGGAAGGCTTTCATATCTCTCCTTGCTATTCTTTGGAACTCTGCATTTGGATGGGTATATTTTTCCTTTTCTCCTTCGCCTTTTGCATCTCCTTTTTTTCAGCTTTTTGTAAAGCCTCCTAAGACAGCCATTTTGCCTTTTTGCATTTCTTTTTCTTGGGGATGGTTTTGATCACTGCCTCCTATACAATGTTACAAACCTCCGTCCATAGTTCTTCAGGCACTCTGTCTATCCGATCTAACTCAAATGTATTAGTGATTTTGGGTTAACTTGGTAGAGTAAGCGCATGTGTTTTCTTCTTTCTGCCCAGTGAGGAGCGAACTGAGATCCTGTTCTGAGAGGGCAGATTAAGAGAAATTCTGTGTTCACGGCAGTGAGACCCACAGCTCCCTCCCTCTGCTGGGCTCGGGCAGCCATGCTTCTACTGCATCCGGAGCATGTGGGAGGAGTTCTATCTGTAGAAACTGACCAGCTCCAACACATTTGGATACTGATATTCAGATACCTCAACAAATATTCAGATACCCCCAGACTCCTCTCTCCATGGGATTCTTCAGGGAAGAATACTGGAGTAGGTTGTCATTCCCTTCTCCAGGGGGTCTTCCTGACCCAGGGATTGAACTCTGGTCTCCCACTTTGCAGGCAGATTCTTCACCATCAGAGCTATCAGGGAAGTCCATCTTCAGATACCTCCTAGAAAACAGCTCTGACCCCAGCAGTCAGCAGCCACCCTACACAGCTTCCAAACAGGTCTGGGAGCCTCCTCCTAAATAAGGGTGAGCACCAAAGAGTTGCCAGTCACTTAGGAGAGACAGAGATGCAGCAGAAAAGAAATTGGAAGGAGAAAGAGGAAGAGAATAAAAATGAAGAATGAAATTCTGAAAGTAATAACCTTAGAGAAACAAAAACAGATTATTGAATCCAGGAATTAAAGTACCATTCCCCCCACCAATGGGGAACCAGAAAACAGGACGGTGCTGTTGACAAGTTAAAATATAATAACGGAAATTTCAAAAAGTAAAGTTGAAAGAAACAGTTAAGGAAATCTCCTAAAAAGTAGCCAAATGACAAAGTGATGGGTAAGGGACGTGTGTAAAGAAAATTGCGGGAGCTCTTGAGAAAAAGAAGGGAGCAGAGGAAGGAGATTGTAAAGGAGCAGTAACCGAAAACATAGACAACGACAGCAAAAAAGACTTAGAACAAAAGGCTAGGGAGTTTCAGATCTAAACTGGGCCCTGGCTTTCGCTTGTAGCCATATCTTGACTATTGTGAATAAGGCTGCAGTGAACATGGGGTGTAGATATCTCTTTAGGTCATTTCCTTTGAATTCAGTTCAGTTCAGTCGCTCAGTCGTGTCCGACTCTTTGCGACCCCATGGACTGCAGCACGCCAGGCCTCCCTGTCCATCACCAACTCCCGGAGTTCCCCCAAACTCATGTCCATCGAATCAGTGATGCCATTCAACCATCTCAGCCTCTGTTGTCCTCTTCTCCTCCTGCCCTCAATCTTTCCCAGCATCAGGGTCTTTCCCAATGAGTCAGCTCCTCACACCAGGTGGCGAAAGTATTGGAGTTTCAGCGTTAGCATCATTCCTTCCAATGAACACCCAGGGCTGATTTCCTTTAGAATGGACTGGTTGGATCTCCTTGCAGTCCAAGGGACTCTCAAGAGTCTTCTCCAACACCACAGTTCAAAAGCATCAATTCTTCGGCGCTCAGCCTTCTTCACGGTCCAACTCTCACATCCATAGGAATACATACACAGAAGTAGGACTGCCAGGTCATACAGTAGTTCTGTTTTTAATTTTTTGAGGAACCTCCAGAGTGGCTGCACCGATTTACATTCCCATCGACAGTGCACAAAGGTTCCAGTTTCCCGTCTTTTCTCTACTTGATAGTAGCCATTCTAACAGATGTGAGGTGCTGTCTCTTGTGGTTTCAGTTTGCATTTTCCTGATGATCAGTGATGTTGACACATTTTCATATGCCTGTTGGCCATTTGTGGGTCTTGTTTGGCAAAAATTGTCTCTCAGTTCCTTGCCTGTCCAGGCTGTTTTTAAGTTGCATGTGTTCTTTATATTTTTTCCACACTCCTGATTGGATATGTGGTTTGTAAATATTTGCTCCCTTCCTGTAGGTTGCGTTTTTATTTTGTTTCTTGTTTCCTTGCTGTGCAGAAACTTCTTAGTTTGGTATAGTTCGACTTGTCTAGTTTTGCTTTTGTTGCCCGTGTTTTTGGTGTCATACCCCAAAAAATTATTGCTAAGACAACTGTCAAGAAGCCTCTTCTTTATTTCTTGAGTTGTTTTCTGGCTTCATGTTTTATGTTTAAGTCTTTAATCCATTTTGAGTTGATGTTTGTATATAGTGTGAGATCAGGGCTCAGTTTCATTCTCCTTCATGTTTCCCAACACCATTTATTGAAGCAACTAATCTTTCCCTGTTGTTTTGGATTTGGGGGTATGATACTCTTGGGGAGACAATTACTGAAGTTTTAATAATTAGGTATATGTAAAGTGAACATATTTTTTAAAACCACAGAAACACATGCATATAATGATGGAAGTTTTTCAAAGTGACACAGGAGCCAACTGGAAGAGCTCGCAGTGATCAAAACTGGGACAATTTGAAAAGAAAACAGTAAAGTAGTACTGGATTATAACCCGAAGTGGAAAATGAATATCCATGAGGCCATACGGATATAAATACAAGATCAACTAAATTAACAAATGTGAGCAAACAGATAAATCATCTAAGCTGCGTGATCCCAAGTAATTTTAGAAGCTTATCCTCAAGGAGAGGAACTTAACTTTTCGCTTTTTAACTGGGGGTGCACTTAATGACTTTCTTCCAAAGAGGGCAGTGTGAAGTCTAAGTCAGTGACCCAGAAAAACATCATCAGCCATAAGTCTTGCTGACAGTGTGCACCCTTGATACGATGTGATGAAAATGGCACTTTATCTCTGTGGCCTTTTTCTCAATCATCCATAATCCCAGCCTAATCATTACCAGGTAGAGCTATGTGTCAGTGTAATTGGTTTCCCATATAAATCTGTGCATTTTATCTTTGGTGATGGTTTGGCTGCTGAGTCATGTCCGACTCTTTGTGACCCCACGGGCTATAGCCCGCCAGGCTCCTCTGTCCATGGGATTTCCCAGGCAGGAATACTGGAGTGGGTCGCCATTCCTTCTCTAGGGGATCTTCCCTACTCAGAGGTCGAACCTAGGTCTACTGCACTGCAGGCAGATTCTTTACCAACTGAGCCACCAGGGAAGCCTGCATTTGAAAACGTTATTTTGAGAGGAAATCCGTAGACTTCCCCAGACTGACAAAGGTACTGAGGCACAAACCAGGTTGAGAACTGCTGGTCTGTGTGAACATTATCAGACGTGCTAGCTCTTTCTCCCCATACCCACCCCATCTCCTCTACCCACAGTCCACGTTCGCACTCCTCTTCAGACCCTTGGCTTATCTTCTTCACTTTTCCAGGAAGAAGAAGATTCGTTTATGCTTCTGATTTGGCAAAAAAATCTTTTGAGGTTGGTTAGCTTAGCCTTTGGAGAGGGAAATGGCAACCCACTCCAGTATTCTGACCAGGGTAATCCCATGTACAGAGGAGCCGGGCGGGCTACAGTCCATGGGGTCACAAGAGAGCCGGACAGGACTTAGCCACTAAACAACAAGAAGCTTTGCCCTAGATTCCGAGGGCACTTTAACTATCCCATCCCAAAGAGCCTCTTTGGGAAGAAAGGCCCACAGAGGTGGGCAGTGGAGGGGTATGCAGATGACCAAGGAGTCACAGACAACTGAGTTCTGATCTCGGATGTGCCCAGGCCCCAGGCTCTACGCTCTGTGTGCCCAGTCATGCCCAACTTTGCGACCCCAGGGACTGTAGCCCGCCAGGCTCCTCTGTCCATGGAATTTTCCAGGAAAGAATACTGGAGTGGGTTGCATTTCCTCCTCCAGGAGATCTTCCCGACCCAGGAAGTGAACCCACATCTCCTGCATAATGCTTAACCATGACTCTCTGGAAAGAAACACATGCGTATGTATTCAGACCTGTGTTTATCACCATGTCATTGATATAGGATATGTACATGCAATTTGCAAACAATTGTGAAATATGCACTTCTCTTCCTTGCACATTCAAAGTAGCTGTGGATTCTCTCAGAGCACCTTCCTTGATTTTTACTAAACCCGTGTATCTGTTGTCAGCCTGTGGTTGCAGTTGACGAATGAGCGTCGTTTCAGTGTGAATGTCGACTGATATTTTTCTTTGTGTTAATGAGGAAGATGAAAGTGAAACAGGAAAATCTATGGCGGGATGTCACTCATTCAACGTTTTTTTAAGTCAAGGACTCCTTTGCTGAATCAGATGATAGTTTCTGATACAGACATGACTCACTGTTATGTGCACTTTTATTTTCCCTGCCACTTTCATAAGTCTGCACAGTCAGAACAAAGCAGTAACTCAAGCCTTCATCTGTCGTATTTGCTCATTTCTAGACTTCATTTTTCGGGGCTCCAAAATCACTGCAGATGGTGACTGCAGCCATGAAATTAAAAGACGCTTCCTCCTTGAAAGAAAAGTTATGACCAACCTAGATAGCATATTCAAAAGCAGAGACATTACTTTGCCAACAAAGGTCCATCTAGTCAAGGCTATGGTTTTTCCGGTGGTCATGTATGGATGTGAGAGTTGGACTGTGAAGAAAGCTGAGCACCGAAGAATTGATGTATTTGAACTGTGGTGTTGGAGAAGACTCTTGAGAGTCCCTTGGACTGCAAGGAGATCAGCTCTGGGATTTCTTTGGAAGGGCTGATGCTAAAGCAGAAACTCCAGTACTTTGGCCACCTCATGGGAAGAGTTGACTCATTGGAAAAGACTCTGATGCTGGGAGGGACTGGGGGCAGGAGGAGAAGGGGACGACAGAGGATGAGATGGCTGGATGGCATCACCGACTCGATGGACGTGAGTCTTGAATGAACTCTGGGAGTTGGTGATAGACAGGGAGGTCTGGCATGCTGCGATTCATGGGATTGCAAAGAGTCGGACACGACTGAGCGACTGTACTGAACTGAACTGACTGATGGTGTAAATATTCCCGTAGCCGACTTCAAGCTGCTAACCTGAATGAACATGGGAAGATCCGCACAGAAGTACAGCATTGTACGGTATTTCATCATCCAGACAAGACAGACCTAATAACATCAAGAGCAGAGAAGACAATAAAATCCAGCACAAAATATTATGAATCAATGCGTTTTTAGTATTGGTAGCTTGTGTTGTCGACATGATTTATTCTTTTTGTAATTTTGTGTGTTTACTTCTGGCTGTGCTGTGGGTCTTTGTTGCTTTTCTCTAGTTGGAGCAGGGGCTGCTGTCTCGTGGTGCACAGGCTTCTCGGTGTGATGGCTTCTGTTGTGTGGAGCACGGGCTCTGGGGTGTGAGGGCTTCAGTAGTTGCGGCACACGAGCTTAGACATTCTGCAGCATGTGGAGTCTTCCCGGACCAGGGATTGAACCCACGTCCCTTGCAGTGGCAGGTGGATTCTTATCCAATGGACCACCAGGGAAATCCTGGTAGCGTTTTTCTCTTGAAATCAGAACACCCAAACTCTTTCCATCGGTTCTTGCTTTCTTACTCTATATTCTTTTCTCTCCCCCTAACCAAGAAGATTTAGAAAAGCTTTACTTTCTGTAACTTGAAAGATTTTGAACGATTTACCAAGTATGCGTTTTTTAAGCTACCTACCCCCACCCCCAGCCAGTTTCTCGAAAATGTACGAAGTGATCTGATCCTGCCTCCCCACCGTGGCGAATCCCTCCTTCAAGTTCTCCTGCCAGATCTGATTCTTTCATTCTGTCTGTACTTCTTAAGGGCCCTGGGTAAGACACTATTGAAGATACTGACATGTTTCACGAGTGTCTGATGTTTTTCACCAGCACTATAACCTTCATGATCTCAAACCTTTTGGCCTGTATTTTCAGAATCCACCTCCTTTGTTTAATGAAGTCAGTGCTGCAGTGATCCAGGCTGACAGGCTGTCCCACCTGAGGAATAAGGTGCAGATAAAGCACGAAGAGGAATACAGAGATGCCTTAGTCACAATCAAGGATGACCTGAAACTCACAGAGGGTCCCGACATCAAGGAGAACCTTCAGGATCAGATCCGTCATTGGTTCATCGAATGCAGGTGAGCGCAGGGCGTCTGTCCTGACAGTCTCTTCTGTGGCGGGTGATGTCCTGGGATATTTTTAAGCATAGAAATATCCTGATGTAGATTCATGTGCTTTTCTGGCTTCATTTTAGAAAAGTAGAAAGGCTAAGAGTTGAAGGGCAGGGAAGCCTGGTGTGCCAGAGTCCATGGGGTCACAGAGTTGGGCACGACTGAGCCACTGAACAACAATGAATCCCTGTGGTAGGCGGATGGCCTCTGCTGACCCCGCCTCTTCCCTCGCTGATGCCCTCCCCTCCTTGCGTGTGATGCAGACCTAGAACTTCAGTTCTAAAGGAAAGAATGCAGCAAAAGCGACAGCGAACTTGACATCTTGCTTGCCTCCCGGTCCCTCACTTGCTTTCTCCCTCTGACTCTGAGAGCGGTCAGGTGCTGCCCAGCAGAAGGGCCCACTTGGAAGGAGCTGACAGAGGTTCCTGGCAACAGCCAGCAAGGAGCCTAGGGCCTCCTTCCAGCCTGAGAAGAGCAGAGTCCGGTCCAGAATCATGTGTGTGAACTCAGGGCCTTCTTCCCTGGGCGAGCCTTCCAGAGAGGCTGCGGCACCAGCCAGCACTGACTGCAGCCTCGAAGGGGCAGAGACCCTGAGACACGGGTATTCTGCTTAAGCCACACCTGGTTCCCCTGCCACAGTAACGTGTGTCATTTCAGTCACTGACTGTTGGGGTGATTTACCACGCAGCAACAGGTGTCTGACATACATCAGTTGCTTTACAGTGATTCAGAAAAACCTGAACAGTCGGTAAGCTTCTCTTGGGTTAACTCTGTATGGGATCTTAACACAGTATCTCCTCAATAATCCTTAAATTTTATAACAGAGATTCTTTCGGAATGTTTGATATCAGAGTCACATGGTTTTGATTGGGGAGCTCATCTTTTATTATATAAATAGAGCTTTAAAATATTTATGATTTCTTAAAATTCAAAATTGATTACTTTTGTGAGTTTTTATATGTGTTTTCAGGGATATTTTATAGCAAAATGGGTTCTCTTTTATCAGCTTCCTCCTCACTCTTCATTGTGGTGATGGTTTCGTGGAGACATAAAATATTCATAGATAGGTAGGTTTGAGATAGGTATCTCAAACTTATCAAATTTTACATTTAAATATGAACACTTGTGTGTGCTCCATTGCTCAGTCATGTCCAGCTCATTGCAGCCCTGTGGACTGCAGCACACCAGGCTCCTCTGTCCTTCACTACCTCCTGGAGTTTGCTCAAACTCATGTCCATTGAGTCGGTGATGGTGTCCAACCATCTCATCCTCTGCCACCCTCTTCTTCTTTCTCATGGCAAAGGGGCTTGTGCAGCTCAATAAAGCTGTGAGCCATGCCATACAGGGCTGCCCAAGACGAACAGGTCATGGTGGAGAGTTCTGAAAAAGTGAGGCCCACTGGAGAAGCGAACGGCAAACCTCTCCAGTATTCCCTACTGCTAGAACCCCATGAACGTGAACAGTTTATTACATATTAAGTATACATCCATAAAGCTGTTAGCAAATATGTCAAAGAAAAGATATAGTTACCAGCAAAGATGTTAGTGTCTCATTTTTAAAAATAGCATGTCTTTCTGTTACTCAAATACCGAAACTAAGTATTCTAATCACTTGTCCTCAGATTGCCCCACCACTGCCCTCCACTAAACCCCCGCTTTCAGTATAGGGAAAGCTTAACAGGTAGCAGTCTCTTCTGGTTTAAAATAGTCTCTTTAAGGTTAACTATGTACTTTGAGTATATCTGCAGTCAGATATACTTCAGATGCCTCCCCATCATGAATGTCCCCTCATGGCATCTGACTGCAGAGCAAAGTCACCAATCCTCGTAGCACCAGCTGGGAGCCGGGGCGAGTCCCTGGGCAGCTGCAGTTCCGGCCTCTCGTCTCCTGAACAGGCCTCATACCGCTGGGATGCTGAGTCCTTCCCAAGCCCCATGTTCCCCAGGAACACCTGGGGTGCCATGCTCAGGCCTCCGGAGACCAGTGGGCTCTCACCAGCAGGTCCCCTGCTCCTGGCTCCATCCAACCCCCTTGCGTGCCGCACGCACAGGAAGACACCTCGCTTCGCCCAGGCGGTCTGTGATGCTCTCCAGGCACTCTGTGGTCTCTGCCCAGGTCTCAGCACTCATCCCCTCCTGGTCTGAGACTTTGGAGGTTGGGGCCCAAGGTCCCGGTGGTGTCCTCACGCCTCTGCCTTCTCTTCCCCCTTGGCCTGGACCCCCAGCGTATTGTTCAGCTTCAACCCCTTAATGACACCCCCGCTCAGGGCCGCCCTGCGATTCCTTTCTGTCTCCCCGTTGGGCTCTGCTGGCGCCCTCCCTGTTCCTCCTGCAGGCGGTCTGCGTGAGCACACACACCAGAGCCTGAGGACAGCTGTGCAGCCTTGGAAGTGGCTCAGCCTCTCCGTGCCGTCCGTCTCCTCACCTGTGACACGTGGGCAAGACTCAGACCCGTTTCGTGGGGTTGTTGAGAGATGAGTGACTTAGCCCCAGAGGCAGGCCGTAATTACTCCCGCTGAGTTGTAGCCAGCTGCTCATCCCTGGGCCCCTCCCTTGAAGCAGTGGACGGCCCGTGAGGACGGTGCCCACTGCAGAGAAGGGACGGTGGTGATCAGGTTTCCCCTCCAAGCAGTGGCCTGTGCAGACCGGCAGGGCCGAGGTTTTCTGTTCTTATCTGATTACCTAACTGTGTCTGGAGGAAATGCACTCGGGATGGTTTTCTGCAATCATGGAAATTTAGGTAGAAAGGCAGCTCTTTCAAAAGAATTGCCTTCTGTTTAAATCATCTTGGTTTATAACTGAAACCTTCCTTTTCATAGTTAACGAAGATGATCTGCCCTCTGTTCGTGAACTTTCCTTATCAGGAACTTTTTTCTCTTTTCTGAGGACTTCAGAGAACAGATGTGCGCAAATACATTTCCTGCAGATGAAATAATTCTTTACTTTTTAAAAAAAGATTCTTATTTGTTCATTTCTTTTTGACTCCTGGACCAAGGATTGAACCAGTGGTCCCGCATTGGCAGGGAGAGTCTTAACCACATAACCATTCTTAACCACCAGGGACGCCCTCTTTACTTTTATATAAACTTTTAAAATCCAGTTTAAAAGGTAACATAACAAAATTGAAAAGCACTTTGTACAGTTATAACTCCAAATAAGCTAAAATATATAAATATATATATATATATATATATATATAATATATAAAAACCACTTAACCATTCTAAACCACTAGGGAAGCCCTCTTTACTTTTATATAAACTTTTAAAATCCAGTTTAAAAGGTGACATAACCAAATGAAAGCACTGTGTACAATTATAACCCCAAATAAGCTAAAATATATATAATCTATACCCACATATACAAAGATATATTCATACATGGATTTAAAAATATGTGTTTGTGTATGCATGGAAATTTTTTGAAAGGGTTCACTAGAAACTTTGTTAGCATGGCTACCACTGGGGACAAAAATAGTGGTTTTGTTGTTGTTGTTCAGTTAGTCAAGTCAGTCGTGACTGACTCTTTGTGACCCCATGGACTGCAGCACGCCAGCCAAGCTTCCCTGTCCTTTACCATCTCCCAGAGCTTGCTCAAGCTCATGTCCATTGAGTTGGTGATACCATCCTTGTCCCCTTCTCCTCTTGCCTTCAGTCTTTTTCCCAGCAACAGGGTCTTTTCTAATGAGTCAGTTCTTTGCGTCAGGTGGCCAAAGTATTTGAAGCTTCAGCTTCAGCTTCAGTCCTTCCAATGAATATTCAGGACTGATTTCCTTTAGGATAGACTGGTTGGATCTCCTTGTTGTCCAAGAGACTCTCAAGAGTCTTCTCCAACACCGCAGTTTGAAAGCATCATTTCTTTGGCACCCAGCCTTCTTTGTGGTCCAGCTCTCACATCCATACATGACCACTGGAAAAACCATAGCTTTGACTATGTGGACCTTTGTTGGCAAAGTAATGTCTCTGCTTTTTAATATGCTGTCTAGGTTGGTCATGGCTTTTCTTCCAAGGAGCACGCGTCTTATAATTTCATGGCTGCAGTCACCATCCACAGTGATTTTGGAGCCCAAGAAAATAAAGTCTCTCACTGTTTCTGTTGTTTCCCCATCTATATACCTTGAAGTGATGATACTTCATGTAGTGATGTTACTTTTTATTCTATATTCTTCTGTACAATTAGAAGTCTTTTATGAGTATTGTTTTTGTAATTAAAAGCCTCATTGAAAATATATTAGAAAGTAAAGAAAGGCATGAAGTTAGTTTGGGATAATCCAAAATAAACATTAAAATGTTAAAACACCCTGTTAAAAACAAACAAAAAAAGTAGATTAATACAATACCTGCAGAGCACTCTTAGAAATTCTCTTCTGATGAGAGAATAGGGTGCCTGGAGGCTGGCTAGTTGAGTTGTCCCCCGGAGATGCTGAAGGGTCATGGGAGACCCTGTGCCTCCTGGGAGCCGCCCTTCCCGCTGGCTCTGGGCTTCCTTTGAAGACCCAGCGCTCCCAGCCCAGCCAGTCCCCTTGAGAACATTCTGCCCTGGTATTGCTGACCTGGCAGTTTGGAGGCTAAGTTAGAGCAGGTCCCATGGGTGTGCTGTGTATAATTCACACAGACGTAAAGACCCATTCTTTTGAAGTAATGCAAGATCAAGGGTGGATTTATTTTCATAATTGGATTACATTTATCTGATGGACTTTGATAAAATCCTTTTCTTTGCTTTTTTAAATCAAAGGCAAATAAAAAGCAAATATTGTCTTTTGAAACATGAAACATTGATCAATCCTCAGGATAAATTCCAACAGGACACACAGTGACAAATAAAAAATGACTAGAAGTTACAATTACTATAAACTCCCATAATTTAGAATACTTATTCTTAGTGCGTTTAGTCTATACTTGCAGTTGTCAAAAGTAGGATTTCTTTCTCGAGTCAATTTTTAAATTATTTTAAAAGAAGTCTTTTTCCAATGGTAAAAGTAATTCATGCTCACTGTAGAAAATTTACAAGATTGAGTTTAAGAAGAAAATCTACAATTTTAGTATACAGAGATACCTACTATACAATTTTTTGGCAAATTGCTCTCCAGTATTTTTCTGTCATGTATAATGTATATTTTAATTAGTTTTATGAATCTTTTTTCTAATTAAAAAAAATTAACATTGGATTTCCTTTAGTCCTTAAAATATTTTCCAAAAGAGGTCTTTTTTGATTGTTTAACATTCTGTTGGATAGACACATTGGCTAATGAATCAGTTTTTATAATTTTAATATTTTGCCAAATTGATACGAGAACAGCGACTTCTCAGTAATCTTTTAATTTGCATTCATTGTATGATTTGGAAGAGTTGGAAAACCTTTCAGTCTTTTTGTTGGTAGCATTTCTTCTGTGAACTTCCCAGTCACTCACATGCTTTTCTTTGTGACGTCTCTTTTGTTAAGTGATCTCTAAACTATAGTTATTTACATACATTTTTGTGGTGATTGTTTAGGTGCTAAGTCATGTCCGACTCTTCAGACCCTGTGGACTGCAGCCTACCAGGCTCCTCTGTCCATGTGATTTCCCAGGCAAGAGTACCAGAGTGGTTTGCCGTTTCCTTCTCCAGGGGACCTTCCCGACCCAGGGACCAAACCTGTGCCTTCTGCACTGGAGCAGATTCTCTACCACCGAGCCACCAGGAAAGCCCTGCCATGTGTCATTGGAGGCTACCATATTAGATGACACAGTCATGGGAATTCTTGTTCTGAGATCATCTCTTGCTGTAACTGGTATTTTTCTTGGCTTGGGACTTTCGCTGAACTGTCATCTAAGTTTCACCATCCGTGGCTGACCTTCGTTTTGAAGTACCTAAAGGAGTCTTGGAAGTGACCTCATCCAGCCTCTTCGAGGAGAACCTTGAAGTCTATGGAACTGTGGACTCTTGGCGTTGAAGCTGCGCAGTCTCTTCCCCCATTCCCCACACGGGCATCAGAGCCGCCTGAGTGGCTGTCAGCTCTGATTCTAGGCCTTTGTTTCTTTGCAAACGGTCCCGTGCGGACCGTTTCTCCCCACCCGCATTTTTCATCTTAATTTGTTGAAACTGTGCCTGGCATCTAGCTCACCTTCGATCTAGAGAGAAGTGAGACCCCGGATGGGGTGGCAGCCCTGGGACTGGCCCTGTGGCTTTTCTCCTGGGCTCTTAGCAGACTCCTCTTAACCTGTGTAATCTTGAGGAATCTGGAAATGGTGTAAACGACATAACCTTGTTCCATTTTTTAAGCCAACACACCAGGAAATACACATTCTTCCTGAAGAGGTCCTGGAATGCTTTGCTAATCTTTTTTTAATTTTGAAGATTCAGTTCAGTTCAGTTTCTCAGTCTTGTCCAACACTTTGCCACTGCACGGACCACAGCACACCAGGCCTCCCTGTCCATCACCAACTCCCAGAGCTTGCTCAGACTCATGTCCATCGAGTCAGTGGTGCCATCCAACCATCTCATCCTCTGTCATCCCCTTCTCCTCCCACCTTCAATCTTTCCCAGCATCAGGGTCTTTTCCAATGAGTCAGTTCTTCACATCAGGTGGCCAGAGTACTGGAGTTTCAGCACAAGCCCTTCCAGTGAATATTCAGGACTGATTTCCCTTAGTTTGGACTTGGTTGGATCTCTCTCCTGAGAGTCTATGGGACTCTCAGGAGTCTTCTCCAACACCACAGTTCAAAAGCATCAGTTCTTTGGCACTCCGCTTTCTTTATGGTCCAACTCTCACATCGATACGTGATTCCTGGAAAAACCACAGCTTTGACTGGACGAGCCTTTGTTGGCCAAGTAATGGCTCTGCTTTTTAATATGCTGTCTAGGTTGGTCATAGCTTTGAAGATTAAGATAGACTTCGAATGCAGTAAAGTTCGCCCTTTTGGGTCAATCACAAGTGATAGCAAAGAGGCAGGACTCTGGGGTCTTGATGATTTTCATCCTCAGCAGGGTGAGCCTGGCTGAGAAATAAAACGCCTCTGCCCTTTAATCTAATGATGGGAGGGCACCTGTCATGCTCTGAGAAATAAAACGCCTCTGCCCTTTAATCTAATGATGGGAGGGCACCTGTCATGCTCTGTATCGTAAGCAAGTACACTGCAGACCATGCGCACGCAGCAGGGGTGGTCTTGAGAGCCAGGCTGCCTGGGTTCAGATCCCAGATCTGACACACACAGGCTGTGTGACCTTGAACCAGTTGCTTAACCTCTCTGTGCCTCTTTCCCCTCATCTTAAAATGAGGGTATTAACAGTATTGACCTCACAGACAGGATAACAGAATAATATATATAAAGCCCTTAGGCCTCAGTAATTATTTTAAATGACACCATCATATCAATGACAGAAAGAACAGCCAGTGCTGTTATCGGAAAGCCAGCACACGCTCAGACATACAAGCCTGCAGTGTGGAACAGTTGCCATAGTCAAAGCATTCTGCATTTTCATTCCTGGGTCTGGGCCTTTATATATACAGCCACGAGCATCTCTTCAAAATGCTACATTCCTGATGGTAGGAGGGACTGGCTGGTGGTGGAGGCGGGGGCGGAAGGGCTGTGAGGGCTGGGAGTGGGGATAAAGCTGAGGGGATAATGACAGGGCAGGCAAACACAAATTAGACAGGGTGGAATGCGCTTCTAGTCCCCGGGGTGGGGAGCTGGGATGTGACTTGTCTACAGGAGCGACATGTCTACAGATTACCAGGAAATATACATTCTTCCTGAAGAGGTCCTGGAATGCTTTGCTAATTTTTTTTTTTTTTTTTGAAGATTAAGATTGAGTTTAAATTCAGTAAAATTCGCCCTTTTGGGTACCATTCAGCAAGTGAAACTTTGTGATTTTAAGGTTTTTGGACCTAGTAAGACCTATAGAC
The DNA here is from genome assembly GCF_042477335.2 of Ovis canadensis. NCBI lineage: Eukaryota > Metazoa > Chordata > Mammalia > Artiodactyla > Bovidae > Ovis > Ovis canadensis. The sequence goes on from NC_091245.1 coordinate 5,442,796, forward strand.
TCCTCTCTCACTGCCCAGTAGACCTCACCAGTCACAAGCAGAAATCTGCTGAGAATGCTGCTGGGAAGGTGTTTGGAGCAGGGCAGAACCTCAGAGTTTTCCATCAGCCTGGAAAAGTGAATGTCTCTTTCAGGAAAGACATTTGGATCTCTCCTATCCAGCTCTGCTGTCCCCGGCTGGGATCTCCTAGGCCCCTGGGTCTGCACCAGCTTCCGTCACTGTTCACTCCTTAGGAAGCTGGGCCCTCCTTCTGGACCTGTGTCCCCGACCACTTCTCCAGGAGGGTCTCGCCAGGTGCTTCCCGTGGATGCTCTTCTGGGACCCCAGGGCTGGGAACCGTTGAGTGTCTTTCTTAGAGTCTGTGACTCTTGAGAGGCCATTGATACTCAGGTCCCTTGGTTCCAACAGCCTTGCTGCTCCCATGACATTGAACTCATATCCTCCGTATGAACATCCCAGCAGCCGAAACCCTGACCTGTGCATCTTGGACTCCTGTGCTGTCATTTCATGGGAAAGGATGGCAGTTGCCTACGGCCGGGTTGCTCACTGGGTACCGCCTGGAAGCCCGGAGCTTTCCTTGTTCCCAGCTCCTTCTCTGCCCCCAGCCTCTGAGCCTCTTTCTGCAGAGCATGGTGACAGTCTGTGTCCGTAAACGGGAGAGAGCCACAGAGGAACCGTGGGATTTGAGAATGCTGGCTGACTCCAATTATTTTGCAGGTGACAAAGCAGACTCAGGGCAGTCAGGTAGCTTGGCTAAAAGCTGGGGTCGCTCCTGGCAGAACTAAAGCCAGGGTGAGCAGAGGCTTTCGGAAGCTTGATCATTGTGTCAAACCAGGATTGGTCCTCAGGGGAAGGTTCAGAATTGTTCAGAGGACTTTGCAGGACATCAAAAAGAAACCACGAGAATGTTCATGATCGATACCTTCCCGGGAATGGAACCACGGCTCTGTCTGTTCTTTGCCTTTATATTCCAGGTTTTCTTCTTTGAGCGTGAGTTCCTTTCAGAAACTAAAAAGAGATTTCAGGAGGATAGAGGGAAACAGATGGCCAGGGGAGGTGACTGCGGGTCATCATTTCGAATTCCTTATGTAATTATAGTTTCAGTAAATTCTCCAAAGCAGCTGTGGTCTGTGTAAGAGACATGAACACGTGTGGATGACTCCTCTGAGAAGATGAAGAGCTTTTTTTCTGCCATTGGCTTTGGTGGAAAATATATTAGCTTGAATGGGGGACATAAGAGGTGGATGAGAAATCAAGGTCTTCGACATTACAGAGGCCTTCGGGACGGGTGCACACCCGTGTAAAATCACATATTTTGTTGTCCATTGTGACAGTAAATCAGACGGAGAGCACCCAGCAGCTATAGGCTTGTCCGTGCACCAAGTCCCATGGAAAGACAGGCCCTGAGGCTCTTCTGCAAGCGCAGTGGCCAGACTGCCTCTCTAATAAGGTCCATAGATTATTCCAGGTCACACCTCTAGCCCGCAGGTCCCCTACACCGAACCTGTGTGTTTCCCTCTGGATTGCAAGCTTCTGGGGGAAGGGACAGGGCAGTGGGGTCTTCCTCAGGTTTTCACTGAACCCAGCAGAGTGCCTGCGATTTCGCGGATGCAGTAGATGTGCAGAGCTGAGCTGAAGGTCGAGCTAAACTGTGTAATTAACATCAGGTCAGACTGCAGTGCCTCTCACCCTGCAGTTCACGGCACTTCCCTGCTGGTCCAGTGGTTAAGACTCTGCGCTCCCAATGCAGGGGACACAGGTCCAAACCCTGATTGGGGAACTGAGATCCCACATCCCACGTGGCATGGTCTGAAAAAAAGAAAAAGAGCAAATCAGCTGAAAAGCTTGTCAGAACAGATCCCCCTTAGCCCCGAAGCTCTGATTCAGTAGGTCCTCAGTGGGGGGCGTCTGAATTTTCTATAATTACCTCCCATTCTTTCTTGATTTACTGTTGCATGTGCATTGAGAGCATGTAACATCACTTACACCCTCTTAGCAAAAACGTGAAGTGTGCAGTACTGTGAACTCTAGCTCCATGCCATGTGGTAGATCTCTAGAACTTACTTGTCTTGGCTGACTGAAACATGATCTCCTTGCAGTCCAAGGGACTCTCAAGAGTATTCTCCAACACCACAGTTCAAAAGCATCGATTCTTCTGTGCTCAGCTTTCTTCACAGTCCAACTCACATCCATACATGACCACTGGAAAAACCATAGCCTTGACTAGACGGACCTTAGTCGGCAAAGTAGTGTCTCTGCTTTTGAATATACTATCTAGATTGGTCATAACTTTCCTTCCAAGGAGTAAGCGTCTTTTAATTTCATGGCTGCAATCACCATCTGCAGTGATTTTGGAGCCCCCCAAAATAAAGTCTGACACTGTTTCCACTGTTTCCCCATCTATTTGCCACGAAGTGATGGGACCAGATGCCATGATCTTCGTTTTCTGAATGTTGAGCTTTAAGCCAACTTTCTTCACTCTCCTCTTTCACTTTCATCAAGAGACTTTTTAGTTCCTCTTCACTTTCTGCCATAAGGGTGGTGTCATCTGCATATCTGAGGTTATTGATATTTCTCCCAGCAATCTTGATTCCAGCTTGTGCTTCTTCCAGCCCAGCGTTTCTCATGGTGTCCTCTGCATTGAACATAGATGTATGTAAAAGAAGAAAACATTTCCTCCTGTGTGTGTGTCCTTGACTCACACGCTTTGACCATGCTGCCTTTTGACTCCCCATGTGTGTGGGTTGTCCACACATTAAGCTGTTCTCTGCAGGGCCAGCTGGGGTGTCCTATGATTCCGTGCAGTTCTGACCTCCCTAGAGAGAGCCTCAGACTAACCCCCCTGCCCCATGTTAAGGGATCCAGCCCTGCAAAACTGCTCTCTCCAGCTTCAGATATCAGTTTCAAACCCCAGATTGTTACCCATGCTGTTGACCATTCGGCTGTAAATCTGGGTTTCTTTGACAGTTGGCTTCAATAGCACATAGAACTCAGGGCAACACACTGACTTGTTTATTATAAAAAGAAATGACAAAGGATACAAGTGGGCATCCAGATGGAAGGGATACACAGGCAAGGTGTGGGGAGGGGCACCAGCTGCCACGCCTCCCTCCAGACACCAGCCTTGCAGCTCCAGAAGCTCTCCAAACCCCCTGACTTTGGGAAATTGTATGGAGGTTTCTTCACATAGGCATTCCTCCCGCCTTCCTAGTCAGTAGAGCATGGAGCTGAAACTTCCAAGCTGCTAATCATGGCTTGGTCTTTCTGGGGGCCAGCCCCGCTCAGGAGCCCACCAAGCATCACCTCGTTAGAACAGAATACTCTCCTGTCACCCAGGAAAGTCCAAGGTATTGAGTTCCTGTGCCAGGAACTGGAGGCAGAGACTTTTTTTCTGTTATTTCACAGGGTACATATTAATACTTTGAGATCCCAATTTTATTTCCTTTGGATATATACCCAGATATATATATATGTATGTATAGGCTACCTACTGCGGTATTCTTAGGCTTCCCTTGTGGCTCAGCTGGTAAAGAATCCGCCTGCAATGCGGGAGACCCAGCTTCAATCCCTGAGTTGGGAAGATCCCCTGGAGAAGGGAAAGACTACCCACTCCAGTAATCTGGCCTGGAGAATCCCGTGGACTGTGTAGTCCCTGGGGTCGCAAAGAGTCGGACACAACTGAACGACTTTCCCTTTCATGTACCCAGTAGTGGGGTTGCTGCATTCTATGGTAACTCTATGTTTGTTTATTTTTTGAGGAACCTCCATACTTTTTTCCATAACGACTGAACCAATTTACATTCCTCCCAACAGTGGACAAGGTTTTTTCCACTTTTCCCCACGTGGTTGTCATCAACACTTATCTTCCCTCTTCTGATAATAGCCATCCTAACACACGTGAGATGACACTTCGTTGTGGCTTCGATTTACATTTCCCTAATGATTTGTGGAGTTGGAGAAGACTCTTGAGAGTCCCTTGGACTGCAAGGAGATCCAACCAGTCCATTCTGAAGGAGATCAGCCCTGGGATTTCTTTGGAAGGAATGATGCTAACGCTGAAACTCCAGTACTTTGGCCACCTCATGCAAAGAGTTGACTCATTGGAAAAGACTCTGGTGCTGGGAGGGATTGAGGGTAGGAGGAGAAGGGGACGACAGAGGATGAGATGGCTGGATGGCATCACGGACTCGATGGACGTGAGTCTGAGTGAACTCTGGGAGTTGGTGATGGACAGGGAGTCCCGGTGTGCTGCAATTCATGGGGTCACAAAGAGTCAGACACGACTGAGCGACTGAACTGAACTGAACTGAATAATTCGTGATGTTGTACATCTTTTTGTGTACCTGTTAGCCATTTGTGTGTCTTCTTGGAGAAATGTTTATCTACTTCCTTTGCCCATTTTTAAACCAGGTTATCCGGGGATCTTCTGCTATTGAGATGTAGGAGTTCTGTATGTATTTTGCATGCTAATCCCTTATCAGATACATGGTTTATAAACTCTTTCTCCCATTCTGTAGGTTGCCTTTTCATCCTGTTGATGGTTTCTTCTGTGGCACGCAAGCTTTTAGTTTCAGGCGCTTTGAGTTGTCTGTTTTTGCTTTTGTTGCCTGTGTTTTTGGTGTTGCGTTTGAATTTCTAGAGAGCTCCTGGGAGATGCTAAGAGTCCTGGATCTGGGATAATACTTTGAGTAGCCTTTCCCAGTGCTTCTGCGGTGAAGAATCCACCTGCAATGCGGGAGATGTGGGTTCCATCCCCGGGTCGGGAGGATCCCCTGGAGAAGGGCATGGCGGCCCACTCCAGTGTTCTTGTGTGGAGATCCCATGGACCGAGGAACCTGACAGCCTGCAGTCCACAGGGTCACGAAGAGTCAGACCCAACTGAAGCAGCTTAACACAGCCTTGGGCTGGAGGCACGGCCAGCCCTTCCTGGGGGAGGGAAAGTGTAGGTAGTCCCCCTAGGAATGTCAGAGAATCACTGAAAAAATTAAAGCCAGTATTATCCTGGAGATATGAAAGCCCCCCAATCTCCTGGCTTTCTGCTGAAACCACTCTAACTGTGAACGTTGGATGGCTTGGGAGCCTTTATCAGCACTCAATACCCTGCAAGGCTGGACAGGCTGTCATTTGGATATAAAGCCTCTGGGTTTGATGCAGCAGACGCTTCCCTTCTGTGTCATATGGTAACAGACATCAATACACGTGTTGCTCCAGACAGGAAGTGTCATGCCTTTATTCCATAAACAGGGGTTTGTCACTTGATAGAATCAGGTCAGAGGAGCTTCAGAATTAACCTTGAACTCTAACGCTTCCCTTTTCTGTAATCACTCTGTTGCTGTCTGTAAATGATTCTTTTTGAAAGTAGGACATAGGAACCGAGTTTGGAATGTAAACGTGGACATTTTGCTAACTTCCCTTCCCCTTGTGTCTGCCTTCCTAAGCTTTCTGGACTCCTGAGTTAGGAAGGGCAGAGGCTCCTTTGACTGAAGAAGGGTCGATGAATGAATGGTGTCTAGGGTTTAAAACGACAGGTGTGTGAACAGAAATGGATGGGCATCTATTTAAACAGAAAATTCTCTGCATTTGTTCCTGAAATGATCTGTTCTTGCATATTAAATTTTCTATACAGATAAATATTTAAGACAAAAGGTGAAAATATAGTATATTAATCATTTTCTCAACAGAAGAGTAGTCAAAGTCTAGATAGTCGATTATGTTATTGGCAATATAGTCTTCCTTTTAATAAAATAAACGTGAGCACCAGGGTAGGGCAGGGAGGTTCCTGTGGGAGTGGAGCCTGAGCAACAGTGATACTTTGGGATCGAGAAGGAGGCTTCCCCCTGGAATGGTAACTGTTAATAAATAGCCCGCTAATAAGTAGAAACATCAAGGAACAAATCAGATTTTGTAAAGTGAAACTGAGACATCACCTCGATTTATACACTACTCTCTCCTCCTCTCCTTTGAGAGACGGCGAACCCCTCAGTTTCCCAACAAGGGCCATGGTAATTAAGTCCATGTGTAGCCAATTGCCTTTATTGAGTGTAAGTGAATTTATAGGCAGCAAGTGACACTTTCGGAGGCTTCTGTGTGGTGGCACAAGCTGCTTTCTTTAGAACGCAGGAGAAATTTATGAGCCTGCTGACATTAATGGAGGTGGTTGGAAGACTTGGGGGGGCACTGGCCGGAAACCCCTCCATCCATATATTTTTCATACTTGATGAAACATAGATAAATCTCTGTCCTGGGCATCTGAAATGGTGGGACCGCTGAAGCTCGGTGTCAGAGCTCAGGGGGGAGATTTATCATTTTAGGAGTTCTGCTTTCTAAATCACTGCAGACTCGAGAGCTGGTCCTTTTCACGTTTGTGCAAGAATTTTTGACAATATGCATAAATTCTTAATCAGCCCGAACTTTACAAAATGTTCAGAGCCTCACGTTTGCTAACTGAAATATAGAAGGCGTGGGTGTTTTTTCTCCTCAGGCTCCTTTAAATAAAAGAATATAAAGGCAGGTAGCTCTGTCGAAGGTATTTTTATAAGAAAGCAACATTAATCATTGAATATTCTGTAAGAAATTAACATTGCCCTTCCCCCATTAACATTGTCACATATGAATTATAGTTTCTAGAGCTGGAAGGGACTTTAGAAATTGACTGATAGGCACGCAGTACTTACTTTTTAACAATGAATGAGCAGACCTAGCTCAACAGCATCATTTGACACAAGGAAACTCACCAGGCTCCCCCAGCTCATGGAGCGATTTGCTCAAATCACACCTCTAGTTGGGGACTGCAGCCCTGGTTTCTTCATTTCCAGTTAAATACCATTTTCATTATACATTTAGCTCCCACTAAGTGCTTCCTTATTGGGTCTACAGATTTATTTTAATGCTTTACTATTGAAGCCACCCGTGTGCTTTTTGTGGCCATCAGCTCAGCTCTTCCCATGGGTCCGGGTAAAGTGTACTGTGGGGCAGCCAACCTGGCAGGTTCCCCGGTTGCTCCACATTTGGCCCTGCTGGGGCAGCTGCTGAAACTCGCCAAACCTCGGTTTCCTCATCTGAAAAATATTAACAGCAGCAACCTACCTCTCAGGGCAGTTGGGGGGATTAAAAGAGATCATGATAGCAAGTTCTGAGCACAGAGTGCTTAAAAAGTGAGTACGTTGCTATGGAGGATTCTTTGCCGATCATTTCAACATGATCGCTTGATCAGGTTATCCAGAAATAACATTGTATTTTCTGTTTTTAATTAATTAGTGTATTGTTCTTGACTGCTCCGGGTCTTTGCTGCTGCGCGTGGGCCTTCTCTGGTTCCAGGGAGCGGGGCTACGCTGCAGTTGCAGGGCTCGGCCTTCTCGTTGCTGCGGCTTCTCTTATGCAGAGCACGGGCTCTGGAGCTCAGGAGTTGTGGCACATGGGCTTAGTTGCCCCACAGCATGTGGCATCCTCCCAGATCAGGGATCAAACCTGTGTTCGCTGCACTGGCAGGCGTATTCTTATCCACTGGACCACCAGGAAAGCTCCAGCATTGCATTTTTAAACTAAGATCCAAGGTCGTCACATTTAAGCCCTTCAGTTTACCGTAGAGAGCCAGCAGCTGATGGAGAATGGAATCCATCTTCTGGGGACCTAGGACCTTGCCCAAAAGGGCAAGAAATAGCTGGAAAGGCCATCTGACTTGAAGTGGGCTTTGCTGCTCCTGAAATCATCAGCTTTGCCCAACAAATGCCCTGTCTTGAGGCAGATATTGGTTACAGCCCTGTCTTGAGGCCAATACAGGTTACATGACATAAATGGCAGTGTAGCAATCTGAAAAGAGGGGAGAAAAATCGTCCAACAGAAAATATATGATAGGAGCTACTCAAAGGCATCGCTGGTTCCTCCCTCACCTCCCTTGGATTCCTGCCCTTCTCGGTATCCATGGTAACCTCATCCTGGCTCACGGCGTTCCAGTCCATCTCTTGTTTGGTTTACTCCAAACGTGAATCCCCACCCGGGGCGCTCGCTCCCCAGAACTCTGGCTGTGGAGATGTCACTGCCGCCCAGTACCCACACTGACATGCAGTAGTAGGGGCGGAGGTACTCGGGGAGGGGATCTCAGGCTCCACACATCCGGAAGTAAGCTGGCACCTCATCCCCTCAGCTCTGCCCCCAACAGCCCCTCACCCCATTAGATGAGAACCCACCCAGCCAGTCTCCGAGCATCACCCCAGCTCCTTGTCTTCTCTCAGCCCAGCACACAGTCGGCTGGAAAACCCAGCTTCAAAATATGCCCCAAGCCTACCAGCCTCCCACGGCTCCCCTGGCGGCTCAGACAGTAAACCATCTGCCTGCAGTGTAGGAGACTCGGGTTCCATCCCTGGTTTGGGAAGATCCCCTGGAGAAGGGAACGGCACCCCACTCCAGTATCCTTGCCTGGAGATTCCTCTGGACAGAGGAGCCTCGCGGGCTCCAGCCCATGGGGTCACAGAGAGTCAGACACAACTGAGCGACTAACCCTGCTTCTGCTACTACACCGGCCTCCCAGGCCTCTGACTTCGCTGCCGCCTGAGGTCTGAGAGGCATCACACCCAGCCTGGAGGCAGTAGCCTGGCTCCCCAAGTCTGTTTTCGGGTTGATGACAGCGTATTCACAACGTATGGCTGAGTCCATAACAGTATCACGCAGACTTACGAACCTACTTACTGACTTAAAAGCACACCTGTTGCTGTTTCCACGGTCTCTGTGGGTAGGAGTCTGGGCTTAGCTGCGTCCTCTGCTCGGAGTCTCACAAGGCTGCAGCCCAGGGTCTCATCTGCACCCACGCCTTCCAGGCTGTGGGCAGCATTCGGCGACTCCGGGCTGCCGGACCATGGGCCTCAGTCCCTTGCTGTGGGCTGGAGGTGTCGTCACGCTTGTGTGTAGCACCAGCTCCAAGTCAGTCTCGGGTCCCAGCCCCACTCAAGGAAGGAGGTGCACAAAGGTGTGGACCCAGAGTCTGTGGACCCAGAGAGCAGGGATCATCCTGTAAAAACCTAAAGCAGGTCATGCCCCTGCCTTGTAAAGTGGCTCCCGTTCCTCTCCAGGAGGGCAAGTGTCCTGTGGCCAACCACCAAGGCCTGGCTCTTCTCGGGGCAACCCAGGGACACCTTGGAGCGTCGCTGTGGCCCAGCCCAGCAGCCTCCTCCACAGGGCGTCTAGCACCTGGGAGATGTGCTTCTGTAGTCTCTGCTCCCAGAGCTCTCCTCGGTGCAGCTTTTGTTGTTTCTGCTCATGAGATCCAGGAGAAGGGAGACTAGGGGCTTCCACTTACGTTACTGACTCCTTGAGCTGTAGGATGAAGAAGTATATGTTGCGATTGGTTTCTTGGTCCATAGCCAGCTTGTTTGTGTTCTGCCTTCCCTCTCTGACTCACTTGTTATTTCAGAGAGGACTTTTAGGTTTCCAAGTCTTTCAAAATTAAACACGAGTGTTTATTCCCAAGAATATAAATAGATCCATGGTAGGAAAATGCAGTATTATATACATCAGGAAAAGCACTATAATCATTTCATATCATGCAGAAAAACTATTTGATGAGATGGAATGCCCACTTCTTATTTTAAAAATTCTAAAAGAGAAGGGTTAATTCTTAGCATAATAAGAATGTAAGCTGAACAAAAAACAAGGATTTGTTTAATCTTCTGTTTACTGCTTTTTCCCTGTGCCCAGAACAGTATCTGGCACATAGTTCTAAATGAGTGGGTGAATGAATGAAACAGCAAGTATTTTTTTAAAACAAAGCTCTGCACTTAATGAGGAAACACTATAGGCTGTCCCACAAACAGAAAGGAAAATATGGCTGATTTTGTCCCCTAATAATTTGTGCCTGCATGCTCAGTCGCTCACTCATGTCCAACTGTTTGGGTCCCTATAGACAGTAGCCCTCCAGACTCCTCTGTCCATGGAATTTTCCAGGAAAGAATACTGAAATGGGTTGGTTGCCATTTCCTACTCCGGGCCTAATAATTAGTACTATAGTATACATTTTTGTCAGTATAGTGACATTGAAAGGAAAGAAGGATATTTTTAAGTAGAAAAATGTATTTTTAAAAAAAATCAGTGATAGACTGTGAAAAAGAGAGTTATGAAAGTTTAAGAAGTTTAAGACATCTACAAATGTTGAAGAAATTTTAAAAGACTTGAAGAAATTTTAAAAGACTTGAATAAATGGTGAGACACGCCATGTTTCTGGTTAAATGGAAAGATGACATGACTGCTCTGGGTAATTTATAGACAGGACACAATTTCAATTAAAATCCCAACAGGATTATTTATTGAACTTGAAAACATAATTATTAAAGTCATTAGGATTAAAATCAGGAAATAAAAACGATAAGGACAAATGGCCCTGTGTTTTCAAGAATATTATAAAGAAAAATAAGGTGAATGCATTACACTCATATAAAAGCACAAGCATAAGTCAGTGAAATAGAGAAGAGAGCCCCAGAGCCGACAAATGTAGATGGGAACAGATAGCATATGATAAATTAAGTTTAAAAAGTAATAGGAATGGGAAAAATACACTCGCAGTAACTAGATTGCCTTAATTGCTAAAGCCAACAAGCAGGAGAAAGCAGAACAGAGGATTTAACTTCCCTGGAGAAAGGTCACAATTTTCCAACTATAGAAACAAAAATTTTTCCACTGTTAAAGTTACAGGGTCTATATAGTAATCGAACCCTAAAATAAGACAGAAAGGAAGCCAACCAAAAATAAAATTTATTTTTTATTATAAATTGTTGTACTTTATAGTCTTATTTAATTATAAACATGATTCCTATTTGCTGTAACAAGTAAAATAATACTGCAATATACACAGAAAAAAAAATCAGTGTTCTCCTCCCTCCAGCCCCTCCCTCTTAGCTAATCCAGATGAACAGGGCATGCCTTCCCCTGGACCTGCAAACATAAACACTTGTTTGACGCTCCTGTCCGCATTGAATTGGTGATGCCATTAAACCATAACCAACTCAGTGGACATGAACTTGGGCAAACTCCAGGAGACAGTGAGGGACAGGGAGGCCTGGGCTGCTGCAATACATGGGTCGCAAAAAGTCAGAACACGACTTAGCGACTGAGCAACAAGTCCTGTCCCCTTTTATTTCGATAACCCAGGTAGATCTCCAGCCCAGTTTTTCCCCTTCATATTCTGTCTTTAGCATCCCCTCTGTTCACTTAGCACTTCCCCTGGTGGCTCAGTGGTAAAGACCCCCCCCGCCAATGCAGAAAACGTGGGTTCGATCCCTGGGTCAGGAAGATCCCCTGGGAGAGGAAATGCCAACCCACTCCAGTATTCTTGCCTGGAAAATTCCACAGACAGGGGAACCTGGGCTACAGTCCATGGGGTCGCAAACAGTCAGACACAACTTAGTGACTAAACAATAACACCTGTTCACACAGAGTTGAGTCGTCTTCATGAGAGCTGAATGTGTTCATCCGCTAAATATTTATTCAGTGCTAGTGGTGAAAAGCTAAAGCAGAGCAGGTGAAGTTTAGTCCCATGCTGGATTCCATACTGGGGCTTAACCACAGTTACATAACCATTCCCTGCAATCTGATTATTTTCGATTTCTTATTACAGTTTTTATTTTTTGCAGCTTTTGCTTGTACAAAAATGCATCACAGAGCTTTAATATCTCTGCTTTTAGTTCAGTAGGGATTCCCAGTAGTGGAATTGTTGGGTTAAATGTGTACATATGAAAGGTCCATGCATGTGAAAGTGCATGCCTGAATGCTCAGTCGTGTCCGACTCTTTGTGACCCCATGGACTGTAGCCTAACAGGCTTCTCTGTCCGTAGAATTCTCCAGGCAAGAATACTGGAGTGGACTGCCATTCCCTTCACCGGAGGATCTTCGTGACCCAAGGATCGAACCCAGGTCTCTTGCATTACAGGCAATTCTTTACCATCTGAACCACCAGGGAAGCCCACGTATGAAAGGTTTATAATGCCAACTTGATAGCTGAAGACTTAAGCAGTCCATTGTCTAAGGAGTTTTGACAAAGCCAGTAAGTGACTGTGAGTAGTGGGGAATCCTGGGGATCTAGGCAGAAGCCCAAGGTTAGAATCTTGGCTCTTCCCAGAAGGAATTGTTTGCCTTTGGAAGAGTCATATAAACTCTCACATTTTCCAGTTTCCTCCTTTGCAAAATGGAGAGAAGGGCTCATCTCTCAGAATTTCTGTAAGGATGAAATGGAAACAATTTGTGTACGGCGTCTGTGGAAATGCTGTGTAAACCTGTGTGCCGCAAACCCACACGCGATGATCGTTTCTGCTTAATGAGGGAGTCCAAGGAGTGCAGGCATGCTCAGTCGCTCAGACGTGTCTGACTCTTTGCAGCCCCGTGGACTGTAGCCCGCCAGGCTCCTCTGTCCCTTGGATTCTCTAGGCAGGAATACTGTGTGTTGGTTGCCATACCCTCTGCCAGGGGATCTTCCTGACCCAGGGATCGAACCCGGGCCTCCTGCATTGCCGGCAGATTCTTTACCACTGAGCCACCAAGGAGGCAGCTGCACCAGTGCACCTAGCATGTAGCCGAGTGTCAGCGTCAGTAACAGCTGCTGCTGCTGCTAAGTCTCTCAGTCATGTCCTACTCTGTGTGACCCCACGGACTGCAGCCCGCTGGGCTCCTCCGCCCACGGGATTTTCCAGGCAAGAGCCCTGGAGCAGGTTGTCACTGCCCTCTCCGGTCAGTAACAGCTAAAGAAATGCAAATGTAAATTCAAGCTGTGCTTCTATTTGACACCCAAACTGGTCTAAACCTAGGCTCGAGGAAGAGGAATGCTAATGCATCGTGAGACAGGTGGGACAGACTATAGGGGCCTCAGAACTGCCTGGCCCACTTGTGTTTGAATTCTGCTCTTTCCAGAATGGGACTGGGGCTTTTCTCTGTGGACTTCCATCATCGGCACCCCCACCCCACCCCAGAATAATTGGCTGGGGCAAGGGGTTGTAGTTACACCGAATTTTATGTCCTCCTGTTTAAAACAATGAGCCATCGGCATCCTGTGCAGAGCATCTGACTTCTGAGAAGAGGTCGCTGCTGCTCGGAGATGCCCGTGAGGTGCGAACGAGGTCACCTGAACTGCTGTGAGTTCTGATGCTCAGGCATTCCAGACGGGCCAGGCCGGCCCCTCTCCGTCTGAGTGCAAGCGAGTTACTGTGCCCCATCCCAGGCCTCTGCCTCCAGACCTTGAAGCCATTTTGCAGGCACACTAAGGAAATAGCAGGGCTTCCCAGGTGGCCCAGCAGTAAAGAATCCACCTGCCAAGCAAGAGACGCAGGGTCAGTCCCTGAGTTGGGAAAATCCCCTGGAGAAGGAAATGGCCACCTGCTCCAGTGTTCCTGCCTGAGAAATGCCATGGACAGAGGAACCTGGCAGCGGACGTGGAGTCAGAAAGAGCCGGACATGACCTAGTGATTAAACAACAGCAAAGGAAACGGCAGCAAGGTGCTCTGAGTTATGCCAATGCCAGACAGACACCACTTGTAAAAATAAAATGGGGGCTACCTCCCACCTCCCTGTGTAAGATGAGGAGGGGGCAGGTCTGTTGGCTGCTGGCCTCGAACACAGTGGGGACCCGCTTCCATGATGCCTCAGGCAGGGGCTATTCTCTTAGGCTCTGAGAGGTGCAGGACAAATATATCTTTAGGGCCAAAGAGACATTGAAAGTCCACTCACGGACCAAGGGTTTGGATTGGGATTTGGCGAGAAAATTAAGTGAGAACAGTATGGGATCAAACCACATGTGGCTGTGGTTTCAGAGTCATTGTGAACCCTGCCTGGAAGCCCATTTAGGGAGGAGATGGTGCAGGTCCCACTCGAGCCTGAGCCTCGGAGGCCGTCATCCTAGGTCATGTTGACCATGCAACCTGCAGGCGATGCTTTCTGAGTCAAGAACTAAGGTTGGTAGCAATCGAAGAAGTTGGAAGAAACGTCAGATTACTGGAGCTTTCCAATGCTGGAGCAGCTGGCAGGCATCATCACTTAGAAGGCTAATTCTCTGGTGAGGCGGGGGCCTGGTTAGCTTCTCAGCTTCTTTCTTTCTTAAATTTTCAGGGGTGATCCAGGTTTCGTGGTGGAAAGGTATCATTTGATTTTGAGAAATATTCAACCATCTCTAATTTGTTGGTAAATCTCAAATTTGATAAATATATTTCGTGTTCAGAGTTCCTATTCAAATTTTCCTATTTTTAATTTTATTTTGCTTTATTTATTTCGTTTTTTAATTGACAAAGCAAAAGACTTCATTGGGAAGGGGCACCTGGGTGGAGAGCAGGAGGGTAAGGGAATCCAGGAGAACTGCTTTCCAAGGTACTTTTTAGGGAGTGGATTTAATGAATACCTGAACGCGTATGTTTTGGAAATTATACTTAATTTAATACAAATTAAATATTGTTCCAGAAAATTGAGTTGTTGATTTAATTAATCCTCATGGGGCTTCTCAGGTGGCACTAGTGGTAAAGAATCTGCCTGCTAATGTAGGAGACTGCAGGTTTGATCCTTAGGTGGGGAAGATCCCCTGGAGGAAGAAATGGCAACCACTCCAGTGCTCTTGCCTGGAAAATTCCATGAACAGAGGACCCTGGGAGGCTGCAATCCATGGGGTCACACAGAGTCAGACATGACTGAGCAACTTAAGAATTGTCCCCCACCATAATCCCCCTGAGGTGTGCCAGCATTTGCTCGGAGGTGATGAAATGCTAAGAGCTCACAAATAGCTGGTGAGTCCTGTCTTATCAAGTTCTGCATCCATTTCTCAGACTTTGCGTTTTTGGATGATTCTCACCTCTTATTTCTCCTGTTCTGTCGATCTGGGTGAAATGTCTGTAGTTCAGGTTATTTTTCACGCAGCCGTGTGATGAGTTCCATTTTCTGCATCACTTGGTCCATCTGGCAGTTTGGATGCCCATTTGCAGAACCGGCTTCGGCCTTGCCTGTTGCGGCAGTTTGAGAGCAAATGGAAATTGGTTGGTGGGGGCGGGAGGGCCGTGCAGTGGGGAGGTGGCAGGCAGTGGCACAGCAGTGGCGGATTCTAGCCCGCACTGCACGGCAACTTTGAAAATCAGCAAAATGATGAAAGTTGAAGATAAATGTCTGTGAAATTAAGATTTAAACTATATTTGAGGGAAAGCTGTGACATAAATAACCACCATTTACCAAGTCAGGATCTTTACCACATAATAATTTTGTGGATGGTGACTGCAGCTTTGAAATCAGGAGATGATTGCTTCTTGGCAGGAAAGCTATGACAAACCTAGATATTGTGTTGAAAAGCAAAGACATAACTTTGCCAAGAAAGTTCCATATAGTCAAGGCTGTGGTCTTTCCACCAGTCATGTACGGTTGTGAGAGCTAGACCGTAAAGAAGGCAGAACGCCAAAGAATTGATGCCTTCAAACTGTGTTGCTGGAGAAGACTCCTGAGGGTCCCTTGGACAGCAGAGAGAACAAACCAGTCCACCCTATAGGAAATCAACCCTGAATATTCCTTGGAAGGACTGATGCCGAAGCCGAAACTTCAATACTTCGGCCACCTGATGTGAAGAGCCGACTCATTGAAAAAGACCCTGATGCTGGGAAAGATTGAAGGCAGGAGGAGGAGAGGGTGTCAGAGGATGAGATGGTTGGATGGCATCACAGACTCAATGGACATGAGTTTGAGCCAACTCTGGAAGATGGTGAGGGACAGGGAGGCCTGGCGTGCTGCAGTCCATGAGGTCACAGAGTCAGACATGCCTGAGCGACTGAACTGAGCTGAACATAGTGGGTGGTTACCCACCATGCCCTAGGGTGATGCGTCTGTCCACAGACCTCCCCCACCAGCCGCACGCTGCCCTGTTTCCAGTTCCTTTCAAAGCTCCGCTGAGGAGCTGAGTCACATGCCAACTGAGTGAGCCCCCGGACAAGGTTCAGGAGACCTGAGAGATTTTATGCAGCCAGGGATGAAGCTGTCCTAAGATGTTTGGGGGGGCAGTCTGTAGAAGGGATAGGGGCCAAAGCGCTGGGGCAGGGGCGGATGTTTAGGGAGCTGCTGGGTGTTGACCTTGACCCAAGGCAGTGGCCCCAGTTTATCTAGATCCTCACTGCCATGCACCTGCCTTTTTAAAAAGTTCATTTAACAATATCCTTGCGGACACAGTAGAAAATAATTGTAGGACTTAACCCTTGAATACCTAGCTTTTCAATATTGTATGTGAGGGACCTGGAGATGAGTGACTGCCTTCTGCTGCACCCCAAACTGTGACGGCCATTCAAGGTGGGCGCCTGCCACCTGTCCAGTTTCAGACTGAGCAAGCCCTTTCTATGGAACCTCATTTTTCACTGAAAAGATGACTGACACTCTGGCTGTTCAGACTCAGGTTTGCAGGAGTCACTTTCTCAAAAAAGAACCAAGTAAGCCTGAAGGAAAACAACTGAGGGTATTTGTTGCTAATAATAAAATCCAAGCTTTCTAGCAAAAATGATAAGTTTGGAAATCTAGTCTGAGAGACTGAGAGTCTGAGAGCTTCCCATTGCTTAGCTTTAGAGTCTGAGCTTGACGGAGTTGTCATTCGGTTGCTCAGTCGTGTCTGACTCCTTGCGACCCCATGGACTGCAGCAAGCCAGGTTTCTCTGCTCTTCACTATCTCTAGGAGCCTGCTCAAACTCATGTCCGTTGATTCGGTGATGCCATCCAACCATCTCATCCTCTGCTGCCTCCTTCTCCTGCCTTCAATCTTTCCTAGCATCAGGGTTTTTTCCAATGAGTCAGGTCTTCACATCAGGTGGCCAAAGTATTGGAGCTTCAGCATCAGTCCTTCCAATGATTATTCAGGGTTGATTTCCTTTAGGATTTACCGGTTTGATCTCCTTGCTGTCACAGGGAGTCTCAAGAGTCTTCTCCAACACCACAGTTCAAAAACGTCAACTCTTCAGCGCTCAGCCTTCTTTATGGTCCAGCTCGCACATCTGTACGTGACTACTGGAAAAACCGTAGCTTTGACTATATGCGCCTTTGTCAGCAGAGTGACGTCTCTGCTTTTTAATATGCTGTCTAGGAGTTATTGGTGACTGTGATTTTTGATGCTATGCAATGTATATCAGCTTTGGGAAGATCCGCATAAGTCAGTGGACCATTAGTTTTGAAATGATCAAGACTTGATGTTACAGAGTCACGTCTGAGTGAAAGATCTGTTCCGCGCACAAAGACACATGACTTTCAATGTAGCAGGGAAGGCAAAGTTCTTGATAAGGTTTCAGATTCTGCATCACCACCAGCCTTTAGGAGGCTACCGTTCATCAAGCTGTGGTGTGGAGTCAAAGCAGAATATTCACAGCTATCTAAAAGGCTGTTAAAACTTTCCTCTCTTTTCTAATTACACATCCTTGTGAGGCCAGATTTTCTTTCTACACTTCAACCAAAACAACATATTGCAGCAGGTTGAATACAGAAGCATATATAAGCATCCTGCTAGGTTCTACTAGGAGCCGGAACACTAGCACTCTTCTAATTTTTTCTCATGGAAAATATATTCTTCATTAAAAATGTTACTTATGTGAACACCTAATGGGTTTATTATAGTTGTTTTTAATGAAAATGCATATTTTAGAAAGGTTGCCATTTTAATATCTATTACAGTAACTATCAATAGCTAGAACTCACATAAACAAAAGCTTTGGGGATCATCAAAAATTATCAAGCGTGTCAAGAGTGGGACTTCCCAAGTGCTCCAGTGGTTAAGACTCTGCCTTTCAATGCAGGGGGTGCAAGTTTGATCCCCGGTCAGAGAACTAAGATCCCAGCTGATGCAGGGTGCAGCCAAGAATTTTTAAAATAAATAAATAGAACTTGTTTTTTTAAAAAAGAGTGTCAAGAGCAACTAAGGCCAAAAGTTTGAGAATAAGGAGTCATCGTGAGCATGGGCATCTTACTAACTCTTAGATTCTGGATTAATGGAACTAACTTGATAAATGTTTTCTTTCTCTATATGGAATAAATATAACACTGGTGTCCAGGCAGTTTCTCTTGGAAAAATTAACTTTGTATCCCTTCTGAAATTTCTCAACATTAAATTTCAAACTCTGCCTTTTAAAACATAGAACTATATGGTTACAGAAAACAATGACTATTCCTGTCTCTTAACATGTGGGGCTCAGACTCACTGAAATCTAAAGCATGCGTGCCTATGTCATGCACGAGGACCAAGTCTGTAATTTGAACAACGCCATGTTTCTGTTTTATTTCAAAATCCTGTGTTTATCCTACATTTTAAAACAGGAAGAAATAATTTGTGCTTCTGTCGTCATTCTTAACACAAGCATGGAGTATTGCAATAATTAAAAAAAAAAGAAAAGGCAGAAGAGTACAGTCTGCTTTAAGGAGAGAGGTCTGACTCAGAGTAACAATTGCTTTGAGGAGAGAAACCTGCTTCTGAATGTCACCAGGTCCTTAGAGACTGCATGTCCGGCCAGCAACTGGCAGGGAGCCCCATCCTAATAACTATCACTCATTTCAGTGAGCTTGAGCAGAGCCAGCTCGTCGGGAATGTAGCAGAGAGGGCTGCGCTCCTGGATGTTTACTCTGTCTTTTTTTTCCTCCTCAGGAACTTAACGGGCACTTTTCCTGACTACCCTAACGAAGAAGAAGGAGGTTCTGCTATTATTTTTTCCAATAAGACCCCGCAACAGGTACAGATGCTTGAGAGATAAAATGTAGCTATATCATAATTGCAATCCTTTAAACCTTAGGATTCATGAGTTTGCAGGGTTATTAGGTCTTGGTTATTTCCCTACAGATGTTTACACGGAAATACTTTTGATGTTCATCAGTTAATGTACTTTCGAACTTTTCTTAATGAAATTCATGCTTTCTCCTGTCTTTGAAGGCTATATGACAACATGTGATTCTCATCTTAGTAAGCGATGAGCATGGGACCTGAACACCTCGGTAGAAAAGAAGGCAAAAAAATATTAACTTATTAAAAAACATTAATTTTTAAAAACTCTCTGGGAAGGAAACTTAAATATAAAGTGATGTTACTCTATCTCCTTTCCCCTGTCGGATTGCTAAAATTTTTAGATTGTGATAATAATTGGAGTGGGCAGACACATGGGGAAAAGTCACTCCCGAACATTGTAGCTGGATACATAAATTAGCATGACGTTTTTTGAGGGCCCTGGAATGAGTATATATCAAAATGTTTATTAAGTATACCCTTTGACCCATACATGCTATTTAAGGAATTTATACTAAGGAAATAAGAAGACAAGTTCCCATAGGGAACTTGCCATAGGGGAACAGCAAACTTTTTCCATTAGCAGAGAAATAGTAAGTAACTCTGCCATTATAACCTGAAAGCACAGATAATATGTAAATGAAAAGGAACGGCTGTGTTCCAGTAAAACTTTATATACAAACATGGGCAGCAGGCCGCAGTTGGCCCACGTGATAGGATTTGCTGACTCTTGCCACAGATAACCGAAAAAGCTGTTCTCGTCTGCACTGTTCACAGCATTGACAAAGAAGAAACCAGGCTAACGTGTGTTGCGTTAGTCATTCAGTCGTGACCAACTCTTTTCAACCCCATGGACTGCAACCCGCCAGGCTCCTCCGTCCATGGATTCTCCAAGCAAGGACACTGGCATGAGTTGCCATTCCCTTCTCTAGGGGATCTTCCCGACCCAGGGATCAAACCTGGGTCTCCGGCATTGCGGGCAGATTCTTGACTTTCTGAGCCACCAGGGTAGCCCAGTGTCTGTTGGTTGGTTAATTAGTTAAGTGGCGTGAAGTGCTAACTAAGCAATGGTGAAAGCCACGCTGTAGGGGAGAGCGCGTCAGTACTGCCGACCCTGCGGTCAGCGTCCCTGGCTCCCTCCACTCCTCTGCCTGAGCCCTCGAGGTCAGGCGGAAACTCGCCTCTTCCAGCCCCCTGTCAGAAGCCAGCGTCAGCTGCCAAAGCCTTCTCTCCACCCTCCTGTCCTCCTCCCCGCTTAATAGGCACCCTCTTGGGGGCCGTGCATCAAGCCCCGTCTAGAGCCACTGTCATTTTGATGTGCTGTTACTTCACTTTCTTACGTGTTTAGGTCTTGTCCCTCCAGCTAAATTAGCCAGCACAGGTTGTGTCTTGAAAGCCCCTGGCAGGCAGCCAGACGTGTTTCATGTCAGTTTAGAAAGGTAACAATTACAGAATTAGGAATGTTGGTGGAATGTCTAAATTGTCCATTGGAAACTCTCGAAAGTAGCGTTAATGTCCAGTCAGACTAAAAGCAAAAGAAAACTGAGGACATCTGGTTAATACGCTAGAATTAATACACAAGGCAGTGGGGGCCACGCAGTAGCATGATTTTAAAAGGCAGGTGAGGGGCTTCCCTGGTGGTCCAGTGGCTAAGAGCTAAGAGCTTGCCCTGCGGAGGGCCCAGATTGGACCAGGGTTCAGTCCCTGGTCAGGGAACTGGATCCCACCTGCCACAGCTAGTGGAGTTCTCATGCCGCAACTAAAGATCCCGATTGCCACACCTAAGACCCAGCATGGCCAAATAAACAAGACAGACACTTTTTTAAAAAGGCAGACGAGTGAAGAGTCAGGACAGCCTTGTGGTGCAGAATCACAGCTCCACTGGGTCTGCAGCCTTAGGCAAGGGTCTGACCTGCTGTGCCTCAGCTTTCTTTGTGGATGCAGATACCAGCAAGACCTGCCTCCCTGGGCTGAGGAGTCATTAGATGAGATGAAACGTGTAATGTACTCAGAGCAGAGTCTGGCCCTCTGAAATTGTTCAGGGAATCTTAGCAGTTGTTACTAATGAGGAAGGGGAGGAGGAGGGGAGTAGAAGCAGAAAGAGGAAGGGGAGGAAGCTGAAAAGATAGACCAAGCATAATCATTATGGCACGCCTGTGTGTAGTCATTTATATTTGTAAAAAAACAAAACAATAAAAAAAGTTCCAATGAAGTGAGTATAATCACATTGATGCCAAATCCCACAAAAGATGGAATATAAAGAACCTCAGATCAATCGTACTTTTGAGTATTAATTCAAAAATTCAAAGTGAAATATTAGCAAAACAATGCAGCCAAGTGGTGTTTATTCCAGAATGTCAGCATGGTGGTGTTTTGGATATCTGTGAATACATTGCTTTATCTAAACAGATCTGAAAGGGAAAACCATAAGCTCATCACTGTGGGTGCTGAAAGGCATTGTACAGAGTCAGCTCCCATTCTTGATATTAAGAAAATAAGAGAAAAATGGAATACATGGATACTTCTTTAACATGACAAAATATTTTTTAGGTCACAAGTTAATATCACGCTTAGAGAAATTCACAAGAAACACACTGATGTCATGAAAAATGCAAGGATAGCCATCATCACCATTGATGAACAGGATCTATTGAACACTCTTAGACAAGAGAAAGAACATTGAGCAATAAATTGGAATGGAAGAGGGAAGAGGATCACTTTTTGCAGATATGTTCTGTACTTAGAAAAGCAAAGAGAATAAACTGAAAAAAAAAAAACCCTTAACATGAGAAGATGAGGAGTTACAAAATTAATAATCAGAAAGAGAAAGCTTTTGTATGTTCAAACAGCAGCTACATTTAGAAAATAGAAGAAGAGTCCATTTACAAACAGCAACAATGACACAAAGATAAAACATCCAGGAAAAAATAATAAATGTGTGATATGTGTAAATAAAAGCTTAAAACGTTCTGAAAAATGAAATTGAGCAGATGGAAAAGCATATTGTGTTCTTAGGTAGGAATGTTCAATGTTATAAATGCTTTAGCTCTCTGAAACATAGTTTATACATATAATACGACCCAAATAAAAATACCAATAGCATTTTGTTGGAGTAGGGAGTCAGAGCATGCAGAGGGTGACTAATTTGATTTTAAACTTTGGGCAGAAAGTAAATAACCAGGAATAACTAGTAAAATTCTGAGAATGAAGGGTAATGAGGAGGAACCAGCCCTGCCAGGTATTAAAACGTGTTTTTAAGAGCCCATTGGTACAGGCAGATGATTAGATGAAAAAGAACAGAAAGTCAAGAAATATATCCAAATACACGTGGAAATTTAGTATATAATAAAGAAGCCTGTCATCCTTCTTGTATAAGGAAAAGTAAAAGGACCATTTAATGAATGGGATGATAATAACCAGGTTGTCAACTGGAAAAGAAGAAAATTAAATCTCTGTCTCTTTATACTTTACCCCAGAACGATTCCAAATGGATCAAAAAAGATTTAAATATCAAACAAAACAAAAGCACAAAAGAACTAAAAGCAGCCAACAAAGAAATGTGTCATAACCTCAGAGTGGAAAAGACCTTTTTACCTCTGTTGCACCACCCGGGAGTCATAAAAGAAAAAAAAGATGACTTAAACTACATTAAAAAAATATTTTTAGCCTCCATGGCAAAACTGACGCCAAGTAAAGTCAAATGACAGATGACACCCTGCAAGAATTGTTTGTGATGAGTATCACAGATAAGAGATCATTTTTCTAATATATAAAGAGCTCCTATAGCTCTATAAGAAAAAAAACTCAGCAACCCAATATTTTTAAAGCCAAAAGATATGAACAGACAAGTTCTCAGAAATGAAAATCTGAATGGATTTTAAATATAATAAAAAATGTTCAACATATGAAAAGATCAACCCCACCATATAAAGGAAATGCAGATCAAAGCTATACTGACAGACAAAACTGATAGATTGAACCTCATCAAAATTCAAAACTTTGGGGCTTCCAGAGACACCATTCAGTTCAGTTTAGTTCAGTCACTCAGTCCTGTCTGACTCTGCGACCCCATGAATCACAGCACGCCAGGCCTCGCTGTCCATCACCGACTCCCAGAGTTCACTCAGACTCACGTCCATCGAGTCGGTGATGCCATCCAGAAAGACCCCGTTAAGAAAATGCAAATACAAGAACAGGCTGGGAGATGATAATTGAAAACTTACACTTGATAAAGGATTTGTATCCAAAATGTACAAAGAACTCTTACATCTCAGTAATAAGACAGACAATTCTTAAAAATGGGCAAAAGACTCAAAAAGACAGCTCATAAGACAATACAGATAAATGGCTAATAAGCACATTGAAAGATGCTCAACACCACTTGTCATTGCTGCTGCTGCTGCTGCTGAGTCGCGTCAGTCGTGTCCGACTCTGTGCGACCCCATAGAGGGCAGCCCACCAGGCTCCTCTGTTCCTGGGATTCTCCAGGCAAGAACACTGGAGTGGGTTGCCATTTCCTTCTCGAATGCAGGAAAGTGAAAGGTGACAGTGAAGTCACTCAGTCGTGTCCGACTCTTTGCGACCCCATGGACTGCAGCCTACCAGGCTCCTCCATCCATGGGATTCTGCAGGCAAGAATACTGGAGTGGGGTGCCATTGCCTTCTCCGTGTCATTAGGAAGATGAAAGTTAAAACTACAATGAGGTGTCATTTCATAACACTAGGGTGATGTACTAATAATAAAAGACGGTAACAAATGTTGTGGATGTCAAGAAGAAGGAACCCTCCTACACTGTGGGGGACATAAAATGGTGCATCCACGTTGGAAAACCAGTCTGTCAGTTTCTTAAAAGTTAAACACAAATTCACCAAATAACTCAGCAGTTCTGTTCCACTCTTAGGACTTTATCCAAGAGGAATGAAAACGTATGCCCACACACAGAAAATGTACATGAATATTCATAGGAGCATTGCTCATAATAGCCAAATGTTCGAAACAACCTACATTCCCATCCATTGGTGAATGGGTAGGTGAGATGTGGAATAGCTGTGCAACGGGATGGTACTCAGCAGTATAAAAGGAGCAAACAGAAGGAAAAAGCCCAAGGAAAGGGAGTGGCAGAGGATGAGATGGTTGGGTGGAGTCAGCGACTCAGTGGACGTGAATCTGAGCAAGCTCCAGGAGATAATGAAGGACAGGGAAGCCTGGCAGGCTGCAGTCCATGGGGTTGCAAAGAACTGGACACGACTTAGCAACTGAACAACAACACAACTGGGGTGAACCTCAAAAGCTCGCTGAACCATGAAAGGAGCCACGCACGAGAGACCACGTAGTATGTGATTCCATTTATAGGAAATGTCGAAAAAGAGTAAATCCATGGAAGC
This sequence comes from Ovis canadensis, assembly GCF_042477335.2. Taxonomy (NCBI): domain Eukaryota; kingdom Metazoa; phylum Chordata; class Mammalia; order Artiodactyla; family Bovidae; genus Ovis; species Ovis canadensis. The sequence goes on from NC_091245.1 coordinate 5,466,917, forward strand.
AGAGGGTAGATTCGTGCGGAACAAGAAGGGCAGGAGAGGGAAACGATTAAGTAACACAGGGGAATCTTAGTGGAATGATGAGATGTGTTAAAACTGATTTACAGTGATGGTTGCACGATGCGATAGACTCACTAAAAATGACCGACTTGTCCACATGGATGGGTAAATGCAGAGAATGTAAAATACGCCTCAACAGAATTGGACCTATATCTTCAGAAAGAAAATAGGCAGCAAGCCAGATTCAGGCCCCTCGATTTTCCAAACACGATGGCTGACTTCACGGGCACTAAAGCGCATCTCTAATTCTGGGAGATTTTGCTATAGTCGGAGAGCACAAGCCAAATAAATTCAACGTTGGCACCTATACGAAAAAACGAAACAACTCCGATGACATGCCGTTTTTCACCCGTTCAGCTGGCAAACACAAGCACTGTGTCAGTGAGCATGTGGGAAAGCGCGGGCTCGCCCGCGTCGCTGGCGGAGTGTGAATTAGCACAGCCCGCTGGGGCAGTTTCACAGTCTTGTACATGCCTGTGATCCAGCGTTTCTCCTCCTAGGAATTATCCAGAAGACATGCCCACATACTTGCAAGGTGACATTTGCATTCGTCAATCCCTGGCAGCTTTGCGGGTAATAGCAAAAGATTGGTGATAGCCTTGACTTCCGTTTGGGTCAAATAAGTTATGAGTGGGGAGGAAACGTTTCACTACACGCTTGTTCGTAATTTCTGAAGTGTGGATGGTGTTGATATTTTGTCTTTTGAAAATAATAAACTGGGTAAGGATCTAGGTGAAACACACGGTTGATGCACTGAATTGTATTGGCTCACAATAAGGATTTTATCCTCTTTTCAGACACATATATTTATACTATATATTTTATACATATATATTATATATGTTTCTGAAAGTTTCCAAACTTCCAAAGGCCAAAACATGTCCATTTTCCATAAGTGCACCAGAGCATGAAGGTCCTGGCAGCCATAGTTTGGTTCTGTGAGTTGAGGTGAGTCTCACCCCCAAGGATAACATTGCTATTCTGACAAGGGACTTTCAATCCTGTCTAAAGACACCCTTTTTATTACCAAATAGTGTACACAACACGTACGTCACCTCTCACCTCTGTACACCACCTCTCTGAGCCTCCCCTACCCAGGATCTTCACTAGAAGCTTCAGAGGTGGGTGAGCCTCAGGAGAATATGGACGTGGACACAGGACTACAGTTTTTTTAAGTCCAGCTGGTGCCTAAATATCTTACTTTGTTCATGATAAAGCTGTTATGAACACTTTTAAAGGTGTGAATTAAGCTCCTAAAAACAACATAGCTATGAATTTAAAAATTCAATATTAGAAAATAAACCTCAGCATTTCAGTAAATCACACTAAGGCATAATCAGTGTACACTTGATCCCAGGAGAATGCTTTAGCATGGCACACACGGTAAAATGATATTAGCCCTTTTAAAATTTTATTTATTTATTTAGCGTTGTTTAGTCACTAAATCATATCTGACTCTTCAGTGATGCCATGGACTGTAGCCCTGCAGGCACCTCTGTCCATGGATTCTCCAGGCAAGAATACTGGAAATGGGTTGCCATTTCCTTCTCCAAGGGATCTTCCCTACCCAGGGATGGAACCCACATCTCCTGCGTTGCAAACGAATTCTTTACCACTGAGCCACCAGTGATTAACTTGGCTGTGCTGGGTCTACACTGCAGCTCGGGATTTTCTCTAGTTTAGGCAGGCGAGCCGGAGCTGCCCTGAGTCTGTGGTGCTCAGGGTCCTCATTGCGGCGCCTTCTCTTGTTGTGGAGCACAGGCTCTAGAGAGCATGGGCTTCAGTAGTTGGGCGCAGGGACTTACTTGCCCTGCAGCGTGTGGGATCTTCCCAGACCAGGGAGCAGTGTTTCCTACATTGGCAGGCAGAGTCTTAACCACTGGACCACTGGGCCACCAAGGAAGTCCAATATTAGCCCTTTTTAGCTTGCTCTCCAAAAGTAACCACTGGAGTGAATTTGGTGTGTGTCATTCTCTTACATTTCTTACCCTTCCAGTTCAGTTCAGTTGCTCAGTCGTGTCTGACTCTTGGCAACCCCATGAGTTGCAGCACGCCAGGCCTCCCTGTCCATCACCAACTCCTCATGTCCGTTGAGTCAGTGATGCCATCCAACCATGTCATCCTCTGTCGTCCTCTTTCCCCTCCTGCCCTCAATCTTTCCCAGCATCAGGGTCTTTTCCAATGAGTCGGCTCTTTGCTTCAGGTCCCCAAAGACTGGAGCTTCAGCTTCTGCATCAGTCCTTCCAGTGAACATTCAGGACTGATTTCCTTTAGGATGGACTGGTTGGATCTCCTTGCAGTCCAAGGGACTCTCGAGAGTCTTCTCCAACAGCACAGTTCAAAAGCATCAGTTCTTTGGTGCTCAGCTTTCTTTATGGTCCAACTCTCACATCCATACATGACTACTGGCAAAACCATTGCTTTGACTAGATGGACCTTTGTTGGCAAAGTAATGTCTCTGCTTTTTAATATGCTGTCTAGATTTGTTACAGCTTTTCTTCCAAGGAGTACGTGTCTTTTAATTTCATGGCTGCAGTCACCATCTGCAGTGATTTTGGAGCCCCTAAAAATAAAGTCTGCCACTGTTTCACCACCGTTTCCCCACCTCTTACACTTTTAACTACACATATATGTATCATGAAACGGTGAAGTATTATTTTTTTCATGTTTTTAACTAGTTGCATTTTACACTGAAGGCTAAATGTATAACTATGGTTTGGCATCTTGCCTCTTTACTTTCTACGTTATGCAGGTCGTCCCGATTTGCACTGTTTGAATCCCAGCTCAAGCCACTTACTAGTTGTGCGCATGGGACTGTGCGCAGTAAATGTGCTCGGCAGTAAACGAGCTCACCTTTGTGAAGCTCTTGGAACCATGCCTGGTGACTGTGCGTGGTCCGGATGGAAGTGCTGATTTCATTTTAGAGCGGAGGAAACTGGGTCTCAGAGGTGCTGCCACTTGTCTCAGTCACGTGATCAGTGATGAGCAAAGCCCGAGGGTCCAACAGGGTGTGTGTTCCGTCGGGGTCACTGTTTTACCTCCCAGAATTCACAGCAAGTGAGCGCTCAGTGAATATTTATCATATTGAATGGAATCATATGGGTTTTTTTGCCTTCCCAGATGGCACTAGTGGTAAAGAACCCGCCTGCCAATGCAGGAGACATGAGATGTGGGTTTGATCCCCCAGTCGGGAAGATCCCCCGGAGGAGGGCATGGCCACCCACTCCAGCATGCCTGGAGAATCCCATGGACAGAGGAGCCTGGCGGGCTACAGTCCATGGGATCACAAAGAGTTGGACACCACTGAAGCAAGTTAGCACATGTGGGTTTTTTTGCAAACTTCCACTAATTCTCCAATGATGCTAATCCTATGTGAACGAGGTATTTTTAATCAATACTGTATTCTTTAAAAATTATTTTATTGTCTTATTGTTATTTTCTGTATTTATTTTGGCCATGCTGCTCTGCATGTGAGATCTTAGTTCTCCAACTGGGCCCCCTCCATTGGAAGCCTGGAGCCTTAACCACTGGGCCACTGGGGAAGTTCCTAACCAGTATTTTAAATTTTAGGGCAATAAGTGGGGTTTTGTAGGAAATACAAATTAAATCAGAGATGAAAGAAACCAGCTCCGAGAGGAGATGTATGGAGTCTAGGTAAGGAGCACAGGAGCTCTCCGCTGGCATTTGGGGAAGAGGCGTGGGCAGGCCTGAAGCAGGCTGTAGCTGAGACGCTAATGAAGCCGAGACCCCCCCCCCCACCCTGCCCCGGGTGTTGGTGGGACCCCTGGGAGTCAGAGCCGCTCTGAACTGGAGGGAACTGGATTCAGAAATGTCCAGAAATGTCTCTCTCTCTCCACCTGCCATCTGAGGCCCCACCACTGCCTCTGCTGATGAATCCAGCCAGAGGCAGACGGCAGGCAGAGTGGAGAGGCCAGGAGGCTGGGTCTGCAGGGTTTGGAGCCGAGCAGAGAAGGGACACTGACCCACACAAACACTTCCGGAAAGATAATCCTCTTGATCCGACTCTCTTAAAGTGCTATGATGATTTTGTTTTTCTGCAGGTTATTGATGATATTATTGCAAGCCAAGACGAAGAGGAGAAAACCAAAAAGAAGAAAAAGGAAAAGAAAGAAAAAAAAGTAAAAAAAGAAAAGGAAGCGAAAGAGACAAAGGAAAAAAACAAGGTATCTGGAGTTTTAGAAATTGGGAGTTTTCTTTTTTCCTTTTTTGCTTTGACTCCTTGGAATCATCTCAAGTCTGTTGAGACTACAGTCACTCATTGCCTTGGAAACCATGCTATCCCCCAGCTGTCTTTCGTTTTTCTTTAAATGTCGGTCGACAGTCACTTGTCATCGTTTCTATGACTTGTAAATACCTGTTCGGCTGAGGAGTGGTCTCCACAACTCAGACACCTCACATTAGTCACATATGCCATCGCTCTGAATGCTCATTCCTCAAAGACACATGATCCCACTCATCTTTTCTCAAGGGTGGAGATAAGGAAATTCTCTTGGCAAACCAAATGTCCACTACAAAGTCAAAACAATCCTGTCTAATTCCGCCAAAGCGTATTCCTTCCAATTTATCACTTCACGTCGACGTCTCAGACCTGTTTTTAGCAGGATTTGTTTCTTAATACCCAAAGGAAAGCAGAGTTCAGAGTCACTGCGGGCCGGGCCTGCCCCGTGTGGTGGGGTTGCTGGGTGGTGGGCGGGCAGGCAGGCAGGTGCTATGTCCTGGGCACGATTGGAGGGGTCTTTACCCCCACATACGTGGAGAGGCCCCTGCCAGGGTGGTGGTTCTCTCCAACATAGACTCCTTCTTTGGGAAATAGAATTCCAGCTGGAAGGTAGCACCATCCGAAAACCTGAATGTGTGTGCTGTAGCCTTTTGCCCAGATACTATGTCATGGCTGACCAAAAGCCCGACCTAAATCAGAGTGCATCCTGAAAGGTTATGTCCCTCCGTGACTCCGTCCAGAGGCAGAGAGCCACCGCTAGCCCAGGTGGCCAAGGCCAGGCTCCTCATATTCCCAGAGACGGGTTCCCCCTGGAAGTCAGACTCTCAGATTTCTCCACGGGGGAGACAGCTCTCCGGGTGTGGTGGGTGGCACCTGGGAACTCCGGAGCTGTCACAGTGAGAAATACACAGGACCGGGTGTATCATCCAGGAGTGACTGGACCCAGGAGGCCAAAGTTGTAAGCAGGGGAGAGGGGGTGATGGAGAGTATCAAACGGGAATCCCCGAAGTCCATGAAAACACAAGGTATCGCGATGGTGATAAGAGCTAGCATCTCATTTAGAATTTCTCAGTGGGGCTTCCCTGGTGGCCCAGTGGTTAGGAATCCACCTACCAGTACAGGGGACGCGGCTTTGATCCCACGTGCTGCGGGGCAGTTAAACCCATGCTCCACAACTACTGAGCTCTCCCATCTGGAGACCGCCCTCTGCAACAGGAGAAGCCACCACAATGAGACGCCTGCGCTGGGCAGCAAAGAGCAGCCCCTACTCGCCACAGCTAGAGAAAGCCCGGCAGTGAAGACCCAGCTAAGCCAAGAAATAAATAAAGTTCCTGGGCTCGATCGTGGCCAACACAGCAGGAGGGGGCTCGCCCCCTGCACACAATGAACGGGAATCTCACAGCTGCCCCCACTGCCCTGTCCCTCTCTAACCCTGGTACTCTGTTATTAGCTGCGTGGACGAAAGAAGAAAGGCCCCCCTCCCTCCTCTCCTTGGTCTCCCCCTCTCCACTGAAGTGGATGCTGCATGCACGCGGTCCCTGTGACGCCCCCTCAGGACCAAGGGGCTCCATCCCCAGCTATAGGATGGGGTGTTGACCCCTTGCACTCGGTCCCTCCCCAGCAGCTGTTCAGGGTCTACGGCAGGTGCTCGAAGTGAGGTTACCCACCCCGCACTGGCCAGCTGCCTTCAAGGCCAGTCACCTTAGGGGGGGGTCCCTGGCGTCTTGTGGTTTAAGAATCTGTGTTTCCACTGCAAGGGGGCACAGGTCTGATCCCTGGTTAGCGAACCAAGATCCCACAGGCTGTGAGGTGCTGCCAAAAATTAATTAAACGAAGAAATAGAATCATCTTTTAAAAAAAAAAAAAAAGGATAAGTTAGGGTACAGAGACCCAGCCCCTCACTGCCCAGGACAACTCTGAAAGGTTCTCCCAGCTCCTGGGTGCCCTATGGGATCAACTCCTGATTTCTCACCATCGCAGCGCAGTTCGGCTCCTCCTCTGCCCAGTTCAGCTCCCCCTCTGCCTGGGGCTGCTGCTGCTGCTCTCCCTCCCTCTTGGGGGACATTCCCAATAAACCACCCGCTGACTTCTGTCTTCTTTCCTGGGAGCCCCACGCTATCGCCTTATCTCATGGACTTACAAAGCTTTAAACCTTGTTACCGGTGTGATATTTTGGAAAGGGTCTGTTTTCCCTTTATAGAGATTAGCTGAAATATTCAGATGTTTCTGAGATCTTTGCCAAGTTTTCTGACTATATATGTAGGGCTGGCGATTGATAGATGACCAGGTGTTAGAACAATACTCAGAAGAATAAGTGAGCAGCTCTGCCTTTGTGGTTATTAGGGTTGAGTTCATACCTGTGTGAGTCCAACAAAGCTAGCTGACTCTGTCTCCTGCCTTTTACCCTCTAACCAGGATGAACAATAATAGATATCTTTTTCTACAGGTCAAAATGCTGATTTCCACATAAAGATTTGAATAGCTTTAGGAATGATTTCAGGATAGGATGTTTTTTAAGTCAATGGAAAAGATAATCTGATCTGTAAGAAACATACCAACATCATTTAAATGTGCCAAGGCTTCTTAGAGATTGATATTTCCTATTTTAATAATCACATTATCACTTTGTAGACCTGTACTTTTCATATAAATTCATGTCTAAGTAATTCTGAAGGATTATCCCCATCATATGCAACTATATCATAAATGCTGATGTACTCAAACTTTGCTTTTCTTGTAGAAAGCCATTCATCATTAAGTGACTCTTTAATAGCTAGTTAATAAAATGCTGTCACTCAACAAAGACCAGATTGTGTAGCTGATAATTTCAGATTTTTATGGAACAAGCTTCACTAACAGCGAGTTTTAATTTGCAAGTGTCAAACTCACCCATGCATATTTAGAAGAAGAGATGCTTAGAATAAAATTGAAATTCTTCCAATTGTCCCTGTTCCCTATTAGGCACTGCTTCAAAATTATCTTGCCAAGTGGGGGAGGATTTTAAATATTAACTGTATCAAGTGAGTTCTCTTTTTGGGTTTTTTTTTTTTAGAATGAGTTAGAATTTGGGGGGTACAGGCAGATCAATAGAGTAGTAACTGGTCCTTTGGGTGGGGTTCCCTGGAAACACTGAGAGGGAGGCTGTAAGGGTGGTTTATTTCCCTGAAGGGAAGGGAGGGAGAGGAGCAGCTCTGGTTAGAAAGGGAACTAAGCAAGGCAGAGAGGGATCCGGACTGAGAGAGGGGGGATGTACCGAGAGAGGGGGAGCAGACTCAGAGAGGGGAGCCGGACTGAGAGGGGGAGCCAGAAAGAGTGGGGGGAGCCGGACTCAGAGAGGGGGAGCCAGAGTCAGAGGGGGAGCTGGACTGAGAGGGGGGGCCAGAAAGAGAGGGGGAGGCGGACTGAGGAGGGGGAACCGGACTCAGAGAGGGGGAGCCGGACTCAGAGAGGGGGAGCCGGACTGAGAGAGAAGGGGGGAGCCAGACTCAGAGAGAGGGAGCCAACTCAGAGGGGGAGCCGGAAAGAGGGGAGGCGCCGGACTGAGAAAGAGGGGTGGGGAGCTGGACTCAGAGAGGGGGAGCCATGGTCCGAGTCTGAAGTTTGCATCCAGCCTCACAGGACACGATGCATTTAAAATCAAACGTTATTCATGAAGTTGAAAGAGAAACAAGTGGGTTTGTTGACCTTGTGGGTTTCTTTTTCCCTGAGAATGTGATGGACAGGGCAGGTACTGCTGGTGGTGGAAAGAGCTGGGCTTTTACAGTCAGGAGTACAGCAGCCCACCCATCCGGCTCAGAGACCCCCGCCCACCCTTCCCTGACAGCATCTCCTTCCTGGGGCCACCTCTAGCTGCAGGACTGTGACCCTCCCACAGGGCCTCTCCTCTTGACCCCAGAGCAACGGGGTAGAGCTCCCGTAGGCACTCCATCAACCAAGAATCTGAGGATGAGTGAATGTCCCTGTGGTGTCTTTGAGATGGTTGAATGTGGAGACAACTGGAAGAAGTTTTGGAGCGTGAACTTGTAGGTTTCAGTGTCCCTGCTTGGATTTCCAATTTATTTTGGGCTTCGTAGCATAAGAAAGGAGTTGGGGGCACTGTGGTGGATCTCTGTAACTGTAGACAAGAGTACCTTAAATTAAAATAACTCATACTAGCAATCTTATATTCATTTGATCAGCTCACCAAGAAACTTTGCAAACATATTCACTTTCAAATTAATGGAAATTCTCTATTCCTTTTCTGGATCCACCTGGGGATCCTCAACACGAAGATGCCACTAATGGACAGAAGGAAATAGATGGATCCAGGCGTTTTCTTCTTTAGGGACTGACGGGTTTCCAAAAATTATTCTTTCATCCATACTCAAGAAAGTGGGAATCTACCTAAGCGTCATACCTGATACAAAAACTAACTCAGGATGTATCATGGACTTTAACATGAAACAATAAAACCTGTAAATAAAACCCTTGGGGAAAGATCTTCAGGATCTGGGGCTGAAGATTTCTGAGACCTAACGCCGAAAGCACAACTCATAAAAGAGATAAATCTGATCTCATCAAAATATTAATAGCAGTTTTATGTTCTGTAAAGACCCTGTAAAGAGGCTGAAAAGATAGGCCATAGACTAGGAGAAAATTATTTTCATATTATTTATCTGGCAAAGAATTTGTATCTATAATGCATGAAGAATTCTCAAAATTCAACAGTGAGAAAACAAACTGGTCCTTATTTGGGATCTTTGGTTTTAAACTGGCGTCCCAGGTGGCTCAGATGGTAATATTAAAAAAAAATAATCTCCCTGCAATGCAGAAGACCTGGGTTTGATCCCTGGGTGGAGAAGATGACCTGGAAAAGGAAATGGCAGCCCACTCCAGTCTTCTTGCCCAGATCGAGTGGACAGAGGAGCCTGGTTGGCTACAGTCCATGGAGTTGCAACGAGTCGGACACAGCTGAGCAGCTAACACACAGAGGTATTCAGGCTTGCAGATAAGGGGATCCCCTCAGAGGGGCGCCTTGATAGAGGAGAAGGCTGGTGCCTCAAGGGCATTTTCTGCAGACCAATAGCAATCTTTGCAAATATGCTTTCAATATCAGCGTAATTTCATTTGCCTCTCTCTGGACCTCATGTTGGCTTTGAAAGAGAAAACACAGGGGAAAAGCACTCTGCAGTTCATCCCTACAGCTCTTGTTTTCTCTTTGTTATTTTCCAGTGTTCCTTATGTTCAACCATTTGGAACTATTTTCCTTTATATATATATATATATATATATATATATTTTTTTTTTTTTTTTCCCTTGGCCGCACTATACAGCACATGGGATCTTAGTTCCCCCACCAGGGATGGAACCCACATCCCTTGCACTGGAAGCATGGAGTCCTAACCACAACCAGCAGGGAAGTCCCTGGAACTGTCTTCAGTGGTTTTGTCCTGATCCTAACACACAATCACACAAATATTGAAGAGCCTTGTCTATGTTTCCTGCAGCCATAAATGGACTTGGCTTAGTGTTAATTCTTCTGGGAAGATCCTTGGGCCTGTCTCTATGCGATTCAATTAGCTTGAAAAGCTATTGTCTATCTATAGTGCCCCCAGGCCACTTCTGGGCTGATTTTTCCCTTTTGCATCTAAAAGTGGAACATAATTTCACTCTGAGTTCAGTGAGAAGTCATCAGCCTGTTCCCCATCAGAGTAGCCTCTCTCCCATCCCCAGGACACAGATCCTGAGGGGCCCATCAGATAATCTGAAAGCCACAAGTGATCAGGCTGATGTATGGGCTTACATGCTAACAGATATATACCTAGATGCATACCCCCATCTAAAAAGCCTAACAGATGTGCCCCCACTTGAATTTAACCCCTTTCCACCGATCTGAGGTTGAAAGACTCGTAGTCCTTGGAAGAAAAGCTGTGACAAACCCAGACACCATATTAAAAAGCAGAGACATCACTTTGCCAACAAAGCTGTGTATAGTCAAAGCTATGATTTTTCCAATAGTCATGTACGGATGTGAGTGTGTGTGTCAGTCACTCAGTCATGTCCAACTCTTGTGACCCTATGGACTGTAGCCCGCCAGGCTCCTGTGTCCATGGAATTCTGTAGGCAAGAATACTGGAGTGGGTTGCCATTCACTACTACAGGGGATCTTCCTGCCCAGGATTTAACCCAGGTCTCCCTCCCTGAAGGTGGATTCTTTACCATCTGAGACACCAGGGGAGCCCACTGGATATGAGAGTTAGACCGTAAAGAAGGCTGAGCACCAAAGAATTGATGCTTTCTAATTTGTGGTGCTGGAATAGATTCTTGAAAGTCCCTTGACAGCAAGGAGATAAGTCAATCTGAAAGGAAATCAACCCTGAATATTCATTGGAAGGACTGATGCTGAAGCTGCAATACTTCGGCCATCTGATGCAAAGAGCCAACTCATTGGAAAAGACCCTGATGCTGGAAAAGATTGAGAGCAAGAGAAGAAGGGGACAACAGAGGAGCGACTGAATGCCATCACCAACTCAATGCACATGACCTTGAGCGAACTCCAGGAGACAGTGAAGGACAAGGAAGCTTGGTGTGCTATAGGTCATGGGGTGGCAAAGAGTCAGACATGACTGAGTGACTGAACAGCAACTAATCTGAGAGTCCCAGCCCCGGAGAACTCAGAGGCAGGCCCCAGAGGTGGAGCCTGAAGGGTCCTTGTCGTCCCAGCACCTAGAAATTTCCCCACACAGTAGGTGCTCAGGAAATGTTTACAGGTGGGCAAGATAAGGTCATAAAGTTGGTAAACAAGCTGAAAATATCAAAACAAACAAAACACAAAGTACAGTTCAGTGGTGCCAAATAAAGGAATAGAAATTAAAAGTAAATCTTTGTTTCACCTACTCAGCTGGCAAGACTTTTATATCACTATGATTATGCTCTAACAGACAGACATCTCCTATATGTACAGAAAAGGAAAATGAAGGGTTCATTGGATAAAAGTGATGGTGAGGAAGCTGATTATTTTCTTCGATTTTTAAAAATTTTATCGCATTGTTGCCATCGTGTTCTTGGCACAATAAATAAGCATTTTTGCAAAACATACAACATGATTCTGCCATCAGCTTGCGGGAGAAGCCGAGGTGAGCCAGGCCCCCACTCTCCGGACGTCCCTCGCGCGCATTTGCACAGAGCAGATCCTCCGTGATGTTTACAAGATTTCTGAATGAGTGGAAAGGCTGGGCATATCTCAGATCCTGTTTCTTCTTGTGATTCACTGGGTCTGTGGGTGGCAACACCAGCCCACTTAGGTTCGCTGATAAGACAGAGCCGGGCACATGGGGGACACATGATGGAGACTCCTGGCAGGCACGGGCTGGAGCCGGGAGTTGCAGGACCCAGGTCCGTGGGGACCAGCTCCTCTGTCCCCCCTTCTCTGCAGAAGACTGTGTGATGGCTGGGACCCATGTCCCCACCTTGCTGCCAGCTGGCCGGTCCAGCTGTGTGTCCCTGCCCCAGTGCAGAGGGAGTCGGCGTGGCTGGCCAGAAGCAGTCTGGTGCTGGTTCTTTATAGGGTGCGAGCATCAGCAAGATGGGATCCCCCTGCATGGGGGCCCCACAGCCCGAGAGAGCAGGAAAGTCAGGCACACAAATAGCTGGTCATCTACACGGAGAGGCAGGTGCCGGGAAGGATAAGCAGCCTCAGAGTCAGGCTGCTCCCTGAGAGGCAGGTCTCTCTGATGAGAACACTCCCCAGTCACTTGGCTTGAGCTGGGAGTCGTGGTCGAGAAGTTTCCATCAGAGAGGGACATTGGTCAAGGTGAGCACCCTGACGATGCAAGTGGACTTGTGTGACCCCTTCACAGTGAAAGATGCAGGGAAAAAAAGCAACGACTTTGCAGTTGGAGTGGTAAAGCCTCCTCATGGCATTTCTCTCTCCTAATAACTGTCAAAATGGGAAGTGTTTAAAACATCAGCCAGAGGCAAAGATCTATCTGGTAAACTATTGACCAAAGAAAGAGCCATCTCTAAAAAGGAAGGCAGAGCGTTCATTGTGCTTTCATTCTGGTTAAGAGGTGTTTCCTGTGTGGCCCAGTTACGTCATCACTGTGTGAAACGTCATGGGAACTGCTAGTACCGCGGTCATTCTGTGCAATCGGGATCAGATGTTTTCCCAAAACCGGTCCTGCAGTGTTCTGCTTCCCTTGAGAACTTGATATTTATTATAGAAATAAAGCTGTACAAATAGAGCTATAAATCTCATTTTTATTTACATGTGTGAAACACCTATTTAGGAAACAGGCCTGGTGCTGGTTCTTTATAGGGTATGAGCATCAGCAAGATGGGAATCCCCCTGCACGGGGGCCCCACAGCCCGAGAGAACAGGAAAGTCAGATGCACAAATAATTGGTCATCTACACGGGGAAGCAGGCACCGGGAAGGACAAGCAGATCCCACTGAGCCGCAGAGGGTCTTGTCCACCTGGGAGAATCCAGGACAGCTTCACAGGGGAGGGGGCATTGGCCTGGGGCCTAAGGGGGATTTCCCGCAGAAGAAGATGGGAAAGTGAATCCTGGTCGGAGAGAAGGGGGGGCAACCCTCACCCCCTCCAGCCAGAGTCGTAGCCCAACAAGCAGATGCAGAAACGTCGGACTTCTGCTGGGACCCTCAGTGACCGCCCTGCTCCCAGACCAAGGTCATGCTCTCTGAAGATCGTGGCTCATGGGCCTTGCAAGGTCCATCCCTGCTCTGTCTCCCAGCCTCCTGTCTGTCTGCTGGCCCCCGTTCCATACACGCTGCCCTACTGATTTCCAGCTACCCAAAGGCAGCCCAGCCTCGCAGCTCAGACCCCCATGGACTGACTGGTCCCTCTGTGAAAAGTGCTTGTGTGCTCCCATCCCTGGAGTAGCACTCCTTCCCCTCCTCCTCTTCCCCCTACCCCCCCCGCCCCCTCCCTGTCCTTGTCTCCCTCCCCTTCTCCCCTGTCCCATCCTCCCCAAATACAGACCGATCTGAGTCTCCCAAACCGAAAGGGCAACACGCAGGTCAGTAACACATTGATTCTAAAGATACTAAGGATTCACGAATGCTTACTGACACCTGGAGAGAGAGGACGTAACATCTCTGAGAAGACTTAGTTCAGTTCAGTTCAGTTGCTCAGTCGTGTCCGACTCTTTGCGACCCCACAAACCGCAGCACACCAGGCCTCCCTGTCCATCACCAATTCCCAGAGTCCACCCAAACCCATGTCCATTGAGTCAGTGATGCCATCCAACCATCTTACCCTCTGTCGTCCCCTTCTCATGCCCTCAATCTTTCCCAGCATCAGGGTCTTTTCCAATGAGTCACCTCTTTGCATCAAGTGGCCAAAGTTATTGGAGTTTCAGCTTCAGCATCAGTCCTTCCAATGAACACCCAGGACTGATCTCCTTTAGAATGGGCTGGTTGGATCTCCTTGCAGTCCAAGGGATTCTCAAGAGTTTTCTCCAACACCGCAGTTCAAAAGCATCAATTCTTCAGTGCTCAGCTTTCTTTATAGTCCAACATTCACATCCATACATGACCACTGGAAAAACCATAGCCTTGACTAGATGGACATTTGTTGACAAAGTAATGTCTCTGCTTTTTAATATGCTGTCTAGGTTGGTCATAACTTTCCTTCCGAGGAGTAAGCGTCTTTTAATTTCATGGCTGCAGTCACCATCTGCAGTGATTTTGGAGCCCAGAAAAATAAAGTCAGCCACTGTTTCCACCGTTTCCCCATCTGTTTTCCATAAAGTGATGGGACTGGATGCCATGATCTTAGTTTTGTGAATGTTGAGCTCTAAGCCAGCTTTTGCACTCTCCTCCTTCACTTTCATCAAGGGGCTCTTTGGTCAGTTTTTTAGGTGCCTCTCTGTCCGTGAATCATCTCTTTCCTCCAAGGACACGCCTTCATCCAGCACTGTCATGTTCTTGTTTCTCTGCTGAGTCTTCTCAGAAGATCGGGTGTGCAGGGCAGGGGTGGATCTCCTGCCCCGGTGAGAGCTGTGACCTCCTCTGGGTCCTGAAGGCATGTCAGTTGCTCCATAGGCTTGGAGTCCCCAGCATTTCTGGGTCCAGGTTCTCTCCCATGCCCTGCAAGGCTGGTGGCATATTTCGTGAGCTGTGGTTCAAGCAGGTCTTCTGGGACCCCATCCCAAGAAATGAGGGTCCTCCCAGAAGCCTGACTCCTTCCTGGGTGCTCTCATCACTCCTGGGAGCTCTCCTTCCCTGTATCCTCCCAACAGCCACGTGGAGGCGGGGCAGGAGAGTGGGGAGGGGTCCGGTATGAGGATGGGCACTGCCCAACCACCAGGGCATGTGGCTTCAGAGTCCCAGAAAGGAGGGCATGTCCTCTACCCTGACCCACCAGAGATGTATGTCCCTTTCTTGCCGCTCCTTCCCTAAGCCACACAGAGAGCTTCAGGTGCTTTGGAAAATTCCCCATGGACATCATGTTGACAAGCATCCTTCCTTTGTCCTTTCCAGGGGGACAAGAAGCAGGTCATCGGGCACTTGACTCTTCATACAGTAGAAACATGATTGCCCAGAAACGTCAGATGGGGCTTTGCAAGATCTGGCTGTTCACAGTTGAAAGCAGCTGTGGCGGTGTAGGGCGGAGGGTATTTCTGCTGGGGATCAGGGCAGGGCCTCTGCCTGCAGAGCTCAGGGTCCCTGCAGCTCTCATCTGGCTGCTCTGGGTGGCTGAGCTGTCTGTGCAGCAGAGGTCCAGGGCAGGGAGGCCAACAAGACCAGCCTCTAGGAGAGAGGCAGGGTCTCCAGCTCAGGCTGGGGCTCAGGACTGGCTTCCTGGCCCGGGGAGGGGACAGGCCAGCAAAGAAAGGAGCAGTCCCGGGCTCCTACAAAGCCCGAGCTGACAGGTAGCGGAGCAGAACGCAGGTGGGGAGCAGCCCCGAAGTTGGGTCACAGGAACATGGCAAAGGGAGGCGGCAAGACTCAGATGGGCAACAGCTCAGAGCAAGGAAGGAGCCAGACCTCAGAGGACAGGCCCCAGCTCTGGGCGTGGGGGCGTGCAGGGAGGTGCCTGAGTCAGGAAGGCCCTGTGAGCCCACCAGTGGAGCTAAGTCTCACCCATCCCCGTGCTAGTCAGTGGACACAGCGCCTCCCGCTCAGACTGTCAGCAGGGAAGCCGCCCAGGCGGGCGGACGAGGGGCTGGACCTTCAGCCCACAAACCAGGAGCGAACGTGTGCTTCTCCAGTGGGTGTGACCACGCATGTGCGGGCCGCTCAGTGTCTGATTGCAGCAGGTAGACTGCCTGTTGTTAACGGGTGTGTTATTCCGCTCTAGCAGGAAGAAGATGAGATGTGGAAAATGTCACCGAGCGTTTTCCTTCACACGATGGAGGAAGGAAATAGCGTCTACAAAGGTCAGTTTACCAGGCGGGTGGGGTGCCCTTGTTGGGCAGACGTTGACGCCCGGCCATGAAAAGCTTTTGTCATTGCGTACTCACTCAGCCGCGTCTGACTCTTTGCATCCCCGTGGACTGCAGCACATCTAACTTCCCCGTCCGTTGCTGTCTCCCGGAGTTTGCTCAAACTCCAGAGGCTGCAAACATGCAGTTCACTACCAAGTCTGTCTGTCCGTCTCTTAAAATTGCTTTGAGTGGCTTCAAAGCATATAGGTGGTAAAAGAGCAAGATGAGAATATGTCTCGACCTCTGTTCTGTTTTAAACCCCTGAGAGACGTCGGCTGAACATTCTCTTGCTTGGAATGAAAGGGAAGAAGGATTTTCCCTGGATTGTTTAAATTAAGAAAATCAGTGCCGTATGTACAGTAAAATGTTGTAATCCTATTAGCCTAGGACACGTGCCTGCACGCTGACACCTAATTCTTTTGTCCCACGTTCAGAATGTAATCTGGCTCTTTCGGCAAGTGTATGAACTGGCCTTTGAGATGTTCTCATTATAATTTACTGGAATGGTTGTCCAATTCCTTTGGTTCCACTCCACCCTCATGATAAATCCCAAAACAGAATGACCTGCCAGGGTGACCCTGGTCATTAGTGCTATTTGGAAACTCCTGAGAAATGCCATAAGGGTGTGAAGTAGAATATTTCCACGCTTCAGTCACGCATGTGGCTCCTTCTTTCTTTGGCCTTAGCCAGACTGCAGTGGGACTGTTATTTATTTAGTATGTGTTTTTAATTGATGAATGGTTTCCACCCCCAGTTTGTTGAGCCTCACCCTTAGCAACTCTGTCAGAGTCGTGGCAGGTTTGATGGGCTGTCTGGTTCTGTAAAATAAGAATGTCCGTGTCCCTCCTGCAGTTCTCTCGCTCACCACTAGTGGCCAGGTTCCCACTCAGCCGGAGACGCTGAGCTAAGGCAGAAGCACCGGGAAAGGATGACCTCGGAAGGACTTGGCAACAGCTTTAATGGGGGAGGGAGAAGGTCGGAGGGTAAATTAACATTGATCAGGCGCCCACGACATGGAAAGCGTGTTTTCACGCCCATCTCACTTCTCTTTACAACAACCAGGAAGACATAAACATCACTCAGCCTGGTCAGCAGATACAGTCGGAGACCTGCCATCATTCGTGTTGAGAATATCCACTCTTCCCTGTTCTTTTCCAATATGGTTTATTGCAGAATGTTGAGTGTCTTTCCCTGTGCTGGATACTGCAGGACCTTGTTGTTTACCCATCCTGTGTATAACAGTTTGATCTGCTAATCCCAAACTCCCAATCCAACCCTCCCCCACGCCCCCCCACGCCCCCCCCCATGGCAACCATACGCCTGTTCCTTACATCTGTGCATCTGTTTCTCTTGAAGATTAGTTCATCTGTGTCATACTTTAGATTCCACACGTGAGTGGTATCATATGGGGTTTGTCTTTCTTTCTTACTTCACCTAACATGATAATATCCATCCATGTACCTGAAAATGGCGTTACTTCATTCTTCTTATGGCTGAGAAGTATTCCGTTGTATATATGGGACACATCTTTATCCATTCATCTGTCAGTGGACATTCAGGCTGTTTCCATGTCTTGTCTACTGGAAATAATGCTGCTGTGAACACTGGGGTGCCTGTATCTTTTCACACTACAGTTTTATCCAGATACATACCCAGGAGTAGGATTCAGGATCCCATGGCAACTCTATGATTTCTGTCAAGCGTCCGCTCACTCACACATTCACTCAGCAAACACTGGCTGGCTCCAGTGTGCAGGTGCAGTGCTGGCCTGGAGGTGCATGCCGTCAGCAGGCTCACTGCACAGCCAGGGGCTGAGGTGGTGGGCGGGTGGGGACGTGGCACCAGATGGGTGGCTGGTTAGTCTGGCCACACCCACTTCCAAGGGACCTAGCTAAGAATCGTGGTAGTCCACCCTGCAGAGTCACAGGCCCGGCTGGGGTGCCCTGGAACTCAGGGCTAGGCCCCACACAGTAGCTGCCCTCCATCCCAGGACATTATGTACTGGTCTGCACACACCATCTCTTGTCTCGTATTCTGCTTGTGCATCACCAGCCTTGGAGATACTTTCCAGGCCTTTGGACTGTCAGCTCATTTTCTTCTAAAGAGCCCCCTCTCCTGGAGCCCTGCTGGCTGTCCTTGGGGCTTCCTGCCTGTCCCTCCTTCATTCTCCTGTTACTCCCTCACCGTGTGGAGCCCACCCTCCAGGGGGTCCCGAGAGCGACTGCCAGTGTGAAGAGACGTCTCGGGTGCTGGGTACATCTCAGTAGTGTCTTACACTTGAGAAATGGAGTATTCCTGCCACATCAGTAAACACGGGTGTCACAGCCATCAGTGATTCCAGCCCTCCAGTTGTGACTTTCTGAACCCTAAGGGCACTCAGGAAGGAGAACAGTACCTGCTTGGTCTGGCAGCCATCAGGCTGCAGCCACTCCCTACAGTGAGCATGGAGGAACTCAGGATGTGAAACACACAGAACACCGATCCCAGAGAGCTGAGAGGCATATGAAGGAAAGATCTCAGCGAGCCCAGACTCTTGCGTCTTCCTGCACACAGAACAGTGCTAAGGTCCTTGACTTGAGGTATCTGGCTTTCTTTAATTCACAAAAATGCTTTTAACATTCAGACTACCTGCCCTTTGTTGGAAGACTTCTATGTAACCTGACTCTTCCCCACCCCACTCCTCAGAGCAGTTCTCTCAGGGCTACTGGAGATGCTGTCTCGGGCTTGAAGTCCTAAAAATTCCCACTGAGTAAAAACATAACTCTCAACTTTGAGGCTGGGACTATTTTTTAAGTCAGCACACGCCCAAGACTTGGAAAGCCTGGCTTCCTTCACCTCTGATTGTAACTGCTTGGATGAAGAGAGAAAAGTGGGAGAGGGTGAAATCCTCCCCTACCTTCACAGGGAGTCAGGAGCTTGTGTCTAAACTTGATGAGTCAAGAAGCAGATTGGGGTCCACATATCTATACTACTGATACAGTGTATAAAATAGACAACTCACGAGAGCACACCATATGCATGAAATAGGTGACTTATGAGAATGCACCATATGCATGGAATAGGTGGCTTATAAGAATGCACCATATGCATGGAATAGGTGGCTTATGAGAATGCACCATATGCATGGAATAGGTGGCTTATGAGAATGCACCATATGCATGGAATAGGTGGCTGGTGAGAACATACCGCGTGTATGAAATAGATAACTACTGAAAACATACTGCATAGCACAGGGAACTCTGCTCAGTGCTCTGCGGTGACCTGAATGGGAAGGAAATCCAGAAAGGAGGGGGTGTGTGAAGAGGCACAGCTGATTCACTTTGTTGTACAGCAGAAACTAACACAACATTGTAAAACAACTATACGCCAATAAAAACTTTAAAATAAATTATTGGAAGAAAAGGCTGGGACTTAAGAAGCAGCAGCAACAAAGTGTGTTCCCTAGATGTTATCCTTCTAGATGACAGCCGGAAGGGCCCAGTGAAGCTGGACCTTCACATCCTCCTCCCGCGGGCCCTGTGCTCTTCCTCCCGCAAGCCGCGCACACTCACACCTCCAGGCTGTCGTGCCTTCTGTTCCCTTTGCCTGGAATGCTTGTCCAGGCCTCCCCTGAGACCCAGGTGGGATGACAGTCTCCCGCCTCACCTGTGCCCATCCCAGAGCCACAGTATTCACCTCTGCCTGACTTCCAGGGGTGTGTTTCCATCTCCCCACGGCAGGGCAATGGGTCTATGAGAACCGGGAAGGTATGTCGGTCACTCAGTCACATGCAACTCTTTGTGACCCCATAGACTGCAGCCCACCAGGTTCCTCTGTCCGTGGGATTTACCAGGCAAGAATACTGGAGTGGGTAGCCATTTCCTCTCCAGGGGGTCTTCCCAACCCAGGGATCAAACCCAGGTCTCCTGCACTGCAGGCAGATTCTTTCCTGTCTGAGCCACCAGGGACAGGGCATGAGTTTCATAATTTATGAATAGATCAGATTTATGGATAACTCTGAATCTAGCCAATGCATTTTAAATGAACAAATGAACGTAGGAATAAATGCCCTTGGACAGTGTAACTGGAAGGCAGAGTTTTTTTAAAATTATAATTGTTTTAATACTGTCTGGCTTTAAGGTACTGTGTTATTTTGATAAAAATTAATTTGGGGGACATCTAACATTCCTATGGGAAGCCCACAGACCCACACAACAAAGCTGTTGAAACAGCCCATGCCTTGTGTGTGATTACCCTGTAATTCCATCAAGGCTGAGAAAACTACCAGCTGCTCGGGAGCAGGAGGCATGAACCGTGATTTTACTCTCTGGCTGTTGGGGTATTTGATGAGTTATCTGGCATGTCTTTGGTAACTTACAGAAATTCAGTGTCTTCATCTGAGAATTCTTTTCCTAAAACTCAAAGGCTTTCCTTCTCAAAGGAAGCATTAGCATTTTAATCACTGATATTATGCCCCCTCCTCGGTCCACTTCTGAGCAGATGAAAACTGCCCCAGCCCTGGCTTCTCCCACTCTCAGATTAAAAACTCGTTCTCTGCTACAGGAAAGAGCGGTCGGTTGTTTCCCTTTGAGAGCATGGATAGCTTCCTGCATTTATAAATGTCCATGAAATCCTCGAAGGGGTCAAGACGTGCCCTGTGCAAAAGTGTCATGAGAAAAACAACATTTCAGTGGAAAACGAGGTCCATTTACGTCACCTCTAGTAAAACCCACGAAG
The DNA here is from genome assembly GCF_042477335.2 of Ovis canadensis. Taxonomy (NCBI): domain Eukaryota; kingdom Metazoa; phylum Chordata; class Mammalia; order Artiodactyla; family Bovidae; genus Ovis; species Ovis canadensis. Next base: position 5,487,359 of record NC_091245.1, read on the forward strand.
GCTGCTCGGAAGTGCTTTATCTGTAAATCAGAGGCACAGCTCGAGTGCGGATGTCACAAGGTGCCACTGCTTCCACATAAATAATCGTATCTTGCTTTCTTTTCTGTTGAATATTCTCTGTTCCTTTCACTATTAAATGCATTACTTCCTGTCTTATCTATCCCCTGAAATAGCAAAGCAGCTTCCTTTGAATAACAAAGTGGTTTGCTCTAAAAGATCTTAATGAAGCAGGTGGGTTTTGCTGGCAGAGATTTAATCATCAACCAAGATTCAGTCGTCATCTGTTAGAAGAGAGTTGTTATTGCTGAGTGTTGTTGTTGTTTAGTTGATAAGTCATGTCTGACTCTGCGACCCCATGAACTGCAGCCCGCCAGGCTCCTCAGCTCATAGGATTTCCCAGGCAAGAGGACTGGCATGGTTTCCCATGTCCTTCTCCAGGGGATCTTCTGGACCCAGGGATCAAATCCACCTTTCCTACTTGGCAGGCTGAGATGGTTGAATGGCATACTGACTCAATGGACATGAGTGTGAGCAAGCTCCGGGAGTTGGTAATAGACAAGGAAGCCTGGCATCCACGGGATCGCAGAGTCAGACACGATTGAGCAACTGAACTGAACTTGGCAGGTGGACTCTGCCACTGAGCCAGCACAAAAATCCCAGTGTTGTTGACGAATAGAACATTTTAGCACAGTTATATTTTCAAGGGGGAAAAGTTACCATTTTAAACCCATAAAAAAGAATTTTAAACCCATGTTATTCCTACATTTCAGAGTTTTCCCTCACTGTAAGCTTATGTAGATTTCAGAAAATGCACAGAGAAGGAGCAGTTGCCTTCAGTTCCATGAGTTAACTGCCCTTCATGTACGCACACCTGACAAGCTCACTGCAAAATCCCCCTTCCAGGGGGTCCAGGCCAAAGAATAAACTCTCAGATATTTATGACTTAAGATATTTTTTCACATCAAAGGAATGGTATAGACCATGTAGTTAATGAGTTCTTGCCCTGACACTGATGAGCAGGATAGCTGTCTCTTGCTAACACTTTCCATGGGAATGACTATTCAAAATGATGACTCTTCAGAGCCAGCTTTCCAGCCATTTCCTGTGTGCCCATCCCTGCCGAACCTGGTCCCCATCTGTCTTGTTTGGGTCTCCTGCCCCTTGGGACCCAGCAGTCCCAGGCTGGCTACCTCCCCCATTGGGGTGGTGATTCTGCTTGAAGTGGAAGTCACTCAGTCGTGTCCGACTCTTTGCCACCCCATGGACTAGACAGTCCATGGAGTTCTCCAGGCCAGAATACTGGAGTGGGTAGCCTTTCCCTTCTCCAGGGGATCTTCCCAACCCAGGGATTGAACCCGGATCACCCGCACTGCAGGCTTATTTTTTACCAGCTGAGCCACCGGGGAAGCCCAAGAATACTGGAGTGGGTAGCCTATCCCATCTCCAGTGGATCTTCCTGACCCAGGAATTGAACTGGGGTCTTCTGCATTGCAGGCAGATTCTTTACCAACTGAGCTATGAGGGAAGCCCTGATTGAACTTTAAAAAAAAAAAAAATTATTTGGCTGAGTCTTAGTTGCAACACACAGGATCTTTGATCTTCCTTGCAGCGTGTGGTTCTTTCTATTGTGGCATTCAGACTCTTAGCTGCAGCATATGAGACCTAGTTGCCTGGCCAGGGATGGAGCCTGGGCCCCCTGCACTGGGAGTGCAGAGTCTTAGCCACTGGACCACCAGGGAGGTTCCTTCCCCTTGACCTTTGACCCTCACCTCTGACTGGCATCCGGGAGGCACACCCCCAAGCCCCTCCAGCCCCATGATCACATCCCATTGTCTGAGCCTCAGCGGTGGCTGGGCCACCTCTCACCTGGCCACCCTGCCGGGGAAGAACCCATGGGTGCATCAATTTTATGAAAATTTCACCACTTTTTCTTATAAATTCACAGTAGTCACCCTAGAAAAGATCTGGGCACATTCAACATCTTTTTCAAAAACCTGCCACTGAAACTTTGCATCACTGGTAGATGTCTCCTTCCTATCTTCCTATGATCAGCCAAGGATTGGTGGAGCCCTGTGCAAGCCACACTGCCCTCGAATTAGCTGAGGGGAGACTGCTAAGCCTGAGAGCCCTCGCCAGGCCTGTAATCCAGACAGGCCAACCCCTCTGCCCAGCCAGCTGTCCAGGAAGTGAGCCGGCCCACCAGACCTGTGTGAGGTCAGTAGTTTGCGATGATCCTCTTCGGCTTCCAGAAACCTCCCTGCCAGCCTCTGGGAGCAGCGTCAGGGTGTCCCCGCAGGGCTTGTGCAACCGACCCACACTTTTGGAAAATCGGGGCTCCCCGTCTCCCTCCATTTGTATCCTGTGTGGTCCTGACTCTGACCCCTGTAAGAGGACATGCCCCGTGGTCCTGTGTCCTCTCTTCCACTTGCTAAAAACAAGTGTTTTTAAGTGTTCTTAGCACAGCCACTGTCCCTCCTGGCCCCTTGCCCCTTTGGGGTGGAGATTGCTAATAAGCAAAGGACGATGTAGGACCAGCAGCTGGTAAGTGGTAGGACGCGGGATCTCCCTGATGGGTTCCCCCCGGCCGGAGCTTGGGGCCATTCCCTGCCTGGCTGTCCATTCTTGTGTGTCTGCCTCTCGTGGCCCTGTTGCTCTGTCGCCCGGGATCTGCAGTTCCCACCATGTCTCATCCCTTCTCCTTTCCTGTCTCACTGCTTCTGCTCCACCCCTGGCCTCTGTGATTTACCCAGAGAGTCCACCCTCCTTTCTCATCTGTGTGCCCACTTGACTCTCTTAAGAATCTTCTCTGCCCTCTGCCTACAAGGTTGACCGCTTGGCTCCCTGTGCACCCAGACATGCATTTCTGTCTGTGGCCACGACTGTCCTCTGGGTGTTGAGTGTAAGTGCCAGCCCCTCCCTACTTGGTCAGCTGTGTCAGGGGACACACTCCTGTCTGACCTCAGGATCAGTGTTCGTAGGGGAGACCATGCTTGCCAAGCTTACACCCTGTCCCTCACCACCTGCTGTCCAGACCCCGCACGGGCCCCCTTTCTTAGTCATAGCCATTGTCAGATGGAGGTGGGCTGCCCCGCAGTCCTCGACTGCCCTCCTGAGTTGAGCAGCGTCAGTGCCCCCAGGGACCAGCTCCCAGCGAAGTGGCCCAGCTACGTGGTGGTTGCAGGTTTGGTTCCAGCAGATTTTCATCACAGTCTGAACACAAATTCAAGGAAGAGATCCCTTCCCCAACTGGCGAGTCTTTTTCCCCTGGGAGATCCTCCAATCCCACGGCCAGGATCCAGGGGTCTGCCCCTCTGTGAACATTCGGAATTCCCCTTCTGAGAAAAGAGCTTTATTTCCATTTATTCCAGTGATACAAAATTACCCTTATTTCCTCTAACCATCCTCCTAACTGCCAGGGTAAGGCCAAAGGGACATGTAAAATATATATGATTTCAAAAACATCCCAAAAGTAATGCAAAAACACAGCTTTTGAATTCGTGATGAGTAATGGGTACTTGTGTGTTTAGTGTTGGCTTTTAATAGGGGCCAAGGGAAATCATGGGTAAGCTGGACTAGCAACAAAATCTCTCCCATTTCATTGAATTATTTGAATAATAGAACGAATGGAAAACGTATTACAGAAACAGTCACCTATAACTGCATAACCCCATAATTACTGTTGTTGTTGTTCAATCGCTAAGTCATGTCCGTTCTTTGTGACCCCATGGACTGCAGCATACCAGGCTCCCTTGTCCTTCACTGTCTCCTGGAGTTTGCTTAGATTCGTGTCCATTGAGTCGGCGATGCCATCCCACCATCTCATCCTCTGTCATCTCCTTCTCCTCCTGCCTTCAGTCTTTCTCAGGGTCTTTTTCAATGAGTCATCTCTTCACATCAGGTGGCCAAAGGATTGGAGCTTCAGCTTCAGCATTTCCAATGAATATTCAAGACTGATTTCCTTTAGGATCGACTGGTTTGATCTCCATGCAGTCCAAGGGATTTTCTAAAGCCTTCTCCAGCACCACAGTTCGAAAGTATCAGTTCTTTGGCACTCAGCCTTCTCTATGGTCCAACTCTCACATCCATACGTGACTATAATGGTACAGAAGAGTACCATTTGTTTCATACTTCATTATTGGAGCTTTTCACATTAGCAACTTTCTTCTTTATTTTTTAGATGTTGTATAGGCACAGTTCTTCCATTTGGAAAGTGGAAAAGAAAGACATAGGGTAGAAGATTGAATTTGTGTTACATTTCACGAAACTGCCTTTGTTAGTCTTCATGTAGAAAAAAAAAAAAAATCGTTTTCTTTTTCTTTGTCCTTCTGGAGTGCAGACCTGTGGAAGAATAAAGACGAATCGTGGAATTTCCCGCAGGACTATGACCCTGAACTGATTAAGGAAGACAAGCGGAAGGAACTGGAGTCAGAGATCAGAGTGCAGGTAAAATGGCCTTAATGCTGGAGGCCTAGTCAAGTCTTCCACTGCAGCGCTTCTTTATCACGCCCTGTTAGCGACCTACCCAGAATTTAAGCTGTTTCTAAGTTCGCAAAGAAAACACAAAGCAGGCAAATTCACCTAAAACAGAGTATCTTTTGTATTGACCTAGGTGGATGAGCTGATGAGACAGGAACTAAAAAACTTGAAACTAGCTGTGAGCAGAGAGAAGGAACTGCCGGCCAGACAAGGAAAGAAGAAAGGAGGTAAAAAGGTGAGTGACGCTTACGCTCGGGAGACGGAGGGTAGAGCTGAACGGTGACCAGGAGCCCGGCCCCAGAGGCCAGGGTCGGTCCAGGTGTGCCGCAGGCAGACCCTGGCTGCCCTGGGCTGCTTTCCAGGAAACGTGCCTGCCTGTGGAGAGCTTCCCTTGGTCCACTGTGCATCGGTCCACCAAATGCATAGCCCTCAGGGCTGTGGGATCATAAATGGGATAAATCCAGTCTGGGAGTGACCTCTCTGCCCTCCTCACTGCAGATCCGTGGTACCCAAGCCCACAGGCGGGATGAGATCTCTCCAAGGAGCTAGGACATGTGCCTCAAATGCCCACCTCCCTGTAGAAGATCTGTGGGGGAGGAGGCCAGTGGCAAAGAGCAGGTTCTTGGAGAGTCAGGGAATCTGATGAAATGAATTTTAAGTCTCCACTCATCCATCTACCAGTGGTTTAGAGGCCAGTCAGATCCCAATATTCAATGTTATGTGCTGGGTCCTGTGAGATAATAGAAAATGCTCCTGTTGGTCTCTGCCCCTACTTGCTGGCGTGGAGCTCCTGCAACCCTTGTAAATTCCTAAGTGGTAAGTGCACTGGAAGCCTCTTTCGTTACAATGAAGCAATTCTAGGTGGGTTTCTGGGTGGCTCCCAGGTTGGGGCTTGTTCCCACTGGAAAGACCACGCTGCGATCCGAAGCCTGGAAATCACAGTTCCATCCACCCCGTTCCCCAGAGAGGGCAGAGGAGCTGGACATGGAGTCAATACTTGATCGTGCCCGTGTGAGGGCGTTTCTGTAAAACTCCAGTAATCACGGGCTTTGGAGAGTTTCCGAGTGAGTGAACACAACCACATGCTGGAAGGCTTGCTGTTGTTCACTCTCTCAGTTGTGTCCGACTCTTTGCGACCCCTTGGACTGCAGCACAGCAGGCTTCCCTGTCCATCACCATCTCCCGGAGTTTGCGCAAACTCATGTCCATCATGTCAGTGATGCCATCCAAGCATCTCATCCTCAGTCACCGCCTTCTCCTCCCACCTTCAATCTTTCCCACCATCAGGGTCTTTTCAAATGAGTCAGCTCTTCGCATCAGGTGGCCAGAGTATTAGAATTTCATCTACAGCATCAGTCCTTCCAATTAAAATTCAGGATTGATTTCCTTTGAGATTGACTGGTTTGATCTCCTTGCAGTCCAAGGGACTCTTTTAAGAGTCTTCTCCAACACCACAGTTCAAAAGCATCAATTCTTCAATGTTCAGCCTTCTTTATGGTCCAACTCTAACATCCATACATGACAAGTGGAAAAAAACACAGTTCTGACTAGGAGGATCTTGTCAGCAAAGTGATGTCTCTGCTTTTGAATACACTCTCGGTTGGTCATAACTTTCCTTCCAAGGAGCAAGCGTCTTTTAATTTCATGGCTACAGTCACCATCCGCAGTGATTTTGGAACCCAAGAATATAAAGTCTGACACTGTTTCCATTGTTTCCCCATCCATTTGCCATGAAATGATGGGACTGGATAGCCATGATCTGTTTTTTTTGAACACTGAGTTTTAAGCCAGCTTTTTCACTCTTCTATTTCACCTTCATCAAAAGGCTCTTTAGTTCTTCTTCGCTTTCTGCCATAATGGTGGTGTCATCTGCGTATCTGAGGTTATTGATATTTCTCCCAGAAATCTTGATTCCAGCTTGTTCCTCATCCAGCCCGGCATTTCACATGATGTACTCTACACAGAAGTTAAATAAGCAGGGTAACAATATACAGCCTTGACATATTTATATAACAATATACAGCCTTTCCCAATTTGGAATCAGTCCATTGTTCCATGTCCGGTTCTAACTGTTGCTTCTTGACCTGCATACGGGTTTCTCAGGAGGTAGGTACGGTGGCCTGGCATTCCCATCTCCTTAAGAATTTTTCACAGTTTGTTGTGATCCACACAGTCAAAGGCTTTGGCATCATCAATGAAGCAGAAGTAGATGTTTTTTCTGGGATCCTCTTGCTTTTTCTGGAAGGGCACCACACCCCAACTTCATAGAGAAGCTCCTATGCCCAGGACCCTCCCAGACCTTGCCGTACACACCTCTTCATCTGGTTGTTCTTCTGTGTCCTTTATCGTGTCCTTTGATGACCTGATAGTTGTGTTTCTGTGAGTTCTGTGAGCCACTCTAGCAAATTCATCAAACCCAAGGAGGGGGTCGTGGGAAATGTAGATTTACAGCCGGTTGATCAGAAGCACAGGTGACAATCTAGACTTGTGATTGTCATTTGGAGTGGAGTGGGGGCGGTTTTGTGGAATATCACCCCTCACCTATGGGATCAGACTCTGTATCTCCAGGTCGACACTGCCAGAACTGAGTTAGATCGTAAGAGCCCCAGCTGGTGTTGCAGAAGGTTTCTTGATGGAGGAAACCCCCACGCAACTGGCATCAGAAATGTGGTGAACGTGCTTCCTGTGGGTCCGGAGCCAGCTGTGCCTCTGGGGCCAGGATACTCCAGGCAGGGGAGCTGGCGGGGTGTGGGCTTTCTCAAGTTCCCGCGGTCCATCAGCCCTCCCTGGGGCTCATACACTCCCTGAGTTTGTCACACTCTCAACTGCGTTAGTGATTGTTTGCCAGCCCAGGGGGATGTGTGGTGTCTTTGCAGTGACTCTATACTGAAGCCTTTTGTGTTGATTTACAGTTTACAGTTTTACAGCTTACCTCTGACTCTTCAGATTAACACCTGAATGTCCTTCATGCACCTCTTCTGAGCTTCCATCATGGTAGCCCAACGCATGCTTAGTCGCTCAGTCGTGTTCCACTCTTTGTGACACTGTGGACTATAGCCCACCAGGCTCCTCTGTCCACGGGATTCTCCAGGCAAAAATACTGGAGTGGGTATCCGTTTCCTTCTCCAGAGGATCTTCCTGACCTAGGGATTGAACCCAGGTCTCCTGCATTGCAAAATTCTTTACCACCTGAACCACCAGGGAAGCCCATAGCCTGATGAAGGTTCTTTATATGTAATTCCCATAAATAGGTGAGGTCATCTATGTATGCCACTGGTTGACCCTGTTAATGAATTTCCTATCTTAAAAAAGTGATGCTCTAATGACTGAACATGGAAATCAAGCTAAGCAAAAGGGAAAATGAAGACAGGAGGTGGCTGCACCCCTCCAGCTGAGACTCGGCTTCCTCTCCTTAACCAATAGCTGATCATCGGTCTGGCACTGCTGCCCCTCTCATTCCTTGAAGTCTGATGTCTGCCCTCCACCGTGTCCTAGCTCATGAAGTGTCCTAGGATAGGGTTGCTGTGAATTTCCCTCTTGGAATTAAACTGATTGAACACACAATAGATGTGCTCAGGGTACCCCCAACAGATTGTGTAACTGTAATTGTGTAACTGTAGAGTTTTGAGTTCTCAAAATTCCAATCCAAGTGGCCTTGGGAGACATAAATATAATTTTGTTTCATAAGCTGAGACTTAATTAGCTATATTAAATCCCTTCCTTAAGAAGACCGTTAGCAGAAGGAGAATGGACAACCTTGAAGATCAGAAAGGAGAAAAGGGACTCAGAGGGATAAAATTTGGCTGTGTTATTCCAGCTTTATCCAGAGAAAGTGACTTGATCAGAGATTATACAGCCACCTGAGCACCCCTCTTGAAATACAGATATGACCTTAGTTCTCTATACTGAAACCCTTCAATGACGCCCTAGTTCCCACAAGGATAAAGGTGACAGTCTTCTGCCAGGCTTACAAAGCCATGCTTGACCTGGGAAGGGTTCTCCTCTTCAGGCCCATCACCCACTTCTCCCTCCCTGGCTGCACTCCAGCACCCTGAGCTTCCTCTTTGTCCGTCAGAGACACTGTGCTCCCTCCCACCACAGGGCCTTTGCACATGCTGCTCTCTCTCAGGCACTGTGTTTGCTCCCACACCCTCAGTCCTGAGTGTAGTTAAACCCCTACTCATCCCTGGGGTCTGTCCAAGTCCTTTTTCCTCAAGAAAACCTTCTGGGACCTCTGAGTAATTCTGGTTGCTCTGCGTGCACTTGACCCTGCGCTACAGTGGCTTCCTGGTGCTTTGTCACGGCTTCCATGTCATATTTACTGGCATCTGGTCACATCGCTCCATGGGAAATAGATGGGAAACAGCGGAAACAGTGTCAGACTTTATTTCTGGGGGCTCCAAAATCACTGCAGATGGTGATTGCAGCCATGAAATTAAAAGACGCTTCCTCCTTGGAAGAAAAGTTATGACCAACCTAGATAGCATAGTCAAAAGCAGAGACATTACTTTGCCAACAAAGGTCCGTCTAGTCAAGGCTATGGTTTTTCCCATGGTCATGTATGGATGTGGTAGTTGGACTGTGAAGAAGGCTGAGTGCTGAAGAATTGATGCTTTTGAACTGTGATGTTGGAGAAGACTCTTGAGAATCCCTTGGACTGCAAGGAGATCCAACCAGTCCGTTCTGAAGGAGATCAACCCTGGGATTTCTTTGGAAGGAATGATGCTAAAGCTGAAACTCCAGTACTTTGGCCACCTCATGTGAAGAGTTGACTCATTGGAGAAGACTCTGATGCTGGGAGGGATTGGGGGCAGGAGGAGAAGGGGACGACAGAGGATGAGATGGCTGGATGGCATCACCACGAACTCGATGGACGCAACTCTGAGTGAACTCCAGGAGTTGGTGATGGACAGGGAGGCCTGGTATGCTGCGATTCATGGGGTCGCAAAGAGTCGGACACAACTGAGCGACTGAACTGAACTGAACTGAAGATCTTTTTGTTAGTATCTGCCTTCCCATATCTACTGAAGTGCAGAGACTGTGTGACTGTCTTTGCTGCTCGCTATTGTAACCTTTTCTGGCACATAGCAAGTCCTCAGCGCATATTATTGAGTGAGTTAATTCATCAAATCTAGATCCTATGCAGATTGACCCCTCTCAGCTAGATCAGTGCCTTTAGACGCCACAGTCATGGCATTGGTGAAAATTCAGAGATTCCAGGCACCTTCTTTGCTATTCCATACTCAACAAGCAACCACCCTGTGAGTTACTGTGGTTTCATGTTTATTTTGTAACAAGACAAAGCTATACCCTGTTTCTCTCAGCAATTATATTTCACTGTACAGTTTAATCTACTTAGCTTACAGTTTTGTCCACCTTCTCTTGTGATTTGGAGATCCAAAAGCTGATACTGAGAGACAGATCATCTTTACTAATTATTTCTTTCAGTAGTATTTATTGAGCACTGTATGCCAAGTGCAGTTCAAGGCATTTGAGGTATACAAGATAACGAGACAAAGAGTCTGTACTGGCAGAAACAAGTTTCCAGATACACAGGACTGTCAGTCAACCCTGGAAGGGCGGTGCCCCCATTATGACATCACTGCCATAGCAAGAGCATCCATGGCAGGCGCTCTCTGGGGAGACGGCCCGCTGTAGTCTTGCCGTGGTTTCCTCATCCTGCCCTGGAGTAACCTGGAGCACATGTGGCCCCCAGCTTTGACCATGGCCAGTGTGGGCAGATAGAAATTTAGAATTGTCTTTTTAAAGAAACAAATGAACGTTCTACAACTGAAAAATATGGTATCCAAAAGCAAGGAGTCTTCTACCTGGTTTAACAACAGTATGGACATAGTAAATGCAGGTTGACCTCAAAGACAAATCAGTAGGTAATACAAATGGAAGTACAGAAAAAAATATATAAAGAACAGAGAAGAAGGGAGATTTGAGGCATAGTCAAATGTTGTAACATATGCGCAATTAGAATTTGCCCAAAAAAAGAAGGATGGAACAGAAGCAATAAATGAAAAAGTAATGTTTGTTAAATTTTCAAGTTCAGATGAAATACACAAAGCCACGAATTCAAGAGCTTCACTGAGGTTCAAGAAGAATGAGGTCCAGACACATCAGTCAAAATGCTGGAAGTCAAAAGGAAAGGCTTACTAGATTTTTTTTTTTAAGCACATTTCCTTCAGGGTCATGAAAAAATAAGAAAGACTACTAAGTCTCTCAGCAGAAACTATGAAAGCCAGAAGGGATGGAATGGCATCCTGAAGGACTGGGAAAAAAATAACTACCAATCTAGAATTCATACCCAATGAAAATATCCTTCAAAACTGAAAATAGAGATCTGAGAGGACTTATCAGCCACAGACTCACAATATGAAAACACTAAAGGGATGTTATTCTTCAGGCTGAAAGAGAGTTAGTTCAGGTGGGAGAACAGATTGCAGAGAGATAAAGGGAATTCTCAGCTCTGAGAAACAGGAACATGGGGTGAATGTAAAAGGCTGAGGACTCCTCGAATAACCTGGCATTTAAAGCAAGCTAGAGTAAGAGCCATGTGTGTCTGTACCATATATACAAACAACATACAGAACAGCAGCAGCAGAAAAGGCAAATAGCAGTAAAAGGGCGTGTGGCATGATTGCATTTCTCAGGAAACCATGAAGGGCTAATTTAAGGTAAATTGTAATAAGCTAATGATGTGTTTTGTAGTTTTTTAAAAATTACTCTAAAATGTATAGCAAAAGAGGAATAGCAAAGATAAGTAGAGAAATTAATTGAAAAGGATACAGGAAGGAAAAATAGGAATAAAAAGAAAAGTACATTAGTAAATAATAAAAGAAAGGAAATACAAATATGATAGAATTGAACTCAACCAAATCCATAATTACGTGAAATGAAAACAGACTGAATGTTCTAATTAAAAGACAATTATTTCCATACTTGAAAAAAACCAAACTCTGTGCTGTTTATAAGAAGCACAGCTCAGTTCAGTTTAGTTCAGTTGCTTAGTCATGTCCGACTCTTCATGACCCCATGGACTGCAGCACACCTGGCTTCCCTGTCCATCACCAACTCCTGGAGGTTGCTCAAACTCAGGTCCATCAATTCAGTGATGCCATCCAACCATCTCATCCTCTGTCATCCCCTTCTCTTCCTGGTTCAATCATTCCCAGCACCAGGGACTTTTCTAATGAGTTGGCTCTTCGAGTTAGAAGACTAAAGTATTGGAGTTTCAGCTGCAGCATCAGTCCTTCCAATGAATATTCAGGATTGATTTCCTTCAGAAGGATTGACTGATTTGATCTCCTTGCAGTCCAAGGGACTCTCAAGAGTCTTCTCCAACACCACAGTTCAGAAGCATTTTGCCTTTTCATATTGTTCATGGGGTTTGAAAAAAGATATAAATAAACAAAGTTTACTCACACTTTAAACATTTCATTTTGATTGGGGTATAACCGCTTAACAATGTTAGGGTAGTTTCAGGTGAACAGCAAAGGGACTCAGTCATACATATACATGTAACCATTCTCCCCCCAAACCCCCTTCCCATCCAGACTGACATATAACATTAAGTAGAGTTCCATGAAGAAGCATACTTTAAACATAAAGAATAGATATGTTGAAAATAAAAGAACAGTCAACTATAAACCATCAAAGTACTAACCGAAAGGTAGCTAGTGTAACTCAATATCAGACAAAGCAGACTTTAGGTAATAACCACCCTACACCATTCAAACAGTGGAAACTGTGAGAGACTTTATTTTCTTGGGCTCTAAAATCACTGCAGATGGTGACTGCAGTCATGAAATTAAAAGACACTTGCTCCTTGGAAGAAAAGTTATGACAAACCTAGACAGCATATTAAAAAGCAGAGACATTACTTTACCAACAAAGGTCCATCTAGTCAAGGCTATGGTTTTTCCAGTAATCACGTATGGATGTGAGAATTAGACTATGAAGAAGGCTGAGCACCAAAGAATCGATGCTTTTGAATTGCGGTGTCAGAGAACACATTTGAGAGTCCCTTGGACCGCAAGGAGATCAAACCAGTCAATCCCAAAGGAAATCAATCCTGAATATTCACTGGAAGGACTGATGCTGAAGATGAAACTCCAATACTTTGGCCACCTGATGCGAAGAACTGACTCCTTGGAAAAGACCCTGATGCTGGGAAAGATTGAAGGTGGAAGGAGAAGGGGGTGGCTGAGGATGAAATGCTTGGATGGCATCACCAACTCAATGGACATGAGTTTGAGCAAGCTGTGGGAGATGGTGAAGGACAGGGAAGCCAGGCATGCTGCAGTCGATGCGGTCACAAAGAGTTGGACCCAACTAAGCAACTGAACGACAACAACACGCTATTCAAACACCTAAAAAAAAAAAAAAAAAAAAAAAAAGGATCCCTGCTCCAGGACACAGCAGCAAAGCTGCATGAGGAGCCTACCCCGTGAAGACATGGGAGGCAACCCAACATCCTTTCTCGAGTGGTGTGAGAGAAGACCAAAAAGTCACCACCCCTCCCTCCCTGCTGGGATGGATCAGAGGAAGCTAAGTGGACAGTCAGGACTTTCACCAGTTCCCAGTGGTAACAAGGCTACCTTTACCCCAGTGTCATTGGAAGACCACACAGGGGGAGCCAGAGGTCTCCCTCCCCCACCCAGAAATAGAAGGAACTCCTCCCCACAGCGGAGTGAGGAATCCATCCTTCTACCTTCCTGACAGTAACCATACAACACATACACACAGTTACCCTGACAGAGTGATGTCAGAGTTTAAACAGAAGATTTAAAGTCAGAGTCTCGTAGCATGATGGGCTTCCCTGGTAGCTCAGTTGAAAAGGATCCGCCTACAATGTGGGAGACCTGGGTTCAGTCCCTGGGTTGGGAAGATCCCCTGGAGAAGGGAAAGGCTACCCACTCCAGTATTCTGGCCTGGAGAATCCCATGGATGGACTAAGTCCGTGGGGTCGCAGAGAGCTGGACACAACTGAGTGACTTTCACCTCACTTCACAGCGTAATACAAAAATGGTTAGGTGTCATTGGAAGCCACTCATTATACAAGAACCTGGAAGATCTCAAACTGAAGGAAAATAGATAGTAGATCCCAAGTCTGAAATGTCAGAGATGTCAGAATTATCTGACAAATATTTTAAGGTTGTCATGATTAAAATCTCTCAATGAGTAATTATGAAGCTACTATACACAGATTAAAAAAAATATAAAGCCTCAACAAAATAGTATATGATACAAAGAAGAAGCAAATAGATATTTTAGAACTGAAAAGTACAGTATCCAAATTACTGGTTGAGCTCAGCAGCAGAATAGAGGTGACAGTGGAAATAATCACTGAATTGGAAGATAGGACAATGGAAATTATCCAGTAAGAACAGAGAAAATCAGCTGGAAAAAAAGAAAAAAGCTAAACAGGGAATCAGGGACTGTGGGACTGGTAAAAAAACATCTTATTTATGTCATCAGAATCTCAGGAGAGAAGGAGGATGAAACTGAAAACCCATTTTGAGAAGTAATGATTAAAATCTTCCCAAATTTGATAAAGAGATATAAACCTGCAGATTTAAGAAGCTGAGTGAACCCAAGACAAAATAAATCCAAAGAAATCTGATCTGAGATATGTCATAATTAATCTTTTGAATACTGAAGACAAGGAAGAAGTCTGGAAAGCATCCAAGGAGAAAAAAAAAAATGACCCTTTACCTATAGGGGAAAAAAAACCCTTAAATGACTGTGCATTGCTCACAAGAAATTGAGAGCAGAAGAAAGGATACAATACTTTTTCAAGCACTGAAAGAATTTATATGCCACCGGAATTTATACCCAGCAAAAATATTCTTCAACAGTGAAGAGGAGGAAATCAAGATGAAGGAAAACTAAGATTTTTTCACCAGTAGAATCACCCTTGGAGAATTTCTAAAGGAACTTCTTCAAATGGAAAGGAAAACCTGGAGTACCAGATGGCAAGAAAGAACTTGTAAGCAAAAACATAGGTAAAAAGAATAGACTTTTCTGTCCCTTCTAAATTATGTTATTTGATTGAAGTAAAAATTATAACACTGTTTGCCATGGTTCTCAATGTATGCAGAGGAAATTTTTTAAAATGTTGGGAAATGATGGGGGTATGAGCTAAAGGATATAAGGGAATTACAGTTTTTCTAATTCACTCAAAATATGACATGGATAGACTGGGATAGCTATACATATATAATGTAACACCCAGAGCAACTGCCAGAAAACTATCCAAAGAGATACACTTAAAGAACACCGTCAAAGTGAAATTCTAAAATTAAAAAAAAAAATGAAGTCACTCACAGGATGACAGGAAAAAACAAATAAAGAAGCAAAAAATATAACAGAAAAAAATAAAATGGTAGACTAAAGTCCTAACATATCAATAATTATATTAAATGTAAATAGTCTAAATACAATAATTAAAAGACAGAGATTAGCAAAGTGTGTTTAAAAATATGACCCAACTATATCTTCAGGAACCTCATTTGATATATTATGATATAAGCAGGTATAAGTAAAAGGATGGGAAAAATATACCATGCAAACAATCAAAAGAAAGCTATTATAATATCACATAAAGGAGATTTCAGAGCTGAGAAAATTGTCAAAGACCGGGGTGGTAAAAGAGCCAATCCACAAAATACATAGTAATCCTAAATGTTCATACACCAAACAGCAGAACTACAAAACATAGGAAGCAAAATCCAATAGAACGAAAGGAAAAACAGAAAAATCTACAGTTACAACTGGAGACTCAACACATCATTCTCAAGAGCTGATAAAATACTAGGCAGAAAATCATTAGCAAGGATATTGAAGAACTCAACAACACCAGCCACAAACAGAATCTAGTTGACATTTATAGAACACTCTGCTCAACTTCCCTCGTGGCTCAGATAGTAAAGAATCTGCCTGGAGTGCAGAAGGCCTGAGTTTGGTCCCTGGGTTGGGAAGATCTCCTGCAGAAGGAAATGGCAACCCACTCCAGTATTCTTGCCTGGAGAATTCTGTGGACAGAGGAGCCCGGCAGGCTACACAAAGAGTTGGACACTATTGAGTTACTAACACCACCCAACAAAGAGAAGGCATATTCTTTTCAAGTGGCCACAGAACATATTCCAAGGTGGACCATATTTTGTGCCATGGAACATATCTCAATACATTGAAAAGAGTTGGAATTATGAAGAGTGTCTTCCCCTACCACAGTGGACTCAAAACTAGAAACCAGGAACAGGACAGTAACAAGAAAATGTCCAGGCACGGGGAAACTAAACAGCACGCTTCTAATTCATAGGACAAAGAAAAACAATAGAAATAAAAACATGTAACAAAAATTCGAGGTATAAAAATACCTGGGATGCAAGCAAAGCAGCCCTGAGAGGGAAGTTTATAGCCTTAAACACATACACAGGGGCTTCCCTGATGGTTCAGTAGATAAAGAATCCCTGGCAACTGAGCAAGTCGGTCACCCTAGGCCCTCAGCATTTTTGCCGTCGTGGGCCCCTTCCTGGGTGAAAAAAATACCAAAAAGATCACATGACTGGATTGCTGTAAAGACAAGTATATACCAATAGGGGCTTTGCAGTGGCAAAGAATCCACCTTCCAGTGCCAGAGACACAGGGACACGCATTTGATCCCTGTGTCAGGAAGATCTCCTGGAGAAGGAAATGGCAACCCACACCAGTATTCTTGCCTGGAGAATCCCATGGATAGAGGAGCCTGGCAGGTTACAGTCCATGGGGTCACAAAGAGTCAAGCATGACTGAGTGACTAAGTACAAACAGATACACTAGAAAAAAAGAGGGAAAAGCTCAAATTCATCAGCCAAGTTCCCACCTTCAGAACCTAGAAAAAGAGAAAAAAAAGAGCAGAGAGAAGAAAATAGAGATCAGAAATCAGTGAAATTGAAAACAGAAAAACAGTATAGAAAGTAAATAAAACAGAGCTGAGTTTTTGAAAATTATCAGTAATTGACAAACCTCTGGTAAGACTAACAAAGAAAAACCAAGTCACAGATCACCAACATCAGGAGTGAAGCAGGGGTTGCCACCACTGACTGCAGACATAAAAAGAATAATTTAATAACGGATTCTGTAAACAGCTCCACACACATAATTTGACAACTTAGCATAAGATGGACCCACTTTCCCTAAAAATACAAACTGCCACAACTCATTTGATAGGAAACAGATAAATTGACTAGCTCTACAACCATACAGAAGTTGAATTGTAATTAAAACAATTCCCCACGTAGAGTCTCTGGGGCCAGATGATTTACTGGATAATTCTACCAAATGTTCAAAGGTAGATTAACTCCAGTTCTACACAGTCATGTCCAGAAAACAGAGGAAGAAGGAACACTTCCCAACTCATTTCATAACAAGCTAGTATTCCCCTTAAATGAAAACCAGACTAAGACAGAACCAAAACCAAAAAAAGCCGTAAGCCTGTATCCCTTGTGAATATAGATGCAAAATTCCTTAGCAAAATATTATGAAATAGAATGAAACAATAAAGAGAATTATAAACCATGACCAAATGGAGTTTATTCCAAGAATGCAAGCCTCGTTCAATATTTGAAAATCAGTAATGGAATGAACTATATTAATGCGCTAAAGAAGAAAAAAATCACGATCATATCAGTTGATACAGAAAAAGCATTTGACACAATTTAACACTCACTCATAATAAGTTCCTCAGAGAAACTGGGATAGAGAACTTCCATAAGGTGATAAATTAACAAAAACACCCACAGCTAACTTTTTACTTAACCGTGAAAGACTAAATGTCTTTTTCCTAAGACTGGGAGCAAGGCCAGTGTGTCCACTCAGTACACTTTCATGAACATAGTGCAAGACATTTTAGCCAGTGCAGTAGGACAAGAGAAGGAAATCAAAGAAATAGTCCTTACTTGTAGGTGACATGAATGGCTATTTAGAAAACCCCAGGGACTCTCAAAAGTCCTAGAAATAAAAAAGTGCATTCAGCAAGGTCTTAGGATACAAGGGAAACATATAAAAACCAGTCATACTTCTATCTACTAGCAATGAACAGGTAGACACCAGGATTAAAAATATATCACTTAAAATCACTCAGAAATGAAATACCTAGGTGTAAAGCTAACAAAACATGTCTAGGACTTGTATGCTAAAAGAACACCATGCTGACGAAAGAAATCAAAGACCCAAATAGACAGACATACTATGCACATGGATTGGAAGACCAATGTTGTAAAGATGTCAGTTCTTTCCACATCAGTATACTAGATTAATCCAATTCTTATCGAAATCCCAGAAAGATAGTTATAAACATAGATAATCTTAAAATATATATGGAAAGACAGTGAATCTAGAATAGCTAAGATGATTTTGAAAAAAGAGCAATAAAATAAAAAGAATCCATGCATGTGATTTCAAGGCTTATTATACAGCCATGATAATCAAGACTGTTTGCTGTTGGTAGAGGGTTAAACCACAAATCAGTGAAACAGGACGGTTGAGGTATCAGTCAGTCAGTCAGTTCAGTTGCTCAACCGTGTCTGACTCTTTGCGACCCCATGAATTGCAGCACCCCAGGCCTCCCCGCCCATCACCAACTCCCGGAGTTCACTCAGACACATGTCATCGAGTCATGATGCCATCCAGCCATCTCATCCTCAGTCGTCCCCTTCTCCTCCTGCCCCCAATCCCTCCCAGCATCAGAGTCTTTTCCAATGAGTCAGCTCTTCTCATGAGGTGGCCAAAGTACTGGAGTTTCAGCTTTAGAATCATTCCTTCCAAAGAAATCCCAGGGCTGATCTCCTTCAAAATGGACTGGTTGGATCTCCTTGCAGTCCAAGGGATTCTCAAGAGTCTTCTCCAACACCACAGTTCAAAAGCATCAATTCTTTGGCACTCAGCCTTCTTCACAGTCCAACTCTCACATCCATACATGACCACAGGAAAAACCATAGCCTTGACTTGACAGATCTTAGTTGGCAAAGTAATGTCTCTGCTTTTGAATATGCTATCTAGGTTGGTCATAACTTTTCTTCCAAGGAGGAAGTGTCTTTTAATTTCATGGCTGCAGTCACCATCCGCAGTGATTTTGGAGCCCCCCAAAATAAAGTCTGACACTGTTTCCACTGTTTCTCCATCTATTTCCCATGAAGTGATGGGACCAGATGCCATGATCTTCGTTTTGAGGTATAGACTTGCACAAATAAACCTGACTGATTTTTGACAAAGATGCAAATGTAATTCAAGCAGAAAGGATAATCTTTTCAATAAACGGTGCCGGAGCAGGTGAACACCCACAAATTTAAAAAAGAAGAAAAAAAACCTTAAGTCCTACATATTGTATAAAAATTAACTCAAAATGGATCATGGACTTAGATGTAAAATGTAAAACTATAACTTTTAAAAATATATAGGGGAATATACACAATGGAATATTACTCAGCCATAAAAAGGAACACATTTGAGTCGGTTCTAATGAAGTGGATGAACCTAGAACCTATTATATAGAGTGAAGTAAGTCAGAAAGAAAAAGATAAATGTTGTATTCTAACATATATATACGCAATCTAGAAAAATGGTACCGAAGAATTTATTTGCAGGGCAGCAATGGAGAAACAGACATACAGAATAGACTTTGGACATGGGGAGAGAGGAGGAGAGGGTGAGATGTATGGAGAGAGTAACATGGAAACTTACATTACCATATGTAAAATAGATAGCCCATGGGAATTTGCTGTATGGCTCAGGAAACTCAAACAGGGGCTCTGTATCAACCTAGAGGGGTGGAATGGGGAGGGAGATGGGAGGGAGTTTCTAAAGAGAGGGGATGTATGTATACCTATGGCTGATTCATGTTGAAGTTTGACAGAAAACAACAAAATTCTGTAAAGCATTTATCCTTCAATTAATAAATAAATAAAATTTTTAAAAATTGATGGGAAAAAAATACATAGGGGAAAATCTTTTGGATCTAAGGTTAGCAAAGCCTTCTTAGAATTAGCACTGAAAGCACAAATCCATTAAAGGAAAATTAGGATTTCATCAAAATTAAGCATATTTGTGAAAGAGCCTGTTAGGGGGGTAAAAAGACAAGCCACAGATTGGGAGAAAGTATTCACAAACCATGTATCTAATGAAGATCTAATATGTAGAACATAAAAAGAACACTCAAAACTCAACACTTAAAAAAGAAAACAATCCAATTATGATATGGACAGAGGGCATGAACTGATGTTTCACCAAAGTGGACATACAGAGGGGAAATGGGCACAGAAAGGATGCCTGTCATGAGCCATTAGAAAAAAGCAAATGAAAACCACAAAGAAAGCACCCCATACCCATGAGGATAAAATACCCATAAAATACCCATACCCTTGAGGCTGAAATAAAAGCATTGGCAACATCAGCTGCTTAAAAGGACAAGGACAAACCATTGTCACTTTTCTGTGATTGGTGGGAATGTAAAATGGTATGATCAGCACATGAAATTTGGCATTGCTTAAAACACCAAACACGTCACCACGTGTATGTATGTTCAGTAGGCAAGTTGTGTCTGACTCTTTGCAACCCCATGGGCTGTAGCCTGCCTCTGCCCATGGAATTTTCCAGGCAAGAATACTCGAGTGGGTAGCCATTTCCTTCTCCAGGGATATTCCGGACCCAGGGATCAAACCTGCACAGGAGAATTCCTGTGTCTCCCGTGTGGGCTGGTGGATTCTTTACCACCTGGGAAGCCCACAGCAACTGCCATACAACCCAGCAGTTGCACTCATTAGCATTTATCCCAAATAAATGAAGGCTTACACACACACACACACATACACACACGGTGTACCATAATCAGTTCATAATAGCCCCAAACTAGAAACAACAATTGAAAGAAGAGTGAACTATTCATGCATACAATAACCTGGGAACATTTCCTGAGAATTTTGATGAGGAACCTGGAATGTTAGGTCCATGAATCAAGGCAAATCAAGGAGATGGCAAGAGTGAATGTTGACATTCTAGGAATCAGTAAACTAAAATGGACTGGAATGGGTGAATTTAACTCAAATGACCATTATATCTACTACTGCGGGCAGGAATCCCTCAGAAAAAATGGAGTAGCCATCATGGTCAACAAAAGACTCCAAAATGCAGTACTTGGATGCAATCTCAAAAACAACAAAATGATCTCTGTTCATTTCCAAGACAAACCATTCAGTATCACAGTAATCCAAGTCTATGCCCCAGACAGTAACGCTGAAGAAGCTGAAGTTGAACGGTTCTATGAAGACCTACAAGACCTCTTAGAACTAACACCCAAAAAAGATGTCCTTTTCCTTATAGGGGACTGGAACGCAAAAGTAAGAACTCAAGAAACACCTGGAGTAACAGGCAAATTTGGCCTTGGAATATGGAATAAGCAGGGCAAAGGCTAATAAGAGTTTTGCCAAGAGAATGCACTGGTCGTAGCAAACACCCTCTTCCAACAACACAAGAGAAGACTCTACACATGAACATCACCAGATGGTCAACACCAAAATCAGATTGATTATGTTCTTTGCAGCCAAAGATGGAGAAGCTCTATACAGTCAACAAAAACAAGACCAGGAGCTGACTGTGGCTCAGATCATGAGCTCCTTATTGCCAATTTCAGTCTTAAATTGAAGAAAGTAGGGAAAACCACTAGACCATTCAGGTATGACCTAAATCAATGATTATACAATGGAAGTGAGAAATAGATTTAAGGGACTAGATCTGATAGATAGAGTGCCTGATGAACTATGGACGGAGGTTTCTGACATTGTATAGGAGACAGGGTTCAAGACCATCCCCATGGAAAAGAAATGCAAATAAGCAAAATGGCTGTCTGGGGAAGCCTTACAAATAGCTGTGAAAAGAAGAGAGGCGAAAAGCAAAGGGGAAAAGGAAAGATATAAGCATCTGAATGCAGAGTTCCAAAGAAGAGCAAGAAGAGATAAGAAAACCTTCCTCAGCGATCAATGCAAAGAAATAGAGGAAAACAACAGAATGGGAAAGACTAGAGATCTCTTCTAGAAAATTAGAGATACCAAGGGAACATTTCATGCAAAGATGGGCTCAATAAAGGACAGAAATGGTATGGACCTAACAGAAGTAGAAGATATTAAGAAGAGGTGGCAAGAATACACGGAAGAACTGTACAAAAAAGATCTTCACATCCAAGATAATCACAATGGTGTGATCACTCACCTAGAGCCAGACATCCTAGAATGTGAAGTCAAGTGGGGCTTGGGAGGCATCACTATGAACAAAGCTTGTGGAGGTGATGGAATTCCAGTTGACCTATTTCAAATCCTGAAAGATGATGCTGTGAAAGTGCTGCACTCAATATGCCAGCAAATTTGGAAAACTCAGCAGTGGCCACAGGACTGAAAAAGGTCACTTTTCATTCCAGTCCCAAAGAAAGGCAATGCCAAAGAATTCTCAAACTACCACACAATTGCACTCATCTCACACACTAGTAAAGTAATGCTCAAAATTCTCCAAGCCAGGCTTCAGCAATATGTGAACCATGAACTTCCAGATGTTCAAGCTGGTTTTAGAAAAGGCAGAGGAACCAGAGATCAAATTGCCAACATCCACTGGATCATGGAAAAAGCAAGAGAGTTCCAGAAAAACATCTATTTCTGCTTTATTGACTATGCCAAAGCCTTTGACTGTGTGGATCACAAGAAACTGTGGAAAATTCTGAAAGAGATGGGAATACCAGACCACCTGACCTGCCTCTTAAGAAATCTGTATGCAGGTCAGGAAGCAACAGTTAGAACTGGACATGGAACAACAGACTGGTTCCAAATAGGAAAAGGAGTACATCAAGTCTGTATACTGTCATGCTGATTATTTAACTTCTATGCAGAGTACATCATGAGAAACGCTGGGCTGGAAGAAGCACAAGCTGGATCAAGATTGCCAGGAGAAATATCAATAACCTCAGATATGGAGATGACACCACCCTTATGGCAGAAAGTGAAGAGGAACTAAAAAGCCTCTTGATGAAAGTGCAAGAGGAGAGTGAAAGAGTTGGCTTAAAGCTCAACATTCAGAAAACGAAGATCATGGCATCCAGTCCCATCACTTCATGGGAAATAGATGGGGAGACAGTGGAAACAGTGTCAGACTTTATTTTGGGGGGCTGCAAAATCACTGCAGATGGTGATTGCAGCCATGAAATTAAAAGACGCTTACTCCTTGGAAGGAAAGTTATGACCAACCTAGACAGCATATTCAAAAGCAGACACATTACTTTGCCAACAAAGGTCCATCTAGTCAAGGCTATGGTTTTTCCAGTGATCATGTATGGATGTGAGAGTTGAACTGTGAAGAAGGCTGAACACCGAAGAATTGATGCTTTTGATCTGTGGTGTTGGAGAAGACTCTTGAGAGTCCCTTGGACTGCAAGGAGATCCAACCAGTCCATTCTAAAGGAGATCAGCCCTGGGATTTCTTTGGAAGGAATGATTCTAAAGCTGAAACTCCAGTACTTTGGCCACCTCATGGGAAGAGTTGACTCACTGGAAAAGACTCTGATGCTGGGAGGGATTGAGGGCAGGAGGAGAAGGGGACGACAGAGGATGAGATGCCTGGATGGCATCACCGACTCGATGGACGTGAGTCTGAGTGAACTCCGGGAGTTGATGATGGACAGGGAGGCCTGGCGTGCTGCGATTCATGGGGTTGCAAAGAGTCGGACACGAATGAGCGACTGAACTGAACTGAACTGAACTGATGATGAGTTGAAAGCAAGAAACATACTCTAGGATTCTGCGATAGAACATTCCTGAAAGGGCAAAAATTGTAGAAACAGAGAAGGAGTTAGTGGTTTCTAGTAAAGCTGGGGTGGCCGAGGGAGCAACTTGAAGGATCCTTATGGTGACAGGAAACATTCTTGACTGTATCCGCATCAGTTCAATATCTTGGTTGTGACCTTGAGGGAAAGTGCTGCAAGTTGTTAACCATTGGGAGAAACACTCTGAAGTTTACATCTCTCTGTATCAATTCTTGGAACTGCATGTGAATCTAACATCATCCCAAAATAAAAAATTTCAACTTTTAACATACTGAAAAACATCAAGTATAGCTACCTATAGCCACATACCCGAATGCTGTAATCGTAATACTGATTGGAGGAAGCCAGACACTAAAGAGTCTATATTGTAAGACTCCATGTCCAAGAACAGGTGATGTGAGTCCACAGAGAAGTCACAGGGATGGTCACCTAAAGGCTGGAAAACCACGTGAGAAGAGAGTTCAGGAATGACGAAAATGTGTTCTGAATTTTAAACTGGGTGGTGGTGATGTGGGCCTGTGTAAAAATTCAATGTGAAAAGTTTATCAACCAGATGTGATTACATAAATTATGATGTAATAAAAATAATAAAGCATGGATGAATGGGAAATGGACGTGGAAGAGTGGAAGAGGACAGAGTGCATATTGGGGCTTCCCTGGAGGTTCAGAGGTTAAAGCGTCTGCCTGCAATGCAGGAGACCTGGGTTTGATCCCTGGGTTGGGAAGATCCCCTGGAGAAGGAAATGGCAACCCACTCCAGTATTCTTGCCTGGAGAATCCCATGGACGGAGGAGTCTGGTGGGCTGCCATCTATGGGGTTGCACAGTGTCGGACACGACTGAAGCAACTTAGCAGCAGCAGCAGCAGCACAAAGAGAAAAAAGAAGGACCCGTGTGTGAAATAAATCACCAGTCCAAGTTCGATACATCAAACGGCGCTTGAAGCCCGTGCACTGGGACAATCCAGAGGGAGGGGATGGGGAGGGAGGTGGGAGGGGCTTCAGGATGGGGGCACATGGACACCCCTGGCTGATTCATGTCAGCCGGTCGGTTCAGTCGCTCAGTGGTGTCTGGCTCTTTGCAACCCCGTGGACCGCACATGCCATCTCGATGTATGGCAAAAACCACCACAACATTGTAAAGCAATTAGCCTCCAATTAAAATAAATAAATTAATTTTTAATAAAAAGAAGGACCCAAAGGGAATCCTGTGTAACAGGGAACACGAGTCACCCAAGGAGCATGAGATGCGGCAAAGAAAGATAGGGGTCAGGCTGGGGAACTTGAACTTTATCCTGTGGGCAGTGGGGAGGTATTTGAGACAGAAGAGTTCAGCGATCAGCTCTGCTCCAAGGAACCACATCCCAGCACCGCCCAGCAGCCGTCACAAGGAGCTGAGTGCAGAGCCCTTGGGAAACCAGAGGCCGCCTGGCATTTCTGGCTCTAGGTTTGGGGCCGGATGCTAACTGAGAGGCGATCAGAACCAGGGACAAGCACAGCTGATGGTGCACAGGGCGCTCTCATCCTTCGTCGTCAGCATCCCAGGACCCAGAAGACGACCCAGGGCGCCCGGGGCCTGTTGGGAGCTCAGGGTCTGTGCGGGTGTCAGGGTGGCTGCCTCCCCTGCCGCTCCCTGTGGCGTGAAGTCTCGCTGCTCCAGACCCAGGGGGCACGATTGACTTCACCATTCCCCACCCCCCAAACCAGCCTCCTCAGCTCATTTCTAGAGCTCATTTTTTCTTTGTTTTTACTAAAGGGTCGGGGCTTTTTTCTTCTTCCGTTTTCTTCCAGAAAAATAAGAAGAAAGGCAGAAAAGGGAAGAAGGATAAAGACCTGACTGTGGACAGGTGAGGGGTGCACCCTGGGGGCGGGCAACCCAGAGGAGAGCCCGGGACGTGGCTGGGTCCTCTCGGCCTGGCCTGGTAGAGGCACCGCCGGCCCCCGCCGGCTCTGTACCCACCACACCTTTCATCCTGGCAGAGCTGGTAGGCGAAGACCCGGGACCACCCTGCAGTCCTGCCCCCAGGCCGGCATCCTCAACTGGGGACATGCAGACTCGGCCCCGTCGCTTCTGAGGCCGTGTGACGTTTTAAGCTTTAAAATTCTTGGGGTTCCGAAGAAGTTTATTAAGAAATAGTATCCTGCTGTAGCTTCTGAGGGAATTCTGAGACTTGAGGGCAGGCACAGTTCTTATTCCCTGCCTGTCCCTGGGTCTGGCCACTGGGCCCTTTATAAATGCTCCTCGAAGCAAAGGATGAGGGCTCGTCACAAAGGGGTGGTTCCATCTCCTTCAGCTTCGTTGGCTAAACTTTGATATTAATGGATAATTGTAAAAGCTCACTTTAAGCTGAAATGGCATTCAGTGCTTTAGCATTAGAAATAGTTAGGGCCCAGGTTTTCAAACATTTTCAAGGAGTTTAATTAAAATCCCCTCTAAGGAAATGGCAGGAATCATCTTGAATGCATACACCTTTCTTCCCCATGGGTTTATTAACCGGTCACAGGTGTTGCTCCCTGTTAGGTGTGTTCCCTAGTTCTTCTTTGGACTTCCCAGGTGGCGCTCATGGTAAAGAACCTGCCTGCCAATGCAGGAGACACAGAAGATGCAGGTTCGATCCCTAGGTTGGGAAGATTCCTTGGAGGAGGAAATGGCAACCCACTCCAGTATTCTTGCCTGGAGAACCCAGTGGACAGAGGAGCCTGGTAGGTTACAGTCCACTGGGTTGCAAAGAGTCTGATGCAACTGAAGCAACTTAGCATGCATGCATGCTTTCTCCTCTCTGGGTGCAGTGATACAGTCCCAAACTCTACTTGAGAGAGGACCCATGAGAGAGGAAGCCAGCCTGGGATCATCCACGTGGAAAGTGGGAACCAGAGCACCCCAGAGCTCATGCACGCCCCGGGCCCCCAGCAGGAAGCCTCTGCAGTGTCGCCCAGCCTGGGTGTGGCCTTGGCTCTGGGGAGAGACAGCTTCCTTAGGATATCCCTGGAAGGAGGAGCTGCTGAGTTTCCATTGTTTGGGGACAGGTTCAAGGTGAGGAGCGGTGGCTGACCGCTGCCCTGTCAGCATTCTGAGACACAGGCCCCCAGTTCCTGGGGAGGCACCGCCTACTGGTGACTGATACTGACGCCTCCTGGGGACACAGGGACATCATGGGCCCTGACCTGGAGGAGGGTCCAGCCCCTGCCTACACGCAGAGCCACCTCTGTCTTTAGTGACTCTCCCATGGCACTTCTCTCTCGTGTCCTTCCATCAGTCTTTCTGAGAAGGTCCTGCTAAGTGTCTTATTGGATAACCACCCAGAGCTCACCTCGAATCTGCCAGTACGAGCCGACTACTAAGTTGACATTATCCACTCACGTTTAAACAACTGCGCGACTGAGTGCAGCTCTGCCTTAAGCACACAGGGCGCACGCGTGCAGCTCGTGGACCATGTCTGTTAGACGATGAATGTGCTCTTGGCATATGTTTCTTTACAGTTGAACTGTCATAAATGGGCCACACGCAATTCTCTAGTGAAATGAAGACCATTTTATGGTCTTTAAAAGTATTTTGTTCACTTTTATGCCCAAAAGTACAGAAATACCTAGTCATCTCATTCCTGGAAGACTTTTTATTTTTGAAAGCTTAATGACTTTAAGACTTAATGACTGTTACTCATTAAGTAGGATTCAGTTAGTGGGCTAGTTCTCCACCAAGACTCTGTAAGACAACTTCTGTTTTTCTCACCCACTTAGCATAAACCTTAAATCAGCACTTTTACCACAGTTGATAAGATACATAGTTTTAGACTTTTTTTTTTATTCCATAGCAAGTGTTGATTTCATTGGAAAGATCCAAATATAGGTTTGTGTTCCATGCTTCTTAAGATATTAGGTTTTAATTATTTTAGTGAATCTTCTTCAATTTTATGTTAATATTTTAGACATGTGTTTGTATTAAACAAATATTCAAGTTCAGACACTGCAACGTGTACTTCCTTGATATAGGTGAGATACATCGTCCCCAATTCCATGTACAGTGAAAACTTGCTTACTTCTCAGCTGAGACCACACTATTTTAAATATATTTGATAGAATAAAATTTCAGTCAACCAAAGGCTGGAGTCATTGAATTAACATCTATCCCAATAGTATTTGGCTTGAATCTCAGGGATGTACTTGAGTATTTTTTTTTTAATTTTAAACATTTTATTTGATATTGGAGTTCCAGTGTTGTGGTAGTTTCGGGTGAGCAATGACGGGCCTTAGCCATACGTGTACAATATGTCCATTCTCCCCAGTCTGCTCTCCCAGCCAGGCTGGCACATAACACTGAGTTCCTTGTGCTCTGCAGTAGGTCCTTGCTGGTTTTCCATTTTGAATTGAGTCTTTTTTAATTCACACTAACTTAAATCATAGAACAAAGAACGTTTTAGACATATCTGCAGTTCTTCATTCTAATGAAAGACTAGGCTGAACCAAATCATAAGGCCCCTAGAAATGAAATGGGAAAAGACGAGACAACTCAGAGGACCATACTGGACAGTATTTGAATGTGATTTGTCGGAATTCCAGCAACCCAAGCCCCACTTAATTTCATTGGGAGTTTCATTCATTAAGAGGAATACTATCTTCATTTTTTTTCCCAATTAGTATAAATTGCCAGTGTGCTGGCTACATGCCCACGCCACCCCCCCTCCACTTACAGAAGTGATTTTGTCATCTGTAAACAGCAGAAAAGAGCTTAACATGCTCCTAAAGAATTACTACACTCACAGCTTTTGACATTTTGTCTTTCACATTAAAATGATCTTCCTTATAAGCCTTTGTTCCTTATAGATATTTCTTTTAAACTATTATGCTGTGGAGTTAAAAGGAAACATCAGTTTCATGAAGGATTAATGATCTGCTACAGCTTGCAGATGCTAACTGAATATATAATTATGGGCCCGTTACATTACTATTATTGGGTAATTTCTAACTCGTATTCGTACCATTATGAAAAAGGGCAGACTTCAAGAGTTATAGCTGGTCTCAGATGCCCAAAGATATAATTCTTATTAATAGGAAATATCAGATATACCCATGGATGAGTGAAAGTATTGTTTTTAAAAAGCCTAATTCATCCCCAAATTGTAAAAACAGTTCAAACATCAATTTATTTGTGTACATATGAAAGTACTTTGAATTAGATCTGGTTAAAGTTTGCTACATCTGTGAGGATGAACATGAACACCGCAGATTTGATGTGCTGGCTCACAGAATCGATGGTCTTCTTTTTCCCCAGGACCATTGAGTCTCTGTATAAGGAACTCGTGGAAGAAGGCTTACTGATCCAGGCACTGAAAGTCAACCTCTCAGATTACATTGGTAAAGTACACCAACAGTGATGCATGTGTGTGTCACACACGTATGTCACCCCTTGGGGTTTAAGGACCCAACAGAGGGAGGTACGTTTCATCTGTGCTTTATCGCAACTCTGGCCCCTGGTGGCTTGTAGTAAATGTTTGTTGGATTGAATTGGTTTGAGCTCTTCCTGCGCTGGGATATAGTAGGTTTGACTGTCTCCCTTAATGTAGGAGAAGCAGATTTCCAAACCTACTAGCCGGGCTCCCTAGGGCATTCTTTCTGGCTGAAGCTGAGTTGGGGAAATGAAGAATTGTTCATGCTCTCATGATTATCAAAATGCCCTAGAGCCAGCCCCTGGTACTTCCAGCACAGAGTCCTTTTAGGAGGAATTCCTTCCAGAATTCTAAAGAGGGGCCACCGTGGGAGGAATAGGGAGGAATGCGCTCAGCCGCTCAGTCGTGTCCGACTCTGCAACTCCATGGACTGTAACCCACCAGCCTCCTCTGCCCATGGAATTTTCCAGGCAAGAATACTGGAGTGGGTTGCCATTTCCTACTCCAGGGGATCTTCCCAACCCAGGGATCGAACCCACGTCTCTTGCATCTCCTGAATCGGCAGGCAAGTTCTTTACCACTGAGCCACCTGGGAAGCCCCAGTTGAGAGGAATGAGGAGGGGACATTTACTCTCACCGTCTTCAGCTGATGTCTCTCTCTTAATGTTTAAAAAACCAGGCCCAAGGACCTGAAAACGTATTCAAGCTTAAAATCCTTCCTACCTCCTTCCACACTAATACAAACCTCATGTTCACTTTTGTGCGTCTACAATCAGCAAGGATATCCTCCCACAGAAACA
Source organism: Ovis canadensis (assembly GCF_042477335.2). NCBI lineage: Eukaryota > Metazoa > Chordata > Mammalia > Artiodactyla > Bovidae > Ovis > Ovis canadensis. Next base: position 5,516,864 of record NC_091245.1, read on the forward strand.
CAAAAAGATAATCACGCTCAAAAATTTTTGTATCGTACAGTTACCTAATATCTAGTTAATAATCAATTTTCCCCAACAGTCCTCGTTAGTCCTCTGAAACTCTTTCTCAGTACAGAATACCGTCCGTGATCACGGAGGCGATGGCCATGTATCATTTTAGCCCTTTTCATTCCTTTGCATGTGTGCGCGATAAGTTGCTCTCCGTCATGTCCGACTCTGCAGCGCTATGGACTGCAGCCCTCCAGGTTCCTCTGTTCATGGGATTTTCCAGGCAAGAATGCTGAAGAGGGTTGCCCTTTCCTTTCTCCAGGGGATCTTCCTGACTCGGGGGTCGAACCCATGTCTCCTGCATTGGTAGGCAGACTCTTTAGAGCCACCAGGAAGCCCTTCATTCCTTTTGTCTGCACCAGTTTATAGGCGTTTTCAGTCCTTCCCAATGTTGACAGTTTTAAAGTGTCTGAGCTGTTTTACAGACTGTCTTTCAGCTGGGTTGGTTCAATGGTTTCCTCCTGACTTGATTCATGTTGAATGCTTTTTACAGGAAAAAAAAAAATGGCAGTATTGTGTCCTTCTCAGCCTTTCATGCTGAAGGCATATGATGAAGCTCTGTCCCATCACTGGTGATGTAAAGTTTCATCCCTGATGAAGCTTCCCCAGATCCCTCCATTGTAAAGCATCATTTTCCCCTTTATCATCAATGATAATCTATGGGGGATCCTGGGGGCTCTGGAGATTCTGCTCCCAACCATATGAAAGGTTTTAGCATCCGCTGATGCTCTCTGCCTACACTGATGGCTGTTCTGGTGGTCGTGAAGTGGCCATGTTCTAGTTCTCTCTCCTATTCTTTATTTATTGGGTACCGTTCTTCTGGAAAAATTTCCCTCCCACTTTCCTTTTAAAATTGTTGTGGTATCAGTGTGGACACATGGACTCTTTTTTCTGTTTTTAATTGTATTGTAATCCATATCCATGTGTTTCATTCCAGTGTTCACAATGATCCAGTTTTAGCCCGCAGGAGCGAAAAGGCTAACATTTCCCTTGGATCAAAAAATGATACTTTAATCCCTTTGAAATAGAGACGCATTTCCTTTTTGGGCACTTGGAAGAACCTTCATTTTTCCTAATGTTATAAGATTTTACCAGGCTGTGTACTGAAATATGTATTGGGTTTCTATTTATTTCTTGTTTCTTCTTCAAGGGCTATAGGGTTTTTTCCTGGATTGCCTTGATTATGTTCTGTTCATTCTGTTTATATGAAAAAATACCACTGTTAGCAGAAGTCTATCTCCTTACTTAAAGTTGAGATCTCTGAGTTCTGTCTGCTTTCTCCTTTCACATCATGTCTTTTATTGCTTCACTGAATTCCTGGTATTAGTACAGAGCCTGGCAGATGGTAGAGTCTTAAAGAATTGTTGTTGTTCAGTTGCTAAGCCGTGTCTGACTCTTTGCGACCCCATGGACTGCAGCACGCCAGGCCTCCCTGTCCTCCACTATTTCCCTGAGTCTGCTCAAACTCATGTCCACTGAGCCAGTGATGCCATCCAGCCATCTCATCTTCTGTCATCCCCTTCTCCTCCTGCCCCCAATCCCTCCCAGCATCAGAGTCTTTTCCAATAAGTCAACTCTTTGCAGGAGATGGCCAAAGTACTGGAGTTTCAGCTTTAGCATCATTCCTTCCAAAGAACACCCAGGGCTGATCTCCTTTAGAATGGACTGGTTGGATCTCCTTGCAGTCCAAGGGACTCTCAAGAGTCTTCTCCAACACCACAGTTCAAAAGCATCAATTCTTTGGCACTCAGCTTTCTTCACAGTCCAACTCTCACATCCATACATGCCACTAGAAAAACCATAGCCTTGACTAGATGGACTGAAATGGGTGAATTTAACTCAGATGACCATTATATCTACTACTTCGGGCAGGAATCCCTTAGAAGAAATGGAATAGCCATCATGGTCAACAAAAGAGTCCGAAATGCAGTACTTGGATGCAGTCTCAAAAACGACAGAATGATCTCTGTTTGTTTCCAAGGCAAACCATTCAGTATCACAGTAATCCAAGTCTATGCCTCAATCAGTAATGCTGAAGAAGCTGAAGTTGAACAGTTCTATGAAGACCTATAAGACCTTTTAGAACTAACACCCCCCCCACACACACACAAAAAGTTGCCTGAGGTCAAAGCAAACAGAAATCGGCCTCTGAAGCGACAAAGCAAATAGAAGCGGCCTCAAATGGAAATGACCCAGTCCAGCAAAACAGTCAAGCTGCCTACAGGCTTGGCTCCCCCTTGCCTTTTCCGTGTTTTTCTCATTTCTCCCAGTTAAGGTTCTTATCTTGGAAAGGTGGCAGTGGACCCTCCCAGATCCCCACATAAAAACTAGACAAAGCAACTAGACGGCAAAGCCCACGGACAGCACTTACACCAAAACAAAATGAACCAAGTTCCCCCTCAGAGCCCAAAGTACAAGGCACTGGGGACAAAAAACGAGAAGAACCCCGAAGCAGCCAGCAAGCCCTCCCTGGAGAGCAGAGCGGGACACGGTAGTAACTGCAGGTGGACCGGGAGGAGTTTGCCCACTGCACCAGCAGAGGCATGGCAGCGGACAGCCTCAGAAAGTCTGAGCACCTGCGAGCGGTCCAGCCGCTAGACGCTCTTGATGTGGACCCTGCGAAGACAGGGCCTTATGCTGCAAGGAAGCTCTTGGGAGTAGAACTGAATTGAAACCACCGAATAGGAGCAATAGAGATGAAGAAGAAAAAAGATCCCGAATAAATTGGGGGAGGGGAACAGAGCCAGGACATCACAAGAAGCAAGCCACCATACTAATAACGGGTACAAAAACCACAGAAGACAAGGGCTCTCTGGGATTTAAAAAGCTACCCTGACCCCAACTGTCTTCTCAGCATACAGGAATATTAGCTCATATATTTAAGCAACGAAAAGTTCAAGGTCAAAGCCCATGCAAAGCTTCTATTTAAAAAAAGGAAAAATAAGGAGCAAAGTAACGTCACAGAAAGAGATACTCATAAAGCAGACATACCTGGAACCTACCCTTTCAAACCAAGCAAATAAACATTAAGGAAATTATAGAAGGGATTGATAGAAGATATGTAAGAATACACAAAATGGAATTAGAAAAATGCAGAAATGAGTCGGGAAAAATGGAGTATTTTAAGGGGAAAAATCATTTTAGGAAAAAACTAAATTACAGTGAATACAAGAATGAATAAAGTCAACAAACCAAGCTTTAAGAGAAATGAAATGTGAAAGACAGGAACTTTTTAAATAAAACTAAATGAAAAGTGAGATTACAAGATTTACAAAGAAAGCGACAGATACTAAAGGTAGGCAAAGAAAATCCACGCAGGCAGGCAAAGATAATCCACATCCCTGAAGAGGAAAGCCAAAGCAAAGGAAGAGGACACATACTGAGAATTTTTATTCTGAAAAATTTCCCCAAACAGAAGTGCAAACCACATAATGGATGATTATACTTTGTATGTGGGACCATCAACTCCAATGGACCAACACCAAGCCGTATTCTAATAAAAGTGCCAGACTTAGGGAAGGAGAAAAACCCCTGGGCATTACCCCTCTCCTTTTCTGGCTCAAAGCTGGACAAGCAGGGCAAGTGGTCTGTGCCTCACCAATTCCCCATCCAGGCTGGAGTTGTTTGGGGGTGCTTAGCATGTGTAATTCCACTCTCTTCTTAACACCACGCAAATCCCAAAACTCACTAGGGTCATAGCAGCTAGGCCTGAAAGAGACTCAGAGGAGAGGACATTCAACTTCGTCATGTCTGGCCTCCCAAGGCTCAGCTCCCAATGCTCCCCCTGCCACTGCCTGGTTCCTTGCTGTGCCTCTCCACATCTGCCCACCTCTGAGCACTGGCCCTGTGCCTGAAAGCCAGCTCCTACCACAAGCTCAGGTATGCCAGAGAGAGCATGTTTCCTTACCCTTTATATCACTGTCATTTAGCATCACAGCTGCTAAGCTGCCGAGGTTATTCAAATTCAGTCCTTCTTACAGTGACTAACTTTATTTTCTTGGGCTCCAAAATCACCACAGATGGTGACTGCAGCCATAAGATTAAAAGACGCTTACTCCTTGGAAGAAAAATTATGACCAATCTAGACAGTATATTAAAAAGGAGAGACATTATTTTTCCAACAAAGGTCCGTCTAGTCAAGGCAATGGTTTTTCCAGTAGTCATGTATGGATATGAGAGTTGGACTCTAAAGAAAGCTGAGTGCCGAAGAATTGATGCTTTTGAACTGTGGTGTTGGAGAAGACTCTTGAGAGTCCCTTGGACTGCAAGGAGATCCAACCAGTCCATTCTAAAGGAGATCAGTCCTGGGTGTTCTTCAGAAGGAATGATGCTAAAGCTGAAACTCCAATACTCTGACCACCTGATGTGAAGAACTGACTCCTTGGGAAAGACCCTGATGCTGGGAAAGATTGATGGCGGGAGGAGAAGGGGATGACAGAGGATGAGATGGTTGAATGGCATAACTGACTCAATGGACATGAGTTTGAGTGAACTCCGGGAGTTGGTGATGGACAGGGAGGCCTGGCGTGCTGCAGTCCATGGGGTCGCAAAGAGTCGGACACGACTGAGTGACTGAACTGAACTGAACTATGAGCCCCATCCCTACCCCAGCTATCAAGGCCCCCAATTCCCAGGGGGCATCCAAAGACTGGGGAGATATTCTGGTGCCCTCTAAGACCCCACGGCTCCCACGGAGGCCACTCCTGCCTGCCCAGGACCCTCTGTCATCCAGGGCTCTCTCCCCTCTGCTTGTCCTCCAGGACACAGGGCTGATGCCCACTGACAGAGACCCACTGACCAGCTCTCCACTCAGGCTGGGAGTGTCTCCCCACTTCCACCCTCTGAAGCTGCTGCTCTCTGGGATGCTGGTCCTTTCTGTGCCTCAGTTTCCGTGATTATGAGGATAACAACAGCAAGTGCCTCACTCAGTTGCTGTGGGAGTTTAATGAGTGAGGAGATGGGGTACCCAAGGCCACGGCTGGCTGTCTCTCTGTGTCGCTGGGGTCTCACCCAGCCTTCCACGGGCTCAGGGTTTGCCAACAGGAGGGCTTGTGACTTTCTGGTGCCTCTGTGTCCCTCTCTCTCTGTCCATGTCACAGAAGCAGGAGGCCCTGAGGTGGCCACCACTCGAGGGGAAAATACAGAGGGGACAAACACAGCAGATACTCCCCTAAATTACCCTTTTCATACTGTCCATGGGGTTGCCCAAGCAAGAATACTGGAGTGGGTTGCCATTTCCTTCTCAGTGAAGACTCTTGAGACTCCCTTGGACTTCAAGGAGATCCGGCCAGTCAGTCCTCAGGGAAATCAACCACTGGAAGGACTGATGCTGAAGCTGAAGCTCCAGTCTTTGACCACCTGATGCAAAGAGTTGACTCACTGGAAAAGATCCTGATGCTGGGAGAGATCGAAGGCAGGAGGAAAAGGGGATGACAGAGGATGAGATGGTTGGATGGCATTACCGATTCAATAGACATGAGTTTGAGCAAACTTTGGGAGATGGTGAATGACAGGAAGGCCTGGTGTGCTGTATGTAGTCCATGGGGTTGCAAAGAGTCAGACACAACTGAAGTGACTAAGCATGGAGTAGAAAGGAAATGTTAGAAACTGATTCCACCTTGATTTCTTAATATTTTTTATTTCTCATCTTTTTGTGAAATATTTACTTACTTGTTTGGATGTACCAGGTCTTGGCTACAGTATGTGGGATCTAGTTCCCTGACCAGGGTTTGAACCCGGGCCCCCCGCATTGGGAATGCAGAGTCTTAGCCCCTGGACCACCAAGGAAGCCCCTGATTCTCATTATTTCTTGTGTGCTTGTATGTTCCTATTCTCTGCATTTATTTCCTCTTTCTGTGTTCATTCGCCGGGGCTGCTATAACAGGTACCACAGTGGGGTGGAGGGGGCAGCTTAAACAACAGAAAATTCCTCTCCCAGCTCTGGAGGCCAGAAGTCCAAGGCCACGGTGTCGGCAGTGCTGGTTCATTTTGGAAGCTCTGCGCTCTTCCGACTCCCCATCTGTCCTGTCCCTGGGCCCCTGCTCCCTGGCGGCCGAGTGTCCCTGGGCTCACGTGGCCCTCGCCGGCCTCATCCTTGCATGTGTTGTCTGACCCTGGGGTTTGCTGTGAGTCACTGCGCTTCTTGGCTTCCGCTCTGTCTCCCGTCTCTGCCTTCATCCTCACGTGACCTCCTCCCTCTATGTGTGCGTGTTTGTCTCCAAACTTCCCCTTTTTATAAAGGACACCCTTATTGGATTAGGACTCACACTAAGAATCCACCAGGGCTTGAACCCACGTCACCTGCATTGGGAGGTGGATTCTTTATAATGAGTCGCCAGGGAAGCCCCACTGAGACACATTTTATATTTTTCTTAGAGCCAAGGCTAAAGGGAGATTTTAGGCTTTCTATATCCTGTGTGTAGGGCTTTCACAGGGGCTGAGTGATAAAAAATGTGCCTGCCAATGCAGGAGACGTGGGTTCGATCCCCTGGAGAAGACGTGGGTTGAGAAGATCCCCTGGAGAAGGAAATGGCAACCCACTCCAATATGCTTGCCTGGAAAATCCCATAAACAGAGGAGCCTGATGGGCTACAGTCCAGGGGGTCGCAAAAGAGTGGGACACGACTTAGCAAGTAAACAGCCACCACCCTAAGAAGCTCAGCTTAGTTCGTTTCCTCTGCAATGACCCTATTTCCAAACGAGGTGACACTCTGAGATACTGAGAGTTGCGGCTTCCACATGTGGATCTTAAGAGGACCTGTTCCTGTTTCTCTCCCTGCTGTTGTCCTCGGCTTCCTTGCCCTTTTTCTTGCTTTCTACCTCCAGTGCCTTTTCATCCACTATTTCCGTCTTCCCTCCCTCATGGAAGACCTCATGTCTGCAAGGAATCCTGAAGTCGCTAAGTACTGAATGAGTCTATGGGAAAAGTTGATTACAGCTTCTGTCCTGGGAAATAGCAAAACATAGTAACACGCTTTCAGAATGAGTCTCATCACCTGGTGAAGGGTCCTACCCTGTCTTGGAACCAGCACCCACCTATTCAACTTCATTTGTCTAAATAAAATCTGCTGGGGGTCTACAAAACAGGGCACACCTGCGTATTAGCTTTGATTTACTTAAGCAGGAAAAGGGGGTCACTTTCACATCCCCCCTAATGCCATGTTTACAGCAAGAAGTGCTGGATTGAACAGTGGCTGCAGGATGCCTTCCTGCTCCAGTGAAGGTGAAATTAACCACTCTTCTGTTTATTACCTGCTCATTTCAGAGCGTGGGGCTCAGAAGCCGCAAGGCGAGCTTTCATCATCACTCATGTCCTTCACCAAGACCACTGTCCTTGCCAAGGACTTTTTTCATGTGGAGGCTTTGAAAGACTGTCATTCACAACAAAACAGCAATCATTATCTAGTTTTTAACTCTCATTTTCTTAGCACTTGAAAATGCTTTAAAGCCCTCAATATTTTCAGGACTTCATAGGCACATGAATGTATTAATGTCCTTTTAGTGTTTTCATACACACATAAACGTATTTGTCGAACATATATAACATTGCACTCTGCAAGATACCAAGGGTTATGAAAAGGAAAAAAATTAAGAAATTGTGTTCATTTATGAAATTTTTTTTTTTCAGATTCAGGTACAGATCAAGAGAGAACCAAGTAAGCATGTAAAAGTCCATCCTCATGACAAATGGAGACAGCCAAACTAATTTTCCTGGTGACCTTATCTAAATTAGTTGGAAAATAACACTTCAGATTTATGACTAGTTACAATTAAGCTCTTTGAAGCCTTCTAATTAAACCTGTAAAGATTTATTTCGATATTATTCCTTTGGTAATCCTTTAAAAATGATAAAAATGTTAATGAATATCACCCTCAAAAGGAGATATTTCTGTTTATCCTAAATTAGACTCAGATCCTTCCTTTCAAATGATTGCATTTTGGGTTCAGATTTACACACCTCCAATACAAATTTCACATCCATTTTAAATAAGTTATTTTTAAAGTTTGTGCAAATGTTAGACATAATCTCTTGGAATAGAAATTAAACCAAACCTGTTGTGTATTAATTTACTGTATATGTCCTTCATTATAGCACTTGCTCTTCACATACATAACATTCAAAGGTTATTTTTTAAAATACTAGGAGGTTAGTCATGTGTGTGTTAGTCGCTCAGTTGTGCCCGACTCTTTGCGACCCCATGGACTGCGATCCACCAGGTTCCTCTGTCCATGAGATTTTCCAGGCAAGGATACTGGAGTGGGTTGCCATTTCCTTCTCCAGGGGATCTTCCCAACCCATGGATCGAACCCGGGTCTTCTGTTCTGCAGGCAAATTCTTCACCAACTGAGCTACAAGTGAAGCCATAATTCCCAGTTATTGTAGTGAGTATAGAAATGTTTCTGTGGCTGGAAGTTTTCTTTCAAGCCTTTATCTAAAAAGTTCTTCATGATGACTCTTCCATAATACAATTATATTTGCTCAGAAATATTAAGTTTGTATTCTCTGTTCATTTCTGTTGTTGTTGTTCAGTTGCCAAGTCATGTCCAACTCTTTGTGACCCGACGGACTGTAGCATGCCAGTCTCCTCTGTCCTCCACTATCTCCCAGAGTTTGCTCAAGTTCATGTCCATTGAGTCAGTGATGCCATCCAACCATCTCATCCTCTGCTGCCCCCGTATCCTTTTGCCTTCGAATTTTCCCAGCATCAGGGTCTTTTCCAGTGAGTTGGCTCTTCACATCAGGTGGCCAAAGTATTGGAGCTTCAGCATCAGTCCTTCCAGTGAATATTCAGGGTTGATTTCGTTTAGGATGGACTGGTTAGATCTCCTTGCAGTCCAAGGAACTCTCAAGAGTCTTCACTTGTTAATTCTGCAAACGACTAAACTATGCGGCTCAGACCGGCATAGTTTCCAGTTCATTCAGCCTCTGTTTCTTTTCTCCCAGGTGAGTACAGCTACCTGGGGACGAGCCTTCGCCAGGTGTCCATAGAACCCATGCCTTCCCTCCTGGATGTCCGACAGCTCATCACCCTGTACGGGATCCTGCCACTAGGTAAGGCTCCTCCTGCCCCACTGTGCCTGTGATAGAAGTGGGGCTGTCTGCTCGTGTCTTCCTGGTTGTCGTCAGCAGGCACTGCAGCTCAACCCTTCCTACCGAGAACTGTGATTAAGGGTCGTTCTGCTGGATTGGGGCATCCAGGGGCACCCGGGAGGGCACTGCCTGGGAAGCACAGCTGCAGCACATTAGAGTGTCTTCTTAGCATTCCTTTCTTTTTACTGGAGTATAGTGGCTTTACAGTGTTTCTACTGCACAGCAAAGTGAATCGGCCATACATATACATACATCCCCTCCCCTTGTGGATTCCTTCCCATGCAGGTCACCACAGTCCTGTAAGCAGAGTTCCCTGTACCATAGGCTATACAGAATGTTGTCATGAGCTATCTGTTTCACACACGGCACCAACAGTGTATATATGAGTCCCAGTCTCCCCCCTCTCTCCCCCTTAATATCCATACATTTGATCTCCACATCTGTGTCTCTATTTCTGCTTTGCAAATAAGATCATCTATACCATTTTTCTAGATTCCACATATTTGAGTTAAAAGTGAAAGTGAAGTCGCTCAGTCGTGTCCGCCTCTTTGCAACCCCACGGACTGTAGCCTACCAGGCTCCTCCGTCCATGGGATTCTCCAAGCGAGAGTACTGGAGTGGTTTACCATTCCCTTCTCCAGGGAATCTTCCCAACTCAGGGATCAAACCCGCTCTCCTGCGTTGCAGATAGACGCTTTACCGTCTGAGCCACCAGGGAAGCTATGAGTTAATGCACAGTATTTGTTTCTCCCCTTCTGGCTTACTTCACCCTGTAGCGCTCTCGGGTCCACCCACGTCTCTGCACGTGGCCCAGCTGCGCTCCTTTTATGGCTGAGTAGTATTCCACTGTGTGTCTTCCACATCTTCTTTACCCAGTCCTCTGCCGGTGGATATTTAAGTTGCTTTCACGTCCTGGCCGCTTAACCTTCTGGGCTGAAATCCCTGATGGCCAAACTCTGGAGAAATGATAGACAAAGCAAGCCCCTGCCATTCAAAGTAAGCTCAGCCTGAGGTTAAGCTTGCCTTTTACGCACAGGCTCTGTTACCAGGTCCTTAGTAGAGCCAGCCCTTCAGTGGAGCTATATTTCATAGATAGAAAGAATCAAGACTCTGCCAGCTTCCACTGAGGTTCAGTCACAATTGTTCAAACAGACCAGAGTCTGCAGGAAAGTCTGGGCTTACCATAAGAAGTGCCTGCTGCTCTCCTCCGCTTTTGTGTGTGTTCTCATGACTTTGGTCTGTGTGTGACCTGAGCCACTGGGGCAGGGGCAGGAACCCCAGCCAGGCCATGCTCTGATGACCGTCCTGAACTATAAATCGCGTTTTGTTCGTTTAATTTGCTTTAAAGTGAGATGGGAATAGTTTGGACACTTCTTATCTTATTCCACTTTTTTTTTTTTTTTTTTGCTGCATCACATGGCATGTGGGATCTTCGTTCCCCCACCAGGGATGAAACCCCGGCCCCCTGCAGTGGAAACGAGGAGACAGCCCCTAGACCGCCAGGGAAGTCCCTCCACTTTGACTTAAATGCAAACTTAAAGTTCAGGACTTGCCTGTTGATCCAGGGAGAATCTGCCTGCCAACACGGGGGACGCAGGTTCCATCCCTGATCCGGGAAGATTGGAGGCACTAGGCCCATGCACCACGGCTATCGAGCCTGAGCTCCCGAGCCTTGGAGCCACAACTCCTGAGCTCACGTGCAGCAAAAGCCTGCAGGCCCTGGGACCTGTGCCCTGCAGCAGGAGAAGCCGCCGCCACAGGAAGCCCTCACAGCACCACGAGAGAGGAGGCCCAGCTCACTGCCACTTGAGAAAGCCGCTCGCACAGCGGTGAAGCCAAAAATAAATCAATGAATAACTTTAAAAAGAACCTAAGCCTATTGGCAAGAAACAGCGCATTCTTCTCTCAACATCACGTCAGGAGTACGCGGAATCGGGGCAACATCGTGCAGTGCAAGTCGCTCTGTCGTGTCCGAGTCTTCGCGACCCCGTGGACTGTAACCTACCAGGCTCCTCTATCCGTGGGATTTTCCAGGCAAGAGTCCTGGACTGGATTGCCATTTCCTTCTCCAAAGAAAGTGAAAGTCGCTCAGTCGTGTCCGACTCTTTGCGACCCCATGGACGATACAGTTCATGGGATTCTCCAGGCCCGAATACTGGAGTGGGGAGCCTTTCCCTTCTCCAGGGGATCTTCCTGACCCAGGGATTGAACCCAGGTCTCCTGCATTGCAGACAGACGCTTTACCAGCTGAGCCATAAGGGTAGCCCAGGGGTCAACATAAATAAGATGCATGTGTAACATAAACAAATACATAATCCTTGGGGATCTGCATAATTTGGGGGTCAATAAAATCAATATATAACGCTTACAGGATCCACGTAAATAAACAGATGTCCCCTAAACCCCCATCACAGTGTGATGGAAGGCAGTAGAGAGCCAAGAACACCAAGCGGTGACAAGGTTTTCAGGGAATGCCTCCCCAGTGAGGCTGTGGTCGATTTGCATCATCAACAGGTGAGGGCCATTGTCTCCAGGCTGCCTTGAGGGTCCCAGGAAGAAGTGTGCCCAGGACGCATCCTGCCCGGACCCTCCTTTTGTCGCTGAGAAACCTGGAGTCCCTGCAGGGGTCTGCCTGACCCAAGCCACGGACCCAGCAGGGCCTTTGTTACCGTGACCTGTTGGCAGGTTTGCAACCTACCAGCAAGTCAGACAGAGAAACTCGCTCCTGTGGCAGATTGCGAGGGCTCCGTCTAAATAACCATACTTCTGTAATAGCATCCAGTCACAAAAGGGAGTGTGTGTGTCGGCCTGACTGTTCAGGGTGCCACTGCCAGGGTGAGAGATCCTTTGTCTGGACGGCCTCTCTCTGCCATCATGGAATTGGGTCTGTTTCACTGTAACACAGTATCGTCGCCCTCGCCAGCCGCGGATGAAGCATGCCTGGGTTATTTCACTTTAGAGAGAACGTGCTCGAAACTACTTTCCAGGCTTTTGTGTAACCATATAGATGGGGAAACAGTGGAAACAGTGTCAGGCTTTATTTTAGGGGGCTCCAAAATCACTGCAGATGGTGACTGCAGCCGTGAAATGAAAAGACGCTTACTCCTTGGAAGAAAAGTTATGACCAACGTAGATAGCATATTCAAAAGCAGAGACATTACTTTGCCAACAAAGGTCTGTTTAGTCAAGGTGATGGTTTTTCCAGTGGTCATGTATGGATGTGACAGTTGGACTGTAAAGAAAGCTGAGTGCCGAAGAATTGATGCTTTTGAACTGTGGTGTTGGAGAAGACTCTTGAGAGTCCCTTGGACTGCAAGGAGATCCAACCAGTCCATTCTGAAGGAGATCAGCCCTGGGTGTCCTTTGGAAGGAATGATTCTAAAGCTGAAACTCCAGTACTTTGGCCACCTCATGCAAAGAGTTGACTCACTGGAAAAGACTCTGATGCTGGGAGGGATTGGGGGCAGGAGGAGAAGGGAACGGCAGAGGATGAGATGGCTGGATGGCATCACGGACTCGATGGACATGAATTTGAGTGAACTCGAGGAGTTGTTGATGGACAGGGAGGCCTGGCGTGCTGCGATTCATGGGGTCACAAAGAGTCGGACACGATTGAGCGACTGAACTGAACTGAATTGGAGCCTTCTTTCTGATGACTCAGATCGATTCCGTGTCTTGTCGATCACACACAAAGAAAGAGAAGCACAGTCGTTCTTAGAATATTGATATATTTCCAGATGACCCAGAAGAGCCCAGCAGTGGGCCCAAAGCAGACGAGTGTGACAGCGGAGGTTCTGACCGCAGTGCTCTACAGGATTTCATTCCACCCACTAACTAGTCAGTGCCAACGTGTGCTCTGATCGTGTTCAGAATGATGGGAGAGATCAAACCCGAGTCCCAGTCTGGGCTCAAAGGAGATGGACGGCGTGGTGGAGAGCAAAAGCCAGAGGCCTCCGAGTGACCCGATGAGTCGCGTCGTTTCATTATCGAGGGTCATGTTCACTCTGCCCCAGCGACAGGCCAGACCCCAGGGCAGGAGAAACCAATACAGACTCACTGCACAACGCAGGGAGCCCTGCTCAGGATTCTGTCCCCACCTACAGAAGAGAACCTGAGAATGAATAGCTGGTCACGCATGCGTGTAACGGAACCTGGAGCCAACCCAACGTTGTTCATCGACTGTACCACAATGTAAAATAAAAAGTTTTCAAAGCCCAGGCTACCGCCATCTGGACCTCCGTTTTTCCCTCTTTCCCCTGTATCCTCCTGTCCGCATCACATTCATCCTCCCAAGCCTTCAAAGGGCGCAGTGCTGTTGCTGACAGAGACTCCCCTGCCCCCTCCCCACAGAATGCCAGAGCTGAGTTATCACAGGAATGCTCTTTAAAATTACAAGTTTAGGGAGAATGCTGGGGTGAGGGTGAGAGAGAAGTGATGTATGGACACCCAGGGAGACCCAACAGTTCCACCTTGACGTACAAATCAAAGGTGTCACCGAGCCGGCTGAGACAGGAGGTGCGCCCCTGGTGAGAATGCTTTCAACACATCCATCACTGTTGTCGAGACTGGGGTCACGCCGTGCAGTCACGGCCTTGCAGGATCCTGACCTAAGAACCACTTGTGTTTGGCAGGATCTTAGAGCCTCTGCTTCTGCCTTTTTTTAGGCTCTGCAGCCGTGCACGAGAAAGCCCCTTTGGTGAAGTCCCTGCTGTTGGCCGGACCATCTGGGGTGGGGAAGAAGATGCTGGTCCATGCCATCTGTACCGAAACAGGAGCCAACCTCTTCAACCTGTCTGCTGCCAACATCACCGGGAAATACCCAGGCAAGAGTGGCCTCCAGATGATGCTGCATGTGGTCTTCAAGGTACTCGTCACGTTTCCCAGTCTCCGGTTCTCCTCCTCCTCTCATATCACATTTTCAAGTGCTGCAAGGTGAGATGGTTAGATGGCGTCACCACCTCAATGAACATGAGTTTGTCCACCATCTCTGGGAGATGGTGGAGGTCTGGAAAGCCTGGCAGGCTCCAGTTCATGGGGTTGCAAAGAGCTGGACGTGACTTAGCGACCGAATGATAACAATTTCCTGAAGTCCCCTAGCACAGACCCTTTCCTTAACTGACATGCACGTCCCTCTTAAACATCCTCTTTGCATCCTCCGGTAAATTGCTTTATTATTGCATCTTGCTGAGCGTCCAGCAGCCAGACACAGCTTCTCTCTTGGTAAGCGCCCTCCTGTGCCGTTCAGATCGGCCTCCTCTGTCATGGAAACGCTCACATCTTCCCTCCTGCAGTGCTCACGTCTCCTTAGAAATTAAATCTTTTTTCAGCCCACCACCCTCCAATAACGGCATCAGACATTTGCATTTGGGGGTGTTCTTTCTCACATGGCTTGTGAATTGCAATCAGCTCCTCATTTCCAATATAAGGAGGAACCCACAGCAATCTAAGCTGACCAGAGTAGTGTAGATTTTCAGTTACATAGCATCACAGATTCAATTGACATGAATCTCAGCACACTCCAGGAGATAATGAAGGACAGGGAAGCCTGGTGTGCTGCAGTCCATGGGGTGGAAAGAGTCAGACAGGACTTAGTGACTTAACAGCAGCCCAGGGTCAGGTAGCAGGGTCCTGAAAGATGCTGCGCAACCCTGCCTTGGGATCTTAGACAAACTCTTCACCTCCCCAGGGCTCTGTTTCATCATCACCAAAATAAAGGAGTCAAATCAAATGATACTGTCAGCCCTAAAAGCTGTGATTCCGTGACATAATTTGGATGGATAGACTGTTGTTCTTGTTCAGTTGCTAAATTGTGTCCAATTCTTCTGCAAGCCCATGGACTGTAGCCTGCCAGGCTCCTCTGTCCACAGGTTTTCCCAGGCAAGAATACGGGAGTGGGTTGCCATTTCCCTCTCCATGGAATCTTCCTGACCCAGGGATAGAATTCACCTCTGTCTTGCATTGAACAGGCAAGTTCTTTACCATTGAGCCACCTGGGAAGCTAGGATATATAGATAGATAGAGGCAAAATATACATATATATACACACAGAAGGATGGCCAAGTTTTAGAGTATTCTGACACTGAATGTTTGTATATTTATTTAATATTTATTTTTATTTACATATTTTATGTGGCTATTCGGGTCTTAGTTGCAGCATGTGGATCTTTAGTGTGGCATTTGAACTCTTAGTTATGGCGTGTGGGATCTAGTTCCCCCACCAGGGGCTGAATCCAGGCCCCCTGCATTGGGAATGCAGTGTCTTAGCCACTGGACCACCAGGGAAGCCCCCACATATTTATATCCAATATTAAAACTGGACAGGATTTCATTTTCATTTGGTTGAGTACTTCAAGGTTGTCTTTAGGCCGTTCAGTTCATGTTTGGTTGCTAGAATGCCAGGTGAGCAGCTTTGACTCCATCAAGACATACCCGTAATAAGTGTCAGCCAGTACACGGAGCGAGGTGTTAGCTCCGCATCTGCTTTTAAGGGAGATGGTTAGACGTGAGCAGCTGCTCAGGCAGGAGCAGTTCCTTTTCCGTCTTCTCCTAACAGACAAAAAGGAGGAAGTGATGGCAGCGGGATTTCTCCTCCCAGCCGCGTGGACCCCACACTGAGCGAGTCAGGACATCCTGGGGTTTGCTTCTGTTTGACTGCTTTTTTTCTCAACTGTGGGTCACATGTTTCTTTTTCCTCATATTGTATCACTCTGTTGTATCATGGTCATGCTCTTTGCAACCTTGTCTGACTCTTTGCGACCCTATAGATTGTAGCCCACCAGTCTCTTCTTTCCGTGGGATTTTTCAGGCAAGAATACTGGAGTGGGTTGCCATTTCCTCCAGGGAATCTTCCCGACCCGGGGATCGAACCCACATCTCCTGTGTCTCTTGCACTGCAGGTGAATTCTTTACCCATTGAGCCATGAAGGAGGCCTGTTTCATCATATGATTAATAAGTTTTTATTATAGATTAGACATGGTGGATAATATGTTGTTGACATCCTGAAGCCTGCTAGGCTTAGTTCTAACAGGCAGTTAAATTACTGGCTGTTCAGCTTGAACTTGCAGAAGTTTTGTTTTCCATTTCATTAGTGAGGGTCTATTTTGATTTTGCTCTTAGTCCTGAAAGCTTGTCTTTACTTTGAGGTTTCAGTGGGAATCTTGAGCTGTTTACCAAGTTCCTTTAACTTGGCAGAAGCGAAGGTCTGTGCTCAGCTGTTTTACTCTCCCAGCTGTGGCTTTCCACTGAGCTTCTTGGAATCTTCCCCCATGCATGCATACTTGCAAGGTTAACCAAGAACTTGGAGGTGAGCTGGAATCTGAAGCCCAGCAGCTTCGCTTGTGGCCCCTGTGTACTTAACCACCAAGCTCAAAGCACCGAGTTCTTCAGAGGAAAGGTAAAACTCATCCTCTTGCCCAGAAGAATGCCCCAGGGAACTCATTCTAAATGCCGGATTTTGTTGACATTGTCAAGTAACCAGCAGAAGCACATAAGTGTAAAAACATAGGCATTTCATGAGCATCTGGGCATCACAGACCTTACCGCTCTCTGTGTTAACTCAGTCACTCCTCACAGTAACCTTAGGAGGTGGGCAGTATCGCTATACCCATTTTGCTTACTTAAGAAACTGAGGCACACGGCATCTAAGTAGTTTCCCAGGGCTGCAGTGCCATGTCATGAGCCTGACCAGTCTGGGTGCTGAGGCTCCAGGCCCAACACCCGCGTTATTCAGCTTCTGAATTGAGCCTCTCTTCTCCACCCACCAAAGGGCTGTGTCGTTCAGAGTCTAGGACAAAGCCAAGGGCATGGTTGTGTTATTTGCTCCTGCTGCTGAGAAGTTTGTCTTGATATCAGACAAGCTGTCTTGGCATTAATTTGAATCATTGCAAATGGGCATTCCATGGAGCACAAAATGCTGGACGTCAGGTCATCAAGATGTGGATACAGCCTGTGTACTCTGCGTCGAAGGGCCTGACACACACCTCATTACGCTTCACCTTTACTGTGTATGTAAGTGATTAATGGAAGGCCCAGAGGTCTCCGGAGTGGGAGTCATTCAATTAAAACTCACGTGCGCTGAGCCACAGTGCCCTGGCAGGACTGCAGAGCAGCTATCTGCATTGCAAAGAGGTACTTGCTTTTAATTAATCGGAGAAATGCGGAGAGCTCCACACGTGGGCCTGTTACATGGGCCTGCGGGCAGCAAAATTCAGATCTGAGGCATTTGCTCGAGTAGGTGAAATAACAGAAGGGCCTGGTTACTCATAACATCTTCTCGTAAAGAATTCCTATTGCTGAGCTCCTCTCTGCAGAGCTAAGAACGCAACTCTTGAAGAAAACTTCGCTTCTGCCTGGAGGCGTTTACCTCTCCCACAAAACCCTCTGCATGTGGAAACATGTACTGGTGAGATGAGTCTCTGGTTTGTTTTCCAAGCACAAATTCAAATTTTCTACAAAAAAATAGAAGATAATTTGACAAAACATTCTGTTCTGCTCTCATTATTATGGGAGGGTTCCTTTAGTCTACACACAATAAATCCAGTGCGTTCCTTCCACAAATGTGTATACAGTACAGGTAAACAGTTGTCACTTAAAATTCTCTCTTCCAGTAAGGCTAGACGGGGGAAGGAATACACATCTGTGCGGCGGTGGTGGTTTAGTAGCTAAGTCATGTCCGACTCTTGCAACCCCCTGGACCACAACCTGCTAGGCTCCTCTGTCCATGGGATTCTCCAGGCAAGAATACTGACGTGGGTTGCCATTTCCTTTTCCAATACATCTGTTTAGTTAGGACATACTAGAAATGCATCTAACAGTTAAGAACTGTGGGATAAATGATTTTTTTTGTTGTTTATTTT
This sequence comes from Ovis canadensis, assembly GCF_042477335.2. Lineage (NCBI taxonomy): Eukaryota > Metazoa > Chordata > Mammalia > Artiodactyla > Bovidae > Ovis > Ovis canadensis. The sequence continues at coordinate 5,534,859 of NC_091245.1, forward strand.
TTTTTTGGCTGCACGGGGTCTTCATTGCTGAGTGCAGGCTTTCTCCAGTTGCAGCAAGTGGGGGCTGTTCTCTAGGTGTGGTACCCTGGCTTCTCATTAAAGCGGCTTCTCTTTTTGTGAAGCATCGGCTCCAGAACACGGGCTTCAGTAGCTGCAGCCCATGGGGATAAGTGATTCACATTTAATAGATATTTTTTGGACAAAAGCTATCAAGGCGGGGTGCCAGCCTCCTCTGGTGTTTTGTGATGGTTGATCAGGGGATGAAGGTGTGAGGAGGACTCGAGTTGTCTGGCCAGGAGTCCAGCGCATGCCAAGGAGTTGTCTATTCACTTTCCCTTTTGATTGCCCCAGCTCCTGGTGAGGCAAGAATTAATGTGCCCATTTTACAGACCAGAAGACTGAGGCTCAGAGTGCTTAATTTGACCAAAAGTACAAGAAAACTAAGGCTTCTCTTAGTTGGCGCTAAGGTGGTGCTAGTGGTCAAGAACCTGCCTGCCAATGCAGGAGACATAGGAGATGCAGGTTCAATCCCTGGGTGGGGAAGATCCCCTGGAGAAGGGCATGGCAACCCACTCCAGTATTCTTGCCTGGAGAATCCTCATGGACAGAGAAGCCTGGTGGGCTACAGCCCATGAGGTCTCAAAGAGTCAGACATGACTGAAGCGACTTATCAGGCACGCATAAGAGAACTAAGGGGCTGGCATCTGGATTTAAGCCTAGGTGTGACTCAGAAGCTGTCACCTGGTCCCCAGCTGGGCTCTGGGGGAGTGAAGCCTGGGTAGTCCCCGGCCCTGTGAGATCTGTGCCCTCAAACCACCGCAAAGGCTATTCTTGGGCTAGAGTATCAGCTGGGGACATTTCAGCGTCAGAAGGTGAAGAAACTAGAGACTTTAGCATCCTGTTGGCAGGTCCCGCTGTCTCCACGCCTTCTGGATTCCCCCTTGCCTGACCCTCCAGACCGCCTGGGAGAAAGCCAAGGAGAGGCCAGGGCACCCCGGAGGACAGGCCAGAGCAGAGCATCTCTCTCCTGAGGTCTGGCAGGGACAGGCCCCTTCCTTGGGGCCCTTGCTTCCTCCCCTTCCTCCTCTGTTAGAGACCTCACCCCCGAGGGCTGGACTCAGAGGGAGGCTTCAGAGAGCAGGTCTAAGGTGGACAGCCGGCCAGGGTCAAGGCCACCCGGCCTGCACTGGCCTGTGAATCTGGACCCAAGGGAGCTGAGATGCTGCTCGAGCCTGAGCTCCTCCCACCTGGGCTCCTTGCTGGGCTCCCAGCCAACAGCCCGTGGCAGCCGGCCAAGGGATCTCACCCAGATGTGCTGGTGTAAACAGCTGGCCCAGCAGGCAGGGGAAGGGGAGCCCCACCAGTTACGTCTCTGTAGCTCACAGAGACCTCTACTCCTGGTTAATAACCCAAAGACATCGTGGATATTCGTGGATGATTTTTTTAAATAAAACAGATGTATAATAAACAGAACAAGTATGTTAGCCCTGCCTTTACAAGGTGAAATTCAGTAAGGACAGAGCAAAGACCTACACCTGACCCCCCACCCCGAAACAGAGCTGCTCAAATGGGGGTGGCGGGAATTCAGTGAGGGAGGAGAGGAGAGGAAAAGAGAAAAAGAGGAGATAGCTGCTCTGATGGAGCATCAGGTATGGAAATAGAGGCACCGGGGTGGGAGGAGGGGGCCGAGTGCCTGTGAGCCCTGAGCAGTTGCTGTCAGGAAGCAGGGCCCTCCTGCAGGGCCACAGAGAGGGCTTCAGGTTGAGCAAAGGCATCAAGGAGATCCAGCCAGTCCATCCCCAAGGAAATCAGTCCTGAATATTCAGTGGAAGGACTGATGCTGAAGCTGAAACTCCAATACTTTGGCCACCTGATGTGAAGAGCTGACTCATTAGAAAAGACCCTGATGCTGGGAAAGATTGAAGGAGGGAGAAGGGGATGACAGAGGAGATAGTTGGATGGCATCACCAACTCTATGGACGTGAGTTTGAGTAAGCTCCGGGAGTTGGTGATGGACAGGGAGGCCTGGCGTGCTGTGATCCATGAGGTCGCAAAGAGTTGGACACAACTGAGCGACTGAACTGAGCTGAACTGAAAGGCATCAAAACCTCTTTTTTTTGTTGTTTTTAACCACAGACTTTCTATCTTAGAGCAGTTTTAGTTCACAGTGGCAATGAGAGCATCCCACACCCCCAGGGAGGATGGACAGCTCGGAGGGGAGGGCGGGTCCCAACTGCAGATGCCCCAGGGTGCCTCCTGCCATGAGGATGCCCGCGGGCACCATGAGGGTCAGCTGAGGGCTGCAAAGGGCGGTCCGCATCTGCTCTCACTCTGTGGTGGGCAGTGGGGGTGAGCAGGGACAATGTCACAGGCACTAAAGGATTTTTAGCCAATTTGAAAACCCTTCGAGAAGGGGGTGCCCTAAATGCAGCTAAACGGTGCCTGGGGAAGGTGAGGCACCTGCCTTGTGCCCAGGTGTTAACTCCCGCGCTTCTCAGAGTTGGCACGAGGTTGGGCGGATGGGTGTGAACCCGTTATTTCTGGTGTAGCTGGGAGTGAACCAGGAGGAAGGGGTTCCGGGAGACAGTCTGGATGGTCTTGTAAGCCTGGCGCCCTCCAGACAGCAGCCTCCGCCAAATCGGGCAGTGGTGTTGGTGGGTGCCTGCCACCAGCACTGACCCGCTTCCCCATGCCACGTGTCACAGCCCATCCGCTGTGCCTCCATCCCCAGCTCCCTCCTGGTCCTCTCCTGTGCCTCCGTTCACCTTCCTTCCTGTCAAGGGGCAGCCCCACCCAGCTCTGGACCGTTTAATCCACCTCTGCTCTTCCTGTGATGGACATTCACGGTTTATCCCAGCTCACACCCAGTAAGGACTTGGAGTTGGCCAAAAGGTTCACTGAGGTTTTTCATCCGACGTAAGGAGAAAACCAGAACAAACTCTTTGACCAACCCAGTAACCTCTACAATTACATGAAAGATAATACAAGGAAATAGAAATTTTACAAATTATCATCTTTAAATAATGGAAATAGAGAACAAGCCGTCCTCACATATTAAATATGGAAGCAGAATCCGAGTGACGATAGTTCGGGAAAGTGAGCCTTCCCCGCCCCAGTCTCCGCCTGCCCCAGATCTTCCCCAGCTTAGCCGCTGCCGGCTGCCCACAGCCCCCGTTCAGACACAGGAGGCCACTCCCTCCGCAGGCAGGGACCGTGCTTCCCACTGCAGGTGCTCACCAGGTCTGTGTGGCTTGGGTGGATGGATGGAAGGCCGATGGTTGGCTAGTCGGATGGACTGTCCTTTTCGGTTTGGTAAAGATACAACCCCTGAAAAGCAGACCTGGGTTTTCTTGGGGTTCTCTGTGGCAAGCAGAAGAGCACCCTTTCAGAAAGAACTTCCACAGCTTCCAAGGGTCATTTGGGCAGATCTAATTAGTAATTCAAGCGTGCCAAACGCAAACTGGTTTTCATCGTTAAGCCATTATATGCCAACCCAAGAGAATCTCATCCTGATGGCAGATGTTTGACAGCATTTCTTTGGAGAATGCCGAAGATAAAATCTATAAAATTCACATGGATGGGGGAGTGACTGTTGGCTAGACCTTTCCAGAACTTGAAAAAGCACATGTTGGGTGAAATGTATCTTTAGTCCGGAATTGATAATTCGATAGGAGTGCAGAGCCCTCTGCTGGCAATGGAAATAAACTATCCCGGTAACTTTGGAAAAGTTCCATTATGGATTAATTGCATTTAATTGCCCATGACCTCCAACTATCTGTGGATAATTTACATGGCGCCTTTCCATTACTAAATGAAAATTAAAAGAGCAAAGGATACCATCTTTCATTAACAAATTGGCAAAGAGTTTTTTTATTGTTAATACTTTGTTGAGAAGAGTGTGAAAAAAATTTGTGGCTGGAGGAGAGGGCCTCCAGAAGGGCAGGTGACCACATGGGTGCAAGTGTGACGAGCCGGCAGGCAGATCCTTCGACCTAGCGGCTTCATGGACCCAAAAGGCCCATCTTAAGCCCTGTTGGGTTTAGTGAGAAGGCAGAAAACCATCCAGATGTTCAAAAAACAGGGACTAGATCCTTAAGTGATGGAGCTTCTTATTAAAAGGCTGTTGGTGAAATAAACTGCATACAGCATGAACAGGAATATAAAGCAGTATGTGAAGAGCCATCTCGTGTTTGCAAGTACTGATGTCGTGAAAGGTCTGTGAAGATAGGAGAGGACTGGAGAGTGGTTCTCAGCAAAGGGGGCAGAGGAGGCGTGTCGGAATGTCTCAGTGCAGTGCAGTTCAGTTCAGTGGCTCAGTCGTGTCCGACTCTTTGCGACCCCATGAACTGCAGCACGCCAGGCCTCCCTGTCCATCACCAACTCCCAGAGCTCACTCAAACTCATGTCCATCGAGTTGGTGATGCCATCCAGCCGTCTCATCCTCTGTTGTCCCCTTCTCCTCCTGCCCCCAATCCCTCCCAGCATCAGGGTCTTTTCCAATGAGTCACCTCTTCGCATGAGGTCGCCGAAGTACTGGAGTTTCAGCTTTAGCATCATTCCTTCCAAAGAATACCCAGGACTGATCTCCTTTAGAATGTATATTCTGAAATTTTTACCAGTACTCCTTTTGTGTGGCAAGAAAGGACTGAATTTGCAGGGCACGTGTGTTCAAGGTGATGGCACTGGAGACATGCCCTGACTGGCAGGCACCCTGCCTGCACCTACAGTGGTCCTCCCCACTCCCAGTGGCTGAACAGCAGAAAGGGGGTCTCCCCATCAAGGTCACCCTCTCCTGGGCTTTACCTCCCCACCCAATGCCGTCTGCAAGCTCTGCCCTGCCCGCGTTTCCTGTCTCTGTCCATGCATTCCTCAGCTGCCTGTCATGTGGCTTCCGTCCTCTCCACACCACCTGTGACCTCGTGGTTGCCAGACCCTCAGGCCAGCACTGCCTGCCATTGCCAGCTCCCTGCTGCCCTTCCCTGGGCTCTGAGACCGCTTGCTCCCTCTTCTGTGCCCCTTTGACCTCCCCCAGGGCCCCCTTCCTTCTCTCCTCCATCAGCGTCTCCCTCCTGCAGACCCCACTCCGCGGCCCTGGGCTGGCCTCCCCGCCTCTCCCCATGTCCCCCACCCATTCCCACAGCCCCACTGCAGCCTCAGAGCCCTTTGCAGCCCCACCTCCCTCCTGCCCGCTGCCCCCCAGACCCGCCAGTCTTCCTGCCTGGAGGTCCAGCTGCCCTCCGGCTCCCGTGGCCTAAACGGACCTCATCTTTCATCCCTCATCTGGTGCCCTGTTTGGATTCCTGGGCCCTCTTCCTCCTGGCCTCCAGGCTTCCCAGCACTGGAAACTCCCCGCTTCCTCCCCCCTCACCCAACCATCACCAGGTCTCACTGCTGTTGTTCAGACGCTCAGTCGTGTCCAGCTCTTTTCAACCCCATGGACCGTTTCACACCAGGCCTCCCTGTCCTTCACTATTTCCTGGAGTTTGCACAAACTCAAGTCCATCAAGTCAGTGATGCCATCCAACCATCTCGTCCTCTGTCGCCCCCTTCTCCTCTTGCCCTCAGTCTTTCCCAGCATCAGGGTCTTTTCCAGTAAGTCGGCTCTTCGCATCGAGTGGCCAAAGTATTGCAGCTTCGGCTTCAGCATCAGTCCTTGCAATGAGTATTCAGGATTGATTTCCTTCAGGATGGACTGGTTTGATCTCCTTGCTGTCCATTAGGTCTGGCAGATCCTAAACGCCCTTCATACCCATTTCCTGCCCTCCCGCCACTCCTTTGCTCAAGTCCCTCACCTCTTCTCCTCCAAAAGCCTCCTAACCTTCTCCCTGCCTCCAGCCTTACTTCCCAGCACAACCTCTGGGGGAAACCCCCACCCCTTTCCTGGGAGACAGCCGCCAGCTGGTCATGCTTGTCGCTCCACCAGAGGGATTTGTCGGTAACACACCAGGATCGAAGCTCACGACTCGAGTCCCTTATAGACCCCAAAGAGCTTCCAGGATAAGAGCAAGCTCCGTGGCAAGGCCAAGGCCTTTCTGACACCTTCCAGAATGACCTGAGCACCCGACGTGGGCACAGCCCCGCCCTGCACCCTGGCTCCTGCCCCTAGTGTGGCAGACGCGTGCCCTCCTCCAGGCTCTGGGCCTTCTAGAGACCCTTGCAGATCCCGTCTGCTTTAGCCCTCATTGGCCCTGCCCACATCTGCTTGCCGCCCTCATCCCCTTCCCTCTCTTTCTGTCGGAGGTGGTCCATGCTGACACCCACTTTCCTTGACCCGCCCTGCCATCCCCACCTCACCGTCCCCTCCCACCGGTGCACTCCTTCAAGTCAGGGACCCCAGCACCCGGCACAGTGCCCGGTACATCAGAGCTCCTCTGTCGATGCTTCATAAACGGAAAATGAGAGAATGGATTTCATTCTACAGTGTTGTTCAGTCACTCAGTCGTGTCCGACTCTTTGTGACCCCATGGATTATAGCCTGCCGAGTTCTCCTGTCCATGGGACAGGCAAGAATATTGGAGTGGGTTGTCCTTTACTTCTCTAGGGGATCTTCCCGACCCAGGGGTCCAACCCAGGTCTCCCACGTTGCAGGTAGATTCTTTACCATCTGAGCTACCAGGGAAGCCCTCATTCTACGTTCTGGACCCAAGATGATAGAAACCCTTTCCACCCCATGACAGCCATTCAACTATTTGAAAACAGTTCACGTGCTCCCTGGAGTCTTCTTTTCCCCAAGGAAAAGAGCCTCAGGTCTTTCCATTCTTCCTGGTGGGAGAGGCGTTTGGCCTGGCAGGGCCAGAGTTTCTGCCCCCTCCTTCTCTGCCCAGGACTGAACAAGGTCCCCGGGCATCCCCTGAACAGGCTAGCCACCAAGGAAGGTCAGAGAGATAGAGATTCATGCTCTGGAGGACAAGACAGACAGTGATGGTTTTTAAAGCCTTTCATCCTATTAGAATGAAAGGTGATAGGAAAGGACACGGGCCAGGGGTTAGGAGATGCTGTGGAATAAGCATCTTGTCTCCATGGCAACGTGGCAGCTTGCTGCCCGGGTGATGGCATGGGCCTGGGGGTGTCAGACCAACCCAGGGATGCCTCCGGGTTCCACACATCCCCATGCTGGTGGAGGGGGGCACGCGTTACTGACTTCTCTGTCCACCTCGGCGACCTCATGTATAAAAGAGGAGTGGGGGGTGAAACGCACCTGGCTTCACACCTGCCACGTGGTGAAGGAGCAGCAGCGGTGTCCCGGGTCTCAAGGCAACTCACAAATGGCCGTTCCTTGTACTGTTGCAGTATCATCCAAGAACTTGCCTGGGAAATGTTTTCTGTTCATTTGATAATCCCCGAGCCCTTCCAAACCACGTGGTCACCCAAGCCCCCCCGCACAGCCCCGGGAGCCCCAGAGCAGGTGACCGTCCTGAGGAAGGAAATCCTTCACAAGTGCATGTTAGAAACACAGGAAGTGTGGAATTCCCCCACTGCTCGGAACGAGGGAACAGTTCCTCAGCGTTCACATTCAGTGGAACATTGTGGCCACGTTTTCAAAACAACTTTAGATAAGAGGCTGGAAGTAAGACTGCTGCTTTCAAAATTATCCCAAGCTAAAACGATGCCTGTGTCTCCAGTCCATCTACTCAGCTTACCTTATTAAAAGCAGAAAGAGAATAGGAGAATGGGGGTACTTGGTACTCACATCTACAGTTCCCGTTAAGAACAGCTGGACTGAGAGAGCATAGGCACGCAGAAAGAGCCGGGGAAAAGCTGTCGTTTGCCAGACTGCAGCCTCCGTGAGCACACAAGTTAGCCTGAGACGGGAGACAACTGTCTGTGCAAAAATTGTTTTGCCATTGGTTTCCGTTCTAAAGCTTAAGATTTTTTTAGGAGGGATTGCAAAGAATAAAAATTGTGCCTTTGTTATTACAAAGTATCCTGGGAAGCTGAAAACCTTTTATATCCAGTATCTCATTTTCTTATTTTCTTTGGGGGCTGGAAGTAGAGAAGCTTTTTACTTCAACTCCAAAAAGCTTTGAGCAGAACAGTGGTTCCTTGGGGCCTGCCCCTGGGGCACTGGAGTGGGTCCCACTGACTGCAGTGGGCAGGTCAACTGGAAAGAAATCGGGGGTTCACGTCAGGAGCTGAGGGGATGGATGATGTGATGGGGTTGAAAGAGATTAGGAAGAGGGCAGACAGACTTGGTGATGGTTCCATGTGTCCAGTGAAGCCAGGGAGGGCGCCAGAGGGTCTGGCTCAAGGGAGTGACGGGAACTGAGGATGGCCTGGCATCCTGCTTCTGCCGCCGTCTAGCTGCATGACCGTGGACGGGTCATGGAGCATTTTTGAGCCTCAGTTTTACCCATCTGCAAACAGGGATGGTGATGATGTTACCTGCTCCATAGAGTTGTAATGAATGTGAGTGAGTTATCACAGGTCCCATCCTCTGAGTAGAGGAAGTGCTGGTTGGTGCTGGCCGTGACCTTGTGTGTGACAGAGGCAGTGTGCGACACGTGTGGCCCGAGCCTGGCTCACTGGCCATTTTATATGCTTCCCATCAAGCTGCCTTGGGTACTGAGATTGAAACTTGTGGTACCAGATTCCTAAGCTCTGTGGCTCGGGGTCTAAAACATAATGCCGACCAGAGGGTGGTTGGCTGGCACCATTTCCTCTCTGAACGTCCCGGCGTGTGTGGGACTGGACACAAGTCCCAGCCCAGGGCCAGACCGGCACTGGGATCAAGCGGTATCCACTTTTGTCTTTGAAGCTGCATAATCTGCTTCCCCTGGTACATAGTGCCGGGGGAAAACAGACCCAGCCAGTGTTCCCAGTGACTTTTCCATCATTTATTAAATGTCTGTCTTGGTTTAAAAATCACACCTGCTGCCTTAATGATGTTTAAAGATATATAAAAATAGGAGTACATAACACTGCATTCACTATGACTGGAGACGGCTTTTATCTGGCACAATTTTGCACAAAGCACAAATTGTTGCAAAAATACCCGAACTCCGCTATCATGGGGGTGCTTTGAAGAGATTGTTAGTGTGTGGCAATTATTCACGAGCCCACAGTAAGTCCTAGCGCAGTCACGAAGCTCCGCTCGCCCTGGGAGGGGCTCGGAGCCACCTTCCAAATGAAACCACGGCCACAAAGGCAGCAGGCCCACGGAGACGAACAGACAGCATCACGGGGGCCCTGGTGCTGAAACGGGCTTTTCTCAAAACGCGCAAACTTGAATCAGCGTGGGAGTAGGGCATAGGCTGTAATTAAAACTCGTGGCCCAGTTCCCTTAATTTGCAGCAGAAAGCTATTGGTTCATTTCAAGCCAAAGCAGGTGGACGGTTGGGGTCCTTGCAGCAGGACGTAGGGACCCCCAGAGCGTCCTGACCACCAGCGCCCACATCCTGCAGCGAAGGAAGTGCAGCCTCTCAAGGCGCTGCTGTCCCGGGGGACCGTCCCAGTCCGTCCTGCTGTTCCCGGGGTGGGGGGGGGTGGTCCAGACTGTCCTGCTGTTCCCCGGGGTGGGAGCAGGCGGTCAAGAGTGCACCCCAGAGGAAACGCGTTTACAACCAACCGTTTCTCCTCGCAGGTGGCCCGCATGCTCCAGCCCTCCGTGGTGTGGATCGGAGACACAGAGAAAACCTTCTACAAAAAAGTGCCCCACGCAGAAAGGAAGGTGAGGGCTTCCGGGTGGATTCTCCGTGGGGCCTTTTCTCTCCTCCCAAGTGGTCCCCTTCCCAGGGACCACCTCGATCTCTCAAGAAGGTCTTGCTTGTTCAAGGGAGGAAGGAAACAAGGGGCCGGCGCTCTCTGCCCTGAGTGCTTGTCGGTATCTGAAAGGATCCAGTGTCTGATTTTTACGAGGCATAATTTAGAAGAAAAATGAAAGAAAGGATGGAGAAGGGGGAAGGGGAGCCTTAAACCCAAACATAGGATTCACAGTAAGGAACAATCGAGAGAGCTCTGCTCGGCCACGGCAAATGGCACACACAGGAGTTATTATTAGGATTTCCTATTGTTCATCATAATAAATAGCCAAAGGCCTGAAATTTATGAACAAAGACGGTGCATAGACCCGCCAAGCGCCCCCACGTTCAGGGTCCCCCTGGGAGCCCTCTGTCAATTGCTTCCTTCCGCCTTTTCTCTCCTTTCAATGGATCCCCTCCTCCGCACTTCCCCCCACCCACCCCCAAATCACCAGCAAATTTCCCACAAGTTAAAAAAAAAAGATTGCAGATACACATGATTGTTATTCCACATCAATTTGCACCAAAGCAAATAGTGGTTAACTGAATTTCTGATTAAATTCATAAGGATTTTAATCACTTTTGATCCTTATGTATTATACATCATTTTTAGCAGGTAGAGATGATTTGGGTAAAGAATGAAAGCTCAATCTTTTCTTCCCCAAATGAGCCTTGATTGCCCTGTCATTTTGGAAACTCTTAAGAGGACTCATTTACTATTTAATCTGGGAAGCTGGCAGGTGGCTCCCTCTGCTGGTGACGTTGCTACATTAAAAAAAAAAAGTCCACACGCAGTAAAGCAACTAGACTCCAAAAAAAATCAGGTTTTTTTTAAATAATAAAATTTTAAAAGTTCATGTAGATGTGAACTTGAAGGCAGTTACTACAGTAAATCTCAAGAGAGATGAAAGGCAGTGTTTAGTCCAAGGTATCACTCACTTAATGTCATCGGAAGTTCAGTCTCTTTAATGGGCAAGGGACCTCTCGCTGGGCATCAGCCTGGAAGATATGAGAATTCAGAAGTGTGTCCCGGGCCTTTAGCTTAGTTGGCTGTGTGTCCCTGAGCAAGTAAGCTAACCTCTCCGAGCCTCCACCCCCTTAGCTGGCTAAAGAGTTGCAGAGAGACCAGCCTCTGAGTTCACGAAGCCCCCCTCAAGTCCTCTCCCAGGACCCCCTCAAGCTGTCCGGCTGTCACCAGCAATTACCTCTGTTCCCCTGTGCCCCTGTGTGGAGGGACAATGAGAGGTATGAACAAGCCCGTTTGAGAGCCAGAGGGCGGTGGGCTGGCAGGCTTTGAGGGAGTGCTGACCACAGGGAATAAATGTGAGTTCAGCAGACGCCCCCCCACCCTAGCCGGGGGGGTCACCATGAAGGGGGCCCAGAAGCCTCCCCTGAAGCGGCCCTTTTCTTGCTCACCCCATGCACAGGCTGTGGTCCCCACAAGTATGGTCCCTGACTAGTCTCATTCCTGTAGAAAATGAAGGCCTTTGGTGGCACAGTGTTTGTTGTGGACAAATTGCACATTTATTCTGTCCGCCTCTGCTTTAGAAAAGTCTGTCGTTTGTCAGGGGAATTCACTGCACCGGAGCCTGAGTCACAGTATGGGGAAATCCCAGGACGCCTGATGAATACAAGCAGAAGGGTCCCGGGTCCCCAAAGGTCCACAAGACCGGCTGGGCTGCCTGAACCAGCCCAGGCACAGACAGAGTTGCCACAGGTTGGTGGGGAGGCATGCAGACCCCTCTGGCCCTGCAGAGTCCCCAGCTCCAGTGCCAGAAGAGAGCCAGCCGGCAGAGAACGGCCCTGCGAGCATCTTCCAGCCCCAAGTCCTGTACCTGCCCCCCGGGCAGCGGGGTTCCCACTGCCTCCTGCCTCCGGGGCCAGCACCGGCTTGCTCTCTCTGCTTTCCTCCCTGTCCCCAGCCTCTGACTTCTGTCCTTGCCCGCGGGCTTGGGGTGGCTGTGAGCATTGGACAGTCAGGCTCTGAAGGTGACCACCGAACGCCAAGGGCGTTCACTGCATCCACAGACAAGAAGCTCCACGTTGCATCACCTGGCCGCCCAAGGACCCCAGCATCCTAACTACCACTTGGCCCAGCCTGCGTCCAAAGGCTCCTCACGTCCAAGGCCCTGAGACCTAGAGAAACATGTCCAGCTGCAGAGAAACCACCCCCTTGCCACGGCCACAGCCCAGAGTACTCCCGGCAGTAGCACAGGGCATTCGAGGGCATTCCAGGAACACCCCTTGGGGAAACCTCTCACCCACAGTGACTAACTCCACCCTCGATGCCTCCGCTTCTGGGTCGAGGCCCTTTCGGAGGTACAGTGTGGAGGCTGGCCCAGTCCTAAGAGGTGACAGCTCCTGGTGGGGCGCAGGGACCCCGCGGGCTGCTGCAGCAGACAGCAGAGGTCCCGGGAGCACAAAGCATAGGTCTGGAGCAGTTAGTGGTCCTGAGGGGAAGGAGGTGGCCTTCCTGTTTTGCATGTGCTCAGTCCTGTCCGACTCCCTGTGACCCCGTGGACTGCAGCCCGCCAGGCTCCTCGTCCGTGGGATTCTCCAGGCACGAACACTGGAGTGAGTTGCCATTTCCTCCTCCAGGGGATCTTCCTGATCCAGGGAATCGAATCCACGTCTTTTGCATCTTCTGCACTGGCAGGCAGATTCCTTAGGAAGCCTTAAGCCAGGAAGGGCGCACCGCTGGTCTCTGGCAGCTCTGGGACTCAGCCGCAGGCCCCTTCTCCGCACCTGGATGTGGCTCTGGCATCAGCACTTCCTGCTCTGCCCTCCACGCTTTTGCTACCCCTGTGTCCGCCCTCCTCAACCCCCGTGCTCCAGACCATGTCCTGAAAACTGCGCGTGGGGCCCTCTGGTCTCAGAGCCAACGGTGCTGGGCTCCAGAGCCCCCTGGCACCCCAGTTCTCCCCCCGACAACGTCCTCAGCGCCCAGCCCCCGGTCACCAGGTGGATGCTGGGTCTGTGCCCACCCCTCCCCTCCCAGAGGATGGCCGTCCTCTCCACAGCCCTCAGCTACCCCGTCAGTCAGTTGTCGGTGTACAAGACAGAGGCAGTACAGCGTGAGGCAGGACGAGACGCTGCTGCGTTTTCCGCTCCATTAGCCTCGTGGCTGCAGCACGTGGGAGCCCTCCCCGCATCCCAGTCAGGCCTCCACGAGGGCTGGGTCGGGCCGGGCGGCTGCCATGGTTTGGTGGAGCTGACTGCAGGAAAGCACACGGGGACTGCCGCATGGCGTCAGACACCAATTAGAAATCGCCCGCAGCGATAAGGTGGGCAGGCCCAGCAGGTCCTGCCATAGGGGCGTCGGCCGCAAAGGCTGCCAGGGGTCAGTGGGGATGTTGGCCAGCGTGACGCCTGAGCGTGCGGGTCTCGTGTGTAATGGATGCGGCTCTGAACAGGAACGGGGTGGCCCCGGGGGCAGGGGGCTGCTGGCCGAACAGACTCACCTTTCATTTCCATGCCCTCCTAAGGGGACTCACCATCTGCAAAGATGTCACTCTGGAGCCAGCCCAGGATCAACATTTATTACCCAAACAGGCTGGTTAAGTTTGTACATCCCCGATATTGACAGGACACAGCAATATCATCTCCCGCTTCGGAACAGGCGGGACCGCACCACTCTCACCGTGGGCACCTTGTAAAAGCACCTCTGCCCACCCCCCACCCCCAGGGTGGCAGTCTCCAGTCCTACCAGGGTCCGGGGATCAGACTTCCTTCCAGTCTTTGGGCAGCTTCATGTTACCCCACATGCACCATAAGGAAGAAAGTGAAGTCGCTCAGTCATGTCCGACTCTTTGCGACCCCATGGACTGTAGCCCACCAGGCTTCTCCATCCATGGAATTTTCCAGGCATGAGTACTGGAGTGGGTTGCCATTTCCTTCTCCAGGGGATCCTGACCCAGGGGGTTGAACCCAGGTTTCCCGCACTGCAGGCAGACGCTTTACCATCTGAGCCACCAGAGAATCTCCCAGCAAAACTGCACTGTTCTCCATCAAGCTTCTTAAAAGACCAGTCTGTTCTCAACCATCCCCACTCACTCTTCCACCCACTGCTTCCACTTGATGTTCTCCAGCTCCGTGGAAACTGCTCTCACAGCATTTTTTGAAGTCCATTTTGCCAGTGAGCCCCCATTTGTAAAAGTCTGTCCTCTCTTAGCCTCTGTCACCTTCCCTTCTCCTGGTCTCCTCAGACCCCACCAACACTTTCTTCTTTCTCTCCTCCATGTGCATCTAAACACTCCATTAAATACACAGATGCTCACTGAGGTTCCATCTCAAGCCCATGGACCTTTCTTTCCTTGCCCTCCTTGGGCACCATCTCATAACGTAAAGAAATCACCACTTAACCAACAGATGCTACACCCCATCCCCAGGCTGCAGCTCTCCCCTGCGGATTGGATGCTGACACCTGGCGTCAACCAGAATCACCCATGGGATGTCTCCACCACAGTGCTGCCAGCACGGCCAGGGCCTGCCCAGCTCTCCTCCTCCATCGCCACCTTCATCACCCTGCTCCTCCTCCTGGTTTTCCAAAGGGTTACTTTTTTAGTATAACCACAGCTCATATCCAGATGACACCACTCTAATGGCAGAGAGTGAAGAACTAAAGAACCTTTCGATAAGGGTCCAAGAGGAGAGTGAAAAAGCTGGCTTAAAACAGCATTTAAAAAACTTAAGATCATGGCATCCCATCCCATTACTTCATGGCAAACAGAAGAGGAAAAAGTGGAAACTGTGACAGATTTTATCTTCTTGGTCTCCAAAATCACTGAGGACAATGACTGCAGCCATGAAATTAAAAGACATGTGATTCTTGGAAGGAAAGCTATTACAAACCTAGACAGCATGTTAAAAAGCAGGCACTTCACTTTTCCAATCAAGGTCTGTGTAGTCAAAGCTATGATTTTTCCAGTAGTCCTGTATGGATGTGAGAGTTGGACCATAAAGGAGCCTGAGCACTAAGAGCTGATGCTTTCAAACTGGGGGGCTGGAGAAGACTCTTGAGAGCCTTTGGATAGCAAGGAGATCAAACAAGTCAATCCTAAAGGAAATCAACCCTGAATATTCGTTGGAAGGACTGATGCTGGGAAAGATTGAAGGTGGGAGGAGAAGGGGGTGACGGAGGATGAAAGGGTTGGATGGCATCACCGACTCAATGGACATGAGTTTGAGTAAGCTCAGGGAGATGCCAAAGGACAGGGAAGCCCAGTGCATGCAGTCCATGGGGTCTCAAAGAGTCAGACATGACTTAGGGACTGAACAAGAACAATATGGAGTTCTATGCTTGAGCTTTTCATTTTTGCACACAGCCTGGCCCCCATGGGAAGTTCAGTAGCATAGTCAAGGCCCAACAGACATCTCTCCCATCCCAGGCAGCCCAGAGGCATGGATCTGAGCAACGGCAGGTTTCTGCACAGGCCTAGGGTCAGGGTTAGGGTGCAGCCCCTTCAAGAGCAGGTTTCCGTCCTGACACCCATTTCTGGGGCTTCAGGAAGCCTTATTTCCGGTCATCCCTCTCTTGTGCTCTGCCCTCTCTTAAGCTCCCTGTTGTCCCCAGCCCCCACCCATGCTTCCTGGATGGAGTCCTGCGTGGCCATTGTTCCCTCCTGATGGAGCCTTGCTGGCTCTGGACTCCTGTGAGTGCAGGAGGAAATGGTCGGAAGCTGCCTGGTGGTCTGGCTTCAGGCCCAGACTGTGGGATTTATTTTGCTGTAAAAATCCCATCTTGTTCTCTCTGTGAGTTACATTACAGAAAGTCTCTTCTCAACTGAATCTAACAACACAGAAAAAGGATTATACACCATGACCGAGTGGGATTTAGCCCAGGCTTAGCATCCAAAAGTCAATTAATGTAATACACTGTATCATTAAAATAAAGGACAGGAACCACACCATCATCTCAACAGATGCAGAAAAAAGCATTTGACAAAAGCCAACACCTCTTCATGAGTTAAAAGAAAAAAAAAATAGAAAAGGAAACTTCCTCAGCCTGATAAAGAGCAACTACAAAAAATCCAGAGCTGACACCATCCTTAATGGTAAAAGACCGGATGTTTTTCCCTTAAGATCGCCTCTTTTCAGTTCAGTTCAGTCGTTCAGTCATGTCTGACTCTTTGTGACCCCGTGGACTGCAGCATGCCAGGCTTTTATTCAACATTACATTGAAGGTTCTCACCAGGACAATCAGGCTTCCCCAGTGGCTCAGCGGTAAAAAATCTGCCTGCAGTTCAGAAGATGCAGGAGATACAGGTTCAATCCCTGGGTCAGGAAGATCCCCTGGAGGAGGAAATGGCAACCCACTCCAGTATCCTTGCTGGGAAAATCCCATGGAAAGAGGATCCTGGGGTCGCAAAGAGGCACCAGGGCAGTCAGGGAAGAAAACAAGATGAAAAGCAAAGCGTAATATTGAAAAGGAAGAAATAAAACCACATTTGCAGATGACATGATCTTGTGTATAAAAAAACCCAGAGGAATTCACTAAAAGCCGTTTTAGAAACTAATGCAAACATTCAGTGAGATTTCAGGGTAGGATACAAGACCCATATTCAAAGTAACTGCCTTCTATACACTTCCTGTGAAAAAATTGGTATTAAGAAAACAATTCCATTTATAATACCATCCAAAAAATAGGAAAAGTCTTAACAAAAGAAGTGGAAGACTTCCACTCTGAAGACTACAAATCAAAGTTGCTGAAAAAATAATGAAGACCTAGATAAGGAGGAGGATACATCATGTTCGTAGACTGAAAAACTTAATAATGTTAATATAGCAAGAATCCCCAGATTGATCTACAGATTCAACACAGTCCCCGTCAGGATTCCAGCTGGCTTATTTGCAAGAAATTGACAAGCTGATCTTGAAATCCATATGGAAATTCAAGGGACCCAGAACAGCCAAAGCAGTCTTGGGAAAGAACAGAATTGGAGGACACTTCCCAGTTTGAAAACTTACCACAAACCTGCAACAATCAGGACAGTGTGATGCTGGCCTCAGGAAAGACCTCTCGGTCAATGGAATAGAACTGAGTCCAGAAATAAACCCTCACATTTACAGTCAATTGATTTTTTTTACAGTGGTGCCCAGACAATTCAATGGAGAAAGAATAGTCTTTTCAACCAATGCTGCTGGGACCATTGGATTGCCACCTGCAAAAGAATGAGGTTGGACCCCTACCTCACACAGTTAACCAATAATGCCTCATAGACCTAAAAGAAAGAGCTATGCCTATAAAACTCTTAGAAGAAAATGGAGACATGAATCTTCGTGACCTTGCATTAAGCAGTGGTGTCTTGGACATGACATCAAAAGCACAAGCAACAAAAGAAAGCTTAAACTGAACCTCATCAAAGCTAAAAATTTTTTGTTGTAAAGGAAATCATCAAGAAAGTGAAAAGAACTCAGAATATTGGCAAATCATTTATCTGACAAAGAATCTGTATCTAGAACATATAAATGACCCTTGCAACTCAACGTTACAAATAACCGCAGTTTTAAAAAGGGCCAAAGATCTGAATACACCTTTTTTTTCAAACAAAGTATACAAATGGCCAGTAAGCACATGAAAAGATGTGAACATCATTAGCCCCCAGGAAGATACAAGTCAAAATCACAACGCAATGCCACTACACCCATGAGGATAGCTAAATGAACAAAATTAAGGAAAACAACCACAAGTGTTGGCAAGAGTCTGGGAAAACTTAAATCTTCTGCTCTCTGCCAGGATTGTAAAACGGTACAAATATTTTGAAAAACAATCTGGCATTTCTTTAAAAGGTTAAATGTAAGAGTAACCATATGACCTAGCAATTCAAAACGAAAACATTAGCATGTATAAAATCCTATACGCAAATGTTGATCGTGGCACAATTCAGAAGAGCCAAAAAATAGAAATAACCCAAATGTCCATCAACTGATCAGTGGATAAATAAAGTGTGGCATAGCCACGCAGTGGATATCATTTAGCAATTGAAATACTAAAGCATACCACAACATGGGTGAACCTCAGAAATGGCATGCTAAATGAAAGAAGACACACACACACACACACACACACACACACACATTGAATGACTCTATTTATGAAATATCCAGAATATGCAAATCCATAGAGAGAGAAAGTAGATTAGTGATTGCCTAGGATTGGAGAAGGAAGTTGGGGGGAAGTGGGCAGTGACTACAAACGGGTGAGATCTTTGGGGAGCAAATATGAAAATGTTCTAAAATTAATTGTGATGGTGGTTGCACAACTCTGTGAATATACTAAAAACCATTCAGCCAGACATTTTCTTTTTTTACTATCTTAATTTTATTGGAAGCATGTTTTGAATAGGTGGATTATATGGTATATGAATTATATCAATAAAGCTGATCTATACCTTATCAAACCAGTCAATCCTAAATGAAACCCTGGCTATTCATTAGAAGGACTGATGTTGAAGCTGAAGCTCCAATACTTTGGCCACCCAATCTGAAGAGCTGATTCATTAGAAAACACCCTGATGCTGGAAAAGATTGAAGGCGGGAGGAGAAGGGGACGACAGAGGATGAGATGGTTGGATGGCATCACTGACTCAACGGACGTGAGTTTGAGCAAGCTCCGGGAGAAGGTGAAGGACAGGGAAGCCTGGTGTGCTGCAGCCCACGGGGTGGCAAAGAGTCGGACACAACTGAGTGACTGAAAAACAGCATACTGTAGTAATTATATAAATATAATAACGTATCAGTTCAGTTCAGTCGCTGAACTGACTGTCCCATGTCCACTGAGTTGGTGATGCCATCCAATCATCTCATCTTCTGTCGTCCCCTTCTCCTCCTGCCCTCAATCTTTCCCAGCATTGGGGTATTTTCAAATGAGTCAGCTCTTCACATCAGGTGGCCAAAGGATTGGAGTTTCAGCTTCAACATCAGTCCTTCCAATGAACACCCAGGACTGATCTCCTTCAGAATGGACTGGTTGGATCTCCTTGCAGTCCAAGGGACTCTCAAGAGTCTTCTCCAACACCACAGTTCAAAAGCATCGATTCTTCGGCACTCAGCTTTCTTTATAGTCCAACTCTCACATCCATACATGACCACTGGAAAAACCATAGCCTTGACTAGACGGACCTTTGTTGACAAAGTAATGTCTCTGCTTTTTAATATGCTGTCTAGGTTGGTCATAACTTTTTTTCCAAGGAGTAAGCGTCTTTTAATTTCATGGCTGCAGTGACCGTCTGCAGTGATTTTGGAGCCCAGAAAAATAAAGTCAGCCATAACATAATATAATAGTAATAGATATTTTAAGTCTCCTTTGCAGCTCTCAATTGCTGTAGGCCCTACACAGGAAGGGAGTTGGCGAGTCAGCGGGAGCAAGACCCCCAGCACATCCCCTTGAGAGACTGGCCCCCTCAAGAGTTGGGGAAGGAGCAACATTCTGGAGTCACCGCTTCCGTGCTGGCAGCCAGGGTCTTGCTCGTGAACTCTGAGCAGGTCTCCAGACTGCCTCATGCCTCAGGCCCACATCTCCCCAGTGAGGGTGGGAACAAGCCCCTCTGATGGGCTGCCTGTGAGGATTAGGTGAGAGAGTCTGCGCCAGGCACAGAGCAGGGGCCCTGGAGCTCTGCGGTCGGCGCTTCCGGTGCTGTGCGTGTAGCTGGGTGTGAGAAGCGATGAGCAAGGCAGGTGGGCACAGAAGTGCAGCTGCCCTGTCCTATGGTCAAGGCAAGCCCCAACCCAGGGCCTGCTTGGAGCTGAAGTTCCTGCAGCTTCCCACTGGGCTGTGCTCCTAAGGGCCCCTCAGCCAAAGCAGTGCTCCTCCTCAGCCTCTGTGGTCTTTTCCCTGTGCCCCGTGAAATCAGGGCCCTCCCGCCGGGCACACAGAGGAAGGAAGGAGAGACTCAGCCCTGGGGCCCCTGCTCAGCCAACAGCCCCTCCTCTCCCCTCCCCCAGGTGGCACCCACCCTGCGGGCTGCATGCCAACCTCCACCCTCCAGCCCTCTGCCCAGCAGGCTGGCCGTCCCCCAGCACACAGTGGCCTTGTCCCCGAGGCCCTGCAAGCTATACACAGCTCTGGCACCCCCATAGCCCCCGGGCCTCCAGCACCCTCCACCGTTCGCTTTTATTCCCGAGGATGGAATTTATCACACGCTCCCTCCCTTCCCTAGGCATCCCGAGCCCCTTCCTGCAGACTGGCGTACAGGGCTGTCTCTCAGCCGAGGGTGCAGGACTCACAGGAACAAACCTCAGGTGGCCTCATCTCTGTGGAGGAGCTCACAGGTGCTGGGGGGCAATTCCGGGAAACTCCCAGCATAGGTGAGATCTTTAGCTTGGTGTCTAAGTTGTCCCTGAGCCAAAGGGGAGCGGAAGAGGCCAAGATTATGCTTGGGCATCTCTGTGGAGGCTCCCCACCACCCCTCACTGCTTCCTCTCTTGCTGCCCTGGTTGAAGGCCAGTGCGTTGCCATGGCAATGTGGCCAAATCTGCTCACCAGCACCCCCCAGGCTGGAAGTCCTCCTCCCTCCAGTGCCTTACGTCTTGCTCCTGACCCTCGATTAGTGCGGAGGCTCTACTGAAATAAGACAGCTTCGGACTACATTCAGACTGCTTCAGAGAGAAGTGGTGTCAGGCTCCATGTCATGAGGTGTTTTCAGACCTGAGATCCGGGAACTCAGATCCTCATCAACAAAGGAAGTCTTGAGTTCACCTGCAAAACAGCTCGGAGGGACGCACCAGAACCCATTGTCAACCCCAGGCAGCTTCCTTCCGCTTGGAAATCCCCCCATTTCCCATGCTTAGGGCTAAGATGCTAGAACGTTCGGTCAGGTGCTTCCCTCCTTCCCCCTGTCCAAATCTAACACCAGATTTGAGGAAAGGAAGGGCCAGCAATTCAGACCACACCAGCCAGGAACCGCGTCCTGAGGCCTGGCCCAGGACACACTCTAGGAAAATATGTCCAGCAGCCCCAAAAGCACATTAGTAAGGGCGTCCCACAGTGTGTCCGAGGCTGAATTTCCTTTAGTTCTCAATTCTTTTTCCTATATGTGGGCTCATTTTTTTTCCTCTCTCTTTCTCCCAGATGGAACCTAAGCGCCTGAAAAAGCAGCTTCCCAAAATGCTGAAACTCCTGAAGCCAGACGACAGGATTCTAATTGTGGGGACCACAAAGCGACCTTTTGATGCGGAACTTCAACCTTTCTGCAAAGCTTACCAAAAAATTATTTTGGTTCCCAGACCAGACTACGCTTCCAGATACGGCAAGTACCCCTCATCCCTTCCGTGTGCAGCCAGCAAGGCTGGGCCATCCGCGACGGCCATGCTGTCCTGTGGGCCGGGAGGGTGGCCTTCGTCACCCAGGAGCATCAGGAGGGGCATGAGGCCCAGCATGCCAGGGTCAGCCAGGCTCGAGCTATAAACGCAAATACCAGGTCAGAAGAGCAAAGCGTATGCCTCTGTTCTGTTGCTAACATGATCGTCTTTCCCTGGACAAAAAGAAACTGGACAGGGGTTATTATTTTGAGCCCCGAGGGAGACAGAAGCCTCGAGGGTGTGAATTTTTCTTCCGACAGGTAGACTCGGGTCCCTCATTTTGTCCCCGTGGTGGTGTTGCCTTTCTCATCCAGCAGCATTTCTTTTCACGAGGTCGATTTTCCTTTTTTCCAGTCTTAAAGTATTAGTTCAGGAGAACGTTGATTGACTTATACAATAGCTTACTCTTTTCCTTTTTTTTTTTCTTGAACAGACAGATTCAAAATCCATGTTTTTGGAAATCTATTGTTAACGGGGAACTGTACCAACCAGGGACCCAGGGCAGTGAAATGGGGAAGAAGGGTGAGATGTGGGCTCTGAGCAGACCTGGATCTGATCCCAGCTTGGCCCCTGGATCACTGATGACCTTGACAAGGTGGCTGACCTTCTGAGCCTCCCCGCTCTCTCATCTGTAACGTAGGAGAACCGTGGAGTTCGCAGGGCGGTGGTGACCCTTCTGTGAGATGGTTGGAATGCCCAGCACCATCCCAGCCCCACAAGAGCACTGGTGGCGGTGGAGGAGAAGGGAGAATAAGGTGCTGATGGTTGTCGTGGAGGAGGAGGATTTCCATGGCTGGGCGGTAGATGGCTCGGGAGCTGGCAGTGGTGCTGATGGGGTCTCCACGTCTCCTGCTGTGTGACAGCCCTCCCCAGGGACTGCAAACAACAACCTATGCCTCACGTGGTTCTGAGGGGCCACTGGCTTCAGCTGGGGCTTCCCTCCTGCCGAGGTGTTTCATGACGGTGACTGGAGCTTCAGTCATCTGAAGCCTGGATAGGCGTGGACATCCAAGACCATCCAAGAGGTGGTGCTGGTGGTGCTGGTGTCGGAAACGGTGGTGATGGTGACTGCGGTCTGAGGATGGTGGTCATGACTGCAGCCTGGGGATGAAGGAGATGCTGGCGGTCACGGTGGTGGTGGCAACAGAGGAGATGGAGCTAGCGCTGACTCAGCAGCAATGGTTAGCACCGATGATAGTAATAAAATCTACTGGGTCAGACTTGGTTTCTCTTAACCCTTCACAATAGCATCACCAAAACAGAGAGGCTATGTGGTCCTTTCTGGTTGTTCTTAAGCTCCTGGCTAATGTGATTTGCTGAAAGAACAGCCCTTTATTCCCCATACATGAAAATCTCTTAGCTTATTAGCCACTCGGTTTGCAACACGCACTCATTTCTGTCTCCATAAACTGTGGTCCTGACTTCATAAGTCAGTGTTATATGCAAAGCACTGAGAGACTTTGGATGCAGGCATTTCTCCATCATCTAGGGGCTTCTCTGACTTCTGGGGCCTGCAAGCCCTCTACTGGCTTCTCTGCAGCCAATCAGCACCAAAGGGAGAAAAAGATCCTATAAATGATCTCTCAGGAGATCTTAGGAACCAGACCCAGATGGGGCCCACAGCACTTCTACCCACGTTGGCCAGAATGACTTACATGATCTCAGGTTCAAGGGGACAGGGCTGTGTCGTTTTGCTCAGAGGGTGGGTGGGCACCAGCATTCTCGGCCCACTGTGAGTCACTGCAGAGGATTCCTCGCTCCCACCTTCATCAGAGCTTCCCCAGCTCTTGTTAGCATCTCTCTCTCCCTGTCTCTCTGTGTGTGTCTGTCTGTCTCTCTCTCTCTCTCTCTCTCTCTCTCTCTGCATCGTATATATATTTTTTAAGCTATCTTAATGGAATAAAGTAGTGTATTATTAATTTTCAGGAGCTAGAACGTTATTCTTGACTTTGGATTCAATAGTTTCCACTGTTTGACAAAACCAGAGGCCCTTTAAAAATGGAGCTATTGATGTCTAACGAGGACAATTGTGTTCTTCTGATGTAGTGCCAGGCCTCTCTAGGGACTCAGATCGTGTGACAGATTCCAGCCTGAACCCCCTCCTGCAGCCACGTGGGACAGGAGGAGGAAGCGTCCCTTCACCTGTGAGCAGATGATGAACCCGCAGCAGTGGCTGTCTTGGGCTCAGGGCTCTGTCCGCTCAGCCACATGCGTCTCACATATTTCTTTGCTGGTGGGTGATTTGTTGAGGCTGCCATTCTTGCCAACATCATAAACACTGCCTGTTTTCTCCAGTGACCTTGAAGTTATCATAGCCACATTGATTGGGACATCTATCTTAAAGAAAGACTATTCCTGTCTTTGCAGTGATCAAAAATGGTCCCTCACAGCCCGTAAAGCCTGGCCTGCAAATTCATAACTTGGGCCCTTGCTTGTCCATCTGTCTGCGGGCAGCAGAGCGCTGGAGGTGTGTGGAACAATCACCATCCAACTTCTGAAATTCCTCCAGGCGGGGAGGAGGCAAGTGACGGGGCTGAGAAGCTAAGGGTAGATAAGCCAGAGGAAACACAGTCCTTAAGGTTTACCAAATATAATTCAATATCCACCTCCTTCCCCCAAATCAAGCTGTTTCCTTCAAAATGTCTCTGCAAAGAAAATCCACCCCCCTCCCTGGTTGATGAATACCGTGTCTAGTCCCCAGAAATCCCTTTGGGCTTCCATCTCTCCACGTTCCTAATGCTCTACCTCCTGCCTCTCTTCCCTGGGGTCTGTTCCACTAATAACCCAATCCATCACAGGCTCCCCACCCTGGACCCAGTGTCTGCTCGGAGGAGTCCAGCTCGTGTCTTTCTATTTTTCTGGAATTCTAGACTGCAGAGGCCAGAAGCTCATCCAAATCGTATTATTCACCCTCATGTGCTTGTGCAAGACCCCAAATGAATTTTAAGAGATGGTGCCCTCTCAACCAGCAGTCAGGATGAGAGCAATTTGGAATGGCAAAAGCAGAGTTGTTGTTGTTCAGTTGCTCAGTCGTGTCTGACTCCTTGTGACCCCGTGGACTGCAGCACGCCAGGCTTCCCTGTCCATCACCAACTCCCAGAGCTTGCTCAAACTCATGTCCATTGAGTTGGTGATGCCATCCAACCATCTCATCCTCTGCTGCCCTCTTCTCCTCCTGCTTTCAATCTTTCCCAGCATCAGGGTCTTTTCCAATGAGTCAGTTCTTCACAGGGGACCCAAAGACCAGATTCCTTTCAGGTCTAAAGAAGGGGAAGGGGATGTAGATTAGCCTGAAGAACTGAGAAGCCCTCTGCATCCACGAGAGGAAAATGAAATGCAGCACCGGGTGCAGAGAGCCCCTCGGCTGCCCTCAGCCCTCGAGACTGAGGCTGTTCTGGATCCCAGTCTGGGGTGTTTTCTGGCTCCTCAGCTTTAGGGGTTATCACCTGTGCCATAAGACACGTTCCCTTCTTAGCTTCCAAGTCACCACTCAGACCTGTTTGCACAGTTTTTAGATGCTATGAATGTGGACAAGACAGACTAGATCCCAAGGGGTAGTGTGATCTGGTTGTTGTTGTTGCTGTGTGTTTTTACCACGGGTTATGTTTTCTGATCTGTGACAGTTGTATTTAGATAAGGGTAATCGTTACCTGCTCCAGGGTCTTCACACAAATATGCTTAGAAAATACTCTAGTTTATTTTGTGTTAGCTTTTCTATCAATCATTGACGTTTTAGTGAGCATTAGTAAACTTTGGTACAAAGTGCAGTGTTGTTGCTGTTAAGTCACTCAGTCGTGTCCAACTCTTTGCAATCCCATGGACTCACACCAGGCTCCTCTATCCATGGGATTCTCCAGGCAGGAATCCTGGAGTGCACTGCCATCTCCTTCTCCAGCGGGCCTTCCCCACCCAGGGATTGAACCCATGTCTCCTTCATTGGCAGGCGGGTTCTTTACCACTGAGCCACCTGGGAAGCCCCACAAAATGGAATGACTAATAGTAATTACAGAAATAACAGTAATAAAGCTAAAACAAAATGCCCACCGTGTATCAGAACGGTTTCTTCCAATTGCTTTCTATACTTTCTTGTCCTTAGTCCTCACAGAAGCCTAAGAATTAAATCTTTCTACTCCTATTTTTACAGGTAACCTTAAGATGACTTCAAGTTTAAATAAACCCCTCAAGGAAGTAGCAGTGTAGATGCAGGGGGTAGATGTTGCTTTAGGTCAGGTTGGGGCCCCCTGTAGCCCTTACAGGCTTCACTGTGGTCCTCAAGCCTCAACGGCTAACCTTCCACACTAGAAGACACCTCAGGCCCCATGGTAACATATCCCCCTTCCCAGCAACTCAGCTCACCTTGGAGCCAAGGATCCCCCCACCAAGGAGGACAGAGAAATAACTTGAGGCCCCAAAACCGGACTCTCTGGTGTGGGTCCTAGTTATGTCCCAAGTCATTCTATTCCTAGACAGTCATTGGAACTTTTCATTTCACCTGGTATTTAGAGGTCGATGTGTTTGAATGATGTAGTCATTCCACACACCTGACAGTGCTCAGATCATGCCAGAATCTTCTTAATTAAAAAACTGTCTTTAACCTTCCTCAAAGAAGGTCATGTCTCTTTGGAGACATTTAGCCCAGCCTTCGCCGTGCCAGGGCTGGCTCTGAGATGGACAGTCTTGTCCCTGCCCAGTCCCTTCCTCACTGTCTGGACAGAACTAACACATCACAGTTCAGTTCAGCTCAGTTCAGTCACTCAGTCATATCCGACTCTTTGCGACCCCATGGACCGCAGCACGCCAGGCCTCCCTGTCCATCACCAACTCCCAAAGCTGGCTCAAACTCACGTCCATCGAGTCAGTGATGCCATCCAACCATCTCATCCTCTGTCGTCCCCTTCTTCTCCTGCCTTCAGTCTTTCCCTGCATCAGGGTCTTTTCCAAGGAGTCAGTTCTTCACATCAGGTGGCCAAAGGATTGGAGTTTCAGCTTCAACATCAGTCCTTCCAATGAACACTCAGGACTGATCTCCTTTAGAATGGACTGGTTGGATCTCCTTGCAGTCCAAGGGACTCTCAAGAGTCTTCTCCAACACCACAGTTCAAAAGCATCAATTCTTCGGTGCTCAGCTTTCGTTATGGTCCAGCTCTCACATCCATACATGACCACTGGAAAAACATATCACACCGGGTCTCAATTTATTTCCGTAGAATCTCTCTTACAGAATGGATGCAGTGTTCAAAGTGTTATGTCTCGAATGTTGTGTGGGAGACCATCCTATGTCTAAGGTTTAGAAGCAGGGATTATTTCTTAATTCGTGTTCACGGCATCCCCGTGTCCGAAGTGGAATCTCCTGGTTACCCAGGGTCCCACCGTCCCAGACAGCAACAGGGCACCATTTGGTAGCCTGTTCATCTGTGCATGTTTGCCATGGTTGGGGGCAGAGAGTATGGCTCTGCTCAAAGGCAGTGTTCTGCGGTGGCATACGCCTAACAGGAACCAAGCCCTGCAAAGCTGATGGAAATCGGACTGTGTGTTGCAATTCTACATGTATAAATTACATATGAAATAACCTTTGTAACTCAAGTCAAACTCCTACTTAACCAAACACCATGAATTTCCAGTTTTGGAAGATTTTGAACATCTTCGAAGGCATCACCCTAAAACTCTACTGACCTTTTCTAAAAATTTATGATTGGAGTGTAATTGCTTTACAAGGTCGTGTTGCTTTCTGCTGTACGAAGCGGCTGCTAAATGTATACCTATATCCTTCCCTCTCGGACCTCCTTCCCGCCCCTCCCCTCCCCACCCCTCCCCTCCCCTCCCCACCCCTCCCCTCCCCACCCCTCCCCTCTACGTCATCACAGAGCACCCAGCGGAGTTCACGGTGGGTGCCGTACAGCTGCTTCCTGCCAGCGATCTGCTGTATTAATACACATGAAAGTGTATACTGACCCTTATTAAGTGTTTTTTTGTCAATTCACAAAGGACTCAGGGATCTGTAGAACTCAGGGCCATCGACGTGCATGCCTTGTGAGTGAAAAATGACTTGAGGCACAGCGTTTGGTTCTTTGGCCCCATGCTCATTTGAATTACAAATTGGAGCAGACCCCCGTGCTCTCCTTTCTTGGTGAGAGGCAGGTTTGTCCCGGAGACTGGGTTAACCCTGTTTTCTCTCTGCTGACTCTCGTTCTCTGTCTTCGCCATCGTCTGGGACACGACAGTTCTGTGGAAGGAGATCATTCAGCGACACGGCGGCGTCATCACGGACACCCTGAGTGTCAGTTGCCTGGCGAAGATCACCGACGGCTTCACACAGGGACACATTGTCCAAGTGGTGAAGGAGGTGCTCACGGAGCGGAGACTCCGGCAGCAGTCCCACAAGCCGCTCACCGCCCTCGAGTTCGTCGCCTCTCTCACCAGCATGAATCCGGTCTACCAGGAGGAAGAAGACAGCTTTAAGGTAAGTGCAGCGCATGTCTCAGCAACAAAGGCTTGTCACACACGACACCTCCACCCTCCTCTATCCATGCATTTGGACTCTGCCCTATCCAGTGAAATTTGGAAATGTGAAATTTGGGGTCCACAGTATCTTCTGGCCTTAGCAATAAAGCACGTGTCTTCTAAATCTTAGGAAAGTTGTGATCCGTAACCTTATAAGTGAAAGTGAAAGTCGCTCAGTCGTGTCCGACTCTTTGTGACCCCTGGACTATACAGTCCATGGAATTCTCCAAGCCAGAATACTGCAGAGGGTAGCCTTTCCCTGCTCCAGAGGATCTTCCCAACCCAGGGACTGAACCCATGTCTTCCGCATTGCAGGCGGATTCTTTACCAGCTGAGCCACAAAAGAACCTTATAAGAACAGTCAAATTGCAGAATTGAGTAGCAGCTTCAAAACTATTGAATTTGCACACACACACACACACACACACACATTGGTTTTTACTTTCACAATTCACATAATGGAACAGGTTTTGGCTAGAGAAAACCATTCCCTAAACAGTGTGCTTCCAGCCCAGGCTGGTTTGTCTCATATGTGCCTGGGTTCGCTTGTGATAGGAAAGCACGAGAAAATTCAGCTCGATTTAGTTTTCTAGTTTTTGAACACATTCTGAGATGTTCACAGAATTGTTTTCTTCCAGATCCCTCTGCTATAGGAGGAAAGGAAGCAGCCAAGAGCGGTGTGCCTTCTCTAAGCACCGTCAGAATTAGCACCATCACCCGCCAAGGCCCAGGCCAGCAGGCGCCCCTCCAAACCCTTTTCATAGCAGTGAGCACCGTTGAGTTCTCTTTCTGGACCTGAAGGTAGTTTTCTTGGCCAACTAGGAATAAAAAGAAGGGAAACTGTATCCATGAAATTATATCCATCACCATCCTGGCCATTCAGTCACCAGAAAGAGAGCTGGAATTTTCGTTCAAACCTTTCATCCCTAATAGCCTACCTGGGATTAGGAAAATCCCCTCTACAGTGTGTCCACCAACTCTAGAAACTGTTTCCACCAACTCTAGAAGCTGTTCCCCTTCTGCTTTGCCACTGATGGGTCAGTGAAGATGCAAAATAGTCACCGCACTGATTCCAGAAGTAATGGTCTGCACAAGAGTTGACGGACTTTTTACTTAAAGGGCCAGATAGTAAACGTTTTAGGCTTCAAAAACTACGTGGTCTCTGTCCCAACTATTTAACTCTATGTTCTGCCTCCAAAGTGTCCAGACACAGTAAATAAATGAATGGGTGTGGCCAGCTGCCAATGAAACTTTATTTGCAAAAACAGACCAACTTTGGCCCATCCAACCATAGTTTCCTGATCCTTGCTCTAGAAAGTGAAGTGAAGTCTGCTCAGTCGTGTCTGACTCTTTGCGACCTGTGGACTGTAGCCCGCCAGGCTCCTCCGTCCATGGGATTCTCCAGGCAAAAATACTGGAGTGGGTTGCCATTTCCTTCTCCAGGGGATCTTCCCGACCCAGGGATTGAACCCAGGTCTCCCACATTACAGGCAGACGCTTTACCCTCTGAGCCACCAGGGAAGCCTTGCTCTAGAAAAGTCAGAAGAAATATTTACAACTCCAAGTAGAAGTTTTTGCCAAGCTTCTGAATTATACTCATTAACTATTTAAACCTTGTTAGTGTTGACTGCAAATAGTAATCCTCTTCAAGTGATATATTCTTGTTAGAAATTCCCAGGTTATTTCTCCTTTGTAAAATGATAATGTTCCTCTGCATTTTGAGGAACTAGGTTTAGGTGTTTTCTCTTAGTTGGGTTTTTTTACTGTCTGAAATAATCTCTAGAAGCTTCCTACCTGTTACAGGTACTTGAGATCCAGTGACTAGAATCCATCATATTAATCAAAAGAAGGAAAGGCTGCCATTTTATAACCTGGGGTGAGAACATGTATGTTTCTTGCTCTGCTTCTCATACTCATTTTTGTTGGTTTTTTTTTAACTTCAAACTTTTTAATTTCATATTGGGGTATAGCCGGTTAACAATGTTCTGATGGTTTCAGGTGAACAGTGAGGAGACTCAGCCATACAAATACATGGATCTTTTCTCCCCCAAGCTCCCTTCCCATCCAGGCTGCCGCATAATACTGAGCAGAGTTCCATCATGTTCGTTTTTCAAAGGAACTAAATCATTTTACCGCCATCATCATTAACCCACCCACCCCATCCATTTCCACTTCCTGTCTTTACTCCAGGATTCGCACAGCACCTGGCCCCAGCTAGACGTTCAGTTAACTTGTTGAGTGGCAAATGGATTGAGCAGATGGATAGATGGAATGACACTGTCACTCTTCCAAATAATGAGATTGCATGGCTGTAGATGCTGGTAACCAGGTCTATCATTGTCACCCTGAGAAGTTTCAGCTAACTGTGTGTCACACTGAGATCTTTCTTACAGGTTCTCCAGGCACATGTACCTGCTCCGTGGACGTCATGGAGAACATACTGAATGATAAGAATGTAACAGTCACAACAATGTTAGTTAATATTGTTGTGACTATTAGCCAGGCACCCTACGAATTCAGACCTCACCATGGCTCTATTTTGCAGATGAAGAAACTGGGTTATAGTCAGTTTCAAAGAGGTCTACACCCCAGTCCCTGGAACCTGGGAATTTGTCAGGTTACATGGGAAAGGGGAATTCAGATGGAGTAAGGTTGCTAATCAGCTGACCTGAAGGCAGATCACCCTGAATTATCCTCGTGAGTCCAGTGTACTCATAAAAATTAGAAGAGGGCATCAGAAGAGAAACAGGTGGCCGTGTGAGGATTCACTGGACCTCCAGGTAGCCCAGCGCTGCTGCTCAAAGGTGGCGATGAGGTCACCAGCCAGGAGAGCAGGTGGCCTCTGGAAGCTACAAGAGACAAGGGGACGGATTCTCCCCCGGAGCTCCAGAAAGGAATACAGCCTGCGGACACCTTGATTTTAGCCCCATGAGACCCATTTTGGACTTCTGACCCACAGAACTGTAAGATACCAAGGGCTTTGTTTTAAGCCACTAGGTGTGTAGCAATGTGCTACAGCAGCCAAAATGAAACAGAACCAGAAAAGAAAACCGCAAGAGGCAAAATGATGTGTTCCAGGTGACGCAGCTTTTTTAAAAGGAGCAGAGTTGAAGTTCAAACCTTACTCCGAAGCCAGTGCTATAGAACGCAGTCCATCCTGTGTCTCAGTAAATTAGGAGGCTGTCACCTTAAATGCTTGGCCACCTCACCTTTCATGGAAAGGTAAGCCAAAGCTAAAAGAAGAATGACAAAATCCCCAAGTGCCAGAAACAAAGATAAATCTCAAACACAGGGAAAGCCGGATGCGTGGCGTGCAGCAAAGAGAGAAATAGGAATAGAAAGCAAAAGGGTTAGGAGTCGCAGCAGGCACAGTGACAAACCTGCTGCCTCTGTGACGAGATCTCTGACGTCCCAGGATCACCAAGGAGCATCCTGTAAGGCTTCTAAACATCCCGTAAGACTCCGTTCTGAATGTGGGTTTAGAGAACACATGGAAGCAACTTCAGTACTGCTCAGGAACGGAGGCATAATGAGAGAGAGAGAGGCCAAGACAAATCTGAAAATCAAAATTCCAAAACATTTCAGAAAATCTAGTGCTGAGTATGATCTTCAAACAAAAATGATTAAAAGACAGTAGTTTAAACAAAAATCTAATTACATTAGGTTTTAATCCATTATGTTAGATTATATTAATATAATTATATTAGATTAATATAATGAAACCATAACTTCCATTAGAGAAACATACAACGTTTTGAAAGAAAGATGGGCAGAAATGGAGTAAAAACAGATAATTATTTTAAAAAAAAACACACAGAAAGCTTAGAAATGAAAAATATAGTCACTAACATAAAAAGTCAAAAAACAAAAGAGATGTGAACTCTAGACTAGAGATGGTCAAAGAACAGATTAGTGGAATGGAGGATGGTCCTAGGGAGCTCCCTCAGAAAGCAGCACAGAAAAATAAACAGATAAACGGCAAGTGACAGCCTTTGAAAACATTGGCACCCAGGTAATAGTTTTGGAAGAAGAGAGGAAATACCAGAGGAATGATTATTTGAAGAAATACTCGCTAAGAACTTTCTTAAGTTAAAGACATGAATTCTTAGATTAAAAATAAATTCCACAGGCCCAGCCGAATAAGTAAAAGAGATCTCCATCTACGTACATTATTGTCAAGCTGAGAACAAGGTGACAGGCCAGTCTTATGATACCGGATTACCTGCAGAGAAGCAGTGGGGAAATCAGACGTCGCCTTGGCAACAATTAGCACCAGAAGAAAGTGAAAGCCTGTCTTCAAAGTGCTGAGGAAAAATAACCAGCTGCCTAAAATCTATATCCAGCAAAACTAGCCTCCAGGGGATTCCCAGGAATCAGAGTGGTAAAGAATTCTCCTGGCAAGGCAGGAGATGCAAGAGACACAGGTTCAGTCCCCGGGTCGGGAAGATCTGCCAGAGGAGGAGATGGCGACCCACTCCAGTGTTCTTGTCTGGAGGGTCCCGTGGACAGAGAAGCCTGATGGGCTACAGTCCTTGAGGTCACGAAGAGTCATGACTGAGCACCCAGCACACATACTTACATGCAAACCAGCACCCAAGAGATGAGAGAAAACACACACACACAAAGACTGAGGTAGTGTCCTACTCACACCCCTTCAGAGCACGGCTTGGAAACATCAGATTAAATTGAAGAGGCTCATGACCTACCTACAACCCCAGGAATTCTTTTTCTGGGTATATGCCCCAGAGAAGCTTTCTAATATAAACTTTCTCATATATACTAAACTTGTGAATTTCAACAGCATTCAAAATGACAAAGAATTGAAAATCACCTCTAAGTCCGTCAATAGGAGAATTGATAAATAATGTTTATTATAGTCATTTAAGGGCTTCCCGATGGCTCACTGGGTAAAGAAGCCACCTGCAGTGCAAGAGACACAGCTTCAATCCCTGGGTCAGGAGGATCCCCTGGAGGAGGAAATGGCTTTCTCCTTGGAAGAAAAGCTATAGAAAAGCCTAGACAGCATATTAAAAAGCAGAGACGTTACCTTGCCAACAAAGGTCCATGTAGTCAAGGCTCTGGTTTTTCCAGTAGTAATGTATGGATGTGAGAGTTGTGTACCATAAAGAAAGCTGAGCACCGAAGAATTGATGCTTTTGAACTGTGGTGTTGGAGAAGACTCTTGAGAGTCCCTTGGACAGCAAGGAGATCCAACCAGTCCATCCTAAAGGAAGTCAGCCTGAATGTTCATTGGAAGGACTGATGCTGAAGCTGAAGCTCCAACACTTTGGCCACCTCATGCAAAGAACTGACTCACTGGAAAAGACCCTTATGCTGGGAAAGATTGAAGGCAGAAAGAGATGGGGACGACAGAGGATGAGATGGTTGGATGGCATCACTGACTCGATGGACGTGAGTTTGAGCAAGCTTTGGGAGTTGCTGATGGACATGCAGTCCTGGCATGCTGTAGTCCATGAGGTCACAAACAGTCGGACACAGCTGAGCAATTAAGCATAAGCACAAACAACAGTCGTTTAATGAAATATGACTACAGCGTTTGCAAGCCAAAGTGTTTCTCAGACTTCAAATAAAAGTGAAGGTTGAGAAGAACGTCATGACAGGGCCAGCTGTGACTAGTGAGTGCTTTTTGGACCTTCTGGCTCCAGTGTTTCTGTCCTGTTTTCAGCAGTCCCTCAGAGTGTTTGAAGCCCTCCCAAGGTTCACAGTTGGTCATCAGTCCAGCTGATGGTCTTGTCTGAACCACAGGGAGCTACTCACATTACCAAGAAAACCTTGGTAACTTGGGGTTAGAGCAAGACCCCCAGGAAGTCAGGTGACTTAGTGAGAAGGGCTCTTGGTTTGACCTGGCAAGTAGTCTCTCTGTTAACTCTTTAAGGTGAAAGTTTCAGATAGTGTAGAAATATGCAAAACCCACTAAGAAAGAACATACCTTAAAAGCCCAGTGTTGAGTGGCTGCTTGCCCCCTTCCTTTCAGCAAGCTTTTCTTATTTTTAAGGGCATACCAGTGAATTTATGTCATTTTCATATTTTCCTAAACATCTATTTGATTTCAGGACTGGTATGCCAAGACCCCTATGGGTAAAAAGCGAGCCTTGGCATTAACAGGAGGTAACAAAGAAAATGAAAAGGACAAAGGAAAAAAGGAGAAGAAAGGGGAAAAGGAGAAAAAGAAAAAGTAATGCCTTTCTGAGGAGCCGAGGATGCAGGTGTCTCTGACTTGACAGAGGAGACTCACCATTGCGCATCTGAAGACCCGCGTTGATGCCCCACGCCCATCAGCCCTGCTCCCACCCAGGTCTTCATAGGTTGACCACCAAGTTAGCTGTCCATAACAGCTATTTCTGCAGCTTGTAACTGTTTCTTAGCCTATGTAAAATTTGTATATAACCCAAACTCACTCTTCACATACTCCACAATCTTTCCAAGTTGGACACTTCATCTCAACAGTACTAGTTGCCAGATTTAAATGTTAATAGTTAGAAAATATTCTAATTTGACAACTAGTAAGTTCAGTCTGTCACTGATACTACTAGGTTTTTATTAATTCATGTACACAGTATATTATCTTGCACATATTTTAATAAATTAATTCTTTGCTCTATTCATATACTTTAAATAATGCAATAAAAACTTTTTTCTTGAACTGACTCAGTAATTTGGTTGCTAAAGCTAGAAATGGATTTTTAAGTTAATGATTTCAATCTTCTGAGTTCAAAGATGGGGAGGCTGAGACCCAGGGTCACAGAGCTGATATTTGGAACCCTGAGGCTGAAGTCATTGCCTCAATTCCCGGGTGGCTGATCTTGGGAAGCACTGGAGCGCTGGCAGGCCAGCAGCAAGATGAAGAGAACAGCTTGAAAGTGGAGCAGGGACTTCCCCAACCATCCAGCGGCCCCGGGTTCAATCCCCGGTCGGGGACCTAAGAGCCCGTGAGGCGTAGCCAAAAATAAAATGGGATAAGAATTGTAGAAGAGAAATGCTAAACAAAGAAGTAAAACAAATGCTGAGAATAAAAAAGAAAGAATAGAGAGATGAGGGTCAAAGATAAATTTCAGTTTTGTAAGAACATGAATGGCTACTTGGTAGAAGACGGTAAGTGACCCACTTCTAATCTGTGAGAACATGGAGGAAGGAGACAGGCTGAGGTGGGATAAACTTAATTAAATTTAATTCAAATTAACTGTTGCACAGTTTGGGGCTGTGGCACAGAAAGTTCTACAGTCTCCTTCCCTATAGACCAAGCTCCGTCTCCAGACTTTCCCGAGATTTTCAGTGAGTTAGATCTTTAATGCCCAAAATGGGCAGTTGTTCCCAGACATCTCCTGGCCATGAGCACAGACCCCTCAGCCTGCATCTCTACAGGACATGGACACAGATGAGGAGAGAAAGAGACAGCTCTGGGCCCACATGCACCGAATCTGCTCTGTACAAACTGCAAAGTCACTGAATCTGTTCTCTCAAATAAACCAAGTGCACTGCCATAGATTCGCCAAAGGAACCCCGACTTCAGCCTGTCAGCCTGCTGACCCCTTAACCACCCCAGACCATGTCTGGCCAACGCTCCAAGAGGCCTGAGGGCTGGACAGACTCGCCACTCTGAGCCCAGAGAGCAGGGAAACCTTCATCTCTCCAGGGTGATCCCCATCTTTTCATGTGTCATGGGAGCAAACCCTTGGTTTTGACCCCAGACGAGAACTTCAAGGCTCTAGGGTTTGGTGTTCATTGCAAATAATAGAATCTAGGTTATAAAGCCATGAGAATCACTACATCATCGTCCACTGGCCAGCTCATCAAACCGTAAGGGATCCATGTTTATTTTTACTTACTTTTTGGCCACACCACTCAGCATGCAGGATCTTAGTTCCCAACCAGAGGTCAACCTGTGCTCCATGCAATGGACGTGCAGATTTTTAACCGTTGGGCCACCAGAGAAGCCCCCCAGTCCATGTTTAAAATCCGAGGTCTTCCTGGGAAAATGATGCAGCCGTGTGCTACAACCCCTGTTCTTACCTGATGCAGAGAAATGGCAGCCTTGACTGATGGGAGGAAAGGAACATAAAAGCGTGCAGAGAGGGCAGGGAGGAAGGGACTGCGGGGAGGAAGGACAAATGGACACTTCTGAGCTGGGGCCTGAGCTGTTCCTGGGCCGTGCTGTGACAGGTCGCCCCTCCCGAGCACGTTCTTAAGTGAAGGAGACAGTCATGAATGTCATTAACCCTCATTAAGGGAGCGTCTGTGCAATGAAATCTGACTAAAGTGGAACTAAAGCTCTCGGTGGCTCTGCCCTCAGCCTGCCCTGTTTTTGGACCCGGAACCACTGCGGGCTAACTCAGCATTCCTTTGAGCATGTTCCTGAGGCCGTCGGTCCTTAAACACACACCTCCGTCCAGAACTAGAAGGTTTAGGACACCCTAATGCTGAGGCTTCCTAGGTGGCAAAGATGCTAAAGAACTCACCTGCCAAACAGGAGACACGAGTTTGATCCCTGGGTTGGGAAGATCCCCTAGCAGAGGAAATGGCAACGCACTCCAGTATTCTTGCCTGGGGAAGCCCGTGGACAGAGGAGCCCGGTGGGCTACAGTCCATGGGGCCTCAAAGAGTAGGATATAGCTGAGCACGTCTGCAAAGTTCAAGTGCACAGTGCTCCAGAAACCATTTTCGAGGTTCTTCCTAATGCTCCATCCATGTGTGATATGAAGACAGTAATTGTGGGTGGTGTCACATGGCTATTTCAAAGAGTGACAGTAGCTTCAGCCACTAATGACTTTAAGCGGCCCAGCCTACTTAGAGAAGTGGCTTCTGGTGCCCTTGCAGGTCTGAAGATTTTAAGAGAAGCGTAGATGATACTAACCCACTCCAGTGTTCTTGCCTGGAGAATCCCAGGGATGGGGGAGCCTGGTGGGCTGCCATCTATGGGGTCGCACAGAGTCGGACACGACTGAAGCAACTTAGCAGCAGCAGCAGCAAATGATACTAACAAGCACAGAGAAACCACAAAAGACCAGTGGATTTGAAACCAAGAGAGCAGCTACTTCAACAGTAAGGTTTGGAAAATCAAAGGGATCTTGACCCAAAATATGTCTCCCTGCACCACTAGGCTTCCCAGGTGGCACTAGTGGAAAGAACCCACCTGCCAACGCATGAGGCAGACAAAGATTTGATCCCTGCGTGGAGAAGATACCCTGGAGAAAGAAATGGCAAGCCACTCCAGTATTCTTGCCTGGAGAATCCCATGGACGGGGGAGCCTGGCGGGCTATAGTCCACGGGGTCGCAAAGAGTTGGACACGACTGAGCGACTTGGCACCACGCACTGTTAGAATCACTCATCCACTGGTGTGTGGTCCCCTTATCCATCCCCAGTCATTAGAAGACACGGTTGCAGCATGCAGGGATTGGGGGTTCATTCTCCAAGTCTATTATTGAACACCTTCTATGTGCCAAGAGGCTCAAGTGAACTGCTTTGCAGTTTAGAGGGGGAGGGGCCATCAATAAAAGACTTAAGTACTGGCTTCATGGAGCCAGATCCGAACAAGAGGTGTGGGGACTGGGACACCCACCCTAAGACTTAGCCTAAGGGATCCAGCCTTAGTAACCGTTTCTGGATGGAGAATCTGAGATTCTGTGAGTATATGGCAGGTCTGTCTGATTCCTTAGCTCTTCAAAATGGCTGCACTTACTGCCCATATAACTACCTAAGACGGCATATTTAGGGCCCCTGGCACATGGAATGCACTCCCTATGGGTTTATTGCCTCGCAGACATTTCACAGTGCACTTCGCATATTGGGCTTTGGGGCGATAACCCAGAGCCCATGAGTCTGCCTCCAGGAGTTCTGGCCTCTGCCCCCCTACTCTGCCCTCACACTCACACCCACCCTCCAACTCCCCCAACCCACACCCACTGGACTTTCCTCGGAAGTCTCTCTCTTCACACAGGGCAGCTCGCCCAGGTCCTCCCCATGGCAAACGGACAGGGTCTCTCTTTTGGCCTAGAGATTAAGCATCTTAGAAATTCTGTCTCCACCATCAATTCTAGAGGTTTAGAGCAAAGGGCTTGACTGACCCCCCACCCTTCCTGGCCCTGTACCCTCCGCGTCTTCTTTGGGCAGGAGTTTGGTCTCTGCCTCGTGGAACTGCAGTGACGAGCGATCCCAGCTCTGACCAAGGTGCCCAGCAGAGCCGGGCACCTGGTGAGGTCTCCGTGAGCACCACCTGCTCTTCCATGGCAGGTCCCCGGCTTCCTGAGAAAACCGTGCAGTGTGGTGACGTGATGGGCGGTTGCCCTGGGATGCCCCTGCTTCCCCAGAGCCGGGATGTACCTGCAGAAGCCAGGACCCCACCCCCACCCCCACCCCTAGCCCTTCCCCTTGACCGTTTCCCTTGTGGGCCCATCTGGGGTCCGGGAGGCCTCTGTCGCCCTCTCGGGGACACCATGGGCTCATCTCTAGAGCCCCTGGGTAGAGAGACCACCACTCCAGCCTGTTCGAAGGTATCTCCCGGCCCATCTGGAAGAAGATCAGCCAGCATCTGGGAGGAGGGCCGTGGCTTCTTGAAAAGCCCTGTGATCTGGGCCGGGCTGAGTTCCGACTCACAAGCGAGCTGGGTGACCTTGAGCCAGTCCAACCATACACACCCACACACACACAGCACATAACACGGCACACAGAAAGACACGAGCCACACACACATGCACACACACACAAACACACGGATAGACACAAAACACACGTGCACGGATACTCACATATGTGCACACCCCACCCCAATAAATCCATGCACACCCACACACCCACGAGCACACGCACACGTGCATGCACACACCCCATGGCCCCCACTTTCTCAGCAGGGCTGATGGCAGACGCTGGCATCCCTGAGCCTCAGGGCTCCCCTCGAGAGCAGCACAAGAGGGAGGCGTCCCCGCAGGCGCTCCTGGGCCGCGCAGTGTGTTTACGAGCTGCACTGAGCAAGTGCATGGTGAAGACATCTGCCTCCTGATCCCCATGGGAGGGGGTTGAGGGCTTCCTGCTGCAGCAGGAAAGGCTGACTTGGCCCCCCATGGCTCCCCACTGCACAAGGAACAGGAAGGGCCGCTCAGAAGAGCGCGGCCACAAAAAACCCAAACCAGACTCCCTGCTCTCCACGCGGAGCTCAGAGAGGTTGTCAACCTTCCCAAAGTCACAGAGTTGCTCCAGACACCACCAGACCACACCACGACTCAGGGGAGGGGGAGGGAAGCTGAACATCGGTGGTGCAGGGCCCGTCCTGGGGGTCCCCAGGGAGCCACGTGTGTTTCCTCATCTATGAAAGACCTGGGGGTGAGCCTCATAAACATCCTTCTAGCTCTGAGTTCCTGATGCCCTTGGGATGGAAGCACTCCAGAGAAGGAGCTCTGTAAGCCTTAACCCGTGGCAGTCATCAGGGTCACTGGTAATAAGAGGACTGTGGCCAGGCTCACCCGACTCCTAAACACCTGGGCTCAGACGCATCCCCGAGGGAAGAACCCGCAGCCTCGCAAGGCTGGGTCCTCTGCCTGCAGCCCAATATTCAGTATCTCTACAGCGAACAGAGCAGCGTGCTGGGGTCAGGCGAGGGCTACCCTAACAGAAGCTGACCCAGTGCTGATGAAGAAGATAAACAGCTGGAGTCAGAACTGCTGTGCTCTGCACGGGATTCTCTGAACATCCTGGCTGATCTTATGTCCCAGAATTACAGATTCAGGGCTGGAGCCCTGCCTGGTGAGAAGTCTTCCTCACCCTGGAGAGCAGGGGCGATATTCGTCTGCCCCTGCAGAGTCAGCCACTACTAAAGTAACTCAGCACAGACGCACTCTCACCACCTGAAATTGCCTTCAGTCTTTCTTCTGAAGGAGAACGTCCCAATAGCCTTTTATCAAAATGTGAACACTCCTGAGAGGGGATGTGCATTTGAGATTTCATTGAGTTATGACACAAATACTATAAAGGCACTTTGCTCACCATCCAGTATTAGAAGGGGAGGTGTTGCCAGCACTTTAGAAGCCC
Organism: Ovis canadensis; assembly: GCF_042477335.2. Classification (NCBI taxonomy): domain Eukaryota; kingdom Metazoa; phylum Chordata; class Mammalia; order Artiodactyla; family Bovidae; genus Ovis; species Ovis canadensis. The sequence continues at coordinate 5,574,436 of NC_091245.1, forward strand.
ACTTGCAGAGATGTCCAGTCAACAGTCAAACGGATTAAAAAAGATATGGTACATATATACAATAAAATGTTGTTGTTCAGTCGCTAAGTTGTGTCTGATTATTTGCGACCCCATGGATTGCAGCACGCCAGGCTCCTGCGTCCTTCATCATCTCCTGGAGTTTGTTCAAACTCGTGTCTGTTGAGCCACCAACTCAATGGAATATTCAGTTCAGTTCAGTTCAGTTGCTCAGTCATGTCCAACTCTTTTCAACCCCATGAATTACAACACGCCAGGCCTCCCTGTCCATCACCAACTTCCGGAGTTCACTCAGACTCACGTCCATCAAGTCAGTGATGCCATCCAACCATCTCATCCTCTGTCGTCCCCTTCTCCTCCTGCCCCCAATCCCTCCCAGCATCAGAGTCTTTTCCAATGAGTCAACTCTTCGAATGAGGTGGCCAAAGTACTGGAGCTTCAGCTTCAGCATCATTCCTTCCAAAGAAATCCCAGGGCTGATCTCCTTCAGAATGGACTGGTTGGATCTCCAGTCCAAGGGACTCTTGAGAATCTTCTCCAACACCAATGAAATATTACTCAGTCATAAAAAAGAAGGAAATAATGCAATTTGAGGCAGATTATCATACTAAGTGAAGTAAGCCAGACAGAGAAAGACAAATGCCATATGATATTACACATTTGTGAAATCTAAAAAAAAAGGATACAAATGAACTTATTGGCAAAACAAAAAGACATTCACAGACATAGAAAACAAACTTATGGTTACCAAAGGGGAATGAAGGAGGAGAGGGATAAATTAGGAGCTTGGGATTAACACACACACACACTATATATATATATAAGACATAACCAACAAGGACCTCCTGTATAGCACAGGGAATTATATTAATATTGGTAGTAAACTATAAGCAAAAAGAATCTGAAAACGGATATATGTATATAAATAACTGAATTACATCAATATATGTATATAAAGCTATGACCAACCTAGACAGCATATTATAAAGCAGATACATTACTTTGCCAACAAAGGTCCATCTAGTCAAAGCTACGGTTTTTCCAGTAGTCATATATGGATGTGAGTTGGACCATAAAGAAAGCTGGGCGCCAAAGAATTGATGCTTTTGAACTGTGGTGTTGGAGAAGACTCTTGAGAGTCCCTCGGACTGCAAGGAGATCCAACCAGTCCATCCTAAAGGAGATCAGCCCTGAATATTCACTGGAAGCACTGATGCTGAAGCTGAAACTCCAATACTTTGGCCACCTGATGCAAAGAACTAACTCCTTGGAAAAGAACCTGATGCTGGGAAAGATTGAAGGCAGGAGGAGAAGGGGACAACAGAGGATGAGATGGTTGGATGGCATCATCGACTCGATGGACATGAGTTTGAGCAAACTCCAGGAGTTGGTGATGGACAGGGAGGCCTGGCATGCTGCAGTCCATGCGGTCACAAAGAGTTGGACACGACTGAGTGACTGAACTGAGTTGATGTATATGAATGGGGCTTCCCCGGTGGTTCTAGTGGTAAAGAACCCATTTGCCAGTGCAGGAGACATGAGAGACTCAGGTTCGATCCCTGGGTCAGGAAGATCCCCTGGAGGAGGAAATGGCAACCCACTCCAGTATTCTTGCCTGGAGAATCCCATGGACAGAGGAAACTGGTAGGCTACAGTCCACAGGATCGCGAGAGTCGGACACAACTGAAGCAAATTAGCACATGTATATAAGTAACTGAATTACTGTGCCATAAACCTGAAACTAACACAATCCTCTCGATCAGCTATACTTCAATAAAAAATAAATAAATAAATACAAGAGGAAACAAAAAAGAAAGAAGCAGCCCACTTGCTGGACTTCTGCTCTGGGTGTGGCACACACGGGCCACTTCCAACATCATCCACCCAGTGAGATTTGACATTTTCCTCACCAGCCAGGCTGCCAAGTTCATGGGGCTCAGTGGTGGGGAGGTCTCCTTGGGTGGTACCCTAGCAGGGCTGGGCCTGAGCAGAAGCTGGTGCCAACCAGAAACCTTGGTCTCCCCATGGCACACAGAAGGGTGCAGGGCTCAGTGCCTAGATCCACACCGGGTCCTGGGGGCTCCCACGGCTCCCTGAACACAGCAGGTCACCCCCCTAGGTGACCTGCAACAGCCAGAGTGGGGATGACAGCCTCCGTCCTAAAGGACAGATTTTACTCCAAGTGGAAACTAATTGATTCTGCCTCAGCAACTTTCCCAATTTGCGAGAATTCTACAACTGAAGGATGAGCTGATGGGGAATGTTAGCTTTATATAAAACAGTTAGCCACAGACTTCAAAGTGTTCTCGAAGGTAAATTTAATTACATCCGCCCCAACCAGACATCCAAAATACCCTCACATAGCTTTTGTGTGTGTATTTATACTATGTACAATGCCCACGTCCTGTGACATTAGTATGTCTCTTTACATCATTGAAAATAGGAGTCCTTTGGAACTGGTTAGAGCAAATTATAATGCCCCCAGCCAGGGCCTTTTGTTACACAGCTCTTCAAAGGGGGTGCCTGCCTGGCCCTCTGAAAGCTGTGGGACCACCGGAGTTCATTTGAGAACCCTCTACCCCAAGTTGGTCTTGCAAATTATTTCTGCCCTATGCAGAGAGTCTCTTTACTGTCCTCTTGGCATCAAGTGACTTTGAATCTTGCATAATACATGCTCACACATACACAGGGAAGGGATTATTGTGCTGCCAGGATTTAATAGTGTTTATGGTAATGAGCTGAAGGGACGCAGGATGACAGAGGTTTTGTGTTCATCCCTGGAGCACGATGGTGCCGTGTCCAGTGGCGGGAGAGCGTACGAGCTGTGTGGGCTCGGCCTGCACCTACAGACGGGCCTCCGCCGTCCTCCAAAGGCTCCAGATCCGGACACGGGTGGCACCCGACCTTGGTGAAGCCCGTTCCTGCCCTCTCTGCTGGTCCCGGGAAAAGGAGGCACAATCAGTCAGCCGACACTAAGATGGCAACCTGAGCAGACAGGTTTCTGCTGCGGCTTCGCGGGCTTGGCTCCCGAGGCTGGGCGGTGAGCTTGCTGCAGGCCAGAACCAAGGGGCGCTCCGCCCCAGACCCTCAGCTCTGCGGAAGGTGGACCCAGCCTCTCTCCGACCAGTAAGCAACTGAACTGGGACAGGCACCCCTGTGCGGACGGCAGCTGAGGGCTCGCCACCGCTGCAGAGACTGGCATCGCTTCTCCAACAGCCTCGACAGCCGCGGCTCTGTGCAAAGCCAGCCGCGAAGAACCAGGCACTCAGCTCAAGGCTTCTGTCCCCAGTGAGGATGGAGACCTCGCCCATTCTTCAAGGAGCACACTGGGAGTTTGATGGAGCTGGACCAGTCAGGCACCTGCCCAGGGATCCAGCTGAAGGGACACCAGAACAACCCTGGGACCACAGTGCCCTCAAGTGGAGAGTGGCCAGCACTGCCCTTAGTCAGTTTGGGACGGGGAACGTGCTCTGTTAAGCCCAGGCCATGCCAGAAATCTCTTATTCTAAACGTAAAGGCATGTATTTTGAGTACATGTGAATAAGTATCATACGTATAAGTATCATACCTATGAATAAGTATCTTGGTTTACGAATAGAATGCAGGGTATTCTGCCATCTCCAATAAGCAAATGTACAAATATTCAAAGAATGCCCCCCCTTTTTTTTTGCCTCCTTGGGTGACCTCCACTCCTCAGCCCGTCCCTGCCAGCTCATCTATTCTGCAAACATTCATAGGAAATGTCCATCATGCGGTTATCCCTTCCTGGGGACTGTGGAACATTTCAGGGACAGACAAGTACATGTGGAAAAGGGAGGGAAGAATGGTCATGAGTGAGAAGAGATGGCTACTGAACCCGCAATCCCTTTGGACCTATTTTCGTGCATGGCACAGGCTGCTACTGACCTCCTGATGAAAGTGGTTCTCGAGTGTGAACTGACTGAGCACTGGATGGACTTGGGCCAAAGGCGGGTCCTGGCCACAGGGGACAACTCAGAGTGTGAGGTTGCTGTGCAACAGAGGGTCTCAGCTGACTGCCCAGTGCTGTGGTCCCAGCCGAGCCCTCACCTGTCCGATAGGATATTATGCAAGAATATTCCGACGTCCTACTTGTGTGTTTCAGCAGGTCTTCAGTCACTAACTTCTTCTCCTCGATCATTACTGTTGGCCAGAGTCTGCCCAGGAGGACCACGCATGCATGCTAAGTTGCTTCAGTCATGTCCAACTCTTTGCAACCCTATGGACTCTAGCCCACCAGGCTCCTCTGTCCATGGGATTCTCCAGGCAAGAATACTGACTGGAGTGTGTTGCCATGCCCTCCTCCAGGGGATCTTCCCCACCCAGGGATCCAATCCCTGTCTGTCATGTCTACCTGGATTGGCAGGCGAGTTCTTTACCACTTACCGCCACCTGGGAAGCCCCATGTGAGGACCATGACTTTGGCTTAAAAGATGGACCCAGAAGACTGCTGCCGGCCATTCCCCCTGCAACCGAAGGACATGTTCTTTATCTCAGCAGTAGTAGCATCAGCTGGCCGCAGCTGACCATCTGGGCCACCACGATGCTGCCACGACAAATACCATCTCAAGCTTAGCCTCGTTCGGTGCCTCGTCTGTTTCTGCTGGATGGGTTCTCAAAAGTGGCCCAGCTGGGTCAACGTTTCATGCATAGAAAGTTGGAAGCAGAAAGTAGCGGGGAGTGAAAATCATAGACTATGGGGCTGTGGCCTCCTGCCAGCCCTCCAGGGGTGAGATACCCTGGGTCATGGACTCCCCAGCAGAGGATGCCAGTCCATCATTTCTGCCATCCTGGAAACTGGCCAAGGACAGGTGGGAGCAACAGCGGGAGAGCCAGGCCCTGTTGGAGACATCTGTAGGATCCGTGTCTGCAGATGCCTTCGGAGGGGCCCCAGTTCCGCCCTGGCTCCACCCTCTCTGGGCTCACTCACAATGGGAAAGCAGGCAGGCCGCGATGCTTTTGCTGTGATGTGTAAAAAGGCCCCAGTCCCTCCTACCACGCCAGACACAAAGGGAAAGAGGGAGGGGCAAGGAAGTCATGGTCAGGAAAGGGTTGAAATAAACTCCCATTACCTTCATCAGAAGGACTAATGCTAAAGCTGAAGCTCCAATTCTTTGGCCACCTGATGCAAAGAACTGACTCATTGGAAAAGACCCTGATGCTGGGAAAGATTGAGGGCAGGAGGAGAAGGGGACGACAGAGGATGCGATGGCTGGATGGCATCACCGACTCGATGCACATGAGTTTGAGCAAACTCCTGGAGATGGTAATGGACAGGGAAGCTTGGCATCCTGTAGTTCATGGGGTCACAAAGAGTCAAACACAACTAAGCCACTGTGCAACAACCTTAAGAGCAAGGAAAGAGCTTCACTCAGACTCCCATTCCCTGCATTCTCTGGCGAGATGGACACCTCTGAGAGGTGGTTCCCTAGAAGTTGCCATAGGGCACTGGGTGTCCTACTTGTGATGGTCACCGAGGATACCATTGCCCCCCGCTGAGCAGGATCACTGGCAAACACCTGAATTTGCATCAAAATGAGGCACTGAGTGGGGAGGGGGAAGGGGAGCCGCTAATCAACAGATGTAAAGTTTCAGTGAAGCAACATGAATAAGCTCTAGAGACCGGGTGCACAGCATCCTACTCACAGTCAACAAGACTCTGCGCGTGTGAGCACCATCAGTCCTGTCCAACTCTGTGCGACCCTGTGGAGTGCAGCCCGCCACGCTCCTCTGTCTGTGAGGTTCTCCAGTCTCAAATACTGGAGTGGGTTGCCATGCTCCCCTCCAGAGGATCTTCCCGACCCGGGGATTGAACCTGCATCTCTTGTGTCTCCTGCATTGGCAGGAAGATTCTTTACCACTGAACCACCTGGGAAGCCCAACAAGACCATGTTGTCTGCTTAAAAAGGGTAGATTGCAAGTGTTCTTACAACAATGAAACAAATTTGTTTTAAAAAATGAGGTGATGGTGGGAGGACTTTCAAACTATGAATACAAGAGGTAGGAAGTCCCCACCTGACAATGCTCTGCAAGGTCTGAAAATATGTTCAAGGATAGCATTTTAGAGGGAGTCCCTCAAAAGCAGTGGAGCTGGTTTTACAGTGCAACCGGCTCAAGGGGCAGAGACCGACAGTAACCAGTCTCTGCCTGTACCCGCTCCTACCTCCTGGATGGTGCTCTACCCTCCCACATGCTCCATAACGGGATCACAGGATGCAGAGGAGATGCTTGAAACGGGTGCTCTATTGGGGCCATCCCCATGCAAGACACAGAAGAGGCAGACCTTTGGCACAGAGAATCCGGAATGGATGAATCCATCTAAATGTCTCTCCTTGAGTCCAGACACTCTAAGGACGGTCCTGCTTCCAGTGGGCAACAGGGGGTTCACAAGGTGGGGAGAAGATAAGACCCATCTCTGAGGACAGAAGACTGACAAGCAAGTGCAGACTCCACTGCAAGCCCACTCTCCCGTCCCCCTAAGGATACCCCCACTTTACCACAGGGGTATGAGCTGTAATGGAGAAAGATGGAGTGCCGGGTGGGAGGGGGTTATGCACTGAGGAAAGGTGCGTACCTGGTTTTAACTTCTCTGATCATTTACACACAGAGAAATATCCATGAGTGAAGGCTGCAAAGACCCAACATTCCAAGAAATGTGATATTAACCAGACAGGCTTAATAGTCAAATGGATTTGGCGAAAACGCAAACGAGTGGAAAACCTGACATCTCCTCCTTTTCCTCCTCTCCTTTTCAGAACTGAGGAGGACTTCCCCAGTAGTGCAGTGGATGAGAACCCACCTGCCAATGCAGGTGACACGTGTTGGATCCCTGATCCGGGAAGATTCCGCTAAGCCCATGCGCCACAGCTGCTGAAGCCAGCACACTCTAGAGCCCTCGAGCCACAACTGCTGAGCCCGAGCGCTGCCACCGTGGAAGCCTGCACACCCTGGAGCCTGTGCTCCCCGACAAGAGATGCCACGGCTGCCACGAGAAGCCCGTTCACCTCAACTAAAGAGAAGCCCCTGCTCTCCACGACTAGAGAAAGCCTGAGTGCAACCATGAAGACCCAGCACCACCAAAAATAAATAAAGATAAAATAAATATCTTAAAAACTGTTTCTTTAAAACAAAAAAGAACTGAGGATTCAACAAGCCTTGCCCTAAGCTAAATTAATCTGTGTTTGCCCATTGTTTTCTCTTTGCCTTGGCCAATTACATTAGAATATGAGTGTTACCTTATCAAACCATCATCACTGTCGTATCTAGATGTACGTGAACAAGCACACACGTCCCAGCTGACGTACTTAATTGGGAAATGCTAAATCCTAATGACTTCCATTGACCGAGGAGGAAAGAGCGAAGGTCCCTTGAATAGAATGCGTCTTTTAAAGCCTTCCTTCCTGTTGCCTTGGTGAATCCATGTGGAATGGAGATTGTCTTGGTGATAAGAGGAAGCCAAACCAAGAGAATGGGGGAGATGGTGTATTGGGGCCAATAAACTCTTCTTGAAAGTTGGTTTCTTGGAGACGAGCTGGGTACACTATGGTGCTTTCAGCCAGCTCTCCTGCTGGCATTATTAGGTCCATAAACTCTCCTAAGATTCTATGAGCCAAATGGCCTCTCTCTCCGCACAATACCCTCAAGCCCAGGCCCCGACTTCTGTGCAGGGGAGGGATGCTGGCAGCTGAAATGCGATGCTGCTGTCAGATGCCTTAGGGCAGCTGGAGGTCAATAAAATGTCTTGGACTCCTGCCCGCCAGACCCCATCTGTGCCTGGGGTCCCTGGGACTTTAGTGAGAACACAGCTTGTAAGATGGGGAGAAGGCCCACTGCACAAAACAGATGCCTATTAACTAGGAAGGGTTCACAGCGGACCACAGCGGAGTTGGGAGGTATTTATGCAGTCAGGAAACAGACCACCAGGGAGGGAAGGGAAGGAGGAGGAGCAGCGGTGGGTCCCCAAGGTGGCCTGAAAGGAAAAAAGCACAAATGACCCAGATTGATCTTAAAGCCTGCCGGGGGCACCAGGACCCACCAGGGCTCCCGGCAGAACCTGGGTGCAGGTGTTGTCTGAATCTTCACCTGCAGCTCGGAGCTCCTGCAGTGACTGTACCGATACGCACCCCTGAGCAGCCTCTCTCTGTATCAGATGTGCCCTTGAATCTCCCAGGGATCTTGTTAATATGCAGATTCCTTATCCCTGGGTCAGGATTGGGGTCCAAGATTCTGCATTTTTGAGAAATGGCAACCCACTCCAGTACTCTTTCCGGGAAAAGTCCATGGACTGAGGAGCCTGGTAGGCTACAGTTCATGGGGTCTCAAGGAGTCGGACACGACTAAGCGATTCTTTCTTTCTTTCTCAGATGATATTGATACCGCTGGTCCCTGAACATTTTATGAGGAAGAGAGCATCTTGGGCTCCACCCCAGGCCTAGGGAATCAGAGTCTGCATCTCATCACATCCCCAGGGGACTCACGTGCACATACAATTTCAGAAGTTCTGCTCTAGACACTACTTACACATCAGAAATCAGAACAAGGGCATCAGGGAACTTCGTGCCCAAGAGCCATGCTTGGTACCCATGAAATCAGCCAATGTAGGGAGCATGTGAAGCCATCACCTTTGAGTTTCTGCTGTCAGGGAGCAACTCCATCACAACCACAGGTGCCGCCAGACTGAACACCTGGAAGGTATCGCTTGCGTAAATGAAAAGACAGAAAAGCATTTCAAAAGTTTACGCACTGATAGAAAAATGCAAGTATTACCAGCAAAAGGAACCATTAAATGAGTAAGAAATGAAAGTTGATCTATGCTTTATCTAAAGGAAGAAAAACAAAAAGCAAAAAGAAAAAGAACATAAAACAGGGAAGAAGACCCCAATACAAGCTCAGTTTTGCCGCTAACGGATGTGTACAGACCTTCGGATTTCCCGGTGGTTCAACGGTAAAGAATTCACCTGCCAACGCAGGAGACACAGGAGACTCAAGTTCGATCCCTGGGTCAGGAAGATCCCCTGGAGGAGGGCATGGCAACCCACTCCAGTGTTCTTGCCTGGAGCATCCGATGGACAGAGGAGCCTGGCGGGCTGCAGTCCACGGGGTCACACAGAGTCGGACACGACTGAATGCTGAGCATGAGCACAGACCTTCGGTGAGACTCGATCTGCCCAAACTTCAGTCTTTTTGTCCCTAAAACTGGGCATCTGCGTCCACAACTCATTCTCAGTTCTAAGAATTTAAGCTTTCAAAATCGAAGCTTTACATTTTGATGCTTTGCTGTGATTTTCAGGGTAGACTTAAACAGGCGCGTTTCAAATATCTTTTTTGAAACAGTGTGAACTGGAAAGACAACCCACAGAATGTAAGAAAATACTTGTAATGAGGTTTTTTCCCAGTTGGGGCTTATCCAAAAAGAGTTGCTATGAGTATTTGTGTACAGGTTTTTGTGTGTGTGTGAATATAAATTTTCATTTCTCTGGAATAAATGCCCAGGAGTAAAATTTCTGGGTCTGTGAAAATCGCATGCTTAGTTTTATGAGAAATTGCCCAGCTACTTTCTGGAGCAGCAGCATCGTGCTGCTTTCTCAGCAGAGATTGGGGAGGGACCCAGTTTCTCTGCATCCTCCTCAACACCTGGTGTTGTCGCTTTTTTATTTTAACCCTTCTGATAGATTCTGCAGAGATAGCTCGCTGTCATTTTCATTTGCATTTCCCTGACGGCTACTGATGCTGAACATCTTTTTTTTTTTTGTGCTTACTTGTCATCTGGATTCAGAGAAATATCTCTTTGTGTCTCTTGCCCACTTTCCCTCCTTTTAACTGAATTTGGCTACTAAAAAGCTCCATGCTGCTTTTAGAGGAATAATAAACATGTATCCCTGCCAGAAAACAAAACAAAACAGGAGACATGCATCCTCAAACATTCATGGAAAGACCTGCAGAAACGTCCATGAAAAGCAGCTGAACTTATTAAACAGTCATTGTCGAGAAGAGCATTCCGAAGGTGGAAGCCAAAGCCTCAGTGGTTCCTGCCAGATTTCAGAAGGCTCCAGAAGAATATTTCTGTACGATGCTCTTCGACAAGTTAGCATTTGTTCTTATTTGGGGGAGGAGGGTTGCGAGGGGGGGGGGGCGTGTTCGTAATTGGGCTAACACGTCCTAGAGGCTCCATCAGAATTTTGATCACATTCTAATACCCGGTGCTGATTCTAACACCTGGTGCTGTGAGCAGCGTGTTAAGACTCTATTTCGGTGGAAAATGGACATTAGGGAGCCCTGGCTTACCATTTCCAGGCCGCCGTCGTTTCTTCTCCGCTCTGTGTTGCAGCATTCTGGACGATGCCTGGGCATTCCAGAAAGGAAACAGGTTGGCACTGCTTTCTTTGAGAGAAACCCCAGGGCTGGGAGCAGGAACTCCTGCAGTCCCTCTGAGCAGGGGCAGGGGGCCCACAGTGAACGCAGGTCACGGGGCAGCTTGTGGCATGGCACCCTCATCTTTAGCCTCACTCTTCACAGCAGCCGCAGAGGTGGCAACTACCCAAACGCCCAGCGGTGGATAAAGGGATAAACAAAATGCAGTCCGTACACAATTCAGGTTTTAAAAGGAAGGGGATCCTGACAGAGGCCGCAACACACATGAACCTTGAAGACGTTAAGGTAAGCGAAGCAAGTCAGTCATCAAAGGACAAATCGTGCATGATCCCACTTGTGTGAGGTCCCTAGAGGAGTCCAAGCCAGAGACGGCAAGGAGGAGGGTGGTTGCCTCGGGCTGGGGGAAGGAGCATGGGAAGCTGCCGTTTGATGGGGACAGAGCTTCGGTCTGGGAAGAGGAAAAATGCTCTCGAGAGGATGGTGGTGATGGTTGCCCAGTGATGTGCGTGTCCTTAAAGCCACTGAACTACACGTCTGTGTGTGTGTTAGTCACGCAGTCGTGTCCGACTCTTCACAAACTACACGTTTAGAAATGGTTAAAATGGCAGATTTCATGTTGTGTATATATTCTCACAGAATTCCGTGGTGGTCCAGTGGTTAGGACTTAGTGCTTTCACTGCTCTGGGCCCAGGTTCAATCCCTGGTCAGGGAACTGGGATCTCACTTATTTATTTTTGGGGGGTCTCCAAAATCACTGCAGATGGTGATTGCAGGCATGAAATTAAAAGATGCTTGCTCCTTGGAAGAAAAGTTATGACCAACCCAGACAAGATATTAAAAAGCAGAGATATTACTTTGCCAACAAAAGTATGTCTAGTCAAAGCTACGGTTTTTCCAGTAGTCGTGTATGGATGTGAGAGTTGGACCACAAAGAAGGCTGAACGCTGAAGAACTGATGCTTTTGAACTGTGGTGTTGGAAAAGATTCTTGAGAGTCCCTTGGACTGCGAGGAAATCCAGCCAGTCCATCCTAAAGGAAATCAGTCCTAAATATTCATTGGAAGAACTGATGCTGAAGCTGAAACTCCAATACTTTGACCACTGATGTGAAGAACTGACTCACTGGAAAAGACCCTGATGCTGGGCAAGATTGAAGGTGGGAAGAGAAGGGGATGACAGAGGATGAGATGGTTGGATGGCATCACTGACTCAATGGACAAGAGTTTGAGCAAGCTCCGGGAGTTGGTGATGGACAGGGAGGCCTGGCGTGCTGCAGTCCATGGGGTCACAGAGTCAGACACGACCGAGCGACTGAACTGAACTGATTTATTCCCACAATTTTTTAGAAAAGAAAAGGTGGGTTCTTTACTTGCGGGCTCACATTGATCTCATCCTCCAGGTGACTGTCCAGGTCTGCTCAGAAGCAGCCTGGTTTTGATTCCCCAAACCTCCGGGAAAGAATAAAGTGTAACAACCTGGCAACCGGTTCTCATTACCTTAGGAAGCCAACACTGCTCTCCTGTTCGCCAGCAGCTGGGGCCGGCTTGATTAGACCCACTGGCAATCCTCCTCTGCCCTTCGAAGCAGCAGGAAAAATCAGCTTTAGAGTAGGAATTTAATGGAAATTCAGGTCTTGTTGGCAGATGAGAGATTTGATGAATTTTTCCTTATCATCCCCATGCTTGATGGACTTAGCCTTGCGGGATTCTAAGCTTTAACTTGGTTCAGATATCAAAGGCTTCCAAGCAAGAATGGACCCTGAAGATGGTTTAATCCAAGCCCAGCTGGGGAAAGAGACCACATAAGACAGCAGGAAAGGACAGACCCAGGCCACTGCCCTCTGACCTCCATCCAGATTTGGGCTTTTTCTGCTTCTTTTATCACACCATGTAGACCCCCAGCGAGGGTCTTTATTACAGTCAAAGATCCCTGGGAGGAAACACCTGACTTCTCACCTGTGTCAGGCAGGAGCACGCAAGCTCAGTCGTGTCTGACTCTTTGCAACCCCATGGACTGTATCCTGCCAGTCAAGAAACACTGGAGTGGGTTGCCATTTCCTCCTCCAGAGAATCTTCCCAACCCAGTGATTGAACCTGAGTTTCCTGCATTGGAGGCGGATTCTTTACCACGGAGCCGCCTGGGAAACCCCTGTGTGAGCTGTCAGCAAATAGATCCATCGTCCTCTGCAGGCAAGGGGGAGAAAGTCCTGCCCTCACAAAGGTCATGCCCAGAGTCACAGGGTCCTGATAGCGTGCCCTTGGCGTGCCCCATTGACACCTCACCGGACGACCGACCATCACATGATCACAACAGGAACACTACCTGCGTCCCTGCCACGGCCACGCTGTTCACGCATCAATGCTGTGCTCCTCCCATCTGACCGGCGAGACGACTGAGGCCCAGAAAAATCAATGAACTCCCAAGGCACACTGCTGGAAGGTGCTGGCCCAGACCAGCTGCAAACACGGAGACGGCAAGGGTTCTGCCCAAGCTCAAGCGTTCTGAATGTAAACCCCAGCTCTCGGTGGTCTCAGCTCTTCCTTCACAAATGGACATAGAGTGTGCTGCGGGCAGTGACCCATCACCATCTCGGGAGTCTATCCTATCTGCTCAGCTCCAAGTGCTCTGAGCCCCGGAGGGAGTGGACCAGGCTGTGGGTCAGCTGCTGCCCCCTGCTGGGCGGCCTGGGCTCAGCAGCCATTTTCTGGGGGCGTGGGGCGGCGGAGGGGGTGGAGGGTGGCGGCGGAGGGGGTGGGGTGCGTCCCCGGAGAGAAAGGCCCTGTGGGCAGTTCTGTGAGTGGCCAGTGCGGAAATGTCACCTCTCCACCCCTCTCCCCTCCGCTGGTCCTCCTCCCGCCAGGGAATGGATGGAGGAGCTGTGAGCTGGTTTCTCAGCATCCCTAAGACAGCCTCAACCAGCTCCTCTGGGGTGGCCCGTGCTGGTCAAGGAGCCCTAGCTCTCTTTCTTCCAGGGGAGGGCTTCCAACTTCGCCCTGAGTCTGGTGGGGGCTGAGGGGCAGCCTTACCACCCGTTCAGCCCCGACACACACACACACACCTCCCTTTAAGTTTGCGGCCTGAAGTGTATGCAGTTCAAAGGGGACAGGCCTGTCCGTTGACCAAGGCGGTCGACCTCCTGGGACTCCCCATGGGGGGCTGTCCTGAGCCAGACCTGGGAAGCGAGGCACTCTGTGTGAGCTTTAGATGATGAGACGAGCCGCTTGCTTCCGCCTTATTTAGACGCAGAATTGTTGTGAGCTGCCAAGCTGTCTTCAGGCAGGTTTCAGACTCCGTGGCCTTTGAGCTACACCAGGTTGCCAGTACATCATGCAGAGCTAGGCTGCAGCAGCGGGTCGGGGCTGGTAAGGAAGTTTTTGTTTGTTTGTTTTGTTTTTAAATTAAAAATTAATTTTTAATTCATATTGGGGGGGAAGTGAAAACATTCTACGTCTCAGTTGTGGTGCAGGGACATGACTGAATACATCTGTCAAAACGTAGTGATGGGGACTTCCCTGGTGGCTCAGTGATAAGGAATCCACCTGCCAATGCAGGGGACACGGGTTCGACCCCTGGTCCAGGAAGATCCCACGTGCTGCAGAGGAACTAAGCCTGTGCCCGTCAACTACTGAGTCTGTGCTCTAGAGCCCACGAGCTGCCACTCCTGAGCCCACGCACTCTAGAGCCCGAACCTGCAACAGGAGAAGCCGCAGCAATGAGCAGGCCGTGCACCGCAACCAGAGCCCACGCAGCGACAAAGACCCAGCAGAGCCAAAAATACACGTATAAATTATTTTAAAAACTTAATTATACCTAAAGAAAAGTTGAGTTAAAAAAAAAAAATCTCCTGGAGGGCAGTTTCCTCTTTCATGGGAGGTTAACTGATTCATGTTCCCTGGTTCTATGTGAATCCCCAGATGGAAACCTGGTTACCTGGCAACACCGTTTGCAATTCACTCCAGTGCTGATTTAGCAAACTTTGTGGGCTTTGTGGGCTTCCCTTGTGGCTCAGCTGGCAAAGAATCCGCTTTACCATTTAAACCCATTTCCATTCTTTAAATCTGTTTAAAGAATGGCTGTGTGCTCATTGCCAGCTTCCAGGCACCAAAGCGCCCCAAAGGTAGAATGCCTAGATCAAGGATGACTTCTCAGCTCACGGCTCCACCTCCAGGCGGCATCTCCTCCCCCCAGGACTCCTCAAGGCACCTTTCCCACCAGTCAATCTCGTCTTCCTGTTTCCCTCCCTGTCTTCTTGCCCCAGATGCCCAGTCCTTGCCTTCTCTTCCCAGTTATCATTCGCTCCCTGGATAATATCCCACCTGAAGGCCCCAAATATCTTCCAGTGCTGAGGACTCCTGCTTACCTGTCTCTTGCCTGGATCTTTCTCTCAGGCTTAAGACGGCGGATGTGTCTCCACCTGCCAACTCAACATCCTCCTTGGAAATGCAACTCAAATTTAACAAGTCCAAAGTCAAACTCTGATTTCCCCTCCCCCGAAACCTATTTCTCCCCAGGTCTCCCCCAGCTCAGAGCCTTGGAATGAATCCTTTCATCGCTCAGCCTCCAAAATCATCCTTGGCTCCCTCTTCCTCTCCCTGGCCATCAGGAAATCCTGACTCTTTGGTCTTCAGAATATACCCAGATTCCACCTTTCTTTCATCTCATCCATGGCTACTGCCCTGGACCAATGCATCAGGGCTCACCTGAACTGCTGTGATAGCTTTCTGATTCCACTCTTGTCCTCTGCAGCCCACCCTGAGCACCGTAGCTCAGGCAGACTGGTCATCCCTCTGCTCCAATAACCTCTCACCTCCCTGAGCAGAAGATCCAGCATCCCGACAGTGACCATTAGGTCCTTGTATGACTTAGCCCCAGTCTACACCCGGCTCTTCTCCAGCCTGGTGGCAGCCTGGCTCTTTCCAGACACACCTCACGTATTCTTCACTCGGGGGCTTTGCACCGGCTCTTCTGTTAGCCTGGGATGCTCTGTGCTCCGATATCTCCCTTCCCTCCATGTTTGCTGACCCTCATCTTTGAACCAGTGCCCAGATGTGTAACTAGTTGTCTTCTAAAGCCTTATAGACCATCATACAAAGCCTAGAGAGGAGAGATTAGGTGATTTTACTGTCTCCACTCTCCACCCACCAATATTGTCAGGGAAGAGAAAAGACACAAAACACAGATTTGTCCAATGTGAGAAGTCTCTGTTTCACCTGACCCCACAGGTGGGTGGCCCCCAAACTCGGGGCGATGGACCCCCACTCAGGGAGAGCTGCCCTCAGGGATGGGTGGTGGGGGTCCCGGTAACCCCAGGCCACCTGGCAAGGTCCCGGGAGAGTGAGCCCTCCCTCTCTCCTTCTTCCCAGGCACATGTTCTTCCCCCCAAGTGATGATGCCGTCTGCTGCCAGGGCAGGCGAGGCGATGGCATGACCAGGCTTATGGATCTGCCCCACGGCCCATCTGTCTGCGGGGAGACGACAGCGCTGCAGAGCCGCGTGTTCCCACACACCCGAGCTGCTCGGCCACGTCTGTGTGTAACCAACATCCCCTGTTTTCTGTGTCTCTCTCTGGACTCCTCCCAACTTTCCCCTCAGGACGGTCTGAACTCCCCACAGAGGCTCAACGCTGCCGCTCACATTGTCTGCCAGGCCATACGTGGACATCCACCTCCCTGAGTGTCCTGGATGCCTTTGCTCGGTGCCTGGAAATTCTTCCCAGTGATTCTGGGCTTCTCCACTATCTAGACTCGGAGGTTACCAAACCCTTCTGGACTCTACTCCAGCTGGACCCTGGGGAAGGCTGAAGGCACCAAACCAAGAAGCCATCACTGCCGGAGAACACAGTCCGCGCCCAGCACCGGCGAGCTCCAGGGTGGCAAACGCGGGTGCAGGAGACCCGGGGAACGGCCTGCTCCTCTTGAGTAGCTGCTCCTGCTGCAGGTAGGTCGTGACAGTCACGTCCGACTCTGTGCGACCCCATAGACGGCAGCCCACCAGGCTCCCCCGTCCCTGGGATTCTCCAGGCAAGAAGGCTGGAGTAGGTTGCCATTTCCTTCTCCAATGCGTGAAAGTGAAGTCGCTCAGTCGTGTCCAACTCTTTGAGACCCCATGGACTGTAGCCCACCAGGCTCCTCCGTCCATGGGATTTTCCAGGCAAGAGCACTGGAGTGGGCTGCCATTGCCTTCTCCACTCCTGCTCTTGAGTAGAAATGACAGCTAACGCTGACTGTTGACTTGCGGTTGCTTCCCCACCTCCCTCCTCCCCTCTCACCACCAACGGAGAGGGAGCTTCAAGCCAGAATACATTTGAATGGCAAAATAATTTATGCTTCATTAGGGTGCTGGATTTAAAATTAGAAGTCCCTATGCGTAATCACATGGACGGTCTAATCTCATTGTTTTGCCGCTCATCAGTGATTCTTCTTAGATGTCTGTGACACTGGAGCCTTCAACCTATTTCTAGGCCAGCCCTGCCTCCCCTTTCTATAAACTACACCAAACTCATCTTCCTAAAGTGCAACCCTGGTCATTTCATAAGCCGACCCTAACACACATTGAAGAGTTGGGCATCAAGTGGCATTGAAGACCTTGTATGCTGACCCATGACCTTGTCATCATGTCCACTGCTGCTGGCCGAGCCCACATACCTGGTAGTCTCTCCATATCCCTTTGCTCACTCTCTTCTCTCCATCTGGGAGGGAACTTTTCTACGCACCAAAACTCTGCCCATTCCCCAAGACTCAACTCAAAAGCCACCTGCCCATGAATTCTCTGGTTACTACAACAAGAAGTCTTCTCCCCGCCACCATCACTGATCCCCAAGCTGATCAAGTCTCTAATTAAATATTCTTATCTAATTGTCCCTGGCACCAGAGACTTTACTCTACAAGCCTTTGTAGCCTATGACAGGGTTCTATGTCATAGAGTCTTTTGGATTAAGGGTAAATGAAAGACAGGCCATGTCTCTTTTTAACCCTTTCTGATAGATCAGAGAACAGTAAGACATGTGATATGCTCAAAGCACAAAGCTCCCCCTTCTGTAGGTGCCTCTAAAATTCTCGGATTCTCGATGCCATCCATAAACTTTCTCTCTGCTCCTAGTCAGCTTCCTCACCCATCAAACCACACCAGATATTTCTGTTATAGTTTTCACTGCTGTATTCAAGCTCTGAACCCTAACCATCTCTCCTAGCCCTCAGCAAATGACTTTGACTCATATTTCAAAGCAAAGACACCATGAGCCCCCCTCCCTTGCGTTTCTGGCCCCGGGCACAGCCTCACCTCTGTCTTTGGGGCATCTGTTCCTTTCTCTTCCCTCCAGCATTGGGTGTGTTCCTGCTTCACAGGGGGGCCAGGGCCCCCACCTCACCCTGGTGACCAGCCCATCTGAGCCATCATTCATTCCCCTTTCTGCAATGCTTACGACAGTTCTCTATAGCCTTATACCTCACTGAAAATACCCAGGTTCAAACCTCTGCCGCCTCACACAGTCACAGGGCTGGGATGGTTAAGCTGGTGTGTCGGCTTGACTGGGCCGCAGAGGCCTCAGGTTCTTGCTTGAACATTATTTCTAGGCATGTCTGTCAGTGTGTGTCCAGACAAGATTGGCATATCAAAAAATGGGCCAAAGAACAAAATAGACATTTCTCCAAAGAAGACATACAGATGGCTAACAAACACATGAAAAGATGCTCAACATCACTCATTATCAGAGAAATGCAAATCAAGACCGCAATGAAGTACCATCTCATACCAGCCGGAACAGCTGCAATCCAAAAGTCTACAAGCAATAAATGCTGGAGAGGGTTCACAGAAAAGGGAACCCTCTTACACTGTTGATGGAAATGCAAACTAGTACAGCCACTATGGAGAACAGTGTGGAGATTCCTTAAAAACCTGGGAATAGAACTGCCTTATGACCCAGCAATCCCACTGCTGGGCATACACACCGAGGAAACCAGAATTGAAAGAGACACATGTACCCCAGTGTTCATCGCAGCACTGTTTGTAATAGCCAGGACATGGAAGCAAGCTAGATGTCCTTCAGCAGAGATGGATAAGAAAGCTGTGGTACATATACACAATGGAATATTACTCAGCTATTAGAAAGAATGCATGTGAATCAGCCCTAATGAGGTGGATGAAACTGGAGCCAATTATACAGAGTGAAGTAAGCCAGAAAGAAAAACACCAATACAGCATATTAACACATATGTATGGAATTTAGAAAGATGAAATGTGTGTGAGACTGCAAAAGAGACACAGATGTATAGAACAGACTTTTGGACTTTGTGGGAGAGGGAGAGGGTGGGATGATTTGGGAGAATGGCATTGAAACATGTATAATATCATGTAAGAAATGAATCGCCAGTCTAGGTTCAATGCAAGATGCAGGTTGTTTGGGGCTGGTGCACTGGGACGACCCAGAGGGATGGTATAGGGAGGGAGGTAGGAGGGGTGTTCAGGATGGGGAACACGTGTACACCCATGGCGGATTCATGTTGATGTATGGCAAGACCAATACAGTATTGTAAAGCAAAATAAAGTTAAAAAAAAGACTGAGTAAAGCCAGCGGCCCTTTCCAACGTGGGTGGGCCTCATCCAGTCCATTGAGGACCCAAATATTGGGTCGACCAGAAAGCTCTTTCCCATCTTCTGTAGCATTTTACGGAAGAGCCTGAATGAACCTTTAGGCCAATCCAACAGAACAAGAGGGCAGGGGAAGGCATCATTTGTCCTCTCTGCCTGTTTGGTCCTGGGCTTCCGCCTTTTCCTTCCCTTGGACTAGAACTTAAACCACAGGCTCTCCTGGTTCTCAGGCCTTTGGACTCAGACTAGAGCTGGACCACCGGCTGCGCCTGGGTACCCTGCTTACAGAGACAGTAGGAGCTCTCAACCTGCACAGTCACGCGAGCCAATTCCCTATAGTGACTCTGGAGAGCCAGTGTGTGTGTGTCAGTCACTCAGTCGTGTCCGGCTCTTTATGACCCCATGGTCTGTGGCCTGCCAGGCTCCTCTGTCCATAGGGTTCTCTAGGCAAGGATCCTGGAGTGGGTTGCCATTTCCTTCTCCAGGGGATTTTCCCCACCCAGGGATCAAACCCTTGTCTTCTGCATTGCGGGCAGATTCTTTACCATCTGAGCCACCAGGGAAGCCCACAGAGCTATTGAAACAATTCAAGTATTTCATGGCAACTGGCCAGGGCAACCTCAGCTTCCTTCTCACAAAACAGATGGTTTTGCCTGTGGGTCTTCACTGTTTGCAGTCCAGAGCCCAGAGTTCTCCTTTTAACAGGAGGCCCCTGTTAGTGTTTTTGCCTAATTGACTTTGTTTTGGATGTATTGGTTCATTTAGTCCTTTTATAGTTGAGCCTTGCTGACTGGAAAACTCTCCTCTCCCTTTTTATATTTTTATATAAACTGCATATAAACTACGTCTATTATGTGTTCTCTTATAAAAGAAATAGATGCTCATTACAGAGAAAATATAATGCAGATGAGTGAACAGAGTAAAATAAAATACATCCTTCAAATCTTTAAATAAATAGTTTTCTTTTTTTTTTAACAAATATTGGATCACAGCATGCATTCAGTTTTGAAACCAGATTTTCACTTAACACTAAACCGTAAACAAATTTCCATGCCATGAAATATCCTATCATGACAGATTTGCATAGCTCTGTAGAACTCCACTGAATCAATGTACCATAATTCATTCAGCCAGTTTCCTATGAATCGGATATTTGGGTTATTCCCAACTTGTAGGGTTCATCAGGTGATCCCTCCCAAAGGAAAATTCCACCACAGAAATGGCTCCCAGTCCTCCGAATGATAGTTTTCCAGCTTCAGCAGCTTCTGAGCAGCCACTGAGAACGTGTTCCGGTCGCTCCTCTGCTCTGTCTTGTGTCCAACACACCCGTGCGTGCATGCCACGTCCCTTCGGTCGTGTCCAGCTCTGTGCAACCCTGTGAGCCGTAGCCCAGCAGGCTCCTCTGTGCATGGGGTTCTCCAGGCGAGAATGCTGGAGTGGACTGCCCAGCTCTCTTCCAGGGGCTCTTCCTGACTCAGGGATCGAACCCGAGTCTCTGCTGTCTTCGGCATCAGCAGGTGGGCTCTTTGCCGCTTCGGAAGCCCCTCTGCGCCTGCGCACACTGCTAAGCATTGTCACTTTGCATCATTCCCTGCCAGGGAAGGGCCGTCTTTTACATTTTCCTCAAAAGTTTTTAAAGTATTCTCATATATATACAGTATTGGTTGGGGAGGTGATACTTCAGCATGATTACAAAAGTATCATTTCTACTATATAAAAACAAGAAAACACAGATTTTACAAAGTAATCACTTAGAGATAATCACTGTTAACATTTGGAATCTGTCATTTCAATCTTTCTCCATGCATTATTTCACAAGTACTTCACCAAAAATAAAACCTGTGAGATTATATGCTATAAGATTCTGCCTTCCGGTAGGTTTATATCCAACAGAAATGCATATAAAGACTCCTTTCCCTAAAGTCACCTTGACACCCAAACATACATTTTTATAATTAATTTATTTTAATTGGAGGCTAATTACTTTACAATATTGTAGTGGTTTTTGCCATACACTGACATGAATCAGCCATGGGTGGACATGTGTCCCCCATCATGAACCTCCCCATCCCATCCCTCAGGATCACCAAGTGCACCAGCCCTGAGCGCCCTCTCTCATGCATCGAACCTGGACTGGTGATCTGTTTCACATATGGTAATATACATGTTTCAATGCTATTCTTTCAAACCATCCCACCTTCACCTTCTCCCACAGAGTCCCAAAGTCTCTTCTGTACATCTGTGTCTCTTTTGCTGTCTCTCATACAGGGTCATTGTTACCATCTTTCTAAATTCCATATATATGTGTTAGTATACTGTATTGGTGTTTTTTCTTTCTGACTTATTTCACTCTGTATAATAGGCTCCAGTTTCATTCACCTCATTAGAACTGATTCAAATGCATTCTTTCTAATAGCTGAGTAATATTCCATTGTGTATATGTACCACACCTTTCTTATCCATCTCTGCCGAAGGACATCTAGCTTGCTTCCATGTCCTGGCTATTATAAACAGTGCTGTGATGAACATTGGGGCACACGTGTCTCTTTCAATTCTGGTTTCCTCGGTGTGTATGCCCAGCAGTGGGATTGCTGGGTCGTATGGCAGTTCTATTTCCAGTTTTTTAAGAAATCTCCACACTGTTCTCCATAGTGGCTGTACTAGTTTGCATTCCCACCAACAGTGTAGGAGGGTTCCCTTTTCTCCACATCCTCTCCAGCATTTTTTGTTTGTAGACTTTTGGATAGCAGCCATTCTGACCGGTGTGAAATGGTACCTCATTGCAGTCTTGATTTGCATTTCTCTGATAATGAGTGATGTTGAGCATCTTTTCACGTGACAAACATACATTTTTAAACTTTGTCAACTTAATATCTGGTTTTATTTTGCAGTTCTCTGACTGGTGATAGAAGCAAGGTCTGATGCTGTAAAGAGCAATATTGCATAGAAACCTGGAATGTCAGGTCCATGAATCAAGGCAAATTGGAAGTGGTCAAACAAGAGATGGCAAGAGTGAATGTTGACATTCTAGGAATCAGCGAACTAAAATGGACTGGAATGGGTGAATTTAACTCAGATGACCATTATATCTACTACTGCGGGCAGGAATCCCTCCGAAGAAATGGAGTAGCCATCATGGTCAACAAAAGAGTCCAAAATGCAGTACTTGGATGCAATCTCAAAAACAACAAAATGATCTCTGTTCGTCTCCAAGGCAAACCATTCAATATCATGGAAATCCAAGTCTATGCCCCAACCAGTAACGCTGAAGAAGCTGAAGTTGAACGGTTCTATGAAGACCTACAAGACCTTTTAGAACTAACATCCCAAAAAGATGTCCTTTTCATTCTAGAGGACTGGAATGCAAAAGTAGGAAGTCAAGAAACACCTGGAGTAACAGGCAAATTTGGCCTTGGAATGCGGAATGAAGCAGGGCAAAGGCTAATAGAGTTTTGCCAAGAAAATGCACTGGTCATAGCAAACACCCTCTTCCAACAACACAAGAGAAGACTCTACACATGGACATCACCAGATGGTCAAGACCGAAATCAGATTGATTATATTCTTTGCAGTCAAAGATGGAGAAGCTCTATACAGTCAACAAAAAACAAGACCAGGAGCTGACTGTGGTTCAGATCATGAGCTCCTTATTGCCAAATTCAGACTTAAATTGAAGAAAGTAGGGGAAACCGCTAGACCATTCAGGTATGACCTAAATCAAATCCCTTATGATTATACAGTGGAAGTGAGAAATAGATTTAAGGGCCTAGATCTGATAGATAGAGTGCCTGATGAACTATGGAATGAGGTTTGTGACACTGTACAGGAGACAGGGATCAAGACCATCCCCATGGAAAAGAAATGCAAGAAAGCAAAATGGCTGTCTGGGGAGGCCTTACTAATAGTTGAGAAAAGAAGAGACGTGAAAAGCAAAGGAGAAAAGGAAAGATATAACCATCTGAATGCAGAGTTCCAAAGAATAGCAGGAAGAAATAAGAAATCTTTCTTCAGCGATCAATGCAAAGAAATAGAGGAAAACAACAGAATGGGAAAAACTAGAGATCTCTTCTAGAAAATTAGAGATACCAAGGCAACATTTCATACAAAGATGGGCTCAATAAAGGACAAAAATGGTATGGACCTAACAGAAGCAGAAGATATGAAGAAGAGGTGGCAAGAATACACAGAAGAACTGTACAAAAAGGATCTTCACGACCCAGATAATCACAATGGTGTGATCACTCATCTAGAGCCAGACATCCTGGAATGTGAAGTCAAGTGGGCCTTAGAAAGCATCACTATGAACAAAGCTAGTGGAGGTGATGGAATTCCAGTTGAGCTGTTTCAAATCCTGAAAGATGATGCTGTGAAAGTGCTGCACTCAATATGCCAGCAAATTTGGAAAACTCAGCAGTGGCCACAGGACTGGAAAAGGTCAGTTTTCATTCCAATCCCAAAGAAAGGCAATGCCAAAGAATGCTCAAACTACTGCACAGTTGCACTCATCTCACATGCTAGTGAAGTCATGCTCAAAATTCTCCAAGCCAAGCTTCAGCAATACGTGAACCGTGAACTTCCTGATGTTCAAGCTTGTTTTAGAAAAGGCAGAGGAACCAGAGATCAAATTGCCAACATCCACTGGATCATGGAAAAAGCGAGAGAGTTCCAGAAAAACATCTATTTCTGCTTTATTGACTATGCCAAAGCCTTTGACTGTGTGGATCACAATAAACTGGAAGATTCTGAAAGAGATGGGAATACCAGGCCACCTGACCTGCCTCTTGAGAAATCTGTATGCAGGTCAGGAAGCAACAGTTAGAACTGGACATGGAACAACAGACTGGTTCCAAATAGGAAAAGGTGTACGTCAAGGCTGTATATTGTCACTCTGCTTATTTAACTTCTATGCAGAGTACATCATGAGAAACGCTGGACTGGAAGAAACACAAGCTGGAATCAAGATTGCCGGGAGAAATATCAATAACCTCATATATGCAGATGACACCAGCCTTATGGCAGAAAGTGAAGAGGAACTAAAAAGCCTTTTGATAAAAGTGAAAGAGGAGAGTGAAAAAGTTGGTTTAAAGCTGGAACATTCAGAAAACGAAGATCATGGCATCTGGTCCCATCACTTCATGGGAAATAGATGGGGAAACAGTGGAAACAGTGTCAGACTTTATTTTGGGGGGCTCCAAAATCACTGTGGATGGTGATTACAGCCATGAAATTAAAAGACGCTTACTCCTTGGAAGAAAAGTTATGACCAACCTAGATAGTATATTCAAAAGCAGAGACATTACTTTGCCAACTAAGGTCCGTCTAGTCAAGGCTATGGTTTTTCTTGTGGTCATGTATGGATGTGAGAGTTGGACTGTGAAGAAGGCTAAGCGCCGAAGAATTGATGCTTTTGAAGTGTGGTGTTGGAGAAGACTCTTGAGAGTGCCTTAGACTGCAAGGAGATCCAACCAGTCCATTCTGAAGGAGATCAGCCCTGGGGTTTCTTTGGAAGGAATGATGCTAAAGCTGAAGCTCCAGTACTTTGGCCACCTCATGGGAAGAGTTGACTCACTGGGAAAGACTCTGATGCTGGGAGGGATTGGGGGAGGAGGAGAAGGGGACGACAGAGGATGAGATGGCTGGATGGCATCACGGACTCGATGGACGTGAATCTGAGTGAGCTCCAGGAGATGGTGATGGACAGGGAGGCCCGGCGTGCTGCGATTCATGGGGTCGCAAAGAGTCGGACAAGACTGAGCGACTGAACTGAACTGAACTGAAGACTAGTGAAGTTCAACATCACTTTAAGAGATTATTGGCATTTTCACTCCTTTGCGTGAGATGCCGTAAATATCTGTGGCTCCTGTTGTTACTGGAGCCTTGAAGATGTGCTTATTGAATAATAAGAAGCTCTTTACATCAAAAGTTCAATCCTCTGAAGTATTTCACACAGTTGCTCTTACCATTTGTTTTTAGGAATTTTTTATATTTAGAAGTTTAAAATTGCTTGTTTGAGCAAACATGTCTTTTTCTAGAGTCTGTCCTTGTTTTAATACTTCGCTCTTCTTCAGCCCTTCTTCACCTTGAGCAGTGATATGATTTTACTTTTATTATTTTACTTTTTCAATCCTCTGGACCTTCTTTTGCTACATAGCATGACAGATGTCACTTTTCATTTTTCCAGCCACCTCACTCCATTTATGGAAAATACTTGCCTTCTTGGTGAATTAAATGCCAGTTTGATCATCTAAGGGCTTCCCAGGTGGCTCAATGGTAAAGAATCCGCCTGTCAAGCAGGAGACACAGGTTTCAATCCCTGGTCCAGGAAGATCCCCTGGAGAAAGAAATGGTGACCCACTCCAGTATGCTTGCTTGGGAAATCCCATGGACAGAGACTGGCGGGCTACAGCCCACAGGGACGAAAAAAAGCCGGACACGACTGCGACCGAACAACAGCAAGTTTCATGATCTAGCCCTGTCTGCGGTTTCTGTCTCTGAGTTTCCCACTCTCTTCCTGCTCACTTCCACTGAATCTTTTGCCACTGCCACACTGAAGAATTATGGGTGCTCTAGCCTGTCTTTTGCAATCTGATAAGGCAGATATTCTCTCAACTTTCTTCTTGTATTGAATTTCCTGAACATTGATGTGAATTTATTTTTCCAGAGTTCTCTCCTCCACACCTTGCCCAATTTCCTATTTTGCTGGTATATAGAAAAGCTGTTAACTAATTTTGTTTTAATTGGAGGAGAGCCATAGGCTAGCTTATGAAACATTTTTATAAATTCTACCTAATATTTGGTGGGAGGCTTCCCTGATGGCTCAATGGTAAAGAATCTGCCTGCAATGCAGGAAACACGGGTTCGATCCCTGGGTTGAGAAAATCCCTTGGAGAAGGAAATGGCAACCCACTCCAGTATTCTTGCCTAAAAAATCCCCTGGACAGAGGAGCCTGGTGGGCTACAGTCCATGGGCTCACAGAGTTGGACACAACTGAAGTGACTGAGCATGCACAGAGTATTTTTTCAGTAGATTCACTTGGATTTTCCAAGTAACTGTATCATCTGCAAGTACTGGTTGCTCATTTTGATTTCTTTAATATGTGTTCTTTCTTTTCCCTAGTTCTCACATTGGCTAAGCTTCCCGAAGGGTGTAGAATACTGCCAGATCTCCCCTTGGCCTCAGGCTTCCATACACCAAACCTTGTACTCATGTGATGCTTCTGGCCTCCTTCTAATCTTGTATCTTTCACTCTGGGAGCACTTTACTGGTATCTTTGGGTCAAAGAATTTGCTTGCCTGGCTTAGGCCCCTCTGGATCCACTTGGGATCTGCCCATCTGAGAATAAGGGACTCTGTGGTCTCTCTGACTCCCTGGAACAGTCAGTCCTCGTTGGGTGTGGGTGGGGAAAGGAGGGTCAGGGGCTGTGTACCTTGCCTAATTCAGGGACTGCTAGCAAGTTCCTCTGGTTTCAGATCTAAAGCCACCTACTTCAGTTGGCTTTCTCAGTACTGAATCTAACATTTTGAGTGCCATCTGTCGGATGCCTCCTCTGTTGATTCCAAAGTGAGACAAGGAAGATGTAGTAACATGATATTGGCTTGCTGTTTTGTTCTTAATGGTATCTTCTTCTTGGATTGATCCTTTGATCATTATGTAGTGGCCTTCTTTGTCTCTTTTCACAGCCTTTGTTTTAAAGTCTATTTTATCGGATATGAGTATTGCCACTCCTGCTTTCTTTTGGTCTCTATTTGCGTGGTATATCTTTTTCCAGCCCTTCACTTTCAGTCTGTATGTGTCCCTTGTTTTGAGGTGGGTCTCTTGTAAGCAGCATATAGAGGGGTCTTGTTTTTTGTATCCATTCGGCCAGTGTTTGCCTTTTGGTTGGGGCGTTCAACCCATTTACATTTAAGGTAATTATTGATAAGTATGATCCCATTACCATTTACTTTATTGTTTTGGGTTCGGGTTTATACACCCTTTTCATGTTTCCTGTCTAGAGGATATCCTTTAGAATTTGTTGGAGAGCTGGTTTGGTGGTGCTGAATTCTCTCAGCTTTTGCTTGTCTGTAAAGCTTTTGATTTCTCCTTCGTATTTGAATGAGATCCTTGCTGGGTACAGTAATCTGGGCTGTAGGTGATTGTCTTTCATCACTTTAAGTATGTCTTGCCATTCCCTCCTGGCCTGAAGAGTTTCTATTGAAAGATCAGCTGTTATCCTTATGGGAATCCCCTTGTGTGTTATTTGTTGTTTTTCCCTTGCTGCTTTTAATATTTGTTCTTAGTGTTTGATCTTTGTTAATTTGATTAATATGTGTCTTGGGGTGTTTCGCCTTGGGTTTATCCTATTTGGAACTCTCTGTGTTTCTTGGTAGTAAAAACTAATCTCTGTTTTAGCATAAATATGAGGTAGGTTTGCACTTTTAGAAAGATAATCTCTATCATGTAAGAAAGTATTCTTTGATCTAGTCTACTACAAGCTTTGATAAGAAATAGACATTGCATGTTATGAAATACTGTTTTCATCTCTACTGAGATGATGTATGGTTTTCTCCTTTGACATATTATGAGATATAATTTACTAGTGTGTGAAAGTTGCTCAGTCGTGTACGACTCTTTGCTACTCCATGGACTATACAGTCCATGGAATTCTGCAGGCCAGAATACTGGAGTGGGTGGCCTCTCCCTTCTCCAGGGGATCTTCCCAACCCAGGAATCAAACCAGGATCTCCTGCATTACAGGTGGATTCTTTACCAATTGAGCTATCAGGGAAGCCCAAAACTTATCAGTAGATTTTTTTTTTTTTAATAAATTTGGCAATCCTACAACAAACTCTACTTGGTCATATAAATTCTTTCAACACATTGCTGGATTTGATTTGCTGATGTTTTACATAGAATTTTTGCAATTATATTTGTGATTGAAACTGGTCTAGTTTTGTTATTATTGCTGTGATTACTATCCTGTATTTTGTGTTTCACTTTGGCTTTTTTGTGAATGTTTCCTTGACTATTTTTAAACTTTTGTTGACAGAATTGATGTGCTGTGGTTTTCTGTTCCTGCCTTATTCAGCTTTTGTTTCTTTTTACCTTAAAAAAGTTACCCATTTCACTGAGACTTTCAGACAAACTAAAATATATTTTATTGAAGATTTAAAATTCTGTTCCTTATCTAGTTATAGCCTCTCTTCTCCCAAGGTTACATATTTTTGCCTTCCTTTTGCTTTTTACTGATCTTACTAGAGATTTTTTCCATATCTTTTTTCAAATTAACGTTGAATTTTTAAATCACCTTCAGTTCAGTTCAGTCACTCAGTCATGTCCGACTCTTTGCGACCACATCGAATGCAGTACGCCAGGCTTCTTCACTTAAATTCTTAAATTCTGAAGTTGAACCATCTTAACTATTTTTTAAGTTATTCTATTTCATTTTTTTCTAAATTTATTAGTTCTACTTGATTTCTTGCTTTCTTGGTTTCATTTTTATGTTACTTCTCTGTTGCTGAGATGAATGCTTAATTCCTTTATCTTCCTTCTTTCTCGATACATAATAAAAGCATCAAAGGCTATGAATTTTCTTCTGAGAGCAATATTAGCTGTCTCACATAAATGTTGTCATACAGTGCCCTCACTGTCATTCATTTGAAACAATTTCTTACGCTGATTTGATTTATCCTATAACCTTCGAGTTGTTCATAAAAAATACTTTTGTTTGTTTTAAATATCCAAGTGCTGTGATGATTTTGCCTATCGAAGACTATTGTTACATTTTCTTCTTTTCACTTGCAACCAGAGAACGTAAGTACATTCACTGGAAATGTATTAATGTTTCCTTTATGTTCCAGGATATGAACACATGTCCATGTAACGCAGACATATGAAAAGTCTATGTGCTGTTGATTTGCATTCTATGAAATAAAATATGTATCTACTGCACCTGTGTACTTATCATATAAAAATAGACACCGTATCTACCCTGCCCCAGACACTGGGCAATTTCCTACTGATTTCTGTCCAGTTATTATCTTGGTTAAGAAGAGTTTTTCTTTTTTTCACACCATTATCCAGTTGCAAGTCACTTGCTCATTTTTCTACTGGGTGGCCTGCCTTTTTTAAATAGATTTGTAAGCATTTTCTCTTCAGTGGGCTTGTGGGTACCCAGGCCACTAAGAGTGAGCTTCTCACCAGTGACAGGTCACTGAGAGGAAGAGCAGGACTGGACAGTCCTGGAGACACCAAGGTGCTCCTGGGCTGGCAGGCTGACCTTTGACACACAGGGTCTGGAAGGTGAGCTAAGGGACCCTTCTGCCCTGGGTCAGTGCCCATGGAGCCTCCTGGGGCTCACAGGGGAGTCTTACTCCTGTCTGTCTGGGGGATTTCTCCACTCATCCCCCACCTCCCCCAAATCAGGTCATTTTCTGGTTTCAGAGTATGAAGGAACTCTCAACAAAAGCTGCCCTGAATATTTCTGCCTGGTATCTGTTCCAGTTGCTTTTTTCTTTGCAATAGCCTATCGTTATCTTTTTTTATATTATGAAGTATGATATATACAGAGAGAGTAAAAAGTGAAGTCGCTCAGTCGTGTCCAACTATTTGAGATCCCATGGACTGTAGCCTACCAGGCTCCTCTGTCCATGGAATTTTCCAGGCAAGAGTACTGGAGTGGGTTGCCATTTCCTTCTCCAGAGGATCTTCCTGACCCAGGGAAGATTCCAGGTCTTCCGCATTGCAGGCAGACTCTTTACTGTCTGAGCCACCAGGGAAGCTCCTATACATATCTGAAATATATAGAGAGAACTTCACACTTAACACTCACACACTCACCTGCTCCATGGATCATCAGTAACACCCCTGTAACCACCAACCAGATCGAGAAGTAAAACTTCACCCGAAATGTCCCACTTTCTCCCTCTTCTCTCTCCTGAAACATCAATCACTACCTTGATTTAGACTCCTGTAGTTTCCTTTTGCCCATTTTCTAATCTTTGTGTAAACAGTGTCACGTGGAATTCACTCTTTTGTGTTGGGCAACTTTCATCTATTCAACATTGTGTTTGTGAGATTCAAGCTGTGCTGCAGGTGACTGTGGTAAATTCCCCTTCATCGCTGAATCCTTCCTGTTGTAGGAACACCATTTATTTATCTATTCTGCTGTTAATGTGCAATCGAATTGTTTCCAGTTTGAGGCATTAGGAGTGATGCTGTTATGACCATTCCTGAACATGCTTTCTATGGGAATGTGCAAACATTTCTGTTGGACATTTATCTGGGAGGGAGATAGGTTTGTACCTAGGTGTGATTGCTTCAACTTGAGTAAATAATCCCAGTTTTCTAAAGTGGTTGCACCAGCTTATGCCCTAGTAGTTTTTGGAAATTGCTTCAAATAATCAAAATTAAATTGCAGGCATTCTGGATGCAGTGTAGAGGTATTTCAGTGGGGCTTTAACTTGCATTTCTTGGGTAACTAATGAAAGTAGACAGCAAATAGATGGGGAGACAATGGAATCAGTGAGAGACTTTATTTGGGGGGGGGGCCTCCAAAATCACTGCAGATGGTAAACGCAGCCATGAAATTAAAAGATGCTTGCTCCTTGGAAGAAAAGCTATGACCAACCTAGACAGCATATTAAAAAGCTGGGACATTACTTTACCAACAAAGGTCCATATAGCCAAGGCTATGATTTCTCCAGTAGTCATGTATAAAGTCACTATAAAGAAAGCTGAGTGCTAAAGAATTGGTGCTTTTGAACTGTGGTGTTGGAGAAGATTCTTGAGAGTCCCTTGGACTGCAAGGAGATCCAACCAGTCCATCCTAAAGGAAATCAGTCCTGAATATTCATTGGAAGGACTGATGCTGAAGCTGAAACTACAATACTTTGGCCACCTGATGCAAAGAGCTGACTCATTGGAAAGGCCCCTGATCCTGGGAAAGATTGAAGGCAGGAGGAGAAGGGGGCGACAGAGGATGAGATGGTTGGATGGCATCACTGACTCAATGGACATGAGTTTGAGTGAACTCTGGGAGTTGTTGATGGACAGGGAAGCCTGGTGTGCTCCAGTCCATGGGGTCGCAAAGAGTCAGACACGACTGAGCGACTGAACTGAACTGACTGAAAGTAAGCCCCTCAACATTTGTGTATTGCTACTTGGGTACCCTGTTTGAGGATGTATCCGTGCAAGTCTCTGATATATGTTTATACTTGGTGGTCTCCCTTTTTCTAATTGATTTGCAGGAATTCTTTACATAATCTAAAAGTGAGCACTTTGTCTGTTTGACATTTTGCAGATATCTTTCCCCATTTTTTTCTCATGAGATGATGCTTATGAAATATTTTCCAATTCCTTTCATGACTGAAGATCTCTTTCTGATTTCTCATACATGAACATTAGATTGGCTGAAAATGGAGTTCTTTGAGATAGTATTTTCCCCTCAAAACTTTGTGGGGGTTATTCTGTGGCTTTGTACCACTTCATTATTACATGAAGAAAACTGCTACCAATTAGGTAATGTGGCTTTTCTACTGTAAACCTGTAAGAGTTGTTCCTTTTCCCTTGAAATACCAAAATGTCATTGGAATATGCTGGGCATATTTCTAAATATCTTTTCAAAAAGTCTCTTGAAGGCTACTTTAAAGACAATTAAATCTTTTATTTTTAAAGATGCTTAAAGATAATTTTAATTTGGAGAAAAGATATTCTTCAGCTCAAGAAACTTATCATAGTCCATTTTTTTGTTGTTGTTATGGTCTACCATAATATTGAGTTGGCCAAAAGATTCATTCTGGTTTTTTAAAAAATTGTATGCAAATATCAAACGAACTTTTTGGCTAACCCAATAAACCAGAACAGACAGGGGGCTTAAAAAACAAACATTTCTCACAGTTCTGGAGGCTGGGAAGTCCAAGATCAGGATGCTGACAAAGTAGGTATCATTCTGAAGCCTCTATTCTTGTTCGTAGGTGGCTGCCACCTCAATATATGCTTACAAGGCCTTCCCTCTGTGTGCCCAGGGAGAGGGGTCTTTAGCGGTTCATCTATAAGGACACCAGTTTTATCAGATCAGCCCTGCCCCATACTCAGCACCTCACTGAACCTCAGTTCAGTTCAGTTCAGTTCAGTCACTCAGTCGTGTCCGACTCTTTGCGACCCCATGAATCGCAGCATGCCAGGCCTCCCTGTCCATCACCATCTCCTGGAGTTCACCCAGACTCACGTCCATCGAGTCTGTGATGCCATCCAGCCATCTCATCCTGGGTTGTCCCTTTCTCCTCCTGCCCCCAATCCCTCCCAGCATCAGAGTCTTTTCCAATGAGTCAACTCTTCGCATGAGGTGGCCAAAGTACTGGAGTCTCAGCTTTAGCATCATTCCTTCCAAAGAAATCCCAGGGTTGATCTCCTTCAGAATGGACTGGTTGGATCTCCTTGCAGTCCAAGGGACTCTCAAGAGTCTTCTCCAACACCACAGTTCAAAAGCATCAATTCTTCAGCGCTCAGCCTTCTTCACAGTCCAACGCTCACATCCATACATGACCACAGGAAAAACCATAGCCTTGACTAGACGGACTTTAGCCACCATTGAACCTAAGCCACCTGTTTAAAAGTCCTGTCCCCACCAGAGTCACATAAGCGATTAGGGCTTCAACATATGGGTTTGGTTGGGGACACAATTCAGTCTGCAGCATAACTTTGCATTATTTCCTTGTTTACAAGTTATATTCTCTCTGCTCCTACTTCTCCTAAGATATAATGAATTTCCTGAATTTGTCTTCAATGTTACTTTTCTTTATATGCTTCTTTTGTCCCCTTTATAGTCTGAGCATGAGAAATTTTCTCTGGTCTTTTAAATCACTGATCTGATTTTGTGCAATCTCCAATCACTATGTCCATTTCCTTTTAAGACTTAAAGTGATGGTTTTCATCTCAGGGCGATCTTCCTTCATCTCCTTTTCCGTATACACAGTGTTCATCTAGATTCTCAGTGGCAGCATGAATCAGAGATTTTCTCAAATATTCTCTTGTTTCATGCAGCAACTGTTTCATAAAGAGACATTCGCTCTGATGATTCAAAATAACCTATCCTTTTGCTCTTCTGAATCAGAGTCCATGTTGGTTTATCCTTGGGGTGGGGGAAGGAGAGAGGGAAGAATGAGATTTGCAGCTTTCTAAAAACAGTTGTTCAGGTAGAGGAATAATTACATATTATTTCATAGAAAATTACCCCCAAAACCTAACCACATAAAGCAACAAGCACTTATGATTTTTCCGTTTCTGTGGATCAGGAATCCAGGCATGACTCATTGGAGGAGGCTCAGCTCAAAGCTTTTCATGAGGTTGCTGTCATGTCAAGACCCAACTAGGCTAATGACTCCACTGCCAGGCCCCCTCAATGACAATTGGCAGCCTCAGAATATCCACCTTCAAGTTCCCTCACCTGGGACCCTCCACGATGCTGCGTCATCACATGGAAGCCGACTTCCTCCAGCACAAGCAGTTTGAGAGGGAGAGAAAGAGCATCCAGAACAGAAGCTGCAGTCCCTCTGTGACCTAACCTCCAAAGCGAAGCCATCCCCTCTGCTGTGCCGTGTCGATTAGGACCAGGTCACCGAGTCCACACTTGAGGGGAGGGGATGACGCAGCGTGTGGAGATCCGAAGTGGGTCAGCAGGGCCATCTCCCAAGTCGCCTACTACAGTTGGGTAGATCATGGACCGTGTGTATCCCTGAGGTCAAAGATTTTCAGACCCAGACTAGAGAAGTGCGTGTGTGCTAAGTCGCTTCAGTCATGTCCAGCCCTTTGCAACCCCATGGACTGCAGCCCGCAAGGCTCCTCTGTCCATGGGATCCTCTGGGCAAGAATACTGGAGTGGGTAGCCATGTCCTCCTCCAGGGGATCGTTCCGACCCAGGGATCGACCTTGGGTATCCTGCACTGCCGGCAGAGTCTTTACCACCTGAGCCACCAGGGAAGCCGCTGTTAGCATATGACCCTCCGGAATGGCTGGTGTGATGCTCCCTTCTGAAACATGGATGACTGAACCTGGAAGGCCTGCAGAATGTACCATGAGATGCTGATGTTCTCGGGGCACCCAGCGGGGCTCGGGGCCCTTCCCCAACCTGCAGGAGAGGCAAGACCCACCCCACACCCACCCCCAGGCTCCTCTCCCACTCACTCCGGTGGTGAGCTGGCCCACCCTTCCTCAGTCTTGCCTGCCCTGTGTCTCACAGAGATTCCTCAACAATTCTGTCACGGTGAGGCACTTCGCCCTTAACGTCAGCTGGATACACATCTTCTGCACTTTTCTTCCCTCTCTTTATTTCCAAGGCTATCTAAGGTGGGAGGGCTTCACACCTGAAAGCAGACTACAAACTTCGCCTCTGCACCCTTGAATTGGTTAAGGTCAGACCAGGTACACAGACTGCTTTGCTCCATCAGCTTGATTTGCTCTTTATTTCTTTTTGGCCGCATCAGCTCTGAAGTTGCAGAGCTCAGAGTCTTCACCGCATCACGCAGGACCTTTCACTGTGGTGCACAGACTCTCTAGATGTGGCTCACGGGCTCCGGGGCACTCAGGTTCAGCAGTTGCGCCATGTGGGGTCTCAGTTCCTGACCAGGAATTGAACCTGCCACCTTTGCATTGCAAGGTGGATTTTTAACCCCTGGACCACCAGGGAAGTCCCTATCAGATTGATCTTACCTTTTAACCCTCAGAAGTCAAACTTTCCACCTTACAATACTGTGGCTCGATAGGTGATGCCCTGTCTCCCCAACCGACGTCAGTGACACCCACAATTAGCTGGATCACTCTTGAAAAGCCGTGACCCTGGTGGTCTCAGCTCAGCAAGGTGTCCCTTGATCAGAACACCCTCTAGCCACTCAAGATGATTTCAAAGCACTTGCCGTTCTTTCTCTATCCAGTTCCCACCTACGTCACAGCTGCTCCTGGGTCTTTGCTCGCTAAGTCCTTTGAACGTTCCTGGTCCCTGCCTCAGTCCTTGGTCCTCTTTACTTCCCTCCCATCCCTTCCCCATCTTTTTTCACAAGACTGCATCTCAAAAGAAAGAACAAACTAGAAAAGAAGGAAGAGGAAGAATCTCAGAGAGGGCAGATTTGGGCCCAGCGGGGGTCTGAATGCAAAGAACGGCCACACAGTTCTGAAGAGCACAGTGGACTCTGAGTAAATTCTGTGCATTGTATCAAAGTCACAAAATAAAGAGCACATCCCAAAGATGCATTTGCATCTTAGCTCCGCCGCTTAGCCGTGTGACCCCCAGGAAGTTGCTTCACTGCTCCGTGATGATGAGAGCTCCTGCCTCGCAGGATGGTTGAGAGAAAAGGTGTTCATATGTGCAGCATCTTTAGAAGACTGTCTCATGTACAACAGGACTCTATAAGAAGTACATAGTATATAGGATCTTATATACATATGCTACAGTTTTTAGCACATTCTCTACCATATACCACAGTATATAGTATAGTATATACTGCAGTATATAGTGGATATATTATATACCACATACTACGATATATAGCATATTCTATACCACATACTATAGTATAAGTGGACTTGCCTGATAGCTCAGCTGGTAAAGAATCCACCTGCAATGCAGGAGACCCGTTTCAATTCCTGGGTTGGGAAGATCTGCTGGAGAAGGGATAGGCTACCCACTCCAGTATTCTTGGGCTTCCCTTGTGACTCAGCTGGTAAAGAATCTGCCTGCAATGCAGGCGACCTGGGTTTGATTCTATTAACTAGCTGTGTCAATAGAAATAGAAATTAACTATTTCTTGAAAGTTAAGTAGAACTCATCAGAGGAACTATCTGGAACTGGGTTCAGGGGAGAGACTCAGGTGGTAAAGAATCTGCCTGCAATATAGGAGCCCTGGGTTCAATCCCTGGTTGGTAAGATTTCCTGGAGAAGGGAAAGGCTACCCACTCCAGTATTCTGGCCTGGAGAATCCCATGGACCAAACAGACAGGGGCTATACAAGAGTCAGACACAGCTGAGCAGCCTTCAGTTCACAGCAGATAGTATACTATATTCTCAGCATGTCAAGAAGTGCCTGGCATATACGAGAGGTCAAAAAGTGTTTATTGATGGGGGGAATAAATTAGGAATTTGTAATAAACGAATATACTATACATAAAATAGATAAACAATAAGGACCTACTATACAGCATAGGGAACTTTATTCAATATCTTGTAATAACTTAGAATGGAAAAGAATTTGAAAAAGAATAGGTATAAATATTTTGTTGTTATTGCTCAACACTAAGTTGTGTCTAATTGCTTGCAACCCCATGGACTGCAGCACACCAGGCTCCTCTGTCCTTCACTGTCTCCCAGAGTTTGCTCAAACTCATGTTCATTGAGTCAATGATGCTATCTAACCATCTCATCTTCTGCCACTTTCCCCTTCTGCTTCTGCCCTCAATTTTCCCCGGAATCAGGATCTTTTTCAGTGAGTCGGCTCTTTGCATCAGGTGGTCAAAGCATTGGAGTTTCAGCTTCAGCATCAGTCCTTCCAATGAATACTGAGGGTTGATTTCCTTTAGGATTGACTGGTTTTATCTCCTTGTAGTCCAGGGAACTCTCAAGAGTCTCCTCCAGCACCACAATTTGAAAGCATCAATTCTTTAGCACTCAGCCTTCTTTACGGTCCAGGTCAGCCCCGGGCTGGTGAGTCCACTGGGTTAGACAGTGAGATTTGAGCTGAGAGCACTCAAGGGCTGACCCTCAGGGAACCTGTGTGTGGAAGGAGTTCTCCAGGACCTAAGAGTTTAACAAGGGCCTTTCAAGCTCAAAGGAGCACTCAGTCTCAGAAGTGGACCCATTTCACAGTGGAATTATGCCACGGCCACTTTGAGTTAACCTGGATATGCGGTGCGCTTGTTCCTGACCTGAGGTCACAATGGGGTCTGCGTGTACCCGACTGACCGTTTTTCTAAACCATGACCCTCCGCTGGCAACCAACTTATTTATTTTCCTCCTGAGCGAGGCTGTGACTAAATTAGACCCACACTGTTTCCATTTATTCATCAGGCATTGTTGTCTTGCTGCACAATAGTTCAAGACCAGGAGTATTGATAGAGAAAAACTTCCAAGGCTGGTGGTCTCAAAGGCATGCTAATCGTCTCTCTGCACAGTTCTACCGAGCTCATCAGATGCAAACTGCATGATGCAAACAGTTTTAGCGTTTATGCTCTTCTATGAGGATCTGCGTCATTAGTCTTCATCTAACCAAACTTGTACACATAACTCGATGTAAGTCACATACAATATATCACTGAAACCCATGAATCATGGTTCTTCAGTTGCTCAGTCATGTTCAACTCTTTGCAACCCCATGGACCGCAGCACACCTGGCTTTCCTGTCCTTCATCATCTCCTGGACTTTGCTCAAACTCATGTCCATGAAGTTGGTGATGCCATCCAACCATCTCATCCTCTGTCATCCCCTTCTCCTCCCACCTTCAATCTTTCCCAGCATCAGGGTCTTTTCTTGATACTGGGAAAGATCATGAATCATGGTACCCTCTGATGATTATTTAAACCTCCAAGTGGAACAATGAAGCGACCTTTATCTGATCCAGAGAAAGCCAGGATCTCTCTACCATTGATTGCTTAAATATATTCCTTTCCTTTCAAGGACAGTTGGTGAAGGAGAAAGTCAAATACAAGATTTCCAAGAAGTTCAAGGAGAAATACTGGTACCTGGTCCCTTCCTCTTCAAATGATGGCTCGACCTATAGGGAACTGAGGCATGGTGGGCAGTTGGGGATCCCATGAACAAATCAATAAAAGCAAAGACAAAGAAACAGAAATCAGAAGATTTCACAATGAAATAAAGAAATTCATGTTGCCTTAAATATAATTTGTGTTAGTTACATTTCAGTTCCTAATTTATACATAGCAGGGTTGATAAAGAATTACATTATAACAAAATTAGCCAGAATAATTAGCATAGTATATGTGCCACTGATTAAACACCCAGCAGATAGCTTGATAATTAAGATCAGTGAGTGCCATATTTTGAGGCTTTGTCATCTTATTATCTGCCTAACAAGTGCTTCATCTTTACCTCCCTTCTGATTTGAAGTTTGATAGCAATCTCTAATAATCCTGATTTTATTTCTCTAAGTCACCTTACCCAAAATCCGATCAACTTCCTGTGATCACTACATTTCGTCTCTTTGTATTGACACAAATGAGCTGGTGTTAAATTTCTTTGCAAATGTCAGACATCTGACGCTACAAGGTATTTGTGTTTGGAATTTCAGATTTAAAATCTCTTTCAAAACCCATCATTCTTTGGTTGGAGAAAGAACCAGACTCTGCAAATTAGTCAGATGTCTGCATACAGATTCCCAGAGTTCATTTCTCCTTTCTAGGCAGGGACCCATTGCCAGAGATTCCAGCAATGTCTCCATCAGGGTCCATCAGCAGCCCCTCAAGTGGTCCTGGCTGGCTTCTCTGATGACCCTAACCCATGATGCCACTGTTCCTCTACTCGAGGAGTCTGGGATTGGCTGTTTTCCTTTTAACATTAGCGAGATTTTCTCATAGAAGGCCAGAGTTCAATTACCAAAGAAAGGAAGGCTTAGAGAGCTGACTCACATTCTTTGTCCTGTGTCTGCTGCACCTCTTTAAACCAAAACCAGGACGTGTTCCTGATTTTAAAGGCAGAGTGAACACACTACCTACATCAACCAGGAATACTTTCAGCTGCAAGTCACAGAAAACACATGAAGAGTACATAAGGAATAAAGATAAGAAGTCTGAATTGGCAGCCTGAGGCTGGGACAAAGGTTCAGAAATGTCATCAAGGAACCATCTGTCTCACCCTCTCTTTCTGTTCCACCCACCTGAGTATGTTGAGACTTCATCTCATGTCTGTCCCCTCATGGCTACAATATGGCTGCCACAGCTCCACCCATCATGTCCATGTTCAAGGAGAGAAGAAAGAGAAATGAAAGAAGTGTGAGCCACTACCTCCTCTTTCAATCAAGAAGGCAAAAAACTTCCCAGATGCACCAGAGCAGATCCTGCCCACTCTCACTGGCCACAGCTGTGTTACAAGGGAGGCTAAGAAGTCTGGTAGCTAGCAAAGGAGACTAGGGCAGATATTGCTGACTAAGATCAACATAATTCATGACCAGGGGCCAAGCACATTGTCGCAACAAAGAAGACCCAGGCTCTGCTATGTAGGAGGAAGGAGAACAAATATTGGATAGGAAGTCCAGGGCTGGCTCCTCAAATGCAGATGTAGACGTGTCAGGAAAAAGCGTCAGCATATGGAATAGAAACTGCAAAGACATGCAGAGAAGCTGAGCGGAGAAGGGTGTTTTATTCAGGGTTCTCCAGAGAAACAGAACCAAGAGGGTAGGGGTGTGTGTGTGTGTGTGTGTGTGTGTGTGTGCATAGTCTTAAAATAAAGATGCATATGATTTATTTTTTTAAGAAATCAACGCATGTAACTGTAGCAACCAGTGAGTCCAAACCCTGAAGTGTAGGTCAGCAGGCTGGAGACCCAGGAGGAGCTGCAGGTCTAGTCCAAACGCTACCCGCTAGGAGAATGCCTTCTTGCTTGAGGAGCATCAGTCTTTATTCTTTGAAGGTCTGCAGCTGATTGGATGAAGCCCACTCAGACTATGAAGGCTCATCTGCTTTACTCAAAGTCCACCAACTTAAGCATTACTCTCATCAAAAAACTTCACAGGAACATCCAGAATATGATTGACCAAGTATCTGGGGTAGCATAGCCCAGCTAGGTTCACACATAAAATTAACCATCACATGGGGAGACAGTGAAAAAAGGAAGAGGTGGCAAGACTGAGACACAAGTTGAAGGGGACTCTATAAAAGCCATATCAATACACACATACGTATCGGGTTGGCCAAAAATTCGTTCAGATTTTTCTGCAAAATTTTATGTATGGGCTTCCCAGGTGGCGCAGTGGTAAAGAACCCGCCTGCCAATGCAGGAGACACAGGAGATGCAGGTTCAATCCCTGGGTCGGGAAGATCCCCTGGAGGAGGAAATGGCAACCCACTCCAGTATTCCCGCCTGGAGAGTCCCATGGACAGAGGACCCTGGCTGGCTGCAGCCCATGGGGTCAGCACAGAGTTGGATATGACTGATCACAACACCAATATATGTATAACTGAATCACTCTGTGTGCTCCAGAATCTACCACCACATTATAAACCAACTACGCTTCAATTGTAAAACTATGCTTAATCGTTTAAATTTTAAATATAGGAAACAAACTAGGTGGGGCAGAGAAGAAATAGCACCGAAGGGCACGAACTTGCAACCAGTGGATAAGTAGGTCCTGGGGCTCCAGCGCACAGGAAGGTGATAATAGACAACACTGCTGTGGATGAACATCAAACTTTCTAAGAGACTCAAAAAACTGAAGGATCTATACCACAAAAAAAGAAAAAAACTTGCCATTCTGTAACATGATAGAGGTGTCAGCTAACACTATGATGACAATCATGTCACAATATATAAATGCATCAAATCAACATGACCTACACCTTGAACTTACACAGTGTTATATATTTCAATTTTTAACGTATCCAAAAACCAACTTTGAAGCTAAATGGCCCAGCCTGGGCCCCTCAAATTATCAGAGCACCCAGGTGCCACTGGAGCCCCTGTGTTTTGTGCCCAGGTTGATGGAAGAGATACAGGACCACTAGAGACAGGTTATGGGGGGAAGCCCCCTACCCCCAAGGAATGCGCAGAAACCAACATCAGTGCCTTGCACATCCACTGGGCGTGGAACTGGATGCTTTAAGCAGAGGTTCGCATCCTTAAGAAGTACAGAGCCTGCCGCTCACACTTAGGATGCTTGTCTGTGTTCACCTACGTGCCGATCTTGTCTTCTAGGGACCGGCCAGTCCATCTCTGAATTTAGAAACCAAAGATGTCCCTGCATTCTCCTCAGTTTCAACTCAGGTCCAATTTATAGTCAACCAGACTCTCTATTTAAATGAAGTGAAGAGGTACAGTGCTGTATTAATAGAATGTTACAAAATGTTCCTTTCAACAGCACAGAGATTTGCAAACCCAATCTTGGGGAAGAGGATCTTAAACATTCAAGACAGTCTCACTTTGACAAAAGAACACGTTGGTCAGCAGTGCCCAGGACAGCCTGACTTTTTACAACCCTATGCTATCTGCTTCTCCCACTCACAGACGCCTTTACTGGCCCCCTCTGTAGGATCCTAACGGAGGCCTTGGGGAGATTAATTCCCGTCTCCGTGAGGAAGGGAGCAGGGAGGGCTGCTGGCAGGTGGCCAGTCCCCGGGGCTGTAACTGACCACGTTTCTTCTATTTATAGGCTCGCCCACAGCCCTGTCCACACAGCTGCTGACTCTGGACTCAGCTGAGAAGAACGATTTGGTGAACACACAGGCGACAGCACAATGTCGGTCTCCGATCGCCTTCCCGATTACCCGGTCAACTCAGATTTCGTAAAGAAATTAAAGTCAGCCCTGGAAGGCAGGGATGAGGCGAGACTGAGGGACTTGATCTGCGCTGACGTTCG
The DNA here is from genome assembly GCF_042477335.2 of Ovis canadensis. Taxonomy (NCBI): domain Eukaryota; kingdom Metazoa; phylum Chordata; class Mammalia; order Artiodactyla; family Bovidae; genus Ovis; species Ovis canadensis. The sequence goes on from NC_091245.1 coordinate 5,615,980, forward strand.
GCACGTGGACGCCGTGATAGAGCTGGCTAACGACGACTGGATGAAGGACCCCTCCGCCCAGCTGCCCCCCGGGGTGCTCGCAGGTAACCGCCGCGTACCTGCTGGGTTCCCCACTGTGCACACGCGAGGGGTGGGCTTTTGAGTGTGGAGGGCAGATGGTTGAAATGGAGAATGATACATGCCCAGCTCTGCGATTACTATTTATTAGCATATGTACGTGCTGCCTATATTGTGTATACGTATATGTACACAGCACATACCTGTGTTTATATACAGTATGTATCATATGTCATAGTATGTATACACATATTTAATACGGAGACTTCCCTGGTGGCTTAGACGGTAAAGCGTCTACCTGCAATGTGAGAGACCCGGGTTCAATCCCTGGGTCAGGAAGATCTCCTGGAGAAGGAAATGGCAACCCACTCCAGTATTCTTGCCTGAAGAACGCCATGGACAGAGGAGCCTGGCTGGCTACAGTCCATGGGGTCACAAAGAGTCGGACACGACCGAGCGACCTCACTTTCACACAGTCTTCACTACGTACATACACAGTGTTCACATACATATACTGCTGCTACCGCTAAGTCGATTCAGTCGTGTCCGACTCTGTGCGACCGCAGAGACGGCAGCCCGCCTGGGATTCTCCAGGCAAGAACACTGGAGTGGGTTGCCATTTCCTTCTCCAAGGCATGAAAGTGAAAAGTGAAAGTGAAGTCGCTCAGTCGTGTCCGACCCTCAGCGACCCCATGGACTGCAGCCCACCAGGCTCCTCCATCCATGGGATTTTCCAGGCAAGAGTACTGGAGTGGGGTGCCATTGCCTTCTCCGGATACATATACTAGGTTGGCCAAAAAGTTCCTTCAAGTTTCTCCATAGCATCCTAGGGAATGCATAACATATGTAGATGCCACGTATATAAATATAGATAGCATACACATAGTGTGTAGTGTATGTACACCCTAGGGAAGTGAGGTCCCTCAGTCGTGGCAAACTCTTTGCCACCCTGTGGACTGTAGCCCACCAGGCTTCTCCGACCATGGGGTTCTCCAGGTAAGAGTACTGGAGTGGGTTACCATTTCCTTCTCCAGGGGATCTTCCCGACCCAGGGATCGAACCCGGGTCTCCCGCATTGGAGGCAGACGCTTTAACCTCTGAGCCACCAGGGAAACCCATGTACACCCTATAAGTATACATATGTATACAACATATATATTGATATATGCTGTGCATACTTACACACGTGTGTGTTAGCCACTCAGTCGTGTCCGACTCTTTTCAACCCCAAGGACTGTAGCCCGCCAGGCTCCTCTGTCCGCAGAATTCTCCAGGCAAGAATACTGGAGGCAGTTGCCATTCCCTTCTCCAGAGGATCTTCCCAAACCAGGGTTCAGCCCCGGGCCTCTCACACTGCAGACAAACTCTTAGCCTCTGAGCCGCCAGGGAAGCCCTATACGTGTGCACACACACACAGTGTACATGTGTGTTACACAGGCGGTAATTAAGGCAATACCAAAAATTTTTAAGAGAAAAAGTAAACTATGTCACCCACATCCCAACACAGGGCTCCTTTCATTTCTCCGCTCTTTTTCCGAGCTAGCCCGTTTGCACGTGTAAGTTTCCTCGACTTACAGTCATGGGGGGGATATAATTTTGTGCTCTGCTCTGCTGAGTTAATATACCTAAAGTGTTTTCCATGTTGCTACCTGGTCTTCTTAATTTCAATCACCTATTGAGGTGATTAACCACGAGATACTTAAACCAAATTCCTCCAAGAAGGGACTGTGCACTTACATTTTGGCTACTATCAATAATGCTGTAATTAGTGTCTTTACCAGCATTCATATGCTTTTTTTCTTATTCAGGGTTGTGTCCTTAGGATAAATCCTTAGGAGCAGAATTCCTGGGACAAGAATAAATTCTCCAAATTGTTCTCTGAAAGGATTTCTATTCCATCAGTGAATGTGTATGTCACGTCCCACCCTGAACATTACGGGTGATTAATACTCACATTTAAATCTCCAATTTAGTCAGCGTGCCCTGGCCCTTCTCTAATGCCTGCTCACCCGCCCTCTCTTTACTGCTCAGGACCAAGTCTTATCCACAGGGTTTGGGTTTTCTTTGCAGACCTGTTCACATGTGACCTGTCTAGTCAGGTCCTTGGGCAATATCTCCTCATGTCTTCATATCTCTTTTGACACCTTGTGTGTCTCCTTCACATAACATAGATATAATACCATTGTCACGCTTGCTGAAAATATTTTCCCTGACCTGAGATTAACTTTTAATTGCACAGGCTGCTTCCCAGCTCTTCAAATATGCCCTCCGCAAGCCTCTCTTGACTCCTAAGGGATGTGCAGGCTCCCCTCCCCACACAAGGCAAATTCTTTCCCAACATACATGTGTGAGTACACACACGTGTACCATCACACACACATGTACCTTCACACACACACACCAACACGTGCTCACGTAGGCAGGTCACCAAAAGGGAACACACTTGGGCCTTTGGTGCTGGCGAGTGGTGATGTAATGTGATGAAGGGCAAGATCAGAGCCTGGCATTTCCGGGCAAGACCGGAGCTTGGCACTTCCGAGGGAGTGGCTACCCGTCTGCTCCTCCCTCCCCCAACCCTCCTCACCCCTCAACCACCGCTGCTTCCCGTGCTGCCTTTCACCGGGGGCGAAAGCAGCCTGCAGAAGGCTTTAGGGAGAAACCGTCTCCTGCTTCTTCTCTCCTTGGTTTCCCCGATACCTGGGCCCCAGTCAGGGCGAGGGCCCAGCAACCGTGTGCCCAGGGAGCACCCCGCCTCTGTTCAGACCTTAGCTCTGCCTGGATGGGCCGGGTCCTACCGAGAATGTACACAGTACAGGCATCAACCCAGGAGCCTGCACGGGGGTGCGGAGGGGACTCTGACCTCCTCCCCTGCGCCTCCCGCAGGAGTGCTGAGCTCTAGGTTCTGCACTTGCCCTTCCGAGCCAGCCTGCCCACTGCCTGCTGCTGGGGTGACTTGGTGAATCGCATCCTCCTGGCCCCAGGCTCTCTGACCCCTTATTTGGTGCAGCTAAGGCCAGGTGCTGCGAGGAGCAGAGAGGGCAGAGTATTTGCTCCAGGAACTCGTCCCTCCCAGATGACCCCTGTGATCTGGCTTCAACGTTGGGCTGAAGGCTCAGATCCTGGGTGTCAGCTTCCCTGCTTGCCCCTTGAGACACAGGGAGTGGGGCTTCTCCGGTGCCTCTGGAGACCCCATCGCTTCCCTGAGCCCTGCGTGCCTACGAGATGCCCTGAATCCCCGCCACCTGCTTTCTGCCGGGATTCTGGCTGGAGCGAGTACCTGCTCCTCTTTCACAAACCTATCCCAGTGGGTTAGGGCTTTGTATATTTGAAGTCCCTGTGTTAAAATATCATTTCTTATTCTTACAACAGCTCTGTGTGTGTGTGTGTGTGTGTGTGTGTGTGTGTGTGTTAGTCGCTCCGTCGTGTCCAACTCTTTGCGACCCCATGGACCCCACCAGGCTCCTCTGTCCATAGAATTCTCCAGGCAAGAACACTGCAGTGGGTAGCCATTCCCTTCTCCAGGGGATCTTCCCAACCCAAGAATCGAACCCAGGTCTCCTACCTTACAGGCAGATTCTTTTTGCCACCTGCGTTACCAGGGAAGCCCAACAGCAACCTTGGTTTGTTCTTTATTCACTTTTTTCTGGGGTGCGCTGGGTCTTCGCTGCTGACCACTGGGTGTCTCCCGTTTCAGCGCACAGACTTCTCACCGCGGTGGCGCCTGTGGTTGTGGAGGGCGGACTCTCGGGAGTTGCTCTAGGGCGGCTCTGGAGCCACGGGCTTCTTTGCCCCTTGGCCTCCCGTCATTCCCTTGGAATCTCCCCTAACCAGGGATCGAACCTGTGTCCCCTGTACTGGCAGGCAGATTCGTAACCACTAGACCACCAGGGAAGTCCAGTCTGTTCTTTTGATTCATTTATTAAATAGCATAACTGTTTTCACAACAGGACACACGGTCAGTGCTACACGTTAATATCAATTACAGGTAACATCGGACTATTTTAAATAGCTAAACCTCTCAGTATTAATAACATGTTTTTATTAATCCAAGATAAAAATCCAGCCTCTCCAACAAAAAGTAAAATATTGCTTATTTTCACATTGCTGATTTCCTGCGCCATCTTTATTGTCCCCACCTTTTTACTGCACACTTGAAACCAATGAAATCTGTGTGAAGGGGGCCTGTTCCGTCCCACGATGAACCTTTAGGTTCTAAATCACATCCGTATATACTTCTCCCTGCCCAACGGCGCAATTCAAAAGGGCAGGGACAGGTCAGTGCTGCTGACAAGCTGTCAGGACCTGGGCTTGCTCCAGGTTGTTTTCCTTTCAGGATGCTGGTAACTAAATGATTAAGCGCGTGGCCTTAGGGCACATCCTGTTACCAGTGATTTTATTGCAGGGGAAGCAGTAAACCTGGGCTTGAACCTGGGGTGGAGATGCACGAGGCGGCTGCCGCTCCAGCTAACATGTGAGAGCGGGATTTGAAGGAAGCGTGACAGGTCAGGAAACAAGATCTAGTTAGGAGGTGATGGAAGGAGGGTGCCCAGGGAAGAGATGGCAGGGTCTAAATCCAGACAGTGGGCTAGATGAGTGAGAGACGGAGGTAAGTGACAACGCTGAGAAACACTGGGAAGGGCTTCGGGGAGAGGAGAGGACAGGAACACCAAGCCAGACAGAAATCAGAGGGATCTGGGACTGTGACGAGGTCTGAGCTTTTGCTGTGAGCCCAGGAGAATGAGGGGAGACTAGAAACAAGACTAACTCACAGGATGGGCCCCCAAGAGTGCAGAGCCCAGCTGGTGTCATCAGAGGTAGCCTGTCAGGCACCTCAAGGAGCCCTGGAGTGAAACGCTCCAGCGGGAAAGTTGGGTTCAGCCACCAATGAGCTGTGTGGCCTCAGAGAAGTCACGTTCCCTCTCTGACTCAGTGCCTTTACTTGTAACTAGTGCATGAGGTTTGATTAGTGCTTCCCAAGCAGAGGACCCTGAGCAAAACTCCATGGAGGAGCACACCTGGGATGCGGTCCCTGGAGACCCAAGCTGTCAGCGGATGCTAGGGGACAGGGTAAAGGCTTGCGTGGTTTCACCACCAGCAGGGGGGTGGGGTGGGAGTCGGCAGGTTTGAGGGAGGGGTTGGAGGTTTGCAGACACTCTTTGGGAAATGTGGCTTGGATCACTGTTGAGGCCCCGTCCCGCTCCATGCTTCTCTCAAGCCATGACCCCCAAATCTCACTGTCTCAGTCTAAAATGGAATGAGGCTGCCTTTTTCCAGAGTGTGGGAGTAAGCGGAATCTTTCCCGCGGGAGGGGTAATTGTGAGTCCTCCAGCAACACACCCCAAAGGAACAAGAGCCGTCTGCATTCAGACCTACACGTGGGGGCTTTAGAATGTGTGGTGAGTGGTCGGAACTTGGGGCGACACCTTGAAATAGCGCGCACATTGGGAATGGATACAGGAAAGAATTTCAGTTCTCCCAGGGAGGAAGGTGAAGATGAAGGGATGATGCGTGAGAAGACGGGCAGGGACCCAGCAAGGGGCGGGCTCTGAAGACGTCCCCAGACCAAGAGACACAGGGCTGAAGATCAGGCTGAACGGCGTTTCAGGGAAAGCAGAGGCTCTATCGTCCATCCCAAGGACAGCCCTGGCTGAAAGAACCCCGAGTACTGTTTACAGGACAATAATTTGCAGCAGTAAGATAAGTAGCCGTTCTTTCTGCTTGTCAACATAAATATCCAGGGACCATGTTTTGCTCAGTGAGATCCCCATGCTCATGTGTAAGCTTATTACTCTTGCAAAATAGAGCAGAAAAAAATAATTATTATTTATTTCTGCAGATCCGTGTCAGCATCCCAGTAAAAGCATAGGGAAAAGAGGAACCAGCCGGGAAAATGTCGGGAATGACGTGTTCTGGAGAACCCTTCAGGTGTACATGGGGCCCCTTACAGAGGGCAGAGGGCAAAGGAACTTCAAAATTCAGCCTCGGCATATAACAGGGCCAAGTGCCGAACGTACCTGCCCTGCCTGGCCATGGGGCAGAATCGGGGTCCTCAGTCAGGTTTTCCCTTAAAGATGCAACCCACCTGTGCCCTTGGGAAGCCGCCTGCTGTCCTGCAAAGATGTACCTGGGATGCCCCGTAGGGTGCTGGGAAGTGCATGGAGGTCTCTAGCGGGCATTCAACCCCAGTCAGACCCAGACTGGCCCCCTGTGAGGAACCAAGGAGGCTGTCCTGGAGCTGGGCAGTGTGTGTGTGTGTGTGTGTGTGTGTGTGTGTGTGTGTGTGTGTGTGTGTGATGAGGGGAACAAGTCTGAGCTCCAGTTTATCCACAATCTGCTCCCTCATCTTTCCCACCTACCCCCTCTCAACAAAAACCTCCCCACCAGGACAAAACCCAGGCTCACTTAGATCACCCCTTCTTCTAGATCCCTTAGAAGGCCACTTCCCCAGAAAGCCCACCCTGCTCACCCAACACACAGACCCTCCTCCTCCCGCCACAAGAGTGCAAAGCCCTCAATCTCCATCTGTTACTGAAACACAAAACCTTGCTGAGCTAATCTTTATACCCACTGAATGTTTCATTCTCAAATATGACCTCCTTGAGATCAAGACCTTTGCCCGGTATCCAGAGCCTGGCAGAAGGCCTTAGCCCTGTGTGTGCTCAGTCATTCAGTTGTGTCCAACTCTTTGAGACCCCACGGACTGTAGCCCACCAGGCTCCTCTGTCCATGGGATTCTCAAGGCAAGAATACTGGAGTGGGTTGCCATTTCCTTCTCCAGGGTATCTTCCTGACCCAGGGATCGAACTTGCGTCTCCTGCAACTTCTGCATTGGCAGGCAGATTCTTTATCACTGAGCTATCTGGGAAACCTGTGAAAGTGAAAATGAAATTGTTCAGTCATGTCTGACTCTTTGTGACCCCATGGACTGTAGCCCACCGTGCTCCTCCATCCATGGGATTCTTCAGGCAAGAATACTGGAGTGGGTTGCCATTTCCTTCTCCAGGGGATCTTCCCGACCCAGGGATTGAACCCAGGTCTCCCACGTTGCAGGCAGACACTTTAACCTCTGAGCCGCCAGGGAGACCTATAGAAAGGCTCAAACTCTGGGTGGCCTGCCTGCACGGGCAGGCCAAACTCCTTAGTTAACATCTACCCAGGTGGACACAGTCTGCGTTTCCAGACACGATCAGAGTGAGTCTTTCAGCAAATAAATATTTGATTCTACTTTCTGCTAAAGCCAAGTCTGTGCTGTTCAGTATTAGCAATAATGGAATTATTCGACCTCACCTCTTTGCAACACCTATCAGCTCAGTGACTTGAGAGAACACAGCAAGGGAGAAAGGATGGCGGGGGAGGGGTGGAGAGACCCTGCTTGCCCCCCAAATGCATCAACTGTACAATTTGGTAACTGGCGTAATCAAACTACTTAAGAAACAACTGATTACTAATTGCTATTATTAAGGATGTCAGCATTTCATGATTTTGCTGCTGATATATTATATACAAGTCAAGATGCTACTTGAATTCTTGATTGAAATAGAAAAACTAGAGGCATTATGTTGTGTTTGGGGTAATGGTATTTAAGCATCTGGAGGCAAGTTAAAGAAATACTAATTGGGTTTTTATTAAGAGAGCTCACGCCGCCACACATATAGGTGCAGAGTGAGTGCGGGTGAACGTGGGATGGACAAGGGCCCAGGGGAGTCTGCTGTGGGATCCGGCTGTTCCTTCAGTCAGCGCGATGTGTAGTGTGCACTGCGGTCAGGGCTACACCCACCTCCTTCTGCATGGAGGGGAAGGTCCCCCACGGAAAGCTCAGCAGTTGAATGTAAGTTAAATAAGCACGACTCCCACCTTGGAGGACTCACATTTGAACAAATGACAAGTGCATGTGCCTCGACGGTGTAATGGCCACAAGAGACTAGCAGCGACGAGACCTGGGTTCAAGCCTGGCTCTCCCGCTATCTGTGTGGTCCTTAACCTGTATGGGCTGTTCTTCCGTCTGAATCTAATTTCCTCATTTAAAACTATCAGACTGTTGGGAATTCCCATGCAGTCCAGTGGACAGGACTCAGCTTTCACTGCTGAGGCCCAGGATTCAATTTCTGGTCAAGGAATTAATCCCGCAAACCACACAGTACAGCCAAAAAGAAAAAGAAAAAAATAATGGGATTAGTGGGGTCGTCTCTCCAGGGTGCTTCCAAATGGGACGAACTGGAGCTCTAAGACAAGCATGTGGTGCTTTTGGAGATAGACAAAAACCCTGTTGCCTTCATGGGTGTGTAGAACGGGCTCCAGTTTCACAGGAACCATCGGCTCCAGGTCAGATGGATAGGGAAGGTGTCTCCTGGTGAGAGGTGGGTTTATCAGCTTGACTCACCAAAGAGCAGCAGCCTTGCCCAGAGACAGCCTTGTTCCGATAATTAGGAGAAAAAGTCTGCAGACCAGAGCCTGTCCGTGCTATAACGAGCCCCAAGTGGAGACAATGGGGGAGGAACTGAGTGCAGTGAGGATTCTAGTTGGTCTGTGTTTCCCAAGGACTGCCATCTTTCCCACTTTCCCAGCAGAGGAAAATGAGGCTCAGAGAGGTTGAGTTCCACATCTCAGGTCCCACAGCTGCAGGAGGGGGAAACCCAGAGCTCTTCCCGCTGCCCCGCATGCCTATAATTGTCCTATGGCTGCATCTACAGGCCGGACACCAGGGTTCTCGTGTGTTCCCTTACTGGGCAACAGTCAGTGAGGAGCAGCACACAAGCCAGGCATGTTCCCTGACTTACAGCCGAGGGCTCTTGACACAGACCCACCCCGAGACATGTAGCTGGAAGATCCATGGAAAACATCCCCATGGAGCCTGTGACAGCTCTGAGAATTTACATCACACACGAGCATGCAGACATGACATCAAGAGCATGGAGTCCATCACTTCAAATAATTCAGAGTATTAAGAAACACTCTTCAAATAGTATTAAGAAATACGCTGCAAATAATAAGAGTATTAAGAAAAAAAAAACCCTGGGTGAATGAGAGGGGTGTCTCGGCTGCAGAATAAAGACACAAATGGGCAGCAGGAGGTCAGTGATGGCGGCGAAGGATGGGGAGACACGGGCTCTGCTGTCTTGGCTGCAGCCCTGATCAGAGCGTGTGGGGGCAGGGAGACCCTGCTCCAAGCAAAATGAAATTAAACCTTTCTAAGTACTTATAAATCAGCACCTAATGACACTATCCCACCACCAGCCGGAGCATTGCTCTTATTACTTTGATTCACAAGCCAGGAAAAGATCCGGAATTATGCACAAATTATTGTCCCATCTTCTTAATTAACGCTGATTGCAAAATTCTTGCTAAAGTCCTTGCTAACAGACTCAATTATGCGCTGCCTGAATTGATTCACCCAGATCAAGTGGAATTTATTAGAAATACACTTTCCTACAATAACATCAGATTATCTTTGAATATAGTTAAATTATTTAGGAATAAAATAGTTCCAGCAGCAGCCCTTGCTTTAGCTTCAGAAAAATATCTCCCACCACCTAGAATGAAGATATTCCTTTGCTTTCCACCAGACACACACCCTAAGCTCTTTTTTTTCCCAGAAGCAGGTTGAATCGCTGTGATGAGATGAGATGTATGCCTTCGAGCTAATGGTCCAGCTTCAAAGCATATGGGCAGGAAGAAAAATCCTGCAGGGTCACGTCTCAGCTTCCCCCTGTATGAACCTTCACTGCCTGTGGAACTCGGTGAGATTGCAATTAGACTAAATCAGGATATTTTCAGAATCAAAATTGAGAAACAGGCTAATAAAGACATAATGTATGCTGATGACACACTTCTATTAGCATCGTTCCCCAGCACACTGGAGGGTTCGAAAGAACAAAAAGAAAGGAAGATAAGAGGGAAGGTGCTTTTCTGCCTTTCCAGGAGGGCAGTGATTCCTGCGTTGGTACACCCTGTCAGGATAAATATTCCAAAGAAACCAACTGGAAATAGCAAATGCATTACCTATAGCCTGGTACCAAGTACTAAGCCCAGCAGTTGGGCATTGTACAGAGTACAATAAATATTAATAGACAAAACAACATATGGAAGACAGCAAAAATCTGCTGGACTGTCCCTTGAAAGAAGCATGTGTATCTGATGGGCTGTGATGGAAAGGAAGGGACCGAGACAGAGGGAGCGGAGTGAGCAGATGTGGAGCGCACAGCCCACCTCACGCAGGGAAGTGGGGCCTGGCTGGAAACAAGGAGTCGGAGGGGAGGGATGACTATCCGGGCGAGCAAGTTGGGATTGTGTCGTGCGAGGCCACAAATTCTAGACATAGGCGTTTACATGTATTCGGTAAGCATGAGGAGCCGTTCAGCAATGGAATGAGATCATCTAATCTGAAGAAGTGAACTCTTGCATAGGCAGGAAGGATAGAGGTGGAGAAACTGGTGCCCTGAGAGCAGCTGCAGACGCCCACTTCCCTCCTCCTTTACCAACAGAGTCCCTGTGGCAACACAAGGGGCCCGGCTGGAGAAGGACAACACCTCTCCTCCCTTGAAGCCGGGGGGCCTCATTCTCATCAATAAAGGGCCACGCAGAAGACCGAAGATGACAGAAGACAGAGTCAGGGAGTCTGAAACAGATCAAAAGAAAGTATCCAGTCTGAAGGTCAGAAAGGAAAACAATTGAAAATAAAATGAACAGGGGTTGCGGGGAAACACAGACCTGACACGTTCGAGCAGAATCCAAGACAGAGACGAGAAAGAGAATGGGGCAGAAAAAGGATCTAAAGAAATAATTGCCAAACATCTCCCAAGTTGGATGAAAGATATAGATTTACAGATTCAAGAAGGTTAGCAAGGGCTTCCCTGGCGGCTCAGTGGTAAAGACCCCTGCCTGCCAATGCAAGAGACGCAAGCTCCAGCTCTGACCCGGGAAGATCCCACACACTGTGGAGCAACTAACTCCATGCGCCACAACTATTGAGCCTGTGCTTAGAGCCAGCAAACCGCAACCACTGGGCCCACGTGTTGTAGCTACTGAAGCCCTCGTGTCCTAGAGCCTGTGCTCCGCGACAAGAGGAGCCACTGCCATGAGAAGCCCTCAGCTCAGCTCAGTTCAGTCGCTCAGCCGTGTCCGACTCGTGCTACCCCGTGGACTGCAGCACGCCAGGCCCCCCTGTCCATCACCACCTCCTGGAGTTTACTGAAACTCATGTCCATTGAGTCGGTGATGCCATCCAACCATCTCATCCTCTGTCATCCCCTTCTCCTCCTGCCCTCAACCTTTCCCAGCATCAGGGTCTTTTCAAATGAGTCAGCTCTTTGCATCAGGTGGCCAAAGTATTAAGAGTTTCAGCTTTAGCATCAGTCCTTCCAATGAACACCCAGGACTGATCTCCTTTAGAATGGACTGGTTGGATCTCCTTGCAGTCCCAGGGACTCTCAAGAGTCTTCTCCAGCACCACAGTTCAAAAGCATCAATTCTTCAGCGTTCAGCCTTCTTTATAGTCCAACTCTCACATCCATACAGGACTACTGGAAAAACCATAGCCTTGACTAGACGGACCTTTGTTGACAAAGTAATGTGTCTGCTTTTTAATATGCTGTCTAGGTTGGTCATAACTTTTCTTCCAAGGAGCAAGCATCTTTGAATTTGATGGCTGAAGTCACCATCTGCAGTGAGTTAGGAGAAGCCCTCACAAAGCAACAAAGGGTAGCCCCCAGTCATCACGACTAGAGAGGAGCCCATACAGCAGTGAAGACCCAGCACAGCCAAAAATAAATAAATAAGTGATTTTTTTTTTAAATAAAGAAGTTTAGCAAACCCAAAGCAGGATAGACATAAAAGAAAGAGACAGGTTATGTGCCTGGTCCCCAGATGCTCCGCTGACTGTTGTTGAGTCAAATTTGCCATTAGAATTAAGAGTACATTTCACTGAGGTGAAGACTAGAAAAGGTATGCAGAGAAAAAGATGCAATAACTTTCCTATTTGAGGTGCATGTGGCTCTCCTGCCTGTAAGCCCGCAATTGTTCCTTACTGCATACAACAAAGGCTTGCAAACTGCTACCTGTTTTTATAAATCAAGTTTTATTAGAACATGGCCCTGCCTGTTAATTTACATATTATTCGTGGTGGCTCTCATGCCACAATGGCAGAGCTGAGTAGTTGCCACAGAGACCATAAGATACACAAAACCTAAAATATTTATTATCTGACACTTTACAAAAAAGGCCCAGCAACCCCTGTCCAACAATGAACAGTCCCAATTTTATAGCCTGTGTCCGAGGGCTTAAAATATGCGCTGTGAACTAACCCACCCCACCATCTCTCCCAGCATCTCTTCACCCACCCTGCACTCCAGTGACTGGTCAATAAACGTGCTACTCACAGCCCACTGAGGGTAGAGGGTGCCCCATAAAGGGTTTGCTGTGAAAATTGTCAGTAAACATTTAGAAACGTCAACAGCAACTTGACAATTCACATAACACCCACATGTGTGATTACTGGACTTGGAATTCTGCCTTTTCTCCATTTTGGGTTTTTTTTGTAATTAATTTTAATTGTATTCTGAAAAAGCATCACTCTATGACAAATTGGGACCAAAAAAACCCATCCTTGGACTTCCCTGGTGGTCCAGTGGTTAAAATTCAGAGCTTCAGGGTAGGAGTTTGAGCATCTCTGGTCAGGGAAGATCTTGTATGCCACATGGCCAAAAAATTTAAAAATAATAAAATAAATTTGTACATCCCTAGTCCCTCAGCTGAGGTGGTTGAGAAACTCTGGTCTGCACCAGCCTCAGTGACACCCCCCCAACCCCACTCACCCCTCCTGGCCTTGGGACAGGCCGTCTCTGCTCCCCCGTCTTCATCTGCTCTGACGACACACCCACCCGTCCTTCCAGGTAGCCCAGTTCACAGTCAGTTTCTGTGGTCTTGCAGGGTGTTTGCTGGGCATCCACAGCTGTGAGGGGAGGGGAGAGGGCAGGGTGGGCAGAGGGGAGGTTGGCCTGCGACCCAGGACCCCCCACATATCGGCCAGACCCCAGGGGAGCGCTAGAGGTGACCCATGTCGTGGTTTCCCCACATGAAGTCACCACGGCAGCACCTGTCTCCCAGCTCCCTCAGTCTCTAGATCTGCCCCACTGGGGGCTGTCCCTTCTGGAAGGAGGTGGTTCTCTCCCCAGAAGGAGCTCACAGGGGGCAACAAGTCCTGCCAAACAGCAGCATCTGGGCAGCACACCTCTGTGTCCACCAAAGTCTAAGCCCTCGACTCTGATCCCGACCTGCTGCCGATGTCTTGCTTTCTCCCAGGTCTCCTCTCTGCCTGCCTGGTCCCCTAAGTGCCCACCCTCCAGACTGCACCCTGGGCCCCACCAACACAGCATTGAGGCCGAGGATGCTTGCCTCTTGTTCAGCCCAGGACCAGGTCTCCCAGCACAGGCCAAGAGAAGGAAACAGACACCCTCGAGGATCATGAGCCATCTTTTCCTTCAATTCCCTCTGTGCTTTGCTCAGATGCCACCTTCAGAAAAAGCCTGTCCCACCCCTGCTTTTTGTCATTCTCATAACTTCCCTGATCATTCTCGTCTTCACACCTGGACTCCTATCCATCAGTGATCCCATTCCACTTGCCAGCTAACGGCTGTCTAGTCTTCCTCTCTCTTGCTAAGTGTTCAGTTCAGTTCAGTTGCTCAGTCATGTCGGACTCTTTGCAACCCCATGAACCGCAGCACACCAGGCCTCCCTGTCCATCACCAACTCCCAGAGTTCACTCAAACCCATGCCCATCGAGTCAGTGATGCCATCCAGCCATCTCATCCTCTGTCATCCTCTTTTCCTCCTGCCCCAATCCCTTCCAGCATCAGAGTCTTTTCCAATGAGTTAACTCTTCGCATGAGGTGGCCAAAGTATTGGAGTTTCGGCTATAGCATCATTCCTTCCAAAGAAATCCCAGGATTGATCTTCTTTAGGATGGACTGGTTGGATCTCCTTGCAGTCCAAGGGACTCTCAAGAGTCTTCTCCAACACCACACTTGAAAAGCATCAATTCTTCAGCACTCAGCCTTCTTCACAGTCCAACTCTCCCATCCATACATGACTACTGGAAAAACCATAGCCTTGACTAGACTGACCTTTGTTGGCAAAGTAATGTCTCTGCTTTTGACTATGCTATCTACATTGGTCATAACTTTCCTTCCAAGGAGTAAGCGTCTTTAAATGGCTGCAATCAACATCTGCAGTGATTTTGGAGCCCCAAAAGATAAAGTCTGACACTGTTTCCACTGTTTCCCCATCTATTTCCCATGAACTGATGGGACCAGATGCCATGATATTAGTTTTCTGAATGTTCAGCTTTAAGCCAACTCTTTCACTCTCCTCTTGCACTTTCATCAAGACGCTCTTTAGTTCCTCTTCACTTTCTGCCATAAGGGTGGCGTCATCTGCATATCTGAGGTTATTGATATTTCTCCCGGCAATCTTGATTCCAGCTTGTGCTTCTTCCAGCCCAGCATTTCTCATGATGTACTCTGCATATAAGTTAAATAAGCAAGGTGACAGTATACAGCCTTGACATATTCCTTTTCCTATTTGGAACAAGTCTGTTGTTCCATGTCCAGTTCTAACTGTTGCTTCCTGACCTGCATATAGGTTTCTCAAGAGGCAAGTCAGGTGTAATCCTCTTTAAAAGCAAGGATTTCTACTCTGAATCTCTGTAGGCCTCTGGTACCTGAAAAATGCCCCTTACATGTACATTCAATATAGAATATTTCCAAATGGTGTAGAAATTCACCCTTCTACCTGCAAACTCTGAAATATCAGTTTCACTAAACTCTTCCAAAACTTAATTAAAATAAAAACATTCAGGAGAATTTCCTGGTGGGCCGGTGATTAAGAATCCACCTTCCAATGCAGGGGACTCAGGTTCGATCCCTTGTTGGGGAACTAAGATCTCACACACTGCAGGCAGCTAAGCTCACGCACTGCAACTACTGAGCCAGCGTGCTCTGCAGCGCGCTCTCCGAAACAAGAGAAGCCTGACTCCACAACTAAAGAAGCCCCTTTGGGCCACAACTAGAGAAGGCCCATGTGCCACAACAAAGACCCAGCACAGCCAAAAATTTCAAAAAATTAAAAAACCTTTCACAACTGGATAGATGAAAAAGATCTCTTTTTCTAACTTGCATTTCACATCGGTAAAATTGGATGTTGTGTATATGTTTAGCGGTCATTTCTATTCCTTATCATGCCTTTCATTTTTCTGTTGGAAATTCAAAGTTCTCTCTTCTTTTTTTTTTTTTTTGCAAGCAGAAAAATAAGGTCAATGAACTTGCAATCCATCAGACATCACTGGGCTGGCTTTGCTCTGTGCAGAGTTGCAAAACAACCAAGAGACCACCGGGCGCACCCCCCTCCTCAGCTGCAGGATCAGTAAGCTCCTCATTTCTAGGAGGGATGTAAAGGATGATGAGGTATAACCATCAGAGCAAGCCAACTTCAGGAGAGAAGCATTTTGCTCCCTGTGTGAGATTCATAAAAAACAATCAGTCTGAACAGGCAATTTGTCTCAAGAGGCAGGAGCTGCAATTTTATCATGTAATTAAATCCCCATGACAGTTGTAAAGAAACGCCACCACCTTTATCAGGGAGAGCTTCAATGGGCTGCTCTCCTGCATGGTTCCCCGGAGTCTGTAAACGTCCTTCCAGGGCTGTTTACCCGTGGTTGTGCCCGCAAAGGATCAGGCTACTCTGTCTCCCCCTCAGCCACCGTGGGTGGCAGTGCTCAAGGGCACCTTCGCTTCTGAGCATCCAGAAGAACCCTCCTGGACTCTGGATGAGAGCAGCTCTTGACCTTTGGATGAGACGGCATTCGTGATGAGAAGTGATGGTGTGGCTTGGCAGGATCTGCCCCGAGCTGGGTCATGCTCTTCGGAAATAAGTTAGCAAGGTGTCCCCACCCCCCACCCCCACCCCTGTTGTATTCTTCCACTTGATGGGAATGAGATTTCCTAATAATGTGAAATCAGTACAGACAATTTAAGTCATTATTAATAGATACACTTGATCTGAGGGAGTACGATGCTTTAATGTTTTATTAAATGAGGTGTGCTGTGCTAACACTGTTATTTGGAGAGAAGGTGAGGCCACGTCCATGTTTTGGATTCTGATGTCTGTGTGGCTGGCTTCAGCGGATGTGGATGTGTCCCGGGCTCTTAAAAGCAGAGTCTTACAGGACTTCTCTGGAGGTCCAGGGCCTCACCTTAAGATGCAGGGGCTGAGGGTTCCATCCCCAGGCTGAGAACTAACATCCCACAGACCTCATACCAAAAAACATAAAACAGAAGCAGTGTTGTAGCAAATTCAATAAATACTTTTTAAAAAATGGTCCACAAAAAAGCAGAGCCTTACATACCTACCTGCCCAGCTTATTTTTTTTTTGTTTTTATTTATTTTTTTTTTAATTTTTTCTTTTAGTTTTTTTTTTTTAATTTTAAAATCTTTAATTCTTACATGCGTTCCCAAACATGAACCCCCCACCCACCTCCCTCCCCATAACATCTCTCTGGGTCATCCCCATGCACCAGCCCCAAGCATGCTGTATCCTGCGTCAGACATAGACTGGCGATTCAATTCTTACATGATAGTATACATGCTAGAATGCCAGCTTATTATTTTTAAGAAATGTTTTTAACTTTTTGGGGACTTGCTTCTTTCCCTTACATATTTTTTAACTGATGTATAGCTGGTTTGCAATGGTGTGTTAGTTTCACGTGTACAGCAAAGAGATTCAATTATACATCCACATATACATTCTTTTTCAGATTCTGTTCCCTTTTAGGTTATTACAAAATATTGAGTATATAGACCTCCCTGTGCTTTGCAGTAGGTTCTTGTTTACCTCTTTTTATATATGGTAGTGCATATGTTAATCCCAAATTCCTAATTTATTCTACATGGTAACCCTTGGTAACCCTAAGGGGAAAATTGCTGACATTTTAAAAAGCTTTAGGGAGGCGGGATGAAGGAGGAGTAGCCTTTGGAAATTAAAAAAAGGAGAGTGAGGATCAAAACATGTGTGAAAGTAAATCCATAGTAAGATTTGGGGTGCTGTGCCCGGCAGTGTGTGTGTGCTCAGCTGCTCACTTATGTCTGCCTCACTTCGACCTCATAAATTGTAGCCCACCAGGCTCCTCTGTACTGGAGTGCTTGCCATTTCCTCCTCCAGGGGATCTTCCTGACCCAGGGATCGAACCTTCCTCTCCCTCATTGGCAGGCAAATTCTTTGCCTCTGTGCCACCTGGGAAGCCCGAGCCAGGTGGTACATATGTTGGATTTAGTCTCTGGACATTTACAGAAACGATTCATGTAGGAAGCAGAAAAGTGACCAGGAAAACGGGATGATACATTGGCATATTTGAAACAGTGCTCAGACTTTCATGATGTCCCCAAGGGGGAATGGCTTCTTGCCCCAGTGTGTCCATTTACTCGGACACTTGACCCCAGAAGGAAGCCAGACCTTGGCCTAATGGCCTGGGAAAAAATCCACACAATAGTCCTTTTCCAAGAGCACGTGCCTCATGGCACAAACACGTGGAGTGTCGAGGCCCCAAATAAGCAGGCTAACCCTGTAACAAACCCACTAGCTTCACATGTCAGGCTCAGCTGGGTTTTCCACAGAATCTCATCAGAGCTCATCCTCTGATGCTTCTGATGAAAAGAAAATCAATCGCTCATCAATTCAGTGGCAGGATGCAAAGATCCTGATATCACATGAAAATCATAATTACCGTTTGAACACTAGCTTTTGTTTATCACATTATCATTGCAAGGTGGATTTTTTTTTCCATCTCATTTGACTGAGAAGGAAAAATCCTGTCTTGTTAGCTACCAGTGCTACAAGCCTTGGTAGGGAGAACAGGTTTTGTGTCTCTCGTGGACAAAACATTACACTTGTAAGTCCCTACCATATTCTTCACAAAGCCATCTTCACATCCAGTGAACTACCTGGCCAGCTCCTAGAAAGATTTAGTCTGTTTGGATTCTGGGCCTCCCTTTTGGGCAATGGCTGCATGTTAGAGGCATCTGGAAAGTTTCTTACTTCCCTGATGCTCAAGCTGCACTCTCCAACCAATTACATCAGAATCTCTCAGGCTGGATCCAGGCATCAGTGTTTCTAAAGCTCCAGTGATTCTGGAATTCAGCAATACTTTACATGTACCATGTATATTATTTCTCCAGTTCGAGTTTTTTAGCAAGATTTTCCTAAAGAATGACCCGTATTTTTTCCATCTTCTCTGAAAGATTTTCAGCCTTATCTATGCCTACCATATCTATGCCTACATCTCACTGCATTTTAATGAGATAACCATGTCACAAAATAAAATTCTCTGAGTCCACCCTGACTTCCTCCTAGTGACCCCAGAGCTCCAAGTGCCCCCACTTCTTTTCTGAATACTCCCGATCCAACCTTTTCATGAGCCATTTAAGGACCCTGCCCAAGACTGATGCCAGTTCAGGCTTTGAGGAATCAAGTTCTCTTCCTGTTTGAAAACTAAAATTCTCATCTCCTGGTCCTTCTTCTGTTTTATTCAGTTCCTCAAAGATTTTGACAACTGCTAAGCAACTTTGCAGGTAAATTCACTCTTGAAAGAAACTGAGTTTTCATATCAACTAAAGCAGGCAGAGAAGATGAGTGGTGACTCACATCTTGAAGGCTATATGTTGCCTTTAAAGGAAGCTGAGAAGGGTGAGGATGATGAAAATGAGACACAAACATTCCTCTGCCTATAATTTAATAGAATTATTTCTTTTTTGATACTGAGTTGTATGAATTCTTTATATATTTTGGATATCTTGCCGGACATATATATCATATCTCCTTTCATTCAGCAGGTTGCCTTTCTGTTTTGCTGATGGGTTTGATGTGCAAAAGCTCTCTAATTTGAATAGGTCCCATTTGTTTGTTTTTGCTTTTGTTGCCCCTGCCATAGGAGGCATATCCAAGGAAATATTGGTTAGACTGATGTCAGAGAAGTTACTGCCTACATATTCTTCTAGAAATTTTATGGCTTGAGATCTTATATGTAAGAGTTTAATTCTTTTTGAGTTTATTTTTGTATATGATATAAGGGAGTGGTCCAGTTTCATCCTTCTCCATGTAGCTGTTCAGTTTTCCCAAAGCCATTTATTGAAGAGACGTTTCCACGTCACATACCCTTGCATCCCTTCTTGTAGATTCACTGACCACATGTGTGTGGGTTTATTTCTGGGCTGTCTATCCTTTCCATTGATCTCTGTGTCTGTTACTGTGCCGGTACCATACTGTTTGAATTGCAGTAGCTTTGTAGCTAAAGCTGTAGTGACTGAAGTCTGAGAGGATGACACCCCCAGCTTCACTCTTCCTCCTCGAGATTGCTTTGATTGGGAATTCCCACGTGTCCAGTGGTTAGGATTTGGTGCTCATACTGGGGCCAGGGTTCAGGCCTGGGTTGGGGAATGAAGACCCTGTGACCCTCTAGGTGCAGGCAAGAAAATAAAATTTAGAAAAATTAAAAGGTTGCTTTGATTCTTTGAAGTCTTTTGTGGCTCTATACAAATTTTAAGATTATTTTTTCTAGTTCTGTGGAAAATACCATTGATATTTTGATAGGGATTGCGTTGAGTCTGTACATTGCTTTGGGTCGTATGAACATTTTAACATATTGATTCTTCCAATCCATGAGCACCAAAAATCTTTCTATTTGTTTGCGTCACCTTCAATTTCTTTCCTCAATGCCTTTGCATTGTCTGAGTACAGATCTTTTACCTGCTTAGGTAAGCTTATCCCTAGGTATTTCATTCTTTCTGATACGATTGTAAATGGGATTGTTTTCTTCATTTCTCCTTCTGATAGTTCATTATTAGTGAATAGAGATGCAACAGGTTTCTGTATATTAATTTTGCATCCTGCAACTTTACTGAATTCATTTACTACTACTACTACTTTTTCGGTAAAAATCTTTGGAGTTTCCGATATATAATTTTACGCCATCTGCCAATAGTAACAGTTTGACTTCTTTCTTTCCATTTAAATGCCTTTTATTTCTTTTTCTTGCCTAATTGGTGCAGCCAGGACTCTACGTGTTCCTTGAGGGTAAATGTGTTATACCTTTTTGTCTCTGAATCCCCCAAACCCAGCAACACACCCTAGAACATAATATTACACAAATGATTACCGAATGAAAGGGGGAATGAATGGGTGGGCTTCGGGCCATTGGCTTTTTTTGTTTGTTTACTTTGACTTTTTTGACGTCATAGTCACACATACAGCTCTTTTTCTTCAAACAACAACAACCCTGCTATGCTCCTGATAATCTCCATGTCCTACTTGTGAAACCAATTCCGTCTACCATGCGCTATTTTTAAAAAGCTCTCACAAAGAACAAAGTCTGTTTCTGGACTACTACTCCCTACCCACTGAAATCAAGCTTGGGTATTCAGGGCACTGTTGACAAATATAACACTTGGAAAGCTAAATTTAGCACAGAACACAGGGTAGAATGGCTGTTATCACTGGACTCACCTCCAGGCTTCCACCCCTTTTAAAAATAACCCATGGCAACATGCATCAGGTACAAAGGAATGCTCCGGTTTAAAGCACAGGCTCCAGCTGGATCCTGGATTATAGTTGTACCTGAAAAGTCTTTCAGAAATGCATCTATTTACAAGTTATCAGTCTGAGGATATAACAGGGCAAAATGGCTATGTTTAAAGAAATGAGATATCTGAAGAATTAATATTGCTATTGAAATGAATAGGGCAATGACATAATCAGGAAATGAAAAGGGAAGAGTCAACAATTTTATTTAGTGAACATTCTAGAAGGGAAATGGTCTTCACAGTGATGCTGTGTACCATTCTCTGTATACTCTTGCCTCTTGTGTCCAAAGAAGCCTGCATGTTCCTGGCAAACACGATCTGTATACTTTACCATTGCATTTTCCACAGTACCCAGCAGTGTTCTCAGCAACCCCCATTCCCCACGCTGTCTGCCATCCGCATGAGCTCTTCAGCCTTCAAGACACAGTCAACTCAATCTACGCGCCTGCACAAAGGCAACAGAGACGAGCAGACAGCCAGCCACACCTCTCCTGTCTGGCACCCTGCAGTCCCCTGCTGCAGAGGAGATGTGGGCTTTACTGTTGGAAGAAGCTCCAGGCCTTCGGTCAGCCTGTGGAATGCATTTATGCCTAGAAGTCAGGTCTATGAGGAGGGTAAAATACATCTTTATTAAGTCATTGCCATAAGTTGCCATTTCTTTCTCCAGTGGGTCATCCCTACCCAGAGATCAAACCTATGTCTCCTACATTGTAGGTGGATTCTTTACCACAGAGCCATCAGGGAAGTCCCCTTATTAAATCACGAAAGTGAGTGTTAGTTGCTGATCATGTCCAACTCTGCCAGGCTCCTCTGTCCATGGGATTCTCCCGGCAAGAATACTGGCCTGGGTTGCCATGCCCTGCTCCAGGCGATCTTCCCGACCCAGGGATCAAACCCATGTCTTCTGTGACTCCTGCATGGCAGATGTATTCTTTACCGCTGAGCCATTCATCCCAAACTCCTAGTTTATTCCTAATTTATCCCTGTCCCTACTTTCACCTTTGGTAACCATAAGCTTGTTTTTTTACTTCTGTGAGTCTACTTCTTTTCTTATAAATAAGTCAATTTGTATCATTTTTTTGGATTCCACATATAAGTGATAACATGTTTCACTTTCTCTGTCCTACCCACTTCACTTAGTATAATAATGTCTAGTTCCATCCATGTTGCAGCAAATGGCATTCATTCTTTTTATGGCTAATATTCTTATTACACGCACGTGTGTGTGTGTGTGTGTGTGTGTGTGTGTGTGTACACACACATCTTCTTTACCCATTCATCTGTTAATGAACATTTAGGTTGCTCCACATCTCGGCTATTGTATGTAAATAGTGCTGCTATGAACACTGCAGTGTAGGTATCTTTTTTAATTAAGAGTTTTCATCTTTTCTGAATAAATGCCCAGGAGTGGAATTGCTGGGTCATACAGTAACTCCATTTTTAAACCTTATTAATGTTTAGACAATAAAATAAGCCCTGAACTAGTAGCCAGTAACTAGCAAGTTGCTAACAAAGAGCTGTTACCATTCATTAAAAAAAAAATTGTGGCCTCTCTCATCTTCAGCAAGGGATGCACATTTGGGGATCAGTTCTCAACAGCTGGAAGAAACCCACAGGCCCCAGATGACGATGCCTTTGGGAATCCCTGTTCTGTCCTACTATGGGGCCTCGGCCCAGGACACTTGTGCAGAGCCTGGCCATTTGCAGTGTCCGTCTGGATCTCCCTGACACAGCCTCGGGGCCGACACAGCCCTCAGAACACACATCCGCTCACCACTGGCCACAGCAGCTAAGGAAGAGGAGGAAATGAAAGAAGCCATCCTACACAGCAGGAAAAAGAAGCCTGCCTGTTTCAGGCCGTCTGCCTGCGTGGTGTGCCGAGCTGTTTGGGAGACACACAGATGGGCCTGGCTCTAGAGTTCACACGTATACAATCGCAAGGGGGTGGCCGAGCTCTTTGGCGTCTCGGTGGTCACATGATGCTGGTCATACCGAGTGACGGTTATCACATCAGAGCCCACAGGAGTTATAAATACCCAACCCCGGCTGGCTGACAATTGAGTAATGACAATAGAAATAGCTCACACTCCAAAAGACCATCTTTCCCCTTCCTGGAGAGCTTTTCTGAGATCAGCATTGCGATGGACAGACGGCCAGAGCCAGCTAGAGGGAGACTTCAGATCTTTCAGAGGATGGAAAAGGAGCCTCAGGCGAGAGATGGGTCGCCGGTCCTCGAGTACCACGCTGCCTTGGCCACAGGAGACCTGGAGCATCTGAAGCCCCTCATGGACAAGTTCTTCCAGGATGCCAACGTGGTGTTTGAGATCAAGAAGGACGAGATGGTGTGGCAGGTGAAATCCCCAGCCACGTTTGGACTGTCAGGTACCTTTGCTCTTCCCGTCATTGTTAAGGAGCTACTAACACATGTCTGAACATATAGCTGCAGCGGGTAGACTGCTCACGGCGGTGCTGCATTTAACAAGCTCGAGCCAAAGACATTGACAAGCAAAACTCTGCGTGCACGATTTTTCAGACGTAGCTTTTAGGTGATCGGATAGGAGCGATCACATTGGAAAAGCCAAACAGTGGGTGAGGAGTGCCCGTGCAATGCTAGAAGTGGCCTCTTGTCTTTCAGAAGAGATCCGGTTTGGCTGTTGATCTGCCAGAGCCTGGATCTGGCAGCCAGGGGGTTGGGAGATAAAGCACACCCCTCCTGGAGTGGCCCCCGGCCGGCAGTGCTGCGCATTTCCTCTCTGAATCTGTGAACTCCAGGGCTCCAAGGCAGAAGCAGGCACAGAGCCAGCACTGGGCAGGGCGAACCCTCAGGAGACGCTCCTCCTGGATGCCAGGGCAGCCCGGGAAGAGGGAGGAGAGGGGAGAAACCGGAGGTCCTTAGGTCGTATATGCCTGCGTTCTTGTCGCTGGGACACTGTTGCTTCGTGCCAGGCAGGCAAACATGCTCCCAAGTAGAGAGAAGCCCCCTTGCCCCCATCTGGGATGGACGGACTAGCTGACCACCAGGCTGCAGTGCAGCTTCCTCGGCTGGAGCTCTGCACTGGGCACCCTTCCGCCCCTGCCTCCCGATGCTATGTTTACCGAGAGGGCTCACATGTTGGAATCGTGAGGATGCAAGGCTCTGTGATCAGCGGGCCAAGGGCCAGGGCTCTGTGCTCCTGACTCGTGAGCTCTGGCAGACCAAGAATGAGGAAGTGTGGTTTCCAGGGCACTGACACAGTCTGCCTACACCTCACACGGGGAGAAGGGAATAAACCCAGACCCTGCCAAAGGGCTAAGCAGCTCAGAGCAGCCAGCGAGGCGGCAGGGGCTGCGGGGAAGCAAACACAGGTCATCTGAGCCAAAATCCCTCCCAACCAAAGGCACCGCAGAGCCTTTCCGGGTCTCCTCTCCCTCACCTGTCCCAGATGGGGCGTGCATCTTCCTCCAAAGGGCTGTGGGACGATCCAATTAAGAATGCCAACTGCCTGAATGTCTGATTAATGTATTTTTTAATCACATGCCTCACAGCCCTGGACACACTCGCAACATGCTGAAATGATGTAATTTCAAATAGATATTAATGTCAGCTCGTGGTCTGAATGAAAGTTTCCTTCCTCTTTACCACCTTAATCTTTCCACCCCTAAGTGTGCTGTTTTTCTGTGACACAACTGTACGACAGGAAATCAGAGCACCCTGGCAGGGAAGGGATGTTGAGTTATTACCGAGCAAAGGGCAGCCCTGAGCATTGGTGCTGGCCCGTGGCCTCAGCGCGAGCTGGGAAGACAAGATGAATGCTGCTGGCCTCTGCGCTCTTTCAGCTCAGCCACCTGACCAGCTCCACGCTGGTCCAGTAGCAGAGACGATCCAGCCCAGGCTGAGACAGGGGTCCCCATGCTTCCTGCAGCCAATTCAGCACCTCTTGAAGGGAGCAATGGGGAAGGGAAGACACAGGTTCACGGTGGCCAGCCTCTGGGTGCCACACCCACGATGGAATGCTGGCCCCCTGGAGCTTGTGGTCCCAGGAAACCATTCCCACAGAGGATGATGCTAAGGGGTAGCTGAGATGGTAAATAATCTGTCTGCAATGCAGAAGGCCCAAGTTCTATCCCTGGGTGGGGAAGATTCCCTGGAGAAGGAAATGGCAACCTGGAGAATCCCGTGGACAGAGGAGCCTGGTGGGCTACAGTCCACGGGGTCCCAAAGAATCAGACATGACTGAGAGTCTAACACTTTCACCCACACACTTTTCACACACCACAGGGAGAGAAGCCTTCAGGGACTTGGAGATGGGGGCTGGCCCTAAGCCACGGCAGAGCTAAATGGCCCTCCACTGCCTCTTTCTATGAGTCCACGGGAAGACTCTGGCTTCTTGGCTGGGTGAACAGAGCTGCCGATGGTGGGTAAAGCTGAGCTGGGAACTTAGCATGCCCTAGAAAACGGAGTACCTGCTTCCTGGCCCCTCAGTATGTAAACTTCCTATCTAGGGGAAATGAGTAGAATCAAGGAGGAGGAGCTGGGCCCTACAAGAATGTATTCTCGCCTGGAGAATTCCATGGACAGAGGAGCCTGGCAGGCTACAGTCCATGGGGTTACAGAGAGTCAGATGCGAATGTAGGTCACTGTTATCATCAAGGGCCAGATCAATGCCTCCATCAAATCAGACCCAGTGAAGACAGGGGTCCATGTAGGACCACATCCCTGGGGCCTCCGGCCACCATCACCCACCACCAGGATGACAGGCCCCTCTTCTTCCAGCAGTGCACAACCTCCAGGCTGGGCCTTGGGGACCCGGGGTCAGGCTAGAACCCTGCACTACATTGAGGTAGGTAATTATGAGTGGTCTTTCAAAACTGCTCAGCATGGGTCCCATGAAGGAGGTGGCCTATGAAAAGGGTCTCCTCCACAGCTCATTACAGCCACGGTATCGATTCTTCCATCATTATCAGAAGGCATCCCTGCCATGTGAAATCCTGTCCCTTGAAGTGTATTCACCAGGGACAGCTCTCCCCATTTCCAGGAGCGCTCGTGGCCGCTAACAACCTTCCACGGGCCTTTTGAAAGCCCAAAGTTTTCAGAGAAGTGAAATGTATAGCTCCTGCTCCATTCATCCTTCAAGAAAGAGCAACCTTACACACACACAGACACGCACATTCGTGCACACACAAAACCCTAAAAAGCGCAAAGAAACAAACCAGGATTGTGCTCAATGCAGACCACCACATCAAAGGGTGCTTCTGAAAACCGGCCACTTCCAAGACAACTAAACTTTCCGAGTCCTTTTCTTGAGCAGCCTTGCTGATGTGGGTCAGTTTGTTTTGTCTGTTGTCTTCTCCTCTTAATGATAAAGGGGATAAAATCAGGGACTCAAAAAGAGAGGGCTTGGATTCCAGAAAAATCCACAGCTCACTTTCCGCCCTGCAGCTGCCCTAATTCAGAGCCTGCAAAGTGTGAATTCCACCTTAAATGTTCCTGCTTGTTCAGCTTTTAACTCCTCACATCTTACCTGAGTCCCCAGTCCCCCTCACATTTGGCAAAACCCTCTTGCTTCTCAGTAACACCCCTCTGCCCGCCACCGCCCCAATCCCTCGGCTCGGTTTCAGCCTCTCCTTTCTGTTGCTTCTCTCCCCCAGGTCTCCATCTCTGCCCTCTCCAGGTCGTTCTCTGTGCTTGTCGCCCTCTCTTTCCCCCCTCACACTGCCTTCCCTTGCTGTCTCTCTGCCCCTCTCTGTTAGGGTTCACCCCCGAGACCTCCCTCCATCCCTCGTCTGTGGTCCAGTCGGATCTCACTCGTTTCTCTGTCCCTAAGGCCCGAGCATCCTCGCGTAGCTCCCCACATGCCCACCTGGCCCCTCCTCCTAACAGATGGTTTCCCCCTATTTCAGTCATAACGGACACCGTCCCCCACGAACGGCCCCCTCTCATCTTCCTTCTCCCCACCCGCTCCCCAGGCCTCTGGACCCTGGAGTACAAGCGCGAGCTCACCACGCCCCTGTGCATCGCTGCGGCCCAGGGCCACACGGCCTGCGTGCGCCACCTGCTCGGCTGCGGCGCAGACCCCGACGCCAGCCCCGGCGGCCGCGGCGCCCTGCACGAGGCCTGCCTGGGGGGCCACACGGCCTGCGCCCGGCTGCTGCTGCAGCACCGCGCCGACCCCGACCTGCTCAGCGCCGAGGGGCTGGCGCCCCTGCACCTCTGCCGCACGGCCGCCTCGCTCGGGTAAGGACCCAAGGCCCCGAACCCGACCCTGACCCTGATCCCCGCCCCCCGACGCCCCCGCCCCCGCCCCCGCCCCGGTCCCCGCCCCGGTCCCCGCCCCGGTCCCCGCCCCGGTCCCCGCCCCGGTCCCCGCCCCGGTCCCCGCCCCGGTCCCCGGACGCCCTGCCCTGCACGGCCTAGATAAGGGCCCCAGGCCCCGCCCCCTGTTGGGCCCGCCCACGGGCCCCGTGGCCCCGACCCAGACCCCGACCCCGACCCGGACCCATGAAGCCCTGCCCTGAGCGGCCTCGCTAAGTGCCCCCAGGCCCCGCCCCGTAGGCCCCGCCCTCAGATCCGGCCCCGCCCACCGCCGGCCCGGACCCAAAGCCCGGAGCCCGCGGCCCTCGCCACGGTCCCCGCAGTCCGTCGCAGCCCCGCGGCGGCCACCAGGCCTGCTCTGCCCGCGCCCCCCGCCCAGCCTCGGGCCCCAGCCTGGCCCGCGCCGGTTTAATTAGTGCTTGATTGCGAGCGCGGGGGGGGGCGGCGCCACACGGAGGTAATGAGCCGGTGATCACCGGCCGCAGACGCCCGCGCTGGAGAATGCTAAAAGGCCACTGGCGGGGTTGGAGGCTGAAAAATTAGGGGTTTTAACGATAATTTTATGCAGAATAATTGTCACAGTGTGACATAAATGGTTAGCTCCTCGGGCGGGGCTTCGGAGCCCCACAAGCCAGTCGAGCTGTGCCCGCATATTCTAGCACCATCCCCACCCCAGGCCCAGGTGCCGGGGGTTCTAGAAGTTCCGCCGGTTCCGGGTCGAGCCACGCTGCTGTCCTTGCGGAGGTCTATCCACTTGGGGTCCAGTAGGTCCCGAGAGAGGCGGCGGGGGCCCCATGTCATCGCACGGGCCTTCTTTTCCCGGGTTCCCAGCTTGCCTTGTGTCCATCTTGACGTTTCTTTTAGTCGGAATGTTCTAGTCCCTGTTCTTGGGTTTCAGTTTTCATGGCTTTCTGTCTCTATGGTGAGGATTAAATAAAAGCATCACGTTAAGGGCAGGTAGGCAGGACTGCTGGGCTCTCAGGGATCAAGACGGGGGCACCACCTACCAATGTCACCTGTGTTCAGAGCAGGGACTCAGGAAGCCACGTGGACCACCAGGAGGCTTGAAGATGACTGAAGGAAGGTGACTGGAAACAATATAATATCTAAAAGCAGCATTACTGAGCTGTAATTGCATGTAGTAAGGTGCACATGCTTAAAGTATACAATCTGGTAAATTTGGACACAGGGATGCAGGTGAAACCATCCCTATAACCGAGATTGTGAACCCAGCCATCACCAGCAAAATATTCCCATGTCGCACTGGAACCTCTCCCTCCCCCTTCTCCAGTTTCCCACTGACCTGTTTTTCTGTCACTGTAGCTTAG
Source organism: Ovis canadensis (assembly GCF_042477335.2). Lineage (NCBI taxonomy): Eukaryota > Metazoa > Chordata > Mammalia > Artiodactyla > Bovidae > Ovis > Ovis canadensis. The sequence continues at coordinate 5,644,279 of NC_091245.1, forward strand.
TCTTAATTTGCTAGAATTCAGTGTAAATGGAACGTAGTCTCTTTTGTCTGACATCTTTCATGCAAAAATATTACTTTCAGATTTTTTTCTTGAATCATTTATTTTTCATTTTTATATTGGAGTATAGTTTGATTAACAATGTTGGGTTAGTCTCAGGTGTACAGTGAAGTGATTCAGTTATACAAGAATCTTTCTGTGGTTCAGTCACTAAGTTGTGTTGGACTCTTTGGGAACCAATGAGTAGGTAGATACATATATCTATTATTTTTCAAATTCTTTTCCCATTAAGGTTAGAGCAGAGTACCCTGTGCTGTACGTTAGGTCCTTGTTGGTCTATTATAATATAACTGTGTACATGTCAATCCCCATACTTTGCATATTTATCATACTGTTTTGTATATCCATAATTCACTCCTTTTCATTAGTGAATGGTATTCCTTGGTACAGAATAACGCAGTGTGTCTATCCACTCATATGTTAAAAGACGCTTGATCATTTCCGACCTGAGGCTATTCCAAGTAAAGCTGCTGTGAACATTCATGTACCAGCCTTTGTCTGAGTATATCGTTTCATTCCTCCTGGATAAATACCTAGGCATAGCTGTGTCATGTGATGACAAGCTGCGTTCCAAGTTGGAACTACCGTTTTGCATTCCCACCAGTTATATATGATTGTTCCTGCTGCTTCCCATCCTCACTGACACTTGGTACAGTCACTCTTTAGCTGTTAGACATTCTATAGGGATTCAGAACTATTCCACTGCAGTTTTGATTTGCATCTCCCTAATAACAAGTGATGTTGGGCATCTTCTCATGTACTTATTTAGCCTACATTTATTTTCTTTGGTGAAGTGCTTGTTCAAATTTTGTGCCTTTTTAAAATACTGGGTTGTTGGGTTTTTTCTTAAATTTTGAGATTTCTTTATATATTCTGGGTAAAAGTCCCTTAGCTATGTGGTTAATAAATATTATCTTCCAGTCTCTGGGTTATAGTTTCTTCCCTTAAAAGTGTCCTTTGGAGAACAGAAGTTCTTACTTTTGGTGGAATCTAACTGGTGGCTCAGATGGTGAAGAATCTGCCTGCAATGCAAGAGACCCTGGTTCGCGCCCTGGGTTGGGAAGATCCCCTGGAGAAGGGAATGGCAACCCACTCCAGTATTCTTGCCTGGAAAATTCCATAGACAGAGGAGCCTGGGGATTACAGTTACAGTCCATGGGATTGCAAAGAGTCAGCTACGACTGAGTGACTAACCCTTACAACTGATCAATTTTTTTTTTATTTTAGGAATCATGTTGGGTTATTTTCTCTAAAATAAAACAACTTTGCCCAACCATGGCCACAAACATTTCCTCCTATGTTTCTCTCTGAAACTTTTAATAACTTTATATGTTACATTTAAGTCTATGACCCATTTTGAGTTAATGTCTGAATATGGTGTGAGGTAGGAATTAAGGCTTTCTTTTTTTTTTTTTTTGCTCTGCATGTGGTTCTGCAGTAGTTCCAGCACTATTTGTCAAGGAGCCTTTTCTTTCTCGGGTTTGCCTTGGCACGTCAGTTGAAAGTCAACTTAAGGACATACACTGCTGCTGCTGCTGCTGCTAAGTCGCTTCAGTTGTGTCCGACTCTGTGCGACCCCATAGACGGCAGCCCACCAGGCTCCCCCGTCCCTGGGATTCTCCAGGCAAGAACACTGGAGCGAGTTGCCATTTCCTTCTCTAATGCATGAAAGTGAAAAGTGAAAGTGAAGTCACTCAGTCGTGTCTGATCCTTAGCGACCCCTTGGACTGCAGCCCACCAGGCTCCTCCGTCCATGGGAGTTTCCAGGCAAGAGTACTGGAGTGGGTTGCCATTTCCTTCTCCATAAGGACATATGTATGGGTTTATTTCTGGCTCTCTTGTCAAGTACACACAAGACAGGGCAAGGCCTGACTGATTCAATAAAGACCCAAGGAGCCACTCCTAGATTCAGACACTTTTAACACTTCCATACACAGTGAGAAGAAAAACAGCCAAAGGTTCCAATTCTGCATGGTCCTTGCCCTACACACCACAAAGGACAACACCCATACAAAAGGAGATACATCATGGCAACGTGACTTGCAGGACACCCTGCTGTAGCACACCTGAATCTAGGTGTCAGGTGAGCAGCTTTATAGTCCACAGCTCTGTTCTGAGCGTGGCAGGCAGGAAGTCCAAAACCTCACCAGAACCCAGGAAGTGAGAAGAAACAGCTCAGGACAGCCTCCCAGGGGACACAGGGAGGCGAGTGGACAAGGGTCTTATAGCAGCCCCTTAACAAGTTCTGGAGGATCGCCGGGTGCTCTGCCAAGGCTTAGACCAGCAGTGGCTCAAACTTTTGTTTGTGTGGCCACTGGGTGCATGCAAGGCCCCCAGAGCTCCATTGCAGAGCTGTTGCTCTGTGCCTCTGTCCTGTTATACCTTGCTCTATTGGTCTTTTTGGACACCAGTACCACCTTGTACTGAATGCTGTGGCTCTGTAAGAAATCTTGAAGTCAGGTCGCATAAATTCTCCAGCATCATTCAGAGTTGTTTTGGCTTTTCTAGCCTCTTCACATTTCCACATAAATTTTAAAATCAGTTTGTCAGTTTCTACAAAAAAAAAGAAGTGCTGTGTTTTGACTGGGGTTGATGTGAATCTATAGATCAATCTGGGGAGACTTGACATAAAAATATTGAATCTTTCAACCCAGGAACACAATAAATCTCTCCATTTATTTAGCTCCTAGTTTGTTTTAACTTCATTTGATAGTTTTTAGTGTACAATGCTTGCATACATTTTTCAGATTTATCCCTAAGTTTTTAATTTCTGGTGCTTTTGTAAGTGGTATTTTTATTTAAATTTCTGTGGTGGTAGCTACTATATAAATTGATAAGAATTTATTTTTGTGTATTAATTTGCAACCTGCAACCTTGCTAAGCTCAGTATTTGTTCTAGTTCAGTTCAGTTCAGTTCAGTTGCTCAGTCGTGTCGGACTCTTTGCGACCCCATAAATCGCAGCACACCAGGCCTCCCTGTCCATTACCATCTCCCGGAGCTCACTCAGACTCACGTCCATCGAGTCAGTGATGCCATCCATCCATCTCATCCTGGGTCGGCCGCTTCTCCTCCTGCCCCCAATCCCTCCCAGCATCAGAGTCTTTTCCAATGAGTCAACCCTTCGCATAAGGTGGCCAAAGGGTTGATCTCCTTCAGAATGGACTGGTTGGATCTTCTTGCAGTCCAAGGGACTCTCAAGAGTCTTCTCCAACACCACAGTTCAAAAGCATCAATTCTACGGTGCTCAGCCTTCTTCACAGTCCAACTCTCACATCCATACATGACCACAGGAAAAACCATAGCCTTGACTAGACGGACCTTAGTCGACAAAGTAATGTCTCTGCTTTTGAATATACTATCTAGGTTGGTTATAACTTTCCTTCCAAGGAGGAAGCGTCTTTTAATTTCATGGCTGCAGTCGTAGCCCATCATGAATTCCAAAAGATTTCTGTGTAGACAATCGTGTCATCTTCAATAAACAGTTTTACTTCTTTTCCAATCTGGATGCCTTGTTCTTGCTCTATTGCACTAGACAGAACCTCCAGTGCTATGTTGAATAGAAGCAGTGAGAGAAGACAACTTTCCTTATTTCTAATCTTAGAGGACTTAAATCTTTCACTGTTGAGCATGATATTGTGTGTAGGTATTTTGTAGATAAGTTTTTTCAGATTGAGAGAATGCCCTTCTATCCCTGGTTTTCAGAGAGTTTTTTCTATGAATGGATGTTGGATTTTCTCAGATGCTTTCTCTGCATATATTGAGTTGTTCCCGAGGCTTCCCAGGTGGCACTAGTGGTAAAGAACCCCCCTGCCAATGCAGGAAATGTAAGAGACACGGGTTCAATCCCTGGGTTGAAAAGATCCCCTGGAGAAGGAAATGGCAACCCACTTCAGTATTCTTGCTGGGAAATCCCATGGACATAGGGTTGATCCTATGTGTGTATTTTCAGTCTGTTAATATAATTATTTACACTGGTTGATTTTCAGATGTTAAACCAACCTTGCATTCTTCAGACCACAATTTATAAATTCCTGGGTTGGATTTGCTGGAATTTTTAAAACATCTGCATCTATGTTTGTGAGAGGTATTGATCTGCAGTTTTTTCTTGTTATGTTTTTGTCTGGTTTTGATATCTGAGTTAACGCTGGCCTCAAAAATGAGCTGAGAGGTGTTTGTATAAAATTATTTTTATTTCTTCCTTAAGTGTTTCGTAGAAATCATCAGTGAAGCTGTCTTGGCATGGAGTTTCATTTTTAAGCAGGTTTTCAGCTATGAATTCAATTTATTTAATGGCTATAGTGGCGTTTAGGTTCTTTCTTTCCTGAGTGAGCTTTGATAGCTTGTATCTTTCAAGAGATTTACCTCTTTCATCTAAGTTGTTAAATTTATTGTCATAAAGTTGTCTTCTATTATCCTTTTAATAGCTGCAGAATCTGTACAATCACCACTTTCACTCACAATAATGGAATTTGTGATCAGTCGATATTGGGTTTTACTGATTTTCTTTTTTGTTTTACTGTTTTATTTTCCACTGATTTCTGACAGATCTTCATTTCCTCTTTCCTTTGCTTACATTGAATTTCATTTGTTCTTGTCTTTCTGATTTGTAAGATGGCAGCTAATGTCTTTGATTTGATGGCTTTTTATTTTCTAATATGACTTCCCGGTGGCTCAGTTGATAAAGAATCTGTCTGTGATGCAAGAGACCTGGGTTCAATCCCTGGGTGGGGAACATCCCCTGGAGAAGGAAATGGCAGCCCACTCCAGTGTTCTTGCTGGGAAATCCCATGGGCAGAGGAGTCTGATGGGCCACAGTCCACAGTATTTCAGTGTTACACATGTACCCACTATGCACTAGTTTAGCTGAATCCCACATGTTTTAATAGGTTAACATTTCATTCTCAATCAGTTTAAAATATTTTCTGATTTGTCTTTTCATTTGTTTCTTTTGAGTTTTTTCTTTGAAAAATAGGCTATATAAAACTGACTTACTTTCCAAATATTTGGGTATTTTTCAGATATCTTTCCATTATTTATTTCTAATGTAATTCCACTATAGTTAGATAATTTACTTTGTATCACTTTGCTCCTTTTAAATTTACTGAGTCTATTTTTATGATCCAAAATATATTCTATCTTGGTAAAAACTTTCTGTGCATACCAGGAAAGAATGCATGTTCTACAGTTGTTGGGTGGCGTGTTCTATAAATGTCAATTAAGTCAAGTTGTCTATATCCTCCCATATCCTTCCCGATTTTCTGCCTACTTATTTTACATGTTCTTGAAAGAGGGGTGTTCAAATCTTTGACTGTAATCATGGATTTGTCTATTTCTCTTTGCAGTTGTATAATATTTCAAAGCTCTATTATTGGTTATCAGTACATAGATGTTTAGCATCAGCACGGCCTCTTGAATAACTGGCATCATTATTTAAAGAAATATTCTTTGCTCTAAAGTCTACTCTGTCTGATATTAAAATACCTAGTCTGACATTAATACATATTTCTTTTGACTGGTGTAAGCATAGTATCGGAGAAGGCAATGGCACCCCACTCCAGTACTCTTGCTTGGAAAATCCCATGGACGGAGGAGCCTGGAAGGCTGCAGTCCGTGGAGTCACTGAGGGTCGGACATGACTGAGCAACTTCACTTTCATGCAATGGAGAAGTAAATGGCAACCCACTCCAGTGTTCTTGCCTGGAGAATCCCAGGGACGGGGGAGCCCGGTGGGCTGCCGTCTATGGGGTCGCACAGAGTCGGACACGACTGAAGTGACTCAGCAGCAGCAGCAGCAGCAGCAGCACGGTATACTCTTCCATCTGCAATAGTAATCTATTGCTGGGTAACAAATTACAACAAACTTGAGACTTACTACAGCACACATTTATTGTTTCACAGTTTCTATGAGTAGAGTTTGGGCATGGCCTCACTGAGCCCTCAGCTGCAGAATCTCTCACAAGACTGCAATCAGGGTGCCAACAAGGCTTAGGGTCTCACTTGAAGGGTCAGCTAGGGAAGAATCTGCTACTGGATTCATCTAGGTATAGGCAGAATTCAGTTCTTTGGGACTATTGGACTGAGGGTCTCAGTTCCTGGCTGGCTGTAGATTAAAGGTGGTGCTCAATTTGGGTCTTTACTTTTCAAATGGATCTCTTGTAGTCAGGGTATACCTGAGTCTTTTTTAATCCAATCTGGGAGTCTTTGCCTTTTAATTGAGTGTTTAGATCATTGAAGTTTAATAAGATTTTAATATGCTTATGTTCAAATCAAACAGCCTGTTATTTTTTCTATTCATTTCATCCATTCTTTGTTCCCTTTTCCTCTTTATCTACCTTCTTCTGAATCAAGTATTTTTCATGATTCCACTTTATCTCCTTTTTTGATTTGTTACATATAACTTTTTGTTCCATTATTTTAGTAGTTGCTTTAGGGTTCATAGTCTACATCTTTATTTTATCACAGTCTGCCCTCAAGTAATGTTATACTATTTTATGTATAATATATAAAAAAACATATGACTATTCTTCCATTTCTCTCCTCCTGACCTTTGCGCTATTGGCATCATATATTTTACTTCTGTATATAAGTCCCAGAGTACATTGTTAATATTTTTGTTCAAACAGTCAATTATCTTTTATTGAAGTAATGAGAAAAAAGTTTGTATGTTTACCCATGTAGTTCCCATTTTCGGCTCCTTTCATTCGTTTGTATTGATTGAAAATTCCATCTGAGATCATCCTCCTCCTTCTTAGACAACTTTCTTTAATATTTCTTGCAGTGAAGGTCTGCTAGAGATAAATCCTTTCAGTGTGTGTATGTTTGGGAAACTCTTTGTTTCATTTGAGTGTTTGCAAGGCACTTTTGTTGGGTAGGGAATTCTGGGTTGACAGGCTCCTTTTTTCTTTCAGTGTTTTAGACACAGGACTCCACTGTCTTCTAACTTACATTTATAATGGGAAGTCTTCTATCCATCTGTTCTTTGTTCTTTTGGATATAGTATCCTTTTTTCTGGCTTTTATATATTCTCCTTATCACTGGCTTTAAGCAACTTGATCATGATGTATTTTGATGTTTTCTTCATCTTTCTTGTCCTTGAGAGTCATCAATTTCTTGAATCTGTAGGCTTATCAGTTCAGTTCAGTTCAGTCGCTCAGTCGTGTCCGACTCTTTGCAACCCCATGAATCGCAGCATGCCAGGCCTCCCTGTCCATCACCAACTCCCGGAGTTCACCCAGACTCACGTCCATTGAGTCCGTGATGCCATCCAGCCATCTCATCCTCGGTCGTCCCCTTCTCCTCCTGCCCCCAATCCCTCCCAGCATCAGAGTCTTTTCCAATGAGTCAACTCTTCGCATGAGGTGGCCAAAGTACTGGAGTTTCAGCTTCAGCATCATTCCCTCCAAAGAAATCCCAGGGCTGATCTCCTTCAGAATGGACTGGTTGGATCTCCTTGCAGTCCAAGGGACTCTCAAGAATCTTCTCCAACACCACACTTCAAAAGCATCAATTCTTTGGCACTCAGCTTTCTTCACAGTCCAACTCTCACATCCATACATGACCAATGGGAAAACCATACCCTTGACTAGATGGACCTTTGTTGGCAAAGTAGTGTCTCTGCTCTTCAACATGCTGTCTAGGTTGGTCATAACTTTTCTTCCAAGCATCTTTTAATTAGGTGGCTGCAGTCACCATCTGCAATGATTTTGGAGCCCAAAAAAATAAAGTCTGACACTGTTTCCACTGTTTCCCCATCTATTTCCCATGAAGTGATGGGACCAGATGCCATGATCTTCGTTTTCTGAATGTTGAGCTTTAAGCCAACTTTTTCATTCTCCTCTTTCACTTTCATCAAGAGGCTCTTTAGTTCCTCTTCACTTTCTGCCATAAGGGTGGTGTCATCTGCATATCTGAGGTTATTGATATTTCTCCCGGCAATCTTGATTCCAGCTTGTGTTTCTTCCAGCCCAGCGTTTTTCATGATGGACTCTGCATAGAAGTAAAATAAGCAGGGTGACAATATACAGCCTTGACATACTCCTTTTCCTATTTGGAACCAGTCTGTTGTTCCAGGTCCAGTTCTAACTGTTGCTTCCTGACCTGCATACAGATATCTCAAGAGGCAGGTCAGGTGGTCTGGTATTCCCATCTCTTGCAGAATTTTCCACAGTTGATTGTGATCCACACAGTCAAAGGCTTTGGCATAGTCAATAAAGCAGAAATAGATGTTTTTCTGGAACTCTCTTGCTTTTTCCATGATCCAGTGGATGTTGGCAATTTGATCTCTGGTTCCTCTGCCTTTTCTAAAACCAGCTTGAACATATGGAAGTTCATGGTTCATGTATTGCTGAAGCCTGGCTTGGAGAATTTTGAGCATTACTTTACTAGCGTGAGAGATGAGTGCAATTATGCAGTAGTTTGAGCATTCTTTGGCATTGCCTTTCTTTGGGATTGGAATGAAAACTGACCTTTTGCAGTCCTGTGGCCACTGCTGAGTTTTCCAAATTTGCTGGCATATTGAGTGCAGCACTTTCACAGCATCATCTTTCAGGATTTGAAATAGGTCAACTGGAATTCCATCACCTCCACTAGCTTTGTTCGTAGTGATGCTTTCTAAGGCCCACTTGACTTCACATTCCAGGATGTCTGGCTCTAGGTGAATCACACCATCGTGATTATCTTGGTCTTGAAGATCTTTTTTGTACAGTTCTTCTGTGTATTCTTGCCACCTCTTCTTCATATCTTCTGCTTCTGTTAGGACCATACCATTTCTGTCCTTTGTGGAGCCCATCTTTGCATGAAATGTTGCCTTGGTATCTCTAATTTTCTTGAAGAGATCTCTAGTCTTTCCCATTTATTGTTTTCCTCTATCTCTTTGCATTGATCACTGAGGAAGGCTTTCTTATCTCTCCTTGCTATTCTTTGGAACTCTGCATTCAGATGCTTATTATCTTTCCTTTTCTCCTTTGCTTTTTGCTTCTCTTCTTTTCACAGCTATTTGTAAGGCCTCTCCAGACAGCCATTTTGCTTTTTTGCATTTCTTTTCCATGGGGATGGTCTTGATCCCTGTCTCCTATACAATGTCACAAACCTCCGTCCATAGTTCATCAGGCACTCTGTCTATCAGATCTAGGCCCTTAAATCTATTTCTCACTTCCACTGTATAATCATAAGGGATTTGATTTAGGTCATACCTGAATGGTCTAGCGGTTTCCCCTACTTTCTTCAATTTAAGTCTGAATTTGGCAATAAGGAGTTCATGATCTGAACCACAGTCAGCTCCTGGTCTTGTTTTTGTTGACTGTATAGAGCTTCTCCATCTTTGGCTGCAAAGAATATAATCAATCTGATTTCTGTAGGCTTATACTTTTCATCAAATTTGAAAAATTGTTGGCAATTACCTCTTCACATTGTTTTCTGTATGACCCCTCCTCTGCCTCAGGGAGTCCAGGTGCATGTATGTTATACCACTTGGAGTTGTCCCACAGTTCATTAATACTCTGTTCACTCTTCTCTTACGTAATTGATTTATCATTTGTTCTGAAATCCCTGATCTGCCATTAATCCCATGTAGTGTATTTTTCATCTCAGACACTATAATTTTCAACTATAGAAGCCCAGTCTTAGGTCTTTTTAAAATACCTTTCTTGTCTTTACTTAACATGTTTAGTCTTTCCTCTAGTTTCTCAAACATACAGAATATAATTAAAATAACTATTTTAATGTTCCCATCTATCAATTCTATCATCTGGGTATGAATAACATTTTCTTTATTTTAACTCTGTTCCTTTTGTAAATTTCAGATTCACCTAGGCATAATTTGTGAGAGATAAGATATACAGATATAAAATTCAAAAGTAGAAATGCTTATGAATACATTTCTCAATGATTTTTTAAAAGCTATAAGTAGATAGCCATTCTGCAGGGATACTAAATGGAGATTAACCTCTGCCTCATTTTAACTTACAGTTTCTATCGTTGACACATTTGGTAGGTGATTTGCTGCTGTACAAGGTTGCCATCTGATGACAGAATTATAGAAACCCCATCTACTTTCAAAAAGTACAGCTCTAAGTTTCATTATTGAGTGAACCATTCTGACAAGCATTCAACAGCCAATTGTTGAACTCTAAGAGGTGCTGGACTTATGTTCCATTATAGTCTATTTCCTCAAGATGCTTTCAGTTTCAAGGGAGACAAAGGTAGTTTACATCAGTGTGCTAGACTCTGGGCCAAGGGCACGCAGAATACACTATGTGCATGGAAGTCGAGGTGTGGGCTGGCATATTTCAACAGGAAATTTTCTAGGAGACAAAGAGGCATCAATTGTATTAAAGGATATAAACCAACCAAATCAAAGCAAAAGAAAATGAGCAAATTATTAGGCAGTTTTACATTGATTTTATTCAGTTTTGATATTTTTATACCTTACAATTTTATCTGTTAGAAGTACATATATTGCTACATTTGAGGTCTAGGTCGAACTCTAGCAGTGCAAGCCTGGGCAAGTTATTTATCTGTGTCTTGGTGTTCTCATCTGTAAAACAAAGATAATATTTGAGCCTCGTACATAGGGTGACTAGGGGAATTAAATGAGCTAGTATATGGAAAACGTTTAGATGAGCACCTGGCATGTAGTTAAGAATTATGTAGGTGCTGACTACAATTGTTGAGGTCTCTTGTATAATCTCTGCGCTATCTCATGGGAATTGAAACAATATTTCACTAATTTTAATTAATATGGGGTTTTGTGGTTTCTTTGTCTCCATATTTGTTGGTCGTCTATGATTTATTTACAGTAATGTTCCTAGTTAAGAGCATACTCCCAATTTCAACAGGTTCCTATGGAAAATATAACCCATTTGATGGTATTCCATGTCTAGGAACACATCATGCTTCCCACCCTCCTCAAAAGTCATATCTATATTCAGTTTTGTTCAAAATTAACTTCTATAAATGTAGCATGGTATCCTGGATTGGATCCTGGAGCAGAACATGAACATTAGGGGGAAAGTGGTGAAATCCAAATAAAGTCCACAGTTCTGTTAATAGTATTGGATTGATGTTAATTTCTTAATTTTGACAAAGGCACCATGATAATATATGATGTGAACTTTACAGCAAACTGGGTAAAGGACATTTGCAAATTCTCTGTATTATCTTTTCAATTCTTCTGTAAATCTGTAGTAATTTTTAAATAGAAAGAATTTTAAACACCAAGTTTGCTTCATACCTTGGACTCAAATCTATCTTCCACCTTATAGTCTTAGGAAAAAATGTGGCTTTTTACTAGGAAATAAGAATGTATCACCTACTCAGAACACAAGGTATTGTGAACCCTAACAGCAGCCCTTAAGACAAGCCAACAGGCTTACCTTTGGTTGTGATAAGGAGCCGAGGCAGATGCAGAGCTACTCAGCTTACACACTGTGCGACAGAAACTCATTTCCTGACTTCAGCCGCTTTTGCAGACATCATTCAAATCCAGTACATTGCTTAATAAAGACTCCTAAAATGCCTTTGTATTAAGACGGGGCTTTGTAAAACCCCTTCTCTTTTGTCTTTCTCTTCCTCCTCTTTCTTCTTTTTCTTCTCATTTTCCCTTCTGTCTCCATGTGTTTCTCTACATGAGTCTTTCTCCCTGGTGATTTCATTTGACAGTCTTGACTTATTTAAATCCAAGTTATTGAGGAAAAGTTTAAGATAAGTGAGGAACACAGCATAAGTTCAGGCAGAACTCTGCAACAGCTGACTCAGAATCCCTTCAGTATCAATGATTTGATGGAAGATGGTGGTGGGTCCCACTGAACACCTCTACAATAACATAGCCAACTCCCTTGAAGGATGAAAGTTAACAGATGTCAGAGAGGGACTGAGATTTAGACTGCGGCTTTTCAGCTCTGAAGAGTCCCCCTAAAGTCAGACTCCGAGGAGGTCTGGCTTCAGGTAGTATAAACATTATCACTTTGACAGGAAAGAGCTACTTTTTCCAGAATCTTTTTATACATAGTAGATTTTAGGTCATCCTTAATTTTTTTACCTTTCAGTAGAGAGGGGGTCGTTGACCTACATACAGAGCCATTTCATTTTCTAACTCTTGATGACAATGGTCTCCACACCTAGGGACCCAGTTCTGTTCCAACCCCTTTTAGTCAGCAATTCTCCATGGGTGCAGGACTTTAAAACCTTTGAGTCTCTGAGTTCCTGGGATTAAAAAAAAAAAAATTATCTGTGCTTCCTTCCAACCTGCAAGCTTCAGAATTCAGAATTCAACACACAAAAAGGGATATCAGAGCTTTAATCTAGGAACCTTTTGAAGAGATTTTCCCAAAAAGAAAAGTTCCAGTAAAGTTACTCTCTTCACGTTAGTAGCCTGCATGCCAGTCTCGCCCTATTTATTACCAGATTCCTCTCCTTGACCCTTTTTAAAATTCTGAGATAATTAAAATGAGAGAAAAATTAGCAGAGTCCTGATTTTTTTCTCATCTATAGCTGTCTCAATTTATACAAAAGTGAGGGGAATTTGCTTCCTTCATGAGCATGTTAGTAAAAAGCTTGCACATTTACTTCTTTGTCCCAGCTGTGTCAATTCAACTAAATAAAAGTTAATTTAAAGCCAGAATTGGACTTGTGCAAGCAGCTAATTATCTTAGGAGGAAAAGATTATTGAAAAAAAATCATTGGGCAATTTTTCTCTAACTCAAACCTGGCAGGATGAAATCTGGGCAGAGAAAAATGAAGTGTGCCTTTCCCTGAGGCAAGAAAGGTACTTTCTGGGCAGGATTTGAGCAGGAACAATTATTCTGAGTCCTCACCCCAGTCCCAAAGCTTCTGCCTAATAACAAGAGGTTTAGTTGCATGAGCTCTAGCTCATGGGCACTGATGCACAATCCAGGAAACAGTCCACTTTCTACAATCCAGATGAGTGACTGACTCATTATTCATGTGGAGAGGAGAAAGCATGATCTGGTCCAACAGGACTTTGCGGCATCTTGAGGAATACTAAAGAACAAGGTGTCAGTTAGGGGCTGCCCCCATTGGATAATTTGATATTTGTACAAGAACTTCACATTCTGAATACCTGCAAGTGTCTGACTTGCTATGATCCTCCCCACAGGCTTGCAAGGCATGGTTATTCCCAGTTTACAGGTTAGAAAGCTGAGGCTCACCAAGAGCCTATGTTTAATCAGTAAAATGGAAAAACATGGGCTCTTGGTAAAACACTACCAAGTGGAAACCATCAGAGCCAGGTTCAAAAGCCAGTATCGGCTCTTCCCTGGTGACCTAGTGGCTAAGACCCCCCCCCCCCATTCACAATGCAGGGGGCCCAGCTTCGATCCCTGTCAGGGAACTAGACCCCACATGCCACAACTAAGGGTCCACATGGAGCGACTAAATATCCCGCATGCTGCAACTAAGACCCAGCACAGGAAGACAAATAGATCTTTTTTTTTAATTGAGTTAAAAAAAAGAAAGCCAACGTCATAAGAGACATGGATGTTGAAAGATAACTTCTCCCTTGTTAACCTAATCTTTTTCAAAAACCACTAATTGTCAGAAAGTAGCTCTGCTCATCTCTCATCACGACCTTTCAAACATGTTCTGTCATAGGTTTATCCTCTTTCCTTGCCACTTCTAGGATCTCAGGCAGATTCCTCACCTTTCTGGTTGCTTGCCAAGTTCTGTTTGAATACATACAACTCACTATTAGGAATTAAAACAGGTAATCCAGGCCAAATCCAATCTTTACTCTCTGGGCAAAATCCTTGATTAGACACCTCAAGAAAGATATACAGATGACGAATAAACACATGAAATGTCCTCAACATCATTAGTCATGAGGGAAAAGCAAATTAAAGCCGTGAGGAAATATTCTTTATGTCACAGTCTTTAGGATGGCTAAAGGCAAAAAGACAGACACCACCAAATGTTGACAGGAATGTGGAGCAACTGGAACTCTCATACATTGTTGTTGGGAGTGTATAATGATGTAATCACCTTGGTAAACTGCTTAACCATTTCTTTTAAAGTTAAATATATACCTACCAGCAATTCTGCTTCTAAATATTTATCCAAAAGAAATAAGAACATATGCCCACATGAAGATTTACATGAAGATGTTCATAGCAGCTTTATTCATAATAGCCAAAAAGTCAAAATGCCCATCAGTATCAAAAAGAAAATGAATTTTAAAACTGTGGTATAGCTATACAATTACATGTGACTCATAAATAAAATAGAATGAGTTACTTGTGAACACAACAATATAGATTAATGTCAAAGACATGTTACACTAAAGAAGCCAGACCCAAAAAAAAAGTAGAAAATTATAGAAAAGACAAACATGGGGGAGAAATCAGAATCATGGCTGCCCGTGGTGACTGACCAGTAGCAAACACAAAGGAGCTTTTTGGAGATGAAAACATGCTACATCTTGGACATCCCCCATGGTCCAGGGGTTAACATTCGGCCTTCCAGCGCAGGGGATGCAGGTTCAGGGTTAACATTCGGCCTTCCAGCACAGGGGATGCGGGTCCAGGGGTTAACATTCGGCCTTCCAGCGCAGGGGATGCAGGTTCAGGGTTAACATTCGGCCTTCCAGTGCAGGGGATGCGGGTTCAGTCCCTGGTCAGAGAACTAAGATCCCACCTGCTGTGAGGTATGGCCAAAAAAAATTGTTTCATATGCTCTGTCTTTATGTCAATATGCAAATGCCATAGCGTATGTCAGTATGCTACGTTGATTACACACACCCTTTGCCAAAATTTGTGCAGCTGTACTCTTCAGACCTGTGCATTTCTGTATACAAATTTTACTTCACCTAAAAAATATATAAAAACATGTATATAAAACTTTTCTCTCATACAAGAGACACAAATGTAAAGAACAGACTTTTGGACTCTGGGAGAAGGCGAGGGTGGGATGATTTGAGAGAATAGCATTGAAACATGTATATTACCATACGTGAAACAGATCGCCAGTCCAGGTTCAGTGCATGAGACAGGGAGCTCAGGGCTGGTGCAGTGGGCTGACCCAGAGGGATGGGATGGGGAGAGAGGTGGGAGGGGAGTTCAGGATGGGGAACACATGTACACCCATGGCTGATTCATGTCAATGTATGGCCAAAACCACCACAATATTATAAAGTAATCAGCCTCCAATTAAAATAAATCAGAAAAAAGAAGCTTTTATCACATACAAATCAAAGTTCCCCCACCCCCCATCTTTTTGGTGACTGTTCAGTCATTCTCTTCTCCAGAGGTAGCTGGGGTTCACATCACAACCTAAAAAGAGAGTTGTTGCTGTTCAGTCGCTAAGTTGTGTCCGATTCTTTGTGATCCCATGGACTGCAGCATTTCAGCCTTCCCTGTCCTTCACTATCTTCCGGAGTTTGTTCAAACTCATGTCCACTGAGTCAGTGATGCCATCCAACCATCGCATCCTCCGCTGCCCTTCTCCTTTGGCCTTCAATCTCTCCCAACATCGGAGTCTTTTCCAATGAGTCAGCTCACTGGAGAATACTCTTGAGAGTCCCTTGTACTTCAAGGAGATCAAACCAGTCCATCCTAAAGGAAACCAACCCTGAATATTCACTGGAAGGACTGATGAAGCTGAAGCTCCAATACTTCGGCCAGCTGATGCGAAAAAGAGAGCAGAGTCTTGTATTTAACTTCTCTCCTCCTTCTTCTCCCCTCACTCTGATGCCTCTGGGTTTCCCCCTTCATCCAATGCTGGGGCCAGGGCAGAAGAGGAAGGTTGCCCATTTCTTGTTGAGGAGGGGATACTAGTGAAGCTTCCAGAAAGTCAGACACTCCTTCAGTGGAAAGCAGGACAAACAGTGGAACTGAATTATCGAAGTTAGTTCCTTCAGTCATTCCTCAGTCCACCCAAATGCAGAATTTCGCTTTCAGTTTGCAGGGTGGTGGGGGGAGACACGGGGAATTTGCCTAAAGTATCGTTAGCAGCCACAACCATTGAACGCTTCAGAAGCAAATTAAATGGCAGCCATTGCTCCAAGGGAAACCATAAGAATAGACATGGCTGGGCAGTTTCCCTCTCTATGCTCCCTGCTACCCTTCAGGATTTGTCCATTCGTATCAGCTATTTCAATTGTGGACATCTATGCTTGACAGTCTCACAGCCGAGCATCCTGGGAGAAAGGGAGGAGAAGAAAATACAGAGCAGAAAGGGGCAGCGGCAGGGCCCAGAGGAGAGGAGAGGCAGAAGGTCCAGACAAACCAAGTGGAAGCTGCTCCTCCATCAGAGTCAGGGCAGCAGCTTCCCCATCCTTCACCTGGAACCAGCCAGGGAGTCCATGCACAGAGGCAGTCTCCTTGAGATGGCTTCATTAGAAAGCATGGCTGTATTGTCCTCCCAAGTCTCTCCCCCACATTCCCTGTGCACCAACCTAACCCCCGCCCCCGCCCTGCCCTGCAGTCCTGCCTTGCTCAGCATCCAGCCACACTGCCTGCCCTCATGGATGGACCCAGACTTGGCCCCAGCCACCCTGCCCCAGGGACGTGTCTCCAGCCCATCTGCCTCCATGTCAACTCCAAGGAGGAACAGTAGTTTAATGATGATTCGACAAGACTGCTTCATGACACCCATTACTCTCAGCAAACACACTGGCCACAAGGGGTTCAGGCGCAAGCACAGGAGAGGACAGTGAAGGGCAGCTGGAGGGTCCAAGGATTTCCAGCAAGTGAAGCTGTTGCTCCGGAGATAGATGCTGAACCCATCTGAGAGGGCTTGAAAGGAAGGTCTGTTTTCCCTCCAAAAACATGTAACTGACTTTTGTGAATTTCACCGTCTTTGATCGTTCTTTGTCCTTGTTGTTGCATTGATCCTTGGATACCATCATCCTCTGACGACTGTCGAGTCATTCTCATCTCCAGCAGTAGCTGGGTTCACAGCTCAATCAGGAGGTTCTGACTTGACTATGGGCTCACCATCCTCTCCCAGGTCTCTACCCTTGAGATCACTGCTTCAAGCCTCAAAAACCACATCCTCATGGAAAACCAGAGAGAATGAAATCTCCAGTGCAGACTTGCCCAGAGGACTGGGCGAGAAGCAGGCTCCTGTTCCTTGCCCACTAGCACAAGGTCCTCCAGCCAGGCGATGTCCCCAACCTTCTGTGCCTTCAACGTCCTGTCTGAAGGTGTGTCCAGGAGCCCTGCGGGGGGCTCAGAGAGGAGACCCTGCCCCCTGCCTTGACCTGGGGTACAGAGCATGGCAGATGCTCTCCACTTACTGAATGGACCAGTGAATGAAAGGTTTAGAGAGAACTTCTGGGAAATGCCTAGTGCCTTGCCTGGCTCTCAGAAGGTGCTTAACAAACAGTACCTATGGGAGGAGCAGCAAGGCGGGATGACAAAGGACTAAGCCAGACACAGCAGGCCAGCCTCTGCTCTGCCACCCCCTGGCTGGATGGCCCTATCTGAGTCACTGGTCTTCTCCTGAGCCTCAGTTTCCCCACATACAAATTCCACCTACACTGCAGACTCGTCACAAAGCCTAAAGATAACATTCTTCTAGAAATAAATTAAAAGGTCACATGCTGGGGAATGCACTGAAGTCCCAGCTCAGAACCAGAGGCTATGAAATACTACTTTTCAGGGTTTTGTGCCACTGGAGGGGTGGGGAGGAGGGAAGCTGGAGAAGGAAAGCCTGAGCAGGCTCTGTCTCGTGGGGTGCAGGGCAGTTTGGCAGGTGGTGTGAGCGGGTAAGGAAGAGGTGGGCACTGAGGAAGCCGGGCTGAGGCGCTCGGCACCATCTGCATCTGCCAGGTGAGCGGGAAAGCTGTGCTTCGGAAAGATGCTGGAGGTGCCTGGGAGCTGTGTGCCAGACGAGGGCTGGGAGGCCTCCTTCTCTCTTTACAAATAAGTCAAAATGACATTAATTCAACTGCCCTTGATGGGTTCATCTCTATTAACTCCTGCCTTTTGGCTCAAGCCACTTTTTCTGTGTACTGTCAACCTTGGGCCCCGTAATGGCTTGTCACCATGATCATCATCAAAGATGGGGATGAGGGATGGTGGGGGGTAGGGGAAGTGTTTGCCCAAGTTGCTTCGTATCAGAGGCAGTTCAGACAACAGTGTCTCCTTCATCTCATAAGATAGAGACAAGTCATTTTGACACGGTCGGATGAGAACGCACCCTTGATTCCTGACAGTGACCGTCCTACACTGTCTGCCACCAGGGAAGCCCAGACTGTCTCCAGGCCTTCCGTATTGTGTCTCCCAGAACAGCAGGATATCTGATCGAGAAAACCTCACTTGGAGGAAAGAGCTCAGCCAAAGCAGAGCTTCCCACACAGTCCTGCAGAGGCTTGGGGTACGCCTTCCTGCTGGGCCATTTCTTCCTTGACTGGAGATGCTGACAAACACAAGGTCAGGTCTTTCAGGTCCCCGAGACCATTAACACTGCTCTGCTTGTCACTAAGGACCCTCCACCCACCCTGCTCCCTCGACTCTCCTCTCACCTCCTCAGAGGTGCTGCCCTACAGCCTTCCCAAGACCTCTGCCTACACCTGGACAGATCAATGGAAAATCTGAGCACATTCTGGAAACCTGGAACGCTGAGCTGACATTCTTAGAATCCATGAGCTGCTGCTGTGGCTGGCAGGGGATGGTTCTGTTATTAATAACCTCTGCTGTTGTTCCGCTGTCAAACTGCAACTCTGAGTCACTTTGGAAAGTAAATTTGAAAATACCGGCAGGCAAAAAGGAAATAAAATCACCCTTCACCCCACCATCCAGAGGTGAACACGTTGGCGTGTATGTTTCCAGGCTTTCTTCCCATGCATATACACGTTTGCTTTTTTTTCATAGGAGCGCTCGATGCTGTTTCAAACCTGGTCTTTACACATGACCACTGCAGACAGCTTTCCATGTCATTAAACAGGCTCCCACGCCTTCATTTTTAATGACTGCCCACTGCGTGCCAGCAGAGATGTGCCCCAGTCAATTCATTGTGTTGTTTTTCTCTCGTGCCCGTGGTCTGCAACTTACATCACAACCTGCTCTAAGGAAGTGCCAAGATTTAGCCAATTAGAAGCTCTTCGTTAAAAATGAAAAGAGTATCCTTGGTCCTCCAGAGGCTGGGCCAGTGTCCTCATTCTTCTGAAAGGTATCTTTGTTGCAAAGAGCAACCTGGCCATCAGCCTGTTAGGCTGTGGACGTGGAAAAGAGACCCACTCGTATTTCCCGGTGGACTTCTTCAGAGAGGCTGGGCTGCTTTAAAAAAAAAAAAAAAAACAGAGCAGGAGAAAATGTTTGGTGATTGTTTGTGAGCACACACAGGCTCAGTGGCAAAATGAGACGGAACCTTTGATTTCTAACCTCCTGCTGCACTGTTCAAAATTCCTCCCAGAGAGGCACGGAGGAAGCAAACTGAAGCACTCTGATTGTCAAATTTGCATCCTCTCTTAGCTGCCTATTGTCCCAAAAGACGCTTCACATCTAATCATACTTGTTTGTAAAGATCTTTCACCCAAGACAGACCACTTCTCAAGATACTGCTGACATGGAAGACAGAGAAATATGGAGAGAGGATTTAAAATACTGCAGGTCCCTGGGTAGAACTGTAAACAGATTTAACACCAGCGGCTTCCAGCCTGGAAACCCTCAAAGGATCCGGTGCAGAGTCCCAGTCAGGTAAATAACAGGAAAAACAGCGGCCACACAAAGGAAAACTGAAAGACGTTCACTAAGGAAATGCATTTGTTCAACATGCTTTTAGAGAATACCAGTAGTGGGCCAGCCCTGCCCTAGGTGCCGAGAAGCAGAAATAAAGACACGTCCATTTCTATACCCAAAGAGCCAACCATCTAAGAGAGAGGTCAGACGTGCCAGAGAACACTTGAAACACTGGTGTGACAAAGGCTGTGCCCGGAAGGAAGCAGGAAAGGACTACACCGGGCAACAGGATGGAGAGGCAGTCCCTTCCTTAGACACATGGAAGTAGCAGAGGGCGGTCATGCAGAAACAGACTCTGCCAGGTATCACGGCCGCCTCACCGGCACAAGGCACGAAGGACGGCTGTTGCTGAGGGAATTTGCACTCACTGAGTACAGTTGGGGCAGACTGCTGAGGACGAGAGTAGAAACAAGACCTCTGGGGACTTCCCTGGGGGTCCAGTGACTAGGACTTCACACTCCCCATGCAGGGGGCCCGGGTTCAATCCCTAGTCAAGGAACTAGATCCCACATGCAGCAACTAAGAATTCCTGTGCCGACAACTAAAGATCCTGCATGCCACAGTGAAGGCTGAAGGTCCCTCAGGTCGCAAATAAGATTCGCCACCACCTAAATCATCTTAAAAAAAAAAAAAGAAATAGGATTTCTTGGGAATGGTGATCAACGTGTGGAACAGTCACTAATGGGCAAGGACTGAGGAGCCGGCCTTCAGTCCCAGGAACTGTGGACCAAAGGGCGCTGAGGACCCGTGGAACGCAGGGGCCAATCTCCACGACTGGGGTTTCCTCCAGGGGCCAAGTGGGGAAGAGAGGCAGATGGCGGATGGCTGCCCATAATGTGGCCAGCTGATGCAGGGGACAGCCATGACCCCTCCACTCAAGGGAACCGAGGATGTTGAGAAGAGAGAGTGAGAGAGCTGCCCAGGGAAGGAGTGAAGCCAGGAAGGGCTGAGCGGGCCAGGGGCCAATGGGCCAGGACTCAACAGAGCAGAGATGAGGAGGGCACCAACAGGAGGGGGGAGCTACAGGGACCAGGGTCTTACCCTCTGCAGCCAGCATGCAGGCCCATCAGACTCCAAAGGTGGAGCAAACACCAGGGCAGAAACATCCCAGGAGGAGACCCAGGAGTAGGGGCTGAAGTGATGCTGGTGTCCTGTCAGTGCCCACGAATGCCACGGGCCAGCAGAATGAAGGAGGGGCTCGGGAGGGTCTGTGAGACTGTCTTGCTCTCAGGCTGGGCCAGATTGGGTTAGTTCCCCACCAGTGTCCAGGGCCCCGGCCCAGTGGGCTTGTCAGCAGCTGCCACCTGGGCTTAGGTTGAGATGCTCGAAGTCCTCCCCGGTGTATAAGAAGCTCTAAGAACACTGCCCTCTTGGGAGAGCAGCCTTGGCACCGACCTGAGGGACCTGAGGCGGCAGGAGACACCCACCTCTGGGGAAGACTGGCTTCCCCTGCGAGCCAAGGAAGCCCCAGAAGCACGGTGGGGCTTAGCTACTGCCAAAATCCACAGGCCGTTCCGGGAGAGTCCAGTTGAAACACTGATGGTCCTACAGTTAGGCACGGTTGCGTGTTTTGCCCACACTTCCAGTCCTGTCTGAGGACACCCCAGGGCCAATCCGCCGCCATGTCCTGAGGGACTGATAGATGTCCTCCCTAGGAACAGGGCAAGCCTTGCCTCACACCATCACCACAAGCAGGGGAACACGTCGGCTGATAAACAGCCCAACAGTTTAAGGGGCCCTCCTTACAACCGTGACTCCCAGGTCCTCAACTGCCCTCTGTGACAAAGAGCCCAGGTTATTCATGTTTCCAGCATTTGAACCATATTACCTTTTCCATGGCGACTCAGATGGTAGAAGAATCTGCCTGCAATACAGGAGACCTGGGTTGGATCCCTGGGTCAGGAAGATCCCCTGGAGCAGTGAATGACAACCCACTCCAGTATTGTTGCCTGGAGAATGCCATGGACAGAGGAGGCTGGCAGGCTATAGTCCTGGGGTCACAGAGTGGGACACAACTGAAGCGACTTAACACACAGGCATACGGTGCTACTTTGGAAGGTGTGTGCTGTGCTTAGCAGGGCAGCCATGTCCAACTCTTTCAACGCCATAGACTGTAGCTCTCCAGGGCCCTTCTCCATGGTTACCATGCTCTTCTCCAGGGTATCTTCCTGACACAGATGGAACCCACCTCTCTCAGTAGTCACAAAATACAAAGTTTTAACGCACGTGGAGGAAAAAATTCCTAGCTGTTTCCACCATTTAGTAACTGGTGAGCCTTGAAGCCTTCCCCGCCCCCCACCCCCAGCTTTGCCATCATCGCATTTCTTTTGAGGCCCAGTGTGAACTCCTGTATAACCTGGGCACGTGGAGATCTGGATTCCTGCCCTTGCCATTTGAGGATCAACTCCCCAGGGGAGAAGGGCAATGGGTCCAAAGGCCCAGAACCAGCAGGCAGGGCGTGTGAGGCTGGGGCAAGCAGGGCGCGGATGCCGGCTTGCAGCCCCATCCGGGTGACAGACCTTGACCTCCCGCAGGTGCGCGCAGGCGCTGCTGGAGCACTGCGCCTCGGTGCAACTCGAGGGCAGCGCCAGCCGGGACACGCCCCTGCACGTGGCTGCGCAGCGCGGCCTGGATGAGCACGCGCGCCTCTACCTGAACCACGGGGCGCGCGTGGACGCAAGGAATGGCCGCGGCGAGACGGCCCTGAGCACGGCGTGTGGTGCAGCCTGGCGGCCCAATGAGCAAGCGCGGTGCCTGCGCCTGTGCGCGCTGCTGCTGAGGCACGGTGCGGCGGCAGACACACGCGACGAGGACGAGCGCAGCCCGCTGCACAAGGCCTGCGGCCACGCGCGCCCCAGCCTGGCGCGCCTGCTGCTGCGGCACGGCGCCGATGCGCGCGCGCTAGACTACGGAGGTGCGTCGCCGCTGGCCCGCGTGCTGCAGACGGCCGCCTGCGCGCCCGACGCCAAGCCGCAGCTCACGGTGCAGGAGCTGCTCAACCACGGCTCCCCCACCGTTTGGCCCGACGCCTTCCCCAAGGTAAGAGGGGGCCCGGGACAAGCCGCGACGACTCGCAGCGCAGGGACCCAGCCTGCAGCCCAGTGCCATGCCACGCTTGTCAGACTTCCAGGGGCCGGGGAACACCCTGGAGACAGGTGCGGATGCAGATTCTGAATCCGCAGGAGGCGGGTGGCAGAGTCTGGGTTTCTACCAAGCTCTCAGTGAAGTCACATGTTGAGGAGCAAGGGCTGGGAAGAAGCCTTTTCTAGAGTTCCTAGGAGATTAAAACGTTGGGGTGTTGACAAACATACTCGAGTGTGACCTTGCAAAGGTGTCACCTGGAGGTCCCAGGGACTTAGTTCTATGATGCTGTGATGGCTCAAAATATTTTGGCCAAGATATCTTTGGGTGTAATTGGTGAACAATGGAAATCAGCCTCTTCCCACATCTGGTATCTGACTTGAAATTAAATACCCTATGTGGTCATTTGCCTGATGACCTCACCACACGCCTGTGAAATACTTCAGACAGGACATTCCGCAGCTGGGTGTCTGTCAGGTGAAGCGTCCCGTCCAGGGTCAAGCTTGTGCGGGAACTACTTTGTAGACTTGACTCTGAGCAGCTCGTCGTTTTTCCATGTGTCAGATCTACACTGAAATGAGACAGGTGAAGAATAAAGATTTCTTATCAGATGGACTTCCCTGATAGTCCTGTCCTTAAAACGCCATGCCTCCACTGCAGGGGGCAGGGGTTTGATCTCTGGTAGGAGAATTAAGATCCTGCATGCTGTCAGGCACAGCAAAAATAAAAAATAAAATCTAACATAAATTTTGAAGAAAAAAAAAAAAAGCTTTATCGTCAGAAAATAATCAGATACAAAATGTTTCCAAAAGAAAAGTTCTCAAAATACTGGTTGAGAGGTTGTCCTCCCTAAAGACTTCATTGAAGGGAAGCCATTCTGTTAGATGTAAAATTGGCTGTGCTTAATTTAATATTTATCCCAGACTTGCCAGTCATATGCAAGAGACATGTTTTGGCCTGATTGGTCTTAAACGAAGAGCTTAAAAGCTGTTATCCAAAAAGGACAATATTCTAGATGATCTGAAATAGTGAGATTCACACAGTTCTCAGATGCCAACTTTGCTTTGTGGGTGTATACAGAATACAGTTCTTGTCTATCAAACGATAGGTGAGACATGGAAAATCCACCCAGACAAGTCCTTGGGCATTTCCTTATTTGACAAACAGTATGACAATTTCTTATGCCAACTCTTGCACTGTCTTCAAGTAGTTTTCTTGAGGCACTCTGCTAATGCAGTGATTTCAATTTCCTGGGCTCTTGAAAGGGAAGAAATGCCAGCATTTTTATAGTCTGTAATATTTATATTATAGACTTTTGTAATATATTCATAATTTACATTTCAACATTTCCCAATACTAGCAGGCTTAGTCCATCAACTGATAAAATGGAAACAAATGGAAACCTCCCACCCCTCCAGTTCACACCATGAACCAAGATTCATCTTTCAGCCTTTTGTTGTGAAACTGCATAAAGAATGAATAAGAGGGCTTCCCTGGTAGCTCAGTGGTAAAGAATCCGCATGCCAGTACAGGAGGAACGGGTTCGATCCCTGATCCAGGAAGATCCCACATGCTGAGGAGCAACTCAGCCTGTGTGCTGCAGCTAGCTGCACCTGTGCTCTGGAGCCCAGGAGCCGCAACTGCTGAGCCCACGTGCTGCAACTGCTGAAGCCCGTGTGCCCTAGGTCCTGTGCTCCGCAACAAGGGAGGCCACTGCAATGAGAATCCCACGCCCTGCAACTAGAGAGTAGCTCCTGCGGCCACGACTAGTGAAAAGCCCATGCTGAAGACCCAGCACAGTCAAAAATACATAGAATTATTTTTTAAAAAAGAATGAATAAGAAAACAAGAAAGAAAGACTTTCCTTGATGCGCCACAGTGAAAACTACCTGGGGCAAACTGATCTCCATCCAGGTGTCCTTGTCTGAGGTGCAGCAGCACAGGCAACATTCTGGGGACAGGATGGCAGCCCGTGAACTCTTGTCTCCAGGGCTGGAGGAATGGCCCCGACTCGATCCAGAGATGCAGGGCAAGACCCAGTGCCTCCCCTCCGGGCCTCCCGGGGCCCTGTCCTGGGATCCCCTTGGGGAATCCTTTGTCAGCCACTCAGGAATGCAGCTGCGTCAGTGGGGTGCAGGCTGGATGAGGTTTGCATCTGGGACCAGCTAGTTGCAGTGCAGACCCAGGGGCCAGGAGCGGTGCTTGACTCCTGGAAATGATGATGCATCTCCCAGCAAGTCCACACCACCGTGGAACGCATTGGAGTTTCTTTGAGAAATCTTAATCTCCAGCCGGCTTTCACAGAATAGCAGTATGGCCTGCCCTGAACAGAGCACCGTGCAGGCACCTGCGGATCTTCCCTCAGTTTGTTGAATGAGAGAAGAGTATTCCAGCAGCTTCACCACCCCTGGGGCTGCATGGACTCTTTGGAAATGGGCATCCCACCTCTTTATTCTGAAGATCCCCACATCTCCAGAGGGTATCCCCGCATGAGTGCTAAGGATGTCCACAGCCCAGGCCCCTGGCACCAGCGCTAGGAACAAGTTGTGGACAAGAGCGCGTTTACCAGTCCTGGGCATCCTCCGAGCCAATGTGAGACTCTGGCCTCGCCCCCACTACCCTCCCCACTCCCCGCCCTTCAACCAAAGCGAACACTCTAGAAATCAGGCAGGAGCATCTTCCTCCACCAAGGCCCCCTGCGCGTGCTCCACCGGGGAAGGGGTCTAATCACCCCGCGGGACATAAAAGGGCAGCCCCGACTCGCTCAGCAGCCCCGTAGAGCGCGCAGCAAACAAGCTGAAACGAGCCACAAAGACGCCCGGCAGGCAGGACTCAGCGCCATGGCGAGGCGTACACAGAAGCACCGGGGAATGTCACAGAGCAGGCCGGCCGTGGGCAGCCGCCGCGCTGTAAATAGATGTAAAGAGACACCCACGGAGCTCAGAATTACTGAGGCAAAAGGTTTCACAGCGAGCTCATGACATAAATCACAGTTTCCCCCCACGCCCAGACAAAGGCGCCAGCACCACGGCGGGCGGACTCAGAGCAGCCGTCGGAGCCGCGCGCACTGCGCGGCCGCCGACATCAAAGCGGTGTCACGGCTGGGGATGCTGGCGTGTTGACAATGCCAGGCCTTTCTGCCCGGCTGACCGCTAGTTAACACCAGAGTCAGGTCGGGGCGCAAGGGCAGGTGCAGGCACGGTGTTAGGCTGCAGCCAGGTTTGAATCCTGGAAGTTGTTGGGACTGAAGGGTACCCCGCCTGGAGGAGAGCCGCCGGCAGGAGCGCGGAGAAACGCCCACGAGGGTGGGTCTGCACTGGTTGCGACTAGTTGACTTTGCAGGTTGGATACTTGGTCTAGAATAAGGACTTTGCTCACCTTCTGTTGGCCTTCTGCTCCTCACCTGAGCAGTCATACATAATTTCCGCTTAGAGGGCTCCCCAGCCTTCCCTGGTAGCTCAGCTGGTCAAGAATGCGCCTGCAATGCAGGAGACCCAGGTTCGATTCCTGGATCGGGAAGATCCCCTGGAGAAGGGATAGGCTACCCACTTCAATATTCATGGGCTTCCTTGGTGGCTCAGATGGTAAAGAATCCACCTGCAATGCAGGAGACCTGTATTCCATCCATGGGCTGGGAAGATCCCCTGGAGGGGAGAATGGCAACCCACTCCAGTATTCCTGCCTGGAGAATCCCAAAGACAGAGGAACCTGGCAGGCTATAGTCCATGGGGTCACAAAGAGTTGGACATGACTGAGCAACTAAGCACAGCACGTAAGGCTTCCCAGGTGGCTCAGCAGTAAAGAATCTGCCTGCTGATGCAGGAGGCTGGGTTTGGAACATCCCCTGGAGGAGGCAGTGGCAACACGCTTCAGTATCCTTGCCTGGAAAATCCCATGGACAGAGGAGCCTGGCGGGCTACAGTCCATAGGGTTGCCAAGAATCAGACACAACTAAAGTGACTGAGTACAAACACACAGACCTGCCCCCGGGTTGGAGGCATGCCTGGACAACGCCAGTGATGAAAGCTGCCCCCCCCCCCCCCGGCCCCAGGCATCCCTTAAGCCCTTGTTCAACAAACATTGCTAGGAGCGGCTGTGCTCCAGGCTGGAGTTGGTGTTTAATTGACACACAGAGCTGCCAGTCACCTGGGTGAGATGGCCTTAACTCAGACAACCACATACACCACTATGAAGTTGCTGTGGCATGAAGGCCCTGCAACCCTTGGAAGTGCCAAACTTGGGGCGGGGGAGGTGCGGGGACCAAACCTGGCTGGGTGGGGGTCCAGGGCTCCTTCAAGCTCTTATAGTGCAATCCCAGATATGAAGGCTGAAGACACAGCTCTGTGGAGAGGGGAGGGGAAACCATTCCAGGCAGAAGGAACAGCAGGTGCAAAGGTCCTGGGGCAGGAGGAACACAGCAACATATGTGGGGCGGGGAGGGGAGGGTAATGCAGTAACTGGAGAGGAAACAGCAAAAGGAAGCAGCTGAGCTGGGGCACTAGGCAGAGCCCTCCTTAAGGGTTGCAGCCTTTGTCTTAAGAACAGTGGGAGTCTATTACATCATCTTAAGCCATCTAAGAAAGTGAATGTGTTTGTCACTCAGTCGTGTCTGACTCTTGGCAATCCCATGGACTAGCCAGCCAGGCTCCTCTGTTGGTGGAATTTTCTGGGCAAGAATACTGGAGTGGGTTTCCATTCCCTTCTCCAGGGGATCTTCCCAACCCAGGGATCAAACCGGGTCTCCTGCATTGCAGGCAGATTCTTTACCATCTGAACCACCAGGGAAGTGACATAATCTAATGGGAACCGGAGGTGGGGATGGGGGTGGGGGGAGGGTGACTTCTCTGCTCAGGGGTAGAGAACATGCTGGCCTAGAGGGCTGCTGGAAACCACAGACAGTCTTGCACACCAGGTGAGGGATGTAGGCAGCTGGAACAAGGGGAAATGGAGGTGGAGGGCAAGAATGACTAGGGTTCTAGAAACATCTGCCAATCTCACGTCTTGCCTCTCCTTCTGGTCATTGATCACGCTGCCAATATGGACCTGGAGTTTTTGTATTTTCTTTTTTACCTAATTACGGAATTCGGCAAGGGAACTTCACACTCCAGTTTTCCGTGAGGGGAGCCTGGAGGGAGCAGTAGTCAAAACCCAGGGCTCCTCTCCCTGCCTTCACACAGCAGTGTGTACACACGCTGCCCCCCACCGTGTTAGGAGGGGTGAGCTCTCAGCAACAGCGCGCCTCCGTTTCCCTTGCTCTTGTTTTATTTATCCATCTACACAGAAAGCAATGTGCCCGTGTGATTTTTCCCCCCTTAATTTTCTTTCTGCCGCCTCATTAGCCGGAGAGAGCGTGCGCGGACCCTAATGACATCAGCGTTGTCAGAGTGATGCGGCTGCTGAGTCTCGGCAGACAGCAAGGAGGCAGCGGAGATTTTTAAACCGCGTTGGCGTAGAAATAATGAAGGCGGCCAGCTGCCTGGCAAACATGAAGGAACGCAGGGGTGGGGGCTAGTCAGGGGGTGGGGAGGGTCTGGAGCCCCAGAGAGGTGGAACAGAGGAGAGACAGGAAATGAATTCCCAGAGACAGGCAATAAGACTTTGTCACAGTCCGTGACCCCGGGAGGAGGGGTCTGGAGGCGGGTAGCTCTTGAGAGAATGGGGGTGGGGAGGTGGGGAGGTCCAGGTTGCATGCAGTCACTGGGAGCCATTGACTATTTTGCTGAGAAGTGAGAGGGCTGATGGGAGGGTAGCTGGAGGCTCCAGGTTGGCCTGAGGAAGGTCTGAAGACGCAGGAACTGCCTAAAATATCTCAAAAGACAAACAGGCTAGATGTGCAGAGGTCCAGTGTGACCTCTCTTTAAAAGGGCGTTTCCTCCCAACGTGGAAAAGGGGCCAGTTGGGTTCAGGGGCTGTTGTGCTCCAGGGAGATGCCTGTTATTGGTGGCTCGCGTAAGCCAGAAATACCAGCTCATCAAGAGCCCACCATGGGGTGCGAGGCTGGGAGACTGCACACCCGCCTGGCTCTCCCCTTGCACCCCAGCCTCCTGTGGTCATTCTGTCTCTCTCCTCTCTAAAGCCCATTTAAGCCCAGCCTTGTGACCATCATGGATTAGGGAAAAAACAAACTTTGGGTAGGAAGGGGACTAGAGATGATAATGGTAATATGATTATCAGGTTCAAAGAGCATCTGCTCCTGTCTTCATGTTAAAGTATCTCTGAAGACATACACAAGCGGAGGGAAGGATGGAAGGAAGGGGGAGAGGGAGAGAAAGAAAATCCGTGCACCAACAGAAAGACCTCACGTCTGAGTCAGGAAGGGTCAGCACACCTCTGCTGCATGGCCCTAAGTTTTCAGGCAGTCAAGTAGACATTAAGGCAAACGTTTAAGTCCACCAAGTAGCAGTGGATGCTGGTGGTGGTGCAGTGCATTGTGGGAGATGCAGTAAAAAGTGCAGAGGTGGAAACTGAGGAACCGAGGTTGCATAGCAACCTGCTGACTCTGCTGGGGGGAGGGTGGGAGGAAGAGGCCTCCTGATGGAGCACAGGTGACCAGGAGGGTGTACAGACTAGGACCCGGGCTGTGCATCTCCCTTACCAGCCTTCCTCCACTTTGCCCCCCCCCACACCGTCTCAAAGGCTAACAGAGAAAAGGACCATGGACTTCCCCTGTGTGTCCACAGACTTCATGTCTGGATCTAACCTTAACCAGAGATGAATATAGAGAAAAATAAATGGATTCATGGAGGGGCAGGAAAAAAAGAATGAGATAGCTTCCTGAGAATAAAGAGGAAATCTGTTCCTCTCATCAAAAGATCCAGAAAAAAATCTGAGAAGTTGTATGCCTGTGTGCCATCCTGTGTGGAATGCAACATGATACAGCCTTTACATCCGTAAAACCAAGATGAGAAGTCAACAGAATGACATGAAAAGGAAGATGGAGGAGATAAATTTATACCAAGAAAGCAAGAACACAGTGGT
Source organism: Ovis canadensis (assembly GCF_042477335.2). Classification (NCBI taxonomy): domain Eukaryota; kingdom Metazoa; phylum Chordata; class Mammalia; order Artiodactyla; family Bovidae; genus Ovis; species Ovis canadensis. Next base: position 5,674,090 of record NC_091245.1, read on the forward strand.
AGATTAGATTACATTCAGTTCAGTTCAATCGCTCAGTCATGTCTGACTCTTTGTGACCCCATCGACTGCAGCACACCAGGCTTCCCTGTCCAACACCAACTCCTGGAGGTTGCTCAAACTCATGTCCATCAAGTTGGTGATGCCATCCAACCATCTAATCCTCTGTCATTCCCTTCTCCTCCTGCCTTCAATCTTTCCCAGCATCAGGGTCTTTTCAAATGAGTCAGTTCTTTGCATCAGGTGGCCAAAGTATTGGAGTTTCAGCTTCAGCATCAGTCCTTCCAATGAATATTCAGGACTGATTTTCTTTGGGATTGACTGGTTTGATCTCCTTGCAGTCCAAGGGACTCTCAAGAGTCTTCTCCAACACCACAGTAAAAAAGCATCATCTACTCAGCTTTCTTAGATTACATAAAAGGAAATAAAAGGCAGAACTGATTCATAAAGAGAATCAAACCAAGGATGTGAGTGAGGGTGCTCTGCTATTTCTCTCTGTGCCCCCAGATCCAGTCCCTGCTGTCTCTCTGTTCTACTCTGCCTCCTGACAAGGTGTGCGCATTGTGGCTAGCCCCTTCAAGCTAACACACAGCCCCGTATAGCTGGCTTCTGGCTGGGTTCAGCCAGGGGAGACACCATTGGAAATTGGAGGTGGAGGGAGAAATAAAGCCAAGGTGCTTCTCATCCTCTTCCTCTGTCCTGAGTAGCTTCTACAGCAACACGTTCCTCTCCATGGCTCCAGTATCCCCAGACAACTCCTCAAAGTCACAGCCTCTGCCAGGCAGCCCCTGCCTGACTTGGTTCCAACCCCCCTTGAATCTCTCATAACAAGAAGCACAGGCTTCACAATTGGTTATTTCTAAGTCTCAGTGACATCATCAAAGAACCATATGCCTTCTAAGCTCAGTAAGTCAACCTGGCCCTCAAAATGGTCCTTTTCTTGGTCCCTAAATGGCTTCCAGCAACAGTTCCAACCAGCTTCCTGTTCAGATTCAGCCACTTTTCTCTAGAAACCCTGAGGAAGTCCTTTTCTGTGTTTTATTGAGCCCGGTTGGCTTAAACCCGCCCTTCCCCAAACCATTAAATGGTAATGAGAATAGAATGATCATGATTGAATTAATCTAATTGGAGTGTTTGGAAGTCAACCACAATGTTCACTACAAAGGACTAATGTTAAAAGATCTAAGTGCAAACAAAAAAAAGTCAAGAAATTAAAAGACAAAGTGATAGTCATAAAGGGCAGAGAGCCAACTCACAGATAAATATTATTGAAGAACCTACAACAAATGGATCAGAAATAATCATCAAAGACATAATAGAAGAAAACGTAGCTGCACTGAAAAGTCTTAAAGCATAGGACTTGAATGGATGTTCTCTGCAAATCAGTGATGAGAGACACACACCTATATACAGTCTAGCAAAAGCATTCTAAAAAGGCACAGAAAAACCTAGCAAAGCATCCAAGTAAAAAAACAGGTTCCTAAAGGAGTAAAAATCAGACTGGACTCTGAGTTCTCTGCACTATTATCATAGGACAATTAAATATCATTTACAGATTTTTTATTTTGACCATGCCACGTGGCTTGCTGGATCCAAGTTCTCCAACCAGGGATTGAACCCAAGTCATGGCAATGAAAGCACCATATCCTAACTACTGCACCACCAGAGAACTCCCCATCTACAGATTTTTTTATATTTTAATTGAAGGATAATTGCTTTACAATGTTATTGTTGGTTTCTGTCATACAACAACTTGAATCAGTCATCAGTTCAGTTCAGTTACTCAGTCGTGTCAGACTCTTTGCGACCCCATGAATTGGAGCACGCCAGGCTTCCCTGTCCATCACCAACTCCCGGAGTTCACTCAAACTCATGCACATGGAATCGGTGATGCCATCCAGCCATCTCATCCTCGGTCGTCCCCTTCTCCTCCTGCCCCCAATCCCTCCCAGCATCAGAGTCTTTTCCAATGAGTAAACTCTTTGCATGAGGTGGCCAAAGTACTGGAGTTTCAGCTTTAGCATCAGTCCTTCCAATGAACACCCAGGACTGATCTCCAGAATGGACTAGTTGGATCTTCTTGCAGTCCAAGGGACTCTCAAGAGTCTTTTCCACCACCACAGTTCAAAAGCATCAATTCTTCGGTGCTCAGCTTTCTTTACAGTCCAACTCTCACATCCATACATGACCACTGGAAAAACCATAGCCTTGACTAGATGGACCTTTGTTGGCAAAGTAATGTTTCTACTTTTTAATATGCTGTCTAGGTTGGTCATAACTTTCCTTCCAAGGAGTAAGTGTCTTTTAATTTCATGGCTGCAATCACCATCTGCAGTGATTTTGGAGCCCCAAAAAATAAAGTCTGACACTGTTACCACTGTTTCCCCATCTATTTCCCATGAACTGATGGGACCAGATGCCATGATCTTCGTTTTCTGAATGTTGAGCTTTAAGCCAACTTTTTCACTCTCATCAAGAGGCTTTTTAGTTCCTCTTCACTTTCTGCCATAAGGATGGTGTCATCTCCATATCTGAGGTTATTGATATTTCTCCTGGCAATCTTGATTCCAGCTTGTGCTTCTTCCAGCCCAGCGTTTCTCAGGATGTACTCTGCATAGAAGTTAAATAAGCAGGGTGACAATATACAGCCTTGACATACTCCTTTTCCTATTTGGAACCAGTCTGTTGTTCCAGGTCCAGTTCTAACTGTTGCTTCCTGACCTGCATATAGGTTTATCGAGAGGCAGTCAGGTGGTCTGGTATTCCCTTCTATTTCAGAATTTTCCACAGTTTATTGTGATCCACACAGTCAAAGGCTTTGGCATAGTCAATAAAGCAGAAATAGATGTTTTTCTGGAATTCTCTTGCTTTTTCCATGATCCAGCGGATGCTGGCAATTTGATCTGTGGTTCCTCTGCCTTTTCTAAAACCAGCTTGAACATCTGGAACTTCACAGTTCACGTATTGCTGAAGCCTGGCTTGGAGAATTTTGAGCATTACTTTACTAACGTGTGAGATGAGTGCAACTGTGCAGTAGTCTGAGCATTCTTTGGCATTGCCTTTCTTTGGGATTGGAATGAAAACTGACCTTTTCCAGTCCTGTGGTCACTGCTGAGTTTTCCAAATTTGCTGGCATATTGAGTGCAGCACTTTCACAGCATCATCTTTCAGGATTTGAAATAGGTCAACTGGAATTCCATCACCTCCGCTAGCTTTGTTCGTAGTGATGCTCTCTAAGGCCCACTTGACTTCACATTCCAGGATGTCTGGCTCTAGATGAGTGATCACACCATAGTGATTATCTTGGTTGTGAAGCTCTTTTTTGTACAGTTCTGTGTATTCCCTGGTGGCTCAGAGGGTAAAGCATCTGCCTACAATGCAGGAGACCTGGGTTCAGTCCCTGGGTTGGGAAGATCCCCTGGAGAAGGAAATGGCAACCCACTCCAGTACTCTTGCCTGGAAAATCCCATGGACTTTCCATGGAGAAGCCTGATATGCTACAGTCCATGGAGTTGCAAAGAGTCGGACATGACTGAGCAACTTCACTTTCATTTTCTGTGTATTCTTGCCACCTCTTCTTAATATCTTCTGCTTCTATTAGGTCCTTACCATTTCTGTCCTTTATTGAGCCCATCTTTGCATGAAATGTTGCCTTGGTATCTCTAATTTTCTTGAAGAGATCTCTAGTCTTTCCCATTTATTGTTTTCCTCTATCTCTTTGCATTGATCACTGAGGAAGGCTTTCTTATCTCTCCTTGCTATTCTTTGGAACTCTGCATTCAGATGCTTATTATCTTTCCTTTTCTCCTTTGCTTTTCACTTCTCTTCTTTTCACAGCTATTTGTAAGGCCTCTCCAGACAGCCATTTTGCTTTTTTGCATTTCTTTTCCATGGGGATGGTCTTGATCCCTGTCTCCTGTACAATGTCAGAAACCTCCGTCCATAGTTCATCAGGCACTCTATCTATCAGATCTAGGCCCTTAAATCTATTTCTCACTTCCACTGTATAATCCTAAGGGATTTGATTTAGGTCATACCTGAATGGTCTAGTGGTCTTCCCTACTTTCTTCAATTTAAGTCTGAATTTGGAATAAGGAGTTCATGATCTGAGCCATAGTCTGCTCCTGGTCTTGTTTTTGCTGACTGTATAGAGCTCCATCTTTGGCTGCAAAGAATATAATCAATCTGATTTCGGTCTTGACCATCTGGTGATGTCCATGTGTAGAGTCTTCTCTTGTGTTGTTGGAAGAGGGTGTTTGCTATGACCAGTGCATTCTCTTGGCAAAACTCTATTAGCCTTTGCCCTGCTTCATTCTGTATTCCAAGGCCAAATTTGCCTGTTACCCAAGGTGTTTCTTGACTTCCTACTTTTGCACTCCAGTCCCCTATAATGAAAAGGACATCTTTTTTGGGTGTTAGTTCTAAAAGATCTTATCGGTCTTCATAGAACCACTCAACTTCAGCTTCTTCAGTGTTACTGGTTGGGGCATAGGCTTGGATTATTGTGATATTGAATGGTTTGCCTTGGAAATGACCAGAGATCATTCTGTCAGTTTTTAGACTGCATCCAAGTACTGCATTTCGGACTCTTCTGTTAACCATGATGGCTACTGCATTTCTTCTAAGAATAGTCTGACAGAATGTGGTCCGCTGGAGAAGGGAGTGGCCAACCACTTCAGTATTCTTGCCTTGAGAACCCCATGAACAGTATGAAAAGGCAAAGTGATAGGATACTGAATGAGGTACTCCCCAGGTCAGTAGGTGCCCAATATGCTACTGGAGATCAGTGGAGAAATAACTCCAGAAAGAATGAAGGGATGGAGCCAAAGCAAAAACAATACCCAGTTGTGGATGTGACTGGTGATAGAAGCAAGGTCCGATGCTGTAAAGAGCAATATTGCATAGGAACCTGGAATGTTAGGTCCATGAATCAAGGCAAATTGGAAGTGGTCAAACGAGATGGCAAGAGTGAACATCGACATTCTAGCAATCAGCAAACTAAAATGGACTGGAATGGGTGAATTTCACTCAGATGACCAAATCAGTCATAGCTCTCTCTCTCTCTCTCTCTCTCTCTATATATATATATATATATATATATATATATATATATATATATATATATATATATATGTGTGTGTGTGTGTGTGTATATGTATGTATAACTATATATATTTATATATCCCCTTCCTCTGCAGCCTCCCTCCCACCGCACCCCCCATCCCAGCCCTCTAGTTCATCACAGAGCACCAGGCTGCCATCTACAGATTTTTAAAGAAAAGGCTTAGATGCTTGAATTCTATATTCAACCAAGATAGCTCGTATTTTACTGGCAAAAGAAAGACACATTTAGATATCAAAGGTTCATAAGACATGCCTTCTGAGTGCTTTTTAAAAAGAAATATTTCTATTTATCCATTATTTATTCAACAGATGTTTATTGAGCACCAGCCATTTGCCAGAGTCATACTAGGTGCTTAGGATACCTAATGAGTGACTGTACTGGGGGGAAAGTATTGCTGCCCTCATGAAGCTTACATCCTAATGAGGGAGATGAGCATTAAACAATGAGCATAATAATGGGCCAATAAAGTGATAAGGACTGGGAGAGAGGAGCCGAGGCAGGAAGCAGCATGTTTTAAAGAGGGTATTAGGATGGATGGTTTGGAGTAGACTTGAGAGAGATGAGGGAATCAGCTAAGCAGGTGTCTGGGGAAAGAATAGCCCAGTAGATAAGACGAAGTCCACGACTCCAAGGCTGGAGTGAGACTGACCCACATGGGGGACAACAAGGGAACCAGTGAGGCTGAAGGTGGAGAGAAGCCGTGGGACAGCATCAGGAGGTGAGAGAACTGGAGGAGGGGACAGGCCGTGGGGTCCCCGAGGCCACTGCAGTGACGTTGGCCACTGGATTGGTTGGAGCACCGGAGTGGTATATCCTGACTGACATTCTCTGAGGCTCCTTGTGGTCTCCGTGTTGAGAATCTACTTTAGGAGGAGCAGAATAGAAGTGGAGAGATGGCTTAGGAGGTTGTGGCCACAGTCCACCTGAGGGATCATGCTGGCGTGGACGAGGGCGGTAGTCTGAAAACAGGGAACACCTGGTGGCCTAGTGGCTAAGATTCCAGGCTCTCGCGATCACAGTCCAGGTTCAGTCCCTAGTGGGGCAACTGAGATCCCACAAGCTGTGCAGCACAGCCAAAAAGGAAAAGAAATTATGGATTCTGGATATCTTGTGAAGGTAGGGCCAGCAGGATTTCTTGACAGATTGGATGCAGGATGCGGGATATGTGAGAAGAGGAGTTAAAGATGACTCCAAGGCTTTAAAGAGCCTGAGATGGTGGAAGGATGGGTGTGCCATCGAGCGGTAAGGGGAAGCTTAGGGAGAAAGGACGTCTGGGGCTGGGGGGAGTCTCGGGTGTTCTGTTTTCGATGCCTTAAGTGTAAGATAGAGCCAGCCACGAGGAGCTAATCCAGTGAGCAATTGGATATTCAAACCTGGAGGTTGGGAGGGAGGTTTGACTAACCTGCAGGTAGACTTTCGAGAGTTGGTGGCATTTGGATGGTGTCTAAAGCCAGAAAATGGAATGAGATCACCAGGGAGGGAGAGCAGAGACGAGGAATGAGGACTGACTCCAAGGCCATCCCAGCATGAGAAGACGCGCAGGCGGGAGAGCAGCAGAGGCAACCGAGTAGAAGCAGCAGCGTGGGTGGCGAAGGGATGAGCGTGTGGCTTCTGGAAGCCAAGAGAAGGACATATCCAAGTGGAAGATGCGGTTAGCTGTGTCAGAGGTGCTGATGAGGCCCGAGGGGAGGCAGAGCCCTGACCACCAGGTGCAGCCAGCTCAGGGGTGCTCTTGGCAAGGGCTGATTGGGTTGGGTAGGGGAGGCTGAAGGCCAAAGGGAATGAGGCTGCTCCAGCTGCCCAAGAGATGATGGGGAAAAACCATCTCAGGAATGGGAAACTCAGTCTGCAGAGTCTCTCAACTCAACCTCTTAAATATCTCTCAAAGTCTTACTTCTTTTTCCATCCTGGCTGCCACCAGCTCAGTTTAGGCCACCATCATCTCAGTGGTAAAGAAGGCACCTATCAATGCAGAGGACGTAAGAGACCCTGTTTTGATCCCTGGGTTGGGAAGCTCCCTTGGAAGAGGAAATGGCTACCCACTCCAGTACTCTTGCCTGGAGAATTCCGTGGACAGAGGAGCCTGGCGGGCTACAGTCCAGGGGGTCACAAAGAGTCAGACATGACTGAGCAACTGAACATGCACAAATCTCTCCCCTAGATTGCAAAAATATCCTCGTAACTCAACTCTCTGCCTCCAATATGGCCCCGTGGAACTCTTCTCAACACTGTAGCCATGGTGATACTTCTAAAATTAAAATCTGACCCTGTCACTTCTCCACTCATCACCCTTCAAGGGCTTTCCGGTGCCCTGAAGATAAAGCCCAGCTTCTTATCATGGCCGACAGCACGTTTCTGGCCCTGACCTGCTATCTTCTTCAGTCTCAATTCTCACTACCCACCCCAGCCCCCATGTCAAACCTCACATCGCAGTCAATATTGTTTATATATGTATAATTTTATTTATTCACTTACATTTGGCTGCGTTGGGTCTTTGCTGCTTTGTGAGAATTTCTCTAGTTGCAGCGGTCGGGAGCTACTCTTCATTGGGATGCGTGGGCTTCACATTGCAGTGGCTTCTTTTGTTGGGGGCACAAGCTCTAGGGAGCGTGAGCTTCAGCGTTTTGATGCACGGGCTTAGTTGCTCCACAGCACATGGGATCTCCCTGGACCAGGGGTGGAACCCGTGTCTCCTGCATTGGCAGGCAAACCTTCATCTACTGCACTCCAAGGAAGTCCCACAGTCAGTACTTTCTGTTCCTTCTCACCTCCCATGTCTGATAATTCCTTTCTATACCTTGACCATCCTAGTCCTCAGAACTCTCCACATCTTTTGGAACTGCTGTCCCATGTCTTAGCTTGAATGTCACTTCCTGCAGAAATCTTTCCTTGACCAACTCACCACACCATTGCAAATCTAGGTCTGACTCAGCTGTCATTTCTAGCACCTGGTGATTCCTCCACCAGAGTACTATGGCACCTACATATTTATTATTACTACTAGCATCATGAGAAACGCTGGGCTGGAGGAAGCACAAGCTGGAATCAAGATTGCCAGGAGAAATATCAATAACCTCAGATATGCAGATGACACCAGCCTTATGGCAGAAAGTGAAGAGGAACTAAAAAGCCTCTTGATGAAAGTGAAAGAGGAGAGTGAAAAAAGTTGGCTTAAAGCTCAACATTCAGAAAACTAAGATCATGGCATCTGGTCACATCACTTCATGGGAAATAGATGGGGAAACTAGTGGAAACAGTGGCTGACTTTATTTTTCTGGGCTCCAAAATCACTGCAGATGGTGATTGCAGCCATTTCCTTACTTCTTGGAAGGAAAGTTATGACCAACCTAGATAGCATATTAAAAAGCACAGACATTACTTTGCCAACAAGGTCTGTCTAGTCAAGGCTATGGATTTTCCAGTGGTCATGTATGGATGTGAGAGTTGGACTATAAAGAAAGCTGAGCACTGAAGAATTGATGCTTTTGAAATGTGGTGTTGGAGAAGATTCTTGAGAGTCCCTTGGACTGCAAGGAGGTCCAGCCAGTCCATTCTGAAGGAGATCAGTCCTGAGTGTTCGTTGGAAAGACTGATGCTGAAGCTGAAACTCCAATACTTTGGCCACCTGAAGTGAAGCACTGACTCCATGGAAAAGACCCTGATTCTGCAAAAGATTAAAGGCAGGAGGAGAAGGGGACGACGGAGGATGAGATGGTTGGATGGCATCACCAACTTGATGGACATGAGTTTGAGCAAGCTCAGGAAGTTGGTGATGGACAGGGAAGCCTGGAATGTTGCAGTCCATAGGGTCGCAAAGAATCAGACATTACTGAGCGACTGAACTGAACTGAAGGAAAGACATATTGCCAACTTAACTGAGTGGTCAATCCAAGGAGCTGGGAAGAGAAAAGGAGAAAAGAATTAATAAGATGAAGGCAAAAATTAATGGATTGGAATATTTTTAAAGAGAATTGATCAAAGAAATTCAATAGCTGATTTCTTGACAAAAAAAAATAATTAAAATAGAATTCCAGCAAGACATTAAATATGCAAAACACAGTGCAGAGACAATCCCTGCTGCTGCTGCTGCTGAGTCGCTCCAGTCGTGTCCGACTCCGTGCAACCCCACAGACGGCAGCCCGCCAGGCTCCCCCGTCCCTGGGATTCTCCAGGCAAGAACACTGGAGTGGGTTGTCATTGTCTTCTCCGGAGACAATCACAGTGAATTCCAGATGAGAAAGGGTGCTTATCCCTAGATACAGTGCAGATAACCATCCCTGTCCAAATTTGTTCTCCACCTGCATGGACCCATCTGCACGTCTCCTGGCTCTCTGCTCCCTGGGCTTCATCAGGGCAGAGTCCCAGAAGCCAGGGAGGAAGGAGAGTGAGGTGAGAGGGTGTGTTCACTAGGTACCCTCTCAGCTTGAGGTTGGTGTGAGAGTCCCTCTGCTCCTGGTAAGACAACCCACTCCGTTCCCTCACCCTGCAGGCCCAGGAGTGGGAATCAGCTCCACTGCCAGCTCTGTGTCAAAGCACTGCTCCTCGTGGTTATTCTGCACACACACCTGGCTAAACAAGCCCTGGATCAATAACCCTTCTGGAATAATCTCAAATGTGCCCTCTGTTTCCTGTTACCACCCTGACCAGTACACCTGCAATGCTGAATTTCTTTTTTTTTTTCCCCAGGAAAATATAGTTGAACAAAATTAAGCCAAGAATAAATCAAAATAAAATATGCCAGTAACTGTGAAAAAATAGAAAATATTATCACCTGCAGCTAAAGGTACAAATGCAAAGTCCATCATGCTTTCTTATTTCCTATAATTATCTACTTTTCAAAACCTCCCAGAGTATTAAAAAGATAGACATTGTCTCAGACAGTTTTACTAAGTTAACACTGAGTGACATTAAAACTTGACAGTAATGTTAATAGCTCAAAAAACTAAAACTGTAAAGCAAACTTATTTATTAAAAGATGAAAAATATCTTAACAAATTGAATCTACCATTCTATTTAGAAGACTAGCCAAATAGAGACTGTTTTATGAAAGGCAAAATAGGTCAGTATTGGATAATCTTTTTGTAGTGATTTGGCTAGAAAACATTAAAAACTTAAATCATGAATCTAGTAATACAAAGACATTTCCTTAACTTAGAACAAAGTACTTATCCCCTCCACGGATCACAGCCTTGCCATGGCAAAGGGCTTACGTAACTCGAGGAAGCTCTGCACTATCCCGTGCAGGCATACCCAGGACAGACAGGTAGTGGAGACAGGTAGTGGAGAGTTCTGACAAAACGTGGTCCGCTAGAGGAGGGAACCCACTCCAGTATTCTTGCCTGGAGAGCCCCATGAACAGTATGAAAAGGCAAAAAGATATGACACCAGAAGATGAGCCCCAAGGTGGGAAGGTGTCCAGTATGCTACTGGGGGAAGAATGGAGGGCAGTTACTAATAGCTCCAGAAAGAATGAAGACACTGGGCCAAAGCAGAAATGATGCTCAGTTTTGGATGGGTCTGGTGGTGAAAATAAAGTCCAGTGCTGTAAAGAACAATATTGCATAAGAACCTGGAATGTTAGGTCCACAAATCAAGGTCGATTAGACATGGTCAAGCTGGAGATGGCAAGACTGAACATTGACATCTTAGGAATCAGTGAACTAAAATGGATGGGAATGGGCAGACTTAATTCAGATGACCATTGTATCTATTACAGTGGGCCAGAATTCCTTAGAAGAAATGGAACTATAAGGAACTGTGTTCCTTATAGTCAATAAAAGAGTCCAAAATCCAGTACTTGGCTACTGGACAGAAACTGTAAGGACCTAAAAGAAGCAGAGGAGATTAAGAAGAGATGGCAAGAATACACAGAAGAATTATACAGAATGGTCTTAATGACCCGAATCACCACAGTGGTGCAGTCACTCACCTAGAGCCAGCCATCCTGGAGTATGAAGTCAGCTGGGCCTCAGGAAGTATTATTACAAACAAAGCTAGTGGAGGTGATGGAATTCTAGCTGTGCTATTTAAAATCCTAAAAGATGATGCTGTTAAAGTACTGCACTCAACATGTCAGCAAATTTGGAAAACTCAGCAGAGGCCACAGGGCTGGAAAAGGTCAGTTTTTATTCCAAACCCAAAGAAGTCAAAGAATATTCCAACTACTATAGAACTGTCGTCATTTCACATGCTAGAAAGTTTATGCTCAAAATCCTTCAAGCTCGGCTTCAGCAGTATGTGAACTGAGAACTTCCTGATATTCAGTCTGGGTTTAGAAAAGGCAGAGGAACCAAAGATCAAATTGCCAACATTCGTTGGATCATGGAGAAAGCAAGGGAGTTCCAGAAAAACATCTGCTTCATTGACTACACTAAAGCCCATCATTTCATGGCAAATAGAAACAGAAACGTGGAAGCAGTGAGAGACTTTATTTTTTTGAGCTCCAAAAATCACTGGATGGTGACTGCAGCCATGAAATTAAAAGATGCTTGCTCCTTGGCAGGAAGGCTATGGCAAACCTAGACAGCATATTAATAAGGAGAGACACCAGTTTGCTGACAAAGTCCATATAATCAAAGCTATGTTTTTTCCAGTCATCATGTATGGATGTGAGAGTTGAACCATAAAGAAGGCTGAGCACCAAATAATTGATGCTTCTGAATTGTGGCACTTGGGAGTCCCCTGGACTGCAAGAAGATCAAACCAGTCAATCCTAAAGAAAATCAACCCTGAATATTCATTGGAAGGACTGATGCTGAAGCTGAAGCTCCAATCCTTTGGCCACCTGATGGGAAGAACGGACTCACTGGAAAAAACTCTGATGCTGGGAAAGATTAAAGACAAAATGAGAAGGAGACAGCAGAGGATGAGATAGTTAGATAGCATCACGACTCAGTGGACATGAATTTGAGCAAACTCTGGGAGATAGTGAAGGACAGGGAAGCCTGACATGCTGTAATCCATGGGGTTGCAAAGAGTCAGACACAACTTAGCAACTGAAAAACAACAAATTTATGTGAATTCACAAAATTTATTTTTTGTGAATAAATTTTGTCAATAAATTCACAAATTTATGTGAAACTACTATCCAAGATTATGGTGAAAGATTAGAGACAGTCCTATTAAATTTAGATGATGCCTCTTATCAATTACTGTCATTTAACACTGAATTTTAAGGCTCTAGTCAATGTAATAAGACAAGGAAAATAAATATTAATATTGAGAAGGATAAAATATTATTTGCAAAAATGATTTTCTATCTAAAAAATAACCTTAATAAATAAAGTATGTTTATAAATCAGCAAGGCTTCCCTTGTGGCTCAGCTGGTAAAGAATCTGCCTGCAATGTGGGACACCCGGGTTCAATCCCTGGGTTGGGAAGATCCCCTGGAGAAGGGAAAGGCTACCCACTCCAGTATTCTGACCTAGAGAATTTCATGGACTCTTTAGTCCCTGGGGTTGCAGAGAGTCGGACATGACTGAGTGACTTTCACAATGGTAAAAAAGAACGCAGTATAGAGAAAATGAGCAAAAGACATAATCTAGCAATTCATAAAAAAAAAAGACAAATGTCAACCAACAGTAAATATTTCAACTTGTCCCTATAAATTTAAATGATTAATGAGATGATCTGGGTAGGAAGAAAGAGGTCCTCTCGTACTCAGTTCTTCAAAAAGGGTAACAACTTATACACTTACAGTTTGACAGTATGTTTTAAGACCTTTAAAGTATACACTCTCATTGGAAACCAGAGTTGAAAGAGACACGTGTACCCCAGTATCCCTCACAACACAATAGCTAGGGCGTGGAAGCAACCTATGTCCATTGGCAGAGGAGTGGATAAGGAAGCTGTGGTACATAGACACAATGGAGTATTACTCGGCCATTAAAAAGAACACTTTTGAGTCAGTTCTAATGAGGTGGATGAAACTGGAGCCTATTATACAGAGTGAAGTAAGTCAGAAAGAAAACCACCAATATAGTACATTAACATATATATATGGAATTTAGAAAGATGGTAATGATGACCCTATATGCAAGGAAGCAAAAGAGACACATATATAAAGAATAGATTTTGGGACTCTGTGGGAGAAGGGGAGAGTGAGATGATTTCAGAGAATAGCATTGAAACATGTATATTACCATATGTGAAATAGATTGCCAGTCCAGGTTCGATGCATGGGACAGGGTGCTCAGGGCTGGTGCACTGGGATGGCCCTGAGGGATGGGATGGGGAGGGAGGTAGGAGGGGGGTCAGGATGGGGAACACATGTATGCCCATGGCTGATTCATGTCAATATATGGCAAAAACCACCACAATATTGTAAAGTAATTAGCCTCCAATTAAAATAAATAAATAAAAACTATGGAGAAAAATAATAAACATTAAAAAGGGGAAAAAAAAGTATGCACACCCATTGACTTGCAGTTCTCCTTCCAGCGATTCAGTATAAGCAATCTAAATAAGAAAGGTTGGACACAGAGAAACTATATTCAAGGTATTCATTGTTGATAAGATAAAAAAATATTATACAACTTACAATAGTTAGCTCATTCAGTTCATTATGATACATTCATACAATATTATATGGCCACTAAAAATAATGTTTAAATGCTCATTTGTAATTTTTGAATTGTTCACAATCTATTTTGATGAAAAGTCAAGTTTCAAAATAATATGCAAATCACTAGCTCGTTTTTGTCTTTTATACTGATTCCTTCCTAAATACATAAAACCTTAGTATATACAAAATGTTGATAGGTGTTATCTCTGAAAAAGAGAAGTCTGAAATTTTTAAATCTTGCTTACGCTTCCCTGTGGCTCAGATGGTAAAGAATCTGCCCACAATGTGGGAGGCCTGGGTTGGGAAGATCCCCTGGCAACGCACTCCAGTATTTTTGCCTGGAGAATCCCATGGACAGAGGAGCCTGGCGGACTACAGTCCATGGGGTCGTAAAGAGCAGGACGTGATTGAGCAACTGACACTTTCCCTTTCTGTAACTTAAAGGGGTGTTACATCTGAAAGAAGCTAGGTAGTGGTTTAGTCAATAAGTGTCTGACTTTTGCCACCCCTGGACTATACCCCTCCAGGCTCCTGTCAGTGGGATTTTCCAGGCAAGAATACTGGAGTGGGTTTCCATTTCCTCCTCCAGGGGATCTTCCCCACCCAGGGATCGAACCTGGTTCTACTGTACTGGAGGCAGATTCTTCACTGAATGAGCCACCAGGGAAGCCCAGAAAGAAGCAGGCAGGTTGTAAAGGGGGCAGCTGCCTTGAGTGCGTTCAGGAGCCCGTGAGCAGGATGCTGGCCAGGCTTGCAACTGGCTCTGACTGTTGTCTACTGCAGCTATTTGGCGCCTGACCTCAGAAAAAAATGGCTTAACCTCAGTTTTTCAACCGAGATATAAACAAAACTGTTTCACAGCACTTGGTAAATCCTAAACCTCAAAAACAGAGAATAATGAAGTTGCCCTGTTGTTATTTAGTCGCTAAGCCGTGTCTTGACTCTTTTGCAACTCCATGGACTATAGCCCACCAGGCTCCTCTGTCCATGGGATTTCCCCAAAATCAAATCTGAATTCCATCAAGCTTCTAAATCCAACTACTAATTTACAGAAAGCAGAGAAAAAGCAGCATCCCACAGGGATACAATCAGCAAAATCCCAACAGTGAGAAACTCCACAGGATGAATAACCCAGTTTCTTCAACAAATAAATCACACAAAACAAAAAAGAGAGATCTGAAAATACATCGTACCAACCAATGTAAAGCTGTTGGGCTTATCTGAATTCTTATTCAAGCAAACAAATGATTGTTTTGATATAATGGCATTTAAGAGAAATTTGTGAATTCAATTATAGAGTATATATTAGATGATACTAAGAAACTGCCTTCCCACATGGTGCTAGTGGTAAAGAATCCATCTGTCAATGCAGGATAGATGGATACAGGTTGGATCCCTGGGTCAGGAAGATCCCCTGGAGGAGGGAACGGCAACCCACTCCAGTATTCTTGCCTGGAGAATCCCATGGACAGAGGAACCTGGCGGGCTGTAGTCCATAGAGTCGACAGAGTCAGACATGACTGAAGTGACTTAGCATGCACACAGTAGGGAACTATGGTTAATTTCTCAGCTGTTACAATGATTCTGCATTTGTGTTTCTTCTAAACGTCCTTTAAGAGACACACGACTATTTATAGATGACATGACAGGCTACGTTGAATTTGCTTTCAAATAACATGAGGGAGGGGGGACTGGAAGTGTGGCGAGGGCAGGATGGGCCATGAGCTGATGGTGGGTACGCGAGTGTTTACCCTACTGTTCAGTCTACTTTTGTGGACTTTCAAACTTCTCCATGATGACAACAAAAGATTTCTACTTTTAAAAAGCAAACACTTTCCATCTTTATGATGAAGCCAATGGACCTGAATTGCAGAATTTGCCAGTTAGAAAACAAGCACCCTTGGCCAGTAGGGACTACGAAAATAAACCAGAAAGGCCAAGGGGAGAAAAAAAGTCCAACAGCAAAGCAACTCTTCTCCCCCAACTTCTGACACACTAGAAAACTGAAGCCAGAAATTGGGGACGCCACCCTTGTGCAGACTCCTTCCCCGCCCCACCCCAGCCCCCACCGCACCCCTCCACCCACCCAGGCGTTCTGATTTCTTTTCTCTGAGCAGCTCTCCAGACCCAGAGAGCAGCAGCATATCCCTACTGGGAACTCCTTGGCCCAGACACCTGGGGCCTGACCAGGACCCTATTGTATAGTTAGTTAGTTAGTTCAGTCACTCAGTCATGTCCAACCCTTTGCGACCCCATGAACTGCAGCACTCCAGGCCTTCCTGTCTATCACCAACTCCCGGAGTTCACTCAAACCCTTGTCCATCGAATCGGTGATGCCATCCAGCCATCTCATCCTCTGTCGTCCCCTTCTCCTCCTGCCCACAATCCCTCCCAGCATCAGGGTCTTTTCCAATGAGTCAACTCTTTGCATGAGGTGGCCAAACTATTGGAGTTTCAGCTTCAGCATCAGTCCTTCCAATGAACATCAAAGACTGATCTCCTTTAGGATGGACTGGTTGGATCTCCTTGCAGTCCAAGGGACTCTTGTTACTGGGATGCTATTGTTCCCTGGGAGGGTCGAGAGGTCACACAGCCAGGAAGTGGCTGACGCAGAATGCAGGCATCCCCTCCCACCTCCCCAGCCTTTTCCACCTGGCCCCAAAACCCAGCCCACCCAAAGTGTGTCTCCCACCATTTCCGACCAGGTGCTGAAGAGCTGCGCAGCAGTCCCTGCGGTCATTGAGGTTCTTTTCAACTCCTACCCTCAGCTCCGCGTCTCCGAGTCCTGGAAGGAGGTGATCCCTGAAGAAGTGTTTCAGGTGAGAGGGTGGCCCCTTCTTCCTCCGTTAGTACAGACTGTTGTCTTACTTCTGTTCTCCTATGTGGGGTTTTGCACTCATATCCGGGAAAGGATGAAACATCTGGGGAAGGAAACAGAAGGGCAAATCGGGGGCGTGTCTGAGCGTTTCTGTTTTTCTTCTGGAGGCTCAGTACTGACTAAGCCCACGGGTCTGGTTGGGGTGCTGTGGGCTGCAAGGACCGCCCTGGTTTAGGAAGGTCAGGGCTCCATAACCAGTGTCCAAGGGAGGGTGGGCCATGGAGATCCAGACTCCTGTGTGTCCGCTTCACCTTCTGACATCTCAGGATACGACTGAGGCAGCTGCGGGCACTGCATTCAGACACGACAAAGTCCACAGGTGACTGCTGATTAAGAAAGAAACTTTTTTTGTGTAGAAGCCTCTAGAAAATGGGCCCTCATGTTTTATTGACTTGAGTCCTGTGCAGATTATACACACGCATGCTAATTTGCTTCAGCCGTGTCTGACTCGGTGTGTCCCTTCAGACTGTAGCCCTCCAGGCTCCTCTGTCCATGGGATTCTCCAGGCAAGAATACTGGAGTGGGTGGCCGTGCCCTCCTCCAGGGGATCTTCCCGACCCAGGGGTCAAACTTGTATCTCTTGGGTCTCCTGCACTGCAGGCGGGTCGTTTAGCACATTCTTTACCACTGGTGCCGCCTGGGAAGCCCCCTGTGCAGATTAGGAATTCAAGGAGATGACCCATATTATCTGAGATCACCCAAAACAGACTTCCCTCTGACTGGGCAGGAGCAACCCTACAGAAAAGTGCCCAGACCCGCTTTGGGTAGGATCTGGTGGCTCAGATGGTAAAGAATCTGCCTGCAGTGCAGGAGACCCAGGTTGGATCCCTGGGTCGGGAAGATCCTCTGGAGGAGGGCACGGCAGCCCACTCCAGTATCCTTGCCTGGAGAAACCCATGGACAGAGGAGCCTGGCGGGCCACAGTCCATGGGGGTTGAAAAGAATCAGACATGACTGAAGCAACTAACACATACACACACACACAGAGTGGCTTACACACACACAGAGCGGCACACACACACACAGCACCTTACACACACACTCTCTCCCTCATCAGTAGCCATGAGAGGATTCCCGTGCCATCAGGCCTCTTCTCTCTGGGAAACAGAAGGAAGCGTGCCGGTCCCACGTGCCCAGACTGACACTCCCCACCTCCTTTCAGGTGCACCAGGCTTTCTACCAGGCCCTCTTTGCCTTGGCCCACACACCCCGCTGTCTGCAGCATCTCTGCCGCTGCGCCATCCGGAAATCGTTTGGCAGAAAGTGCTTTTCCCTCGTGCCTCTGTTGCCCTTGCCGGAGTCCCTGCAAAACTACCTGCTTCTGGAGCCAGAGGGGGTTCTGCACTGAAACCCAGCAGTGTGGCCCAGGACACTGTGCTCTTCTGACGGGCCTTGGATGGGACCTCCCACCCACCCAGTGCACAGACCTCACCCCGCTTCAGGTTCCACCTGGGCATGGAGATGGTAATAAAAGCCCTTTCTGCCTCTCTCAGGGTTACTTCTGAGAATTGAAACTGTGAATGTCATAGTACATGTATCACAAAGTACCTTTCCGCAGTTCAGTTCAGTTCAGTTCAGTCGAGTGACCCCATGGACTGCAGCACGCCAGGCCTCCTTGTCCATCACCAACTCCCGGAGTTTACCCAAACTCATGTCCATCGAGTCAGTGATGCCATCCAACCATCTCAATCCTCTGTCATTCTCTTCTCCTCCTGCCCTCAATGTTTCCCAGCATCAGGGTCTTTCCAAATGAGTCAGCTCTTCTCATCAGGTGGCCAAAGTATTGGAGTTTCAGCTTCAACATCAGTCCTTTCAATGAGTACCCAGGACTGATCTCCTTTAGGATGGACTGGTTGGATCTCCTTGCAGTCCAAGGGACTCTCAAGAGTCTTCTCCAACACCTCAGTTCAAAAGCATCAATTCTTCGGCGCTCAGCTTTCTTCACAGTCCAGCTCTCACATCCATACATGACTACATGGACTACCTTTCCACAGAGGTTGATCTAAAAGGTGTATGTATTTTTCCCAGAGTTGGTCTCCCTGCCCACAATGGTTCAGCCACAGTCCTGCCAGCCCCATCCCCAGACTTCAGACCCTCTGACTTAGGATAGGAAAACATCACACCCCTCCTAGAGCTCAGCGCCCTGGGAAGACCCTGCCCCCCTAAACATGACAGACGTCCACATGCAGAGAGGAGGACACGTGCTTCCGTAACGAGAGCCCCTGCCCAGGAGCCCGCTGGCGCTTCGGAGCGCGTCACCGCCCAGAGCCCCTTGGAGGACGCTGGAGGGGTGGTGAGCAGATGCTTTGATCCTGTGTGAGTCTTCTGTCCACCGGCCCCAGCAGACCCAGCTGAGCCAGCTGTGGGGGACAGTCTAGGATGCCAGACTCGGACGCAGGCTCGTGGAGGCTGCCCTCAGCTCGGCCTGAGCATCCGTAACAGGAGGAAGCTCTAAAGCCTAGGACTGGATTAACCATGTTTTCATATTTTTTATATTCTGGTGCTTTGACACCTGGGGCCTTTCGGACCGGGACTGCCCCCCGCCCAGGGTTAGCCAGTTCTTAAAGACAATAAACAATGTGCCCCCAAGCATCCTTTTCAAATACAACTCAACCAGCCCAGGGCTCACACCCCTACCACCTCCCTGGATCTCCTGTCCTTATCTTCCCACCCACTGCCCCAACCAGGGCCACCCAGACACCTGGGGGCAACCCCTCTGCCTCTGAGCCCACTGCAGTTATTGAGATTAGCCAGTCCTGTGCCCGTGGATCCATCCCCATGGAAACTGCAAGCAAGGCTCCTGCCCACATCTCCTCCCTCCGCCCCCACCTCCTAACCAACCCTGGTGCTCCCCCATGTGGTCTGGCCCTTCTCTTGGGAACTATGAGGAATAAACTATCTCTTCACTGGTCTGAACATCGCTCTTCTCATCTGTTGGCCTTGCATACGTGTGTGCTAAGTCACTTCCGTTGTGTCCAACTCTTTGTAACCCTATGGGCTATACAGCTGGCTAGGCTCCTCTGTCCATGGGATTTTTCCAGGGAAGAATACTGGAGTGGGTTGCCATTTCCTCCTCCAGGGGATCTTTCTGATGCAGGGATCAAATCTGTGTCTCCTTCGTTGCAGGCAGATCTTTACTGAGCCACCGGGGAAGCCCTCTGTTGGCCTTACCAGACCTCAAAAGTTAAACCCCATATTTTACAACAAGAACTCTGTGAGCATCCTCTGAGGATAAGCAGTGGCTCCATTTTTTTTCCCGTTTGAGCCAGTGCACAATGCAGCTGGGACCTCAGGCTGGCGGGGACACCATCCCACTGTGGCAGTCTGGAAGGGCGCTTCACATGCCAGCGGATGACTGCTGTCTAAGGTGGGGTGTTGTCTGCGCCATGAGTGAAGCCCACTGTGGCGCTGAAGAGGGGACCTGGCAGGGCCACCCAGTGAGGGCGGATGTCACAAAAGGAGGAGCCAGGCTGGGTCTTGAGGGATGGTCAGGTTTCAACACAGCGGGTCCGGCCAAGGGAGGCATAGGACAGCTCACCCTCCCACACCCTGCCCTTTGAGACAGCCAGTTCACCTGACCTACATAAGCACAGCTCCAGAGCTCTCCCCAAGCCTCTTCCACAGAGACATTCAGGAGCCACCACTGGGTCAAAAGGAAAAGTTGAACAAAGGCTGGGGTGCAGGAAGGTGCATGCACTATGGAGGGACAGTGATTGGTCCTGAGGGGACGGGCCCCAGGCTTTCACAACTGGAGGGAGGCAGGGCTGGAGGAGCTGGGAGGCAAATCAGGAGGACCTCGAGGATTCTGGACTTCACTGTACAGGCTGTGAGGAGCCATGAAGCAGGTGAGAAGATGGTCCTAGTGAGACACTGTGTGTGTGTATGCTAAGTGACTTCAGTCCTGTCTGACTCTTTGTGACCCCATGGACTGTAGCCTGCCAGGCTCCTCTGTCCATGGGATTCTCTAGGTGAGAATACTGGCAAGGGCTGCCATTCCCTCCTCCAGGGGGTCTTCCCAACCCAGGGATCGAACCCAAGCCCCTTGCATCTCCTGCATTGCAGGCGGATTTTTCGCCTGCGGAGCCATGGGGAAGCCCCAGGGAGACACTGGGAAGTTTCTTTGTCCTGGAAAGGGATGCAATACACTGGAGGAGTCCACGGTGACACCCCAGACGTAGGGCTTCAGATCCAGACTGCTCCACCGAGCAAGAGGAACCGTTCCTTAACCAAAATCGGCTGCAGTTTGCTCAGCTGGGAAGTGAATGTATGCACACCTCTCGCACTGGGGTAGGACTCAGCAAGACCATGCGTGACGGCAGCAGGCTTCTCTGCTCCAAAGGGAGCTTGTTAAAATGCGGATTCTGACACTGGCATCCAGAGTGGGGCCTGGATGCTGCGGGTCTGGGAACTTTAACATCGCTAACGAGCTTGGGTGACGCCCCTGCCCGTGGTTGGAGTAGCCGTACACGGTGCAGAGCCTCAGACCCAGAAGTGGTCAGGAGGAGGAATGCCATAATACACGGACCCTTCTATTATTATGATTGTCTTATTGTTAGAAGGAAATAGCCTCACGCTGGAATAAAGACGGTAGAAACGGAAAAGCAAAGCGACGTTATTTATGAGAACAAATGAGGACGGCAAACAGTAAGAAATACAGCCCCAGAGCCACCGAGGAGCCCTGTCCCCCCGGGATGTTGCAAAGGAGAATCTGAGCGAACCTGCTGGCCTGACACAGCCTGTTCTTCAAGCTCCCCTCTCCACCTCATCCTCCTCAGAGAACACTTTGGTTGTACTTCTGAAATGTACTAAATTTTAAATACGTTTTGGAGTCCCTCCACAAAGTAGAACTCTTTTAAAACCACACCATATAGCTTTCAGGACCTTGGTTCCCTGACCAGAGATCAAACCTGCACCCTCAGCAATGAAACCATGGAGTCCCAAACCACTGGACTGCCAGGGAGTTCCCCACATTGACTTCACGTTTCTAAAACTCTGACAAATAATGACCAATTATTACATTTCAAAAACACACTCCCCCCCCCAAATTACTGCTTAAAACAACCAGATTCTCACAGTGAACCCCAGACAGCTCCCTGTAACTGCCTGAAATTCCTCCACTGCCAAAGAATTCGTCTTCACTATTTCATCCCTAAGAATTTTATTGGACAGCAAGGAGATCAAACCAGTCCATCCGAAAGGAAATCAACCCTGAATATTCATTGGAAGGACTGATGCTGAAGCTGAAGCTCCAAAACTTTGGCCACCTGATGCCAAGAACTGACCCACTGGAAAAGACCCTGATGCTGGGAGAGATTGAAGGCAGGAGGAGAAGGGGGTGACAGAGGATGAGATGGTTGGATGGCATCACCGACTCAACAGACCTGAGTTTGAGCAAACTCCTAGAGATAGTGAAGGACAGGGAAGCCTGGCATGCTGCAGCCCATGGGGTTGCAAAGAGTCAGCCTGGACTGAGCGACTGAACAACAACAAAGCAAAAAATAAAGTAACTGAAAAATTTGTGGTATGATGACTGTGTCTAGTCCTGCCCTATGCTCCACATTGGAGGAAGTTCTGAAATGAAGGGGACTTGCATAATTCCACACAGATAAGAGAAAGAAAAGAGGGGAGGAGAAGGACAAGACTAAGAGAAGAAAGAGAGGAAGGAGGGAGAGAGAAAAGATATTGGGGGAGAGAAGTAAGTTAGCTGAGAAAATATCTGCAACCACCTTCTGCTTTAAAGCTAGAATTATCTTGGCTATCTTCTTTTGCAGGAAAAAAAACATAGCCTGGTATTTCTTTTATTAAAGAGTAAAAATGTTTTCCATTCTTAAACAGTTCACATAAAACATCATTACTTTTACCTCTGAGTATATTACATAAATTCAGTTCCATAAGACCTAAACTTTCTTTAATTTTAAATGTAGTGTTTAATGACGCATTCACATGGTTCAAAATTCAGAAGGTAATAAAAGAGCAGATGCTCTTACTACTAAAAAGGAAAAAGATAGCAGAGGAATATTTTCCCTCCAACTTTATTATCGCTGGCTATACAACTGCCAGGGCTTCCCTAGGAGCTCAGAGGAGACCCGGGCTTAATCGCTGGGTCGGGAAGATTCCCTGGAGAAGGAAATGGCAACCCACTCCAGTATCCTTGCCTGGAGAATCCCATGGACAGAGGAGCCCAGTGGGCTACAGTCCATGGGGTCGCAAAGAGTCAGATACGACTGAGCGACTTCACTTTCATGCAACTGCCATCTGACCAGAGAGTCACCCCGGTTCTAGTGACTCCAGATAATGATCCCTGATGTATGGCCATGAGTGTATAGGACAAAAATGGTGGTGGTTTGGGGGTTATCTTAATCATCAGATGGGATGGAATTCATTGATAGTTTTTCAGACTTTAATTCCTGCTAGCAATTTTCTTAATTAAGCAAAAAATAAAATAACAGTGAAAAAATTGTAGCAGGGGTGAAAATACAAAATGCACATGTGAGGTTCTCTGCCAACAATGGTCCTGAGAAGATTTGCCCGTCTCCAGCACGCCCATCACCTGGACAGCAGGAGAGTCACAGACACAGCCCACAGGCAGGCAGGGCACAGGCATGGCACCACGTGACGTGCCATGCTTAAAATTCTGAACACTGCCCTGGGCCTCTCTTTCTAGTGTACTCAAAATCCATTTAATTTTAAGTTACATAATAATCATCAATTCTGCATGTGTTGAAGAAAATCAAAACAACTCTTTAAGAAGCATTTGCAAATCCCAGTAACTGTATATAAGCACCACGGTTTCCATCTTCGAAATAAACCTTATGTTTTCATGTTGATAAGGCAGGCTGTTGAACTTCGGCAAAGGACACTTAACCCTCTACAAAAACAGCGTAAAATACAGGCTTGGAGAATGAGCCTGTCTGCTCGTGACCGGTCCTGATGCGGAGGTCTGTGAGAGCTTAATCACTGCAATTGTGGATGTTATTAGCTTGCCAAGTGCTTTTCATCTCTTAAGGGCTGCCCAAGGACCAAGTGATAAACCCGGAATATTGCATCTTTTATTCCATTATTTCAAGAATAAATTATTCCTTAGTCAAATTTTCTATGTGCACTTTGGATATTCAAAAGTCCCAAAGTTTCCACTAGGATCAATACTGCATCTTATTTTTGGCTTTCAGTAGGCATTTCAAACGCCGGGGCTTGTCTTGAAATTGTCAGCATCTTTCTATTTTAAAACAAAAATTAATCTCATTAAATTGCTAAAATAAGCCTGAGGTCAGTTTCTAGGGTCAGGCGGAAGGATTCCAGTCTTGAAACTTATTTTCGTGAAGTCCTGCAGGTGGCGCCATAAGCAAACGGTCTTACCCTGCCCACCCACCGGCTCTCCCCAGAATTAAAAAGAGAAGAAAACAAGATTTTGACTCATAGGATAAAGGGGAGGAGGGTGTAGGAAAACTATAGAGTCGTGACATAGCATATAGAGTTATGCTGCTATAATTTTTAAAAATCCGTAATTAAAATATTGATTATAACATTGCCTACTTCCTTTGTATTAAGTATGCGCATTTTATAGGCAATGTGTTTCTAAATAAATATAATTTTAAGTTGACTCTTTTATGATGCCATAATGACAGCCCAATCCTCATTTGTGTGTTCAACGTGTACTTTAACAAAATTATACATTCACCACTGCGATGTAACTAGCTGGGTTTTCAGCCTTCATCTCATCTTCCAGAATGGTATTTCTTCAGTCCTAACACTCTGCTTAATCACTCCAATAAAAAGAGTAGATTTCTTTGTAATGCAATTTGTAAGCAATAAACATGATTGAGAATGCAGTATTCGCTGTCGACTATGTTTAATGCAGGGTTTTAATTCGGTGTGTAATTATTCATTCGGTAGCACTTTTCCCATTCACATATCTTTTCCCGGATCTGGAAAAAGTTGGTAAGTTGGGAAAACATCGGGGCAACAGGACTTCCTCCCACTTTGGGCAAGCAGGAGTTTGATACAGATGTTACAGGAAAAGACATTTTTCTTTTATCTGCTAAAAACAGGAGGTCACATTAACTCCTCGTACAGACACATAAAAATGTGATTATGGGTTCTAAACAGAACGCAGTGGGCTCCTAGTTAACACAATGAGATTTCTAGGAAGTGATGCATAAATTCTTCAAAAATGACACATTTCTCACGTTTCATTCCAATTAAATTACTGAGGCAGCTAACAGCGATGAGCACAGAGTACGGGGGTAAAATGAAGGTTTTCTTCTTGTAACTGTATCTCTATGGAAGTATATTTTTATGAGAGGCAGTTAATATTAAGCTATTATTTTTCAGCTGCGCTGGAAGGGATATCTCGACCCTTTCTTGTCGAGCTCTCCCTGGAAGAGGCTGCTCCTTTGTTTCCTGGGTTTGTTAATAAGAAGTGAGGATTGCTTCGCTGGCTTCGCACCCCCCCCCGCCCCGCCCCCAACCCAGATCTCTGGAGCGAAAGGGCCCAGCCCGAAAGGGGTCCCGGGTGTCCGTCCCCAGGGTGCCAGGGTCGGCCCGATACTGCCCACAGGCCTGCGGCCGCATGACTCCAGTATGCCCGGAGCACCACTTAGAACCCGCGGCGCGGGGCCGGCGGTGAAGGGTGCCCAGAACCCCGCGCCCACCCGCGATCCGCGAACACGCGGGGCCGGTCCTCCCCCCTGCGCCCGGTGGGCCACGTCTCCGGATGATCAGTGCCCAGCGGCCGGCCGCGCGGGGGATTCTAGTGTCTGGGTAAGGGGAAACCTGCCTGGGCAGCTCGCAGTGCCCCCCACCACCCAGCCCCGCCAGGAGAGCCTAGGGGCGTGGGGCCCCCGCCCCGGGATATCTGGGTTCAGGGCTGCTGCTCCGCCAGCGAGGCCGGAGGACCGCGAGGCCGCCCGGAGGGAGGAGGGAGGGGGCGTCGGAAGACAAAAGGCTGTGAAGCTTTAAATTCAAAAAAAGATGTTTTCGAAAGCCTCGTCCTGGGGTTTGAAAGGCGCTCCGAGGACAGCGGCAGAGCGATCCCAATCAGAAATGCGATTTGAAGTCCTAATGAACTTGATTGCGTGAACATTTATAATCCCCCATGGCCCTAAATGAAATCAGATATAATCAGAAGATACAGGGAAGGGAGTGTTTACAGCCGACGCCGGGCGGCTGCGGGACGGGGAGACGCGGCCCCGGTATTGATGTCGAAAATGATGGATAACGCGGGAATGGCAAATATACTATTTGTCTAATGGCTCGGCAATTAAATTCCCCTGTAAATGACCCATGCCTCATTGCATCCTAATCTATGGAATTTTGATTGAATTCGTCAGCTCTAATTGAAAAATACTGCACTTTAATGTCTGCATTGCAGTTCCAGGACGAGAGTGGTTTTAATGAGACAGTGCCCCCCTGACCCGGGAATATTTGAGACTTTTATTCGGAATTTAAAGCCAGAAGATCGCTCAACTGAGCGCCGCGATACCCGCCGCGGTATCCACGTCCATCTATCTCCAGACGCGATTTAATAACCGCACTCGGGGATAAACGCGGCCCCCGACCCTCGCACTCACGTGGCCACCGAGGGCGCCCCATCCCGAGATAAGAGTGGAGGGGCTTTTAAGGTGGTGCCGTGGCGCGCCAGCGGAGGGGGGCTTCCAGGGAGGGGCCTGTTCCCTTCCTGGCCCCCGTGCCCAGTTGCTCTCCACCCCCCACCCCCAAGCCTCGGGCCCTGTCACTGACCACGGCCTGCGAGACTTCCCTGGCCAAACCCAGGCGTCCCTCCTGGAGGAGGTGGCCCAGCTGGCTGCGACCCACGCGCACTAGGAAATGGGGGCGGCCTCCGACGCGCTTTATATGCAAATGACGGCGCGAAGCCATCCCTAAGAAATTAGCTACTTGCCGAAGCATATTTACTAGATTGAAATGAATTAAAGAGAAACACTTTAAGTCGTGCAAACGAGATAATTGGGCCACATTAAAACTGGAGATGTTTGCTCCTTTCTCCACCCTCCCCCCCAAAAAAATCAAGTTGGTGCGGGGCGGTAAAAATCGCCCCCCCTACACACACGCACCTGAAATGAGGCGACCAGGCTCCCGCTGCTCTGAGAACGGAAGTCTCTAAGTGCGAGGGGCTAGTCCCCGTGCGGATACGGACCTGACGCGGCGCCCCTCGCGCCGGAGCCAGGGCAGCCAGGCTCCCTGGCTCCGGGGCCAATCCCGGCCTCCGCCCGCAGGGAGCGCGCTAGAGCCAGGTTCCCGCGGCGAGAGCAGACACAGAGCGCGGGTCAGCCCTCCGGCCTCGGCGGGCGGCTCCGTCCCGCCCCCCAGCTTCGTCCACCTCAGTGTCCCTACTGGTGGGCTCAGGATGGGGGCTCTGGGAAGAGGCGTTTGGGTGGAAGTAAGAGGCCAAAATACTCGGCTCGCCTCTGCGTTAGTGGCCCAGTCGTGACTCTCTTGCGGCCCCATGGACTGTAGCCTTCCAGGCTCCTCTGTCCATGGGGTTCTCCAGGCTAGAAGACTGGAGTGGGTAGCCAGGCTTTCTTCCAGAGGATCTTCCCGACCCAGGGATCGAACCTGAGTCTCCCGCAGGTTGCCGTCCCCCTCCCGCAAAGAGGAATGTGTTTGAGCTTTGTTCGTTTAACTCACAGAGTTTACAGATCTTTTATTTAAAATGAAATAATATAAAACGACGAGAACTCGTCTCCCTGGGAAGGCGGTGCCCAGCGCGCCCTCCTAACGCTGAATTTAGTGATGAGCGCGCCCTGCAGAGGGACCCTCCGAGGGCCGGGGCTGTCGGCGCCTGCGTCTCCGCCTCGGCAAAGAGGAGGACTGCCTGCCGACCCCCTGAGGGGCGGCGCTTCGGAACCTCTCTCCACACCGGGCAGGCGTCCTGGGTCCTTACGTACAACCTGCGTCCTGACCCACTGGTGGCCTGTCCTTTGTTTTTAAATGCTCAAGAGTCTTGAGATCAGAGACTGCCCCAAGTTGAGACTGTCACTCTGAGCGCACAGGCTTGCGTGCACCCAACATCTACATCACTCCGGAGGCTGGCGGCCGTGCTTGCAATTTGGAGACACCGTCCCACCCTACCCCTCCACCATCCTGTGCGGGCCAGGCGCCCTGCCACCATGGCTAAGTGATCTAGCTGGGGCCCTACGACGACCCGTGACAAAAGCAATCTATTAATTATCTGCGCTTTAGGGACTCAGTCAGACCGCTGGTGAGACAGAGCAGGCGTTCCCGCCCATTACGCAGATGGAAAAGCAGAGGCCGGGGTTGGCTCAGAGGTGCACCCAGACCCTTTAGGCCCAGATGTCAGAGGGTCTCTTATCCTTTCCGCTTCTAGGCCCTGCTCAGGGTGAGTCAAAGAACCAGGAGAACTTTACATGGACTTTAAAGAGAGCCGACGTGGGTTTTCTATGATCACGTCCAAAATCTGATGGTATTTCTTAATGCCTTGTGTAATCATGGAGGTCTGATTTTTACCACCCTCATTTGTGACAAAGCCTTCTCTTGTAGCCTAGACGTCTGAAATGGAAAGAATTGAGACTTTTTCTTGTGCAACTGTAGACATGAAAAATACAGACTTCTCAGACCTTCTAATCCTGCAAAAGGGGAGCTGGCTTCAATTCCCTTGAAATCTCAGAACCCAAAGAAGCCCTAAAGAGATGTCATTATCCGCATGGACCGTAGGCGGCGCTCTAGATCCCTGAGCGCTCTGTACACTCGTGGTGCTTTGCGGACTAATACGTTTGAAATTTTGAAGCCTTAAGTAAAACTGGTTCCTGCCTTTTCCTGGTGAATTTATTAAATATATGGTACTTCTTTGACTTCTGTTTGCAGATATGAAATAACCTTGTTAGGTTATTAAAATTAAATTGTCAATGCAAAATTTGCTTCCACAATAAATTACTCACTTCTTTACATGTTAAAGCATAAATTTCCAAACAAGTTACAATATGCTGAACGCATTGAATTTCAAGGGCTTGGGGGTTAGAAAGAACGTTAAGAAGTCTCCCATCTCCTAAGTTTTCTGGGGTTTTCTTGTTTCATTTTGGTTGCAGTTTAAGTGGGTGGGAGAGAAACTTGGGGACAGGGAAAATGGTAACAACCAGGAGATAAGGTGGCCCCAAGTGTCCAGAAGGAGACAGACGGCTGGAAGGGGGCCCATCCGCCCAGCCTTCACCTCTGCTGGGCTATGGGGTCGGTGACTGTCCATGGCTGCTCTGCTGTGGCCTGATCAGAACAGGCAAGGGACATGGACAGAAGCGCCCAGAAGCAGCCTTCGTGTCCCCTGCAAGGGGCAGTAGCCTCAGCATGGTCCCCGCTCAGTACCTGGGTGCGAAGGAGCTACAAGAATAAATTACCACCGAGGGGGGGGTGGTGTGCAGGATAAACAACTTAGGAAGGTATGAACAGCCTGTCTCTAACACCCTGTTCATCGTTCAAAAACAAAACACTCTTTCAACAAACCCACATATGCAAGGAGCAACACACCCCATGAAAAATACTTTCATTTCCTGCAAAACACAGAAATGTCCCCTAGGGAAGTGAGGGGAACAGCCTTCTGAAGTTTCCTGGGTTTTTCCCACTGGGTCTCAAAGAACCACTCTCCTCTTCCCCTTCTTTCCTGTCTGGTGTTCTCCCGAAATGAAAACACAGGCTGAGGTGGGCACGGGCACGTGGGTGGGGGGAGCGGGTCTGCCCTCTACCCTGCCTCTTGGTTCCTTCTGGCTCTAAAGTTTGGCGACTGCAGACTGCACCCCGAAGGAAAATATAATTGCTGGTAGCAAACTTATGCAAATTGAGCACTCTGTTTTCAGATGATCAATGGTGGAAACGCAAAGAGATGCTTCTGTTTCAGAGGCTGGGAGATCAGCATTTGCAGTTTTCTCGTCAATCCCCAGCAAGGAGGGGTTGCATATTGGGAGGGTGTGAGGTGGCAGGTTGTAGAGGTTTGTTTAGAGACCTGCAAACAAGGATTGCCTCCTTCCAGTACCACTCCAGCCTTCTCAGGCAGTGGCTCAGGGCGATGAGGACAGTGTGTATGTGTGTGTGTCGGTGTGTGTGTGTGAACCAGGAAACAGTGTAGGCTTGTGTGTGTATGTGCACCATGAGGACAGTGTGTGTGTGTGTGTGTGTTTGAACCAGTAAACAGTGCAGGCGTGTCCCAGCCTGACAAATGCAGATGACCAGGAAATTGGCTCATCCTCCTGGGGCCCATGACACACCCACCCTCAGGTCATTGAGCAAAGGGGCCCAGGAAAGTGAGGGTTCAGAGTCTGAGGGGTGGGGGTGGGGTGGGGGTGGGGATGAGTTCTGTGGCCCACCTCCACGGACTGTCCTCCTCGTGGGCGCTGGTTCTTGGTGGGTTCCAAGGCCCTCCCTCCCTCGTGAGACCAGGGTCCACACTGGGCTTCTCCTCCAACGACACGGGGGCTATGCCCTCTTGCTTCCTGGCCCTGTGAGTCGGGCGCCCTACTGTGAGTGAGGTGCTTCTGCTTACCTCTTCAGAGGGCTTCTGCACCTACTGTGTTATCTGCATTTAATGGTTGATTATAATCAAACAGCTCTCCCCCGAGCCCCCATTAGCCCACACCCTCTCCTGTCCTCCTATGGGAAACCTCTGTCATATAAGACAGACCTTGGAGAGTCAGAGCTGTCCTTCGGGAAAACCTCAGTGGAGCTGGGTGGGTCAGTTACAGAAGTACCTACCCTTGAAGTTCCAAGAGGAGCTTATTGATAAGCAAACTTTTTACAATGACCTCTCGCTCCACCCCGGAAATCCACGCGAGGGATTCACTGGGAGGGACAGAGGCCGTGCTGAGTCTCCCTCCGCATTAAGCCAACATCCCTCCCCTCTGTTTACAGCCAGTGCCCTGCCCTGTCCTGTGACATCCTTTCTGGGTCACAGTTCCTTAATCGAAGGGGGCGGCAAGCGCAGGAAACGCAGCCCTGCTTTGCAAATATCTCTGCAGAAAAGGAGAGACGAGTTCCGCCTGGGAGCGTCCCCAGTTTTCCTTCAGTCCCTGTAGAGCTGAAGTCGGAGCGGCGCCCTTGATGTGGTTGGCGGTTGAGCCAAACACTCCCTTGCTCCCTCCAATGCGGTTTCCAAAGGGTTAAATGGATGAACTCTAGGTAAACCTCGTCCCCTTTAAAAGACAACACCCCAGCAGGGGGTCGGGGCCCTCGAGGGGTGGCAGCTGAGGCCCCGGTTTGGGAGGCCCGAGAGGCCCCAGAGACTCCAGTCTGGAGTCCCTGGACTGGGTCTCCCCCAGGGCGCTGGAAGCGGAGGGCACGCTGGCCATCGGTCGCTTCGCACTTGAGCATCAACAGGACGCTGGCTGCGGCTGGCCCAGGCCTGTCACTGTGTGTCCGCCGCCGCCAGGACAAGGCGGGAGGGCTGGGAGGGAATGGGACGGAAGGCGGACAGCAGCTGACCCCGGCGTCCCGGGAGGGGTGCCCGTCCGGCGGCTCCCAACCCAGGCTGGCGCACCTTCTCACCCCTCAGTGCCCTCTGCCCGCCTCCCCGGGCCGCCGGTTCTGCGACCGAGGGATTAGCATCTCTGTGAAGTCCCCGCAAACAATGCCCCCCCTGTGCGGGGAGATGAAAAGTCCGGCGCCGGGTGCCGGGGCGCGTTTGAAGTCCCCGAAAGGTGGGACCGCACGGATCCGAGGGGGCGGCTGCGTGGAGATGAAGGCAGGTGAGAAGTGCCGCGCGGCCTGCGCCTGCTTTCGCGGCGATCCCAGGCCTGGGGTTCAGGACGGCCTCGGCGGGAGCCAGCCCCCGGGGAACCCAAGCGAGTTCTACTCCCCTGCCCCCCACCCACCCGCACAACTGGGCCCGCTCCCCAGGCTCTGTCCCGAAACTACCGCCCTCGGGCCGGCTCCCGAGCGGGCCTCCGCCCGATGCTTCGTCCTCAGAGCCTGGAACCCTAGGGCGGCCAGGCTCAGTGCCCGCCGAGGAGCCCCTTTGCGCCGGCCTGGGTGCTTCCACGGAGAGGCGCCGGCGCGGGGCTTCCAGGGACAGCGTGGCAGGCAATCCATTACCCCCTCGGTGGTCATGAGATTCCCTCTCCAACCTTCAGGGCTCTTCCGAAAAGGAACCCGGACCCCTGCCTGCGACCTTGGACGCCGAGACCCTGGCTCAGGAGCCTAGGCCAACTTGGAGTGCGAGAAACCTGGGTCTCCATGCATTCGCAGCCTGCGCCCGGGTGCGCCGTCGGCGCGTCCGCGCCAGCAGCCCCGGAGCTCCCCGGCGGCGCAGGAGCCCCCAACCCACCCAACCCTGGTCCCCAGATCCCACCCGGGCGCGGCTCGAGGGCCACGCGGCCGTGGCTCCGCGCGCTTCTCCGCGCTGGGGTGGGGAGGGCGGCGCAGGTGTGAGGGTCAGGTTTCCCCGCCTGCAGGGCCACGGAGAACAATTTCCAACTCTTCCAAGGATATGCAAAAAAAAAAAAAAAAAAAGTCTTCACGTTTCTGGTTGGTGGTTTTGTTTCTGCTATTTTGAAGGTGGGGGACACAAAGCAAAACTTTCTACCTAAGAATGCCGCTGCACACACGGTCCTGTAAAGTGTTTCTTCTTCAGGGTGCTTTAGGAAGAAAAAAAAAAAAAAAAGCCGTCCTGCTTTCTGCAGGGCCAAGGAGCAGAATAATGAAACCAAAGACTTTTATTTTATAAACCACTTGATCTTTGCTTGGGAAACTCTATTAATTGAATGGGTTTGCCTTTTTTGCCAGTCCCCTTTATCATTATTTATGGGCTTTAAATTGTTTAAAGTTCCCTTGACGTTCAATTTACAAGTTTGGGGACTTTTTTTGTTCTGCCTTTTGTCCTGGAGAAAGACATCGTGTTGGAAGTGCTTTGAAAAGCCAAACATGAGAGGTTGGCAATGAAAGGGAAGCGGGCGAGATCCCTTTTAATTCCGTCCTGTTGGTGAATGGCTCTTTTACATAATTGCAGGAGCTATTTCAAAGCCAGCCAAGGGCTGACTTCACTTAGAACCACATGGAGTCTATTTTGGGCTTTCAGATTTAAAAAAAAAAAAAAAAGGCTGAATAAAATAGTTTAAAAAGATGAGGCTTCAATGCTTTCTGCTACTTGCAAATTGGTGTGTCTGATGGGGAATTTTACACAAGCACCCCTTTGTAAGTTCGTCTTGGGCTTGGGAGGGACTGTTCTGGGTTAGCTGGGTGTGAATCCCAATTGCCCTTCCATAAATAAAACCCATCCCAAGCTATTTCCCAACTATTGCCAGGAGCAAGGGCTGCGGCAATGACCAAATGATCAGGCCACTCAAAGTCCCTATAAATAAAAACAACGTGGTTGCCCGAGAAACCGGCCTGAAGCCTGGGACTGGGCACCGGGCGGGAGCGCCCTGCCCGCCAGGCCCGCGGGCTTCTCTGCTCCCTCGGAGACCCGGGGCTCCCACTGCCTTCTCTCCACGACCACCCGCGACCTCGACCCCGGCGGCAGCGTGGCAGCGCGGCGGTTCGCGCCGCTTCCTCCTCCGGGCTGGACTCGGCAGGCCACCGCAAGTCAGCGGCATGAATATTCATTCACTTGTGCACTGAGCTTGTTATACTCAGGCTCCATCCATACACCTGCGTGCAAAAGCTGACTGGGCCAGCCCCGAAGCGTGGCGACAGCTTAATTACCATCACATTTACTGACGTCTGATGTTTTAAGTGGCCTAATACGGTCTTGACACCAGCTTGGCACCGGCCGAGGAAAGTGTCCAGGGGCTGGTCCAGCTTCATCCCGGCGGGCGGGAGGTTTCCCAGGAAAAGAAGTTCGCCGAAGTTCACTGGAGTTGGAGGACCCGGATCGCCCTACGGCTCCATCTCTGGGTCTTCCTCCTAGGAGAAAGTGGGACAGGGGCATGGGAAGGACTCTTACAGGAAAGTTGCAAAGATGGTGTGCCGGACGTTTTTCCCGCGCAGCCTGGGCCGCTGAATTACCGAGGGCGCTGCAGTTTGAGGCAGTTGCCAGCTAGGCAGATCGGAATCCGAAGGATGGCTAAGCCATGTACCTGTCTCTCGCTGCCCATAAATCTCTCCACGGAGCGGAGGAAAAACTCTAAAGGCTTTTATTATCCACTGTCCCCGCGCTCTGAACGCTTTGCAGGTTGCTGAGGTGCCCCGAATGAATCTTGTTAATCACGGTGAAACACAGGGATCCTTTTATGACGCCAACAGTCGTTTTCTAAGCAGTTAAACATTAGATGAGAAAATATGGCTGCATTGCATTCCAGAAAAAGCACACTAGTAAATAAAAATTCATATCGATGAGCCTTCTCTGAATTCACTAATAAAAGGAGATTAGTATTATAACCCCTATAGTCAATACTTTCCACGGCAATTTATGGAGGCAAATAATATACCATCAAATTGTTTCAAGTGGACTTATAATTCAACGGACCTAAATCTTCTTGCTGAACTTTAAAGGCAGAATGATTACCAAAATAATCAAAGGCACCTCTGTCTCTCAGAGGGTAATCAAAAGACGGAAGTCCATAGAACAACGTTTTTATGCCAAAAGAGGAAAGTGGATGGCAAATTTGTTAAAATGAGCAACAGCTTATACAGACATGCCAGTGTCAAGCAGCGAAGCGACCCGGCTGTATCAAGGTAAAACAAGCAAGCAGTCCGCGCGTTTTTTCCCCTCAGTATTCAAAAAACAAGGTAACCGTTCCCAAGACGGTGTATCTGTTAAGTATCTCATAATGAGAGGCAGTATTTATTATGCTCATAAAGAAAGCAGCCTTTTGCCCTGGGCTTCGATTTTTTTTTTTCTTTTCTTCTGGTTCTTTTTTTGCAGGAGTGAAGAAAGGACGTGCTTACAGAGCCTACACACGCCTCCTTCCCCGTGCCTCCATCCCAACGGGAATTCATTTTCCCTCGCTCCGCCTAAGCCACCTCGGGGTCTGGGCGTGAAGGGAGTGGAGGCAATACAGGCAGCGAGCGTCCTAATGAATTCCTTTCAAGCCGCCTGCTGCCGAAGCCATCTATTACTGCGGCCTGGAGTGGGGAAACGCGCCGGAGACGTCTTTGTCCGGGTGGTGGTGGGGCGGGGGGCGGGGGCGAGGAGGAGGGCGGCAGGCAAAGGGGCCAGCGAGTTTTCTCAGGACTCCGGGGCGCTGAGGAGGCACCCTCCCCTCGGTCCTTCAGGGCCCCTTGGGTGGGCAGCGGGTCCCCGACCAGACTCCCGGCTGAGATGCTGGCCCGGAATTAAGACGTCCCCCCGAGGGGCCTTCAGGTTAAAGCCGGAGAAAGAAGAGCGAAAAAGAGGGAGTCAAAGAATCGGGTCGATAAATTCATAAAGATCGATTTATCTTTATCTCCCAATTAAATGTGCTTGTAAGTGATACATAACACACGTCCAACACGGGCCAACTCCCCAACCACTAGCTCCTTGGCGTGAGCTGATTTTTAATGACCGGCGTAACAATGCCCTTCTCTCCTCTCCTCCCGAGGTCCGGGGCCTGTCGGCCGTTTCGGGCAAACGTTTAGACCCGGGAAGTAGGAGCTGAGGCCCTGGAGGCGCGTGGAAGCCCCGCGCGCGCTGGCACGCTTTGCACCTTCTGCCCTTGCCTCGAAACGATTACATTTTAAGACGGAACACAAGAGCTGAAAGTTTGTGTTTTTACCATGCTGAAGGGGATAAGAACTTTCCTGGCACCCACTCCCTCTCCAATTCCCTTACTCCCAAATTCTGGGTTTTGGTTTGTTTGTTTTTTACCATCGTTGAGACAGGGAGACCATCCTGAGGGAACGGGCTCCAATCTGCAGTAGGCAGAGGGAACCCGCGCGCCCTCGAGTCCCCGCGCTGGAAACCGGGCGGTGGCGCCGGGGTGAGCGCTCCCTCCGTTCTCAACGTGCTTAATTAGCGCCTATTTACAAAACGCAGCTTTTATTTGAGCAAACATCATAAAGCTTTCATCAGGATAATCTCACGTTATACAATCCGGCGGCGCAGCAACTCCCCCCTTCCTCCCCGAGGATGAAGCAGATAAAGGACTCGCTTTATTATCATAATTATCGTGGCTGTTATTTTGGTGCGCGCCGGCAAAGTGTGTAAATAGGTGCGATGATTAAGAATGTCATGAAAAATGAGAAGGGATCGCTCGCGGGCGGGCCCGGCTCGGGATGGGGGAACCGGCCACCTCCCCGCGCCGCTGGGGATGCCGGGGCGCCGTGAGCAACCTGGAGGGTTCCCCGCAGCGGGCAAACGGTTGCCAACTCCGGGGCAGGAGCCCTAGGGGGCGGATCTGAAAGGGCAAGGGCCTCGCCCCCAACTCCGGGAACCTCGCCGGAACCCCGGGCACAACAGCAGCAGCAGTACCCAGCACGTTTCCTTCCCTTGCATGTATAAAAGAAAGAAAATAACCCGCGGTTTAGCCCCGAATGCTACCCTCGGAGGCCCACCCCCCCTCCTATGATGCCGTCGAGACCCGAGTTTCGAGCCTCGGAGCTGCCAACCGCCCCTTTCAAGTTTGCGCGGAGCGGGCCGGGAGCACACGCTCCGGTTCGC
This sequence comes from Ovis canadensis, assembly GCF_042477335.2. NCBI lineage: Eukaryota > Metazoa > Chordata > Mammalia > Artiodactyla > Bovidae > Ovis > Ovis canadensis. The sequence continues at coordinate 5,710,185 of NC_091245.1, forward strand.
GGGCCCGCGCGCTGCGCTGGCTGCGCCCACAAGCCAGCTCGCGGCCAGTCCCGGTGGAAGGGGCGGAGTCCCGTCTTCGCCCCGCCCACTCCTAGTGACAGCCAATCGGCGGCGGCTCCAGGCCCCACGTGAGCGGAGCCGGGCCCGGCAGCAGGCAAAATGTGAATGAGAAAGAAGAGCGCGATTTAAAGGTGCTGGCGGCGCCCGCGGAGGACAAGTGCGCCGGCTTCTCGCGCGCTCCCCTAGCGGCTAGCCGGAGGCGACCGACAGCCGGCCAGACAGACGGACGCGCCGACGGCTGCGGGCCCGGGCGGGGGGCCGCAGGAGCTACGCGCCAGGGCTCCGGACGCGGGGCCCACGGCGGGCAGCAGCTCCGGAGAAAGCCCTCGCGGGGAGGGCCCGGGCGCCCGCTCCACTCCAGGGCGCACGGCCTCACCCCCGCTCACCGCCCCAACTCGGGCCTGCCAGCGGCATGCAGCGGGCCCAGGACTGACGGGGGAGGTGGGCACCTGCTCTCTGGGTCCCGCTCGGCCCCTGCCCGTGACTCCAAGCTGCGCTCCCGGCGCCCGGGGGGCTTCCAGGCGGCGGCGCAGCGCGGGGACGTTTCGCCTGTCGCGGGCCTCCCCCGAGCGCGTCTATGAGCGCAGCGTTCCCGCCGTCGCTGATGATGATGCAGCGCCCGCTGGGGAGTAGCACCGCCTTCAGCATAGACTCGCTGATCGGCAGCCCGCCGCAGCCCAGCCCCGGCCATTTCGTCTACACCGGCTACCCAATGTTCATGCCCTACCGGCCGGTGGTGCTGCCGCCGCCGCCGCCGCCGCCGCCCGCGCTCCCCCAGGCCGCGCTGCAGCCGGCGCTGCCGCCCGCGCACCCGCACCACCAGATCCCCAGCCTGCCCACCGGCTTCTGCTCCAGCTTGGCCCAGGGCATGGCGCTCACCTCCACGCTCATGGCCACGCTGCCCGGCGGCTTCTCGGCGTCCCCCCAGCACCAGGAGGCGGCCGCCGCCCGGAAGTTCGCGCCGCAGCAGCTGCCCGGCGGCGGCGGCAACTTCGACAAGGCGGAGGCGCTGCAAGCCGACTCGGAGGACGGCAAAGGCTTCTTGGCCAAGGAGGGCTCGCTGCTGGCCTTCTCCGCGGCGGAGGCTGTGCAGGCGTCGCTCGGTGAGTCGGAAGCGCGCGCGACCCGGGCGCGGGGGCGCGCTAGCTCCGGGTTCCCTCGGGGGGACCAAGGGGATAGGGCCATGCCCCTGTGGGACCCCCGCCCCCGGCTCCCCCAGCCAGAGGAGCTGGAAGATGCGGCTGAGCTGCGCCAGAGGGGTCTCTGCGGGGACGGGGGATGGTCTTTTAGAGCCACGCAATAAGTGGGGAAATTGGGGGTGGAGTAAGGGGGGCGTGCATTTAGCGCCCGGTGGCCAGCTTCTGCGCGGAGCCGCAAATCTCTCCGCCGGCGAGTTTGGCGGAGTCTTGCACGGCCCCCGGCGCTGTGACCTGGGGTCTCGGGTAGGTTTCAGCCTCGAGGGCAAGAGAATTGGGCTGCGCATCTCTGCAGCGCGTGTGCCTGAGGGCGCCCAGACCTATTAACCCCCTTTACCGGGCTTGTCGCTTGCCTGGGGGAAGGGCGTGAGTTTGCTGGGGTGTCTGGTGGGAACTTCTCCTGAGGCTACGAAACTTCCCTTTGACCCCAAACCCGACACCGCCTGGGGTCTGCACCTTCCTGCGCCCCCCGGCTCTGGGTGCGATGAAATTGAAGTTCACAGAATTTTCAGGCTGGGTGAGGAGTGGGTGGAGAAGGGAGAGGCAGGATAAATGGTGAACTCCTCCTCAGCCCTCACCCAGCCCCCTCCCCGGGGACAAAGAGGACGCTCTCACGGGCCTCACGCCGCCTGCTAACTTCTGCCTTAAGCTGCGGGAGACTGGGAGGGTGCGGAGGAGGCCCGGCGGCCCCTTGAGTGATGGTTCTGGGCAAAGGGCCGTCGCCTGTACTGTCGCCTCCTCTCCCCTGAGCTTTCTCACGCCTCCCCTCCCCTCTCTACCCCTCAAAGGCCAGGAAATCACAATGTGTTAATGTCATAGAAAGACAATCCGCTAAGGGGGGAGTTGTGGGGCAGGGGGGGAATGCCCGAGTGACGGTGGGAACGGGGAAGGAAGGCCAGTGTGCGAAATGTAATAAAACGCCGTTTGGTTTTGCTTTCAGTCGGGGCTGTCAGAGGGCAAGGGAAAGACGAGTCAAAGGTGGAAGACGACCCGAAGGGCAAGGAGGAGAGCTTCTCGCTGGAGAGCGATCTGGACTACAGCTCGGATGACAATCTGCCTGGCCAGGCGGCTCACAAGGAGGAGGACCCCGGCCACGCGCTGGAGGAAGCCCCGCCGAGCGGCGGCGCCGCGGGCAGCACCACGTCCACGGGCAAGAACCGGCGGCGGCGGACTGCCTTCACCAGCGAGCAGCTCCTGGAGCTGGAGAAAGAGTTCCACTGCAAGAAGTACCTCTCGCTGACCGAGCGCTCGCAGATCGCGCACGCCCTCAAGCTCAGCGAGGTGCAGGTGAAAATCTGGTTCCAGAACCGCCGGGCCAAGTGGAAACGGGTGAAGGCCGGCAATGCCAACTCCAAGACAGGGGAGCCCTCCAGGAATCCCAAGATCGTCGTCCCCATACCCGTCCATGTCAGCAGGTTCGCCATCAGAAGTCAGCATCAGCAGCTGGAGCAGGCCCGGCCCTGAGGGACCAGGGCCAGCCGCGGCCTGGACCACGGTGGAGAAGCCACAGCTTCGGGGAGGGAACCCATGGTGGGCTCCACCATGTCTGCAGCAAAACTCAGAGTCACCCCCCAACTTTGGACGTCCCAAGCAAATTGAGAGTATATCCATTAACGAGCTTGAAAGACTGCTTTTGAAGGAGCTACAGCTACACCTGGAAGACACACTAAATATTTATTATACTATCCTACTTTGTACAGATATCTATATAGATTGGATCTCAGCTGCCGTATTTTGAAAGTTATAGGACCAATAACCTCCTCCACCTACATTCCCCGAAGAAAACAAAGCCTCCGCTGCAACTTGCCACGCACAGCAGCCACCTTTCCACACTTTTCCAAAGGTAAACATCACGTGCAAGAACAAACACGGTCACCACTTATTTTTGTTTCTATTCTGGCTTTTTTTAGTTGACTGAGAAGCAGACGTTTTTTGGGGGCAGCCTGGAAATTTGCTTTGCTTTGGTTTTTGCCTGGCTTTCTTTCCTGGGGTTGCATATCCTATGAGCCCTGTCTGAAGCACGTCTCCGTTGTGTTTAATTTATTTCAATGTAGTTTATTTTTCCTATAAGTTATGACATTAAAACAATCTCAGTCTTGTGAATAATAAAAAGAAGGAGCGAGAAAAAGAGAAAAAAGACCAATTCCGAGGTCTCATAAGTATGTCCAGATTTGACTGTTTATAGAGGGACCCTCCTGCCCGCAGTGGCCGAGCAGCTGGTCTGAGACCAGCACCACTCCCTCTCCGGGGCCTCCTCAAGCTGGAAGGACCAGAGCCATCCAGCAGCTCACCAGGTTTTAAACAGAGGAATAGCTCCAATTGGGTTACCAATTCGAGAAAACCTAATTTCCACCTTAGACATCTAACCTCTTCCCTTCTCTTCAGCCTAACCAGTATCTGGGAAGCTGGCAAACTTTGGCCAGAGGAGGAGAGGGGCGCCGTAGGAGGGTCAGTGAGTGCGGGTATGGGTGGCTTTGCATAAAGTCTTCATTCCCTAAATCGACGACCACCGGGGGAGGGGACGCGTTTCCCTCCAAGCATCCCCCGACCTGAAAAGAAGCGGAGCGTCCAGAGATCGGGTTCTGGGCGCGATCTTCCCGACAGGGGCAGAAACCCAGCTAGCGGAGCCGGCTTCCGGGCAGCGCCGGGCTGGGAGGCAGAGGCGGGCTGCGGGCACCCGCGGGCCGGCGCCTCCCTCTCCGGGCGGGGTCGGAGAGGGGCGGGACCCGACCACCGCCCCACCCCGAGGAACGCCGGCCAGTTGCGGGGGTAGATGGAGGGGCCGGTCCGCGGTGGGGGGTGAGCCCTGGGCACCTCCCTGCCTCGAGGGTGGGATGCGGCCCGCCGGCCGCGGGAGGGGCGGGCGGGAACCCTGGGCCCACTCCCGCACCGCGGACCGCGCGGCCCCTTTCCCGACCCGAAGCGCCCGCCCGGATGCGAGCGGCCGGGCCCCTCTGGAGAAGGCCGCGGACAGGCCAGGGGAGACCCAGGGGCGCGGAGCGGACGAGCGCGGTCACCGAGCCCTCGCTGCCGCCGAACCAGCCGCCAGGGGAAGAGAAGCCAGCCTCAGCCTCCCGAGTGGAGGCCGGGGAGCGGGTTTGAGAAGCCGCCGGGCGCCGCGCTCACCGCGGTTCTCAGCCCAAGAGGCGAAACCTATAGCCGTGGATCAATAAGAATATTGACTTAATTTTTACGGCCTTCAACCCATCACCTTTCCGCGGCGGAGGGGCACTGGGGACCCCAGTGTCAGGCCGAAGTTCAGGCGCAGGGCAAGACCCCGATTCCCTCCGCGTCCCCAAGATTTCCAGGGACAGAAAATGGCCCCGGCATGGATTTTGAGCGCAGTGATGTGGAGTGGCCATTCCCCGAGGGCCTCAGTCCGCTCTTCGAGGCTCGCAGAGGCGTGGGGGCGCCTGGCTGCCCCTGGCCCGCGCCCTGGGCCTGTGGTGGAGGGGAGCGCCCCGACCGCTCCCTGCCCCGCGTGGGGTCCGCCAGCCCGGCCGCTCCCACCGACCCCGCGGGTCGGTCGCCCGCCAGTGAGCGCGCCCGCCCGGAGGCCCGTTGGCATCATCTCTTTGGAGAGGCCCTCCAGGCCCCAGGCCGCTGCCGCTGCAACGCAGGCCTCTGGAGACACGCCGGCCCCACCCCACGCACCCGGGCGGTCCCTTCCGGGGCGCATAGGCGGCCCTGGACCAACTGTGGCCGATGGCCTAGATTCCCGGCCCTGAGGGCCAGGGGAGCTGCGGCCTTCGGGCAGGGATACTCCCCGTGGCACTCGGGAAGAGACGCTGGGTGTTGAGAGCAAGGCACTCCCCTCCATACTCCTTTCCTCCATAACAGGTGTGACACCCCTGTCTACCTTTCCCAAAAACTCAGGGTGGGGATGGGAGATGCAGAGGGGAGGGAGCCACTGGCCTTGGCTTCACACACCTGAGGGGGAAGTGAAGTTCCCTAGGAACTAGGGGGGCACCTTGAGGGAGCCCCACAAACAAAGAGGCTCAAGCTCCCAGGCCCACCCCCCAGCTGTGCTGGTCCTTGGCCTTTGGAAGCTGGAGGAGTGGAGGGCCTGGGGGTGCCCCAGCTTTGCGGACGCTGCACCACTGCCCGGTTGCCCTCTGCCCTCTCTGGGCTGGGTGCCCCCCCTCCCCGGCCCCAGGATGCTGGGTACCCCCTGAGAGCCCAGCCAGAGGAGGCCCAGGCCCCTGAGACAGGCCGTGGGAGGAAGATAAACAAGCAGGGCTTGATGGCCGCTGTCATGATGGCCGTCATCATGCTTTCATTTGGCTGCCTAATGAGTCACATCACAGGCAGAGAGAAAAATTGTCAATCGCCCGGGCCCTAATGAATTTTTTTGCAAATTGTAATCAAGCCAGGCCGTCTCAGCTGGCTGATTAATGAGACCCACGAGGCTCGGCCAGCACCTCCGCTTTTTATTCCATCCCGTCCTCCCTGCACTAAATTAACAGCAACTTGTCTGAGCTTCAAATTAACTCCCAATGATTAATTCTGATGGGGGGGCCTGAAGAATAGCTTGTTCTAATAGGCTCTGGCCTGAGATGCTGTTGGAAATTAATACACTTCCCCTTTGGCTGCCGGCTTTAATCCAAGGTTGGGTTTTGACATCACTATATTTGTTGTTACAATAAATTCCACTTACATCTGCAGATCAAATAATTACGCTTGGGAGCGCCGTGGACCTGCGCCCCCCACCCCACCCCTCCCTGCGCTAAGGCTCCTGGGGGCTGTCTGCACCCTGGGTCCACCAGCCGGGGCAGGGGTATGAATTGAAGGTGGGGGGGCGCTGCAGGAAGAGACACCAAATGGGATGAACCCCAGCCCTAGTCCCTCAGAGAACTGGGTACCCCGGCCTTTGGAGAACCAAGGGTACTTTGAAAACCTGAAGTCACATCTCCACTTTTGGGGGCAGGGCCCTCTTAGATTGGTCTCCGGACTCAAATAACCTCCTCCCGCATGCTCCCCGCAGGGCCTGGGGAGTCAGCGCCTTGGGCCACCAGTGCTTGGATTTTCCCAACCCCAGCCCTTGCTGGAATTTTGGAGACTCAGCACAGGCTTCCGTGCCCAGTTTGACCCTCCAGTCCTCAGTCCCAGGGTGGTTCTTTGGCAGGGCCTTTTCAGCTAAAGGGGGTGAGCTGGGGTCGGGTGGAGAGGTCTCCTAGGTCTCTGGAGACCATGTTTGCCTGGCTGGACCATCCAGACGCCATGACTGTCCACGTGCTGGCCTGGCTGCACTAGGCATGTAGCTGCCCCAAGTACCTGCATTCCAAGGAGCCCTTTCTCTTGGGGTTAGCACCTGCTCCTTCTTGCCTCTGTTTGTTCGAGCTTAATTGGCTTAATCATTTCAACTGTGTCTGGCAAGCCTAGCACAGGCTTCTGCGGCTGCTCCCTCCGTCCCCAGGCCTGTCCCACGCGGAGATGCTCTCTGTTCCCCCTTGGCAGAAGACTTTGGTGAGTAAGAAGCCATCAGGGACACTCTGGCAGCCTTGGAATCTGGTCGCCACCTGATTCTTGCCTCAGGGCCTTCGCAGCTTCCTGTGGAAGTCCTGAGCGGGGTGGGGCGGGGGTGGGGCGGGTAGGGGGGAGTCCTAAGTGGTTGGAGTACTGTGCATTCCATGGCCTTGGTGGCAATGTCAATCTTGGGTGTCCCACACAGCCTAGTGGCCTGCTGACACCCCTGCTGGCACAGCTGTGGCCTCCCTGGAGAGGATGCTCCTGTGTACACACCCCTATTTCTGTCCCGGGAGACCCCAGGCCTCTGCCCAGGCACTCACGACTGGAGCAGGCTGTCTGCTTGGACCCTCTGATGTGCCAACCCTTCCCAGACAGGCAGGGCACAGCGGGACCTTGTTCTGCCAAAGCTAAATGCCAGGCTCTGGGGTCTTGCGGGGAGCTGAGGTATGGGGTCTACCAGGAAGGAGGTGCCTGGGCAAAGGGGGTGGCATTAATCTTCATTTCAGGCCCTTATGGTGTAAACAGGAGAAATATGATCTTGGTAACCGAACGTGAATGCAAATCACACCGTCAGAGTAATAAAGCGCTTGAAACTCCGACACACAAAAGCAACACCATATGTATGAAGACAACCTGCATAAATTATAAATCACATCATAAAAATTGATTGCCTATTTGAACAGTTTAGAAGTGAAAGACCTGAGCAGACTTCCGCCCTCTCTGGCTTTGGGGCAAGGTCAGGGAGCACAGGTCGCTCGATTGGCTTCTGACCAGAGTACCTAGGCCCAGGGTCTGCTGCCAGCCCTGTGGACGGGTCTGCTTCCGTGGAGACGGGGGTGCGCACCACCGGCTGTGCGCTGCCAAGAGAGGACAGGCCTGGAACTCTGGAAGCCCTCGGGGGCTCGGTGCCCACGGGGATCAAGGCCCAGTCTGGCAGCTCCACCAGACCAAGGAATGCCGCCCTTCCAGCCTGTGCACGGTGCTGCCCGCTCAGACTGCCAACTCAGATGCAGAGGTCCCTGCCGAGGCCTGCCTTCCCCACGGAGTTAGCAGCGTGATGGGCAGGGTGTGCGTGCAGGCGGCTGTGAGCGTGGAAGCGTGTTAATATGTGTGCAGGTGTGTGGTTTCCCTCTCACGTCTAACTCCGCCTGGCCGGGTCTCTCGGTTTTCCTGGATCTTGGGTATCCAAGAGCCGGACACCCATGGAGGAGCCGGTCCCAGGCACCTGGCACACAGCATCTTCCACCTCGAAAAGCCGGGCCTGAGCCCCGGAGCTCTGCCGGACTCCTGTCCCACCGTGGAGGCCCCTGGAGCTGGTTTGGGTTCCCCACTTCCAGCAATCTCCCGCCAACCTGCCCAGTGCTGTGCCCCACTTTCTGGTCTCCGCCCGTCACCCTTCCCCCACCCCCACTCCACCTCTGGGGTCTCCCCCCCGGGTCTGGGGTCTGGGCTGCTCCCCTCCCTACCCAGAGGTCCACCCGCATCGCCCCTACCGCCAGGAGCTCCCCCCAGTACAAATTCGGGGCCTGGCCTACCCTCCTTCCACGGCCTGGAGCCCAGCCGCCCCCTGAGCCAGGCACAGGAAAACGGAGGCGGGGGCCGGGGCCGCGAGGAGGACCTGGGCCTCGAGGGAGAGAGGAAGGAGGCCGGGATAGACCCGAGGAGGCAGGGAGGCGGTCGGGGGGTCGAGGATGCCGCCTCCCGGCCCACGAGCGACCTTGGCGGGGACGCGCTCCCGGTCCGAGCTCGAAATTGGGGGGTTGCCGCCCGCCCAAAGCGCAGCCGCGGCTGGAGAGCAGCCTAGGGTCCCTGGCCAAAGGCTGAGGCAGAGTCCGCCCGGGAGGCAGATGTCACGCTGGGCGCCCCCGCCCCCCCATCTACTTCCCGCCACTGGACCCGCGCCTTTGTCAGGCTGTCCGGCTCTGGTGTGGCCGCGCGCCCTCTTAAAGGGCCCGGCCCCCTGGCTCGGGCTCCGTGGCCGCCTGAATGACAAAGGCCGAAATGGGATTACACCGACCTGATCCCATGCAGCCCGCCCCCGCCACCCCGGCCGCGCTCGGGCGGCCTCACCCCAGCACGTTCCCCTCTCCCCCTTCCAAGCCCGACTTCCGCCCTGCGCACCTGTCTCCGCGGGGACCCTGAAGCCCCCTGAGCGCCTTGGAGGTTTGGAAGTGGCCGCCTAACCCCAGGGAGGAAGCGCGGCCTGGCTCTGAATGACAAAGCGCGGCCTGGCCACCCCGAGGAAGGAAACCCAGAGCGGCTGCCCCCGGCACAGCTTGGAGGGGCCTCCCTGCGGCCCCGTGAGGGTGGGGGTGTGCAGCCAGGCTGTCAGAAACCAGGGCCTGGTGGTCTGGATGGAAGTTTCCCCGAGCATCTCTCCCACGGGGCCAGCAGGGTAGCTAGGGCCTAGGGCGCACGGAACAAGAAGGACACACCCCTGCACCCAGGGCTTCACCCGCCCACTCATCACACCGCCCTGGGGGACCACAGGGGACCCTCCCGGTCTGCGATGTAACAGCCCGTCAGGGAGGCACTTGCAGTGGGGCCTGGATCACTCAAAAACCTGATCCCTTTCTCCAAAAGCTTTGGGCCCTGAGGCCAAGGCCACTGGCTCACACAGCCAGCCTCCTGGGTCAGGGGTCAGAGGCCAGGGAGCAAGGACTGGCCTTTTGGGGAAAGCTGGTGATGGGCAAGTGTCGGGGAGACAGAGCTTCCAGCACTCTTGTTGGTGGACAAGGAGTGATTGAGGGGGCGGGGCTGGAGATGCCTGACCCCCTTTTTGAGTTTCCCTTTTTCTTCAAGTAAAGAGTCCATCATCTGACAAGGATGAAGTTGGGTAGGTCTTCCAGAGAGGGGGTGCAGAGCAACACAGAGAACACTGGAAGGGAGTCAGATCTTAATGGTAACCCCCTTAGCTAACCTCGGGCGTCCCTGATGGCTCAGTTGGTTAAGAATGCGCCTGCAATGCAGGAGACACAGGTTCAACTCCTGGGTCGGGAAGATCCCCTGGAGAAGGGATAGGCTGCCCACTCCAGTATTCTGGGGCTTCCCTGGTGGTTCAGCTGGTAAAGAATCCATCTGCAATGTGGGAAACCTGGGTTTGATCCCTGGGTTGGGAAGATCCCCTGGAGAAGGGAAAGGCTACCCACTCCGGTATTCTGGCCTGGAGAATCCCATGGACTGTATAGGGGTCACAAAGAGTCAGACACGACTGAGCGACTTTCACTTTCTTTCGCTAGCTAACCTGACCAAAACAGTGCGCCCCACCCCCTGCCCTCTACCCTCCCACCCCCTATTCCCCCCTTCCCCCACTCTCCCCACGCCCCCCCATGCCCCCCTCTACCCCTACATCTGAACCGTTGTGTCTTCACCTGATGACCTGGCACAAGGTTCCAGACTTCAGGACGTCTTGGTTGGGGAGGTTAATGATAAAGCCCAGATGATGTGCGTGGTAACACCAGGGCCACTGCAGCAGCCCGCCCGGGGCCTCAGTGCACAGGTTGAACTCAGACCACCTGGGTTCCCACCCTTGGAGGTTTAACTCTCCAGCCTTGGTTTCCTGTCAGCAACAGGGCTGATCCAAGGGCCTGATGCGGGCTCAGGGCTCTGGGCAGTGTGGGGTACTTGGTTGGCCACAATGAGCCACTGTTTCCATTTTTATTGGGACAGAAGCAGGCTCCCCAGCTGAAGGCCAGGCAGAACCAGCCAGAACGTGCGTGGACACATCTGCCTCTGCAGCTGCCCCTCTGCTGGGTGACCTCAAGCGCCTCAGTTAGCCCCCTTCACCTGCCCAACCTGGGCTAGTCCCACCACGGCAGGGCCATTCACTGTTCAATCCTGTCCTTTGTGGAGATGGCTTGGAATCAGCAGCTCTGTCTTCACTCACTTGACAAAACAGGTTTAGGTCCTGCATAGGCACCTTCTGCCCTCAGGGAGCCCAGAGTCCATGGTGGGAGAGAGCTGCCTGGGCTGGGGACCACCCGAGGCAGGAAGTGCCTCTTCAACCACGAAGACCATCTCAACTCAGACTTCCTCCGTGAATCCAGATGGCTTCAGTGATCCGCACGTGCTAGCTGATGGGCTCTGCTGCGATGGCAGCTAAGTGACAACTTAGACCCGAAGTCGGGGGTCCCTGGGGTGGGCCTGGGGAGGAGGCAGGAGTCCACAAAGCCCGACCTTGGAGGTCTCAGCAGCTGTGTCGATTATGAATAATGTGAAGTCTTGTTTCAGAAGGGGCTTCATCGTGCCTCATATTTGCACAATTCCTCCTCGGCACAGATGATCATCTCCCTCCAGAGGGGCCTGGTGGGATGATTAAGAAAGCTGCCAGGAGCCCCAGCCCTGTAAAAGCTAAGATAAGCTTTTAAACACATTGTTGTTGCCCTCTTTAATCAGAGAATCTCCAAGTTGGGTGAAATCCAGCCTCACTTAAGATTTGATTTTCTAGTAACCTGGGGGCACTCGGCCACCCACATGCAGAAATATCACAGACCTTCATGTGATCATTCAGAATATTTGTGTTACCAAAGCTGTCACTTCATGTACACATATGTGATGATCACTTTTGGGCTTTAGACTACAGATCATTGAAAAATGCTTATCAGTAGTTTTGAAGTGGATTTTCATTTTCCATGACCATGGCTGGAATTTTTACCCCCAATAATTTTCATACTTCAGGATTTTGAAAGCTATAAACTGGGAGAAAAGAATGATAATCGCCCATCTTTAAATGAAAAATTGTTAATTTGGGATTTACAAAGGACTTTCCTTCATGAATAATAGTGAAGACAAATTTGTCTTCCTGCCTCATTTTGCAAAGTCACATTTGTAAAGTCAGGAGGTTTCCATTCTTCCCTCTAATTACGCTTTCCCTCCAGAAGGCAGTTCTGCAGTCCAGTGGTGGCCCCCCAGGATCAACATGAGCGGACCAGAGTGGTACCCTGAGTTCCCAAGAGCATCTCTGAACGCTGTCATCTCCTTACCCAGCGCCACCTACAGGCCAGAGCATCTCTACCCGGGGGTGTTGGTACCACTACAGGATAGTTCTTCGTGGTATGGACCGTCCCATGAATGTCAGTGATGCAACCCAGTTAAATGACAGCCAAAGGTGCCCTCCAGGAGACTGGAGCTGTCCCTAGTTAGGAACACTTCTCCTAGGCAGGGGACCTGACAGGAACCTGGATGAAACACCCACCCTTGGGCACTCAGTGCCGAAGGGGAAGACAGCTTGTTTCAGTGTGGGGAGACCAGTGTGCCCTGAAGCTCATGGCAAGACCCTCGTCCCCAGCCGGTGTGGGCAAGAAAGGCACACGGGGCAGAGGAACCTGGGTGGAGGCTGCCCCATGAGCAGACATTGGCCAGGGCCTGCAGTGGAGCTGCTTTCAGCCCCCAGAGCCGTTTGCATCACCAACTGCCTACAGCTCAGTGCCCTGAGGGCTCACCTGGTTCCTCCGCTGCTCGGGTGCCCTGGGCTCCAGGGTCTGCTTCTGCAGCTGTGAGAGTGATGCTGGTCACTTGCACACAGCAGTTACAGCTGAGCGCAGGTGGGGACAGCCACACGGGATCTCAGCGCTCCAGGCACCCGGGCTGAGCACTGACAGTGAACGTGGGCAGTTCCACGCCTGGGAGTTTTCTCTTCCCAATTCACCTTCCTGCTGCAGAGGTCGCCTGGCACTTCCGTGGTGCCGGGTCCCATCCCTTGGGCTCTGGGTATCTTGGGGGCACAAGACCTTCACGGGGGTCCGCTCTGGCAGCCCACAGCTCTTGAGGGGTCTCTGCCGACCTTACTCCCCTCTTGGGATTTTCCAATGCTTCCTCAAAATGAATGAATGAATGATAACAATTAATTATTAATAATAATCATTCTTTTCCCCTGATACTACCCAGTCACCAAAGAAATGGAGGGGTTTGCAGGCGAAATTGGAGATATTTAGTGAAGCCCTTGGTGAGACCAGAGACTACAATTTCCTTATCTTTCAGTCCTTGAAGCCCACCGTCTGCCAGCACCTCAGTGCTGCCACGGCTTCAGCTGAAGGGATTCAGTGATCCTTCCAGCACTGTTCTCATCGACACTGTCTCTTCTTGGCTGGACCGTCTTGGTCTTGAAATGATGATTTAGTAAGATGAGCTAATGTCCCCTCCAGCCCCCGGGTCAGACCCTCCAGCCCAGATGGGGAGAGTTTCAGCTCCTCCCTCTCCCTATAACTCTGCTGAGAGACGTCAGAGGGGACTGGAGTCCATGGGAGGCCAGCGTGTGGCTGGGGAGAGGACAGGGATGCTAAAGATGTCCATGCCTTCCAGATTAACTGCTGACATCAAGGCAATCCCAATCAGAATCCCAGAAGTATAATCTGAAAACTTATAAAATGATTCTAGAGTACCTCTGGAAGATGGATACACAGATGGATGTGGCTAGGGAGTTACTTTTGGTCATTTTATTTATTTATTGAAATATAGAAGTAAACTGCAACTTTGTCAGAACTTATTGCCTGAATGTGTATTAATGCAGTATTAGCTGCATTTTTTAAGGTAAAGTTGCTACGGCATTTAGTGTATGTATAGAAAGTGAGAAGAAATGAAGACACAGCAGATTAGTTAGATAGAATTTAGAATCAGGTTAGCTTAGAAAAACAACAGTGTCATATATGGATTTTAGCAGATCCTACCCTTTAAAATTTGGAAGCAAATTTGGAAAATTCAGCAGTGGCCACAGGACTGGAAAAGGTCAGTTTTCATTCCAATCCCAAAGAAAGGCAATGCCAAAGAATGCTCAAACTACTGCACAAATACACTCATCTCACACGCTAGTAAAGTAATGCTCAAAATTCTGCAAGCCAGGCTTTAGCAATACGTGAACTGTGAACTTTCAGATGTTCAAGCTGGTTTTAGAAAAGGCAGAGGAACCAGAGATCAAATTGCCAACATCTGCTAGATCATCGAAAATACAAGAGAGTTCCAGAAAAACATCTATTTCTGCTTTATTGACTATGCCAAAGCCTTTGACTGTGTGGATCACAATAAACTGTGGAAAATTCTGAAAGAGATGGGAATACCAGACCACCTGACTGCCTCTTGAGAAACCTATATGCAGGTCAGGCAGCAACAGTTAGAAATGGACATGGAACAACAGACTGGTTCCAAATAGGAAAAGGAATAAGTCAAGGCTGTATATTGTCACGCTGCTTATTTAACTTATATGCAGAGTACATCATGAGAAACACTGGGCTGGAAGAAGCACAAGCTGGAATCAAGATTGCCAGGAGAAATATCAATAACCTCAGATATGCAGATGACACCACCCTTATGGCAGAAAGTGAAGGGGAACTAAAAGGCATCTTTTTTTTTTAATATGTGAATTTTATTTATTTATTTATTTTTATTTTACTTTACAATACTGTATTGGTTTTGCCATACATCAACATGAATCCACCATGGGTGTACACGTGCTCCCAATCCTGAACCCCCTTCCCACCTCCCTCCCCATGCCATCTCTCTGGGTCATCCCAGTGCACCAGCCCCAAGCATCCTGTATCCTGCATTGAGCCTAGACTGGCGATTTGTTTCTTATGTGATATTATATATGTTTCAGTGCCATTCTCCCAAATCATCCCACCCTCTCCCTCTCCCACAGAGTCCAAAAGACTGTTCTATACATCTGTGTCTCTTTTGCTGTCCTGCATACAGGGTTATCGTTACCATTTTTCTAAATTCCATATATATGTGTTAGTATACTGTATTGGTGTTTTTCTTTCTGGCTTACTTCACTCTGTATAATAGGCTCCAGTTTCATCCACCTCATTAGAACTGATTCAAATGTATTCTTTTCAATGGCTGAGTAATACTCCATTGTGTATATGTACCACAGCTTTCTTATCCATTCATCTGCTGATGGATGTCTAGGTTGCTTCCATGTCCTGGCTATTATAAACAGTGCTGCAATGAACATTGAGGTACGTGTGTCTCTTTTAATTCTGGTTTCCTTGGTGTGTATGCCCAGCAGTGGGATTGCTGGGTCATAAGGCAGTTCTATTTCCAGTTTTTTAAGGAATCTCCACACTGTTCTCCATAGTGGTTGTACTAGTTTGCATTCCCACCAACAGTGTAAGAGGGTTCCCTTTTCTCCACACCCTCTCCAGCATTTATTGCTTGTAGACTTTTGGATCACAGCCATTCTGACTGGTGTGAAATGGTACCTCATTGTTGTTTTGATTTGCATTTCTCTGATAATGAGTGATGTTGAGCATCTTTTCATGTGTTTGTTAGCCATCTGTATGTCTTCTTTGGAGAAATGTCTATTTAGTTCTTTGGCCCATTTTTTGATTGGGTCGTTTATTTTTCTGGAATTGAGCTGCAGGAGTTGCTTGTATATTTTTGAGATTAGTTGTCAGTTGCTTCATTTGCTATTATTTTTTCCCATTCCGAAGGCTGTCTTTTCACCTCGCTTGTAGTTTCCTTTGTTGTGTAGAAGATTTTAATTTTAATTAGATCCCATTTGTTTATTTTTGCTTTTATTTCCAGTATTCTTGGAGGTGGGTCATAGAAGATCCTTCTGTGATTTATGTCAGAGAGTGTTTTGCCTATGTTCTCCTTTAGGAATTTTATAGTTTCTGGTCTTACGTTTAGATCTTTAATCCATTTTGAGTTTATTTTTGTGTATGGTATTAGAAAGTGTTCTAGTTTCATTCTTTTATAAGTGGTTGACCAGTTTTCCCAGCACCACTTGTTAAACAGATTGTCTTTAATCCATTGTATATTCTTGCCTCCTTTGTCAAAGAAAAGGTGTCCATAGGTGCATGGATTTATCTCTGGGCTTTCTATTTTGTTCCATTGATCTATATTTCTGTCTTTGTGCCAGTACCGTACTGTCTTGATGACTGTGGCTTTGTAGTAGAGCCTGAAGTCAGGCAGGTTGATTCCTCCATTTCCATTCTTTTTTCTCAAGATTGCTTTGGCTATTCAAGGTTTTTTGTATTTCCATACAAATTGTGAAATTATTTGTTCTAGCTCTGTGAAAAATACTGCTAGTAGCTTGATAGGGATTGCATTGAATCTGTAGATTGCTTTGGGTAGTATACTCATTTTCACTATATTGATTCTTCCAATCCATGAACATGGTATATTTATCCATCTATTAGTGTCCTCTTTGATTTCTTTCACCAATGTTTTATTGTTTTCTATATACAGGTCTTTAGTTTCTTTAGGTAGACATATTCTTAAGTATTTTATTCTTTTCATTACAATGGTGAATGCAATTGTTTCCTTCATTTCTTTTTCTACTTTCTCATTATTAGTGTATAGGAATGCAAGGGATTTCTGTGTGTTGATTTTATATCCTGCAACTTTACTATATTCATTGATTAGCTCTAGTAGTTTTCTGGTGGAGTCTTTAGGGTTTTCTATGTAGAGGATCGTGTCATCTGCAAACAGTGAGAGTTTTACTTCTTCTTTTCCAGTTTGGATTCCTTTTATTTCTTTTTCTGCTCCGATTGCTGTGACCAAAACTTCCAGAACTATGTTGAATAGTAGTGGTGAAAGTGGGCACCCTTGTCTTGTTCCTGACTTTAGGGGAAATGCTTTGAATTTTTCACTATTGAGGATAATGTTTGCTGTGAGTTTGTCATATATAGCTTTTATTATGTTGAGGTATGTTCCTTCCATTCCTTTTTTCTGAAGAGTTTTTATCATAAATGGATGTTGAATTTTTTTCAAAGGCTTTCTTAAAAAGCCTCTTGATGAAAGTGAAAGAGGAGAGTGAAAAAGTTGGCTTAAAGCTCAACATTCAGAAAACGAAGATCATGGCATCTGGTCCCATCACTTCGTGGGAAATAGATGGGGAAACAGTGGAAACAGTCTCAGACTTTATTTTTTGGGGCTCCAAAATCACTGCAGATGGTGATTGCAGCCATGAAATTAAAAGACGCTTACTCCTTGCAAGAAAAGTTATGACCAACCTCGATAGCATATTCAAAAGCAGAGACATTACTTTGCCAACAAAGGTCCGTCTAGTCAAGACTATGGTTTTTCCAGTGGTCATGGATGGATGTGAGAGTTGGACTGTGAAGAAAGCTGAGCACCGAAGAATTGATGCTTTTGAACTGTGGTGTTGGAGAAGACTCTTGAGAGTCCCTTTGACTGCAAGGAGATCCAATCAGTCCATCCTAAAGGAGATCAGTCCTGGGTGTTCATTGGAGGGACTGATGCTAAAGCTGAAACTCCAGTACTTTGGCCACCTCATGTGAAAAATTGACTCATTGAAAAACACCCTGATGTTGGGAGGGATTGTGGGCAGGAGGAGAAGGGGACGTCAGAGGATGAGATGGCTGGATGGCATCACCGACTCCATGGATGTGAGTCTGAGTGAACTCCAGGAGTTGGTAATGGACAGGGAGGCCTGGCGTGCTGTGATTCATGGGGTTGCAAATAGTCAGACACGACTGAGTGACTGAACTGAACTGAATAGTCCATTGTGCATTGTTGTTTGGTCACTAAGTTGTGTTTGACTATTTGCAACCCCATGGACTGGAGCCCACCAGGCTTCTCTGTCCATGGAATTCTCCAGGCAGGAATACTGGAGTGGGTTGCCATTCCCTTCTCCAATATATATGTGTGTATATATATATATATGCATGTATATATGTGTGTGTATATATACACATATATTTATATACATATATACACATGTTTATATACATATATACACATATACTTATATACATATACACATTTATATACATATGTGTGCATGTATATGTATATATGTATGTACATACAAGTGCATGTGTGTATATACACAGCACATCTCTATGCATTCGTTTGTCAGTAGGCGTTTAGGTCGCTTCTGTGTCTTGGCTATTGTAAATAGTGCTGCAATGAACATTGTGATACATGTGTCTTTTCAAATTAGAGTTTTCCTCTTCTCCAGATGTATGCCCAGGAGTGGGATTGCCGGATCATATGGCAGCTCTACTTTTAGCTTTTAAAAGAGCCTCCATACTGTTAAGCCATTCTGACCAAAGTGAGGTGATACCTCATTGTAGTTTTGATTTGTATTTCTCTCATAATTAGCAATGTTGAGCATCGTTTCATGTGCCTTTTGGCACACGTGTGTCCTCTTTGGAGAAATGTCTATGGAGGTCCTCTGTAGCTGGGGAATTTTTAAAGAGAAGCGTAATGAGGAGGGCACATTGATAAAAGCACACATCTAATGGCTGTGAAGGATGGACCCTCTTCTGAGCCCTTACATTTATCAGTTAATTGAATCTTTACAACAGCCCTCTGAGTTATGTGTTGCATTTAACCATAGAAAACTGCTGGTGCTTGCTAGAATTTTTTATCTGCAAAGTGGCAATTTTGTATTATTGTCATCCACATTTTGCCTATCAAAAATACCAGGGCACAGAGAGGTTAAGTACTGTGCTTAGGTCACACAGCTAGCAACTGGTAGATCCAGGATTTACACCCAGACAAGCTGGCTTCAGGGTTAGTGCTCGTAAGATGATAAGATGTAGCTGACAGATTACTCAGAATTAGACTCAAGAATATATGAAAATGTGATCTATGATAAGGAAAGCTTCACAAGTTTGTGGAAAAGGAAGATTAGCTGCATCGTGGTATTTGGAAAAACTGGCCAATTAGGGAAAGAGACATCTTCACCTCCCACCTTTACCGCAGATCAATTACAGATGGATTAAAGAGTTCAATGCAAAAAAGGAAACCTCCAAGACCTAGAAAAGAGGATTAGGTAAATAATTATCTGCTGAGTGGGGAGGACACCAGGAAAGAAGAGCAAAGCCATCTACATAAAAACACTGGAGCTCTTGTTCATTAAAAAGATCATAAAACAATTAAAAGTATAAGGAACAACTGGGAAAAACACTTGTCAGAAACATGACAAGATGGATTAACATGTTTCCATGTAAAGAACTAGAATATAAGGGAAAGGAAACTGGGGAAGAGCACAGAAGGACAATTCGTGGAAAGGAAAAAGCAAACTGATTGATTCCACAAACGTTTGTAGAGCACGTGTTCCTTACGAGACCCTCTTTTGGTCTTGAGAAGGAACTTGCCTTCTGTGGGGTGAGACTGACATGAACCACACCAATAAATGAATGTGACCTAATGCCAGGTGTCATGAAAACAGGCATGGGACAGGAAGCAGTACAAGGCAGAGTAAGGAGATGGGGAGTGGGAGGGGCTATTTTAGATGGAGGGTCAGGGACCAGCTTGTTGATACGGCGGCAGTTGGATACCCCCCAGAAAGAAGCAAAGGAAGAAGAAGCGCACGGGTCTGGGGGCAGAGCATCCCAGGCAGAGGGGCCGCAATGGGGCTGATGCCTCTGGAGCAAACTGGCAAGGAGGAGGGCAATGGGAGCGTGGGGCCACACAGGTAGCCAGACACTCGCCCGTGGGAGCTTCAGAGGCTCTGTGAAGGACCTGGATTTTATTTCAACTGATACAGGAAGACACTGGAGGGGTTAGAGTAACGGAGTGCATACTTTCCCTTTAATGGCAAATAGATATATAAAACTGTCCGAAGAGGTAACAGTTAAAAGCCAAAGTGAAGTAGAAAGGTAATTCTTCAAATCAGCAAAGTTTATAATGTAAAAATAACCTAAGAATTTATATTATTCCTCTAGCGCCACCTGGGAAGCCCCTAAGAATTTAGAATACAAAACAGTTTGTAAAACCAGACACTGATATGGTGTAGGGAGGTGGTACTCATTCGTGGCTTGTGGAAGTACGTCCATTCAATAAATAGCAGTTGAACAGCCACCATGGTTCCAAAATGAAAAGACAACCTACAGAACAGGAGAAAACACTTGCAAATGAAGTAACCAACAAAAGAAGTAATTTCCAAAACTACAGACAGCTCATGTAGCTCAGTATATAAAAACCCAATCAGTCTAATACAAAATGGGCAGAAGACCTAAAGAGACACTCTCCAAAGAAGACATACGAATGGCCAACAGGCATATGAAAACATACTTAACATCACTAATTGTTAGAGAAACGCAAAACAAAACTACAATGAGGTATTATCTCACTCCAGTCAGAATGGCCATCATCAAAAAGTCTCAGTTCAGTTCGGTTGCTCAGTCATGTCCAACTCTTTGTGACCCCATGGACCGCAGCACACCAGGCTTCCTATCACCAACTCCCGGAGCTTGCTCAAACTCATGTCCATCAAGTCAGTGAGGCCATCCAACTATCTCATCCTCTGTCATCCCCTTCTCCTCCTGCCTTCAGTCTTTCCCAGCATCAGGGTCTTTTCCAAGGACTCAGTTCTTCACATCAGGAGGCCAAAGTATTGGAGTTTCAGCTTCAGCATCAGTCCTTCCAATGAATATTCAGGACTGATTTTCTTTAGGATGAACTGGTTGGATCTCCTTGCAGTTCAAGGGACTCTCAAGAGTCTTCTCCAACACCACAGTTCAAAAGCATCAATTATTTTGGCACTCCAAACTTCTTTATGGTCCAACTCTCACATCCATACATGACTACTGGAAAAACCATACCCTTGACTAGACGGACCTTTGTTGGCAAAGTAATGTGTTTGCTTTTTAACATGCCATCTAGGTTTGTCATGGTTTTTCTTCCAAGGAGCAAGCCTCTTTTAATTTCATGGCTGCAGTCACCATCTGCAGAGATTTTGGAGAGCAAACAAAAATAACTGTATCCATTGTTTCCCCATCTATCTGCCATGAACTGATGGGACCTGATGCCATGATCTTAGTTTTCTGAATGTTGAGTTGTAAGCCAACTTTTTCACTCTCCTCTTTCACTTTCATCAAAAAGTTCTTTAGTTCTTTGGTTTTTACCATAAGGGTGGTGTCATCTGCATATCTGAGGTTATTAATATTTCTTCCAGCAATCTTGATTCCAGCTTGTGCTTCATCCAGCCTGCCATTTCACATGATGTACTCTGTGTATAAGTTAAACAAGCAAGGTGACAATATACAGTCTTGATATACTCCTTTCCCGATTTGCATCCAGTCTTCTTCCCTGTTCATCTAACTGTTGCTTCTTGACTTGTACGCAGATTTCCCAAGAGGCAGGTCAGGTGGTCTGGTATTCCCATCTCTTTAAGAATTTTCCAGTTTGTTGTGATCCACACAATCAAAGGCTTTGGCATAGTCAATAAAGCAGCAGTAGATGGTTTTCTGGAACTCTCTTGCTTTTTCCATGATCCAGAAGATGTTGGCAATTTGAACTCTGGTTCCTCTGCCTTTTCTAAATCCAGCTTGAACATCTGAAAGTTCGCAGTTTACATACTATTGAAGCCTGGTATGGAGAATTTTGAGCATTACTTTACTAGCATGTGAGATGAGTGCAATTGTGCGGTAATTTGAACATTCTTTGGCATTGGCTTTCTTTGGGATAGGAATGAAAACTGACCTTTTCCAGTCCTGTGGCCACTGCTGAGTTTTCTAAATTTGCTGGCATATTGAGTGCAGCACTTTCACAGCATCATCTTTTAGGATTTTAAATAGCTCAACTGGAGTTCCATCACCTCCACTAGCTTTGTTCATATTGATGCTTCCTAAGGTCTACTTGACTTTGCATTCCAGGATGTCTGGCTCTAGCTAGGTGGGTGATCACACCATCATGGTTATCTGGGTCATGAAGATCTTTTTTGCATAGTTCTGTGTATTCTTTTTTTTTAATTTTTATTTTTACTTTATTTTACTTTACACTACTGTATTGGTTTTGCCATACATCGACATGAATCCACCATGGGTGTACATGCGATCCCAAACATAAACCCCCCTCCCACCTCCCTCCCCACAACATCCCTCTGGGTCATCCCCGTGCACCAGCCCCAAGCATGCTGTATCCTGCATCGGACATAGACTGGTGATTCGATTCTTACATGATAGTATACATGTTTCAATGCCATTCTCCCAAATCATCCCACCCTCTCCCTCTCCCTCTGTGTCCAAAAGTCCGCTATACACATCTGTGTCTTTTTTGCTGTCTTGCATACAGGGTCATCATTGCCATCTTTCTAAATTTCATATATATGTGTTAGTATACTGTATTGGTGTTTTTCTTTCTGGCTTACTTCACTCTGTATAATCAGCTCCAGTTTCATCCATCTCAACTGAACTGATTCAAATGTATTCTTTTTCACGGCTGAGTAATACTCCATTGTGTATATGTACCACAGCTTTCTTATCCATTCATCTGCTGAGGGACATCTAGGTTGTTTCCATGTCCTGGCTATTATAAACAGTGCTGCGATGAACATTGGGGTATATGTGTCAGTTCTGTGTATTCTTGCCACCTCTTCTTAATGACTTCTGCTTGTTAGGTCCATATCATTTCTGTCCTTTTTTTGTGCCCATCTTTGCATGAAATGTTCCCTTGGTATCTTTAATTTTCTTGAAGAGATCTCTAGTCTTTCCCATTCTATTGTTTTCCTATATTTCTTTGCACTGATCACCGAGGAAGGCTTTCTTATCTCTCCTTGCTATTCTTTAGAACTCTGTATTCAAATGAGTATATCTTTCATTTTCTCCTTTGCCTTTTGCTTCTCTTCTTTTCTCAGTTATTTGTAATGCCTCCTCAGACAACCATTTTGGCTTTTTGCATTTCTTTTTCTTGGGGATGGTCTTGATCCTTGCTTACTGTACAATGTCATGAACCTCAGTCTATAATTCTTCAGGCACTCTGTCTATCAGATCTAATCCCTTGAATCTATTTGTCACTTCCACCGTATAATTGTAAGGGATTTGACCTATAATTGTAGGTCTTACCTGAATATGGTCTTGTGGTTTTCCCTACTTTCTTCAGTTTAAGTCCAAATTTGGCAATAAAGAGTTCACTATCTGAGCCACAGTCAGCTCCTGGTCTTGTTTTTGCGGACTGTATAGAGCTTTTCCATCTTCAGCTGCAAAGAACATAATCAATCTTATTTCGGTGTTGGCCATCTGGTGATGTCCATGTGTAGGGTCGTTTATTGTGTTGCTGGAAGAAGTTGTTTGCTATGACCAGTGTGTTCTCTTGGCAAAACTCTATTAGCCTTTGCCCTGCTTCGTTCTGTACTCTAAGGCCAAATTTGCCTGTTACTCTGGGTGTCTCTTGACTTCCTACTTTTGCATTCTACTCCCCTATAATGAAAAGGACATCTTTTTGGGGTATTGGTTCTAAAAGGTACTGTAGGTCTTCATAGAACTGCTCAACTTCAGGTTCTTCAGCATTATTGCTTCGGGCATAGACTTGGATCACTGTGATAGTGAACGGTTTGCCTTGGAAAAGAACAGAGATCATTCTGTTGTTTTTGAGATTGCATCCAAGTACTGCATTTCGGACTCTTTTGTTTACTATGTGGGCTACTCCATTTCTTCTAAGAAATTCTTGCCCACAGTCGTAGATATAATAGTCATCTGAGTTAAATTTGTCCATCCCAGTCCATTTTAGTTCACTGATTCTTAAAATGTTGATGTTCGCTCTTGCGATCTGTTTGACCACTTCCAATTTGCCTTGATTCATGGACCTAACATTCCAGGTTCCTATGCAATATTGCTCTTTACAGCATCGGACCTTACTTCTGTCACCGGTCACATCCACAACTGGGCATTGTTTTTGCTTTGGTTCCGTCTCTTCATTCTTTCTGGAGTTATTTCTCCACTGATCTCCAGTAGCATTTTGGGCACCTACCAACCTGGGGAGTTCATCTTTCAGTGTCATAATCTTTTTGCCTTTTCATACTGTTCATGGGGTTCTCAAGGCAAGAATACTAAAGTGGTTTGCCATTCCCTTCTCCAGTGGACCACGTTTTGTCAGACCTCTCCACCATGACCCGTCGGTCTTGGGTGGCCCCACACGGCATGGCTTAGTTTCACTGAGTTAGACAAGGCTGTGGTCCATGTGATCAGCTTGATTAGTTTTCTGTGATGGTGGTTTTCATTCTGTCTTCCTTCTGAGGGATGACGATAAGAGGCTTATGGAAGCTTCCTGATGGGAGAGACTGACTGTGGGGAAACTGGGTCTTGTTCTGATGGGCAGGGTCATGCTCAGTAAATCTTTAATCCACTTTTCTGTCGATGGGCGGGGCTGTATTTCCTCCCTGTTGTTTGATCTGAGACCAAACTATGGTGGAGGTGATGAAGATAATGGCGACCTCCTTCAAAAGGTCTTATGCATGCCCTGCCATGGTCAGTCAGTGCCCCTGACCCTGCACCAGGCCGCCGCCGACCCCGCCTCCACTAGAGACCCCTAGACACTCCCAGGCAAGTCTGGGTCAGTCTCTTGTGGGGTCTCTGCTCCTTTCTCCTGGGTCCTGGCGCACGAGGTTCTGTTTGAGCTCTCCCAGAGTCTGTTTGCCCAGTCCTGTGTAAGTTCTGGCAGCTCTGTGGGGGGTTAATGGTGACCTCCTCCAAGAGGGCTTATTCATATCCGGGTTTGCTGCACCCAGAGCCTCTGCCTCTGCGGCAGTCCCCTGCTGACCGGTACCTCCACAGGAGACACTCAAACACTCAGTCAGGTCTGGCTCAGTCTCTGTGCGTCTCCTGGTGTGCCCAGGGTTTTGTTTGAGCCCTCTGAGTATCTCTGGTGGGTATGGGGTTTGATCCTAAATGCATTTCACACCTCCTCCCATCATGCTGGGGCTTCTCCTTTGCCCTTGGATGTGGGGTGTCTTCTTTGGGAGGGATCCGACATTCTCCTGTCGCTGGCTGTTCAGCAGCGAGTTGTGATTTTGGAGTTCTCGCAGGAGAAGGTGAGCTCACACCCTTCTACGCCGCCGCCTTGTGGTTCTGCCATGACCCGGCTGCTGTAAACAGCGCTGCAGCGGGCGCTGGTGTGCCTGTGTCTTTTGAACTATGGTTTTCTCTGGGTACACGCCCAGTAGGGGCATTGCTGGCTCATGTGGTAGCCCTGCTTTCAGGTCTCTCTCTTTTTAAGTGTTTATCTGTTTGGCTGCGCCGGGTCTTAGCTGCCTCATGCGGGGTCTTTTGTTGCCTACACAGTCTCTCTAGCTGTAGCACTCAAACTTAGCTGCCCCAAAGCACGTGGGATCTTCCCGACCAGGGGTCGAAACTACATCCCCTGCGTTGAAAGGTGGATTCTTAACCTCTGAGCCACCAGTGAAGTCCCTATTTTCAGTTTCTTAAGGAACCTCCAGGGCTTCCCCTGTGGCTCAGCTGGTAAAGAATCCGCCTGCAATGCGGGAGACCTGGGTTCGATCCCTGGGTTGGGAAGATCCCCCGGAGCAGGGAAAGGCTACCCACTTTGGTGTTCTGGCCTGGAGAATCACATGGACTGTAGTCCATGGGGCCGCGAAGATTCGGACACGACTGAGAGACTTTCGCTTCGCTTCACTTCAAGGAAACTTCAGACTATTCTGCATAGTGGCTGTATCAATTCACATTCCCACCAAGAGTGCAAGAGGGTTCCCTTTTCTCCACACCCTCTCCAGTATTTATCGTTTGTGGGGTTTGTGTGGCTGGCACAGCTGTCTTCTGGACTTGAGCACGCATCTGTGCCCGCTCCAGGCTGCTCTCTCCTGAGGTCTCACCAGGAGACCAGGTGCAGGCTGGCTGGGCACTCCTGTTCTCACCCCCACCCCACCCAGACAGTGCCTCTCGGTGGTTTTTGTTTGGACTCAGTGAAGAACTGACTCATTGGAAAAGACCCTGATGCTGGGAAAGATTGAAGGCAGGAGGAGAAAGGGACGACAGAGGATGAGATGGTTGGATGGTGTCACTGACTCAGTGGACGTGAGTCTGGGTAAACACCGGGAGTTGGTGATGGACAGGGAAGCATGGCCTGCTGCAGTCCATGGGGTTGCGAAGAGTCGGACACGACTGAGCAACTGAACTGAACCGAACTGAGCTGACTAGGTGTCTGGGGAGGTGGGCAGAGGCCCCAGCCTCAGGGCTGAGCTGGTTTGCCACTGTTACTGTGGGGTCCGGGCCTGACATCAGGGCTCCTACATGACTGTGTCAGCTCTGGGGGACCAAGGCAGACCTGCGGTCTACACAGGCCCAGATGCTCTGAGAGTGCCAGCCAAGGCCACATCCCAGGAGCCAGCTCCATGGGGCTCCTCAGGGACTAAATTCTTGAGAGCAAGGAGACGCCATCAGGAGGCCGAGGACCCAATGCCTGGGGCTGCTGAGTGGGAGAGTCAGGGGAGGAGGGGCTCAGCGGGTGCTTTCAGCAGAGCTTGGGGTCCGGTGAGGAGGACTTCACGTGCAAGCACAGCTGGTGTGCAGAGAAGGAAGGTCAGTGCATGGGAGATGGGGGGAGGCAGGGGGGAGAAAGGGAAGGTCTAGGGTTTTCTTTCTAGGTGTCCCACGAGGGCTCCGTGTGTCACTGAATGAATGGGCCAACCCATGTTCTGAATGGACCTTTCACTGAATGGACTGATGGGCCAACCCACATTCTGCTCTGGACCTTGGGCGCTGGATTGTGGCTGTCCGGAAGGACATCTCTGTGAGCAAGACTATAACTGCCCCTAGTAATAATACACGTTCTGCTGGGACAATGCCAACCAGAGTGGAGACGACACCCCCGCCTCGCTTGCTATGGGACATGGCCACGTGACGGGGTTCTGGACAGACCGAGCTGGAAGCTTTCCGGGAAAGTGCCCTTCCCGCCTCTGGGTCTCTTCTCCAGTGTGCAGCCCGGCTGGGGCCATAAGAAGGAGGGTCGCCCTGCTGAGAGTCGAGTGCAGAGCTCACTGGAGTCTGTGTCCCCAAGGACTCTGCTCTCCTTGGCAGGGCTCGAGAATTTTACTTGACCCTGATGGAACTTGACTCTAAACTTTCTGTCTTGTTGGAACCACCACTGCTGATTTGGGGCTTTCCATTTCTGGCACCATCTGAAATCTACCCAACCCAGTGTGTCCATGAAGGCTTCCCCACCCCACGCTGGTTCTCGCTGCCATCCTATACTAGTTGGGGACTGTGGGTGGTGCCCGGGGCCCACCACCAACCATGAAATTGGAATCTTCAGGGATGAGATCAGGGTTCGTATTCTCTAAAAGCTCCTAGTAATTCCAGTGAACAGCTATAAGTGGGAATGAGTGAGCTACATAAATAAAGGGAAAATGGAGTGTATTCATTCCTCCTCCAGCCGTTAAGACGTCAGGCGCTGGGGGCCCATCTCGCTGCCCAACTGGGCAACTGCATGTGGCGAGCTCCAGGCAGTGAATGAATTTCCTAAGCGATGTGGAGAGGTCAAATGGATTTACTCAATACATTTATAAGCACTTATTCTATGCAAAGAGGAGAGTGAAAGAGTTGGCTTAAAAGTCAGTATTCAGAGAACTAAGATCATGGCATCTGGTCCCATCACTCCATGGCAAATAGATGGGGATACAATGGAAACAGTGACAGACTTTAATTTCTAGCTTCCAAAATCATTGCAGATAGTGACTGCAGCCATGAGATTAAAAGACACTTGCTCCTTGGAAGAAAAGCTATGATCAACCTAGACAGCATATTAAAAAGGAGAGACATTACTTTGCCAACAAAGGTCTGTCTTGTCAAAGCTATGGTTTTTCCAGTAGTCATGTGCAGATGTGAGAATTGGACTATAAAGAAAGCTGAGCACTGAAGAACTGATGCTTTTGAACTGTGGTGCTGGAGAAGACTCTTGAGAGTCCCTTGAACTGCAAGGAGATCCAACCAGTCAATCTTAGAGGAAATCAGTCCTGAATATTCATTGGAAGGACTGATGCTGAAGCTGAAACTCCAATACTTTGATCACCTGATGTGAAGAACTGACTTATTGGGAAAGACCCTGAAGGTGGGAGGAGAAGGGGACAACAGAGGATGAGATGGTTGGATGGCATCACCGACTCAATGGACATGAGCGTCTGAGGAATCTCAGTTGGTGATGGACAGGGAGGCCTGGCATGCTGCAGTATATGGGGTTGCAAAGGGTTGGGCATGACTGAGCTACAGTGCTCTGGCTTCCTGGTGGACATTAAAGAAGAGGAGCAGCAGAGAAAGCAGGGAAGGCAGCCTGCTATCAGAGGCCTCCAGCGCCTGGATCTGGGTGCTGTGCTGGAGGGAGTGAAACATGGTCAGCTCTGGGAGGTGTTTTTGGAGTGGGCAGGTGATAAGAAGTCCTGGCCAATGCCTGCACATTTGGACAAGCATCTGGCAAGGGCAAGCTGATGTTTACTAATGTGGGGCTTACTGGGGAGGGAAAAGTTAATTTCTGCTTTGAAAACAATGTGCTTGGGATGACAGATTTCAAAGGCATTATTAATTGGCTACCAAAACACCTATCCCCAGCCTCCTTTTCTGCTTTTCCACCCACAGAATAGAGGCCAGAAAGGAGAGACACTTGTTTTATATGACTAAGTCCTGCCCAATGAGACAGTTGTAAAGGGAAAATTTGCTGGAGGATGGTGGAAAATCTGGGAATGCTTTTGCTTTGTTGATTAAAAAAAAGATAGATGTGGCTAGTTCCATCACTTTATCCCATGGACATGAACACAATGTCTGGCACTATGGCAGCCATCTTTTGACTGTGAGGTAGCTGGCTAAGTTAGTGAAACAGCATGAAAGAAACTACATTAAAAAAACAAACCAAATACCACTGAGCCACAGCACAAGGCCTGGACTATCTGCTTCTAAATACTTAGTTATATGATACAGTTAAATATCTATCATGCTTAAGCCTCTGTTACTTGAGTATTCCACTATCTATAAGCTAAAGCATTCATAACTGTACAACATCCAAATACTTACTCAGCCATGGATAGAAGAATCTAGAACTCAGGGTAGAGACAAAGTAAGAAATATAAATTTGGAAGTCAAGGACACATATTGAAAGCCCTGGGCCCTGATGAGATTGTGATAAAGAAGACAGTAGGTCAAAGATCAAGTCCTGGGACATCTGGCATTTGGGAATCTAAAAAGCAGGCGGAGCAGCCAGCAGAGCAGACCAGGCAGGGCCACAGAGTATGGCGGGGTGTGTGCATGTGTATACACACACATGTACGAGTAGGACCTTTGGTTTGGGGGTCACATGCTACATGTCTATGGACTGCTCTGCAATCTGACTTTTAAACATTTATTTTACTTTATTTATTTGTTTTTGGCCACCTTGGGTCTCCATTGCTGGGTGTGGGCTCTCTCTAGTTGCAGAGCATGGGCTTCTCATTGCGGTGGCTTCTCTTGTTGGGGGGCCTGGGCTCTAGGGTGTCAGGGCGTTGGCAGTTGCGGCACATGGGCTTACTGGCCCTGCGGCATGTCCTGGAATCTTCCTGGGCCAGGGATCGAACCTGTGTTCTCCACATTGGCATGAGGATTCTTAACCACTGGCCACCAGGGAAGTCCTGCAACTTGACTTCTTATTAACAGTATATCATAGTCACCTTCTCACTTCACTGAATATGAAGTGAGAGTGTCAGTTGCTCAGTCGTGTCCGACTCTTTGCAACCTGATGAACTGTAGCCTGCCAGGCTTCTCTGTCCATGGGATTCTCCAGAGAAGAATACTGAAGTGGGTTGCCATTCCCTTCTCCAGGGGGATCTTTCCAAGCCAGGGATTGAACCCCGGTCTCCTGCATTGTAGGCAAATTCTTTACCATCTGAGTCACCAGGGTCTCAGGTCACAGAATATAGGTCTGCTTTTTTCTTTTTAATGGCTACTATTATTCTATTATATGGCTATCCCATAATTTAGGTGTCATATGTTAAAAAATCTTCCATCCTATTGTTTTATACATGGAATTGGTACGATTAGCAAGCCATTTGGAAAAGATAAAATTTTTACAAATGGAAGATGAATGAAAAGCTTAAATGTAATAAAATACTATTATATGATAGAACTGTACCACAAGAGAAATTGACTTTTGCATAACTGGGGTGAGGAAGGATTTTCTATGCATCACACTAAGGGTAAGAACCACAAAAGTAAAGACTGAGTTGTAGACCTAAGTGTTAAAATTCTGTACATTAAGTAAATGATAAAATTGGAAAAGAAACAATGAGAAAAAATTGTAAACATGCTATGTAAAGGGCTAATGTCCTCTAAGTTTACACACCATTGAAGAAAATGTAAATACGTCAAAAAAAAGTGAGTGAAGTAAGTATGTGCAAGAGTGTGTTGCTGTTTAGTCACTGAGTTGTGTCCAACTTTTGTGACCCCATGGAGTGGAGCCTGCCAGGCTCCTCTGTCCTTGGGATTTTCCAGGCAAGAATACTGGAGCGAGTTGCCATTTCCTTCTCCAGGGGATCTTCCCAACCCAGGAATCAAACTTGTATCTCTTTCATTGGCATGCAGATTCTTTACCATCCACTGAGCCGCCAGGAAAGCCCGTGTGCTAGGGTAAACAACAACAAAATACAATTTGTTATTAAGCATAAAAAAGGTCAACCCCAATACTGGTAAAACGCAGACAGACTAAGAGATTGTACTTTTTGCCTTTCAAATTGGAAAACAAATGTTAGTACTCTATCAGTGAAGTGCTAGGAACCACTTATGGAATGAGAGAGCCTCATTCCTCAGTGAGTGTTTAAATCATATGAGCTTTTTTTTTTTTTAACATGAAAAGTTGTTCATGCTCATTTAAGTTTAAAGAAGTAGGTTATCATGACAATTAAGGACTCCGTATGATTATTGATTGAATCTTGGATGAGAGGAAAATCAGCTCTAAAAGACATTATTGGGACAATTGAGGAGATTTGAATATGGACTGCGTATTATATCATACCAATGGTAACCATCTTGGGAGTGATAATGGTCTTGTAGTTACGACAGAGAAAGTCCTTGTGCTTATTTATTTAAGGGTGAAAAAATCATGATGTTGGTAATTTACTTTCAAATGATTCAGCATCGTGTGTGTGTGCATTGTCTATCTATTATCTATGTATCTAATATCTCTTTCTTTCTATCTAATTATCTGTCATCTATACAGAAATCAATGGGTTAAAATGTTAATAATTGGTGAATACAAATGAGGCTTCTCTGAATGCTCACTGGAATATTCTCTTCTTCTTCAGCTTTTCCGTAGATTTGAAAATTTTCAAACCAAATATCTAAAGGGAAAGTAGGCTGTCAACAGCTTGAAG
This sequence comes from Ovis canadensis, assembly GCF_042477335.2. NCBI lineage: Eukaryota > Metazoa > Chordata > Mammalia > Artiodactyla > Bovidae > Ovis > Ovis canadensis. Next base: position 5,740,941 of record NC_091245.1, read on the forward strand.
GCATTAGATATATTTTTAAAAGAAAGGTACACCTGGGACTTCCCACCTGCCCAGTGGTTCAAACGTCACCTTCCAAAGCAGCCAATGTGGATTTCATCATCGGGGAACTAAGATTCCACATGCCACAAGGTGTGACCATAATTTTTTTTTTAATAAGTAAATAAATAAATCTTGTTTTCTTTTTTTAATGAAAAGTACACTTGTAGTTTTTAGAAGCCTGAAAAGACACACATTCAAATACTAAGAGTTCCCATTTCTGGTGTTGGTAGTTGCTATTTCATTTTCTTTCCTTATTTAAAAAATACTTACAGTAGTAATAAATGTTCAGATGAATCAGAAAATTCGAATAAGCAGAGAAAAGTTAACATCGTGAATAATCTGAGAGAGACCCCGTTAACATTGGCTGCATGGTCTTCTGGAGTGTTTCTATGCATATAGGCATGTGCTGTGCTGTGCTAAGTCGATTCAGTTGTGTCCATCTCTGTGTGACCCCACGGACTGCAGCCCGCCAGGCTCCTCTGTCCATGGGATTCTCCAGGCAAGAATACTGGAGTGGGTTGCCATTCCCTTCTCCAATATGTTCATGTGCGTATATGTAATTCTGTGTATTTTTTCTAGCCAAAATAGAGAATTCATGGTATGTACACTGTTCGATAATTGGCTTTTTTTGCAACCTCTAACTCTGCATTATAAACAAATTCCTATCTCCTGCAAGATGTTTATTGCTTGCATATAGATTAGGGGGGATTTTAATATTTTGTGTGGTATTGCTTACTTTTTTAAAAAGTTAACTCATTAATTTGGCTGTGCTAGGTCCTAGCTGGGACATGTGGGACCTAGTGTCCTGACCAGGGATCAGATTGGTGCCCCTTGCATTGCAAGGCAGGTTCTTAACCAGTGGACTACCAGGGAAGTCCCTGGTGTTGCTTACTTTGATGTTTCAGATTTTCTGTGATAATAATGCTGGTATGATTTTTTAATACTGTAAGCTCATTAAGCACTCTTCTAAGTACTGTCTATGTATTAACTTATTTAACCTCACAGCCTTCCAGTGTATTACCATTATACCCATGTTACAGAGGAACACTCAGAGAGTAATAGGAAATAAACTTTGCATTCTATTACAAGGTTTTTTATTTCTGGCCACACCACTAAGCTTCAGCGATTTTAGTGCCCAGAGCAGAGATTGAACCCCAGGCGCGAGCAGGGATTGAACCCCAGGCGCGAGCAGGGATTGAACCCCAGGCGTGAGCAGTGAAAGCACCGAGTCCCAACCACTAGACGTCTAGGAAATTCCCTCTATTACAAGTTCATCACTGTAGGGATGTTGCCTAGAAGCTTAAACTATACATACCGACCCATCTCCGGGAACCCTGCCCGCAGGGAGTGGTCATTGAGCTGAAACGCCATGGTTTGGCTCACAGGAAGCAGCCTGACCAAGCCCATCTGTGAACGACGGCGGGGAGGAAGGAATGAGCGCGTGCCTTGCGGAGGCTGAGGGCACCAGACAGCGTCTGACTTGACTGCCTCCCCTTTCATTAATAATATTAAGGGAGCCCGAATTCTAACTCAGGCAAGATGGCTCTTTGGAACATGAGTCCACCATCGTCCCAGCCTAACAGCTTTCTGAAGAAAGTCACTTTTTTTGCCCCAACAACTAATCTCTCCTTCATTGACCTGTCTTGCGGTGAGCAGTAGGAGCCTGGACTTTGCCGACGAGAGGGTCTAGCAAGCCCAGGCTCTCTGGGTGCGCAGTCCATGTCTGAACCCAATCCTGCTTTGGCAATGAGCTTGCTGTGTTGTTGCTAAAGGGCAATATTCCGTCTTCACACCAAACAGCTTGGGTGCTACGAGAAGCTGTATCCCAGCCCTCTAAGAACTTGGCATCCAGGCCACCACTTTGTGTTCATTTTACTGAGTGTGGTTTGGCGCACCAAGGTGAGTGGGATGGGGTGACATGACCAGTTGCCCTGTGTTTCAAAGGGCACAGGTGTGTGCACACGTATGGTCACTGGATCCTCAGCCAGGAGCAGTGTAGGGATGCACGTGGTACTTGAGTGTGTGATGTATATGTGTGTGGGGTGTGGCTGATGTGTATAGTGTGTGTGTGGTGTGTGCAATGAGTGTAGCGTCTGTGGTGTGTGTGTAGGGTGTGTGTGATGTGTGGTGTGTGTAGTGTGGTGTGTGTGTAGTGTGTGTGTGTGTAGGGTATGTGTGATGTGTGGTGTGTATAGTGTGGTGTGTGTGTGTGTGTGGTGTTTGTGATGTGTATGGTATGTAGTGTATGGTTTCTGTGTGGTGTGTTAGTGTGTGTGGTGTGTGTGTCTATGTGATATGCATGTAAAGTGTGTATGTGATATGTGGTGTGTGGTGTGTAGTGTATGATTTGTGTGTGGGTTTGGTGTGTGTGGTATATGTGTAGTGTGTCTGTGGTCTGTGTGCTGTATTTGTGAGATGTGGAATTTGTGTGTAATGTGTGTGGTGTGTGTGATATGATATATGCTGTTTGTGTATGTGGTGTGTATATATGTGGTGTATGGTATGTAGTATATGGTTTGTGTGTGGTATGTGTGGTGTGTAGTGTGTGTGTGTGGTTTTGTGTAGTGTGTGTAGTATGTGTACAGTGTTTGGGATGTGTGTAGAGTGTGGTAAGTGTGTAGTGTGTGTGTGGTGTGTGTGTAGTGGTGTGTGTGACGTGTGTGATTTGTATAGTGTGTTGTGGTGTGTGTGTTGAGTGTGTGGGGTGTGTGAGATGCGTGTGTGGTGTGTACAGTGTGTATGCTGTGTATGTGTGGTATGTAGTGTGTAGTGTGTGTGTGGTGTGTGTGATGTGTATGGTATGCAGCATATGGTTTCTGTGTGGTGTGTTAGTATGTGTGGTGTGTGTGTATATGTGGTATGTGAGTAAAGTGTGTGTGTGATATGTGGTGTGTGGTATATGGTTTGTGTGTGGGTGTAGTATGTGTGGTATATGTGTAGTGTGTGTGGGGTGCATGTGTGTAGTGTTTGTGTGGTGTGTGTAGTGTGTGTGCTGTGTTTGTGATACGTGGAGTGGTGTGTAATAGGTGTGATGTGTGTGTTATATGATATATGGTGTTTGTGTATGTGGTGTGTGTATATGTGTGGTGTATGGTTTGTATGTGGTATGTGTGGTGTGTAGTGTGTGTACTGTGTGGTGTGTTTGGTTTTGTGTAGTGCGTGGTATGTGTATAGTGTTTGCTATATGTGCAGTGTTTGTGTCGTAAGTGTGTAATGTATGTGTGTCGTGGTGTGTGTGTAGTGGAGCTGTGTGGTATATGTGTGTCATGGTGTGTATTGGAGTTGTGTGGTGTGTGTGGAGTGGAGCTGTGTGGTGTGTCGTGGTGTGTGTAGTGGAGCTGTGTGGTGTGTGTGTAGTCAGGTTGTGTGGTGTATGTGTGTCATGGTGTGTGGAGTGGAGCTGTGTGTGTATGTAGTGTATGGTTTCTGTGTGTGTGTGTCCTGGTGTGTGTGTAGGGGAGTTGTGTGGTGTGTGTGGAGTGAAGCTGTGTGGTGTATGTGTGTCATGGTGTGTGTGTAGTGGGGTTGTGTGGTGTGTGTCATGGTGTGTGTAGTGGGGTTGTGTGGGGTGTGTGTGTCATGGTGTGTAGTGGAGTTGTGTGGTGTGTGTAGTGGAGCTGTGTGGTGTGTGTGTCGTGGGGTTGTGTGGTGTGTGTCTGGTGGAGTTGTGTGGTGTGTGTGTAGTGGAGTTGTGTGGTGTGTGTGTAGTGGAGCTGTGTGGTGTATGTGTAGTGGGGTTGTGCGGTGTATGTGTGTCGTGGTGTGTGTAGTGGTGTATGTGTGTCATGGTGTGTGTGTCGTGGGGCTGTGTGGTGTGTGTCATGGTGTGTGTGTCGTGGGGCTGTGTGGTGTGTGTCATGGTGTGTAGTGGAGTTGTGTGGTGTGTGTAGTGGAGCTGTGTGGTGTGTGTAGTGGAGCTGTGTGGTGTGTGTGTAGTGGAGCTGTGTGGTGTGTGTGTAGTGGGGTTGTGTGGTGTGTGTGTAGTGGGGTTGTGTGGTGTATGTGTGTAGTGGGGTTGTGTGTTGTGTGTTGTGTATGTGTGTCGTGGTGTGTGTCGTGGTGTGTGTGTGTCGTGGTGTGTGTGTAGTGGGGTTGTGTGGTGTGTGTCGTGTGTGTAGTGGGGTGTGTGTGTCATGGTGTGTAGTGGAGTTGTGTGGTGTGTGCAGTGGGGTTGTGTTGTGTACGTGTGTCGTGGTGTGTGTCGTGGGGTGTGTGTGTCGTGGTGTGTGTCATGGTGTATGTGTGTCGTGGTGTGTGTGTGCAATGGGGTTGTGTGGTGTGTGTTGTGGTGTGTGTCGTGGTGTGTGTGTGTCGTGGTGTGTGTGTGCAGTGGGGTTGTGTTGTGTGGTGTGTCGTGGTGTGTGTCGTGGGGTGTGTGTGTCGTGGTGTGTGTCGTGGTGTATGTGTGTCGTGGTGTGTGTGTGCAGTGGGGTTGTGTGGTGTGTGTCATGGTGTGTGTGTGTTGTGGTGTGTGTGTGCAGTGGGGTTGTGTTGTGTGGTGTGTGTCATGGTGTGTGTCGTGGGGTGTGTGTGTCGTGGTGTGTGTGTCGTGGCGTTGCGCAGTGTGTGTGTGTGCACATGTGCGTGGTATAGTGAACCAGTCCCGTCCCTCCAGCCTGGCGCGCAGACAGACCTTGAGGCGGGAGCCCAGCGTGGTCAATACCACGTGCAAATAAATAAGTGCTAATTGCCTGCAGTGTCTTTGGGTGTCAGGTGCGGTTATCGGACCACATTTATGGGCCAATTAGGCTCCTCACTGGACTCGCTGGTGATAAATCGTGGGCTAGCGGCTCTGCGAACGTGCTGGGGCCGGGGGGCTGCCGGCTCGTGCTTGCTGCACGGAGCTGGGGCCTGCAGGTGGGGGCTCAGGGAGCCCGGCTGGACGCTGACCTCGGGCCGGGGACAGGGCTGAGGTCCTGCTGTGGTGGCTGGGGACAGCTGGGGGACCCGACTGCCCGTGGAAGGGGTAGATCCTAAGCTGGGGACCTCCCTACAACCCTTTCCCCTTCAGCCCCTTCACAGTGACATGAGGTTCAGTTTTCTCAACAGCAGAACCACCCAAGAAAATGGTGTGTGTGTGTGTGGGGTGAACTGGAAATATGGGATTAGCAGGTGCATACCGGTATGCGTAAAGTAATCAATAAGGATCTACTATGCAGTGCAGGGAACTACATTCAATGTCTTTAAATAACCTATAATGGAAAAGAATCAAGAAGTATATAGATAGACAGATATAGGCTATATATAATAGAATGGAAAAGAATCAAGAAGTATATAGACAGATATAGGCTATATATAATAGAATGGAAAAGAATCAAGAAGCATATAGATAGACAGATATAGGCTATATATAATAGAATGGAAAAGAATCAAGAAGCATATAGATAGACAGATATAGGCTATATATAATAGAATGGAAAAGAATCAAGAAGCATATAGATAGACAGGTATATATATAGAATATATATGGGCTTCCCTCGTGGCTCAGACAGTAAAGAATCTGCCTGCAACGCAGGAGACCTGAGTTTGATCCCTGGGTCGGGAAGATCCCCTGGAGATGGGCATGGCAACCCAGTCCAGTATCCTTGCCTGGAGAATCCCATAGACAGAGGAGCCCGGCGGGCTGCAGTCCACGGGGTTGCAGAGTCGGATCCAGCTGAGCACACGCGCACGGCATCTATGCCTTGCTTTGCTGTACACTGGAAACTGACACGTACTGTAAACCAACTATACTTCAATATAAATCAATAAACATTAAAGGACAAGGAGAAAATGGTGCCACTGGTACCACTGGGTGGGCCGTCCGCACCCCAGAGCCCCGGGCAGGACTGTCTCTGCCTCCTGTGCCCTCGTTCAGGGGTTTTTCGAGCGGAGCCCAGGCAGTCTAGGGGCCACCAGACCAAAGTGGCGTCGCGGATCCCAAGTGAGCCGCAGGAGTGGGCGAACACTAGGGAGGCCCTGTGACGGTCAGGGCGAGCCTAATGCGAGAGTGGGGGTCAGGCGGAGGGGCCCCTCAGGGTGAGGGAGACCTCCTTGTGGCAGGGGCAGTTCGTGGGAGACCCCAAAGATGAGAAGAAGCTGGCGGGAGGAAGGGTGGTCTTCCCAGGGAAGAGAAAAGACGCATAGAGGTCCAGAAGGGTGAGGGGCCCCAGGGCAAGAGGCAGGGTGAGAGAGGTGGGGGGCAGAGCAGGCAGCCCCGCGGGGTCCCCGTTAGGACAGTGGGCTTTCCCGTGGGAGCTTAGTTTCGAGCAGCGGGGTGGTGAGGTCAGGTCCCCAGGACAGCTGGTTGTGGGGAGGAGGGTTTGAAGGGGTCTCCAGTGGGCAGGAGAGGAGCCGTGGTCTGGTGGGAGGGGGCTGGCAGGCAGGGATGGAGGGAGGGGAAACACTGGAGTCCTGTGGGAGGGGAGGGGGTGGGGAGGCCCCGGTGAGCCTGGCCTTCTGGATGGTTCTGAGCTCTGTGCGCTAAGGCTGGGCGAGGGGTCTGTCTGAACTTTGTTCCTTCAGATTCTCCATCTGACAGTTTGCTCCCTGCCTGGAAGCTTCCTAATTTTTAATCAACTTGTTTCCATACTTTATCAACCAGTTAAGGACTATTTCACCAGTTTTGTTGCTGTTCAGTCGCTAAGTCCTGTCTGACTCTTTGTGACCCTATGGATGCAGCATGCCAGGCTTCTTCTGTCCTCCACCGACTCCCAGAGTTCGCTCACATGCATGTCCACTGAGTCAGTGACGCCATCCAACCATCTCATCCTCTGTCCCCTTCTCCTCCCACCTTCAATCCTTCCCAGCATCAGGGTCTTTTCCAGTGGGTCAGCTCTTCGCATCAGGGGGCCCAAGTACTGGAGCTTCAGCTTCAGCATCAGTCCTTCCAAGGAATATTCAGGGTTGATTTCCTTTAGGAGGGACTGGCTTGATCTCCTTGCAGTACAAGGGACTCTCAAGGGTCTTAGTATGAGCGAAAAATACATTAATTAAAAAGCCTAACTATTTTCTTCAAAGTCAGTGGCAAACCGTGAGCTTTAAAATGTACCTCAAAATAACTTGTAAAAAATGCTTACTTATGCGGAACAGGTGGACAGTATAAAGAAGAAAATAGAAATCACTCAGAACTCCTCAAAGAGAGATGCCATTGCTAACATTTTGGATATTTTTTTCCAGATATAAAAATGTCTTTATTTACATTGAAAAAATTTCTTAAAAGAAACAACAGTAATAAAGAAAAAAAAAAGGAATGTCTTTATTTAATAGATTAGTCTTAAATACACTGTTTCCTAATTTTTAAATGTATATTTTATCATTTCCCCAGGTGATAAACACAACCTGAAATGACTTATCTTCCCATATACATATATATATATGTATATATACCTGATCGCTTTGCTGTACACTTGAAACCAACATAGTATAAATCAACTATACTTCAATGAAAACAGTAACTATCCCCCTCCTGTTACACTTTGTGTTTATTCCCCATATTTTGTTATTACGAAAACTGTAGCCATGAATATCTTTCACAAAAACTTCTAATTAATCACATTACTCCTTGGCCAGATTCCTAGACACTGAATTTGCTCGTGTAATTAACACATATTTATGGAGCTCCGACTGTGATGAAGGCTTGTCTGGGCCCTGGATCCCTGGGCCAGAGGAGGTTTGCAGAGCTCTGCACACAATTCCATGTCACTGTGCAGAAATGCTATTGTACTTGGTCTCCATCAAGAGCGTGTTGGGGACAGCTCCATTGCAGGCTGGCCAGCACTGGATGCGTTCGCTTAAAAAAAAAATGTGGCTGTAAATTCCAGGCGCTCAGCCTCGATTTTGTCACCTTACTGACCTGGCAGAGCATTCCTTGGGCCGGCAAGGTGAGGGATTCAGCTCCCCACCCCTGGGGCTGGAGAAGCTGTGCTCTTTCAGTGGGGAGAAAGGATGCTCTGAGGTTGATACAAGAGCACTGGAGGGTAGGCAGGAGCAGTCAGGAAGCGGCAGACCAGGACGGACCAGGAGCCGCCGAGCGACACAGAGCGCGGGCCAACCTGCCCCCTGGACAGCTCCCTGGGGAGGGTTCTGTGTGTCGACAGACGGGTGTGTTTGGATGTTGGAGAACCTAAGGGTGGAGGGGCAGAGACCCAGGGCTGCTCACGCAACAGCTGTTCCCCCTTCTTCATCACCAGACCCGGCCCTACCGAGGCCCCCTTGCAGCCCTGAATGACCCCACGCTGTCAGGCCTGTGGTGTGTCAGTGGGCACAGGTGGGGCTTCACCTAGGCTGCCCCTTCCGGTCTCCCCTCCTGGAAGGCAGGCGCTGGACATGGAATAGCCCTCAGTGGGAGCCGGGAAGAGACAAACACCCACAAATGGTGGCTGACCAGCTGGCCAGGCCCAGGTGCCCTTCTGGTATGGTCTAGGCGGCCCTGGCCTGCCTTCCTCCTCCAGGTGTCTTCCCTTATTTAAGCCACGGTTTTGTAAAATCGCTTATCAAATAGATAACCAGTATGCATGAAACATTACTTTGCCAACAAAGATCCATCTAGTCAAGGCTATGGTTTTTCCAGTAATCACGTATGGATGTGAGAGACAGACTATAAAGAAAGCTGAGCGCTGAAGAATTGACACTTTTGAACTGTGGTGTTGGAGAAGACTCTTGAGAGTCCCTTGGACTTCAGAGAGATCAGATTGGTCAGTCCTAAAGGAAATCAGTCCTGAATATTCATTGGAAGGACTGATGTTGAAGCTGAAACTCCAATACTTTGGCCACCTGATGTGAAGAGCTGACTCATTGGAAAAGACCCTGATGCTGGGGAAGATTGAAGGCAGGAGAAGGGGATGACAGAAGATGAGATGGTTGGATGGCATCACTGACTCAATGGACATGAGTTTGAGTAAACTCCGGGAGTTGGTGATGGACAGGGAGACCAGGCGTGCTGCAGTCCATGGGGTCACAAAGAGTTGGACACAACTGAGCGACCGAACTGAACTGATGCATATGAATGGAACTGACTCCTCCTGAAATCACTTTTCTTTGTCCTTTTGGGGGTTATTTCCTAGAAGACAAGTCAGCTTTGTTATTGTTTGAATTTGGGCTGCTGAGGGTCATGTGAATGGATGGCCGGGTGGCATGCTGTGCCCCCAAGGATGGTGTCCCCTTTTGTTGCAAAATTTGCAAGACACTTTGTGGTGATGTAGGCTCCCCATGCCATGGGGAAACCCCAACAGAACTTAACACTAGCATGTCCTGCGATCATGTGGCTTTGTCTTTACTGACATGGAAGACTTGAGGGGTGGGCAGGGGAGAAGCCATCCTTCTCTCTGTAGAAAGAAACATCTGGAAGGTGCTCAACTCACCAACAGCGGTGACGTTTGGGTGGTGGCATTTGGGGTGAGTGTTACCTTCTTTATGCTTTTCTGATTTGGGCGGTAAAGATAGGATGTATTGTGCATGAGAAATTTTTTTTTTAATCTATTTTTTGGATGCTAGAGACAAACATCTTTATTAAAGATAGCACCAAAATTTTGGCAAACATTTAATAATAGCATCATGCTGGAGTGGGTTTATTTCCTAGCCACAGCAGATGCCTTATCGCACATCTAGTGCAGGGCAGTCCAGGGCAAAGATAACATCCACAACGTACGATGCATCAGAGCTTCCGGGCCCTGCCGATTCCTGGCTGGAGGAACCACAGCCTCTTGGAGTTTCTCGTAAATAAAAAAAGTCAGAAGAGCTGCTCCTTGTTTTTTATCTCTTGGCCATGACTACAGCCCCTGGGCCAGTTTCCTCATGCAAAAGGCTGTCTGACCCTAAGAGAACCCCTTTGGTAAGCGAGTCCAATTAATCATGACAAATAAACCCTCCCCCTCCGCACCTGCCCCACCCCCCAAACCCAAGGAAAACCTCCAAAGAAGCAATGTAGACATATTTCCATTTCTTTATTAGAAAGAGGCCTCTACGCTATAGCCACCTCTCTCCATTACTTTACACATTTTTCTTTTTTTCTTTTTTTTTTTTCCCCTTAGAATACTGTACAGCTGACACAAAAAAAAATCCCAAGGCAGGAAAATACAAACTGGCATATTTAATCAAAACAAGCTCATATGAAATAACAAGCAAAGTGAAATGTCTGTCAATGGTTTTAATTACAGTACAAACAATATAAATAAAGCGTCATTGAGTCATTGTGAAACATAAACTTGCTGAATGAGGTAATAGAAAACAACCGAAAGAAAAAACAAACAAAAAAAACCAAACCCATCTCTGGATAGACCCCAGGCTACTCTTCCAGCTTCTATACACGGCTATTTACAGAGAGAAATGCGCTAGAATGCGCCGCACCCAGGCCTTCCCTGGGACCTCCCCAGAATGCCTCTCGGTCGTCACCTCTGACCTGCTCAGGCTTCCCTCTCGGTAACACACCCAGCCACAAGATGGGAACCCGGTTCCAAGTCAGGGGCAGGAGAGCAGGGGTCTGTCTGGGGCAGGAAGCCACTCCCTGGGACCCACGTGGTGGTGCCAGCGTCTGGCATGGCCGAACACCAGCCCTCCTGGGGCCGCCAGCCCGCACGCCTTTGATCAAGGGCGCACAGCATCGCTAGTATTCGGGTGCTAAGCCAGGGCGAGGGCAGGAGCCTCAAGAATTTGCTGTATTTTAGACACAAAAACCTGGTTGAAGGAGAGAAACTGTGCTGCTTTTCAACGTTTAGAGGAGGCGTTATTTCTAAGACCAAGATGCATGAACGGCCATAAAGCAGTTTCAAAGGGTACCCTCTGCCTAGCCACTCGAGTCCATCAGCACGCCTGTAATAGTCTTGGAGAGGAAGGGGCCGGGACCCCGGGGTGGGCCTGGGAGGGGCATGATGTGCTCATGTGGCCAGTGACAGCGGCCCCCCGGGCTCTGGCGTCTGTCCTCCCAGAGAGATGTGCCTTTTCCCCATGTGGCTCAACGCACGCTCAGCTGCACCCCTGAGTACACTGGGCTGCCCACCAAGGTCTCTGCACAAAGCCGGGCCCTCAGGGTTTCTAACACAGGCATCCATGGGGGATGGGGAGACCCAGGACATCCTTCGTCCAGCCCCCAACATCCCTGTAACTTCCACGAGCCAGTGCTGAGTGTGAGCCTCCAGGGGTTGGGCAGTCTTTTCGTTTTACAAGAGTATCTGAACCCGCTCAGACGTTAGCTTCCGGGTTGGCGTGGATGCTGCCTGGCAGTAGGGAGACGGGGGGACATGGTCCGATTTAGGGGTGACTGTGCCCAACAGCGGGTACGTGCGCTGAGGGGGTCTGCTGCACTTCAAAGATCCCCCAGCCCTCCCGCATCTCGTTTGGTTCCTTTCTTCCATCTGCATCTCAAGGTCACGGAATGCTTACTGACTCTGAAATCTTTATCAGTGCTAAATGCTCAAGGACAGGCAAGGCTCTCCCCTATTCCTTGACCAAGACCCTCAGGGGGTCCCTCTTGACAGATGCCAGTCAGACTCAACAGAAGACAAGCCTCAAGCCCACCTCTCACTCACATGGGCACCCTGCCTCACCTTGCACACAGGCAGCACCTGCCTGGTGCTTGGTGTCCCGGGGCTGGGGACAGCCTTCAGGAACACTGCGAGCCTCTGCTGGGCACGCCTGCCCCAACCCTGCCCTCTCTTTGGTACCGAAGGCCTTTTTTTTTTGGATGGGATGAAGGCCTCAGATAAGGACATTTTAACCAAAGAGGCAAAACCCCCAAACCAACTGCGGTCAACAAAAAAAGCAACGCATCTGAAGTAAAACGCGGGGAGGAAAGGTTTTCAAGTTCACGGTCATGGCCGCCTTGCTTTGGGGAGTGTGCCTACTACACAGGTGAAACAAATACGTCTAAAGCATGGACTGAAAAAAAAATCATGGATTAAAAACAGACTTTCTTGTTTTACAGAATCCCCTGCTGATGAGACGTCCTCTAATTTCAACTCGGACCAAAACCACAACAGCCAAACTGGAAAAGAGGGTTTGCTCTATGTTTAAAATCAGCAGATACCTAAAATGAGACAGGGAATTTATTCATATTAAAAAAAAATCTATTTCAAGACAGCGTTTGTTTTCTAAGGGGAAGAAAATCTGTGGTTTGGAGATAATGATGTCTTAGGTGGCTGAGACAGACGGGGCTGCAAACCCTGAGTGGCAATGTTTGTCTCTTGGACGTCAGTCACAGCATCTTGGGGTCCTGGAATGACTTCCTGGCAGTGACGGGATTCAAAGGGCATCTATCCCAAGTGACCAATCCCCGCCCCTCCCGGCTTCTCTCATCTGCATAACCAGAAAGAATCTGAGGTCTTGACTGATGGGTGACCTGATTTAGGAACCTGAGCATCAAAGGAGCCGGCAGCGCTGGGCAGCGCAGGGGGCAGGCCACGCCCTTCTCAGCAAGCCCTGCCCACACTTGAAGGCCCGCCAACCACCAGGCTTCCTGAGGGCAGTCACTGGGGGGCGGGCAGGGCGGCTGGTCCAAGGAGGCACGTCTGACTAACGGCTAAGAGAGGAAAACGCGAGTCTCCGTGCCAGAGGCCCTTATGTAGCTTTTTTGGGGAAGGATGAGGGTGAAAATCACTCCGAGACACGACTTCACAACGTGAGACCCACGTATGAGGAGGCAGTTGGAAATAAATTATATTTCCTGGGGAAGAAAGATGTGTCTCTCCAGCACATTTCTTTCTGTCTGAATTCCTTCCTGACGGCTTTCTCAATTCGTGCGCTTGAAGGACATAAATGCAATCCAGGGGAGTTCTGGAAAAGTCGCGATGACCTTGGGGGGCGCTTGGAGGGGTGCAAACAGAGCAGGCTGAGGCGGAGGGGGCCGACTTGCCTTCCCACTGTGCTTCCTGAGCAGCTTCTGAGACCCGGCCCGGCTTGCTCCTAGAGGCCCTCCAATGTGACATGGCTTCCGAGCCTCCCCAGGCGGGAAGGCGGCGCGCCCCCTCTTGCTTCCAGAACATTCTACACGCAAGGAGAAAGGACCAGCAGGGTTGGAGCCACAGGAGCCCACGTCACCCCCAGGAGCACAGCTCCGGCCGGTGGTAGGTAGGGCAGGAAGCAGGGCCCACTCTGAAGGGGAAGGAGGTGACCACCACGGACAGGCGTGGGACAAGGCGAGTGTCAGCTCTGAAAAGGAAGCGAGCTCCCGCAGGGTGGGTGCTCACCGACCAATCACACAGGCTCAGGGAGGGACAGAGGAGAGAGAGAAAGAGAGAAGGCTGGAGGCAGGGTGGATAGAAGGAGGGAGGCAGACAGTGGAGCCTGTGGCCATACCCCCCCCCAGCCCAGGGTGCCCTGTAAGAGGCTCTAGTTTTAAAGGGAAGCGGGGCAAAGACTCTGATGCTGGGAAAGACGGAAGGCGGGAGAAGGGGACAACAGAGGATAAGGTGGCTGGAAGGCATCACCGACTCGATGGACATGAGTTTAAGCAAGCTTTCCAGGAGTTGGGGATGCACAGGGAGCCCTGGCATGCTGCAGTCCATGGGGTCGCAGAGTCAGCCGCAACTGAGCAACTGAGCTTAACTGAGGGCAAAGACACTGAAAGGGGCCCGAACACGAGTGCGTCCAGCAGCCTCTGGGCGCTGGAGGGAGCATCTGCAGGGGCAGGCCTGTGGCATCAACGACCGTGGCAGAGTGGGGATGGAGAGAGGGCAGTGAACGGTGTGACGGAGGCCTCCAGCTGTCCTTCCCTAGAAATGTGAGCTCAGAGGAAGAGGCTGGAGGGGGCACTTCAGTGGGTGGCTCACTCCTGGGGGTGGGCAGCCCTCAGAGCCCCGCTCCCTCCCCTGATGCATGAATGGAAAGGGGCACTGATGGGCTCTGCAGGGACAGGGGGGCCTGGGCAAGAGGGTCTGGCAAATGGGCCCTGCTGCCAAGTCCCGGGGATACTGGCTCGTGGCCGTGAGGCCAGCGTGGGGAGGGGGTTGGGGGGTTGGGTTTCCTGTCTAGTCCTCTGGCTCCTGTCCAGTCTGTGTTCTGTTCTTAATAAACACCCCCGTGTCCTGAGTAGCCAGTCCCTGGCCGGGTATGGGGCCGGCACTCACCACGTGAGACCCAAACCCTGCAAGGCCACTGGATTCCACCGCTGCAGAAGGACCCAGGGAAGCTGGAAGCTGGAAGCTGCCCAGGGTGGGGCGGTGAGGCCAGGTGAACCCAGGGGCTGCCTTTCTCACCAGACTACTCCCTAGCGGACCGGTGACAGCTCCTGTGCAAGCACAGGCACGACTCTGGATGCCTGGGGATGGCACGCAAGTGGGAAGCCCCAGGCGATGCTGGAGGCCGAGGCTGGGTGCCTGCAGGCCTCAGCAGGCTGCACAGAACCTCAGGGGAGGGGCCTGCTAGGGCCACAGATGGCCCAGGGCCTCGCAAGGAGGGGCTGATGGAAGGGCTGCAAGCCCGAGGAACGTAGGAAGAGCTGGTCTCGCCTGCATCCGAGGGCTCCATGGTCAGCAAGCCCCCGCTGCCCTCACCTATCTTCCGGGTGATTCCACACTGCGGGGAGGCTTTCTGGGGGACAGGGCCTGCACCTGCCTCTGGGACCAAGGGCTCGTGACCATGATGCTCGCCATTCCTCTCCTGGGGAAGACAGGGGACGAGGGGGCCTGGGACCCTCGCCTGGAGAACCGCCCCTCTGTCCAGCCTAGTGTTTGAGATGCACCCAGGCACCAGCAGAAATCAAGGCTCCTTTCTCTGAAGGCTTCCCTGGCCACCGGAGAAATCCAGAGAGGTCTGTGACATAGCCAGGGGCCCTCGTGAGTGGCCACCTGACCACATGCCTTCCCCGGGCAGTGGGTTTCTGGTCAAGGAAAAATTTTAAATTTTGAATAGAAAAGGTTAGATGGATTCTACAGCGGTTAACTCCCTGGGTCACCATCATGTCCCTGAACTTACATGGAAATAAACTGTGAAAACGGGACTCCCTTCCCAAACTGGTTATGTCTAACACAGGCCCTGCGTCCTTGCTCCTCTGGCCTTGGTGCCAGCAAGGCTTGAAGATGGGGATGAGAACACGGTCGGCAGAGAAAGGGCTTCTACTCTGACACTGAAACACAGATGAGCCGCCTTCCTTTGAAAAGAAAACCCTTGAAACCCACTACCGCCTTCTCTGTTGCCAAAACTTGTGCTCACAGTTCAGCAGGCAGCCTCCTGGAGCAGATCCCCATCGCTAAAAATACCAGGAGAGGGGTCACGTTTTCTAGGGAGGAATCAACGAAGCCCCAGCGCTGGAGGGAGGGGAGGGAAGAAACCAGCCTAGCATACTGGTCGTGAAAGGCTAAGTGAAAACAGAAGCCATCTGGGAAAATATTATATTATAAACACATCTAATAATCTGTACACACTCATATACATCCCGAAGAGAAGCCTTACAAGGAATTCCGTTTCTTTTCAAAAGAAGGCTTCACTATGATAAAGCATTCCTATGGTGGGAAGTAACTACAATGAAATAATTTAATAATTTCATTTATACTCTATCTGCGTTTACTACGTCGTAACGTCTATGCTAACATGGGGTGGGGGGGCCAATGGGTGTGGCTGGATTAGAACAGTAATGTGTTCTTCAAAAATAGGAAGGAATTCCCCCCCCCCCCATTCACATTTAAAATAACCACACAGTGATGAAACACAGAACTAAAAACCAGGCAGAGGAGGGATTACGGACCTGTCCTCAAGGTTCCCAGGCCGGTGGCTTGTGCACCTGTTTATCCTGGGAAACGGCCGGATTCCACCGAGCTGCGTCCAGGTGAGAGATGCCCATGAAACACTGACCCATGTAGAAACTGTGTAAAGCTTTATTTCCGCCCCCCCCACCTATTTTTAATTTTTTTTTTTTAAGTGAAAGAAGAGGAAAAACTCTTACAAAATAGAAGGTTTCATATATGAGAGCAAGGGACTTCCCCGGGGGCAGCCGGGGGAGTGTGGTCCTCTGTTTTGGTGCTGCCGATCCTGTGCTATCCTTCAGGGGACACCCTGTGTCCCCATCCTACCACCAAGGGGCTCAAGGCACAGTTGCCCCCTTTAACCTAAGGTGTCGCCGTCTGGTTGGTTATGTTTGGCCACCAGCTGGAGGTGCCCGAAGTCTGAAGCAGCCAGAAACCATGATGACGGCAAATTGGGTGACGTACTAACATGATGGGCCTGGCCACCAGGTTAAAAAAAAAGTCTTAGGGAGTCTCATGAGTCAGTCTGTGCCCCCACATTGGCAGTGGTGGTCAGGGTGGACCTTTGTAAAGCGCCAGGGTCTGGGGTTTGGAGAATCCCCTGTGTCTGAACACAGCGCTCCCTTGCAGTTATCAAAAGCAGCGTCGGATAGCGATCATGCTTTTGGTAATGAGCAATCACGTGCCTCTTCCCCCCCCAATATGCTTGCTTTTTTTTTTCTCCCCTTTCTTGATTTTAATAAGCAAATGGTACCACCATCTTATTCTGATGTGCTCCTTTTAAAAAGCTGTATATCACATTAATGGAAGTGTTTACTGCTGGGAATATTTCCCATGTACAATGGTCTGTAACCCTCTTGTCTCAACTAGTTGCATATTATTAGTTCACATCCAGTTCAATTTATAAATTAACAGAGGTGCCATTTTTCTGTACAAAAATCAATGCATATTTATGAACTTCTTTTATTCAAATAGATTTTCAACACATCTTGTCTAAAGACAGAATACAGAGGCCTGCATGACTTGGGCCGCGTGGGCCCCGGAGTGACTGACACCCAAGACACCCACCTTGGCAGAAGGACAAAAAATATCTCTCTGGTTTGGGAAAAAAAAAAAAAAGCCTTTTACACCTTTACTGAGTTTACTAAATGTGCTTGAAATGTCGTGGTTAGCGGAATTCGTGGTTTCCTTTTGAAATTCCAAGTCACTCTTATTTATTTTTCTCCATTTTGTTTTTGCACCAAGGAGAGTGCAGTCAAATAATACTCAGCAACTGATTTCCTCTCTTTGGACTGAAAAATTAAACAGATACTAAATTATGACAGTGAATTTAGAAAGGAGGGCTCCAAGGGCTTGGGAGAACATGTCTGGGATAATACGCGGCTTCTCAGAATATTGCGATCACATCGCGGCAATCACCCGAGCGTGCTGTGTAACTACCTCCGCCGCTAATACGCTTTCTTCCCGGTGATGAGTAATCATGTTCTATTAAGCAGCGGTAATGCTGGAAGAACTCAACTACACGAGCGTAATGAAGCCAGTATCCTCCCTGGACAGATTAGCTACAACTGATTTGACACATACCATCATAGGGGCTTCAAACCTGACAAACTCTGCTTGCTTCTGATTTATGCCGTCAAGCTCCTCGGAGAAGAGATGAAATCCAAGTGTTCCGTTTGGTAGAGGTGAAATGTACTGATGTGCTTAACTGCCAGTTAAGGAGAGTCACCCCCTTTCTGCTGGCTGCGTCGCCCTCCCCCACCCCCCGCCCCTTGCGCGCCCCCCCACCGCCCCTTGTGCCACGCTCCGTCTTCTCGTGCCGCCGGATGGACCGGGGTCCGGGCGCCGGTGTGCTAACCATCAAGAACCCAGGCCCTCCTGCCGCTCGTGTTGTCGGTTGGGGGAATCTATGCAAGGGAGTCGACGGTGCAGCCTCTTCGCGCCCCTCGGGGGCCATCTGGGTTTTGTGATTTTGCTGGGGGTGAGGAGGGGGTGGGGTGGTGTGGTGGGTGGGTGCGTGGCCGGGACCACCAGGAGAAGTGAGGGGGACCCGACGGGACTCACGTGGGTGACTCCCCAGGGCACGCACGGGAGGCTGCGGGCACACCGCGGTCCTCAGATGACGGTGGGCACCCTCCCGCCGCTGTTGTTGCGGTTAGTGTTCTTCCGGGACAGGTTGGGGGTGGCCATGAGCGCGAAGCGCTCGTCGGGGCAGCCGTACTGCAGCAGGACTTCGGTGCACTCCTGGCTGGAGGCCTGCCGCGCGTAGGCCAGTGCCGTGTTCCCGTGCGCGTCGCGGGCCATCACGTCCACCCCGTACTGTGGAGGCAACAGAGCCGCGTTAGCGTCGTGGGAGGGAGGGGGCCGGGCGGGTGGGTAGGTGGGCGGGGTCCACCCGATGTGCGCGCGCGCGCGCGCGCACAGCTGGGCAAATACTGCCCTGGAGCGGCGCTCCAGGAGGGCTGGGGAGACCAGTGCCCAGTGTCGCTGGCTCAGCCTGGCAGCCCGCGCTCCAAGCCCAGGTGTATTCTTTTAAGGAAACAATGTGCTTTCTGCATCTAAAGCCCCTCCCCTGTGCAACAGAAACGGACCAAGGATAATTCTAGTTTTGCTATTTCTGTTTTGACTTTCCCCTTCTAAACACACAGGATCACTCTTAGGATCTCAGAGGCAACTCATTTCCACTGTAGGAAATGCATAAGGAATACCTAAGAGCACAAGAGGGAAAAAAATAACTTATAATCCCGCTATTCAGAGATAATCTTGGTTAATATCTCAGTGATTTCCTTCTAATGGTTTTCCTTTGAATCTAAATGCATATATGGGTAAATAAGATTAAACTGGCACAAATTATCTGTATTTTTTTTTTTTTTGCTGAACACAGCACTCTGCTCATTTTCTCAGGTCATTAAAAATTATTCACATGCGTGACTCCTAAGAGCCACATAGTATTCCTCCCCATGAGCATAATTCAGTTCCTCTGTCCTCGGTGGCTACACATTTTGTGGTGAAGTCGCCATTGGTGTAAACTGCTGTGATGTATGTCCTCCTGTTGACTCTATCTCAGGATCTCTGATGGTCAAGAGTGATGACTAGAAGGGGAAATACGAGATTAAATTACACCAATGTTTTTAAGCTTCCGGGTCTTGAGAAAGGGTGGACTGATGATCACTTCTTCCACCACAATGGATTAGAGTCTCAACTCTTGTCTTCAGGAAGCGTCAGTATGAAAGGGACTCTTGGCCAACGTGAGGGGGAAAGATGGCATGCGATTTGTTAATGGAACTAGCCGTCTTCTCCCCACCCTCCCAACTTCTTATGTTGAAGTCTTAACCCCTAGTACTTGAGAATGCGCCTGTGGTTGGAGACAGCGTTTTTAAAGAGATAATTAAGGTTAACTGAGGTCATATGGGTAATGCTCTAATCCAACATGACCGATGTCCTTATAAGAAAAGAGAGACACTAGGGATGCTCACACCCAGAGGAAAGGCCCTGCAAGGACACAGTGAGAAGTCAGCGGTCTGTGAGCCAGGGAGAAGCCTCAAGGTAAAAAGGCCCTGCTGTCACCTTGACCTTGGACTTCTGGCCTCTAGAACCGTGAGAAAATAAATTTCTGCTTTTTTTGAGTCTCGAGTTTTTGAGCCCACTCGTCTGTGGCATTTTGTCAGGGCAGCCTCGGCAGGTTCACATGCAGTTGCTTTTATAACAGGAAGCTGAACACTGAGTGATTCTGATGCCTTTGCATCTAATTCTCCCATCACACCCCTCCCAAGAGTCAGGGAGAACATGGAGAATGTAGCATCCTCCTTGGCTGCGTTGGACAGACCATGCCCTGCCCTGGGGGTAGGAGGAGAAGAGCCCCCTGCTCTGGACAGTGTCCCAGTACTGTGAGCACACACCACCCCTTCCTGCCCAGGGACCCCCTCCGTCCAGCCTTCTGCCATCCTTGGAATGGGGGGACCTCCCCTGGCCGAGGACCCCAGAGGCGTGCAGGTAGCTGCCGTGGAGGGTGAGTGGGCTTCTCGGAAGCAGCTCCATGATGTTCTCCCTTTCTCTTCCCCATTCCAGCTGCATGGCACATGCCTCAATAGAAATGTAAGAAGATGAACTGTTTGAAGTAGAAATTAATCAGAAGAAGCCCTTCGACAAACTCCTACCACATCAAATCTCAAGGCGTAGGGTCTGACAGTTCTGTATTAGGTGAATGAAAAACCCAAAGGGGTGGTAATGGGAAAACCACACCAACCGTTCCATTTGTATCCACCCTCTCCACCCCTCTGCCCTCAAAAATGATGGGAGTTTTTCGTAAAAGGAACAACAGGGTCATCACCAACTAAGTTTGACCCGAGGGGGTCACTGCAAGGATGAACTTGGCAGGAACTGCAGCAAGTGCTGTGCAGAGCAGAGCACTCTGCCTGCATGCGGGGGGGGGGGGGGGGGGGGGGGGGGGAGGGGAGGGCGCACACCCACCTGAGTTCATTCCTCCCTCTTAAATTGGCGGTTTTGTGTGGTCCGTCACACAGGTGGGCTGAAAGGCAGGGGGCCCACCCCACACCTAAATCCTAACTGCCTGATTCCTAGTATTTCCCACTTTTCAGGTGGGTGCCCACTGCCTTCCCCCTGGGAGCGGCACAAGGACCCGGCTCGCCCGGGCTCCCCGGTGGGCGCTGGGCCACCTACCCAGATGAGCAGCTGGGCCAGGACCACGTTGCCCTTCCGGCAGGCCAGGTGCAGCGCCGTCCGGCCGTCCGCCTCCCCGCAGGTCTCGTTCACCTCGTCCCGGGAGCCGTGCGCCAGCAGCAGGATGACTGTCCGCAGGTCCTCGTCGGCCGTGGCCCGCAGCAGGTGCTGGCCCAGGGACAGTTCCATGCAGGGCAGCGGGGCCAGGAAGAGCTTCTGTTCATACTTGGCCCGGATCCACCGTTCCTTCTCTTCCCTGCAAGAGCCAGCAAATGGGCGTGGTCACAATCCTGGAGGGGAGACCCCTCTGCCCCACCACCAGCCTGCGTGGTGTAGGGAGAGGGGACGGCGGAGACAGGTGTGCTCACTGGAACCAGGAAGCCCCCCAGGAAAGCCTGCCCTGCAGCGTACAAAGTGGGTCCCCACCTGGAGCACCACCTGGGCCCCTGTTAGGGATGCAGACTCTCAGGCCCCATCCCAGCCCCGCCCCCCGCCAGAACCCCCGGAGGGAAGCGTTTTCACCAGCTCTGCAGGGGATTCTGCCACCCTATGGTGTGAGAGCCAGGGATTGGCCTTGATTTCTTTTGCTTTTTGGGGATCCAGAAGAAACACTCTGTGCTACCTGGGGCCCGCACCATGCAGGGCAGATGCCACAGGCCAGAGGCCCGAGCCACAGGGCTGAGCAGGCACAGTCAGAGCCGGGATCCCGGAGCACTTGGCTGGAGTGCCCCGGGCGTAGACTCCCCCACTTGACGTGACCTTTGAGGGCTTAGCTCTCCATGCATCTGCCCAGGAGCGGGTGTGCATGTGTTGAACTCGAGTCCATATGCTCCATACTCCTGGGGAGGAAAATGTGGCTGCAGCACACACGTGAAAGAGTAGCGGCTCCAGTGGGGAGATGGGGAGAGACAAGCGTAGCTCGTGTTCCTGCTGCCTGCCTGCTCTCTCCCGACACCTGGGGCAACCCCAGTGCGGGGGCGTCCACAAGTGCTTCACACACACGCATTCATCATGTTTGATATTTGCGTTCCCCTTTCTGACTTACTCCGCACTGTATGACAGTCTCTGCAAAATGACTCAGTTTCCTTCCTTTTCAGGGCAGAAATAGAGACACGGATAGGAGAATGGACCTGTGGGTATGAGGGGTGGGGGGCACGAAGTGGGAGCGTGTCACGGACACACACGCACTACCACGTGTGACGCAGACAGCTAGTGCGAAGTTGCCGTGTGTAGCGCCGGGAGCCCAGCTCGGAGCTCCATGGGCGTCTCGATGGGTGGGGTGGGGTGGGGTGTTGTGGAGGAAGGCTCAAGACGGAGGGGATGCCTGCCCACACGCAGCCGATGCAACATGGTAAAGCAATCATACTCCAATAAAAATAACAAAAAGTTTTCAAGCAAATGAAAAAGACGGGGAAAAAACCCCCCCAAGTCCTTCCTGCTAAAGAGCAGCTGGGTTTCTGAGGGAAAGTGTGATGGGGCCCAGTCTACAGGCAGGCGGGGCAGCCCCCTGAGGCTGTGCAGGGGTGCAGAGGCAGGACATCCGGGAGGGAGGGAGTGGGGGTCTGGGGAGAGGGGGCTTGAGAATGGCAGCTGCCCCTCCCCCAAAGCACCACCCCAGCTCCAAAGAGGACAGAGAGCAGCCAGACACACTGGACGGAGCTCTGGGAGAAGATGGGGAGGGCAGGATGGGAGGAAGAGCTGAGGAAAGAGGGACCGAAGGCAGGGTATGCTTATACGGCTGGAAGGAAGGGGCCCTGGCCGTCCACTCCTGCCCTCCCGCCGCCGCTACTGGTGGATTTCAGTTCTGGCTCCTCAAATAAGGGGTGAAAACCACTGAGAACAACTCAGCGGTCCTCAAGATCACAGCGCTGCTGGGCCGGGGGGGAGAAACGGGGGGGGGGCGCAGAAAAAATGCGAAAGACTGAAGTGAGACTTCTCCAGGAGCTCTTGAAATGAGAGCGTCCTGGGAACAGAAGGAGGCGGGGGGCAGGGGTGCTGGGTGGGGTGGGGGTGGGCTGGTGGCCGGGGGGAGGGGGGCATCTCAGGCCGGACAGATGCTTTCTGCTGAGGCTGCTGAGAGAAGAGACAGAAGCCCTTCGGACAAGAAGGGACCGAGATTACCGTGGAGACTTGTACATGCAGGGACCTACCACTGCCCTCCCCTAAAACTCAGCATTTCCTTCGGGGGTGTCAGCGGGGTACACAGCTAACAAACTGCTCAGAGGAATCACCTGCGGCCTCTGCCAGGCCGGAGAAAGAAAACTCGTCACCGTGACGTTTTTCCTTCCAGGGAAAAAAAGGCGCTGTTTACACCTTTTGCCCGGTGTTTACACTGCCCCTAGTGATCCAGTGTCGGGTTAGCCCTAATCTGTTTTTAAATACTTAGGCAAACAAATTCTTCCAGGAGTAAACCTGGATTAGTTTTGCTTCACTTCCTGGTCCATACGAGTGACCCCAGAGCGACCCCCGACCCTTTCATTCGGAGATTTCCAGGCAGAACACGTGGCCGCAGCTGAGAACTCACACCCGCGCCCCGGAGCTCAGGGACTGGCTGCATACCACCCCTCGCCTGGGCCAGAAGACAGCACAAAAGCGCCGGTAACATCTTGGAAAATAGTGGAGGAGGTGAAAGACAAAAAACCCAGGGCCGGCCGTGTTTTTCATGTTATTTAAAAACCTTATTTAAAATGTATTAAACATATGTTGATGCATTTCATAAATCGCCAAAGAGCAAAACGTGAATTAAATGAAAAGGGACAGTGGAGGAGGGGGGAGCATACATCCAGATTTTCAAGTTCCAATCTGCTAGTTCTCATTTTTTTTGGTTGGCATTAAAATCAGACGCCTTTTATTCTGCTCCGGTTGATTTTAATACTCATTGCCAAATCATTCAGGGGTAAACCAGAGGACGGAACATAGACGCTACAGTGCTAACTGCAATTATCCCATTTTCTTTTTCATGTGCGAATACCCCAGCCAAAGAACGAGGTCAGACCCACAGCTTCTGGCTGCTCTCCTGTGGTCAGAATGTGCTCACGGGGGAGTCCCACCCTCCCCACCCCAGCCTCCCACGCTCACCTGTATTCACTGAACTCACAGGCATCTGAATGATGACTGCATTTAAGCTGTCCTTTGCTTCTAAGAGCCAGTGTTGTTCCCAATACATAACAAAGGCGGGTCCAGGTTTTGCGGGGCTAAAAGCACGTACCATTCAGGGTGTCTTCTTCTTTTTTCTCAGTTGATATGCTGCGTTTTCATTTTTATTTGGTTCAAGATATTTTCTCTTTTTTTGGCAACAAGGCATGTGAGGTATTAGTTCCCTGACCAGGGATCAAACTCTCGTCCCCTGTGTGGAAGTGTGGAGCCCACTGGACCACCAGGGAAGTCCCTCGGGGAGCCTTCTTTAAGAGGAAGACTCTGGGACTTCCCTGATATTCCAGTGGTTGAGGATCTGCCCTCCAATGCATGGGCTGCTGCCGCTGCTGCTACTGCTACTAAGTCGCTTCAGTCGTGTCCCACTCTCTGCGACCCCATAGACGGAAGCCCACCAGGATGCGGGTTCAATTCCTGGTTGGGGAACTAAGATCCCACATGCTGTGGGACAACTAAGCCCTGATACACCACTTAATACTATTTACAGGCCATGTCCTATGATTTTTGCCCACGCTAACACACGGGGAGGAAAGCTTAGTGCTGTGTGCTTCCGGCAGTGGCCAGAGGGAGGCAAAAGAGAATCGATATGGAGATAAAAGGCTGCGGATTTTCGGTGTTGGAGAGGCTGGGGTTTAGGTGTCCATCTTCTCCTTTGTGCTGCAGACCTTTGCGACTTCAGTAACTTCCAGGGCCTTTGTTTCCTCACCTGTAAAATGGGCACAGAGACATCTCCAGCAGGTAAGGTGGCTTTGGGATTCGAAGTCTCGTGTTTGGATGATGCTCTGCCTGGCCGCCGTGCTCACCTGGCAAAACAGCAGCTGTGGGCGTTGGGATGATTGAAGAGACCAACAATCTCTCATGATTCTTGCCACAACTGTGCACGTGAGAGCTCACCATGAGGGTGTTCTGGGTGACACGGTGGTGTTGATGGCTGGAGAGCGGGGCCTGAAACGCCCGCTGGGTACTTTAAGTTGCCTGTAGGTAAGAGCTTCTCTTGAGTAACATACTCAGCATGGTGGGGTAGGGTCCCTGGACAGAGGCCTTGACAAACCCAGGGGGGACCTGCAGGCCTCCTACTCCTGGGTGCGGGTGGGCCTGAGAGACTGGGGTGACGAGCGCTCAGCAAATTCAAGCCAGCCCAAAGCTGTCAGGGCCTCTAGGGCCAAGTCTGGTGGGCCTCTGCCCATGGCCTTGAGATATCTAAAGCCCTCCTGGATGCTGCTGCTACTGCGGCTAAGTCACTTCAGTCGTGTCCGACTCTGTGAGACCCCATAGATGGCAGCCCACCAGGCTCCCCCATCCCTGGGATTCTCCAGGCAAGAGTACTGGAGTGGGTTGCCATTTCCTTCTCCAATGCATGAAAGAGAAAAGTGAAAGGGAAGTCACTCAGTTGTGTCCGATTCTTAGCGACCCCATGGACTGCAGCCTACCAGGCTCCTCCATCCATGGGATTTTCCAGGCAAGAGTACTGCAGTGGGGTTGTTAGGGCCTCTAGGGCCAAGTCTGGTGGGCCTCTGCCCATGGCCTTGAGATATCTAAAGCCCTCCTGGATGCTACTGGGCTGAATTATATCTGTCCCTCCCCTCCCCGCCAAATCCATGTGTTGAAGCCCTACCTCCCAGTGTGATGGTATTTGGAGACAGAAGTTTGAGGAAGGAATTAAGGTTGAATGAGGTCATGGGCCTCAGATAAGAAGAGGAAGCTTTCTTGGCCTGCCCAGAGCTAAGGCCACGTGGGGACAGAGCCAGCAGGGGTGTCTGCCGGCCAGGGGGAGGCCTCCAGAGAAACCAGCCCTGCCTACACCCTGACCTTGGACTCTCAGCCTCTGGAACTAGGTGAGGCTGGCCTTATCTCCAGAAGATAGGTTTCTGTTATCGAAGGCTCCCCCACCCCTCTTCCCCCAGTTCATGGTATTTTGTTACAGCAGCTGGGACCAACGCTGGGCAGCCACGTGGCCCATCGTCTCCGTGCGGCTTTTGCGCCAACAGTTAACATGTGAAGGACAGACACTCTGACAGCGACTCCTTTCCTGCGAGCCTTCTCTGTGCACCTGTGGCTGACTCATGTTGGCGTGTGGTGAAAACCACCCCCAATATTGTAAAGTGACTATCCTCCAATTAAAATAAACAAATTAATTTTTAAAAGACAGGGAAAAAAGTCATTCTACTTATTTACTCATTTGGCTGTGCTGGGTCTTAGCTGTGGCGTGTGGTATCTTTGCTGTATCATCTGGGGTCTCCAGCTGTGGCATGCGGGCTTTAGTTGCTCCGTGGCACGTGCAGAGGGGGATCTGAGCTCTCCGACCAGGGATCGAACCCACATGCCCTGCACTGCAAGGCGGATTCTTCACCACTGGACCACCAGGGAAGTCCCTAGAACAGCCTGTCTAAAACCAACTGCCCCGAGAAACCACGATACCAAAGCATGGGTACCCCAATGGTGACTCTGCGTCTCAGCCCAGCCTCTCATTGTCCCCAAGGAAGGCCAGTTCAAGAGCAGCGTAGCCAGCAGTAGATCACCTCACCTCATTCCAGTCCCCTGGAGGCCCGCTGCTCACAGCCTCCGTTAGCTAATGAGCTAAAAAATGAATTATTGGCACGGCCGGCCGTCAGCAGAGAGGAAGAGGCCCGGCTGCTCCTCATTTGAGCCCCATGCTGACACACCTTTAAATAAATCAACCGCAAGGGAGCAGGGAAAATGAGAGAACGGGCCACTGATCAGAAGAAAGACACCGGCCCGGTCCCCCCAAAGAGAAAGACAAGACGCAACTGAAGGCACAATGGTCAATATTTTCCTCTCCTTCTTGCCTAACGGGAAGCCCTTTCCAGGTGACCCACTGGGCCCCTTTAGGCCCCGGAAGCCACCTGGTGTGTGAATCTGGGATCTGACGTCCCGGAGGCCCTGAGTCCAGAGTCCTGCGGGGTCCACTGGGCCTGCAGCCTGACAGATGAGGCTCTGCCACATGCTTGACCTTGAGGGGTGCAGACTTGGCTGAGGAGCCACCAAAGGCAGCCCCAGGGGCACGCCTTACCTGCAACTCGCAGATTCAGTGCCTGCCAGATGGAATCAAGTGCGAGCGCCAGGCAGGGGTGCTGACTCCCAGACGTGGGCGCGCGCTTCCCGTGATGTGCTGATGGCCGTGGTGATCACAGTGATGGCAGCACCTGGCTTTGTTGATGATGGCTGACCCCTGGAGCACCCACCACGTTTTTATGAGTGACCTATGTGTCCCTGATAGCTCAGTTGGTAAAGACTCTGCCTGCAATGCAGGAGCCCCCGGTTCGATTCCTGGGTTGGGAAGATCCCCCGGAGATGGGATAGCTACCCACTCCAGTATTCTTGGGCTTCCCTTGTGGCTCAGCTGGTAAAGAATCCAGCTGCAATGCGGGAGACCTGGGTTTGATCCCTGGGTTGGGAAGATCCCCTGGAGAAGGGAAAGGCTACCCATTCCAGTATTCTGGACTGGAGAATTCCATGGACTGTATAGTCCCTGGGGTCGCAAAAAGTCGGACACGATTGAGCGACTTTCACTTTCACTACATGTCAGAAGCTAAATACCATGTGTGTGTGACAGCGGAAGTGTGGCCCTACGTGGGGAAGTCAGGTCATTAAGGAAAGCCTCCAGGACAAACGAGATGGGGCATTTCTGCGCCAGGTTTCAGGTGGTGGGGGAAAGGGTGGATTCTGTAACTGATGGACGCGGCTTTTACTTTTGTGAGCTGGGGCGGCCAGACGTAAAGGCCTGGGGAAGCCCGCACCATTCTTGTGCTATACAGTAGGTCAATATTCATTGTCTATTTTATATACAGTAGTATGTATATCAGAGAAGGCAATGGCACCCCACTTCAGTACTCTTGCATGGAAAATCCCATGGATGGAGGAGCCTGGTAGGCTGCATGCAGTCCATGGGGTTGCTAGAGTCAGACACGACTGAGCGACTTCCCTTTCACTTTTCACTGTCATGCATTGGAGAAGGAAATGGCAACCCACTCCAGTATTCTTGCCTAGAGAATCCCAGGGACAGGGGAGCCTGGTGGGCTCCGTCTATGGGGTCGCACAGAGTCGGACATGACTGAAGCGACTTAGCAGCAGCAGCAGCAGAGTGTATATACTACTACACACACGGGCTGTGTATACAGTATACATAGCAGAGCATAGTACGTGTATATAGCCCGTATATACACAGGCCTCCCAGGTGGCTCAGTGGTAAAGAATCCGCCTGCCATGCAGGAGATGTGGGTTTGATCCCTGGGTCAGGAAGATCCCCTGGAGGAGGGCATGGCAATCCACCCCAGTATTCTTGCCCGGAGAATCCCAAGGACAGAGGTGCCTGGCGGGCTACCGTCCACAGGGTTGCAAAGAGTTGGACACGACTGAAGTGACGGAGCAGCACGTGTATGTGTCAGTCTCTGCTTGTGTTTTACAGTAACCCTTGGCCGTCCTCATCCTTTCTCGACCTTTACTTCCTAATTCAGGCCTGGGCCAAGCAATCGCTGTTAAATAGCTGGATTCTGTTCTATACCCCGGGAAAATCCCCAGCAGCACCAGAGCTGATGTTTACTGGGTATTGCTGGCGTGTTAGCTGTCGGGCTGAGCAATTATGCAGTTTCACCCTGATGACACCTGGTGGGTAGGTCCTGCCACCTTCCCACCATTTTATCTCACTTATTTTTGGCTGTGCTGGGTCTTCATTGCTGCCTGCGCTTTCATCTAGTTTCAGCAAGCAGAGGCTACTCCCTAGTCACAGCTTCCACGCTCTGGAGCACCGGCTCAGTAGTTGGGGCTCCCAGGCTGGGTTGCTCCACAGCATGTGGGATCTTCCCGACCCAGGGATCGAACCCACATCTCCCGCATTGGCGGGCAGATTCTTCACCCCTGACCCACCAGAGAAGCTGACTTTTATCGTTTTAGATGGTGAACAAAGTCTTGCTGGGTCCCTGACCTGTGGCGGCTAAGTGGCTGCCCCCGATGGTCATGGCCTGAGCTCTTCCTCTGGGCTCTGCTGCCTCCCAGGTTAAGGACACTTGACCCTGTCTGGAAGGGCATCTCCTGGGTTGCGAGATTCTAGCTCTGTCCCCAGCACCCTGCCTGCCTGCTCTCTTCAGCCATCTCAGCACCTGCTGGACGGTCAGGTGTGAGTTGCTTTGCAGAATCTCGAGCTGTACCCCCCAGGGTGGAGGGCAGCACAAGCCACAGACAGGTGTTTAAATTACTCAGTAGAAGTCCAGCCCCTCCAGACACACCTCCTAGGCCGAGTGCTCAGTGGTGATCAAGAACATCTCTATCACTGGGTCTAGAACACGTTCATCTTTGTAGAGGAAAAGCGCTGATGACAATCTGGCCAGGTCGGGAAGATCCCCTGGAGGAGGGCATGGCAACCTGCTCCAGTATTCTTGCCTGGAGAATCCTATGATCAGAGGAGCCTGGGGGGCTCGCAAAGAGTCAGACACGACTGAAGCGACTGAGCATGCATGCAGACAATCTGGCTGTTTCCCCCCCAACTTTTTTTTTTTTCCTTACCAAAAATTATTTGGGAATGAAGAGAAAGGAAATCACCAGTGCGTGTATGTGTGTCTGGGGGGAGGGGTGGGCACGGGGTGGTGGTGGAGGGGCTGAGCCAATGGAAGCCAAAGCAGATGCCAGCACTCAGGACAGAAGCCAGGTTCCCAGCGGACCTGTAACTGAGGGTGCAATGACGCCACCCGGGCACCACAAAGGCGCGTAGTCGGCGAGCAGCAAAGGGCAGGGCGGGTCTCAAAGACCCTTCAGGAACCTTGGGGCTGAGTGAGAGGCGCCCAGACTGCATCTGGGCCACCCTCCTTAAAGAAACCCTTCTTGCTGCGGTGGGCCCCTCGTGCGCTGGGTGGGGCGGATGCAGACGCACTCCACTGCCACCAGCTGCATCTGGGGTCTGGCAGGGACGGTCCAGCGGGCTGCCAAGGGGGTGACGAGGTTAGTGGGTTGGATTCCCAGAAAACGTCGCTTTAGTAAATAACCACGATGCTTCTGACCAGCTTTCAGCTCTGTTGTGTGGTCACCAGGGGCAGATACGGGAGCCGTGACCGGATGCCCCCCAGGTGCCCGTCGTTGAGGCAGGGCGGATGATATTCTGGGAGGATATCAGGAGTGGTCCTGCGGTGATTCTGGCCTCGGCCTCCCCGTCTCCACAAGCACGGCCTTCTCTGGATAAGACATCGGGGTCGGGGGATGACGAACAGCCTTTTCCAAAAGCCCACGCAGAGTCAAGTCTCTCGATTTTTATGGGAAACTCACCCCCCAAATGTTAAAGGGCCCAAAACTTCCTGAGTGCTCATCACCCTGTTCCTTTCAGAAACATCTATTTGCTTTCCCCCCTGCTCACAGGGTGGGGAAGGATTTTTTTCAATGGTGATTTTAAAGGAGATTTTTGTAGCCAAGTATATTGGAGTGGAGGAATGTCCTTGGGGAGGACGAGGGGAAATTGGAGGAGACCCGTACAGCTTTCACGGTGACCCAAGAGGACAGCAAGAGGGAAGAAGAGTGCTAGCTAGCAGCAAGGAATTTCCCAAGGGTCTTTTGGCCTCAAGCAAAACAGGAACTGGGAGGGGAGGCATGGTAGAGGGGGCTGGAACAATATGTTAGGAAAACAGAGGGGCTTCCTCTCTCGGCAGGGGGAGACCCCGGCCCGCTGCGAGCCCCGCACGCATGCCTTCTCCCCTGGCCGCGTTGCCAAGGGGGCCTGGGCCCAGGACGGACGGAGGAGGAGGAGAACCAACAAAGACCGATGGCTATTTATTCCTTAATTACCGAAAGCTTTTAAGAAACTGGCCACTGTAAATTCCACAAGCGGAGGAGAGCAGGAGGGGACGGACAAGGATTTATGCTCGCGGGGCAAAGACAAAATAAATATCCTGCCTGACTTTGGATCGATATTATGAGTGTTTTTGCCAACCTGCGGGGTGCTTTATGAGCTCAGAGGAACAGAAAAGGATCATTATTAATTAAATAAAGTCAACTGTATTAGGCCTATTACAGTCAAGTGCGCCAGGCGGCAGGTGTTGGGAGCGGGTGGGTGTGGGACCAGGGGCCGGCCCGGGGAAGCCCAGGAGTGCCATCCCTTGCTCAGGGGTAGGCCCAGGACACGCGGGCTCAGCCCTGCATCATCCTGGAAGGCGGGGGTCCGTGCACCGGTCTTCCCTCACATCTCAAGCTGAGGTCCAGATGGAGGCCTGGGGCCCTCGTGGCTTTGCAGTCACGAGCACTGGGAGCCTCCCAGGCCCTGCCTGTTTGGAACTAGACCAGGCTGAGTGGGAAAATATCCCAGGATCCAAGCAGGGGTGCAGATACAACATCATCCCTCTAAACCTTGGAGACAACCTATGGGGATATTGCTTCGGAACCTGCAAGCAGGAATAAAGGAGCAGTCAGGCTGGGTGACTGGCTTGCGCCGGCCTGGGAGTGAGAAGGCATTAGGTGAATTCATGAATGAACACTGGCTCAACTCCACAACTTGTCAGGAGTCTGCAATGCATCGGTGCTCTCAGAGAAGAAGAGACCCGGCTTCTCGGGGACCCCGATTTCCTTCCGGAGAGGAAGTTTAAGGCCCCCAGGGGCATCCGCTCTAGGGGTAAATGACGGAAGGCAGGTCCTCGCTGTTGCCTGGGGACTGGGTGAGCGATGCGCAGTTGCCCCAGACATCTCCCCTCTCATCGGATCTACGCAAAGGAACGCCTCCCCTGAGCTTTCCGTTTGGACAAATCCATCTGTACATCAAGCGGCACCCAGGGCAGCCACCCACTCACAGCTTTCAACCACCTTGCTGGCGCCCAGAGTTGTGGCCAGGATGTAGCTGATGGGCCTCTCCAACATACAGATGCTGTCCCGCCGCTACCAGACCTGGACCCGCAGAGGGGGAATCACCGAGCCCTTCCCCGGCAGACCACCAAGGGTCTTACCCGCTGGCCTGCTGCGAGTGACCTGCACTGCTTTCTCAGGCTCCATTCATGGGAAAAATTCATCCCAGAAGGAAAGAAAACGGCCGATGTTTACCTGCTGGTTCCTGGAATCGCAGCCCACCTGTCTCAAACCTGTTACTGACCATTCAGGAGGCCACCAGGTTAGAAAAGGTGTGTGTGTGTGTGGGGGTGGCGCTGTCTTCCAGATGCAATGGACAGAGCTGGGGGAGTTAGTGAGGCGCCCAGAGACCAGGTTCAGGGGGCAGGTGGAGACATGAGAAGGCAGAGTGGAGAGGCTGAGAGCAATTTAGAGAAAGTCTAACTCTTAAGGCAATCACTTTTGAAAGCACGTGATCCTAGCAGAAAAAGGCCAAACATCAGACTTGTTCCAGAAGCACATGACATATTTTTGACATTTTTTCAAATTTTTAAGTTCTTGGTATTTTTATTCAAAGTATTTTTTATTTTTAAGTTTTCAACTTTTTCCCCTATTTTCTAACCTATCGAGAAATAAGGCTACAAAACACAGGGAGTGAAGAGGAGACCTCGCCATGTCACCCCTCCTCCTCGCTGTATCACCCCTCCTCCACTCACCCCTACTCTCACCCCTCCTCCACTCACCCCTACTCTCTTCTTGTCTCTGGGCTTCCTCCTTGTCATTTCCACTCACAGGCATATTTCATCTCGCTGGGATTTTAGTACAGACACCTCTGTTATTCTGCGCAAAGCTAGTCTGACAAATTAAGTTTGTGAGTTAATTTGCAAATTGAGTGTGTGTTTTCACACAGTCACCCTAGCTGAGCTGCAGAAGCCACGCACACCCTGGATGTTTCTGTAGTCCCACATTAGGAAAAATGCGGACAACCGTTCAAAAGCATAAATCCCGATAAGTCTGTGCCAAGTGAGAGGGAGCCCGAGCCAGTCAAGTGAGGCGGTCCTAGATTCCGCGTAATGTGGCATGAAACGGGACGCACCGCGGTGGTACTCGCGTCAGCCCTGGTGCCTGGACCCCCATCACAGCGAATTAAGTTCACCATAACATGGCTGATGGGACCGGCTTTGGAACATATCACATCATAAACAGATAAGGGAAGAGAAATGGCCCTTTTCCTCCGCTCAGAATACTGTAAAATGGATATAAGCCTTTGCCGGGTGTGCACCAGTGCCCCTTAAACACCAGGGAGCCAAAGCTCCACGGCTCTTAAAGGAGAAATTGAGGGACAGAATGGAGTGAGGCAGAGGGCCAAGTGTGACCTGGTGACTGCGGGCTAAGTGGTCATTAAGCAGAGAGACAGAGGTTGCAGGTCACACAGCGCCAACACAAAGTGATGGAGAGGTCTGAGTAGGTTTCTAGTAAAAACTGCCAAGTGGTTTTAAGCACTACAGTTCTTGGTAATATTATTACTTTTTTAAGACATAAGACAAATGATTCTGAACAGCAAAGAATCTTAATTTTCCTTTTAGTTTTTTTCTGAGGGCGAGGGGTGGAGAAGGGGACTGGAAAAGAATCACATGGTTCCTCAATGGGGAAACAAACAAAACAATAATAACAATAACAAGACAGATTTTAAAAGAGGAAAAGCATTCCAGAAAGTCTGTAAACCGATGGAGGCATTTAAAACATACGTGCATGTAACTTTTTTTTCCTCAAACTTTTAAAACATAGGAACATGCTGAAAGATACTAATGTGACCGGGGGGCAGCTTGATCCACACTCAGACTCCTTACAGTGGGGATGGTCTGCCAGCAGCTACTCACACCAGGCAAGATGAATTCCACTCCAGTGTAACGACAAGTGAAATCATATTAAAGACTAGATACCCCTCTTAGAGAAGATTCAACAAATGAATAATGCTGGTTTTTCATTCTCAACTAATCTTAAACGTTCAGAACACCAGGCTCCAATCTACACATCCATTAGGTAGTATTTTTTTTTTTCCTTCTAAATTTGGTTGGGACGGGGTGGAGCTAATCACAAGAATGATGCATCAGAAGTGATGTGAATTTGTGAATTCTCTAGAGTAAGGAAAGCATTATTATTAAACAAGATAAATCCTTTCCTTAAAATCAACAAACCTCTATCTAATGGGATCAGGACGCAGAAACAGGGCAGATGTTTCATTTTTCACAACTGACACAGAATTAAACTTGCCCAGTGGCATTGTCTTTGATATTAGGACATTAAGACATTAAAACATTGGTGACATGAGATTCTATCTGCTCAGCTTTTTCCTGGGGAGGGAATCCTGGAACAGTGGCATAAAGACCTCAAGGGTTCGCTAGCGCAGGGCTGGCTCCATGTGGGTGTGAGCTCTGCAGCTGGACCTTGAGCTCAGAGGGGGCCTGCGCTTAGCTTCATGGTCTGTGGTTGCTGCCTTGAGATTCTTGATAATTACTGGACAGGAACCCCACAGTTTCATTCTGCACTGAGCCCCATAAATTCTCTAGCTGTCCTAGGATGGGCAAGATGCTTTTAAGTATTGCTGGTGGCAAAGCTATCGCCAACTCACTGTAGTGAGGCTTCCATAAAGCTAGATTTAAAAACTTTTTAAGGCAGTTTTCGGGTGCTACATTCGTTCTGCCTTCTGGATGCTAACATGTACTTTCACAGAATCATTGTGATGGTAAATGATTTATGTGATTTCCTAACTTGGCCAAGTGAGGAACCAGCTACTGCTCCACATCCATCACCCCCAAATTTTAAAACGTGACTTAGCTGGGAAACCCCATCTGCCCAGCCCCTTCCTGTGGATGGTTTTGTCCAGGGCAGGACCACTCGCTGAGGCAGCCGGAGGACCAGGGCAAGTCTGCTCCCAAGACCACGCTCTTGCAATCTGTCCTTTTGTATTAGGATGCTTGAGAGACTTTTTAAAAAGCCTTTTAGGGGAAAAAAAAGGATTTCATCAAGACAGTCAACACTCTAAGTTTAAATGTGTCAAAAATCCAGACTCCTCTGGGAAAATCGTATGGAGGGTCCTTAAAAAATTAAAAAAGAATTACTGCAGGGTCCAGTATGTGGCTAAAGAAGCAACAGTTAGAACAGGCATAGAACAAGACTGGTTCAAAACTGGGAAAGGAGTATGACAAGGTGGTACATTGCCATCCTGCTTATTTAACTTCTATGAAGAGTACATCATACCAAATGCTGGGCTAGATGAATCACAAGCTGGAATCAAGATTGCCAGGAGAAGTATCAACAACCTCAGATTTGCAGATGGTGGTGGCAGTTTCGTTGCTAAGTCATGTCCGACTCTTGGGACCCTGTGGACTGACTGTAGCCTGTCAGGCTCCTCTGTCCATGGGATTCTCCAGAAAGAATACTGGAGTGGGTTGCCATTTTCTCTCTCAGAGGATCTTCCTGACTCAGGGATTGAACTGGGGTCTCCTGCATTTCAGGCAGACTCTTTACCAACTGAGCTATGAGGGAAGACCCACTAAAGAAATATTTCCAAGTGGAGATGCCAGGGATTGAAGTGGGGGCCTTGTGGATGCTAAGCATGCTCTCTACCACTGAGCTACACCCCAAATGTGATATGCAGATGGTACCACTATAATATCAGAAAGTGAAGAAGAACTAAAGAGCTTCTTGATGAGGGTAAAAAAGAAGAGTGAAAAAACTGGCTTAAATCTCAGCATACAGAAAACATAAGACATGGCACCCAGTTCCATCATTTCATAGCAAATAGAAAGGGGAAAAGTGGAAGCAGTGACCGATTTTCTTTCCTCGGGTTTGAAAATCACTGTGGACAGTAACTGCAGCCATGAAATTAAAAGACACTTGCTCCTTGGAAGAAAAGCTATGACCAACCTAGACAGCATATTAAAAAGCAGAGACATTACTTTGCCAACAAAGGTCCACCTAGTCAAGGCTATGGTTTTTCCAGTGGTCATGTATGGATGTGAGAGTTGGACTGTGAAGAAGGCTGAGTGCTGAAGAATTGATGTTTTTGAGCTGTGGTGTTGGAGAAGACCCTTGAGAGTCCCTTGGACTGCAAGGAGATCCAACCGGTCCATCCTAAATACTCATTGGAAGGACTGAGAATATTCATTGGAAGGACTGATGTTGAAGCTGAAATTCCAATACTTTGACAACCTGATCCAATAACTGACTCATTGGAAAAGACCCTGATGCTAGGAAAGATTGAGGGCAGGAGGAGAAGGGGATGACAGAGAATGAGATGGTTAGGTAGCATCACCAACTCAATGGACATGGGTTTGAGCAAAATCCGGGAGACAGTGGAGGACAGAGGAGCCTGGCATTTTGCAGTCCATGGGGTTGAAAAGAGTCAGACACAACTTAGCAACTGAACAACAACAACAACCAGCAATTCCAATTCTGGGTTTATAGCCACAAGTGTTGAAAGAAGGTTCTTGAAGGGATACTTGTACCCCTGTGTTGATAGCAGCATTACTCACAATAGCCAAAGGGTGCAACTGAAAACGCCATCGACAGAGGAACAAAATGGAGTCTATCTATGCAGTGGAATATTACACGGCCTTGAAAATGAAGGGAATTCTGATATAGACTGCAACAGTTATGAACCTTGAGGACATGAGGCTAAGTGAAATAAACCAATCACAAACAGAGACTGTATGATTCCTCTTACATGAGGTCCTGAGAGCAGCCAAATTCAGAGAGACAGAAGATAGAAGGGTGGCGGTCAAGGGCTGGGGGAGCGGGGGTGGGATTTGGTATCTCATGGGGACAGAGTTTTGGTTTGGGAAGATGAAAAAGTTTTGGAAAGAATGGTGATGATGGCTCCATGACAATGTGAATGTACTTACTGCCACTGGACTGACTTAATGTTGATTAAAATAGTCAGTTTTATGTTATATGAATTTTGCCACAATTAAAGATAAAATCCAGAATCTGAATGTTCTGTTATTCCCTCACGGGGACACTGCTGTGTGAGTCTCTGATGTTTTGGGCCTGTGTTTTGATGGCTCATATTATTATATCCCAGGAACTTAAAATTAACATAATATTATTACTGATACTAATCAGTGTGGTCCATAATTGGTTTTCCTGTGGCTCAGATGGTAAAGAATCTGCCTGCAATGCAGGAGACGCAGGTTCTACCTCTGGGTCAGGAAAATGCCCTGAAGGAGGGCATGGCAACCCACTTCAGCATTCTTGCCTGGAGAATTCCATGGACTGAAGAGCCTGGCAGGCTACAGTCTGTGGGGTTGCAAAGAGTCGGACATGACTGAATGACTAATGCTTTCGCTTTAAAACGATCCCCAAATGTTCTCTAGAGTTGAATTTTTCTTCCAGTTCCTAAGTCAGTCAATGAAGAGGTGATGCACTTGGTCACCCTATTTCTTTCATCTCTAGTCTAACAACAGTCCCCTCCAAACTCTCTCCCCACTCTTTGGTCTTTCATTACATTGACTGTTTCAAGCACTCCAAACTATGTCTACTGTGGAAGGCCCCCCACCCTGCTCTGTCTGATTCTTCAGGTCACATATTTCACTCGCAAACACTACACGGGTACAAGGCACACCCCTCTCCATCAGGGGGTGCAGCGTAGGGGTGGTCCCTGTTGCCGGGCCTGAGCACAGGGTTAAAGCAGGGGCCTCCAGTGCTGTCCTCTGTCTGGAACCTTCTTCCCCTGACAACCAACAAGTGACCTGGAGGCAGATACCTCGAGCTGGTGAGTCTCCTGTTCCTCTGGACCTTACCCCAGGTGCGCTGGCATCACTTGGTGACCCTGATCAGTGATTACGTCCTCAAGGTACAAGACAGAGCCTTCTCCCATTCTCTCATTCTTTCTGTTAATTAACTGGCATTTTCTGTAAAGAAGAGGTTCCGTCCCCGCCTCTGTCCACCTTTCTGGAGCATCACTGTAGACCCTGAGACTTTAAAAAACAAAGTGTGTCACATAAACTACCGTCGACATTCGGCTTTGGCATTCTTGACCTGCCCTGGGCTTGGCCAGCGGGAGCCGTGCGTGCAGCCCGCTGTCCTGTGTGGCATGTCAGCCTTTGTCCCTGTGGGTCTCCTGCTTCTTGGCACAGCAGAGTCTTCTAGGTCCATCCGACTTTCTCAGGTCTGCTGTGAGACATTTCCGTAAGGATTCCCGATTCCTTTTCAGAAGTCATTCTCTGAAAAGGAATTCATTTTGCTTTGCTTTTGTAACTTAAATCTGAGATAACCGTAGACTCACATGCAGTGGTGGTGGCTTGTTGCTCAGTCATGTCCGATCTTTTTGACCCTATGGGCGATAGCCCACCAGGCTCCTGTGTCCATGGAATTTGCCAGGCAAGAATACTGGAGTGGGTTGTCATCTCCTTCTCCAGGAGATACTGCTGACCCAGGGATTGAATCTGAGGCCCCTGCAGTATACGCTGGACCACTAGGCAAGTCCCAGTTCTACAGGGAAATGCCCAACTGTTTTCCAGAGTAGAAGAAATCAGAATTTCAAAACAATAGCTGATGGAAGCCAAATTTTATTATGAAAAAGGCACCGGGAGGGCCTTCTGAGTTAGAGGAACACAACACCCCTGTGTTTGAATGAGAACACGGTGCCCTGGGGGCTGGGGCCAGCTTCTGTCTTCATTCCTCCCACCGCCTGACTTCCCCTGACTGCCCCCAACACTCCTGGGCAGACAGAGAGGCACAGGTTAGTTTCAGAAAGTAGATGGTACATAAAAATGAGCAGGCACGCAAACGTGTGTGTGTGTAGAAAGCATGGCTGAAGAAACAGGACGCAGGGAAGAAAAAGTGGGTTGAGGGGACTTGCCTGGTCGTCCAGTGGCTGAGAATCAGCTTTGCAATGCAGGGGACCCAGGTGCGATCCCTGGTCGTGGAACCCTGCATGCCAAGGGGCGTGCCGAGGAGCCACTGAGCCCGTGAGCTACTACTGAAGCCCACACGCTCGGGAGCCCAGGAGCCACAGCTAGAGAGTCCGTGTGCTGCGGTGAAGATGCCGCGTGCTGCAAGTGAGACCAGACACAGCCACAGAAGCAAATACATACGCATCTTTTTTAAAAGTGGGAGGACTTCTCTGGGGGCTCAGTGGTAGAGAACCTGCCTGCCAATGCGGAAGACACAAGTTCTGTCCCCGACCGGGGAAGATCCCACGTGCCCTGAAGCAACTAAGCCTGTGCACCTCATCTGCTGAACCTGTGCCCTAGAGCCTGGGAGCCGTGTCTGCTGAGGCCCGGGCGCCCTAGAGCCCGGGAGCTGCTGATACTGAGGCCCAGGCACCCTAGAGCCCGGGAGCTGCTGATACTGAGGCCCAGGCGCCCTAGAGCCTGGAGGCCGTGGATACTGAGGCCCGGGCGCCCTAGAGCCTAGGGGCCGCAGATACTGAGGCCCGGGCGCCCTAGAGCCTAGGGGCTGCAGATACTGAGGCCCGGGCGCCCTAGAGCCTGGGGGCCATGGATACTAAGGCCCGAGCGCCCTAGAGCCTGGGAGCTGCGGCTACTGAGGCCCGGGCGCCCTAGAGCCTGGGAACCGCGGCTGCCAAGGCCCAGGTGCCCTAGAGCCCGGGAGCTGCTGATACTGAGGCCCGGGCGCCCTAGAGCCTGTGCTTTGCAATAAGAGAAGCCACCACAATGAGAGTATCCCTGCTGCTGCTGAGTCGCTTCAGTCGTGTCCGACTCCATGTGACCCCATAGACGGCAGCCCACCAGGCTCCTCTGTCCCTGGGGTTCTCCAGGCAAGAACACTGGAGTGGGTTGCCATTTCCTCCAATGCATGAAAGTGAAAAGTGAAAGGGAAGTTGCTCAGTCCTGTCCGACTCTTCGCGACCCCATGGACTGCAGCCCACCAGGCTCCTCTGTCCATGGGATTTTCCAGGCAAGAGTACTGGAGTAGGGTGCCATTGCCTTCTCCAGAGAGTAGCCCTAGCTCCACGCAACTAGAGAAAAGGCTGAGCGGTAACAAAGACCTAGCACAGCGGAAAAAAAATAAATAAAAGTGGGTTCATGCATACACTATGGGCTTCCCTGGTAGCTCAGTTGGTAAAGAATCCGCCTGCAATGTGGGAGACCTGGCTTCGATCCCTGGGTGGGGAAGATCCCCTGGAGAAGGGAAATGCTACCCACTCCAGTATTCTGGCCTGGAGAACTCCATGGACTAAGTCCATGGGGTCGCAAAGAGTCAGACACGACTGAGTGACTTTCTCTACATATACTAACAAGTGAGGATTGAGTTTACAAGGTGGTCAGAAAATGTGTAGCCCCACCTCTGCCAGTTTCCAGTAGAATAAAGTGATGGAAATAACACAGATCTGAACACTGGAAGGTGCGCTGCAGAAATGCTGGCTGCTCAGCACCATCCAGGGTCTTGGCCCAAACGGGGCCCCTGGGTCTCCTGGCAAAGCCATGTCTTCATTTCTACACTGCCTCCCCGCCCCTCCCTAGTCTCTCCAGGGCACATTTGGAAATTATTTAAAAAGATAAAATGCCTCTAGTCTGTTACCCATTAGAAAACACATGTGAATATTATTGTCTAATTTGCGACTCTTGAGTGTGTGTCTCAAACACCAGAGAGACGTAACTGAAATAATCATGTCTACTCCTGAATATTTCTATCATGCTCCCGAAATAAGAGGGTGGATTCGTCCTCCTCGCGTGATAACGCCTGGGGGTTGAATGGCTCCTTGAGAACATCAAAGTGCCGGATGAGAATGACCACAACACTGCGATTTCCAGCCCGCCCAGTGGTGGCCTGAACAGCCGGGGCTGCCCCCGGGGCGGACAACGGCTGAGAGGAGAAGTAGGGGGGAGCGGGGTTTCCTGGTAAATCTGGACGGCTCCCTGTAACCCGCTGGCCCCAAACTCC
Organism: Ovis canadensis; assembly: GCF_042477335.2. Taxonomy (NCBI): domain Eukaryota; kingdom Metazoa; phylum Chordata; class Mammalia; order Artiodactyla; family Bovidae; genus Ovis; species Ovis canadensis. Next base: position 5,781,191 of record NC_091245.1, read on the forward strand.
CCGACCCAAGTGACCCATTTGCAGCGGGAGTGCTGCGGTGTGAGGCATAAGCCTGATTTACAACGTGAGTGGCGTGGATTTTTTTTTTTTAAAATCCAGTCATAGTGCGACTTGAGTGACTAACTCCTGAAAATTGGTAATTTCTTGGTGGTTGGCAGTAGAAGGTCCACCAATGAGAAGCGAGGCGTGCTAATAAATTTATAGGGCATTATATGCCAATTAGACCTCGTCAGCCGTTCAAAAGGCAGGGCCGCCAATCAGGCTATCACTTCGCAAACGCACCCTTTATCACGGACACTCTTGCAATTCAATCCCTCTTTATGTGTTTGAAAAGAAGCATATGAACGCTGACTGTACAGGAGCCTAATTTTCAGAGGCCCTTCCTGGTTAAACCACCTCCTCTTTCTTCTCTGCAAACTTTTCTTTGTCCACCAGTGGGAAACCAGGACTTGACATGAGCGTGAAATCTACAAGGAACGAGATTCCTTCCAGACTCTGGTTTCCCCACCAGACACAAGCCCCCAGGGAGCCTCAGGAATCACCGTATTCTTCAGTCAGGCACCACTCAGCCGTATGCTGGCATCCAAGGCCTCGTGGGCATCCATGTTCCATCTCATGATCGTTGGACACTACATCTGCTGGAACACAGTCCTGGCAACCGGGGGGGGGGGGGGGGGGGCCAGGAGGCACTGAGGTCAATTCATCCTTTCGGGAACAGCGGGGAAACACATAGGTTTGCTCAGGGAAATAGTATGGACGCTTGCTCTTTGCATTAAAGCAGTTGACTGGACTGACTTTAAGTCTGTATGTTTCCTTTGAAGGAAAAAAAGAACAATTCACAGAAGCAGTGCATTCTCCTTGAGAAAAGAGCCAATCTGTAGAAAAGTACAACGTGGGACTTCCCTGGTGGTCCAGCAGTTAAGCATCTGCCCTGCCAGTGCAGGGGACACTGGTTCAGTGCCTGGTCCGGGAAGATTCTCCATGACCTGGGGCAGGTAAACCACTACTGAGCCCGCACTCCGTAACAGGAGAAGCCGCTGTAACAGCAGCCTATGCGAAGCAAGGAGGGGCCCACAAATTAAGTAACAAAATAAAAATAACTGAAGCAATAGCTTAAAAACACGTACAAAGTAGGCTTGGCCACTGTCAGCCAGGTCAGCGGGCGGGCTTGCCCCCTCCCTCCTGGGTACTTCCTGCTCTACCCCAAGCTCAGTCCGCATGCCTTCGTTCGCAGTTCCCTGAAATGATGGGTGTCAACTCCCTTCCAGCTCTGTACTTGGAAACACAGAGTCCAGCCCCGCAAAGTGAGCTCTGAATGTGATTTGATTACACCATCATCTAATGGCCTGTGAAGCATTCATTCTTTCAAGAAATAGCAATTGAGCGCTCACTAGGAGCGAGGCACTGCACTGCGTCAGGTTCTGGCTACAGGTGAGTAGAGACAGACAGATAAGCAAATACCTCACAATGGGAAAAGACCCGCATCGGTGGTGTTGACTGTGGTAAAGCAGTTCACAGAAGCCAAACATGCTGAATATGAGAGAGAAGCCGTGTGTTCTTGGTTTTCGATTCTGTGGACAGCCCTGGATTCAGTTTACAAAATTTAAAGTGTAGCTAAAACCAGATGAGGAAAAAACACTACTTCCTGGAGCTTCAGTTCAGTTCAGTTCAGTCGCTCAGTCGTGTCCAACTCTTTGGGACCCCATGAACCGCATCACGCCAGGCCTCCCTGTCCATCACCACTCCCGGAGTTCACCCAAACCCATGTCCATCGAGTCGATGATGCCATCCAGCCATCTCATCCTCTGTCATCCCCTTCTCCTCCTGCCCTCAATCTTTCCCAGCATCAGGGTCTTTTTCAATGAGTCAGCTCTTCGCATGAGGTGGCCAAAGTATTGGAGTTTCAGCTTCAGCATCAGTCCTTTCAATGAACACCCAGGACTGATCTCCTTTAGGATGGACTGGTTGGATCTCCTTGCAGTCCAAGGGATGCTCAAGAGTCTTTTCCAACACCACAGTTCAAAAGCATCAATTCTTTGAGCTCAGCTTTCTTTATAGTCCAACTCTCACATCCATACATGACCACTGGAAAAACTATAGCTTTGACTAGATGGACCTTTGTTGGCACAGTAACATCTCTGCTTTTTAATATGCTATCTAGGTTGGTCATAAGAACAGAAAATGTATCAATAAATCTTGGGAGCATCTACAACTTGTGATTTGGGTTTCCCTGGTGGCTCAGATGGTAAAGATTCTGACTGCAGTGAGGGAGACCTGGGTTCCATCCTGGGGTTGGGAAGATCTCCTAGAGGAGGGCATGGCAACCCATTCCAGTATTCTTGCCTGGAGAATCCCATGGATAGAAGAGCCTGGAGGGCTACAGTCCATGGGATCACAAAGAGTCGGACACAATGGAGCAACTAACATGCACACACACACACACACACACACTACATATACACACACACACACTACTAGTGGGCAGCCTGTGAATCTCTTTAACAAATGTTTTAAGTTCATGGAGGCAATCGCCTCAAGATATATCTACCATCCACTAACCCAGGAGTAAAGGCCTCCCTGGAAATGCTGGCTTTCTGACACGTGTACCAGAAGCGGCTGCCATTTCAGGATGGTGTCACACAGTGGCGACACCAGGGCCAGAAACCACACGTGCTCCTTGCTGAGTGGTCCTGCGGTTCCCCAGCACAGCTGGGGCCATCTGACCACTGGAGTCACAGATGCCTGCACAGCACTGTTCCGAGAGACCCAGTTCCCTGCACAGGAGACAGGAATGTGCCTCTCAGGCAGAAGGATGGTTCTGAACTGAAGATATTTAGAAATCAACAAATGCAGGAGAAGGCTTTCTCTGAATGACCCATATCTGCCTACAAGCAGGTCCTCCATAAAAAAAGAACGTCATGGCCATAAATCCCCTCCTTGGGAGTTCCCAACCAGGGAAGAGGGACTCTTACCCCAGGAGTGATGAGAAGTTGGCACACACACCCTTATAAACTTTGCCACCAGCTTTCATGTCTCCCATCTCGTCTCCTAGGGACCCATTATCTTTCCTGAAAGTTGTTTGTTCTCTTGTAAACAGTATTTCTCTGCTTCCCTTTCCATCATGGAAATGACTGGTAAAGAAGCTCTCAAATCTCACCATCCTTTTCATTTTCACATCTTTCCCAAATGCCCAACGCATGTAAAGATAAAAGTGAATATATTTATATGTCTTTTACCCTGTTACTCTGTCCACTGTCCATTTAATTCACAGGCCCCCACAAGCTGCACCTAAGAGCCTGTGTTGTTCCCCTACCCCAGGCCCTCCCCACTGCTTGTGGAGGGGCTCTGAGACCTGGTGAGCCTGGGACCCAGGAGAGGGTGACCAGCATGAGTGAGGCCCAAAATGAAAGGACTCTAGAGAAGCTCCCTGCCTTTCTGCAATGGCCACCCTGGGGGCTGAGCCACTCTCTTGCCCCAGTGGGGAATCTGCCCAGTCAGCACATCAACAGACTGGACAGCCAGGGCTTTGTGACGGGTCCCTTCCGGCTGGGGGGACACTGAGCACGTCTCACATGCCTTTCCGAACCCTGGTGTGGGCTTGGTGCTGATGCTTTATCTGACTTGCTACATCCGGTCACCTGCCTTCTGTGAAGGCTGACCAGCCCTTAAGGCCTCTGCACACCTTCCACAGAAGGGGGGAGGGTCTCCACTGCGCAGGGCGCCTGTAATACCCCCTTCTCCACAAAGATGATGGGCCTCCCTCCCACCTCCGGCTAGACCGTTCTGGAGTCCTGGATAATGATGAATCAGTCCCGGCTAACTGAAGCCCACCTCCCCCGGCTTGGTCTTTTGTGGACAAAGAGGATGGCTATGTCTCTTGTCGCCTAACAGACGGCTCTGCACCTCGCACGGACGCAGAGGAGAGCCTTTACGGAGGCTGGTGATCAGGTGATCACGTCCTGGAGGATCCCTGCCCAGAACCTCAGATGGTCCTGTCCCCAACCCCCATCCCACTTGAGCAGGAACCGCGCAGCAGATAAAAGGACAGTGTAGTCTTTCCGGGAGGGGCCGTGGGGGGGCGCTCCTTTCTCCCGATGCACACAGCCTGGCCCCGCCCCCCACCCCCAACCTGGGCCCCCTCTCACTCCCATTTCGCCCCTAAACGCCCTGAAAGCCCATCCCCTGATGGGCTCCATAATGAGAAGCGCTGTCAATCACAGCTCCATTAGCCGGGACAGACTTTCACTTCCTGAAACAATTTATTGGATTCCCAGAAGCAAATGGGCCTTCTTCCTTTTCAGCTGGGTTTTTAGGGAGCTATTCAGAGGGAGTGTGTGTCCCTTCGGCTCCTGCTGGGCCAGCTTTGTTTCCTTCATTTACTCATGAAGACAGTTTCCTGAATTTACCTACCTCCTCTGTCCCGGGTTTCCCCCCTGGAGTATTTGCCAAAACTTTTCTCCCCGCACTGGTTCAGTGGCTACACAATACCCACCAGCTGTTTCCAGCTACTGAACCAGGGAGGGAGCCGTGAATTTTATTGGCAGATTTTTGGAGAGGAGGCGGGGCAGGGTGTGGGGGCGGGGAGAGGGGAGGCACACACTGGAAGAAATTAAAACTCAGGCCGAGAAATAAGGGAGCGAGGTTGAAGAATGCGACGGGTCTGAGCTGGAACGGTGGGGTCCTGGTCTTCCCCTACTCCCTTATTTCCAACCAAGAATTCTATAAAGAATAAAGATGCCCGAGCTCAGACTGTTATCTTAGAAGATTTACAAATTCGGGGACTGTATGCACACTTCCAAGATCTACATTATGAGTGACACAGCCTGACTGTGATACGATTTCTGTTTAAAAAGAACCCACATGACCTACAAGATAAGCGCCTGCACCAAGGGTTTCAAAGGTCGGCGTCCCTCCCAGTGATGAGCAGAAAGAGAGGATTCGAAATTACGTAAAATAATATTTTTCTTCTCCTGCTCTTCTTAAGGGATAATATACACCTTGCAAGCACACTTGAGCCAGGAGGCCCTACCCTCGAAGCATAAATCAGTTCAACTTTTAACCTGGGAAAACAGGCTGAAGGAGGCAGAGTTATGCTGTGCCTTCTGAGAGTCACACGTCAATAGTAAATCGGGAGTTGGGGTGTGTGTGTGGGGGGGCGCATATGAAAGCCGCTGAGATCCGATCAGGGCAGAATTATGCAGCCACGTAAGAAATAATATCTATTAGGCTAATTTAATCACCGAATACTTTACAGATGAATTAGGATTTAGAATCCAATTATTTCCGACATTCCAACTGTCAGAGCCTGTTCCTGAGCAGGAGGGAGAGAAAAGCGGGGGAGAGGAGGGCAGGTTTTGAAGATGCAGTGAAGGAGCCACACGGACCCTCTTTTGCTCCCCGGCTGCCGGAAGAGCAGAGATGTGACAACTGTGATCAGGCTTTTTTTTGGCCGTCACCCCTCCCCGCCGAGCCCAGTGAACCCAAGGCCGGGACGCGGGATCCACTATCCCTGACGGACAAGCCATTGTCCGCAGAGGGAGCCCTCCTCCCAGGCTGGCACGCCTTCTCAAAGGAAGCTGGCCCGGCCACATCCTGGGGTGGCCCACGGAGCAGGACTGCTCCTCAAGCCTGGAAAACCGCAGGGTGCCCTTGGGGGCCATGGCAGGGGCCTGCCTACCCCTCTTGCGGGAGCATCCTCCCACCCCCGGCTCTCTTTAGACCTGGGGTTCTTTCTCATAATGGTCAGGGCCTGGGGCAGACAGTAATGAGGGAAAAAGCAGCAGCTGTGAATGAGTGCTGGGCAGCCCCCCTGCCCCGCCCCTGCCACCTGCCAGACTTCGGGGTCTACAGTGAGCCAAGACCACTGGGGACACGGTCAGTGGTTCCAGGTGTGGGGCCACAGGGATGGAGGGAAACTGAGGCCCAGCTGTGAGGTCAGCGCTGGAGAGCTGGCGGCAGTGATGGAAGGGAGTAAACAAAACATTCTCGCAGCTGAAATGGGCCTGATGAATAGATTTGTCTCAGACTTCAGAGTCTGCAATTACTTAAATCCAAACAGACGCTTCCCTGGAGGAAAATGACTGGAAAAATAGATCTGCAACTCTCTTTTTTTTTTAAGGACAGAAACACATAGGAGGCTTTTGCATCATGGCTGTTTTGCAATTCTCAAAAAGCTCCCATATTCTCATAACACAGTGGGAATGTTCGGGGGGGAGGGTGGGGAAAACCTTCACTTAGAATTCATTCCAGAATGATCCTTACAGCGTGAAATGAGTGAATGAACCGAGCATTTAAATTTTAATATGCTGGTGGGTCACGGGGCTGGCCGTCAAGACTGAATTCACTTGTTTAAGTTTATGACCACCATGCAGACCCCTCCTCTTCAGAAAGGCACAACTGAAGCGGGTTATGGCCCCTCCCGGCGGGGGCCTCCCAGCCCTAACATCAGTGGCAGGGAAGTTTGGGGTTTACAGACCATGGGCTTTTATGATGGGAGTGCTTCCTGCCCGCCTCAACTCACAGGCCCACCCGACAGACGCGGTGAGTCCTGCACGTCTTCTTCCGCCTGGCACACAATGTGTCCTTATTATCCTCCCAATTACTGAGCTGGACACCCCCTGCTCCCTTGCCACTGGAACCTTTGCACACACACACGCACACACACATTTATCCCTTAGATTCGTTTAATTGAGCACAAGGCATTACAGAGGATTTCAGAAGAGGCCTTCCTTGTTCTAGGATGACTTATTACAGCTCTTGAAAACACCTGTTCATCAATTTATCCTTTTGTAAAAAAGACCAGACTTAATATCTTTAAAGCACTTATAAAAATTTCCTATGGAATACGTTAAGTTAAAAAAACCCACATAACTGTAAGAAACTCTACTTCTCTATTTAAGAGCAATTATAAAAAGCTTCTCAAATTAGAGTGATTATTTCTCTCTGTGTATGCATGTACATACACACACACGATTATATGGAATCCCAGTGATACATTCTTAGTAACAGGGGGGTGGGGGTATTCTCTACATAGCAAAGGTGAGCTGCTAACTGCTTGAAAATAGTCTTTTCAAAGCAAGGCAACAGGAGAACCACTTGAAACGTGCAGGCCTCCTTTGATGAGTGCAGACCACAAAAAAGTCACTTCTTTATGACCAAACAAAAACTATCCTTTAAACTTTTCCTTAGGAAAAAAGTCAGCCTCCAAAGTCATAGTATCGATACGACAGGCCTGTATAGGAAACAACCCTGACGTGACAAACCCAGCCCCCAACACTGATGGCTGCATTACGGGGAACACACAGGACGATGGAAGGAGCCCAGCTGTGGCTCAGCTGCTGAAGAGTCTGCCTGCACTGTGGGAGACCTGGGCTCGATCCCTGGGTCGGGAAGATCCCATGGAGAAGGGAAAGGCCACACACTCCAGTATGCTGGCCCAGAGAATTCCATGGACTGTGTAGTCCATGGGGTCACAAAGAGTCGGACACGATTCAGAGACTTTCATTTCACATAGGATGATGGAAAACCCAAGACCTCCTGTCAATCATGGCTTCATCTGTAAATTCACTTAAGTCAGCCAGTCTAGAAGGTGAGGCCTCCTTGCTTCCTCCTTTCTTTATTCTTAAAATTGTATTTTATATTTGGAGTACGGCTGATAGACAATGTTGTATTAATTTTAGGTGCACAACAAAGTGATTCTGTTCTACATACACATTTATCTATCCTTTTCCAAGTTCCTTTCCCGTTTAGGCTATTCAAGACTATTGAGTAGAGTTCCGTGTGTTCTACAGTAGGTCTTTGTATGTTAAGATAACCAACAATCCCCTTTGTTGGTCAACCATGTTAAACAAAGCAGTGTGTACATGTTGAACTCGATTTCCTATCCCTTCCCTGCTGGTAACCGTAAGTTTGTTCTCTGTGAGTCTGTCTCTGGTTTGTAAGTACACTCATCTGTATCATTTACTTGAGACTCTGCACATCATACGATATCTGTCTTTCTCTGTCTGACTTACTTCACTCAGTATGATAATTTCCAGGTCCGTCCATCCTCTCTTCTTTAAACTTGGTGAGATTCATAATCCAATTGCCACTGCAGGTGAGCTGTTTGCCCCTGACCCGCCTCTTGGGGACCATCTTTTCTGCGGAGGGGGGTGGAGTGACGCTTCCCCAGCCCTCAGCTGCCTGGATGCCTGGGAAAAGCTCTCCCTCCCTGGGAGATCAAATGGGCAGCGGCCTTGAAGCAGGACCTGGTCCGTGAGCCACCGCCACATGCCTAATTAATGACCCTGCTGGTCGCAGCTGGAAGAGCTGAGCTGGGGGTGATTAATTAAATTAGCTGGCAGAGGAAATTACAGTGGAAAAGCCAAAGTTTGATTGCTCCATAATTAACCGCAGTGCAAATAATATCTGCATCTATAACTTCCAGCGATGAGATCAGAAGCCAATTGAATTTGGCACTGATTGAAGCTGTAAATATCCTGTGGTGAAAAATGATAGGTTTGTTCTAGAGGGAAAACTTTCAGAAATGGACATCTAGCGAATGTGATCGGGGAAAGGGCACCAGGGGAAACCGCAGGAAGGAAGCCTTACCTTTCAAGCTGCCTTTTTCCAACATTAAAACAACTCCTTTTTTTTTTTCATATTTCTTTTGGATTAGTGATGAGGCGTGATAGCCCATATACCCTGTCTCTCCATTTCAGATTTGACTTCCCAGGCCTGGAACCTACGTGAGGGTTCCATTTCCCTTTCTCGTTCCAGGGATTAAAACGCAATCCTCAAATAATTTCATAGGCTGATACGAGGGAATCGCTTTCATCTCCCCCAGAAAAGGAATATTCTATTTAGACCATCAAATGCAGGAGCTATTGCTGCTTTTCTGGATAATGACATTTTTTTTTTTCTTTGTAACAATTTCATGTTCAAAATATGGTTTCATTAGCAATAGGATTCTGCTTAAAAGAAAAAAAAGTATTTTATACAGATAATTGCCTGGCACAAAACTGCAGAACTTTCAGCAGACGGAAGCATTACATGTTCCGTCATCCACAGACGGTCACTAGTAAGTCATTTTCAAAGCAGAAGTCCTGCATTTATACAGGAAAAGCTCTCGCTAATGACTTGGCGACTTCTGACCAAGAGGAGTGGCATATGCCTGACAACTGGTCAACATTTTATCCCCATCTTGACACACAGAGAAGCTCTTGGTCAAACGGAAGAGACACGAGATTAAAAAAGGGACATACAGGGAGTCTGGGATCAGCTGACACAAACCATCATATATGGAATGGATAAGCAACAAGGCTGTACAGTGTCGTACAGTGAACTATATTCAACATCCTGTAATGAACCATAACGGAAAGAATATGAAGATATATGCATAACTGAATCACTCTGCAGTACAACTGAAACTAAAACACTGGGCATCAACTACGTGTGCGTGCGTGCTAAGTTGCTTCAGTTGTGCCCGATTCTTTGCGACCCCGTGGACTGTAGCCTGCCAGGCTCCCCTGTGCATGAGATTCTTCAGGCAAGAATACTGGGGAGGGTTGCCTTGCCCTCCTCCAGGGGATCTACCCAGCCCAGGGATCGAACTTGCGTCTCTTATGTCTCACGCACTGGCAGGTGGGTTATGACTAGCGCCACCTGGGAAGCCTCCAGAATAAACTCCAATAAAATAAATCTTAAAAATGTGACAGACCGTGGCAACATCTTTCTCAATTGGAGTGTAACTGCTTTACAACGCTGTGTTAGATTCTGCTGTATAAGGAAGTGAATCGGCTACATGTATGCATACATCCCCTCGTCTTGAGCCTCCCCCAAGCATCCCACCCCCCAGGTCATCACAGAGCATCGAGCTGAGCTGCCTGTGCCGCACGGCCACTTCCCACTAGCTATCTGTTTTACACACGGGGGTGAATATACATGACTGTGGGAGAGTGGCAACATTTTAAACTCGTATGTGGTTTAGAAACGCACGCCCAGGAGTTTCTCATTTGAGTTTCACAACAGTCTACTGGGTAGACCAGGCATGTATTGCTATTCTCACTTTTCCCTTAGTGAGAAAGTTGGGGCTCTGGGTGGTCACTGATAGGGCAGAGTCTGACCCTGCCTCCCTGGCCCCAGCCTTCAATCTGGCCTGCACGCCCCCCTGCCCCGTTTCTAACTTTACATGGTCTTCCTTCCGAGAGACAGCTACATCCTTAGCCCGGGCTGGGATGTGCCCACAAGCATGACCTCTCGATGGAGAGAAACACGCAGGCAGGGCTGTGCCTGGGGTGGGGGTTCAGGGGGTTGGATGGTGGGGCCACGATAACTGAAGGGAAAAGGGTGGTGTGGCAGACAGATTAAGGCTCTCTAAAGCTGTGCACGTGCTAGTTAGAACATGTGACCACACTGCGGGGGCGGGGCGCCTGGAGGGCTGGAGTCAGAGGATATGCGGGGACAGGCACACAGGTCAGTGAAGCAGAGCCAGGGGCCGGCGTAAGCGGGTGGTTTCCCTTGGAGAAGGCCAGCAGACGGACCCTTAGAGGAGCCTCTAGAAGGAACGCAGACACCCCGACCCCCTCTGGACTTCCGACACCCAGAACTGAGACAAGAAACGTGTGTGATTGTAAGGCATGGAGTTTGCGGTCGTTTGTTACCGAAGTGGTAGAAGTCTAAACCCACACCATCAGGACGGCGACCGAGTGAAACATGCTGGGGAGCTGCAGCCTGGGGGCCTGCACGAGCGGGCGCGGGGGCCTGATGGGACAGGGCCCACTGCCATGAACACCCGGCAGCCCCGGCCCCTGGCGGACACGGGGATGCCACAGAGCCTTCTGTGCCTTTGGCCTGGGGACTCCACAGTACCCCACACTGCAAACTGGCCTCCGATCTCCTCCCCAGCTGCCCCTCCAAGCCCCCAAGTCAGGAGGGTTCTGGACTCTCCAGAACTGAGGCTGGAGACTTGAGGCACGAGGCCACCTGTCCTACCTTCCTTCCTCTTGTCGGCAAACCATCCTTCCTTGGCCTGTTGCATCTGCACGACCCTCCAGCAGAGGCTCCACTGTCTTCGTGTCTGATTATCTTTCCCGGAGTCCCTGCAGAGGGCACAGCCCCAGACTAGACAGGCCGCACAGGCGCACAGGTAAGGAGCTTTCTGCCCATCTCTGATGGGTTCTCCGAGCAGAGGGCTCCTTTCCCGTCGTGCTGCATGTGTGGAAGTCATCTGGCCCCATTGCCTCATCCTGGGAACTGAGGGCAAGACAGGAAAGAGCTTCTCTTTTAAACTTTTTTTTTTTTGGCTGCACTGGGTCTTCGTTACTGAGCGCGGGCTACTCTCCCTTGCGGAGTCTGCGCTTCTCGCCGGGGTGGCTTCTCCTGTTGCAGAGTACGGGCTCCAGCGCACATGGGCTCAGGACTCGCGGTGCGCACGCTTCACTGCTCCCCGGCCTGTGGGGCCTTCCCAGACCAGGGATGGAATCTGTGCCTCCTGCGTCGGCAGGCGGATTCTTCAATCGCTGGACCACCAGGAAAGTCAAGGCTTTTGTTTCTGCCCCAGGAGTCACATCCTGAACCAGCTCCACGGAGCCACGGCAGGCTAACTTACTGTTTGGAAGGACCTCAGACCCATCACGATTTGTGACTGACGGCTAAGGCCGGCCTCGGATGTTGGCCTTCAGCTCAGTGAGACACCTGTTAACCTGTCTGGCCACTTCCCGCCTGAGGTTTCTTTTTCTCCTGGGGAGAAACGAAGACACGAAGACAGTGGAGCCTCTGCTGGAAGGTTGTGCAGATGCAACAGGCCAAGGAAGGATAGTTTGCCGACAAGAGGAAGGAAGGTAGGACAGGTGGCCTCTTGCCTCAAGTCTCCAGCCTCAGTTCTGGAGAGTCTAGAACCCTCCTGACTCGGGGGCTTGGAGGGGCAGCTGGGGAGGAAATTGCGCCCACTCGTGCAGGCCCCCAGGCTGCAGCTCCCCAGCATGTTTCACTCAGTTGGCCCTGGGTTTCTCTCCTCCCCTCCTCCAGCTGCAGTTTTGCAGGTATCACCTTCTCAAGCCTTTTCTCAGCAGGTGTGTCTCCTCCCTGGGCAGTGAGACCCCCGAGGACGGGCCTGGTGTCCCCAGGCCAGGGTGTGGGCTGGCGCTCTGTGTGGTGTCATCCCCTGTGAGGACAGGACTGGAACCTCACCACTCGAGCTCTGAGGTCACTGCTTGGGGCCACACCTCCTGCTGGGATGAAGGCAAAGCTGGTGGTGAGGAGAGGCAGGCAGTGGGGTGGTCACCCATCTGATCACACGGGATGAGGGCCGCTCTGGGTGGAAAGGAAGGCGTGACCAAGGTCAGTGACCAGGCCCAGGGCAGGAGCCTTTGGAGAGTGAGCAGTCTGGCTCAAAGACAGGACTGCTATAACCCAGAGGGCACACGGGGTCCAGGGTGTGAGAGCATCAAGTCATAGGAGCCAGGGAAGGACCAAAAATGTGAGGATGTCAGGAGATACCGAAGTCGTTCAAGAGGCCACTGGGTAGTAATGTTTATCTAGGGAGATTATCCCTTAAAAGGCAAAAGGACCCAATAAAATGAACCCCCCTCCCCCTCCAGGATGGACCGCAGGAAACTTCTGCTGGGATGCATTCTCCTGGCCATCAGAACCCAGGCGGCTATGATGCTCGACTCCGCCTGTCCACTTGTCCAGACTGCAGGGCCTAGCGATTTCATAAAACACACGTCTAGGTGTTACTGTGAACGGTTAGCATCATCTACAGTCAGCTGCTTCTAAGTGAAGATCATTCTCAACCATGTGGGTGGGTCACACCCAATCAGTTGAAGGCCTTCGGGGGAGGAGAAACCTGGCGGTTTCCTGGAGGACTTTGGCCTCAAGATTGCGGTGCTGACTTCCATCTGAGTACCGAGCCTCTGGTCTGCCCTACAGATTTCAAATTTGCCAGTCTTCACTATCACACTAGCCAGTTCTTAAAATACATTTTTCTTCTCGTACATGCGTATGTGCATGTCACACACACACACACACACACACACACAGAGTTGGTTCTGTTTCTCAGGAGAAGCCTGGCTGGCAGAGCAGGTTTCTGAGGAGAGAAGTGACCCGATCAAAGCGGTGCCGTCCAATCACGATCCTGGAGGGGGCACATGGGCCAGCTTCAAGAGACCGAGGAGCAGGTGGTGAAGGATGGAGATAAGGGCAGGATGCTTGGTGGGGGGTGCAGGGCAGAGACTACCACCTTTGGGGAGAAAATGGACACTATTTAAATTCTTCAAAAAATCCACCACCTTTGATCTAGTTATGCTCCTTCTAGGAACTCATCCTTAGAAAGAAATGAGTTGTAAGGCCCTCAAAGATGGACACACAAACATGCCCATTGCAGCCTTCTTTCAGCATTTCAGTACAGATGTTCCCAAAGTCCAAAGGTGAAGGACTGAATTGATGGCTCAACCATCAGATGAACTACTGTGACTTCACTAAAAATCAGGCTCTAAAAGAAATATACAATGAGAGAAAGCAGATCATGACATAATACTAGTGATGGCTTAGAAAAAGGCTATAAAATAGCTTTTAAAGCACTGTTTCTTTTAAAAAATTTTACCTTGTTGCTGTTCATTTGCTAAGTCGTGTCCAACTCTTTGTGACCCCATGGACTGCAGCATACCAGAACTTCCCTGTTCTTCACTAATCTCCCAAAGTTTGCTCAGATTCATGCCCACTGAGTTGGTGATAGAATCTAATCATCTCATCCTCTGTCATCCCCTTCTCCTTTTGCCTTCATCTTTTGCAGCACAAAGGTCTTTCCCAATGAGTCAGCTCTTCACATCATGTGGCCAGAGTATTGGAGCTTCAGCATCCGTATATGTAGGAAGAATGTATGTAGTACCTCCAGTGCTGACTGGTGGTGAAATCACAGGTACATGTGGGTAGATGCACGAACAATACAGTATATGCAGACATATACGTATATATTTTCAGCTCTCCATGGGGGAGCCTCCCAAAATGTGGACCTTGACCTTCAGAAGGTATTTCTTAGGGAGGGTTCTGTTAAGTAAGCCTGGGAAGCACTGTCTTGCTCAGAACACAGAGCCCACACCCCTTACTGGAAGAAGCCACAAACACACCTCTGTTTGCAGAAACACCTGTTACCACTTGCTGGAGTTAAAATGCACAGGAGTACACTCTGGATTTGACACAGGCTCCTGGTTCTATGCTGAAGAAGGTCCGGCTGGTTTACAGCCCATGTTTAAGACGTTCAGGGAACAGATGTTCTTAAGACTCCCAAAACCACATAACAGTCTCCTGACAGTGAAAACAGCCTTACATCCATCACCGGATCGTACTGGGACGTGTGTGTGAAGGAGGCCCATGACAGGGCGGGAGGGTCCAGGTGGAGCTTGGAATCTCCTCCTGGCTTCTGGAGGTCCCTGTGTGATGAGCCAGCCCCATCTGTGATAACCGGCTTCCATCAGGCCTCCTCTGCAACCCCAGCCTCAGGAAATCTGTCCTCACGGAGGCTTCGTCTGAATGGGCTTCTCCAAATACTGGGTTGGCCAACAAGTTCGTTTGGATTTTCTGTAAGACGTTACAGGAAATCCCGAACTTCTTGGCCAACCTGATACATTTTGGACCCTGAGCTGCCTGCCCTGATCCAGGATTTCAAATCTAGCCCCACTGGCAGCATCTCTACAGCTTGCTGGGTTGTTCACACATCTGTTCTCACAGTCAGAGGGCCCTCTTGGAGCCGGGGACACAATGGACCGCATGGGAGTCTCAGGTGGAGGGAGCCTCAGGCTACTTCTAGTACCTGGAAGCCCCGGCAGGTTCCCTATTTACCTGAAAGTCTTTGGAAACCTATGTCTAGGGCTTCCCTGATTGCTCAGTTGGTAAAGATCTGTCTGCACTGCAGGAGACCCTGGTTCGATTCCTGGGTCGGGAAGATCCCCTGGAGAAGGGATCGGCCACCCACTCCAGTATTCTTGGGCTTCTCTTCCGGCTCAGCTGGTAAAGAATCTGCCTGCAATGCAGGAGACCCTGGTTCAGGAAGATCCCCAGGAGAAGGGAAAGGCTACCCACTCCAGTATTCTGGCCTGGAGAATTCCATGGGCTGCATAGTCCATGGGGTTGCAAAGAGTCAGACACAACGGAGCGGTTTTCACTTTGGAAACCAAGGACTAGAGAAGGCCCAGATTCCTCGGCCTCATCCCAGGCTGGAACACTGTTCCCTCTGACGACTATGGCAGGAGGCCCGTGGTGGTTCCGGGGGCCCCACTGATGTGGCCTTTCCTTGTTCTATGTTTTATCTAGTTTTCTTAATAAACTTAATAAAGCCCCCCTGGGG
This sequence comes from Ovis canadensis, assembly GCF_042477335.2. Lineage (NCBI taxonomy): Eukaryota > Metazoa > Chordata > Mammalia > Artiodactyla > Bovidae > Ovis > Ovis canadensis. The sequence goes on from NC_091245.1 coordinate 5,796,513, forward strand.
CAGGTGAGCAGTACCAAGCCTTTTTTTCCCCCCAACAGCTTTACTGAGGTGTAATTTATATACAACTCACCTATTTAAGTTTAAATACATTTCAACAATTCTTAGTACATTTATTGAGCTGTGCAGCCATCACCACAATTCACCGTGAGAACACTTTTATCACCGGCCACAGCTCCCCCATGCGCATCTGTGCTCAGCTCGCGCCGCCACGCCCAGGCCGTCACTGATCTGCTCTCTTCTCTATGTGTCCGTATGTGCCTGCTCGGTCACGTCAGTCATGTCCTGCCCTATTGCAACCCCATGGACTGCAGCCCATCAGGCTCCTCTGTCTACCAGATTTCCCAGACAAGAATACTGGAGCGGGTTGACATTTCCTTCTCCAGAGGGTATTCCTGAACCAGGGATTGAACCTGTTTCTCCTGCACTGCAGGTGAATTCTTTACCACTGACCAACTAGGGAAGCCCCTTCTCTCTGGATGGATTTGCCTTTTCTGCCTGGCTCCTTTCGCTGAGGACTCCAGCCCTAAAACCATTCCACTGGCAACTGTATGAAAATAGGACGTGCAAATTAAAAAAAAAAAAAAACGCATCTGAGGGAGGGCTTTGCATCGAACAAATATTTGGCCTACTTGTTCAACCAATTCAAAGAATTTTTCATACCATTTCCACACATTTGTTTTGGTTAGGAAATACCTACCTAGTATTTAGGTACTAGGGTTTATGTAGACTGTGAGCGAGTATAAATGGACTCTTCTGACGTTTAAAAGGAACTTGAAATTGCTGGGTTTAAAATCTGAGAAGTAAGAACAGCCTACGCCATGCTGGATAAAACCTGATGGCTAACTTCCCTGAGTACACAATGTGGACTAGCCCTTAGTATCTTTAGACATCAACTGATGATGAAGTTGCCCATTCTGAAGAGACCGTTAGGGTAATTAACCCGAGGATCGGAGAAGTCTCTTTATATGATGTCTTTATCTACACTCAGTCTAACTCACACCAAAGACATGTCGAAACCTTTTGCAGTGGATCATAAATGGGGGAAAAGAAGAGACTCGAAGATAGGGCTCCTCGGCGGAGTTCTGCCCAGCGTCTGATGGACACTGATGTTAGGAGAAGTGACCCGCACTGACACGCGGCTCAGACAGGTCAAGAACCTGCAGTTTCTTTCTACCAGGTCAGGCTGCTCGCTCTCACAGTCGGGTGGTGTGCAAACTCCAGTCTGGAAAGGACTAATGTATTACCAAGGACATCGGGACAAAGCTCTAATGAAAACTGCCATTGGACCTTTAATGAGAAGGAGGGTTGGCTACTCTAAAGGACTGTCTGGAAGGCAAAAATCACGGGCTCTTTGTTCCCGGGAAGCCCACAGCCTTCAACCTCCTGCTCTCGTCGACGGCAGCCCCAAGTTGCTTCTGGAGGCTGGTGGTTCTGATTTGCTTGGCAATGAGCCTGCAGACACACGCCACCCCCAACCCTGGCCAGTCCTGGCTCTTGGACCAGGTCAGAGTTTGAGGAAAGGGCTAGGAGTGGGATGGTGCTAATGGTTCTCAGGGGCAGGCTGGCCGGGGGAGGAAGGCTCCGCCAGGCAGGAGAGCTGAGGCCAGATAACTCCAAGCCCAGGCAGGTGGCCTTGACATACAAGGTTTCATTTTAGCCTGAGACACAGACTATACTCAGGCTTGGGGACAGGAAATTCATGTCTGAAGATCCAGCTGCAGGGTCCAGGGAACCAGTCCAGGTCCGCAGGCTGAGGGAGAACCCCAGGTCTTGGGAAGATGATCAAGGTGTAAGAAATTTTGCCAAAACAGGGACGAGGCGGAAATCCAGGGGGATCTGGGCACAGCAAGGTGATAACGTGCGTACCATTTACCCACTAGGGAGCACTAGGGGCGCTTTACACACTTCTAGAGCTCAAGACCTTACAGAAGGCTGAGCACCGAAGAATTGATGCTTCCAAACTGCAGTGCTGGAGAAGACTCTTGACAGCCCCTTGACTAGCAAGGAGATTAAACTAGTCAATCCTAAAGGAAATCAACCCTGAATATTTGTTGGAAGGACTAATGCTGAAGCTCCAATCCTTTGGCCATCCAATGCAAAGAGCAGACTCATTGGAAAAGACCCTGATGCTGGGAAAGATAGAGGGCAGGAGGAGAAGGGGACGACAGAGGATGAGATGGTTGGATGGCATCACCGACTCAATGGACATGAGTTTGAGGAAACTCTGGGAGTACTGAAGGACACAGAAGCCTGGTATGCTATAGTCCATGAGGTTGCAAAAAGTTGGACATGATTGAGCAACTGAACAACAAAGGTATGGAAGCAATCTAAGTGCCCACTGTTGAATGATTAGACACAGAAGAGGTTATAAACACACACACACAGTGGACTACTACTTAGCCATAAAAAGATGAAATCTTGCCTTGTGCAGCATGAATGGACTTTGAGGGGATTATGTGAAGTGGAATAAGCAAGATTGAGAAAGACAAATACCATATGGTTTTACCCATAAGCAGAGCATTAAAAAAAAAGAACAAATCAAACCAAACTTGGTGATGGTTACCAGAGGGGAAGATGGAGGAGAAGGTGAAATGGGTAAAGGGATTTAGCTTTATGCTGACTGATGGAAACTTTCAGTGGTAAGCACATTATAGTGTACACAGAATTCAAAATATAATGCTGGATAAATTAGGGGTTTGGGATTAGCAAATACACACTAATCCATGTAAAACAGATAAAAAACAAAGATCTATGACCTACTGAATAGCACAGGGATCTACAGTCAATATCATGTAAAAAGCCGACAATGGAAAAGGGTCTGAAAAAAATTTATATACATGAAAAAGTGAAAGTGTCAGTTGCTCAGTCATGTCCAAACCAGGCTCCTTTGCCCATGGAATTCTCCAGGCAAGAATACTGGAGTGGGTACCATCCCCTTCTCCAGGGGATCTTCCCGACCCAGGGGTTGAACCTGGGTCTCTTGTGTCTCCTGTGTCTCCTGTATTGGCAGGCAGGTTCTTTAGCGCCACCTGGGAAGCCCAATGTTATAAGCCAATGTTACCCGAATTAAAAAAAAAAAAAAAAAAGAGATGCTCTTACAAGGACTATTTACACTTAATGGAAGGTTTCCCCAACTTTTACTCTTACAGCAGTGTTAGCAGTGGGGGAGGGGTTGAGGGTGCAATTCCACAAAGGATGACTATTTTCAGAAACATAACTATCTTTTTTTCCCTGTCAGATGTTGCCCATTGATTTGCAGCATATAATTATTTGATTTCAGGAAGAGCCACTCCAGGTTTCAGGAACATGCAGGGCACAGCCTTCTCTTTGCCAGACCATCCAGGCGGAGACCGACGGCTGACCCTGAAAGGCCAGCGACTGGGACTTGGAACGCAGTGCAAAATACCCCAGTGACGGTCACTGCTCTTCAGCTTCTGTGACCACACGTGAAAATCACTTGTGACTCCTGAGTATCACCTCATAGGTACCAAACATGAAAAGTTACAAGGGATGCAAAAGACGTCTATGAGATGAGTCTGCTTCCCCAGAATCAAAGAAGAAATATCGCTTCATTCTGTTCTGCAGAGTCGTGACACTCACTCGGCGACAGAGTGGATCCCATAGGAGCATGCATTATTTTACACTACATCATAGGAAAATAACTGCATTGTCTTTCCAGAAACATCATTCCTGTTTGTCCCAAAGGGGCTGGCTCAGTGCCAGGATTCCTGCAGATACTGATGACATTCTCTGATCATTCACTTGATTAAAGGCCACTGTAGCCAATACGATGTGTGTGCACGACAGTTTTCACATGAGCTTGTTGAACCTGACTCCACAGTACGTGAACTTGGAGAACATTTTCACCCTTTAAATGCCAGGTGATTTTTTTCCCTTCAAAAACAATAGATGACATTTACCTAGAATTCAGGCTTTTCTTTAGAAGCTTAGGTATTTGTCATGGTGCTACATATCCTGCTCATTTAATCCTCAAAATCATGATACAAGGCAGGCACTATAATTATACTCATAATGCTGATGGGGTGACTGAGGTCAAACACACAGAGGTCAAACAGCCCAGGATACACGGCAAGTCAGTGGCAGACTAAGACTTGACCCTGGTCAGTTGAACCTGAGCCTGAACTTGAACCTCAGCTTCAGAACCAGAACCCTCTGGATATATACCAAGCTTGACCCATGCATCCGACATGTACCATGCTTCTAGGTCTTAGTCACTAAAAAATTAAAAACAGCCATTGATAAGAAATTATATTTAAGATATTTCTTTGAAACAATGAAGTATGCACAAAAAAATACCACTGACAGAAGCAGAATCCTTTTCAAGTAATTTTCTGAGCAATAGATGTCAGCCAAAAAAACAGTACATATGCTATTTAGATAAATACCTTGGCCACCTGATGCAAACAGTCGACTTATTGGAAAAGACCCTGATGCTGGGAAAGCTTGAAGGCAAAAGCAGAAAAGGGTGGCAGAGGATGAAATGGCTGGATGGCATCACCGATTCAATGGACAAGAACGTGGGCAAATTCTGGGAGATGGTGAGGGACAGGGAGGCCTGGTATGCTGCAGTCCGTGGGGATGCAAAGAGTCGGTCACGATTCTGTGACTGAACAACAACAACGTCTTGTCCTGATAGAGAGCAAATCCATGAACACTGTTTAACGGAGATCAGCTGGAAGGGTACGAGGCCACTTCCTGGGGTGATACACGCGCATGTCAGAACTGCTGGAACTCCTGGCTCCCTCAGATGCGTGCAAGGCACCGTGTCCACAATATGCGTGCGTGCTCAGTCGTGTCTGACTCTTTGCAACCCCATGAACTGCAGCCCACCAGGCTCCTCTGTCCATGGGATTTCCCAGGCAAGAATACAGGAGTGGTTTGCCATTTCGACCCAGGGATGGAACCCACATCTCCCGCGTTGCAGGCAGACTCTTTACTGCGGAGTCACCCGGGAAGCCCAGGCAGAACATACCTTGATACAAATGTTTAAAAATTACCCTTCCTCACCTCATTAAATAATCCAGTAATTGCAAGACTTCAGGATGTATCGCAAGGATCTCACAAGGATGCCTTTGAGTGAATTTTTTGGTTTACATTTGGACTGAGAATAAGGTATTCAAGGGACTGGCATGAGCCTTGCACATTCAGGGTGGCCTGTTAGCCAAAGCCTCCTGCAGTCTGGGCTTTAGTAAATGGATCTGCAGAGTGAGTGGGCTTTGCTGAGCTTGGGGAGGGAGGAGGCCTTGTGATGACAAGGGAGAGAGACAGTGAACAGGAGGAGTCGTGCCAGCGGAGCAGGGTTTTGCAGGCGGCACAGCCAAGCCACGCTGGGGAGCATGGTCATCAAGGTCATGGGCGGCGCCGATGACATCAATAGACACATGATGATGGGGGCCTTCCGGGCCACGAGATCAACCATTCCATCGAATCTTGGCAGAAGCGCCGCAGGGAGAAGCCATGGAGACCCACAAGCTTGTCTTCAGCGGCTAAAGCGGTGCCCCAGCCGATGAGGTATTTGATGGGCAGCACTAGGGTTTGGGAAGGCCACGTCAGAGCTGGTGTCTGGAACGTCAGCCCTGGGTCCCTCATTAAACCACAGCCCGGGTGGCCACTGTAGGACTTGGGCTCAGCGTGAGGCCACCGTCCAAAGAGCCCCCTTTCAAAAAGCGCCAGGAGACGGGCTGTTGTAGCAACAACCGGACTCCACTCCCTCACCTCAGGAAACACGTTTGCACTGTAAACACACGCATTCTCTGTGCTCTGGCCCCCGTGGGCAACCCCCCCCCAACCCCGACTTTGGATAATCACCCAAGTGTCTGCGGGCTGGCCAAACACCGGGGTTGCTCTGCAGAGAGCCCGAAGGAGTGTTAGCGACGGGACAGCAAAGCTTTCCAGGCTGCCTGTGAACACGTGGGTCAGGGGACCGCCTTTGATGGCGGCTTCACGGCCAGATGAAACCCAGCCGCGGTGCTGGGAGCGCGTTTCAGAAATCAAGTGCGACCGGCAGGTGCAGAGGACCCAGCGGGCGCAACAACAGGGTGAGTGGTGCAGAGCCAGCCGTGGGCTCCTAACTCAAAGCCGGCAGCCGCGTTCCCTGCCCTTGAATAAGTAATTCAGCCTCCCCTAGCCCCACGATTTCCAAGCCAGGTGGGCAAACGTGAGGAACAGAGTCCTCTTCAACCTTGGGCTGAGACCAGTGAGTTCTCAGGAAGCTGTTTCGAAGTCGGAAGGCTCGCTTCCGTCTCAGCAGAGCACACCCTCCTCCAGGGGACGGGCTGTAGGAAACCACACGACTGGGAAGCTGCTGCTGGTCTCCCCGCTTCCTGCCTCCACCTGCGTCTCTCCCCACCTCCCACTCTGCCCTGGGTCCGTGGCTTTCTGCATCCCGATCTCTGCTCACTGTGAAGGCTGAGCTGGGATGAAGGCGGCTGGCTTTATCTGGCCTCCTGGGGTTTGAGGGCAGGGGACCGGTCAGGGTCTGGAGGCACCTTAATTGGGCTGAAGCGCTGCATGTGAGCATTCACAGAGGAGGGCAGGCAAGGCCTGGAGGTCAGGCCCCAGGCCAGCAAAGCAGCAGCACAGCTGCCCCGTGGCCGCAGACCACAGGCCCCGGTGCCCGGACGGGGTGGGGCGGAGAGCCCGGGGATTGTCCCGGCAGCCCCCAGCCAGCAGCCACTTCCCGGGCAGGGGCCACGCTCCCACGGCTGAGGCTGCCCTATCCGGGCCACTTGGCTGGGGGCGTCCCTGATGGCTCAGTTGGTGATGAATCCGCCTGCAATGCAGGAGACACAGGTTCGATTCCTGGGTTGGGAAGATCCCCTGGAGAAGGGATAGGCTGCCCATGCCAGTATTCTTGGGTTTCCCTGGTGGCTCAGCTGGTAAGGATCCGTCTGCAATGCAGGAGACCTGGGTTGGATCCCTGGGTTGGGAAGATCCCCTGGAGAAGGGAAAGGCTACCCACTCCAGTATTCTGATCTGGAGAATTCCATGGACTGTATAGTCCATGGGGTCGCAAAGAGTCATTCACAACTGAGTACTTTCACTTTCACTCGGCAGCTGCCTAGAGCATGCCTGCCTCCCTGAAGAGTCCAGGGAGAAAGGCAGGGGCTAGTCCTGCTGACCTGCAGACCTCCAGACCCTCAGCTCTCAGCAAAGGTGGCTCATTCGACAACAGGGCTGCGGGTTAAGGAGGGCGGAAGACATGTCTGGGGTGAGGCTTGGCCTTCACCATGTCCCAGAACAAGCCTGTTCCACCCACTCCATCCACACCGGGGGTCTCTGGGCCTCCCTGGAGCTGGGCCAATGACCTGGGGGCTGCCTCCACGTCCTGCTCCCACTCTGCCCACACTGGGCGCTGCTGGTTGGGTGTGAGGGCTCCACTGGCCCCATGGTCCCACCTGCCGAGGTCTCCGCCCTGACTGGGGTGTGGGGACACCGGGTCCGAGAATGCTCTGGATAAAGAGGTGGACCAAGGCACGCGGAGAAACTGAGCTGGAAGAACGTGGAGGGTGCCAGGCCGGCCCCGCTCTCAGCTTCTGCCCTCTCTGCAGCCTGAGATGAGCCTCTGTGGGTGGCCCAGGGCATCTTCCCACCTGACCTGTGCAAGCACCTCAGGAAGCAGGCACAGTTGCTCCCGGTTTACAGATGACAAGACCGAGGCCTGGGCATGCTCTGCTAACTTACTCCCAGGGGCAGAGTGAGGACCAGAACCCAGCGTGGGCTGTTCCCATAACTACCACCTCTGTCCTCTCCGGAGAGCTGCTGTCTAAGCCTCCTGCAACAGACGCAAGAGAGATTTCACAAAGGAAGGAACCTGCTGTCAGGGAGAAAACCTCCCACTCCCGGGTTAGAAGTCTACACGAGATCGGTATTTCTAATAAGCATCCCCAAGTGCTCCTGATTTCTTCTCTTTTTTCATACAAAGTACTCAAAGGAACCCCAGCCTTCCCAAGAGCAGACACACAGTCCCAGCCCCAGGTAGTCTGTACCCCTGACAAAGGCTGACCAGCAAATCCTCCCCTCGAGGAGGCAGGCGGGTGCAACCAGCATGAGTCTGGGGAAAGCAGAACTCAACGCTTCAGGATGGACGTGCAGGAGACTGACCGGTCGTCCCTCGGTGCGTGCTAAGCCCGAACAAGAAACTAAAAATGCTGGCTGTCACGCTTTCCAGTCACCAGTCTCCACCGTGCTCAGGGGGCATCGTGGTCCTCAAGCGCCGGAAAGAAGACCACGTGCTACACGGCAAGGGGTGGGCACGGGAGAGGGTGAGGCCCCTGCCCCGAGTTGCCTACTGGGTGTGCGCAGGAGCGGGGGGGCAGGCGCAGACACGCTGCCATCTGTTATTCTGCGTCCTGCTGAGCCCTGAGGGCAGCTGTATTGTGTCTCATGGCTGTCTGGTGCCACAGGCAGTACCCTCTGGCCACCGACCCCCAAAAGCCCAGCGGCAAAGCATGGAGGCTTGGAGTGTGGGTTCTGGAGCTGGGCTCCTGGGAACAGACTCCCTGTCACTGAGTACCTGCTGTGTGACCCCCGGGGGGTTCTGGGAAACGTTAAGCATCAGGACGCTGTGCTCAGGGTTGTCAGGATGTCGGGGGGCTGGCAAGGCAGGATGGTGTGGGGTGGGGGATGGCGTGGGGGGGGGGGACCAGCCTGCCTGCCCGGGTGCTGTCAGAAGTGGGCAGGCATGCGAGAGCTGGCACACTCGGTCTTCACAATGCTGACGGGCCACGTGGATCCACCCTGGAGGTTATGCTTTGCAGGGAGGACAGTGAACAACAGCCTTCTCAGTCTCCCAAGGACTGGCTCGCCACCACCCCCGGCCTTTGGGGCTCAGCTCGCCTCTGGCCTCGATGGCTTCAGGGTGCTGGGTATCAAGGGCCAAGGTCACCTTGCTTTGGGCCACAGGCTCTTCAGTTGCGAAGGTCTCTCGTGAGCTGCGTGACCACATGGGAGGCAGTAGTCTGGTTTGGGAAGGCTCCCCGCGAGGGAACTCGCAGACGGATGGGCTTATTTCAGGACTTCTGATTCTATACCGTTGAGCTGTATGTCTATTCTTATGGCAGCATCGCGATCTTAGATTATTATAATTTTGTAGTAAGCTTTGAAATTAGGATATATGGTTCCTCCAACTTTGTTATTCCTTTAGAAAATTGTTTTGTCTATCTGAAGGTCTTGTGAGTTTCCATAGAATGTATGGCATCAGCTTGTCCACTCCTGCAAAAAGAGGCCTTTGTGCTTCGGGAAGAGACTGTCGGATCTGTGCATTGTTTTGGGGAGCCTTGCTGTCACAGCAATATTGCGTCTTTGGCTCCATGAACATGGGCGTCTTGTCGGTTATTGGTTCTTGCTGTTCAGTCACTGTGTCATGTCCAACTCTGCGAGCCCCCCAGACTGCAGCCCACCAGGCCTCCCTGTCCTTCCCCATCTCCCGGAGTTTGCTCAAACTCATGTCCATTGAGTCGGTGGTGCTGTCTAACAATCTCATCTGCTGTCGCCCCCTTCTCCTTTTGCCTTCAGCCTTTCCCAACATCAAAGTCTTTTCAGATGGGTCAGGTCTTCGCATCAAGTGGCCAAAGTATTGGAGCTTCAGTATCAGTCCTTCCAATGAATAGTCAGGGTTCATTTCCTTGAGGATGGACTGGTTTGATCTCCTTGCAGTCCAAGGGACTCTCCAGAGTCTTCTCCACCACCACAATTTGAAAGCACCAATTCTTCGGTGCTTAGCCTTCTTTATGGTCCAACTCTCACATCCATACATGATACTGGAAAAACCGTAGCTTTGACAATATGGACTTTTGTTGGCAAAGTGATGTCACTGCTTTTTAACATACTATCTAGGTTTGTCACAGCTTTCCTTCCAGGGACAAGTGTCTTTAATTTTACAGCTGCGGTCACCATCCACGGTGATTTTGGAGCCCAAGAAAAAAAAAATCTGTCGTTGTTGTTATTGTTTAGTCACTAAGTTGCGTCTGACTCTTTGTGACCCCATGGGCTGTAGCCTGCTAGGCTCCTCTGTCCACGGGATTTCCCAGGCAAGAACACTGGAGTGAGAAGCCATCTCCTTCTCCAGGGGTCTTCCTGACCCAGGGATCGAACCCACGTCTCCTGCATTGGCAGGCAGATTCCTTACCACTGAGCCACCAGGGAAGCCACAGAATCGGTCACTGTTTCTACTCTTGCCCCTTCTATCTAGTGAAGTGATGAAACCAGATGCCATGATCTTAGCTTTCTGAATTTGAGTTTCAGACCAGCTTTTTCACTCTCCTCTTTCACAGTCATCAAGAGGCTCTTCAGTTCCTCTTCACTTTCTGCCATTAGAGTGGCATCACCTGCATGTCTGAGGTTGTTGATATTTCTCTCAGCAATCCTGGGTCCAGCTTGTGCTTCTTCCAGTCGGGCATTTCCCATGATGTCCTTGCATATAATTTAAATAAGCAGGGTGACGATATACAGCCTTGTACTCCTTCTTAATTCTGAACCAGCCAGTTGTTAGTCTTCTTTATTTTCTCTCAAAGATGCTTTGTAGCTTTCAGTATATAGGTTAAATTTATTCTTCGGCATATTATTCTTTTTGGTGCTTTTGTAAATGGAATGGTACCCTTAATTTTTATCTTGGATTGTCTATTTCTTGTGCATAGAGCTACAACTGAATTTTGTGTATGGCTGAGGTCCTTTATTAGCCCTAATAGTTTACTGTGAATTCCTTTAGATTTTCTACATACAAGATGATGTCATCTGCAAGCAGAGACAGTTTCACTCCTTCCTGTCTAGTCTGAACGCCTTTGGTTTCTTTTCCTTGCCTAATTCCCTGGCTTAAACTTACAGTACAAAGTTGTCGAGGAGTGGAGACAGTGGACTTGTCTTGTTCCCGATCCAAGGGTGGAAGCTTCCAGTACTTTGCCACTAAGTTTGATGTTAGCTGTGTCCTTTATTAGGTTGAGGAAGTTTCTTTTTATTCCCACTTAGCTGAGTGTCTATGTCATGAAGGGGTACTGAATTCTGTCAAATGTATTTTCTGCATCTCTTGAGATGACTATGCAGTATTTGTCCTTTAGTTTATTGAGGTGGTGTACTATTACACTGCCTCACTTTTGACTGAACCAACCTTGCATTCCTGGGGAAAATGACATTTGATCATAGTATATAACCCTTTTGGACTAGGGCAGACATAGAGATATAGCGTCTTTGGGATGGCATATTGGATATGCCAGGCCCAATTAGAGTCTGGTAAAGAAAGAAGGCTGATAACCTGGGTCTTCAGAAATGAGGAATAAAGTCCAGGGTCTTGGGCTAAGGCTGGGAGAGAGACCCCACACAGGCTGTGGGCATTTGTTTATACTGCCTGGTGGAGACCAGTGTTCTCAAATTTTAATGTGCACAGGAATCACCTAGAGAGCTAAAACTTATCACTGGGCCCCGCCACAGGGACATGTTTGGAATGGGGCCCAGGAATGCGCACTGCTAATGCTGCAATGAACCACTCTGCAGATACAAAGCAAAATCAACACGGACCATGCCCTTTACATCAGCAGACCCTCCCCAGCACCTGAGCGGGCAAGGGTCTCCTGCCTCTCTCCCCAGCAGCATGCAGGACCCAGGCACAAAGCTGACTGGGATTTCCAGACAAAAGAGCCCAGGAAACTTCCTAAATATGATTCACTTTTAGCATTAAATCGCATGATTACGTGGGCAGATTAATGACTAGTTTCATCTTAAAAATGAGAAAATGCTTGGTTTTTAAAAAATCACAATCATAGATGATGCTGCCTGTGGAACCAGAACTATCCTCTGGTCCAGTTCCACATTTCATCATGCAGATAACAAAAACTATGGTTGTGAGGCTTTTGGGAAAATAAGCTGAATGTTTTCAACAGACACTGTTGGGTCAGGGGTTCAGGCAGGAGAAGGACGTGGTTATGGGAGAATCTGAACCCTTTGACTACATTGGTTCACGCATCTGTTTAGGCATCAGCACTCTTTTAAAAACATTTTTCATTCAGCACTGTTTTCCACAGAGGCTCTCAGGATTAGCACGGACATCAGAAAATTAAAACTTCAGAATCATGACTGAGTAACTTAAAACAATCAGGTCTGCCATAGGAATGCAAACTAAAATGAATGATGCTTTACTATCCTCAAGTTACCATGAATGAGGCTACGAGGTTTTATAAGTGGAAAAATATTACAGTTACATTATTATACATAATAAATTTACAGTAATAATATCTAAAGGCAGACACAGGCTGGTAGGAGCATGAGCTGGGGCTGAGCGGGGGAGAGGGAATGGGTACGTGTAAACACAGTGGGACCTCTGGACGCCACAACGAGCCGGCGGATGTGGCCACGTGATGCTGAGCATGAAAAGCACAGGAGCAGCTGGAGGACCAGGGCGGGCATCAGAAGCCAGGTCCTGAGTTCAAATGACCTGTCCCTGAGGCTTGGGTGACCCGAGATAAATGGCTCCAGGACCCTAACTTCACAGTCTCTCCACCTGGGAAAGGGAGGGGTCATCCGATGTGCAGGATGGCCTGTGCTCAGAAAAAGTGCCTCATCCCCTGTGAGCTGGGCCTCCCAGGTGGCGCTGGTGGTAAAGAACCCGCCTGTGAATGCAGGGGACACAAGAGACACAGGGCTGGGAAGATGCCCTGGAGGAGGGCAAGGCAACCCACTCCAGTATTCTTTCCTGGAGAATCCCATGGACAGAGGAGCCTGGGGGACTATGGTCCATGGGGTCACAAAGAGTCAGACGGGTCTGAAGCGACTTAGCAACGCACACTGTGAGCTCTGGGCCAGGTTTATTTGCTTCGGCCTCTTCCTCATTATGAGGAAGAAGAAAGCAGAACCTCGCTCAGAAGAAAGAAAGTTTCTGCTGCAAAATGATCCAAACATCACTGAGAGGAAAGACCCTCTGGAAAATTCTCTGCTGTGGAGGAATCAAAACACAGGCAGTTGTCTTACACTATTTCTAGGCACCCGCTCAGAATGTCTCTCATGATACGTAACTCAAGCTTAATGGTTCATCTGCACATCACATTGCTCCATCTACGATCACAAACGGACTCGGGCTCGGAAGTGGTCAGGGCCCCTACAGAAATGGACATGAGCAGATGACTGCATTTTCAGCTTTACCAGCGACAGTAACAACCCTTAAACGTGAAGAAATTCCTTGACTGTCTCCATGGCTACATTTCAGAAAGCAAAGGAGAGTGATTTTCAACCCAAGACGGCAAAGCTGGCTCCCCCACATTTGGTTCCCGCAGGATCAAATAAAAGACGGGTTCGCGTGCGGCAGGCAGACGTGATAAACCGACAGCGCTGTTTCGACCGCCTGCTTCAAAGGCAGATGACGGTAGAGTTATGCTGCAAGACGTGGCTCCCACTTTACTTAACCTAATGGAGAACCTTGTTAGATCCGCCTTTCTTATAATTAGGGCCGGTCTATCCAGAGAGCTTAATCAGAGCGCGCTGCCAATGCGTGGATTCCCTCCACACTCCCTGCCTACAGTTTACCGGAGGAACGTCTCTGTCTGTTGTCAACTGTAATCTTCAGGTATTATTTTTGAGGCAGTGTTAATGCACTTCTCACTTGGACACTTCCCTGAAAGCTTAATACTTACAGTGAAATATTTCTGATCTGGGTGCAGAGCTCAGGGAAACCCTAGCTTATTTAGCAACGTGCTAATGAGGACCGTCCAGTCAAGGAGAGTCTCTGAGTTACAGCTCTGGGGTCTGATTCCAAGCTGCCCTGCTCCGAGAAGTCACTAAAATATCTGAAGTCAAAGACTAGGTCCCCCGAGCAGCTGCTGGGTTTGCAGAGCCACAGACGTGTAAACTTCATAGGCAGTAAATGTCACTCCTGTGCGGGGTACGGCGTGCCTGCAAACCCAAGGCTCCTCGAAGCCGGCCAGTTGTCCCCACATTCTCAGGATGCTGTCCCCGCCTGGACCTGAGGCTGGGAGGGCGGGCCCCCCGCTCCGGAGGCTGGGGCCAGGGCATGCCCGCTGACAGGCACGCCGTGATGACAGAAATGCACCCGGAGTTGCAATTAGTGGCACTGTCATTTTCGGGGGCTCCTGCCAATTAATTAAGCCTGTCAAACAGAAAAACCACAGCGCTCACATGATAATTTATATTGGAAGAGACGAGCCTGCCGGAGCACAGTGGCTCCCTCCGCAAACAGAATTCTTCCCTCCGAGCGCGGAAACACATAAGAGAAAATAAATAAAATAAAACAACAACACGAAAGGGCGGGTGGGGTGGGGTGGGGGGTTGGTCCTGCATGGGGAAGAAGAGAAGTGAGGCTGTCCTTGGGATAATTGTTAACTCTGATCGCCAGAGTCGAAGACGGGGCTGATTAAAACTCCCGAGGAGCCCCCAGCTCTCTGAACCCTCTGCGTCCGTCTGGGATGACAGAATCAGAGGAGTTTATTCATACCATTAAGCCCCAGAGAACTTAATTGAAAGAAGAGCACAGCCCGGACCTTGACAAGCGGGAGGTCACAGTAATTGCTGCCGGACATATTTAACATTAAGATAATCAGGCCATTAATTACCCTTTGGATCATTAAATCAGCCAGTTGCAAAATGAAATTTCTGCCTCTATTACTCACTTGAGAGACCACAGGGGTGGCCTTTAATTTATCAGTGAGCTTGAGATACAAAGGCTGGGCTGGGGGGAGGGCAGCCGGGGAGGGGGGAGAGGGTGCCCTCCCCCCACCCCCGCACGCGGCAGCTCTGGCGGCAGAGGCAGGGCATCAATCCGCCATGCTCGGTGATCGTGGCAAATTAACTAGGTAAGATAACCTCCGCTTCCAAAGGCAGAGGCTGGGGGTATGTAAATAGATGAGGGCAGACAGGGAGATCAGAGTCTGCACACCACTTAGCAGGATAATAAAGGAAATCATCCTTGATTATCAGTGCTAATTTGGACACTGCCGGTAGCTTGTTATGCGTGTTCTGAGTAGCATTTAATTAATTCAATTGCTTGTTAATGAGGGAAGTGACATGTGGGGAGCAGATGTCACCCAACTGCAGATGGGTTCTGGTCATCACGGCAAAGTCCTTTTTTTATCCCCCCCCATGTTCCTCCCCCTGCCCATTTTCTTTTTCCTTTTTTTTTTTTTAAGGAAAGAAAATAGGAAAAGGTGTCAAGCATACAGGAACACTCAAAAGAGAAAAAACACTGACCTCAGCGGGGCCAAGAGCTGTGGAAAAATAATAAGATGAGACAATCCTGGGGCCGCGTGGGTCCACACGCTCCCCGAGGCTGCATTTGGATCAGTGCATCTTTATGCCAGAAATTTGAGCCCGAGATTACGATATTGTGATCTTAACGATCAAACCTAACGAGACAGAGACGTGGCCAAGTGGGGCTGCTTTTAATATCTCGGAGGGAGCGGTGGGGATCCAATTATTTTCAGTTTGGATACATTTCCCCTTTATCAATATCTCCATGTGCATAAATAAGATGAAAGTGGCGTTCGGAAATCAAAAGGACACGGAACTCGGATCACCGGGTGGACGGACCCGCTCGGCCCGCGAGTGTGCGGCCCGTCAGTCTCTCCCACGCAGATTCCTGACGTCCAGCCCCACGTCCTCCTCTCGGACTGACAGGGTTTTAGAGGTTAAAGACAAGAGGGGCGGCTAGGGGCGCAGGTGAACTGTCAAATGATGGAACCCAGAGAAAGGATGCTTGGAGAGGGAAGGGAACTCACACCCATCTGCAAGCTGGGGTCCCTTCCGAGTGGGATCAAAGAGATGGCGGATGATTTCAGTTGGGCTCAGAGCTTTTCCCAAGGGCTCTTTCATGGAATTGAAAATGCAAGCTCTCCACTTCCAGGTTCCTTTGATTTCCTAGACCAAATCAGCAGGCCCCAAAAGCGCCTTGTAAACAGGCTACCTGCCGTGAAATGCAAATAGCAACTGGTCCCTGCACACCCTCCCGGGCTTTGGCCAAAGCCCACCACCTGGAGATACAAAGATGGGAGATGAAGAGAGAGCCGCTCAGCCCAGCAGAGTTCAGCTGCTGCCAAGAGGAATGCGGCTGCGGAGGGCTCTGATCGGTCCTGGTAGGACATTCTTTTCCCTGCAAGTCAATCGAAAAAGCTTCTAAGTGCAAGGGGGATGGGATCAAGAAGAAGGATCTGCCTTAAGTGATGCAGACTGGCCCCCGAGAACACCAGCACGGGGCTGAGCGTGACAGGGTGCACACAGAGGCTTGTGGAGACGGCTTCATCGTGTGCTGGGCATTTTGCTCACAAACACACAAGGGATTCCAAGGCTCCGAGGCTGCAAGATGCCCTGACACGTGTATTCCAAGCTAGGCAGTTTTCTGTCTCACTCATTCACTCCAGAAAGACGCACATGACTGTTTTAATGTCTTTACCTCCGAATCGTGTCCTGACACGGGTACTGGAGCCCTGCCTGGTTGCTCCAGGCCCCGAGGGCGTCCACATGACAATGTACTGTCAGGGGCAACCACACACTCAGGTGCTGACCGGCCTGCAGACAGCAGGCCGCCCTTCTGTAAGCCCCTAACGCTGCTTCTCTCTGTTCCCACCTCGCCCCTACCTCTGCAGCCCCATTCACAATCAATATTTTAAGTGTGTGCTTAAATGGTATCAATAGCAATTAGAGGGGAATTCTGATTCCACCCCAGATGTAGTTAATTGTTACCACATCGATCTCTAACTGGCTCCTTTCTCCAAATTAAACCTCCATCACAGAGCAGGATGAAGGGCCCCCTCTCCCCTCCCACGACGATAAATTTAATATCGAATGCACCAGGGAAAAAAAATGGCAGTTGTTGCAGAATCCATCCAAAAAAAGATTTTTTTTTTCTTCCTGGGAATAATTAAAAGATGCTTTTCTTGACTAATGATCCCCCGGTTTAGGAATGGGAAGTCAATACGGCTTTGCCGCCGTCAGCTTCGATTGATCTCTGTGCTGTTCAAGTTTGAACGGCAGTTCTTGGGGCAGCTGAGAATCGCTGGAACCAATTATGAGCCGTCCAAAGCTGCCCTAATCAGGGTGCAGAGGACAGACGGCTGGCCAGAGGACCCCGCTTCCCTGTGTCGCCCGCATGTCTGGGTGACACCGTGCAAGGTGGTTTCAGGTTTTTTTTTGGGAGAAGGATCTGCCAGGGTCTACTTCCCCATGGTCCTGAGTATGTGTGTGTGTGTGTGTGTAAGGATCTGCCAGGTTCTACTTCCCCACGGTCCTGAGCCTGTGTGTGTGTGTGTGTTTGAAGGATCTGCTGTGTTCTACTCCCCCATGCTCCTGAGTGTGTGTGTGTGTGTGTGCGTGCATGCGTGCGTGCTGGGGGAGGAACAGCACATTTCTAATTATATGCCACTGTCAGAATGAATCTTCTGAACAAGACAGAATGGACGGAGCTTCTCGGGAAAACAGCTGGGCCCCTTTTCAAAGAATTAGACTGGATATATTGCACTTGGCTTTTCCTCAGATGGAGATAAAAATTTATTAAAATATTTCTTTTTAGTATTACCTTAGGGCCACATTAGCAAGCCCTCCAGCTGTTTGCGCTAGCGAGCACCGCTCCTGAGGAGACAGCAAGATGGGGTGGGTGGGGGGCATATCTCTCCTGGTCTTGGGGAGGCAGGGACCAGGCCAGGCATCATTTCTCACATTGTAGGTGGAATTCCACGTGGACATTCCAGGGCAAACTTTTTAGTGTTTCTTTCTGTTTGAAGAAACTGCAGGAGGTAGTGGAGGAGGTGGGGGTCTGGGTTTTCACGACGCAATTATGTTGAGTTGTTTCTGAGTATCTGAGGCTCTCCCTCTGTTCTACCAGGACCACTGCCTTCAGACTGGTCTCCTCGCCTGTCTCTGTTTCTTCCTATGATGCTGCTGGCTGCCTCTGGTCCTCCCGGGAACAGGGAGGACAGCCATGAACACTTAAATAGCCCCAACAGCCCACCCTCTGCCCACCCCCAGTGACAGTGAAACCTGCTCAGTCATGTCCGACTCTTTGCGACCCCATGGACTATACAGTCCATGGAATTCTCCAGGCCAGAATACTGGAGTGGGTAGCCGTTCCCTTCTCCAGGGGAATCTTCCCAAAATAGGGATTGAACCCAGGTGTCCTGCCTTGCAGGTGGATTCTTTACCAGCTGAGCCACCAGGGAAGCCCACCCACCCCCAGAATCGCTCTAAAAGCACTGCCCCTGACTCACGAGGCCTTTGCTCCATCATGGCCTTGTCCTTCCCCATTGTACCCACGGCTCCACCTCCCAGGGCCCCCTTTTGCCTTCCCGTCTTTGCCTAAGCCTCCACCACACGCTCCCCACACCCCTAGGCCTGGAGAACCACTCCATGGTTCCAAGCCCAGCTCAGAAGACATTTCTCCTGAACTTCCCTGAGACCACAGACCCCTCCCGTCTCTGAATGCCACGTCCTGGCATCTTTGGCTGGCTCTGAACACACACACCCATCACTGCAGACCTAAGGTCATCACCTGGCGACCACTTCTGTTCCATGAGGAGGCACTCGATGAATATTTGCTGAGTTTAATTAAAACTACAACTCCCTGGGAGAATGACCAAAGGCACAGTCAATTCTCAGACATGTTTTATCTTCTTAAGAGTTGGACAGAATTTAGAAAGTCCAAAGTTATGTTGGGCAAGACCACATAAGCATACCATCCTCACCATAGGAAGTTCACGACAACGACCCCACCTGTGAGAAAGGAAGACGCAAATTTCTGTAAACTGTAAAGATACAATATATATAATCCTGCACAGAAGGGAAAGTCATGCACTCAGGAACTTAATTACAACCCTCAAGACAGAGTAACAAAATACTCTTACACACAGTCTTCACTTATGAAGATGAAACTATTACAAAATATTTCCCAGTTAAACACGTACTCTGCATCTCTGTTTCTAATCATTCTAAACAGTTTCTAGTTATGACAGATGGGAAAACAAACTCTTCTAATTCATGGTATTAAAAAGTATGCTCCTTTTACATACAAACAGTGATGTATGAAACTAATCTTTTCCCAGCTTACTTCAGTGTTTTCTGCATTCACACATTAAGCTCAATCCAATTTTCGATCACTTTTCTTTTTCAGATTTAACTACCCTCTAGGGAAACTACATGTATGAAAAAATACATATTAAAACATGAACTAATCTTTGAAGAATGGCCCTAGTAAATGAGCCAGTAATTTCCATATTAGCGTCACATCAAAATTTAAAATCTGTAGAAGTGTATCATGTCTTCAGTTTGTAGGACCGTTGCTCACATGGCATATTACACGACGTAACTTCTGTAAGAGCTCGTAGCGCCGAGCTGAGAGGTTTTAAGCAGAGAGACGCCATGCACCTTTCAGTCCCCCACCCCCTGTCCACAGAGCATCTAATGCGGAGAGTAGAGTTAATGACACCGGCTTCATTCTCGAAAGTGAACCGAAGGGGGCACCCCAAATTCATTTTTCAGTGCTGATGAAGCCCACCAACCTGCCACACCATTACTGCTTATTGACAGAAACCGACTTCTTACTCCTCGCGTGGGGCCCACCCATAGACGGACACCCAGGTTTCCTTGTCTGATCACTGGCAAAACACATCAGCGCTGGCGCTGGGAGACCCAGCCTCCCCCTCCACCGTGCACACACCTGAGGCGTGAAGGCTGCGCCCACCCACCACGCCTCTGCTTCAGACGCCACAACGTGCCTACTCAGAACAGCCTCAGAGATGGGATGGTCCACCCTGCCTCCGTGAAAGAGGCTTTCTCAGAAGACGCGCCATTTTATCACCTCTTAGGTACATTAAATATGCATGTGTACTCAAAAACGGCTTATAATTGCTGTAAATGAAAAATGAGAGACAGAATGGGCTCAAAATAAATGCGTTTTTTACACTGGGTAACAATTAACACTAATGAGCAGCCACCACACATTACGTACGCCGAACTTGGTTGATTAAATGTGTTAGGAATACAGTTTAGAAAATAAAATATGTTTGGTTACTATCAACTCACTTAGTGGGAGGTCAGAGGGGAGTGGAGCCAATGGAATAGATGCTTATCAAAGACATAAGAATAACAAAATCAAAAGAATCCCAAATTCCGTAATTAGTGTTAACAGCACAGCTTATGCCTATTAGAAATGTATTAATTAAAGGGATACATTCATCAGGTTAGAAGCTTAATACGTCTCTAAGAGAGGGAGAGGAATCCCCAAAGTGTAAAAACAAACATGAAAAATTAAGGAGTTTGAATTATCCACGTCTGTGGAAGACCAATCTTAAACACAGACATTTTGGCTGGGTTATCAGCCTTCCCACGGGTGCCCGGGGCAGTTCTCACGGTGGCTGTCGCGAAGGTCACTCCCGGTTTTGTTGAGCAGAAGGCCGCATGAGCACCCGCCTCCCCGCACCCCTACCTTGTGGAGTCCAGCGAGGGCTTCGTCCGCCCCTGGGTGCTCTCCTCCCAGACGCTGTTGGCCAGCTCGTTCCCGATGGACGACATCACCTTGATGAGCTCAATAGGCCAGTCGTCGAGGTCCAGAGACCGGACTCGAGAGAGGTGGGTGCCGAGGTTCCGGTGGATCCCTGAGCACTCGATACACATGAGGGCTCCCAAGTTCAGACTGGCCCAGTTGGGATCTGCGGGCGGAGGAAGGGGATGCCAGATGCAACTGGACCGCAATCACTCACTCCCAAGGCCCTTGGATCTCAAGAGCGAAACGGCTAGCCAGACTTCCCACTCCAGCAGTCCCTCCTCCGAGTCAGGGCCTTAAACATGCTCCCTTGGACACCACTTGGAACTGTCTTAGGCGTCTCAGAAGGTCTGACGTGATGGCAGCAACTTTCAAACATCTAAGGCTTTGGCCAAGGCCTCAGAATTTCCCACACAATAAACAACTGAAAGCATGGGTTTGGAGAGAAAAAAACGCACGTTTGGGTACTTCTGCAGACTTCCCCGGTGGCTCAGACAGCAAAGAATCTGCCTACAAGGCAGAAGACCCAGGTTCGGCCCCTGGGTTGGGAAGATCCCCTGGAGAAGGGAATGGCAACCTGCTCCAATATTCTTGTCTGGGAAATCCCATGGACAGAGGAGCTTCGTGGGCTATAGTCCAGGGGGCGCAGAGAGTTAGTCATGACTAAATGACTACCACACACAGTGGGCAAACCCCTTGAGCAAGCAGACACACAGGGAAATGGAATGAGGCATGGCTTGGTGTCTCTTGTGGATGGCTGCTGACGCAGGGAAAGAGAAGGAAAGAGAGGGACAGCTGGTCATTCCCAAAGCTACAGTGTCCCCGGTAATCTCTTGCACCCGGGGCACATCAACGTTCTTAGTGGCATGGTGGGTGTGCTCACAAACTTCAAAGATGAAAGAGAGGCTCACCATGATGAGAACGTCTGACTCTCAGTGATCTTATTGAGGGGCAACCAACCAAGCAGTTCCCATTTCTCCATCCTTCACTGCTGGCAAGTTGGTTAGGTTCCTGCTCAGCACCGTCAACCCTGACTCACAGAACAAATCAGAACAGGCTTTGGGCTGCAACACGGCACCATGAACATCACATGAGTCCACGGAACAGCCCTGGGGTGCCTGGTGTGGAACCGGCGGGACTGGTCAGGAGACTGAGGACTCAGGCCCAGGGCTGGCCTCATGCTAGAATCACCAGCTGAGGACCCAGGCCCAGGGCCAGCCTCGTGCTGGAATCACCAGCTGATTCCCAAAGATGGGGTTGACCTTGACGGAAAATGGCTTTCACCACTGACAGAAGCAAATGAGGCTTAAATCATCCAGGAATAATCAATACCTTACTCCAGGTAGACTTGAAGAGTCACCAAAAAAAAAAAAAAAAAAAACCCAGGTAACTGACATCATATTTATCTGGAATCATTCTATAAACAGCAAATGACTGGGAGGGACTTTATGTTAATTCAACAGAAATCAGCCAGCTATTTATTTAATATTCAACATAGCAAGGCAGGAAGGGGGTGGGGACCACGTGGTGGTGGGGTTGGGGGGGGACACAAGAGAAGAGGGGTCTGTGACTTCAGGGATGGTCTTGGTGGGGGAAAAGAAGCAAATGCCCGCAAAAATAACAATAATGATAACACATAAAAAACCAACGGCTTTGCCACTGTGTCATTGCTCATGTCCCTGACCTCAGTCCCTCAGCCTTCCCCTTGTCGTCTGAGAAAACAAAGCAGGCTGACCTAAGAGCTTAGATTAAATCCTGCTCCGTGACCAGCTCTTTGGTGACCTGGGATGTCTAACTCGACTCTTCGGACTGTTCCTGTCCCTTTGGGAGTGGGACCCACTATAGCACCAACTATTACAGCCACAAGAATTAAGAGACAGTGCCTGGCAGGATTGCCTGAGAGAGAACGTGTTTAAGAAGTGGAAGCTTAGGATCGCTTTTCTCTCTACACTTGTCAAATGTGGCCTCACTCTAAACCAACTGGCCCCGGAGCCTCCCCTGAACCAGTCTCTCCTTCCCACCCCCCGTCCCCAGCCTGGGCACTCGCCCGCCTGGCCCACTCCCAGAAAACTATCTCGCCCTTCAATTGGCCACACACCGTGAAGCCCGTGAGCCATGGAATATTCCCTTTAAAGGGGTCTTCCAGATGGTGGTGGAAACCGTCACGGACATGTCTCCTAATGGAGGTTCTGAGAGTAATCAGAGTTTGTGCTTTTAAAGACCTCTGACAAAAACACACTTCGTGTGATGACTTCTCTCTAACTTCATGGCATGACGCCGCTTGAAAGTAAAAGTTAAAAATTCAAACAAAAGAAGACGCTTTAGAAAAGTCCCTCCAGGAACGTGCAGAAGAGACCTCTTCTGTCTCCTGGAGGCCACAGACTTGGCCTCACCGTCCTGCTCTTAGCTGCCCCGCCGGCTGGGGTGGGCTCTCTCCCAGGCAGGTTCTCCCCTTCTCTTTGATGTGTGACAGTCCCGAGTTCTTCCTGTAAAGTCACCCAGATCCTACCTGAGCAGCAGCTGCCCTCTCCCTGAACAAACAAGAGCCGCTCAGCCGTGCGTCCTGCCGTGGCCTTGGCTCCCAGCGACTCCCTCCCCGCCTGCTGCAGCCCGGCCCACCTTCTGCACCAAGTCTGCAGAGCGTGTCCCCTGGATGCTGGACACGGCGCAGCATGTGGGCAGCTGACCGAACCCCAGCACCCGTGGTGTGATTGCAGCCCATGGGGTTGCCAAGAGGCATAAGCAGGCCTCGTGAGAAGCCAGAATGGAAATGAATATGAAGAAGCATACGTACAGAGACAACTGAGTCACTTTGCTTTATGGCAGAAATTCACACAACACTGTAAATCAACTACAATTCATCTAACTAAAAAAAAGAGAGAGACAGAAATACTTAGGGTGCCATCAGAGAGGCTTCTGTGCGAAGGGCACTGTGTTAAAGTCCAAACAAAAGCATGTCAAGGCCTTCCGTGCCATTAATTCATGCAATACACCTTCCATAGCAGATGACAGACGAGCGTCTGCGGGGGCTGCGTCCGCCCAGCCCGCCTCCCTCTGTCCAGGGCGAAGCCCCCCGCCCTTGCGCATACTCACTCTGGGTCTCGCAGTCCACGCAGTGGGAGTTCCCACGGATGTTCCGTATCGACTGCAAGGCCATGGCCTCACTCTGGCTGGTCAGCCGGGACTGGGCACAGAGGGAGACGTATAAACGGAAGACGTGAGACCCCTGACGTAAGTGTACATGACTGCTAAATAACACCCGGGAATCAGCGGTGGATCGTGAGCAAACAAAACACGAGGTCAGGTTCCAAAACGGGTCTCCTCTCTAGATGTCTTTGGGCTTCCCAGGTGGTGCTAGTGGGAAAGAACCTGCTCGCCAACGCAGGAGATGCAAGAGATGTGGGATTTCGGTCCCTGGGTCGGGAAGATCCCCTGGAGGAGGAAGTGGCAACCCACTGCAGGATTCCTGCCTGGGAGATCCACGGACAGAGGAGCCTGGTGGGCTACAGTCCACGGGGCTGCAAAGAGTCGGGCACAATGGAGCAGCTGAGCCCAGCACACTAGATGTCTCTGGGGTGGAGCCCAGCTGATGAAAAGCCCATCAGGAGCATGTGGTGAGACGCCACGGATGAGAGACTGGGTGCCCAAGACACGCCTGGTGGTTCCTCGTCAGGAGACCACGCCCCCTTCACACTCTGCGCCTCGGGGACTCACTTCCCATTTCCGGTTTGGCCAGTTGTCACAGCAGCAAGGCCACCGTGCAGTGGGGGAAGGGGGTGGGGGGGGAGGGGACTGTGCGGGTGGCTGGGGGCACTTAGGCTTCAACACAAACCCTTCATCATCTTTTCTGAGAAAGTCACAAAGTACAGAGGGGAAAAGAACAACATAAAATGATAAACTATCATCGTTAGGTTTTATTAATATTTTGATATCTATTCTTCTAGGCTTTTTTTTTGAAAAAAGCACATGTATAGAAACAGAAGTGCTTTAAAAAAAAAAGCCAGCACAGTATATGTTACTTTGGAATCTGTCTAATGCCATAGCATCATCTCTCAATGGCATCACGTAACCTCTGGCATCATTTTAATTCATTTATTTATGGATGTGATGAATATCCAGAAGTTTTACTTTTTACATTTTAGAATTTGATTTCGGAAGGTAGCTATTACCTATGTTACTGATTTTCAGTCTTTTGGCACCAAGACTTCTTAGAGAAAGTGTCATAATAACTCTGGCATCATTTTAAATGACTGCGTAATATTCCACTTATGATGGCTTCTTTATGAAGCTTTCTTTGATGGGAATTTAGGCTGTTCCCAGCTTTCCTCTACTATCAAGAGTGCTGTGAGGCACATGTTTCCTCCTAAAACTTTACACAAATTCATGATCATTTACTAAAGATGAATTTTTCAAAATAGAGGTGGCCGGTAAAAGGATGTACCTTTTAAGGATTTTAAGGCTTGTGATGGATACATTTAATACAATGGTTAAAGCCAAATAAGTTCCAGAGGACACCTGGAATAAGCTTGATGTTTGTGTAAAAATTATTCATAAATTGAAGCATCGTTATGTCAAATTGTTTGCGGTTAAATAACTGATAGCTGACCACTTAATCACAAACTACAATTTAATAATTGCTACCATCAGAGCAGCATAAAACATCATTCTGTATTATGGGAATAAATGTAAATAAATATAAAGGGAATAAAACCCTTTGCTTAGATGCCCAAATATTCAAAGTGTGTTGAAGAGTTTCTGTTGGCGTGTGTGTGTGTGTGTGTGTGTATGAGTGTGTGACTGCCTCTGTCTACCTTTATAATCTCTTGGATTGCCACCAACTGATTATCCCCGGGCAGCTAGCATACCTCACAGCCCATTCTTTTCCCCTCCAGCTGTTCCTTGTGGATATTACTTCCATGCTGTACACCTGCACACCTGGTCAGCAAATGCCCAAGGTGAACGGGTACAAGTCTGCCTTTGTGCCCAGCAAGTCCTCCTAGGAGCAGTGCCCGACTGAGAGGGCACACGTCCAGGGAGAGGGAAAGGGCAGCATCTGAAGGCTGGTGTCTACATCAGGCCCAAAGGTGATGCTGGCCGTGTCCACAGAGCAGGGAGCTGGGAGGAGACTGGCAAGGCTGTGAAACAGAAGAGGCCAACGCTGTCCTCCACCTTCCTGAGTCTGATCACCGGGCATGGATTCAGAGTCCGACTTGATATACTGTGATTTTATGCAAAATTTGGAGATGTGTCTTGTCTGTTCAGCCAATTCCTGTTCTGAAACCGGATTCCTGAGCTTTGTGGGTGACACGTGCCTTTGGTCCCCCCATCAACAGGAGACCCGGAAGCATCCTGAGTTTGCTTCAGAAGCCACATCTGCGGCCATGACTTGAATAAAGCCAAGGTGCTCAGAAGTGAAAGGCCCCGGCTCTCCCCACTGTGGGTATAAAGCTTCTTTTAAAAAGAGAGGCAAATTACATTATAATAATAATGACTGTGGTCTGGTTTACCCTGGTTAAAGAGGGTAATAAAAATAGATACTCCATCTTTCTGAAAGAGAGACTCCCTTCTTAATGACAAAGCTGACCATAAATCATTGGCAGAAATTTCTTTAAATGGTTACAAATGAAATTGCAGGTTGAGAGGCCATGCTCTTTCTCCTGGTTTCTAGTTGTTCACAGTCTAAAAAAATAAAAATGCTCTCTAAGATGTTAGTGTCCCAGAGAAGGGGTTTAAAATATCCAAGTACAAAAATAATGATTTTTGAAGGAATACTCTGATTGGAAAAAGGAAACAAGAAAAATGACCTTTGTATAAGGATTACTATGGGGCAGTAATCCAGAAAATGCAGGTTAAAATCTATTTCTCCTGGCTAAACAAACGCAGAAGAATTAACTCTAATTGAATAAAGATACATACCAGGCTTTATCAACGGAATTTAGAAAACGGATATTTTATCTTCCCTGAACTCACTGCACACTCATATACATGCATGCACTTTTCATCGAAGATAGTACCAAGGGACAGTTTCCTAACTTGACATGGATTTGAACTGGGGTGGGGGGGGGGGTGCGGGTGGCGTTTGTGAGAATGGAACAAGGCTTCTTTTTAAACCAGCACTTCTTTTCCTGAGGGTATTCTGCCTAAAAACAACAAAAACGGATGTGGACACATAAGCCACGAGGATCCAAAAGATTCTATCCTCTGCAATCAAAGGTCGCTACTTTACATTTGGGATGACTTTGAGAGAGAAAAAGATTTAGAACAGGGTGCTCTGCCCTGCGCTTGAGCCAAGACACGAATATGTGATACAGGACACGCATCGACACAGTGCTGCATTATCTCTTTGATCATTTCCCTTTCTGCTTGGAAAGTGTGAAGATTTCGGGCCCACCTCAGCCTCACAGGATGCACCCCGGCCCCCGCCCCCGTCTGTTTCCCTTTCAGGATCAGTGGCTCCTGGTTTCTAGGGGCGGGGTGGGGGCCTGGGGGAGGCTGCTCCGGGCCTTACCTTGTTCTTGCTGCTCTCGCAAGACTGCAAGCTGGCGAGGATTTGGCTCTCAATGGCCTGGACCCACGCGTCTCGTTCCTCATATGTGGTGGCTTCAAAGTGCCATGTCTGGCCAGTGAGGGACACAATGATAAACTCAAAGTTTTCCTCTTGCTCTGAAACAGAGAAGAGTGGTGGGGATGAAGAGTTTAGCTTTCATGAGACCGAGGCCCCTCCGCCAAGTCCCCGGTCATGAAAGGGCCTTCGGGTTCAATCGCACCTGCATGGGGCCGCGGGCACACACAGGACCGGCCGCCCCGCCGCGGAGATCTGAACCCGCACACCTCCACACACTCCGGATTTGGTTCCTAAAGCCAGCATGGCTTAGCTGGGTTTCAATCAATGCTCAGGGGAGGAGGAAAAAGGAAAACCAGCGTGTGATGTCAGCGCCTCTGCGCTGGGCACAGATGAAGCGACTCGGGGATATTGTATTGTAACTGGTGTTCTTGATATCATAAGTCGGTGCCGGGCTCTGAAATTGACAGCGGGCTGAAAATCAAGTGAACCCTGCTCGTCTCAGGGTGCAATTTAATTTCTTTATAAGCACCTGGCCCCGATCCACAGATACCACCAGAGCAAAGAGGGAGGCCTCGAGGGCGCCTGTCATTTTAGGGCAGAAGACTAGTTTCGGTGGGGAGACTCAGGCTGAAGAGCGAGCACAATACCAGGTGATCTGAAGGGGCACCTCGTGGACCAGGAAGAGGGGCCTCGATGTTCAAATTCCTGCCCCACCACCTGGCACGCGGGAGTCTGGACGAGT
Organism: Ovis canadensis; assembly: GCF_042477335.2. Taxonomy (NCBI): domain Eukaryota; kingdom Metazoa; phylum Chordata; class Mammalia; order Artiodactyla; family Bovidae; genus Ovis; species Ovis canadensis. The sequence goes on from NC_091245.1 coordinate 5,824,305, forward strand.
TCTCTACATTTCCTCACCCTCACAATGGGGGCGACCCACCTTCTTCAGCACATTTTCCACCAGCTAAATGATGTGCACAACTCAGGCCCAGAAGGGTCTGGGCCACGGGATGCCCCCCACGGCGCTGGTGCACGTCTCTGCCCTCATCTACCCTCCTGCCTCGGACACAAAGCAAAAGGCAGAGGAGGCGCCGTGTGCAGCCCGCACAGCCAGCTGCAGGGAACCGTGCAGACGCCTGCACGTGGGCTTCCAGGCACCACGTCTCAGACAAGCAGTAGCGTCCCATTGCTGGCTGCTGGACGGCGTAGTGCCACCATCTCCCGGGCAGGCGGTCATTATCCATAATGCAAACGACCCAGCACCCACCTGGCGGGCTGCTGCTCCAGTCTGTTGCCTCTGACACCCACACATGGCCATTCTTTCTGCTCACACCTGACGAACCTCCGTCTACCACACGCCTGGCTCCTTCAGCCTGTGTCCTCATGGCCTCTGACCTCTGACCTCCGACGGATCCCTACTGTCTGGGCTGGCCCCGCCCCTTCTCAGGGCCCCACCCCTTCTCAAGGCCCTGACTCACTGGAAGCCCATCAGCCTCTGACACGAGGATGCTCCCTCAGCCTCCGAAGTACCTGCAGGCCTCTCTCCACCTCCCCTTTCGTCTCAGAAGAGGCAGCTCTTACTGTGACTGAGAGACCCTCTCACCCGACCTCACTGATCCTAGGCAGGTGGGGACCAAACGCTCGTGTCTGTGTCGGCTACACCATACCTGGGGCTGGGGGAACCGCTTCCCTAGACAAACACCAATTGCCATGGAAACAGAGCCGTGCCGCCTTTTCACGGAGTCTTTATGTATTCTGATGGCAACCCTATCATGTTCTACTCAGCATCAGCATTGCTGCTCTTTCAGAGTTTAACCTGCTGGTGGGGGAGGCCTCAGTCCGTGGATCCTGCTCTGAACAGCTGGTGAAGGTGGCTTAGGGCCTCCCCCAGTCATGTTTCTCGGACAAGAGGACCCACGACCCCCATCAGCTTCTCACACGTCTGTGACCCTCCCTCCCGGCAACTGTTCAGAGATCCTGTGACGAGGGTGCTTTGTGGTGGTGTGGAAAAGCGCTGGCACAAAAGGAGCAGGTTGCAGGCCCGCCCCCCAAAAGGGGCCAAATTGGGCATCACGTGGAGCAGACCCAGGACAGCTCAGTGAAGGGGCTGAACAAGAGGGTCCATGAAGCGGGAGGGGAAGGGCGGCTGGGATGCAACCGGACATCCGGAGCTGGGAGAACTCTCTTCCAAGAGCCAGAGTGGAATCAAGATATTTTCATATAAAAACGGAAAGAGTCGATGACTGAGCGCCCTTCCTGAAAGGAGCTGTAGAATTCTGAAGATTCTACAAAGGTTTGAGCCAGACGGGTTGGTGAGCACATGCACAGATGCATATGTAGATACATCTAAACAAAAATTATACCAAATGCTAATTCTCTTATCATGTCTAATTTGGGGAAAGTACCAAATTCTAGAGAAATTAAAGTGGAGATGGGGACCCAGGAGTGAAAATGCCCTAAGATTTTGCACTGTTACCCAGGAGAGTTAAGGACTAACTTTAGACCTTGGTAAATTAGATACACATGAGAAAATCCCAGGGTTCACCTCTATGAGAAAAGAAGTAGTATGTATGACTCCCTAACAAAGAAGATGGAAATTTAAAATATTAAAATCTTTTATCAAACTAGGAATAGAAGGGAATCCTCTTTCCGTGGACAAAGAGTAGCTATGCAAACCCAAAGAACATTATTCTTAAGGATGAAATGTTGGAAGTAATCATCTCACATCAGTTAAAGGAAACCCCAAGGAATCTACAAATGACGAGAAATAATACTCACAGTTAGTAAAAATGGGCAAGATAGAGGACCAATATAATGAAACATTCATTGCATTTCTGTATACAAGGATCTAACAGAAATCGCATTTAGAGGTACCTGTTTATAAATTCATTTCTTTTCACCTGTGAGGGGAGGGAAGGAGAGATGCAAAGAAATGTGAATGAGCCAAACAGTTCCCTAAAAGTCACACTATGGAGGGTGACTTGGGACCTGTCGTCAGTGTCACTGGTGGGAAAGAGAGGCTCTCACACCGCATTTAAGGGGATGAATTAACTCAAGAGCATGAGTGGCCAGAGAGGTTTCACTCGTCTCTGGAAGATGAAACCCTGGGTGGTCCACTAGTGATAATGTAACACCAGAAAGGCTCAAAAGAGCAAACAGAAGCAGGGCGTCCCATGGCCCGAGCCTGGTTGACAGCAGCTCATGAGAAAAGGCTGGGACTGGAAAGGTGAGCCGCAGGAACATGCCTGGATGATCCTGGAAAGCAAAGCCACGTTTCACATCATAATTGAGAACCCACTGTGCAAACACCCCAACTTGATTCATCTGACACAGTGTCCTTTTGAGAGGGGGCATCCAGTGGGGTGACTGTCAAGCCAGAAAGTCACACAGTTAATTATATGAACCATGAACACAGGAATCAGAACCCACAGTCCCAATACTTGGGTGACTGAGATAGCCTCAGCCATAAGCGGCAGTGGCCGTGACCGTCCATGAGCGCATTGTGTCTCTAGGGTATGAAGCGTTTTCTCGGGCCCTGAGCTCTCAGCCACAGGCAGGTATGAGTCGGGACTTGGGGTCAAGGCGTTTCACTCCAGAGTAGCTCACTAGGCAGTGAAACACTGACCAGATGTTCTTATGTGAATTTTTTCTTGTTTTAACCGAATGGCTTGGCCTCGTCCTGCAGAGGCAAGGGGACGTGCCTTTAAGTCTTGTCCATGGGGGATAAAGACGCCTTGGGTGGTGCCTGTGTTACTGGGATGGCCTCTCCCCAGTGGGCCATGCTCAGGGGCTCCTTGCTGAGCTGTGGATGTGGACATCTGGGCGACCTGGAGGACGGGGTCCAACGCAGCATGGAGAAGACAGGGAGGAGGACGGGATGGACCACCCCTGTGCCATCTCAGTGCAGCAGCAGCCCAGCCTTCTTTTGGATTTCAGGCCCTGGTGAAGATGTCTTTATACAGAGCCGGTCAGCTAAGCGACCTCACTTCCTGAGGAAGGGGTTAAATCTGTGCACGGAGTTTAGTTTCAATCACTCTATGCCAGCGGCATCCATAGACCTGAAGCTTATGCTGATGGCTTCGTGTTTCCCTGGATACTGCTGGTATGTGGCTGTTTTTCTTTTTGAGGGAGGTTAATATGTTGAAAGTTGCTCAGTCGTGTCTAACTCTTCACGATCCCGTGGACTGCAGCCTGCCAGGCTCCTCTGTCCATGGAATTCTCCAGGCCAGAGTACTGGAGTGGGTAGCCAATTCCTTCTCCAGGGGATCTTCCCGACCCAGGGATTGAACCGGGGTCTCCTGCCTTGCAGGTGGATTCTTTACCAGCTGAGCCGCCACAGAAGCCCAGTATGCTGACTCCCCTGATGGGGTGGGGGGTAAAGAATCCACCGGCCAATGCAGGACGTGTGGGTTCAATCCCTGGGTCGGGAAGGTGCCCCGGAGAAAGAAATGGCAACAACCCACTCCGGTATTCTTGCCTGGGAAATCCCATGGACAGAGGAGCCTGGCGGGCTGCAGTCCATGAGGTCGAAGTGGGTCGGACACAACTTAGCGACTAAACAACAATAATGTGTTAACACTTACAGATACAGTTAGAGTTTTCAGAACTGAATTATATCTGCATTATGACTTTCCTTTGCCTCCCAAGATTTAAAAAAAAGTAAGAAAAAGGATTATAGAACAGTTACATTTTAAATCATGCTACATATGACTTTCATGAAGGGATGCTTGTTTCTTTGTAGTGAATCTACCGTGTGGAATAATAAACATGAAAATAATGCTATTGGGCTCCACGTTTGTGTCAGGAACCACACTAGGACTTTCTCGGCATCATCTCATTTACTCTGATTACTTTCTTCTCTCAAGGTGGCCAGCACTGCTTTGTTTCTTAAGAACAAACAAACATTAAAAAAAATTTCTCCTAGGGTATTCAGTGGGAGGTGGAGGGGTCTCCCTACTTCCAAGTGAATTTTTCTGTTATTTTTCCCTCACTCTTGATATCAGAACTTTTAAAGGAAATTTTCCCAGAAACTCCTAATCACTAGTGTTATATTTCTCTTTTTTCGTGTTTTAAAATTATTATTATATTTAAAATTTTGGGGCTGCACTGCTTGGCATGCGGGGTCCCAGTTCTCCCCTACCCACGCTGGGATCGAACCTGTGTCCTCGTCTTGGGAGGCCGAAGTCTCAACCACTGGACCACCAGGGAATTCCCAGTGTCTCATTTCTTTTTAACTCGTCACCTCTGGAGAATGCTGGGGACACGTGGCTGTGGATGTGGCAGTCATCAGCTGGGGACGTGCTAGCTGCCATCTTCTTACACATCCTGCTATGGAGCCAGCGATCGGTCCACAAGGGGAGGAGGGACGTGCCCACAGATACCAGGACAGTCAGAGCCGGGGATGCTCGTGGTCACTCTGGTCTGTGCTAGTGGGGGACACGTCAACCAACTGCTCTTATCCAACTCGGGGCAAAAGAACTCCTTCCTTCTCACCTGGGACCTGACAAGATGCAGCCCACGGTTATCCACGGGCGGGAGGCCCTCTGCTGTCGCGGCCGCTACCTGTGGACAGGTGAGAACGCTGCCGGCCAGCAGACGGAAGCAGGGGCGGAATGGACCCAGTGCCTGCCAGGCCCCGGGTCCCTGCAGCCGGCTCCAGCCACCTGTCCTACAGTTGGTTTGGACAAGCTAATCCATTCTCCTCCCTCCCTTTTTCTTCCCTGCCTAAATCCATTTAAATTTCCATCACTTCCAAACCCAGTCCTGATGAGTCCAGTGGAGAAAAGATCTGCTCCTAATGGGAGCCTCTGCGCTGCTGCCTGGTCAGCATCTTCTTAGGTCAGCACGCGGTAGACTTCTAGAGTTACTCCTGGCTTGTATTTCCATACCATGCAGCTGACACTCGTTAAGTAAACAGTAGATCTAGGGACCTAAATACTAAATATTACCCCTGCATCCGTGTGGACAGAACATTCACAAGCTCCTCCCCACATTGAAACAGGACTTCTATCAGATGACACAGCCCTATTCCAACCACCAGTGGACCAGAAGGACCCCCTCACATCCCTGAAGCGACTCGGGGATGCTATTTTGGTATTTGCAACCACATTAAAAAAAATAAAAATAAAAATAATTGGCGGTGAGAGGCCAGTGAGTCAGAAAGAGCATTCCTCTCCAACGTTACCCTCATTTAAAAAGGTGAAGAATGAGAAGGCTGGTTCTCAGTGGCTGTGTTTCAAGCGTTTTTGTGTCATTACTACAAACTGCCTCTTCGTGACCATTACAGTGGCTTATATTTAATTCATTTTGTAAATATAGAATTCAGCCTGTAGAAATTCCTGACGACATCTAAGGGACAGGCTGTCTCACAGCCTTAGATACACAGGTGATCATGAAAATTCAACCCCCTGGTCCTCTGGTTGTGAAAAAAAAAAAAAAAAAATCAAAGCCCGCCACACCCAGAGCCCGAAAAGAAAGAACGGTGTTGTCTCACAGTGTGACATTCCAGGGCTTAGCGCTTTCATAAAGTTCTGTGATTAGGCTCACAGGGATTTAAACAGCTTTCCGTGTTTAACGGTTAGCTGTGGAAAGTCCACTATAATACTATTTTAGCACCATGAACCTGTCGAAACCAACCTGCCCAATTATTCCAAACGACATTAATAACACCGGATATTACACTAATTGCGTCCAGTTTCTATGCAGACGAGGCCCCGTGGGGCTCATTTCGCCTCCTTAGGGGCAAGCAACTCAGCCATCAGACTGATTTCACAAGAAATCCCTCCTCATTACACAAGTCCGGGCTGTCAAACTTTTTTTTTTTTTAAAGGTTAATGGGCCAATCAGTCATCAATTATTTTTGCGGAATCTTAGCAGGCAAAGGGTTAAAGGGCTAAAGGCAGCTGCAACTGATTTCCACTTGGAGGTTGTTTTCAACAGGGCACACCTGACGAGCATGCCTTTTGGGGAGTGGGTGGGTGAAAGGCGAGACGGACGGAAGCGCGACTCCTGTTTCGAGGGGCGGGAGATCCATCTCGAGCTGCCCACTAGGAGAACGAGGGCCCTGTGCTTCTGCAGAGGCCGAGAGGGTCCAGATCCTCTTGCTGGTCGGATGCACAGTGGCTTAGAAGGGCCTGTGAGATGCACGTGTGCTGTGTATGGTGATGCTGAATAGATCAGTTTCTCTTCTGCATTTGCAGGACTCAAGGTGTCTGCAGACATCACTCATTCCACGTTCTTCACTGGCCAGGTGAGGAATCTGGTCCGTGTTCCCCAGCTCCCCTACAAACCTGGAACCTAGACCCCGATGTCCCTTTCTATGCATGAGGCTAAGCGTCCTACTGAATATAGTTAACGGCAAATACATGATGAAAACCTGCTATTTTAATGGTGCAGAGTTGACAGCGTCCAGGATGGAAGGACCATGTGTCCACCTGTAGAGGTGGCCAAAGAGTCAAGGTGCCACCAACTCCAGAGGCTTTTTGACGGTCACCCTTTCAAAGTGCCCTGACCACCGGGTAGCCAAGGCTCGTGGGGAAACTGCCATCCTCTGTGCTTGTGACGTCTGTTGTCAGAATTGGGACTTTCGTGTTAGGGTTCAGCACAGTACCCTGATGACTGTGTTAACAGCAAGGCAAACCCCTGGTCACACACTTTTTCTCCTGAACTGACTTTGCAATGGGATTCTCCCTGCTCCTTCCTCCTTTTAACTTTCTGTACTATGTTGGGGGTAGAGCCGATTAGCAACGTTGTGAGAGCTGCTGGTGCGCAGCAGAGGGACTCAGCCGTACACATCTCCCTGTTTCTGCCTGAACCTCTGCATTGTCTTTCCTTTGCATCCTTCAGGTCTTGGGCTCCCACTTTTGGGGTTCTCTCTCCCAGAATGCCCTTCTCCCTTCCTGCCCTGCCATGTCCTAACCAGGAGCCTTGAGCTGCCCACTTCGCCCAGCTGGTCTCAGCTCTGTGGTCCAAGAAGGAACGGGACGGACTATGATGACAAAGGCGTGCTGTGCCTTCCTTTCTTTTGCCAGGAAAAGACCTTCATCACTAACCCCAAACAGCCTGATGGAGCCTCAGAATCGCTCCCAGTCCAGTTCCCCAGGCTGTGTTGTTCAGTCGCCTAGTCGTGGCCGACTCTCTGTGACCCCAAGGACTGCAGCGCACCAGGCTTCTCTGTGCTTCCCTACCTGCCGGAGCTTGCTCAAACGTGTGTCCATCGAGTCAGTGACGCCATCCAACCAGCTCATCCTCTGTCATCCCCTTCTCTCCCTGCCTTCAATCTTTCCCAGCATCAGGGTCTTTTTCAATGAGTCAGCTCTTTGCGTCAGGTGGCCAAAGTACTCGAAGCTTCAGCTTCAGCATCAGTCATTCCAATGAATACTCAGAGTTGATTTCCTTTAGGGTGGACTGGTGGGATCTCCTTGCTGTCCATGGGACTCTCAAGAGTCTGCTCCAGCACCATAATTCAAAAACATCAGTTCTTCTGTGCTCAGCCTTCTTTATGGTCCAACTCTCAAATCCATATGTGACTACTGGAAAAGCTGTAGCTTTGACTATATGGACCTTTGTCAGCAAAATTCTCCAGGTGCCATTATTATTCATCTAAGTTGGAAACCAAGATGGAACGCATTTGCTAGTCTGCCCCCTTCCTAGGTCCCCCACAATCTGTACCCTTGAAGACTACGCCAGGCTTGGTCAAACACAGCCTCAAGCTTTCATGCTAATTTTGAGGAATTCGACAATTTGTAAAATAGTTCAATACTTTTGCTTTCAAAGCGTATATTCAATAAGCATATGGTTTAGATATTTTACCCAATTATGATGAAAACGACCCACGTTTAAGAGTTTAGCCCAAACCCACCATAACATTGAAAGTCAGTTTCTATTTATTTTCAGTTTTTTGTAAGGAAAGATAAATGTGAAGAATACGGTGCTGGGACTGTGCAGACCCAAGACCTATAGCAAAAATAAATTAGTTAAAAAAATGTCCTCTTCCACTTGAGAAACTGTTCATTTTAAACAAAAAGAAAAAAAAAAATCATTAGTCTTTATAGACACGCACTGGCCAGGGTCCTCAGGTAAATATTTCTGCAAGCTCTCAGCTTGGTAAATGTGTTTGTTTAGCCCAGAGTCTGACTGAAGTGTTGTGCTGTGGCTTAATTTAGGACAAGAGCAGAATTCATGTCGTGAAAAAGCGAGACCCCAGAGGGAGGTCACAGAGTTAGGACTGTTTACTGCTCTGTGTTATCACAGGAAGATCCTCATGAAACACAGAGAAGGTTTTGATTTTCCCAACACATTAGACAGACGTGCGAGGGCAGCCAGAGAGCCAGGCCACGAGACAGCTGTTGCTCCCAGAACCGTCAGGGGCCACGCATGACTTCTAAATTACGGTGAGTGACTGGATCCCCAAATGGAACCATCTCAGGAGGCAGAAGGTGGCTGTGTTAATGCACTGCCTGGTACCGGCTCGGGCCCAGGTACCCCGGGAATACTCAAGGCCCCAGCTTTCAGTTTACGAACAGGGAACCCAGAGACCCCTGTTATCATTTACCTGGTTACTAAGCAACGCTCCATACACTGCTACTAAGCAATACGCTTACCATTTGCTACTCATTCTAACTTACATTCATCACTTTTCAGAGGTCCTCTGCTCTCCCAATCTACTGGGACATGCGCCGCCCCCACCTCTAGCTCTTCTCTCCCGGCTGTAGCTCAGCACAGGGATAATTATCTATTTCATCTTTTCTTTGAAATGCTGAGGGCTGGGAAAAGCTGGCAATCTTGCTTCTCTCCCCAGAAAGTCAAATCCTGGAGCAAGCTCCCGTGAAAAGGGTTTCCTAAATCGGGACTTATCTGCATGAGATCTTGGCCGTTCATGGCTGCAGAGGGCTGGCTTTGGCTGATCCTGCCCTGTACAGATCCACGGGCCTAAAACGCCTGTGCTTCAGGCAGTGTGTTCCCAGATAGGGTTTCTGTGATGTCAGCCTTTACATCAGCTTCCCAGCAGCCAGCGGGTACCCAGTTCCAGTCAGGGCTTCGTCTGCCTCTCTCAACTTCTTTAGCTGTCCTTTGGCGCAGGTTTTACGGTCTCCATTTTGGAGAAAGCAAGTTAAGCAGAGAGGAGAGGCCCAGCAATCCCAGGCACTCACGAAGCGAAGGCGCAGCAGAGCTGGGGTCGGGTGCAGGCACCTTGGACTCAAGAGCCCGGTTTCTGCATCTGATGGGTCTTTGGAGGACGAGGGTACAGAGGAACTGGGAGAGGCAGGGAAACGCGTCTGGGAAAAAGAAGCTTGACTTTTAAAAACCCCCTCTTACGCGTCCAGGGGCAATACTTCCTGCCGCATCTCCGCTAGCTGCTATGTAGGTGGTGCTCGATCTTCTGGCTTTTCCTTGAGGGCATCCGTGGCATCTCTGCCACCAGAAGCAGTGGAAGCGGTGAGCGCGGGCGCCGCGTTACCTGTCTCTGGACACATGACCTCACTGTCCCCACTTTACAGATGGGGAAACCGAGGTGCAGAGAACATGTGGGGATGGCCCCAGCTTTGAGTGAAGAAGTGGGGATGCGAGAACTGGACCAGGACTAGTTGTTTAAGATACTTCTGTGGTTTCTGATCAGGAACGAGGCTTTGACGACAAGTATGTGAGTGACTTACGGCGAAGAAGAGCCTGGCTGTAGCGTGGAAGGCAGCCTCAGATGGTGGCCCCATCCAGGTCAGCACACACACGGGGCTTGGGGAAGGCCGCTGGGGCACAGGGGTTGCTGGCCACAGGGCAGCATGCCAGGAAATCTGAGTCCTCAGCCCGGGGGCCCATCACAGCTCCGGACCCCCGAATCCAACGTGGCCTCAGTCTCCTCTAAGGCTCCAGGCCACCAGAGCCTGGTTGGAAATTCTCTGTTCTCACCCTGCCTCAGGGTCTCTGTGACCCTCCCTGGGCTGACTGTCAGCCTGACCCTCCATCTGTCTGGGGTCCAGCCCTGGGCACCTGCACCGTCCGTGGGACCTCAACAGGCGGGAGTCCCTGAATATCACCTGTAACTGAACTGGACGTGGATGAGGCAGGCATCTCAGATTTGTGCCTGAGGACTCCAGAGAGTGGAGAGGACATCAGAGTTAGGCCGGCCACAGACTGGCCTGCTCTGTCTGCTCCTAGCAGAGGGACACTCTTGGCCGTCCACTGGAGGAAGGGGGTATAAGCGTGACTGGGGCCTGAGGGACCACCAGAATGAGATTCATGTTTCTCCACAATGGGGCCTGTGTGGAACCACGGTGCCTGGCAACTTCGAGTTCCCCCATCTGGCCTTTGCGCTGTGGCCAAGGACCCCAGACAGGCATCACACGCCTGCCTCTGGGTCAAGTTCCAGATCCACAGACACAGAGTCTACACCAGGGCTGAGCTGGCACTTCGGGCTGTACTGAAGCCCACTGGTAGTCGACTGACATGGCCTGTCCCATGCATATGGCGTGGGTGGGCCTGGCACCCCTGGAAATGCTCCTTGTTCCACGATACATTGCTTCTCTACCCATTTACACTTCACCCTGTGCCTTCTTCTGTAGGAGCAGGGAGAGCTGAAAACCCCCAGTAGAGTCCATGGTCGGCCCACCTCACAGTGGGTGATGGTCCGACCCACCCCAGCGGTGCAGGGAATGTGAGGACTGAGGACACGCACATGGATTCCGCGTCCTCCCGCGGGGGTGATGCTCCTCACAGACCACGCAGCCGGCTGCCTGGCCATGCGTCCACTTCTGCTCAGGTCCCTCTGCTTCCAGAAACACGTTTCCCTTGGAGTTGAACATTCTCAAGTCCAGCCTCACCCACCGGACTTCAGATACGTTTTCCCCTTGGCTTAATAGGCAGCTACGAAGTGAAGAATTGTATCACAAACCTTCCATCCAACCTCGCACGCAGGCTTCCGAGATGGGAAAATTAAAGTTGCATTCTTGTTGAAGGAGTTTAAATTTCACCAACTTTGGGAAAGAACTGAGCTTTTACAAAGTAAACGTAGGTTTAAAAATTAGGGCAATATAATACACAAACGAGGTTTCCAGCTTGGTTTCAGAGATAATTAGCCCCAGTGGACAGAAAAGAAAGTGGAAGAGAACATATTTTTGTTTGTTTTCTAATCCTGTCCATGTGTATCCCTAATTAGTTCTGTTTAATTTATTTTCATCCACTCCTGACATTCATCCTTCACTCTTTCCATGAGAACCCAGGAGAAGGGTCATGGAGCTGAGAGATCCGGGCACGTGGCCTGTCTCTGGAAGATGCCAGCTCCCAGTCCTGCAGAAAACCATCTGACTTGTTTAAACTCCCACCTGCAACGAAGTACCTACCTGGCAGCGAAGATTCAATGAGGAGACCGTGGCCCTGGGGCCAGAAGAATAAATATGCGCGAGAAAGGGTCTGGAGCGAGACCGTCAGGTTCATTTATTGGTCCTGCCTGTCTGTCACCAGCCCGAGTCCTGGGGTGAGCTGCACCATGTCTGAGCTGTTCTCTCTGGGACTGGATGGAGGGGTGTGGACAAGCTCCTTGGACAGGGCCTGCCCACCACCCCCGAAACTCAAGTTCTAACTCCCTCTACAGGAAACTTTGGTATCAACAGTATTTTGTGGATACCTCTGAACAAATTGGAGAAGGCAATGGCACCCCACTCCAGTGTTCTTGCCTGGAGGATCCCAGGGATGGGGAAGCCTGGTAGGCTGTAGTCTGTGGGGGTCTCGAAGAGTCAGACACAACTGAGCGACTTCACTTTCACTTTTCACTTTCATGCATTGGAGAAGGAAATGGCAACCTACTCCAGTGTTCTTGCCTGGAGGATCCCAGGGATGGGGGAGCCTGGTGGGCTGCCGTCTATGGAGTCGCACAGAGTTGGACATGACTGAAGCGACTTAGCAGCAGCAGCTGAACAAATTACTCAAGTGAACCAGTTTAAAAAATATTCCATTTGGGGTATCTTTAGGGGAACACTCAAGGACTCAGGTTATCACAAAAGTTAGAATGTCTGAAACATGACTTTCCATGAAGGGTCAATTTATAGACAGAAAATAGGCGGTGATACCATATAGCGAAAGATGAGAAATCAGAAAGGCGTTCTGATATTTTCATATAGTTACATGAATTCAGTACTATCATCCTAAAAGCTGTATGACGTGAGACTTGGTACATACAGATAACAGTCTTGAAAGAAACCCAAAGTAAATGAAGAACGGTCATGTCGCTTAACTGAAGATACATAGATGTAATCATGTGCTGAACAGAAATGCAGTGTGACAGAGAACTGGACACTATTTACTCCAGCAGCTTCAGGACTGCCTAGAGTATTGGCAATTGACGGGACCCTGAGTGCACTACACTGTTGCCGTATTGACAGATTTCAGACCACAGAGAGCATCATCGTCCCACCCCACCCAGGAGTGCTGGGCAGGGCGGACTTTGTAGGTTACCTGGCTGGTCAAGGTTGAGAAGTTCCCACTTCTGCAAACTGTCACACCTGTCGTGAGACACTTCCCTGTCAGTGTCTCCTGGAAGACCCCATCAGCAAGTCTTGGGGGTGGGAGGACTGTCTGTCTGCCTCCTCCTCCCCCCAGTTTTGTATACAACCACAGGTAAAACCAGACCTCACAAATATTGCTTAAAGGCTGGAAGTCAATAAACAAATTTGTTGTGACAAGTGCACACACGAAAGAAAAACATATCTGATAGGGACAGAGGGAAGAGAAATGATTATGAACCCTGAATTGAAAAACTAACATTAAAACATAGAGAATGAGGACACTTAATACCCTTTAAAGCCAGCAGAAAATGATACTGCAGGTGGCTGTTTCTAAGCTTCTATTATTTTTCTCTCTCATTTTTGTCTCTCTAGAGTGAATGCTTTGAAAGAAAATACCAAGGTGGTAGGGGGTGGGTCAAGCTCCATTGGTACCTTAACAGACAAGAGTTTCCCCTTGAGGAATGAAAAAAAAAAGATTATGATTAAAACAATAGTTCTTTAACAAGCCATCATGAAAATGTAATTTCGTTTTTCAGACGCCTTTTTTTTTTTTTCTGGCCAAGAGCTGGGCTTTTGGTTGGTGAGAGAGGAGTAATTGTGAAAGAAAGGAAAAAAGGATGGTGATATAAATCAGCAAAGGTTAATGATAGGGATGTGAAGAGGGGGACTTGTTTACAGAAATAGAGTGCAATTTAAAATTTACAAGAGATTTAATGCCACTGCTTGGCAATCGCTAAAATCAACAGCCCAGAAAACAGTGACATTAAGAAAAATATTACAGTTATAATCATCCCCAAATAAGTCAATTAGTGTTAGGGCACGAGCTTGCGATTACTTGACCCATTTGGCTTGCACTTAAGTGAAAAAAAAAAAAAAGTCCCCCATATTATACCGAGATCGCTGGATTGTGACCTATTTTGCATCGCACGTATTATACACCAGCCTCCCTTACAAGGGCTGGGGCTGATAGGGGTGGTTTTCTTTTGGCTGGCATCAAAATAATTCTGACCCTTGACATTTGTAATCATAAAAAAAAGGGCAATTTATAATTGTGTTGTTTCAAATGAAGGCGGGGAGGGGGGTAAATTCAATCTGCTATTATACAAAAGCAATGACGGCTGTCTTCGGTGAAAAAAGCAAGGCAAGTCAATTTGTGAACTTTGGCACCAGACGACCTTTAGAAACACAACAATATACTGAATTTACAAGCGATAGCAGCCCATGCAAATGACCCGGGCTTGGCTGCTTCTGGATTAGAGCTGCAGAGAGCATTACGGAGAATGTTTCCACAAAACAAATTAAGACTGTTACTTAAATGTCACGGCACACTATTGTATTCGGCTACAGATCATTACACCTGATACTAACACTTTTAAAAACTGTAATAACTTGGGAAATATTACACTGAGTGCCCACACGTAGAAAGGAAAAGAAAAAAAAAAAGAGGAGAAAATAGGTTTCTGAAGTAATTTAAACATCACTAGTCTAGGACGGCAAGGGAAAGGTCAAAATTTAAGTAAGCTGAAAGGAACATGAATGGTAAAAAAAAAAAAAAAAATCAAACACACAAACAAAAAGATGAAAAGACCACAGGAATGACTCTGCAAACACAATTGGGGTGCATGCGGCTCTGGGCGAATCGCATCTCCATTTCTGCATGGGAGGGAAGGAAGGCAGGAAGGCGGGAAGGCCAGGGTGAGGGGTGCGGAGGGTGGGGGCGGGGCGGCGTTACCTTCGGTGTTGGTGCTGCTGCTGTAAATATTTCGCAGGCTACCAACACGGTTTAGTTTCCATGCTTTGCGTTTGGCTGCATCCCGAGAGCAGAGAGAGGAGGGGGGAGAAAGAGAAAACAAAAAGGAAAAGAAACAAATGAAACGGGGAGAAAAGAAATGTCAAAGGAGCGCGTGACATCACCTCCGACGTGCAGTTCCCGGGAGGCAGGTGGGCGCCGGGAGGGGAGGTTCGTCTCCCGGCCAGGCCTCCCTGGGCCCGAAGCGCAGAGGGTCTCGGGCAGGGCAGAGGGAGGCCAGCCAGCATCCTTAGCTTTGCACAGAATCCCGCAAAAGCCCAGACAAGGAAGTTCATGCACCAGCCTCGTCCTGCTGGTTCTACAGCGCCTACTGACAACTGAGCAAAGCCTTGTCCCTGGGGGCTGGTGTGTGTGCGTGCTAAGTCGCTTCAGCCATGTCTGACTCTTTGTGACCCCATGGACTGTGGCCCGCCAGGCTCCTCTGTCCATGGGATGCCCCAGGCAAGAAGACTGGAGTGGGTTGCCATTCCCTTCTCCAGGGGATCTTCCTGACCCAGGGATTGAACCCGAGTCTCTGCGTCTCCTAGGCTGGCAGACGGGTTCTTTATCACTAGTGCGTCTTTTGAAGGAGCTACTGAGGCCAGCAGACATAATCCCTTGGACCTGGCAAAACACTGGGTGAGCGTCAAATCAAATAGCTCCTGCGTACGCTGCAGATGGTAGGTCTGTAACTCCCAGAGCCGTTAAAAAAAAGAAAAAATGAAGCGTTTTCTCCCCAGATGTATTGTGATCTGGACAGGAACTGGACCAGCTAAACTTGTTCAATGTGCTGCGGCTGATGGTGGTTCCATTTTCCTTCCTACAGGAGGAGGCTTGGGGGCTCTGAACCGAGGGACCCAAAGAGCACATGCCCCCTTAAGCTCTCTGTTCACTGAACAAAGCATCCAAGAGAAAAAGACAAACACCAAGAGACCCACGGGCAGCCCTGGGTTTGGAAGTGAACCACAAGATGAGTTCCCCATGGGCAAGGCACACCCACCGCTCACACTGCATGTAGTGATGACCTGGGGTGCTAAGCCCCTCTCCTACCTCCCCGAACACTCTTCTCCACACAGAGGTCCTCACCTCATTGGCCCCACACCCTCCCACCCCCAACTCAGGAACTAGACACATGGAGCAAATAGGTGGCCTCCCCTCAGCCCTTCAGAGGAGACATACCGTGAAGAGCAAACAGTTAGACAGGGTGGTTCTTGAGAAACAAGTCTTCAGGCTAATACAGCTGAAGATCCAGCCAGAGACCAGTGTGGACAGACAGGACGGCCACAGTCACCCAAGCTCCTGAGGACCACCCGTCTCTTGATTTCCACAGCTCGGAAGAGAAACTTGTCCAGCTTTGCACGAGGCTTTCGTTGGACAGTGAAGTGAGTGAGAGCCGCTCTGTCACGTGTGACTCTCTGCGACCCCATGGACTACACAGTCCAGGGAATTCTCCAGAATACTAGAGAGGGTAGCCTTTCCCTTCTCCAGGGGGACCTTCCCAACCCAGGGATTGAACCCAGGTCTCCCACATTGCAGGTGGATTCTTTACCAGCTGAGCTCTCAGGGAGCACTTGTTAATGCAGGTATGAAGTGCTGACCTGGGGAGGCAGGTGTATGTGTTTCCACAAGTGTGTCTGAAGCTCACTGCAGAAAGCCAGGCTGACACACTGGGTCACAGATGGACCACAAAGTAAGGCATGCATTGGTCAGGGGCCAGCTTGCTCACCCCAACACATTGCTGGCTTAGGACAGGCTGGCTGGTCTTGCCTGCAGTAGCTTAGGGCCAAAAGACTCAGCCTTACACAGCCCAGTGCAGGCTGTGGAGTGTCAAGTTCTGAGGGCCGCAGAACGAACAGGGAGAGGACCGGGTCTTCACAACGACTTCCACTGCTGAAGCGAACGCCAAGCAATTTGGTGCACACTGGACTTCCTTGGCGTGACAACGTAAGACATATTTGAGAAACAGTACTCTATAATCAGGATGCACATTTCATGTTAGTGAGAATAAAAACTAGATGTGAGTTAGCTGTCACCTGATTCAAAAGAAGAAAAAGTGAAGCTGTAACAATGACTAAGAAGGACTCTGTGGCTTGAAAACTCAAATTAATAAGAAATGTCTTGGGAGTCTGGGGTTTAGTAGATGCAAACTGCTATATATAGAAGAGTTAAACAATAAGGTCCTTGTATATAGCACAGGGAACTCTACCCAAGATCCTGTAGTAAACCACAATGGAAAAGAATATGAAAAATAATATACATATATGTTGCTGAATCACTTGCTGTACAACTATTAACACAAGATTGTTGTTCAGTCGCTCAGTCATGTCCGACTCTTTGTGACCCATGGACTGCAGAACACCAGGCTTGCCTGTCCTTCACCATCTCATGAAGCTTGCCCAAACTCATGTCCGTTGAGTCGGTGATGCCATCCAACCATCTCATCCTCTATCGTCCCCTTCTCCTCCTGCCTTTGGTCTTTCCCAGCATCAGGGTCTTTTCTAACAAGTTGGCTCTTCACATCAGGTAGTCAAAGTACTGGAGCTTCAGCTTCAGCTTCAGTTCTTCTAATGAATATTCAAGATTGATTTCCTTTGTGATTGACTGGTTTGATCTCCTTGCAGTCCAAAGTATTCTCAAGAGTCCTTACATAATATTGTAAGTCAACTACATTTCAACAAAATAAATTTTAAAAAGACAAAAAAAAGAAACGTCATCTCTAACCTAGTAAGGTTGAACAAGTCCTTTCTACAGTATATAGGCCCCAATTTAATTTTCCATCAGTGCAGAAGCTTCTCTAATCTCTACACTTTCAAGGCGTCTTATCTATAAGGTATTTAACACCATATCTGGCAACAGGGCCTTCAAGTACAACCACTATTACAAAGATCACTTGAGACAAAGGAAACCAGTCATAGTTTTTGAGAGTTCCCTTGGGAAGTGTGCAGGGGATAAATACCAGGTTCCTCAGGCACAGATGGCTTCCCAAGTGGCACAGGGGTAAAAAAAATCACCTGCCAATGCAGAAAACGCAAGAGACGCAGGTTCCATCCCTGGGTGGGGAAGATCCCCTGGAGCAGGAAATGGCAACCCACTCCAGTTTTCTTGCGTGGGAAATCCCACGGGCAGAGGAGCCTGGCGGGCTACAGTCCACGGGGTTGTAAAGAGTCAGAGCAACTGAGCACGCATTAGTTCATACGCATTCAGCTACAAGTCATATGTTCACAGAATTAAGCGTGTACTTAGTAATCTCAATAGCCCAAGCTCTGGCATCTTGGCCCATGTATCAAAAGTTTCAGAAAGTCACAGCCACAGAAACTGCACTTCTCAGTGGAAAAACTTACCTCGTTCTAAAGCATTTACATATAAATAGGCAGAATCCGGGCTGGGCACCCCTCTGCAAGGAAGCGGAGCTGGTGCAGAAGCCTCTCTCCTGCCTGCTTCCCACGTGGCATTTTTCAAACCCCAGCCTCCCATTACTGTGTGGATGGATACGCAGGAAGGGAACTCGAAGCCTGGTTTTCTATTAACCTATTGATGAAATAATCAATTTTAATGTGTAAAATGTCATGCCTTTTTCTTCCTCCTAAACAAATGGACATTTTCTGGCTGATATAGAGGTCCTGAGACGTGCATTTGTCTCCTGGGGCATTGATTGCTCTAAGTCCACTTGTTTAGAAGCTTCTCAATGAGAAAATACAATCATATTATCATCAATAAAACCTCAGCTTATGTGCAGTGCTGCTGCCTGGATTCACCCCTAAGGAAAGGAGGACGCTGCACCCAACGGACCCAGGAGTGAGGCGACCTGATCCTGCCAGCTGGATGCTGGCTCCATGGACCAGCGCACACCACGGCCATCACGCTGGCAGCACCCTTTGACCGCAGGCCTTTGGATCAGTCGGTGACTCTTGAGGACTCCATGTGGAGCTAGCTCAAAAGACTAAATTTCCTGGGTAATCTTTATTTTAACTAAATATTTAGTTTTTAGTAGAGTTCTTTGTATATTTTTGCCTCCTCTGTCATAGATTAGGTGACCATAGGTGTGTTGGTTTATCTCTGGGCATTCTCTCCTGTTCCATGGATCTGTATTTCTGTGTTTGTGACAGTACTCAGTGCTCTGTGGGGACCTAAATGGGAAGGAAATCCAAAGAGAGGGAATATATGTATACACATCGCAGGTTCACTTTGCTGTATAGCACAAACTATCAACACATATAATTTAATGAATATATTTTTTTAAAAATTTAGCTTTTTAAAAATACTATGTTGATTAAAACACCTTTGCTCCATCAAAAAAAATAAAAATGTTTCAGGAATATAGTTTCATCTTTTTAAACAAAGGTTAACTTACGTTGATTTTCTCATTTCACATAAAACAATTATTTTAATATGAGAACTTCCTGTTATGGGACAAAAAGGCAGCAGGGTATGAGCATTCCATCAGTATTTTCCATTCTGCCCTTCTGCTAACTGGAGAAACAACAGTCTCTTAACTGTGAACTTCCAGATGTTCAAGCTGGTTTTAGAAAAGGCAGAGGAACCAGAGATCAAATTGCCAACATCCGCTGGATGATCGAAAAAGCAAAAGAGTTCCAGAAAAACATCTATTTCTGCTTTATTGACTATGCCAAAGGCTTTGACTGTGTGGATCACAATAAACGGTGGAAAATTCTGAAAGAGATGGGAATACCAGACCGCCTGACCTGCCTCTTGAGAAACCTATATGCAGGTCAGGAAGCAACAGTTAGAACAGGACATGGAACAACAGACTGGTTCCAAATAGGAAAAGGAGTACGTCAAGGCTGTATATTGTCACCCTGCTTATTTAACTTCTATGCAGAGTACACCATGAGAAACGCTGGGCTGGAAGAAACACAAGCTGGAATCAAGATTGCTGGGAGAAATATCAATAACCTCAGTATGCAGATGACACCACCGTTATGGCAGAAAGTGAAGAGGAACTAAAAAGCCTCTTGATGAAAACAAAAGAAGAGAGTGAAAAAGTCAGCTTAAAGCTCAACATTCAGAAAACGAAGATCATGGCATCTGATCCCATCACTTCATGGGAAATAGATGGGGAAACAGTAGAAACAGTGTCAGACTTTATTTTTTTGGGCTCCATAATCACTGCAGATGGTGTTTGCAGCCATGAAATTAAAAGACGCTTACTCCTTGGAAGGAAAGTTATGACCAACCTAGACAGCATACTGAAAAGCAGAGATATTACTATTGCCAACAAAGGTCTGTCTAGTCAAGGCTATGGTTTTTCCAGTAGTCATGTATGGATGTGAGAGTTGGACTGTGAAGAAAGCTGAGTGCCAAAGAATTGATGCTTTTGAAGTGTGGTGTTGGAGAAGACTCTTGAGAGTCCCTTGGACTGCAAGGAGATCCAACCAGTCCACTCTGAAGGAGATCAACCCTGGGATTTCTTTGGAAGGAATGATGCTAAAGCTGAAACTTCAGTACTTTGGCCACCTCATGTGAAGAGTTGACTCACTGGAAAAGACTCTGATGCTGGGAGGGATTGGGGGCAGGAGGAGAAGGGAATGACCGAGGATGAGATGGCTGGATGGCATCACTGACTCGATGGACGTGAGTCTGAGTGAACTCCGGAAGTTGGTGATGGACAGGGAGGCCTGGCGTGCTGCGATTCAAGGGGTTGCAAACAGTCGGACACAACTCAGTGACTGAACTGAACTGAACTTCTGTGAGCAGTTTCCAGAATGCCTTACGTTCTGCGTGCATGCTAAGTCGCTCAGTTGTACCCAACTCTTTGCAACCAGATGGCACTGCAGCCCACCGGGCTCCTCTGTCCATGGGATTCTCCAGGCAAGAATATTGGAGTGAGTTGCCAGGCCCTCCTCCAGGGGATCTTCTGGGCCTAGGAACCAAACCTTCAACTCTTACATCTCGTGCATTGCCAGGCGGGTTCTTTGCCACTAGCACCACCTGGGAGCTGAGAATACCTTACCTAACTACTGGAAAGGCACAGTGGTTCAACACCACTGTCTCCAATGTTTGAGAACACACATGCACATTTTAATGGACACAGACTCAACCCATGACATAAAATTCCAGATCTAGTGTAAACCAATGGTCAGTCCCAATGTAGACAGACAGTCATATCTTTGGCCACTTGATGTGAAAGAGCTGACTCGTTAGAAAAGACCCTGATGCTGGGAAAGACTGGAGGCAGGAAGAGAAGGGGGCCACAGAGGATGAGATGGTTGGATGGCATCACCGACTCAATGGATATGAGTTTAAACAAGCTCGAGCATATGGTGTAGGACAAAGAAGCCAGGTGTGCTGCAGTCCATGGGGTGGCAAATAGTCAGAACAACAACAACAAATGTAGACGGTGAGATGGGCCACGCATCACTGCAGCCTGCAAATTATTATTTTTCAAAAATTAATTGATGAATTTTTCTTTTATTTTCTTGGCCACGCCACATGGCATGTGGGGATCTTAGTTCCCGGAACCCATGCCTTGTACTGGAAGCACTCTTAACCACTGAACAGCCAGGGAAAGCCCCCAGCCTGCAAATTAAGTGGATCTTTTGGAATCCCAGTCTGGGTCAGCAGAAACGTCAGGGGGCCTGGGAAAGGAAGGCTTTAGCTGGACACTGTAGCATTCTCCCCATAACGGTGACAAAATGTGAACCGTGGACGTGGGTGGAATCCCAGACAGCTGCTGGACTGTTAGAACATGAGGAGGCACACGGGGCACACAGCTGAGGGTCGAGAATTAACAGCAGGGCAGGAGGTGAAACTCATCAGGAGTCTGGTTGGAAGGTATTTTCTGAGGATTAAAATTGTGGAAAAGGCAGGTTAAGACAGTACAGAGACTTGTGCTCCAAACTGTAAGAAAATAAGTAGTGTACTGCCCTCTGATAACAAGGGTATTGTCACTTCCCCTCAGAACTGACAAACAGCCCTCTTGCATATGAACACTGAAGGGATTATGAAAACCGACTTTAAAAGGCGATCTTTGAATTACAAGGAGAGGAAGAGAGAGGTGACTTTGGTGCAAAGGTTGGTAAGTATCGGAGCACGCGCACTGGGGGTGTCACGTGACCCTGCCCCTCCAGAGCACAGACCTGATAATGTCCACATCCTCGGCTGACCGATTTTCTGGGCGAGCGGGCTGCCAGCCTGACAGGTGGGTGGCCACAACCCAGCTCGCCCAGGTCCTGACGGCTGGCCACCGCAGCCACACATCTGAAGGAAAGCTGGCATAAAGTCTAATGCACAGAACATCCCTCTGAGGTGTCTGAGCGCTACACACGATGAGTTTTGTGCACTGCACACTCAACTCCTTATAATTACTAACAGGCAGTCACCACCTTTTCAGAGGAGACAGAAAAGGAAAACGTGCAAATGACGGCTTTTGACTAAGTCAGAGGAGCTGGAATCACTTAGAGTTAACGACTCCCAGTTATTACACACCTCTTTACTTTTGGACACTACAGCTTTTCATCCAAGTTCCCCATGATGATCATAAGGACTTAAATTTTTTGTTTAAAGGAAAATTCATTTTGTTTCTCTAAAAAAAAAATAAAACTTTTTTTTTTTTAACTACAGCATATGAACACCTGAGAACAAATCACAGAGCAAAATTCCAACATAAGAAACCCTTCGACTAGCTCTCTCTAAGTGGAATAAACATATTCCGTGGTCTGTTGGCATACTCAAACAAGCAGGGTTTTATCCTAAACTCTTCCTCCGTCATTGCACCAGGAGACCACAGACTTATATTAATGTCACGCTGGTCTCCTTCTGACAGCACTCTTTGTTGATTAGATAAATATTCCTCAGATAGCTGATTTAAAAATGAGGCAGCCAGGAGCGGAGAGTCCGAGCCCTGCCAGCCATATTGGATGCTCAAGTGTGCACGAGTTACATCCCTGGCGTGAACAGCGCGGAGCTGGGGAAGCGCAGGCTGCAGCCCTCAGAATCAATTATGAGAACTAATAGGGTCTCTTTAGCCCGGCGCAGGAAGGGGCTGGGTTGACAAGGGTGTGCCACTCCTCTCTGAAGACTGCCTTGTCTCAGCACGAGACAAATAACCCTCTCTCTTCCTACCGGGGAGTGGAAACTTGTGCCTCTTGGAGAAGCCAAATGATAACCGTGTTCGATAGCACGGCTCCCTGTCCTCCTCGGACGGGTATTTGTTTACTTGTAGAGACGCCACCGGTGTAAATGCCACTGGTGCCGGGGAACTGCCTGGGCTCCTCGGAGCATTGCAGCCGGACCGCGGCACCAGGATGCTGGATAAAGACGGTCCCCCAGGAACCTCTGCAGGCGGGGTCAGATGCCGCTGCGGTTTTGTGTCTCTTCCACTTTAGCGCGCCCGGTGCTCCGTGATCTTTTGTTGGAGCAATTTCATTGTGAGGTTAGAGATTGGAGATTTCTTTTGTGCCGGCATCTGAACATTCATGTGCCCAACAAGACTGGGTAAATGTTCTGTTCTTTTGTGAAAAAAAAAAAAAAAAAAAAAAGGCAGTGGGCTTTTTTTTTTCCCGTCCCGTAAGACGCAATCCTGAAGATTCTTCCACCATGTGAACTTACTACTTTAGCTGTGAAGGGGCTTGACATAATGGTTGTTTCCTAGAGGCTACCACACAGAGAAGTAGTCGTGTTGAAATGTCCATTAAAAGGGTCTTTGAGAGGATTAAACAAAACCAGAGGCCAGGCAAAATAGGACAAATGCAGGGAAAGCAAAATTACTTCGTCCTTCCCCGAAGACGAGTGTTCTTTTCGTAATCTGAACCCATAGAGCACAAGACGAAATACCTAACGAAACAGAACTCCGAAATAAGGGATCGATCCTTCATTATACAATTTTAATTCCATTTCCAATAACTCATAACGACTTTCCTAACAGCAAATACAATTTCAACATTGGCGGCTTCTTTGAAGCTCTTACGATTTGAAAACTGCCGAGGGCTTCCACATAGTGGGCTGATGTAGACGAGCACGGAAAACACCACTAACCCCGGAAAACGTCGAAAATAAAAACGAAGCGAAAACTCCAGGATACGCCATAAAACCAGAAGTTCCAATTAGGTGGAGCGTTGGTTTCCCTTTCGGCCTAGAAACACACTGAGTCGCAGAGCAAGGGTTCAAGTGTACCCACAATTAATTGGGTATTTCAGTTTGACACAGAGAGTGTAACTTTTAATAGGGACTGAAATAAAAAAGTGAGCTGAAGTAGAAATATCCCCACTCCAGGTTCAGCACATTCTCAGATGGAGATGAGAAATGCATCACTAAGTAATGGAAACGTCTTTCTGTGTCTTCAAGGAGCAGCTATTCATTTCGAGAAGGGATGGCTATTGGGGGGTGGCTTGTTAGGATACTGAAATTGGGGCTTCTTGGCCTCTGGGCATCACGCTCGTCTGGGATGCAACGAGGGTGTGAGAGCAGGAACCACTTTCGGGTGCTGGGTTCTCAGCATCACAAAGAACACGCTGCCTTTTTTATTAAAGCCTAGTTTTCCAGCGACAGGGTTATCCGTACTCTGATGGTTCTGTAGCAGGAAGGCTGAACACCTGGCCTTCAAAACAGAAACAAAAAGCAGGGACCTGCCTGGTGGGCTTGTGTTTAAGAATCTACCAGGCAATGCAGGGGACTTGGGTTCCATGCCTCGTCGGGAGACCAAGGTCCCGTCAGCTGGTAAAGAATCTGCCTGCGATGCGGGAGACCTGGGTCAGTCCCTGGGTTGGGAATTTCCCCTGGAGAAGGGAAAGGCTACCCACCCCTGTATTCTGGCCTGGGGAATCCCATATAGTGCATGGGGTTCCAAAGAGTTGGGCACAGTCTGAGTGACTCTCACTTTCATGCTGTGAGGGAACCAAGTCTATGTGCAGCAACTACTGAGCCTGCATGCCCCAACTAGAGAGTCCGTGCAAGGACAGATGCCCCACGATGCAGTGAAGATCCTGCCTGCGGCAACTAAGACCCAACGCAGCCAAATACAAGCAAATAAATCAATATTAAAAAAAAAAATAAAAAGGAAACCAAATTCTCACTTAAAAAAAGTGAAGTTTGAATCAGGTAGTTCAAGCTGGATGGTGAAGGTGAAGCTCATCTTTTGCCAGCCGTGCTAAGCTGTGCTCACACAGGCAGGCAGGAGCAGGGTCTGGGAGTGGGTTTGGGTCTCCTGACCTGCCCCGTCTCATGTCCCCTCCCTGGGGGCCAGCTGCTCTGAGAAGCGGGCTGTGGGCACACAGGGACCACCTTAGGCTTTCTGAGACCACAAAATGACCTATAATGGGAAACACTCGTCTTTTCTTTTCTCCTCTTTTTCTTCTTCTCAACCTCCTCCAATAAAATACATGGCAAGCCTTTTTTTGATTTTTTTTTTTAAACACAACATCTTTTTCAGCAGTTCCAGAAAAAAGTTTAATAAAACTTCAAATTGTGCTATCATATTTCAAAGGCAATGACCAGTTAGAGCAACTAATCAAAGACATAATGATTTAATGACCGCTGCTCGTGCTCCCTGGAAGGGCTGTAATTGAGGCGCTGTGATCACTGGACCACCAGCCTCAACAATGGCAGACGTTGCATTTGATCTGCCATCTTTGCAGCTGACTTCCTACAACCGCGGAGTTAAATGATACACTTTGGGGTTATTCAGTCCATCACATTCCCCCCTGTGGCCAGCTGAACCTGAGAAGACTGGGGGAAATATCTGCTAGAAAACCGTTTTAACATTTTGTATTTAAGAAGGACTTCACCGGAAATTCTCAAGAGCACTCTGATTTGTGGCTTGAGAAATCCTGGAAGCCAAAAGATCTGTGGTACTTACTGAGTCAATCAAGTAAAAAGATCAGGGTGGGGAAACAAAAGAAGAATGCTAAACTCCTGATTCTTCTTGCTCTTATGGAAATACATTCCTTTAAACACTAACAGATTCCTTCCCCCTAAAACTGCTTTGACTAGAACTTCACAACTTCTTAGCATGGTCCTTGGCTATTGCGAATGATTAAACAATGTCATTATTATCGTAGGAGAAGCCAGTTACTGTAGCAACAAAACAAAAAAAATGTCTCATTTCTTTCATCTGAAAATAATTTAAATACATCAACTTTTTTCAGCTTCAAGTGAGAACATACTAGAAGATTCTTAAATATTACTGTAGAAGCCAAATTAATTTCATTGTAGTTTAATATTAAGAATAAACTAGGACCACTCTAACCATCCACTCCATTTTCCTTCCAAAGTTCGAATCTACCTACATCTGTAATCACCACACTTACAAGTATACTTGTGTTTGTAAGGCGTTACAGTTACCAGGGTTTTCAAAACTTTCCCTTTTCACAGTTGCATTGTGGGGTTAACATACATCATAGTTGTAGACCTTTGGACTGTAGCTTGCCAGGCTCCTCTGTCCCTGGAATTCTCCAGGCAAGAATAATGGAGTGGGCGCCATTCCCTTTTCAAGGGGATCTTCCCTACTCAGGGATCAAACCCGGGTCTCCTGCATTACAGGCAGATTCTTTACCATCTGAGCCACCAAGAAAGCCCCAGACATTCCTTACTGTTAAATATTTAGTGATCTCTAATTTTATGCTATTAAAGATACTATGTAGGTACAAATAATTATATACAGAAATATTTATAGATATGTGAATATACATGCTAGGCTATAACTTGGATTCCTTTATTTTGCTAAATCTGCTGAGAGGACTAAGAAGAAATAACATTTCAGTAGCAACAAGCATCCCTAGACCCCAGATCTTGGTTTCTAATACCATTCTCCAATAAACAGAACCAGGACACCTTTGGAAAAATGGCTAATTCTAGGACTGAGAGAGGAAAAACACAAGATGAGCCTGAAGCATCTTGCAGTTCCAGGAAGTAAAAAACCGCTAAGACAAACAGGTAAGCAAGACCAAATGAAAGAGGTCCCAACGGCTGAAGGTTGGAACAATTTGAACACGAAGAAAAACAAAGCAGTACTGGATTATAACCTCAAGTATAAAATAAACAGCCCATACTGATGTAAGTATCAAACAAATTAATAAATGGGGAGCAGAGACAAATATTCCAGGCAGAAAGAATTTGAAGTAATTTACGTAGGCACCCCTCCTAAAGGAGGGGGTGCATAATTCTCTATTCCTTAAGTGAGGGCTGTGCAGAGACCTCCCTGCAAAGAGGAGAGTGTGGAAGGGGTGCTGGGGGAGGGAGTAACTCAGTGGAGGAAACTGAGAAACACACCCTCGAGCCAGGTGATCAAGGTAAAAACTGACAGTCTCGTCTTGTTGATGGTGCATAGCCTCAACGTGATGTGATGAAAATGACACTCTCTCTGTGGTCTTCCCCAAAACCTGAAACTCCCGACTAACCCTGAGAAAAACATCAGACAAATCCCAGCTGAGGGGCCTGCTGCAATACGCCTGACCAGCCCTCCTCAGAATCATCAAGATCATCAAAGACAAGGGAAGTCTGAGAAAATGCCCCAGCCGAGAGCCGCCAAAGGAGACGACATGTCCCGTGGCAGCCAGGCTGGGGTCAGGGTGGAACGGAGAGGCAGTATGTAAAAACCAAAGTGAAGTGAAATGAAAGCTGCTCAGTCGTGTCCGACTCTCTGTGACCCCATGGACTCATCCATGGAGTTCTCCAGGCCAGAATACTGGAGTGGGTAGCCTTTCCCTTCTCCAGGGGATCTTCCCGACCCAGGGATTGAACCCAGGTCTCCCACAGTGCAGGCGGATTCTTCACCAGCTGAGCCACCAGAACAGGGGGTGGGATGAACTGGGGGTTGAACTGACACACACACTTCTTTTCCAATGAGTTGGCTGTTCGCGTCAGGTGGCCAAAGTACTGGCGAAGATCCCGACGCTGGGAAGGATTGAAGGGAGAAGGAGGAGGAGGGCAACAGAAGACGAGATGGCTGGACGGCATCACCGATTCAAAGGACACGAACCTGGGCAAACCCTGGGAGATGGGGAGGGCCAGGGAGGCCTGAGTGGTGCAGTCCTGAGGTCGCAGTGAGTCGGACACGACTTGGCAAATGGACAACTGTATATATTACCATGTGTAAAACAGGTAGCGAGCGGGGATCTGCTGTACAGCGCAGGAAGCTCATCTCGGGGCTCCGTGCTGACCTAGATGAGTGGGATGGGGCAGGCGGAGGGAGGGAGGCTGAAGGGGAAGGGGATACACAAATACGTGGGCTTCCCAGGTAGCTCAGTGCTTAGCGACCCACCTGGCAAGCAGGAAACCTGGGTTCAATCCCTGGGTTGGGAGGATCCCCCAGAGAAGGGAATGGCAACCCACTCCAGTACTCTCACCTAGAAAATGCCATGGATGGAGGAGCCTGGTAGGCTACAGTCCATGGGGTTGCAGAGAGTTGGCCACCACTGAGCTGCTAAACAGCAGTAACAACAACCGGCTGATTCACTTCCTCGTGCAGCGGAAACTGACACAGCATTGTAAAGCAGCGCCATAATCAGCATCTCTGGGCAGGAGTATTTACTCCTCCCAATTATTTTCTTTCTTTAGAATAAGATGCCAGGAGTAACATTACTAAACATAGGGAAAACTTTGTAACTTGTAACATATACAGAGAGAACTATCTCATCACACTGGATCATTGATTCTACTCACTAAACCCACTTTTACAAACTAGAGACAGCTGGAATCTTAGGGTGGCATCAATAGTACGTGTCACGTGTAGCACTGAAATTCCTAACATCTTGAATGCCCACCCCAATGGGGAGTTGAGTGAAAAGATTTAATTTATCATTGTGAAGGTGGGCTTCAGCGTTAATGTTTGTTAACTAATCTTCAGAAGCAATAATCTACCGATGCTGGTTCTTTGGGTTGCTGTTCTGTTCCCCTGCATTTCATTTAGAGTTGTTGACCTTTAAATTATTTTTCCCTTTTAGTGATTTACAATGCATATTTCATAAAAATGCACCATGCCTGGAAAATCCCATGGACAGGGGAGCCTGGTGGGCTACAGTCCGTGGGGTCACAAAAAAGTCAGAAATAACCTAGTGACTGAGTTACAGACACACATGTTTGAACAAGTTTCCAGCTAACTTTCAGGATTAGCTGTTAATGATTAAAAAATAAGCTTTGATCCACTGAGAAAAAAGTTTGCTCATGTTAAATTTAGATCTCAGCTTCTAATTAGCACACAAAATCATCTTTTTAGTAAAAGTGACAGAGTTTAATGAAATTAAAGAGAGAGCCACGCTAAGCTGGCTTCCTGAGATTCCCTGGTATATATGCCTGTCTACACCAAGAAGGTCTGAGCTCAGCAACGGCCTCAAGACTTTGGTCAGGAGACAAAATCGGTGTGAAACAGGGATGAACTGTGATAGCTACATATGAAAAACAATCTTGCAATCACCAGTACATTCAGAAAATACTGTCTGACACAGCTATGTTTCATCAGGACACGTGATACGAGGTGCTCTTCTTATCCATTTTGCATACAAAATCCTCAAATAGATAGCCAGGGAAAGAAACTAAACCAACTTAATCCAAAGAAGTACCGACTTCACGGCCTGATGGTTTTAAGACCTGTGGTGTTCATCCATCACTTTCATGAATGGATAGGGAACATATATATCTGTACCCCATATGCATTATTTGGGTTAAAGAAACATATTATTTAAACTTCTAATTCTTTGGGAGAGAAAGTGATGTTTTATAGAGTGGGCAGGACCTGTGAACTGCCAAGAAAGACCATCAGGACAGCCATCAACGGCTACCTCCGAGGAGGAGAGCAGGCTGCAGGGCATGTGTCTGGGCTCAGTGGGCTAACCACTGAGTTGGATCCGGGTGGTGTCTACACTGCCTTCCTCCCAAATGCCAGGTGTGATGAAGAGGTGAGGAAGGGGGTGGGGTGGGAAAGTGGGACCCTCGCCACTCCACCCCGCAGCAGTGCAAGGTGGCTGTGGGGAGACGCAGGGCTCTGTGCCCCGGCTCCCTTGTCATCACCTCCATCAGGGACCTCCAGCACCTCCGGGGATGCCTCGAGGGGGAAGGGAGACGACACACCAAGAGGGCAGAAAGCCTGGGAGGTCAAGACCACTCAAAGTATACAGACCCCGGGAAAGAAAGTCTCCGACAGCTTGAAGGACACGTGGGTTGAACGTGTAACTCGTACGACCTTCTAATGAACTTCTCCATGAGTTCTATGGACCCTCCATGCTCCTTTTTTTTTTTCCAGTGAGCAAAGTAAAAGCAGTGGTGGGAGTACAGCAGGTGTCTTGAGGATGGGCTTCACATCTGGCCCCTCCTGATACAGATTTCATTCTTAGGAAGCATGGTTCAGCTCAGCTTGGTTCAGTCGCTCAGTCGTGTCCAACTCTTGGCAACCCCATGGACTGCAGCAGGCCAGACTTAGAAAGCGCAGTCATTAAAAAAACAATCTGAGAACATACTGAACTCAAGATGAGAACAGTATAAATGGAATGAAATGTGTTACTGAAATAGCTTCCTGTAACTTTTGGTACAGTTCGATAATTTTATGAAGGGCAGCCGTTCAACGTGACTCTTACAGCATCATCCGACTATATGTCCCTTCTTTTTAATGTTTAAACGTCCCATCTGGGAAGGACGGAGGATGCAACGAGTTTGACCCTCAAAGGCCAAGAACCTCCAGCAAAGAGAAACAGATGAAAAGGCTTTCTGACCGAAACACACTGTAACAACAGCTGATGACTACATCATGGGAGTCGTGGTGACCCCGTGGACAAATCTTTTCGCATCCTTTTAGTCATAAAATTTGAACCTGGAAGCAGTCTATGAAACATACAGTAGCTCTCTCTCACACACAGGAGGGTTGAAGAGAGGAATTCCAAAAGAAGACTCTGCTAGAATTAAAGGGGAAGACCGGAACCGTCCATCTGACTGGACTTTGACTTTTTCAGATAGCAGGAAGACGAATTTTTATTACATATCCTGGAGACTGCACTAGAGCAGCTTAGAAGGTCTCAAAATTACATCTTCTTAAACGATAAACTGACCATTTTGACAGAGATCAACATATAATTAACCACTAACCATACTGGCTGCAGTATTTGACATAAATACTCCTGCAATTGAAGGCCCAAGAAACACCCATAACCTTCAAAAAAAAATGTATGACCAAGGGGAAAAAATACAGATTATTAAGCTTAAGAAAGTATGGAGGTATTTCTGACAACTGTAGAAATACAGTTCAGAATGGTTTCAGGAGTTATGATATTTTACAATCCCCTCATTAAACGGATCATGCACATACATATGTACACACGCACGGAGACATTCAGACACGTACACACTTTTCCACTCCTGGCCACACAGTGCTTCAGCAGAATCATCAGATAAGGTCCCAGTGATAGATAAAGGCAGTGATGTCTCTCTTCTGCTTTTAACTAATGGCAGAAATATATTTTCTAATAAGTTCAACTTGGGTGAAAATGTAAAACCAAATTAGCAAAAGTCCACCTCTCTCAGTGGTTCCCCATTTTGAAAAAGCATGCACGTCCCCTTTGGATGACTCTGATTCAGTAGCATTCTAAAGTGACTTTGCTTCCTTGTCGATCACAAAGTCAGTACAAGCTCACTTGTGACTCTAAAGAGGACCCCTTGTCTCAAGACCCCCAGCACCTCCGGAGGTCTGTTACCTGCAGGCTGGGAGCTCATTCTCTTTCCTGCCTCCAGACAAACGGCTTGATGATCAACACAAGTCCCAAATGGGCAGCCTGAGAGTCAGCAGGACCGCCAGCAGCGACCTGCGGGCACCGAGGAGCAACGTGATGTCCCCAATCAAGATGTTGCGCTACTGTTGTTTAGCAGCTCAGTTTCATCCAGCCCTTTTGCAACCCCACGGACTGTCTGTGAGATTCTCCAGGCAAGAATACTGGAATGGGTAGCCATCTCCTTCTCCAGAGGGTCTTCCTGACCTAGGGATTAAACCTGGGTCTCTTGCATTACAGGTGGATTCTTTACTGCTGACTGCCAGGGAAGCCCTCTAATCAAGATGGCTGGCATCTAAATTTAAAGACAAAAATGTTTAAATAAAAAGCTAGGTGGGAGGTCAGAGAAAAAGCCCACCCAATGATTAGACACCAGGTCAAACGTGTGTGTGTGTGAGCTCAGTCATGTCTGACCCTGCAACCACATGGACGGCAGCCTGCCAGCCTCCTCTGTCTATGGGATTGGAGTGGGTTGCCACGTATTAAGTCCAATACTGGACTTAAGTGCCCTTAAGTCACTGGGTTGCCTCCTCCAGGGGATCTTCCCAACCCAGGGATCGAACCCATATCTCCTGCATTGGCAGGTAGATCCTTTAACACAAGTGCCATCAAAAAAATAAAAAAAACTTAGTAGATCGACGTCAGACACTTTTACCCTTCCCGTCATCAAGGCGCTGTGACTGGCAGGTCCAGCATCCTTCCCCCTACGGGAGGGCTGAGCATCAAGGTGTCTTCACCTCCGGCTCGGGCAGCGGGAGCGCCGAGTGGTTAAGTACGGATGAGTACGCGACAATGGCTGCTACTAATCGTTTATTGAATAATGAAACTGACACAACTGATAAAAGGTTTCAATCTTGAGAAAAATGATGGATCGTTTTCCAGTTTACTGGCACTGCCATTTGTGTGACAAACGGTGGGAGAGCCCCAGTTAATCTCTGCAGACCTCCAGCCCGAAGAGGCAGCTCCCAGGCGGAGCAGCCAGGTAATCATGAAGAGCTAATGCCACGGCTGCACGGAGCCAGTGAGGGCTAGAGACCGGCGTTTTATCAAGGCTGATCTCCGAATCAATTTGCACAATGGATTTTTTTTTTTTTTCTTTTTGGTGATGGGCGAGGGAGAGAAGAGATAGAGAAAAGAAAGAGCCACAACAAGAAAGAAAGATAAGGCCCAGCCAGAGAGCGCACGGTCCTAACATGGAGAAATGGAACTGTCTGTGGGATCAGAGCATAAATGACTTCCGACCGGTGCGGGGTGGCAGATAGATTTTCTCGGTGGTGAAGTCTGATCTGTGGCATCAGAGTGCCTATCAAGGTTGTTTGTCACCAGAGAGCGCAGCGCTGCTGTGCTTGGAATCTGCCTTCCGCCCGCAACCAACACAAGATGTTTATTCTTTTAGTCGACGTTTTTCTGTTATTCTATGGGAGAGTGGGGGGCAGGGAGTGTGGCTTTAAGGACATTAAATATACAACACTCAAAATAGCACACTTATTTCTACGGTATTATATGGTCGTGTCTT
Organism: Ovis canadensis; assembly: GCF_042477335.2. Lineage (NCBI taxonomy): Eukaryota > Metazoa > Chordata > Mammalia > Artiodactyla > Bovidae > Ovis > Ovis canadensis. Next base: position 5,856,911 of record NC_091245.1, read on the forward strand.
ATCTTAATTTGGGTACAAATCAAATCAATTCGACAGGCTCTTCTTTTCCCAAGAAACTGACATAACGTGAAAACCAGAACTTGGTGTTCTGGGCCCTCTGCCTCTCCTTCGTGCCTGTGTCACCAGATTGGGGGATTAAAGTAATTAAAGAAGATAACGCACAGAGTGCAATTAGTATAGAGTTGGCAGAGAAGAAGTAGTCAATATTAGCTGTGATGACAACAATCAACTTTCAAAACAGAAAGGAGCAAGCCTCTACTTACATTACTATCATTGCCCATTGGTAAGGTCAAGACATACGTAAGTACAAGCATGGCAAGACTTCAGTTACATGAACAGAAATGAATATGAGGTGCCCCTGATAAATTGCATCATCCCCACTGACTATTCTATAGCATGAAACAGTCGGGGAACACGTCTAAATGTAACCAGGAATTTCAGGCAGGAAAAAAATTTTACACGCAGTGGATTTTTAAAGATGGACATTCTCTAAGATGACGATGTTGGTGGAGATGAGAGAATGAAGCTACACAGTTATTAATTAGGACACATGTGGAAAGTGTGTTATGTAACTTTAAGTGATAAATCAAGGGTTCTTTAACCCAAGCATGAGTGCTGGAGGCATTAAGAGCCTGGAGATCCATGTCTAGCTGGGGACCCTGGGTAAGGTGTCTGTATGAGAAGCACTGCCTTGAGCACCATCATAACCTTCCTTCCGAGGTTAAATAAATTAAGTGGCGGCGGAGGCGGGGGGGTTCTTTTCTGTTTTTAAGTGGAGAGCTTCTCACATAGTCTTCAACTTGCTAGGTGCTCAGTTGTGTCTGACTCTTTGCGACCCCATGGACTGTAGCTCACCAGGCTCCTCTGTCCATGGGATTGTCCCATGGGGCAAGAATACTGGAGTGGATTGCCATTGCCTTCTCCAGGGGATCTTCCCAACTCAGGGATCAAGCCTGGGTTTCCCGCACTGGCAGCAGATTCTTTATCACCGAGCCATCAGCGAAGTCCTCTGGTTCATTAAAGGATTGCAAAGAGTCGGCAGGACCCAGCAAGCAAGCACTCACACACATACCCTTTCCTTTCAGCCAAAGTGCATCTAGAACTCTAGGATGGGGCTGGACTAAATGACACTCTGAAAACTCCTTTCAGAGCATCTTGCTGGGTTCACGTTTGATAACACAAACTTTGGCAAACACACTGGTTTATATCACCTAAAACCACCCTCGTCCAAAAGAAGTGCTTTGGAACCCAATCAGTAGCTCATGTGGGCTCTTTCTTCTCGACCTGGGACACCAGCAAGCAGGAGCACGGCGCCTCCTGCCTTCTCCAGCTTTCCATCTAGGTGAGGAGGCAGGGCCAGCCCACGTGAAACGTTTCAAACAAACGAGTCACGTACACAAAACAGCATTGTCCCCTGGCAGAAACTGGCTGTCAACTGAACTGCCTGGATCAACACGAGTTGAGGAAAAGATCAGTGTCCCCCTCCAAAGGGTCAGCCTTTTAGCGGTACAGCCATCGACTACGGATGTTCTACACACCCCGCTGTCAGCGCCCAGGGAAAGGAACGCCATGCAGGAACACCGAGCCCACGATGCAGAGTCTCTGTTAGAGCTTCAGTTTCAGTTCACACACGTGCAAATCCATGCTGTACCGTGAGGCGGTTTTTCTTCATCTTTAACTGTAACTTCTGCCACTGCTTTACTAGGGACCTTCTGTAACCCTGTCATGCAGACATTCCTAAGTTGGCCTCCGTGGGGGGACAGGCTGCCCAGCCCTGTAGGGGCTGGAGGAAGACACTGAATGGTTCACCCTGGAGATCCACCAGAAGAGGCTGGAAGAACCCAAGGACTGGGACCCACTTCTGTGTGGAGGCAGCTCTTATCCACCCCAAAGTGCACCGGGAGTGTCTACTGACCCACGGGTCGGTATCGCACTAACGGGTATGGTACTCTGGGTGAGGAGAAGCATCAGCTTAAACGTTTCATCCTCACCACTTAATAGATGACCTCTAGTGGTTACCGTCTGAAAGTGAAAAAGTCGCTCAGTCATGTTCAACTCTTTGGGACCCCATGGACTATACAGTCCATGGAATTCTCCATGCCAGAATACTGGAGTGGGTAGCCTTTCACTTCTCCAGGGATCTTCCTGACACAGGGATCGAACCCAGGTCTGCCACATTGCAGGGGGATTCTTTACCAGCTGAGCCACTAGGGAAGCCCAAGAATACTGGAGTGGGTAGCCTTTCCCTTCTCCAGGGGATCTTCCCGACCCAAGGATTGAACCCGGGTCTGCCACACTGCAGGCAGATTCTTTACCAGCTGAGCCACAAGGGAAGCCCAGTTACCATCTACCACCCTTGAAAAACATGGTTTAACTAGAGATCCCTTGAGTCAGAAAACAAAGTCCCTGGGCCTGTGTTAGGTGAGCCAGTATAAACTACAAATGTACTGCAAGTGATTTGAGTCCTAAGAGTATTATCTTAATTATGATTTGTAATTTACTTAGTTTATTTGAATTTGGCTGCACGGGGTCTTTGTTGCTGCGCTCGGGATTCTCTCCAGCGGGGGTGCGCAAGTTTCCCCCTGCGGGGGCTTCTCTTTCTGCAGAGTGCAGGATCCAGGCGCACAGGCTTCAGCAGTCGTGGGGCACAGGCTTCGTGGCCCTGCAACACGTGGAATCTTCCTGGACCAGGGATTGAACCCGTGCACCCTGCACCGGCAGGAAGATTCCTATCCGCTGCACCACCAGGGAGGCCCAAGAGTATTATGTTAATACAGGCACACTGAATCCCAAGAAAGGAATTAGGCGCTCTGTCCTACACACGAGTCGCAGAACTCACGGCACCCTGGTGACAGTTCTAGGAGGTGTCGTCCCTCCACCTTATAGCTGGGAGCTCAGGGCAGGAGACACAATGAACTGGCCCAGGCCATCCCACCAGTAGGAGATGGAAACCAGCCCACGATGGCCTGAGATCCTAACTGTCCCCCCAGCTGCCCGGGATCACTGCTTTTTCCGTCAGGGCGCCTGATGCTGCTCGGCCACCTGCCTGCCTGGACTGGTCTGGCCGTACACGGTGGGAAGAAACACTGGGATGAGAGTCTTGCTGGTCACTGAGGAAGAGCAGGGCGTCCGGGCACCAGCGGTGCTGGCTGTGTCCCCTTCCTGGACAGTGAGATTCTAGGCATTTTACAAAAGTTTGAATCTGTGAAGGGTCTTTATACGTTTGATCACCTCCCCCCCTGCCCCCGACACCGACTCACAATTCAAAAAGATATTAGAGGAGATAAGGGGAGAAACATTCTCCAAAGTTTCAGCAATGACTAGAAATAAAACCCTTCCAAGAAATATTTCAGCAAAAAGAGAAATTTCTTCTTCTTCATTAGAATAAGGAATTGCTGAGTGAAATGCCTTAATTACCCATGAAGCGAGATGGCCTTATGTGATTGCCTTCACTTTAAAAGCACTAGAAAGTACCCTGTATTAAATGCTCATGTCTTTTTCCAGTTGCTGGAAAATTCCCCATCCCATTCAGCAACCTTTGAAAGTAATCCCACACAGAATAAAACTATTTAAAAACTTTAAAATATTTAATCTACTTTATTTTCAACTGGTAAAGGGATGTGCATAAAAAGGGAGTCACTTTTCTTCGGCATCCCATTGTGTGCAGTGGTTCTGTAAACCGCCCTTTTTAAAAAAAATGATTTACTTTTGGCTGGGCTGGGTCTCCACTGCTGTGCGAGCCTTTTCTCTAATTCCAGCGCGTGGGGGCCACTCTCTAGTCGCGGTGTGCAGGCTTCTCTCGCCTCAGAGCACAGGCCCTAGGGCGTGTGGGTTTCAGTAGCTGCGGCACACGGGCTATAGATCAGGGGTTCAATAGCTGCCGCAGCTGGGCGTAGCTGCCCCACAGCATGTGGGGCCTTCCTGGACCAGGGACCTAACTGGCGTCTCCTGCACTGGAGGGCAGCTTCTTTACCACTGAGTCGCCAGGAAAGCCCTCTCGACCACTTTTAAAAATGGCCTGGGGACTTCCCCAGTGGTCTAGTGGCTAAGACTCTGTGCTCCCAGCACAGGCAGCCTGAGTTCAACCCCGGGTAGGGGAACTACTGATAGGTCCTGCATGCCACAACTAAGACCCAGCACAGCCAAATAAATAATAACGGTAATAAAAGGTATGGTTTTCTGGTTTAATGTGCTGGAAAGAATAAATCCTGAAAAGACAGGAATATAATGATATGTGGGGAACAAGCTAGAAGATACTGAAGTATCTTTACACTGGCTCTTCTCAAGTTTGGAGAGAGAAGGACTACATGGTGGTGGTGGTTTGGTTGCTCAGTGGTGTCTGACTTTTCAGCCTCACGGACTGTAGCCCGCCAGGCCCCTCTGTCCATGGGATTCTCCAGGCAAGAATACTGGAGTGGGTTGCCATTCCCTTCTTGAAGGGATTTTCCTGAACCAGGGATTGAACCTGGGTCTCTTGTATTGGAGGCAGATTCTTTCCAGTCTGAGCCATTAGGTAAAATAAACTGTTTCCCTAGGTATTTTACCAGCGATTTATAACAGTGAGGTCAAAGTAAAAGTCAGCTTGTTTGAAACAATATAGCATACAATAACATGCATACAGATCGTAACATTGATGAGGGACAAGTGTTGAGTTTAGTGAGGCCCCCGTAGCTAAAACAAGAACACAACTCCCTCCCTGGGGGCACGCGGACCCCACAGGGCCACCAGCCACCAGCCTCGCCTCTGCGGGCTCTCTGCTGAGTCTCCTCGCGATCCTTCTCGGGCCCTGTCCCTCCAGCAAGCAGCCTGATGGACTCACGTCTCCTTCCTCTGTTTCATCTCATGTCACTGCATCGATCACAGCCTGCCGTGTCATATGTTGACTATCTGCGACCCATTTTCCATAGGCGACAGCAACACTGGCGGGTCACACGCTCTCCTAGAATCTCGCCACATTCTGGCAGGAGGCAGAGTCTATTTCTGCTGTCTGCAACTGGGACTTGGTATTTCCTATAGATCACAGTGGAGTGGACGCCGTGTATCCTCCAAGCCTAGGACGCAGTAGGAAACGGGCCTCCTTCCTGGCTGCGTGTCTCTCCCAGGACGCTTGCCCCTGCACTGGGAGGAAGGCTGGCCACGTGGGAATGGGGGTGCGAGAGGGCCCTGTGTAGGTGCCGTGGCCCACAGCCTAGGTCAGACCAAGAGTCAGGCACGTGAGGGACCCGGACTGCAGATGCTTCCAGCCCCGGCATGTACAGCCTTCTGGGTGAGGCCCCAGACACCGAGGAGCAGAGAAAAGGCTTCTCAGCTGTTTCTGTCCTAATTCCCGATCCACTGAGGGCAGGGACACTTCTAGGGGGAGCGCTCTGCTCTGGCGGCTGGACGCTCCATCGATTTGTCTGTGTGACTGGCTACGGTGGCAGGGAAAATGCAAAGGGGCAGGTTCTTTTTACTTATTTACTTAGCTATGTTGGTTCTTAGTTGCGGTGCACAGATTCTTTAGCCGTTTCAGTTACGTCCAACTCTGGGTTGCTATGCCCTCCTCCAGAGGATCGAACACCCGACACCGTGCGTCTCCCGTCCCCTGCATCGGCAGGCCAGGATCTTTCTCACTAGCACCACCTGGGAAGCCCTAGTATTTGTGGCACATGGGCTTATTTGCTCTGCGGCGTGTGGGACCTTAGTTCTCCGACCAGGGACAGAACCCTTGTTCCTTGCATTGTAAGGTGGATTCTTCGCCACTGGACCACCAGGCAAGTCTGGCAGGTACTTTTTGAGGGGTAAGACTGCCTTGAAAATAGCAGCTATGACCCAAATATGAATTCTGGTGTATTTAACAAAACAGTTAACAAAATTTGAGCTTTTATAAGTTTGAAATTTGATTTAAACCAATAAAACCAGGAAAAAAATAAAATCAATACAACAGAGGAAGGGACTCTAATGGTAGAGCACCTGGGGCAGAGTAATGACGTCCAGTGGGAAGAGTGTCCTCGAGGGGCTGCCACATCCTGGCGGGTGGCCGGCACTCAGTTGTGTCTGAACCTTGCTGGCGTGCGTCCTTGACACTGTCCTAGCTGACCTTCACCTGAACCACTGGTTCTCAGCCCTGATGAGTTGGAATCAGCTGGCATCTTGGCTTCCCAGAGGCCAGCTGGACCCAAATCTTGGTTTTAAATCAGTGATTTTAGAATCGTGCAGGGAGCTGGCTGGCTGGCCCCTCCCTTGTGCCCGCCTCCATTGGACCAGAGCCATCACGTGGTACCCCTCTCCCCAGAGTCGCCCCTGTGACCTGACCCTCCCACTCTTCTAGGCCTCTCCCACAGGCACTGCCTGGCCTGCCAGCATCTTCAGCCCTTCTTCCCCATGACCGGGGTCCACTGGCCACCCCATCCTCATCATCTCCTCCACTCCCTCCTGCCTCCAACCACGACTCAAGGTTGGCAGAAAAAAAAAAGAAAGAATCGTCTCTGGTCTTTAAGATTCTATTTACTCTTGGGCGGCTCATCATTGGGAAGTGATATAAAAATGCAAGTATCCCAGAGAAGATGGAAAAGCTGACCTCTGCCAGCAAACTGAAACAGGAAGAGTGCCCGCGTGCCTTGACTACGCAACTGCTGCTACTCAGGTAGAGAAGCTGGGCTCTCTGGAGAACACCTGTTCTCATGTTTAGAGACCAGTTCCTGATGGGGAATAGTGTGGGCTGATGGGAAACTCCAGAGTCCCTAAGGGAGGCTGTGACTGACTCGGGAAGGCAGAGAAGGGGATCAGCTGTCACTCACGTACCAATGGAAGGAATCCTTCACTAAAGATATTTAGGATTTTCTAAAAAGGAAAACAGAAAGATTTCAAACCACATTAAACTTGCATATTTCTGTAATTAAGAGGCAGCCAAAAAAATGCATTCATTCAACTATAGGAGATCTTTCATTTCCTGCTTTAGATGAAGAAAAAAAGGGAAGTCACAGCAGCAAAAGAAAAGAGGGCCTCTGGTAGTTATTCAAAAAGCTATACATACTCCAAAGGTCCAGGGTTTCTCTGGTGGCTCAGAGGTAAAGAATCTTCCTGCAATGCAGGAGATACGGGTTTGATCCCTGGGTTGGGAAGATCTGGCTTCCTTGATAGCTCAGTTGGTAAAGAATCCGCCTGCAATGCAGGAGACTCGGGTTCGATTCGTGGGTGGGGCAAATCTGCTGGAGAAGGGATAGGTTACCCTCTCCAGTATTCTTAGGCTTCCTTGTGGCTCAGCTGGTAAAGAATCTGCCTGCAATGTGGGAGACCTGGGTTTGATCCCTGGGTTGGGAAGATCCCCTGGAGAAGGGAAAGGGTACCCACTCCAGTATTCTGGCCTGGAGAATTCCATGGACTGTATGGTCCATGGAGTTGCAAAGAGTCAGACGTGACTGAGTGACTTTTACTTCTTTCACTTTTGGGAAGATCCCCTGGAAGAGGAAATGGCTACCCACTCCAGTATTCTTGCTTGGGAAATGCAAGAGGAGCCTGGCGGGCTACAGCCCACGGGGTCACAAAACAGCTGGATCAACTTATCAACTGAATGGCAACAAGCAAAGGTCCCAGACCACCTGCCACAGTGGCAGCTCTTCCTGCGGGCACATCTTCAGGGCACTGCAGGCAGGTGAGTCTCCCCCCACCCCACCCCCTAAACTGGGTCACTTTGGGCTGGCGAGTCCTTCCTTCCCTCTCACCTCCTGCTGTAGGAGTCTGATCCCACAATGAGGGAAAAAAAAATAATGTTTTGGGGGGCAGGATTTAAGAAAGTAGTTGACTTAAACTGTTTACATTATTTAATTAATCGGCCTTTTTCAGGGTAATTACATGTTAATTACAGGAGGTATTCTGCACCTGGTGATGATGGAACTGTATTTTCAAGTTATTGGCTCTTTCTCTTTTAATGTGAGCATTGGATTCACTGGTTCAGGTAAAATCACACGGCTGTAAACAGGTCATCATCATGTACGCCAGTTTCTAAAACTCCTACCTTAAACCTTAAACCATTTGCTAATTCTGAATTTGCTATTTTCCAACTATTACAAAAACATGTTTTTGTCAACACAGCTGGGGTAAAATGACAGAAGTTTTTAATGGCTTGAGTATTAACTTATTATAATTAAGAAATATTCTTTTGAGTCTATTGTATTCAATACAAGCCTCTGCTTTATACGAATTTAAGTCTTAGGGAAAGTCCTAGATAAGCCAAGATTTGTAGTGAGGGAAGGCCACTGAAAAGACACATGACCCTCCAAAGGGAGGGTTGGTCACTGTGGAGACTCAAGTGGGAGGCTCCTTTGAAAGTCAGGAGAGGAGGCCGGTGGAAGGTTTAATCGCAGGGCTGGTGGGTAGCAAGGGGTCAGTGACTGGGTGCAGTGATTATTGCCAATAGATGATTAACCTAGATTTTCTGTTTTGTGATTTTGTCTTTTAAAGACTTATCACTAACTCTAAATTTTGATGGAAGCTGTTTTCTTTCCATGACAGTGAGAAGGAATAAATCCTCTGTGTGTGTGTGAGTGCATTTGTGTGTCCGTGTGTGTGAGTGCATTCGTGTGTGTGTGAGTGCATTCGTGTGTCTGTGTGTGTGAGTTCATTCGTGTGTCTATGTGTGTGAGTACATTTGTGTGTGTGTGTGTGAGTGCCTTTGTGTGTGTGTGTGAGTGCCTTTGTGTGTCTCTGTGTGTATGAGTGCATTCGTGTGTGTGTGTGTGAGTACATTTGTGTGTCTGTCTGTGTGAGTGCATTCGTGTGTCTGTGTGTGTGAGTACATTCATGTGTCTGTGTGTGTGAGTGCACTCGTGTGTCTGTGTGAGTGCATTTGTGTGTCTGTGTGTGAGTGCATTTGTGTGTGTCTGTGTGAGTGCATTTATGTATGTGTGTGTGTGAGTGCCTTTGTGTGTCTCTGTATGAGTGCGTTCATGTGTTTGTGTGTGTGAGTGCATTCATGTGTCTGTGTGTGTGCCTTTGTGCCTTTGTGTGTCTGTGTGAGTGCCTTTGTGTGTCTGTGTGTGAGTGCCTTTGTGTGTCTGTGTGAGTGCCTTTGTGTGTCTCTGTGTGTATGAGTGCATTCATGTGTTTGTGTGTGTGAGTGCATTTGTGTGTCTGTGTGTGAGTGCATTCATGTGTCTGTGTGAGTGCATTCGTGTGTGTGTGAGTGCCTTTGTGTATGTGTGTGAGTGCCTTTGTGTGTCTGTGTGTGAGTGCATTCGTGTGTCTGTGTGAGTGCATTCGTGTGTGTGTGTGAGTGCCTTTGTGTATGTGTGTGAGTGCCTTTGTGTGTCTGTGTGTGAGTGCCTTTGTGTGTCTGTGTGTGAGTGCCTTTGTGTATCTGTGTGAGTGCCTTTGTGTGTCTGTGTGTGTGAGTTCATTCATGTCTATGTGTGTGAGTGCATTTGTGTGCGTCTGTGTGAGTGCATTTATGTATGTGTGTGTTTGAGTGCCTTTGTGTGTCTGTGTGTGTGAGTGCATTCGTGTGTCTGTGTGTGAGTGCATTCGTGTGTGTGTGTGTGAATGCATTTGTGTGTGTCTGTGTGAGTGCCTTTGTGTGTCTGTGTGAGTGCCTTTGTGTGTGTGTGTGTGAGTGCCTGTGTGTGTGTGTGAGTGCCTTTGTGTGTCTGTGTGCGTGAGTGCCTTTGTGTGTCTGTGTGCGTGAGTGCCTTTGTGCGTGTGTGTGTGTGTGAGTGTGAGTGTATGCAGAACATGAAGTGAAGGACTCTAGCAGTTTCTCTCAGGGCTGCCTACAGTACACCCTGATTCTGCAGAGTCAACTGAAGAGGAAAACCATTCCTGCTGCACAAAGACCCGTCCAAATGAAAACAAGTCAAAGAACGAAGCTGTAACGCCTACTCTAATCATGAAGAGTCAAATCAGGTTATCAAGGTGCCCAGTGTGCAGCTCAAGATGCCACCTTCCACAGCTCCCATATGGGGTGCACCGAGCCCTTGGGAATTTCCTAAAGTAACTCTACCCTGAACATTCATTGGAAGGACTGATGCTGAAGTTCCAATACTTTGGCCACCTGATACAAAGAGCCGACTCATTGGAAAAGACCCTGATGCTGGGAAAGATCGAGGGCAGGAGGAGAAGGGGGCGACAGAGGATGAGATGGTTGGATGGCATCACCGACTCAATGGACATTCTACACGCCAAGAATCTGAATTTGGAGGAAGCAAAAAATCTTGATTTATGACAGGTTTTTCTCAAATGCATTAACATGTGCTTAACCAGTAGTTTCATAATAGGCAGCATCAAGCAATCATTCTGCCAGGAAAAAAATCCCATCCTTTCAAATCTCACTAGGCTTGGAGACTGATTGGAGGAGGAAATGGCAACCCACTCCAGTATCCTTGCCCGGAGAATCCCATGGATAGAAGAGCCTGGTCCGCTACAGTCTGCCAGTCCACGGAGTCATGAAGATTCAGACACAAATAAGCGACTGATGCTTGGAGACCGATAACAGGAGGTACACAGCTGGAGAGAGGGCGAGGGGACAGGGGACAGCCCTCTGGGCACAGGCAGTAGAGGTCACCACACCCAGGCACGTGGACTCACTCCTCACAATGACTAAAGGCAGGCCAGTGGATGGCAGGAAGAACTCATCACTTCTTTTCCTACAGATGAAAATATCTGTAGCTAATTAAAGCTTTTTGCCGAGACGGAAACTAACCAACAAGAGCTCTCTCTCTCCAAGCTTGAGACGGCACCTGGATTCAGGTCCCGTCCCTGTGGTCCTCCCCACGCTACATGCGTGCTTGGCGGCCAGTGCCGTGAAACACCTTCAGCATTCTCCCACACGCTCTCATTAAACAGAAATTAGACGGAGGCAAAGGGAAGCCTGAAAAATCGACTAGGAGTTCGGATGCTCTCAACGGCTAATGTGTCCGGTTTTCACCTGAAGCCCTCTCCAAATGCAGTTTTGCTATTAGGCAAAACTCAAAGAAAGGTAATCAATTCCGACGAAAAAAGCGCTTATCCTGGGAGGACGGCGTGTGCGGTGCTTCAAACCCCCTGGCTGCCTGCCAGAACCCAGACAACAACCATCAGTGTCTCTGACTAGGTGAGGAGCACAGGGGCCATGCCTAATTGACTAGAAGATGGGCTAGCACGGTGGCCAATCAGCGGGTGATCAGAAACGTGTGGAATATTCAGCACCACTTGATTACACGGAGGCTTGTCCTTTCGCTCTCCTCACGAAATCGCTTCAAGGTCCAGAGTACTGTAATAAGATCATTACTGTCAAGCGGTACGGATCGCAGGCAATGAGTCTTCGGGTAGGAACTCATACTTCACACGCTCTCCCTGTCTCTCTCTCTCTCTCTCTTTTTTTTTTTTTTGGATTTTACTGCATGGAGAGGCGGCAAGGCGACGAGGCGGCAGATAATGATCACATCACCGCACGGCAACTAGAAAGGCACTTTTAAGAAGAAGCAGGGAGACATCAGCTGAAGAGAAACTAAAATATTTTCCCTCCTGCCTTTTTTCCCCCCTCCTTTAAAAAAAAATTAAATAGAATTAAACTGTGTGCGGCAGTCGCTTTCATGAACTGGGAAATAATGTCATTGAATTTAACCATTTGAGAGATGCTCTTCGGCAGCAAAGCCCATTACCCCACAGACAAATGGCCAATTTTCTCCATGTCCCGAGTACAAAAGGAGGCTTGTTAGGTTGTGTGTGCATCTCAGGGGCGACGACTGAAGTTTTTCGCTGTACCTTCTTCTTTCATTGGCGGTTAACATCCTGGGCTTAATACCTGCGGCCCCATTATGTGTCTGAGATGAGAAAGGGGTGGAGTTGAAAGGCAGGGGCGCATTAGCAAAGATTCCTAAATAAACACACCGAATTCATCTCAAGCCACACCCACTTGAGGGCGAGTGCCTGGAGATCAGACCCGCCAGCAAGATGAGACGGACATCTGATCAGACTTAGATCAGCCCAAGGCAGGGTTCCAATGAATGACGGGGAGCAAGATCAAACGCTCACCTCCTCCCTCTGACTGTCCTTAAACACACTCACTCCCCAACTCCAAAAGCCCACAAAGGACATCGTCCTCATAATGAACTTAAAAGCTGGGCTGACTGCCTCTGAGTGAAACATCCTTAAGTCCAAAAAAAGTTACGTCATGTCCCTGGACGTTCTCTAATCCCGCGTGTTCTAATTGTCTGCAAAGCATCTGAGGCAGTGATCCTCAGCCTTCCTGGAACGTACACCCCCTGCCACAGACACGCGCAGCAAGAGCCACGTCTCTGTGAAGAAGCCGTGTCACAACGGGGTCCTGAGAAAAGAGGCTAAGCTCAAAACTAGTAAAGGAATTGCTGCTGCCAGGTCCTTTAAGGGCCGTGGTAGGGGTGGTGGGCACCCAGCGGCAATGGGGAGAAGCCTCTCCAGGAGCCTCAGGGCTGCGCCACGCCCGCAGAAGACTCCTCGTCAAGCCCAAGCCGCTGAGGGCCTGGCCAGGTGAACAGCACAGGTGCAAGGCAGGTCGTGCAGACTTCCGAGTCCCAGAGGCCGGAGGCGGACCCCCAGTTCACACTTGCCTGCCCGCCTCCAGCAAATCACTTCACGTCACCCAACTGTAGTCCTCACGGGAAAACAGTAGATAACGCCACCTCCCCATCTGACGCTATGGGTTGTACGAAGGATGCAATGAGGTAACACCTGTTTAAGAGCAGTCACTGAACCATGGCTTCCTCCCTGGGGGCTTAAAGACCTATTCCAACAAGGGACCCAAGACCCTGGGGAGGGAGTGGGCAGTGAACACAACAGGGGGTGATTTGCAGAGGGTCCAGACCCATGAATCCCACAGATAGGAAGGCAAGGCCACAGCTTTTATGAACTGAATGTCTGTGTCCAAAGTTCGTCTGCTGTTTGTCACCCCCAGCGTGATGACGTCTGAAGATGATGGGGGGGGGCCCAAAGAATATGCTTAGTGCCTTTCCAAGGAGGGGAGAGAGAGTGCTTCCTGTGCATCGAGGAAAGGCCATGGTGAGAAAGCTCACCCTGTAGGCCAGAACCCAGCGGGCCTGCACCTGGATCTGCAGCCTCCAGAATGGAAAGGAGTAACTTTCTGCTGTTTAAGCCACCTGGTCTGCGGTTCTGTTATGGCGGCTAAACCAGACTGAGACCCAAAGTGGATGGAGTTTTTATTTGATATTTCCCATTTGCCGAGTTGCTGTTACAAAGACTGCATTTTGCATTTCGTCTCCATCCTTTTTGTTGGTTTGTTTTATATCTCCAGGAAGACGAATGAAGTCGCCTCTACACATGAGATAAAACACAGCCTCGTTGCATTATTGCTAGGGCCGGGGGCACAGATGCAGCGAACTCAGCTAGTACAAACCTCCCGGGTGCCTTTATCTCCTGAAGTTGCCCGGGCGCTTGCGTCTAATGTAGAGCATCTGTGGGTCTCGGGGCTGCATGAGGCAGAGACTCAAGAGATGCAGACACGCCATCATGTCTATCTTCTGAGCATGACAGCTTCCGTTTGCATCCCTGCACCCTTTGTGATAAAATACATGCAGCGAGGCAAAAGGAGAAAAAGGACACAAGCCATCCAAATGGCGAAGAACACACCGGGTGGCCAGCGCTCGGCCTGCCCTTCCTGGACGTTGGTCTGAGCAGATCACAGCACACCCCTGATTTCATGGCTAATGAAATGCCCTCCAAAGACTCTGACAGCTCTACCATTTTTTGGAGAACATCAAGAAGATGAGAAATTATCTGAGAATCCCCTAAAAGTCAGTTTGACTTGGGCGGGGGGGGGGGGTCTCTCCACCCAGGTAGAATTCCAATTCAGGGCTCCTGAAGGACAACGCCCATCCTGGGTTCTGCTGATGGACACTGGAGGCTGTGAGAGGCTTGTGCAGAAAAGCACTCCAAGTGTTAGGGTCAGTAAAAGGAGGGCTCTGCAGCAGATCTGTACACGGGGAAAGCAAGCTTGAGAAGAGTCTGTGCTTTTCCAAGGCAAGTCTACCCGTCCGTACGGCAGGAAGTGGAGTGTGGCCTACTGCACCAGGGGTGTCTGTGGCTGGAGCTCCAAGCCACCTTGTGTGTGTGCTCAGCTGCTTCAGTCGTGTCTGACCCTTTGTGACCCCACAGAAACTATATAGCCCCACCAGGCTCGTCTCTCCGTGGGATTCTCCAGGCAAGACTACCAGAGTGGGTCGCCATGCCCTCCTGCAGGGGATCTTCCTGACCCAGGGATCGAACCCACGTCTCTCACGTCTCCTGCACTGGCAGGCGGGTTCTTTACCACTAGCACCCCCTGGGACGCCCTCAAGCCATCTTATACCAAGATTTCTCATGTGTTCACTTTTTGTACTTTCCTCCCTTTTTTTTGAACAGCAGATATTTCACGCTGCTGCCTCCGGGACCCAAGGTGCTAGGTTGGGGTCCCTTGGGCTTCCTGCACAGGCGGCTCCAGTGGCCACAGTCTGTTTAGAGACCCGCTTTTTCCACTGGACAGTGGGCATTCTGAAGGCAGGGGCCACCTCAGTCACTCTTCCATCCAGTCCTAGGCATAGCTCTTGGCCTGCACTAGGTGATTAATGCGCTTTCATGGAACTCAATCTAACGCTTTCGTTTGCGTGTACTTAAAAAAAAAAAAAAAAGACCAAAAAATCCTTCTCTTGTTGTCGGCTCATCATGATGGGAATCGTCTGATCTGGCTTCTCCCGCTGTGATCAACTCATCTTTGTTTATTTCCGACCCGCAGCCTTCCACAAAGGATCTGTGAGCACTGTCAGCTTCTGTGTGTTTGTGCTGGAAGGACTGAACCCTGCAGGATGGCTTTTGAGTCAACTGCGCCCCATCTAGGATGTCAATGTCTAGAGTAAGCCCACATCTACTCAATTTCAGCAAGTTCATTCTTGTGGAAGCTGGAGTTGCCACCCGAGAACTCTCTCAGGAAAAATGATCTGGTGTGTGGGGAGTAGGCAAGTCCATCAGGATATCCAGTGTTTCCTACCATGTCCGCCTCAGGGGCAAAGAGCCCCAGGCAACCTGGCCGCCTCATCAAAGGTCCCGTGTTGTGGGGAAATCATCTAGGAAGATGTTATAGTTCACGGCATTTCACATTCACTCTAATTAACTACTCAGTTCAACGATTCAGAGGCACTAACCAACTAGTGTATTAACAAGGAGGTTCCATGGAGGACTCTTTACTGCTAGAAGGAAATACAGTTGATCATGGAATTGTGATGGAGTTGATGGTGGAGACCTCTGACTGTCTTTCCTTTCACGGAAGGCAGCTGCCAAGATTATAACAAGGTGTAGACACACTGCCTCAGTGTTTACACAGTGGGAGATCCAAGAGTGACCCACGATGGCAACACCTGACAGCTTTCACAGTCTTCTCTGATTTTCACCACTGCTGAGTCACCTCAGTCGTGTCCGACTCTGTGCGACCCCATAGACGGCAGCCCACCAGGCTCCCCTGTCCCTGGGATTCTCTGGGCAGAAACACTGGAGTGGGCTGCTGTTTCCTTCTCCAATGCATGAAAGTGAAAAGTGAAAGTGAAGTCGCTCAGTTGTGTCTGACTCTTCGCGACCCCATGGACTGCAGCCCACCAGGCTCCACCGTCTATGGGATTTTCCAGGCGAGAGAACTGGAGTGGGGTGCCATCGCCTGCTCCGAATTTCCTCAGGAACCACTTCCAAATAACACAAAATCCCATAAGAAAGGCCCCATAGAGGCAGGTTCCTGGTCATCATTATGTTTCCTGGCAGTCACGTGTCTTCCATTGCATGTAACATGGAGCAACCAGCGTGTTAACTGTGCCCACAGAGGAAAGGTGAGAGCGTCACGGTGAAAAGATGCTTAAATAACAAAAGAAACAAACTGCCCGACACTCAGCACCACCCAATGGGCACAGGCGAACCTGAGCCCCCATGCAGCTGCAGCTGCTGCTTTTCTGTAAAAATGAGTACGTAGGGAAAAAAAGTTACACGATGCTCCTGCAGAATTCTTCATTTCTTCTCCATGTGTCTTCCAATATATCAACTAATTAAAAAAAACTTTCTTCCTAAGATGAAAAGACACTGATCAATTACAGCAACATCTGTTTTCTTGGGGGCAGGAAGAGAAGGGGACGACAGAGGATGAGACGGTTGGTGGCATTACCGACTTGATGGACATGAGTTTGAGTAAACTCCGGGAGTTGTTGATGGACAAGAAGGCCTGGCGTGCTGCAGTCCATGGGGTCACAAAGAGTTGGACATGACTGAGTGACTGAACTTAACTGACTAAAGGGAAAATGAAACTGTTCTGTGACTAATTCAATCACTACCGCTGGGGTTTTAGGCTGCTGTAAATAATGACATTTAATCAAAGAGTGATGCCTTTTGTGGCATTTTATTAACTAAGATAACCACTGTGTATTAAGTCTGCAGAATCTAACATGAAGTTCTATATGTTAGCTCTCCCTGACTTTTACAACTCATTGCTGGTTTATCTTTCTTCTGGACCATCCATGCCCTTCTTACATATCCTGCCTGAAATCATAGGTATAGTCCCTGGGGCATATCTTTTTAAAATATATATATTTACTTATTTTCTTTTGTTGTGATGCACATCGAGCACACGAGCTCAGTGGCTGCAGTGAGTGGGCTTAGTACCTCCTCGGCATGTGGGACTCTGGTTCCCGGTTTCCTGACCAGGGATTGAACCAGCATCCCCTGCACTGGAAGGTGGACTCTCAACCACTGGGCCACAAGGGAAGTCCCCTTGGTGTGTGTCTTATTCCCATATTAAGGCACTGAGTGCCTTGGGGTGAGAGAGGAACTGATTTTTATTTGTCGTTTCCCACTGAGCCAAGCACACAGAGCTTCCTCTGTGCTTGTTGTACGATATTTGATGAGATAATGAAATGATCCACAACTTCAGGTTGTCCTTGGAAAGAACAGAGGAACACTAAGTCTCATCTGACCTCTGCAAACTGGAGTTAATGAAATTTGTAACCATGCTGGAGGCCTCACTTGAGATGGCTTAGTGGGTATAGCTGCGATGGGCAACTCATTGTGATGTTTCCCCTACCAAGTAATATTTCAGTATTCATCCACGATCAACCATGCAATGGGTCTAAAAAGACCCAGAATGAACAACCAAGGGATGGAGATGAGAAGGATAAAATAAATTCCCTTCTGAGACCTTTAGAACAAAGCACCAAGAACCTAAGGGGACAAAAAAAATAAATAAATAAAATAAAAAATCAAGCAAAAAGAAAACAATAACAAAATGCCAAGAAACAAACAAAAACCCCAACAACAACAAGATTTCCGAGTCCTCTCTTGTATAGTAAGGTTGGGTAAATCCAGACTGGTCCTGCATTTTTAAAGAAACATCTTTGCTCTACCACCTCTGAATTTGATGATCCATATGAAAGTCAGGGTCTTTACATGGAATCTGAGAAATATCAAGGAAGCCACTCTGCCTGCCCCACTCCTAGATTTAAAAGCCGCTCCACACACCTCAAAGACTTGCTTTTTGCCTGGTGGAAAGAGCTTGAGGCAGAGAATCAAGAGACAGTTCTGTCACCTACCAGCAACCTGACCCTGGACAAGAAAGCCACTTAACCTCTCTCTACTTCTGCCTTTTCACTGGGGAAACAGGGAAATTAACACCCGATGCAAACTTGCATGAATGTTACCAAACGAACAAGCACTACCCGATTTGGGACTGAGGAACCGGGGCTGCAGAGACGACTGGCACAGTTTCAGCCATGACAACCTCTCTCCTGGACCCCGGATGAGAAGAACACCCAGAACGGATGCAGTTCCAAGGCAACGGCAAAAGATGGCAAGTCACTAATGATCTGCAAAATCCCCACTGCCCACGGGATTTCCAGGCACACGCCCTTCAACTTGACTCTGGCCACGAGCCCAGGGCCCCTGGGGCTCGCATCCTTCCAAAACCTAGGTTCTGCTATGGGGGCCCAACCAGTGCTAGACTTGCCATAGGGGGACCTGGAACCTTGCCACTCAGGGCAGCCCCAGCTCTGACAAAGTTTTCCTTTTAATATCTTAACCAAAATCCACTTCTGCGAAGGTTCCACCCACTAGTCCCATTGAACTCCGTCAGGGCCACCCAGGATGCGCTGAGACTGTCTTTCCGTGGTTTGAACACAGGACGCCCTCATGCCCCTCGTGCTGGCTCACCACCCTCTTTCCCCATATCTGAGTTTACGTTTCTTTTTTTAAAAAAACTTTTAATTTTATATCGGGGTACAGCCAATTCACAGTGTTGTGATAGTTTCAGATGGACAGCAGAGCAGCTCAGCCATACATCATATATACACAGGTATCCATTCTCCCCAAGCTCCTCTCCCATCCAGGATGCCACACAGCATGAAGCAGCTAGGTCCCCAGTAGCTATCCGTCTTAAATGAAGCAGTGTGTACAAGTCCATCCCAAACTCCTTAACTATGAATTCACTTTGGTTGGTCCGTAATCACTGTAGAGTTTAGCCCCCAGATCCGAACCTACCCATTTTGTTAAATATAACTAATAATTCCGAGCAAGTCAAATTCAATTTAAAATCGAGACTATCACTGATATTTCAATCCCGTTGTTCCCGATGGTCTATGAAATAAGAATACAAGTACTATTCATGATGTAGAAGATTTTTTTTTTTTTTAAAGCTAAATGCCGCCTTCACATTTTCCATGGGAAGCCTGCAGGCTGCTGGTTTTTGAGAAGCTTACCCTCAAAGTTATACTCAGCAGTGAAGTGCCCCATTGCTGACATTCTTCACGAATGGTCTAGTTTTCCCAGGTAAAGGCATCACAAAGGTGTTTTTATCATTACAGATGGGGCCACGGAACTGGAAAACGCTCATGTATTTTTAGAGAGTGTGTGTATGGAAAGAACAGACCCTCACCTGCAGGAGCCTCCAGGTAGGCAGTGGGGGGCCTGATGCCCGGTGATGCAGAGGGCGTGGGGGACACGCACCAGGTCCTCCCAAGGTCAGTACCATGGCGGTCAGCCCTCGCCCGCCCAAAGACACAGCTCAGCTCTCAGTGCTGGGGACACCTAGACACATACCCGCCTTTCCAGGGCACTTCTGCCTTAGACGACATGCAATGCCACCCACACTAGCTCATACCTCACAGTTCTTCCACACTCAGTCCCCTCCCAACCCCAGAAGGGGCTGAACTACTCTATGATATTGACTCTCCCTATGGGCTTCCCAGGTGGTGCAGTGGAAAAGGATCCACCTTCAGAGGGCAGAGATGCAAGTTCAATCCCTGGGTCAGTCAGGAGGAGGGCATGGCAACCCACTCCAGTACCCTTGACAGGAGAATTCCACGGAGCCTGGCAGGTTGCAGTCTGGGGGGTCACAGAGTTGGACACCCCTGAGCAACTGAGCACGTATGAGGGCTGGGTTATATTTGAACCCAGTGACCACGCTAGAACTCAAAATATTCAGGAAGGAACTCTCTGGTCACAGTTGCTACTCCCATAATTTACGAGATTCAATCCATTCATTTTAAATTGTAAATACAGGAAGATGACCACTGTTCTAGTTAATTTAGGTTACACCGTTTTCAACTCTTCTGTGTAGACCTGTTCTTCTGCGGGAAAGAACCTCTGTAATCGAGTCTGATGAGGGCCAGGGCAGCGAGAAGTCAGGGGAGAAGATCGTTATGGCACCAAGGGCCCCCACGTGGACAGAGAGTTTCTGGAATTTCAGGTAATGTAAATATTTGATGAAGGCACACTTTTAGTCTTTACTTTCTGAACAAAGACACCACAAAGGTAAGAAATGCCCAGCGACAGAAACTTGGTGCTCAGTTGAGAGCCTAGGCAGAGAGTGGGGCTCCCTCATGGGCTTGGCGGGGGACGGTTCAGACGTGCACACGTGGCGCTCCGACCCCTCCCTCGGCAGGGCTCAGGCCAGGCCCTTGAGGGTCACAGGGGACAGAGACTTCTGGTCCACTGCACTGATGTTAGATCAGGGGCCAGATGTGCCCAGGGCGTGTAAGAGGCACTAGGAGAGGCACGAGCACGCACGGCTTCTGCTAGCTCGTCCCCGCCGGCCCTCCCCCGCCCTTGGAGGCAGGCCTGGGTGGCAGCCTGCCTGGGTAGCTCGACGTCTTTGGTGTCTCATCAGGTTTGGTCAGGGAGGTGGCGGCAGGGGACCAGAGGCAACAGGGACAGGGAGGCCAGGGGCTTCTCCGGGGCCCCTCGCCCTCTGGGTCACCAGGTGGCAAGTGTCCTTCTGCTGAAGGACACATCCCTGGATGGAGGTCTTCCCCAGATGCCTCCCTCTGGGTCTCATAACCAGCTTCTTCTTTTCCTGTTACCCACTGGGGGCCCACACCACCCCTATAGCTCTTCCCATACCCTGCCCCACACGTCTACAGACAGTCCCTGTGGAAAATTCCCATCAATGACCCAGCTGAGGGTGCCATGTTTTCCCCGGAACCCGGAGTGAAATAGCTGACTCAGTGGAATTGAAAGTTTCTTATTCTCTATAGAGATTTGAGCCTAGTCATCTGATCCAATGGGGCATCTCAAAAACTACACGATTCATCCACTCTATGGACATCATGTAGAGAACTTTTTACTATCTGCAGTTGCAACTGTTCAGCATGAGGTCAAGCCAAAGAGAATATACTGGCAATAACAAGTTACAATGCTTGCAGGAAAGAGAAATATAAATACTTTTAGTGATTAAAGTTAAACAATCCTCTAAAAATATACAACTAGCTTTCATTTTAAGAAGGCTTAGCTTTGATGGTTCCCACAATACACTTTGATTAATAGTTATTAAGAAAATTTAAAAAATTGTGCATCATTGTGAATCTAAAATTATTTCAACTGAATGATGCATTCTGACTTCAAAGATGTTAAAATGTGAAAAAAAAAAAAAAAGAATAATATGCCTTGGATATAGCCTGTCTCCCCAAAATGACTCATTTATAGTTGGGAAGGTAACTTTTCCTAGGGAAAAAATGATCCGTTTTCTTTTGACAGAGAACTTGTGTTATTTTCTAGTGGAAAGATGTCACAGATATGGCATCATAGGGATGGTCCTCTTAACTACAAAGCGAGGCACGGTGTCCTTTCTAGTCATTAGCACTGAACTTCTGAACACACATCAACCGACGCCCATCAAACATGCCTGAGATGCTGTTGTGATTTCTAATTTGGGTGCTTCTGAACCTGTCTTTCTGTTGGTGTCACCACCTCGGCAGGAAGGCTCTTAATGAAAGGGTCTGTGGTTGGCTGGGGGCTGAGGATCTGACTCAGCCTCATCACAGGCTATTGCTCAGAGCCCATGGCACCGCCCCAGTAACGCAGGAAGTGGAAGATGGAAACATTTCAGGCATCCGACAAGCCCACTATCACTTCTCGAACTTTCTGCGAACCCACTGGATGACGAAGACGCTGATTTGAACCGGCAGCCCAATTAAACGCGCAACCACTACTAATTTACTTTCAGGCTCTATCTTTTTCACACAGTGTTCACTATGCCAGGAGGTGGGTGGAATGATTAGCAGGGATGAAATGTGTGTAATGAAGTGATAGGTGGACTTGATAATCAGCTTCTACCAAGTGGTACCTTTTAAAAAAAGTCATTAGTTGGAAACCCACGTGACAAACACAGTAAGATGTTTATCTGTGAAATGGGCCTGAGACCTTCCCCTGAGGCAAATCTTACTCTTCCCCTGGGCCCGTGGGGCACCTGCCCCCGACGTGGCCGGTGGCCACGCATCTTCGTGACTTTACCCCAGTCCTCTTGTAGCCGGTGGGGTGTGTGGCCACCCATTTGTGGCTGGGGGCTTTCTGCTGAAGTTTTTGGAAGGCACTGCATCAATGCTCAGCATCTGTGGGCGATTTATCTTCCAGTGGGAAGGCCAGCGGTCTCTGAGTGGGTGCTTTGATCCATAATCATTATTTTTCACCACTGCTGATATAACAGAATCATCCTCATTTCTCATAACAGGAGAAAATCAGTTTTTACGGGCTAAACTTGTTAGCAGGAAGCTATGGGAGGCAAAATGGTAAGATAGGCACTGAAAAAGGGCTTCTAGACTCTTTCCTGGCACCGTGAGAGCCCCAGCAAGCTCCCTGACACTCTGAACCTCGGTCTCCTCATTATAAATGAAAATGCCATGAACTCACAGAATTATGGTAAATGACACAGCACTTGTACTGTAAACTCTGCTCCTGCCTTGCTAACAAATGCATCATGGGCTTATCTCATTTAAGCTTATCTTCAGATATTAGGAAGGAACAGGCACTTTCTTTCACACTCAGACTTGCAGTTTGAACAGTCAAAAGAGTATTTCCAAAAAAGTGCAGCAGAGATGGAGAAAGAAAAGGATGTAAGTTACAAAGGTTGTTTCCGGCACACATGGAATCCTTGTTGAAACCAGATTCATCTACTCTCACTGGTCTCACCAATCATTATTCATGTTACACAACAATGTTCTCACATTTGAACTTTCCTTGGAAGGGTCTCTTTAACTTGCTTATTACAGTGTATTAATCTCACCTCCCACCATGCCCGTGTGCCCGTGTGTGCATGTCCACCTCCACTCGCACACCAAGGAATTAAGAAAACGTAACTCCATCAGAAGGAGCCACTTCTGAAAGATCACGTGGGCCCAGCTCTGAGCAAAAAGCCTGACTTCAACAAGTCAGAGGAGAATCAAGACAAGACGGTGCCCACGGAAAGACTAATGCAGCTCACGAAACAACAAGAGTGATGGGCATTAATAGAGGAGGCGGTTATCATCAGAAGAAGCTGAAAGCCAGGATCGGAGTGGCTGTCTTAACTCGAGTTGAGTCTAGCTGGGATCAGGGGAGACTCCTACGTCGGAGGCTGGTCTTTTTTGGAGGAAGACAACGGGGCACAGCTTGGCTGGAGCAGACACACAAACCCAGCTTGTCGAGGTCGGGCAAGACCAAACCACCTGCCCGGGTGAATGGGGGACTGGGCCACCAGTGTCACCATGGACCCAGCGGCAGCCGTCAGGAGGTAAGAGCTGATGTGGTTGGGCAGTCTGGAGGATTGTGGGCAGAGAGAGGGCCCCTAGCACCGCCTTGTAAACAGAAAGCACACGCAGTGACCTGCATCCCTGAGCGTTTGAGGTTCAGAGGATATACAATGCGACAAATGGGAGGAGTGAGAATTACTTTTCAGGAGCGTGACCTCTGCCCCCGACAGTCTTCGGAAGTTGGGGTGGGGTGGGGGCCTTACCGTCAGCGGTGCCGGAGAGGCCGTCGGCCTTGAAGTTGCTCGTGCTCTTCTTCCTCCGATGCCTCTTTCTGTTGGCGTGAGGGGAGGGGGGCGGGTCGAGCTTGGGGCTGGCGGTGCTGGAAATGCTGGGGCTCGAGCACAGGGGGTCACCCAGCCCCGTGTCTGCCGCCGGACCGGAAAAGGAAAAGAGCGCAGAGGTCAGCACGGAGAAACCAGACTCTGCCAAGGACCACAGCAACGTTCTTCCAGTTACCAAGCCCTGGAAACAGTCTCCGAACCAGGGGCTCAGAGGTCAGGGCGCCCCGTGCCTGAACACGCCACCTGCCATTCCAAACCAGGAGCCCCTTTCGGCATCTTCTTTTTGCTCGGGAGAATTGAAAGTCCTCCTTTTTTTTTTTTTTTTAAGACCAGTGCTTCTCCAACTTTATTACTTTAAAATTTTTTTTATTGGAGTAGAGTTGATTTGAAACGTTGCTTTAGTTCCAGGTGTACAGGAAAGTGCCCGTCAGTGACACGTATCCATATGCCCACTCTTTTTTAAGATTCTTTTCCCATATAGGTCATTACAGTCTGTTGAGTAGAGTTTCCTGTGCGACACAGTGGGTTCTTAGTTACTATTTTATATACAGTCATGTGTATATGTCAGCCCCAACCCATTCTCCTTCCCCCCCGGTTGCCATAAGTTTGTTTTCTACATCTGAGATTCCATTTCTATCTTGTAGATAAGTTTGGTTGAACCGCCCCTCTTTTTTTTAAAGATTCCACACATTCGTCTTTATCTGATTTATACAGTTCTCTATTTTGCATTTGGAGTTCTGGAAAAGGAAAGTGGGGGGGGGTTACTTGTTCATTTTTCTCTTCTCACAAATAATTTGATCTATTAGGAATGAAAGATGCTCAGGAATACACAGCAGAGTGTCATCGTAAATGGGGTTGAGCCGTGTGTGCGCTCACACACAAGATACAGGTGTGTCTGATTCTCTGTCTCCTTCCCTCAAGACTTTGTAGGACCAAACGCCAGTTGAATACTTGTGAGCTGCTGCATGCCACCTCCCTGTCTCACCAATGTCCAGCAACAGTGCTTAGAAGTCCACGGTAGACCCGGCAATTTTAGACTCACTGAACCTACTCAACAAAATGGTAAAACCAGTGTACTGGAAGTGAAACTCTCAACTAACGATGACTAACTTTACTTTATCAGAGAGAAGAACACCGCTCCCTTAAAAGACCTGAAATGAACATGCAATTCAGCAGAATAAACAAGTTCACTGAGAAAAGGGATGAAGGAACACCATCCAGATACCTCCAAGCTCCTAAGAATTCATCATTTCATGACACAGCATCTTTGTTAACTCAAAAGACAGAACCTTCTGTGCAATGAATGAATAAATATTTATTCATCCAACGAATGTTCTTTTGAGCACTTACTGTTCTTTTGAGTCACTTTTCTAGATGTCTGGGATGTACTGCTGAGAATAACAAAGGTCCCGGTCTGAGTGGCATTGGGACAGCCGCGGGGTCACAGCCTAGACTTCGTCACAAGGTGGTGAAAGGGGAAAGGAGCCCATGGTAAGCGGACATTATAGAGGTGGTGAGGGGGTGGGGGGTACAGAGAGGGTCTTGATGAGAAGGCAACCCGTGGGCCAATGATTAAAGATGGTGAACACATGAGAATTCACATGCATACCTCAGGGAGGAGGAAATCACCAGAACCTGGCCCTAAGACCAGGTGTGTGTGCTGGTGGTGTCCCAGAACCACAGAGGGGAGAGCGGCCAGGGCCGGTGAGGACGGGAGACTCAGACAGGGTGTCAGCAGAGAGGAAGGGGCTCAGACACTGCCTAGGACACGGCGTTTACTCTGGGGAGCTGCTGCAGGGTTTTGAACAGAAGGATGACCTGATTTTGAATACAAAGATACTTGAGGGTCTCCCTGGTGCCTCAGTAGTAAAGAAGCCTCCTGCCAAGGCAGGAGAGACGGGCTCTATTCCTGATCTGGGGAGACCCCACTTGCCGCGGGACAACGAAGCCCGTGGGCTGAACCGATGAGCCTGTGCTTCAGAGCCCGGGGCCACAGCTGCTGAAGCCCGTGGGCCGTAACCGATGAGCCCGTGCTTCAGAGCCCGGGGCCACAGCTGCTGAAGCCCGTGGGCCGAGCGCTTGTGCTTCACAACAACAGAAGCCACTGCAGTGAGGAGCCCATGCCTGGCGACCGGAGCCGAGTCCCCGCTCGCCACAACTAGAGAAAAGCCTCTGCAGCAACGAAGACCCAGCACAGCCAAAAATAAATAAGCAACATTTTTATAAAGAGATACTGGAAATCTGAATTTAAAATACTTTTATTTTCTGAACCCCTGGAACATTTTAGCATGTATTAAGAAATATTAAAAAAAAAAAAAGCTCAGTATCTTTTAAGCTCTACAGCCAGCTCCAGGAATGCCCTAGGGAGCAACTTCCTGACGTCCTAAGACCAGCAGCACCTTTCCCATCCCTGCACGGTCAGGAGGGTCAACCTTCTTCCCATCCCCTGCGGAGCCAAGGCCGCTGGGAGCCTGTCCTGGGAGGGGTGTAAGAGTCAACCCACAGCTCCTTCCTGCAGGAGAACCTGCCTCCAGGAGACTGGAACTCTAGGTTGACTCTCTATCCACATGGTCATTTCTTCATTTTCTCTCCAACTTGCTGCCTGCTCTCCACCAAAGGCACACTCACCCTGGGTCTGGCTCCTGCCCTACAGACCCCGCTCCCCTCCAGGTGCAGGGAGTATGGCTAACTGCAGGAGGGCTCCTCTCTCGCTAGCTTTTCACATTTTCAGTGGTCCCAGTCTTCTACATACAAATCTTTTAAAAACAGCACTTCTAATACACATACGTTTTGAAAATACTAGATCCCACTGTAAATAAAACACCCCACTGTACGTAAGACTGTACATAGACATCAAAGGGAAAAAAAAGGTTAGTCTAGTTAATGTTGTTGTTTAGTCGCTAAGTGGTGTCCGACTCTTTGCGACCCCATGGCCTGAAGCCCACCAGGCTCCTGTGTCCGTGGGATTTCCCAGGCAAGAACACTGGAGTGGGTTGCCATTTCCTCCTCCAGGGGCTCTTCCTGACCCAGGGATTGAGGCCTCATCTCTTGAATTGGCAGGTGGATTCTTTACCACTGAGCCACCTGGGAAGCCCCCAGTCTAGTTAATACTTGTGCACAATTTCAGACAGTTTGGAAGCTGCCTGATACTGCTGAGGCGTCCAGGGACCCCAGGGTCACTAGCTGATCCTAAAGCAATCCTTTTACATGTTAGTCAGTGCTCAAGCCTTACGATGAATGTATTTGTCATTTCAAATATTTTCTGCCCAGGTTTCAAAACTCTTCATGCTCTGACCGTATCCTCTCGGACTCTGAAGTGTTAAGAACCCACTGTGTGCCAGGCTGGGTGACAAGCCATGGGGAGACTGGTCCCAGTGAGCATCCCTGCCCTCTAGTCATGGAGGCGGATGGGGGGTGCAGGCTAAGACCGCTGCCCTCTGCTGCAGCAGGACAGGTGTTTTATTACTTCCCTCTGTCCCTTGGCACCAAGTTCGAAAGCATCAATTCTTTGGCACTCAACCTTCTTTATGGTCCAACATCCATACATGTCTGGACTAGAGAGTGAAAACCCCTGTCCCCATGGAGTGACTTCTAATGACTGAGAGGATGCCTGTCTGGCCTCTTGCTTGATACCTCCAGGAAAGACTATATCTCCTGGGAAATAGGAGTTTGAAGAGGGGAAATCAGATCTATGGCAGAAACACCAAGATTCCCTGGAGAAGGAAATGGCAACCCACTCCAGTACTCTTGCCTAGAAAATTCCATGGATGGAAGAGCCTGGTGGGCTACAGTCCCTAGGGTCGCAAAGAGTCGGACACGACTGAGCGTCTTCACTCACTTTGAATCCTATGTAAACAGAAGTGCCACCTACACGCAGAGAGAAGTAAGGTGGGGAGCCATCCACACGTCCACAGTCACCGAGGTAAGGGGGCTCCGTGGCCTCCCTTGAGGAACACGAACGTGGCTCCAGGAGGAGCCACCAGGACCCAGAGCGTGAGTGACAGAGACAAAGGAACCACGGAGCCAGGGAAGGGGCCAGGAGCGGGTTTGGCGTGGGGACGGTGAAGGGCAGAACGGAAAAACACGGGTCCTGATCTGGGCCCCGCAGGAAGGGAGGGAGGCGGGAGGTGAGCTTTCAGAATAACTCAGGGCTGTCAGCTAGCAATAGAAACAATGATCACAATGATGAAACCAGAAAGCAGGACCAGCTGTTTGTGAGCCCCAGCAATCCCGTCTCAGACAAGGAGGGGCAAGAATAAAGGAAGTGATGTGTACTCGTTGCTCGGAAACCGAGAAGCATTTCCCATCTACCGTCTGGCTTGCTGCTCACAGGACCCAGGCCCAGCCACGAGCGCCATTGCCAAAGTCTAGAGACTGCAGGCAACCCTGGAGCCTCGTCTCTTCTCCCTGCCCGGTCAGGCCCAAGCCCTGCACATGTGATCCCAAGTCTCTCTCTGGAGGAAGGACAGATAACCATGATGTGGCCAGGCGTCCACAGCGGGTGGGCTAAGCGGGAGTCGGGCACAGAAGTCCCTGGGAAAACCATGTGCTCCAGGCTGGGGTCTGTGGGGGCAGGCACAGCTCCGCGGTGGACAGCTGGGCAAAGCCAGGCAGCTCCCCAGGAATGAAGGGTCCTGCCAGGAACTGCGTGTCAGGGGCAGGCAGGCTGACTGCAGCAGCAGGAGCACCCACTACGCGAGGGGCCGGCGTCTGTGGCCCCGAGGATGGGGTTGGGGTGGCGAGCTGTGACAGAGGCCGAGCAGGGGCAGGCCGGGTCATGGTCAGGGAGGCCTGGAGCAGAGAGGGTCCCCGGCAGCCCTGACCATTCTCCAGGCTGGGTGCCACGTCAAGGATGCTCTGGTTTCTAGTGACCTGGGTTCCATGTCTGGGTGCTGGTATCTGAATGCCCGGCTCCTAGATCCTGAGAACTCCCTTTCAAGAGGAGGTGTTTAAACAGTCCCCTGGTTTAAAATACGACCCATCAAAACACACTGGGCTTCTCTGCTGCGCTTTTCCATCTCCGATGACTCCTCTTGTCTGACAAAGTATCCCTCCACCTGAAAAGCCTCTGACGGCCCAGCCCCAGACCCTGAAAATGCACCCGCAGAACACAGTCCGCTCCTCCTGAGAACAAATAATGCATCTTGTTTAGTGTCAATTAGTGGACACCGGACAGATGGCCCTGTCGATGCCCTTAACTGCGAGAGGGGGCGAGGCAGAGGGCAGAAGAGGGGAGACGGGGAGAGAAGAAAGCCACAGCAAATTAGAAAGGGGAGCGCCTCATTACGCCCCCTCTCACCCGGCTTTGATGGAGGGACCCGGAGTTCCCGAGACACGGCGCTGAGCCGGGATGGGCCGGTCCTCTGCCATCCCGTGCACTCAATGCTGGCCATTAGTTCTTCCCAATCGGGCATCAATGTTCAACCCACACCCCAAAAAATACATAATATGAGCAATAATGATAACAATCTGCAGGCTCTCGAGCTTCGGTACGTGAAGTATGAGTCAAAGAAGCAGCTTCACTTTTCACTCGGAGAGCTGACAAGCATGACTAGAGGGGGAATAAAATAACATTCCGTCCGCATAAATATCAAGCAGCCTGCTTGAGACTGATGGGCCAGGAATGTATTCTTAGCCATCATTCCGGCAGACAGGCCCAAGGACACTCATAACTTATTTTACAATCATTTAGTTTCAGCTCAAGTGGAAAACGTGACAACTTATCTCTGCTGACAAGATGCCATATCGAACCTTACAATTAACTCTCCTCCGATTATCTGCCCAGCCGATCATTAGCTGGGCCATTTTCGATGAACTGTTGCGGGGAGCATGCCTCGGTGATGGCCGTCGGTGCCAGGTGTGAGGATGGGTTTTTGACATCCCCGGCTGCTATTCAAATAGACCGGGCTCCGTGCCCCCGATTCCCAAGGCCCTGCTTCTCCCAAGGGGGTCTCCCAGTGTGTGTGCCGGGCGGGGGGAGTCCTTCTGCACCGTGCTGCGTGGGAGCTGAGCATCCCCATGACTGTTAGCACTGCAACAAAACTGGTATTACTACGGCCTGTGCTCCTCCAGTGGGCGTGTGCTCCTCACCGCCCAGAGTCTACTTCAGGGAGCCAGGGGCTCTGGAGGGACGCCTCCCACCACTCCTCCTTACTGGGTTTGACCTGCAGAGGGGACACCAAGAATTCCCTGCAGGACTCCCCCGCCCTGCCCCATGCACGCTGTCTGGGGGCCGCTGCTGATGGTTCTGAGGGCAGGCTGACTGTTAGTCTTCTACGTGTTGAAGAAAGAGGGCTTCCTCGGTGGCTTAGCGATAAAGACTCCATCTGCCAATACAGGAGACACGGGTTCCATCCCTAGATAGGGGAAGATCCCCCAGAGAAGGAAATGGCTACCCGCTATGGTATTTATTCTTGCCTGGAAAGATCCAGCGGATGGAGCACCCTGGCGGGCTACAGGCCACAGGGTTGCGAAGAGTCGGACATGACCGAGTGATGGAACACCGGGGAATGCTTTAAAAGGCATGCTCACAAGCCTGGAGGGCGTAAAGAATCTGCGGTGGCTCTGCCGTAAAGAATCTGCCTGCCAGTGCAAGGAGACACAGGTTCAATCCCTGCTCCGGAAAGACTGCATGCGCTGAGCTGAAGGGGAGTCACAGCAGCATGGCTCCAGAGCCCGGGGGACACGATGGCTGAGCCCACCGGCTGCAGCCACCGAAGAGCGAGTTCCACAAGAGGAGCCGCTGCAGTGAGCCCAAGCAGCACAGTTACGGAGCAGCCCCTCGCTGCAACCAGGGGAAAGCCCATGCAGCAGCGGTGGCCCAGCACAGCCAAAGGCCACGACTGAATAAAACTATAGAACAGAAGCCCAGGCACCTATTAGAAAATTAAAAAGGGAAAGGACTGTGAATGCATATTAGCTGTTCTTCCTCACTCTCAAAGAGACCCTACCTTGCTCATTTGACAGGATTAGGAACCACACAGAACTAAAAAAATCTCCGTGTTTTGGTATTACGAGAATTCAAAAATGATCAAAGACATGGCTATTTGTCGGGGACGGGTGGTGGTGGTGGGGGAGATCACTGGAGAGCCGAAACCTTTCAAACACTCAAGATGAAGCCATCGCAGGAGCCGGTCCATTAAAACCCATTTCCTTCAAGACAAAAGCCGACGGCATAAAGCCAATTTGGACCTTCACGAAGGGCTCTGCTCTCCCTGGAGCTCAGAGAGACGTGTGGGCCGGTAAATAAAGAACCAGGCCACCTCTGCCATCCAAGGAAATCACAACATCCTGGGCCTCTGTTAAAAGGTTGAGTGTGAAGTGAAGTTCAAAACCTCGCCCCTTCTCACAGTCCTTTTGACGGGAGCTTTCAACAGGAGGAGGTTTACTTGAATCCCCATCTCTGAAGATGTTTCAGAGCCCGGCACATTGTCCGGCTCCCTTTGCGGCTGGCGGCGCGCACACAGAGGGTACACGGTGTCAGAAGAAGGGGCAGCGGGGACACGGTGGGGGGCCCTGGAAGATGACAGGTGCTGGGGAAAAGGAAGCGGCAACACAGCATCCGACGGACTCACAGAAGTGGGAGGAAAGGAAGACAATAGGAGGGGCCGGCGAGAAGGCAGAAGACGGGCAGAAGGGTGTCCTACCCGGGCTGACTTCCGTTCCGCCCGAGGTCTTGGGCGAGGAAGCCAGACGGGTCGGGTGGGTCTTCATTTACTGGAAGCCCTTCCTTACTGACATATGTTTCCAGAACAGCCTTCAAAATCCCCCAGAAATTCTGATTGCTAATTAGGGTACGGGGTTTCGTTCCGAGGCAATGAAAATGTTCTAGGCCTGTGCGACGGTTGCTCCTATCCGTGAATATACTAAAAGTACTGAAGTGTCAGTGATAAACGGGTGAATTATATGTGCTCTGAGTGTTAATCTCAATAAAGCTATTTTCAAGCAAAAGGAAAAAAAAAAAAAGGCAGCGGCGGGTGGGTGGGGGGGCGGTCATTGTATTAAATGGGCTTCATGGTGGCTCAGTGGTAAAGAACCTGCCTGGCAGCGTAGGCATGGGTTCAATCCCTGGGTCAGGAAGATCCCCTGGCAAAGGAAATGGCAACCTGCTCCAGTATTCTTGCCTGGGAAATCCCATGGACAGAGGAGCCCGGCAGGCTACAGTCTGTGGGGTCACAAAAGGGTTGGATACGACCGAGTGACTGAACAACAACGCTGTATTCAGTGCTCAAAGCCACGGAATGAGCGAGACAAAGGAAGGTGGTGGGGCAGGCTAGACAGTCTGCAGGCTCGGGGTCAGAGCAGGTGGTCCACGGGGCTCTCGGACACTCAGGAACCTAAGCCAAGCGGGTCACAAGCCTCAGGCCACACCATCAAGCGTGGGGACTTACGTGGCTGCCTGGGTCTCCAGCCATGCGCCAGGACCCGGTTCTACGTCTCAGACAGAGGGTGGACCCTGTGATGACTACTCCTCTGAGGGACCCGCCCCACGTCCCCCTTGTCCTATGGAGGACAGCACATGCCCGTGGGGGGAGTCTTGCTCTTCTCAAGCTTCCTCATGTCTTCCCCCTCTCTGAGCCACACCCCTCTCCCCTCCGACCTCCTGCCCTGCACTCTTCACCGCCTTGTCACCTGTCCCTTCCTGCCCACAACAGCAGGCTCTGTAAGCGACTCCTGAGGTCCCTTCAGTTTTTCCTCCTGCCAGATGCTCACACGTCCTGATACCATTGCCCAATCTGGGGGAACGCAGGCCAGGATTTTATATCTAAGGGTCAAATATTAAATTGTTCTCTAGTTGATTTTTAGCTGAATCAAGCTGCACAAGTTTAAATTAATCCAGTGTGCTCCCCAAAAGTGCAAAAAGGTGCTGTTAGGTAGAAATGAAATCATTTCAAGAGACTCCCGCCTCTTGGCAGCCTCATCTCTTTTTACATAATCAGCCACAACCCATTTCTCAAGTTGGGCGCTGATGGTTGCTAAATGACAAAGAGATTCTCTTACACGTGGGAGGCTCCACAGGCCTAGCAGGCTGGGGAAAGGCTGAGACGTCTAGAAGAAAACTCAGCTAAATAGAGAAGTTAATTAGATGCACGATCCTTCTTTGATGACAAAAATTTCCCATCTTTAGAAACTTAGCTGTTTCTATGAAAAGTCATTTGGAATCAAATTCCCAACTCCTGCACAAGAAACGGTCCTGACGGAGGCGGGAAGGCAGGCTAAAGTTCCACCCATCCCTGGAGGGCTCTGTCCAGGGTCCTGAATGTGTTCAGTTCGTTCATTCTGAGCAAGACATAGAAATACACGAAGACAAGGCTGCTGCTTCACGGCACATCCCTGCTCTTCATCTACTGACATCATGTGGTTTGAAAAAGTAGAGCAATGGTGCTCCCAGCTCTAAGAAAACCTAATACACAGAAGCCCAGACTAAAACAGGAGGTAATTTGGTTGTGATAGATCCTTCCATTGCTCTAGGATCACACTGTCAAAAAGGTAAATAAAGAGTAGAGTGTGCTTAAGCATGCTTAACTATTTCCCTACTGCTTAGATGGACTGCGATTTTTTTTTTTACCATAAATCAATACTTTTCATATATTTTTAAAATATTCCTAATTATTGCATGAGGGCAGTTTACAAGGAAAGGGCCCAAGAAAATGAGTTCTGTACTTTCCGCCGACTACGGCAGGGTGTGAGGGGTACCACTTGCTGGCTGACTCCCATTTCAGCTCTTATTCTGCATGAAGAAATTCACAGTCCTCAGAACGGCTGACATCAAGTGGCTGAAAAGGAAGGGAGATGGGACAAGGAGAGAACCACAGCATGAGTTCCACGAGAAGAAACTAGCCTGGCTGTGGGGTCAGAAAAGCAGCTCCAACTCTCACCTGGCTGTGTGACTGGGTACTTCATCTCCTTTGGGTCTCAGTATCTCCACCACAATGGGCAAAACGGCACCCCTGGGTACCTGGCCCTGGCCAGCCACACCCCAACCTGCCCCTTCTCGGCCTCGGTCGACAGCAACTCCACCCTCCAGGTGTGCAGGTTGGCAGCACGGGCCGGCCTGACTCGACTCTCCCTCTCACACCGCTTGGCAGTGCAGGAGGAGGGCATGGTGCCACCCGGTGCCTGGACTCTGTGCTCAGGACGGTGCCGACCACCTGCCAGGAAAGTGGATGGACAGACAGACCTGCTCGCCCCAGTCAGGCTCTCGTCTAGAGGTGTGCCAGCCAAAGGAAACACAGCTCCTGTCCTGGAGAGCTTGCATTCCGGTGAGGACACGGTATCAATAAACACACCGGACACAGACACACACACACAGAACGCAGAGGGTGAGCACGCTGAGCGGGCAGGCAATCCAGGCGGGCGTGGAGGGCCCCTGGCCTGCTCTTAGCCCTACTCCTCAAAGCCAGTTAAATGTGGCCACAAAGGGCAAGCAAGGTTTTTTTTTGTTTTGTTTTGTTTTTTTAAAAACAGTAATCATTCACAAATACCAAGAGTTGGCGGGGATGTGGAGAAACGGGAATCTTGTTCACTGTTGGTGGGAATGTAAATCGGTGCAGCCACTATAGAGAACAGTATGGAGGTGTCTCAAAAAACTAAAAATAGAGCAACCATATGAGCCAGCAATTCTATTCCTAGGTATTTATTTGAAAAAAAAAAAAAAACCCACTAATTTGAAAAGATACATGCTTCCCAATGTTCACAGCAGCATTATTTGCAGTTGTCAAGATACGGGAGCAACCTGAGTGTCCATCAACAGCTGAACGGGCGAAGAAGATGCGAGATATCCACTTATCTACCGAGCTAGCTAGACAGACAGCTACAGACACAACAGAATACCACTCGGCCAGATAAAAGAGAGAAAAGGCGCCACCTGCCACAACACGGAGGGACCTGGAGGGTACTTAGTGAAGCAAGCCAGAGAAAAGCAAACACTGGTGTCACTTATATGTGGAATCTAAAAAACTAACTAGCGAATCTAATGAGAAAAAGAAACCAACTCACGGATACTGAGAACAAACTCGTGGTTACCAGCGGGGAGAGGGAAGAGGGGAGGCTGCAAGACAGGGCTGGGGAGTAAGAGGCACAAGCCGCTGTGCACAGAATGAATGACGAAGACATTCTGCGCAGCGCAGGGGACACAGCCAGTAGTTTATAAAAATACGCATGGAATATAACCTTCAAAAAGTGCGCATCACTACATCGTACACCTAAATCGAACGTAATACTGGACATCAACTATGCCTCGATTAAAGAAAAAAATCATCCCCCAATAAGTGGAAACCGAAGACTCTTACCACAGAACTGCAACACCAAAAACATACATTAGAAGTGAAGAAGAAGTGAAGTGAAGTCGCTCAGTTGTGTCCGGCTCCTTGCGACCCCATGGACTGTAGCCTACAAGGCTCCTCTGTCCATGGAATTTTCCAGGCAAGAGTACTGGAGTGGGTTGCCATTTCCTTCTCCAGGTGATCTTCCCAACCCAGGGATCGAACCCGGGTCTCCCGCATTGCAGGCAGATGCTTTACCGTCTGAGCCAGGGAAGCTGATCCCCAAAGAAGATTATTTTGATGGCATCACCAAATCAGTGGACATGAGTTTGAGTAAACTCCGGGAGTTGGCAATGGACAGGGAGGCCTAGCGCACTGCAGTTCATGGAGTCGCGAAGAATCAGACATGACTGAATGACTGAACTGAACTGAAAGAAGATTATAAATTTAAGGAAGCAAAGTTCTGATGACTATTAGAGAGGGGCTGGGAGCCCAGGGCCAGACGACCCTTTCTGTGACTTCCTCCCTGTTCCTCTTCCCAGCTCCCACACAACACTGCACCCCTACCACCACCTTCGAAGTGCTGTGATCTGATTCTGGGGGATGTCTCCCTTCCGTGGTGGCGTCCCCCTGAGATTTAACTTCTTTATGTGTGTCTAGTAGCCAGGAGGCACCAAACACCAAATATAGGTGCTCAGTAAAAAGTCTTCCAAAAAAAAAAAAAAAGAAAGAATGGCCAAGACATAAACTGTAGCACAAGAAAATGCTACACGCTTAAGGAAAGTCTCTGCCAGAAGAAACAAAAAATGCAGCATCTCTATCATTGTATATTTATGACCCAGAGGATTTAAATATTATTTAAATACCAGCTGAAAAATCTGTATTAAATATCCTTTCAGTTTTGAGCCCTTTGGAAAATAAATGATTACCCTATGAAGATGATAAATTGTACCTTCTTTTTAAAAAGATCTTAATTTCCCTTGGGCGTCATCACATGTAACATTATGTTTGAACTCAATGTTGGCTTTTTTTTTTTTTTGGATGAAATCAAATGATAATTTGCAAAGTCACAGAAATAATATCTTCTCAACATTTAAAATGATACTTGAAAAACTTCTTGTTCTATATCATCTCCCTACTGTCTCTGAAGCCGTGGGACAGGAGGCTTGATTGTGGTTCCCAAGCCTTTGTTGATGGTGGGTGGCAGGCCAGTAAGTGATGGTATCAGGTGCTTCAAACGTCTGGCCGCTTGAAAGGGAGGCCCCGAACGTCTCAGAAACTCCATTCCTTTCCGCACACCTGGGCCCTAACAATCGCCCCAGTCAAGGGATTGGAGGATAGTAAGCAGGACTCCCTCCTGCCTTGAGCCACTCGGCCCACAGGAGGAAGGGCACGGGGGTGGTTTAAAGGGTGGGCTCTGTTGGTAATCTCTTCTCAGTGGTTTTGCACAGAAAGCTCTGGAGCTGGAGAAGGGCAACCGGCAATCACTGGGGACCATGGGTGACAAGGCCTGCCCACTCAGATGAGTATGATCTGACTACATATGTGCACAAGATGCCAGTCTGCAAGTAACCACCCAGGACCTCCTTTGTGAGAAGCACTGTTTTAGGCCCTGGGGAAACAGCGGAAAGACGCTACGTGTTTGCACGCGCGTGTGCTAAGTCGCTTCAGTCATGTCTGACTTTTTTGCAAACCTAAGGACAGCAGCCTGCCAGGCTCCTCTGTCCATGGGATTTTCCAGGCAAGAAGACTGGTGTGGGCTGCCATGCCCTCCTCCAGGAGATCTTCCCCACCCAGGGACTGAGCCCAAGTCTCTCAAACTGGCAGGTGGGCTCTTTACCACTAGCGCCACCCAGGAAGCCCATGTGTTTAAAAAAGCAGATACAATTAGTGCAAAACCAAACAGACCAATTCAAACGTGATTTGATATTGGACTTGCGGAGGCAAGAGGTGCTCGGAATACATTTATTTAAAACTGCATCACGGGCTGCTGTGGGCACCTGTTTCGTACCTGTACACCCTTTCAACAAATAAACATTTTTGATAAAAATATGGATCAACTCTATACTTAATTGTGAGGATTTGTCTTACGAATTTGTTTTTGAAAAGTGTGAGATGACTTTTGTAACTGCCACTGAAGAGAATATTTCTCTTTCCCGCTATTTCAGAGTTTTGCTAACCTGCTGCTAATGACTAATGATTGTGCTACATACATATTTTATGTAGATTCCAAGGCTGGGGTTAACCTCTAACTTCCTCTACCTGAACACTAGATGCTATCAACTCACTCATGTCTCTAACCAGAGGTAGGTGAGGGCTGGCACTGCAGACATTTGAAGAAAGAACTTGAGACATTCAGGTTGTCTGCACTTTGAATTTGGGAATCAGTCTGGTGCTGTATTAATAAGAAGATGAGGCTAACAATATTGACCAAGTCACAATTATTAATACGTATTAGGTAGGATAACAGAGGGCTTCCCAGGTGGCGCTAGTCTTTAAGAAACTTCCTGCCAATGCAGGAGATGTAAGAGACGCAGGTTTGATCCCTGGGTTGGGAAGATCCCCTGGAGGAGAGCATGGCAACTCATTTCAGTATTCTTGCCTGGAGAATCCCATGGACAGAGGAGCCTGGTGGGCTACCGTCCATAGGGTTGCAAAGAGTCGGGCATGACTGAAGTGACTTGGCACTTAGCACGCAGAATAACAGAAACTTCCCCAAACCAGACGGCAAATGAGTAGATCAGAGTGGGCTGTTTTGTCTCTACCCAAATCTGGTAGCTAAGATTTCTTCTTTGGGAGGAGCCTTGTAGCTTTCTACATTTGGCAAGCCCTATGTTCCGATGATGCAAAAACTGCCCAGCACACGCAGAGATTGGCAGGCTGGCGCGGTACATTGTGTCTGAAGCCCAAGATTCTGACCACTTAGGACACTAGCATATCACTGACTCTGGGCGGGAATAAAACGAGTAACAGCCACAGACTGTGCCCACGAGGAACAAAGGCTGCACCAGAGGGCACAAACCAGTCCACCCTAGAGGAGATCAACCCTGAGTGTTCACTGGAAGGACTGACGCTGAAGCTGAAGCTCCAATACTTTGGCCACCTGATGCAAAGAGCTGACTCAATGGAAAAGACCCTGATGCTGGGAAAGATTGAAGGCAGAAGCAGAAGGAGATGACAGAGGATGAGGTGGTTGGATGGCATCACCGACTCAATGGACATGGGTTTAAGCAAGCTCTGGGAGTCGGTGATGGACAGGGAGGCTTGGTGTGCTGCAGTCCATGGGGTCATGAAGAGTCGGACACGACTGAGCAACTGAACAACAAAAGGGTGTTCAGATGCACCAGCTTGACTAGGGTGACAATCGCCCTGCTTCTTCTGGAGCAATCCCAGGTTACGTCTGTTTTGCAGCATAATTAGTAACATATGGTCGCACAACCTTCATCTCATTCTGCCATCATTTCTGAAAATGACAAAAAGGAAAAGCTAAAAGGAAATCTAATAATTACGACTATTAAGCTTCGGGCAAGTAAGAGGTGTCACGAAGGCTGAAAAGCCCGTCGGAAAACCTGCCCTAAATTTCTGTGTTCTATCCTACTGAATCTCATGACCATTTCATGTCAATCTCAAATCGAAAAGCACGTTTGGGACGTATAAAGTTTGTAATGTGACACATAATTTTAACTTGCCTGAAAATCTGTCAAAGACTATATTTAGGATAGCTGCCTCTCCCAGTAACCCCATGGATGAAGACACCATGAATAATATCTCCATTCAAAACCGCAGACCAAAAACCATTTCATTTCTGAAGTGCTGTTTAAAGTATAGCCTTCTTCAGTAGTTTAATAACATCGGCCAAATGAGCGACTCTTATTTTGTCTTTTCCACAAAAATGAGAAATCGGAGTGTAACGTCTAAAATTAATGGTGGTGTTTAAAAACTAATATTAAATTACTTCTGACAAAAAGGCTGTTAATAATTCAGCCTTCAGACCAGAAAATTCTTTAAAAAAAAAAAAAAAAAAGAACGGACTTCCTTCTGACTACTCCAGCTTTATCATTCTACTTTCAGCACGGCCTTGGAATTTGGGCTTTGTCCGGGCAAAAGTAAAATAAAACGCAATAGAACACAATAAAGGAGAAAGTGTTTGGAGATCTTGACTTGGATTTGCGGGGAGTTCAAAGCATTTTCTTTATCACGGCTAAAATTTTGTCAATATGGTTCCATCAGATACTACAGTGGATCTTTGGGGAAATTGCTGTAAAATGAAATGAAAGATAAGATTGTGCTCCCAAACATAATAACTGACATTTTTCTCTTTTCTCCTTGAGCAGGAGCCCAGCCCCGTGTGGCTAACGGAGGGTCAGTGAAGGATGCAGTGGCCCCGGCCGGGAAGCAGAATCTGCCGCCCGCTTCTCACTCGGGGATCGCTCGTTCCCATTCTCCCCACGCCGCCTCTGATCCCCGCGGGTGAGGGTAAAAGAAGCGAGTCCCCAGAGCCTTCCCGAGCAGGATGCGACCTCCTCGCTTCGGCCAGCCCCCAGGCCTCAGGAAGACGAGTCTTCCCCTCTTCTCCCCGCCCCTCCTCCCTGCAGAAGGTGCTGGCCATCCATGATGCTCTCTTAAATACACTCTCGTCAGCTGTCCCTGCCCACACTCCCTGTGATGCCCAAGCAGCGGTCCCCAGCACTTTCTGGCAGCAGAGGTCGGTTTCGTGGAAGACAGTTTTTCCACAGATGGGGGGCGGGGGGGGGTGGTTTCTGGATGATCCAAGTGCATTACGACTACTGTGCTGTTTTTTCTCTTTTGTGGCAATCTCAGGATACACTGCCTTGACTTGAAGGTTAGGGCTCGTGCCCCGATGTGAATCCGATGCCACTGCTGATCTGACAGAGGGCGGAGCTCCGGCGGTAATGCCAGCGATGGGGAGACACAGGTGAAGCTTCCCCCACTCGCCGGGTGCTCACCTCTTGCTGTGCAATGCGGCTCCTAACAGTCCCTGGACCACTGGGGACCCCTGTCCTACAGCACAGGGGCGGCTGGGACCGGCCAGCTGTCTCCTGCTCATCACTGGGGTTCTGTCACTTTTGGGGGACAGAGGAGACTCAGGGTCCCAAGGTGGGAGTGCTTTTAGGGTTTCCCGAAAGGTTGCCCACCCCAGGTTCCTCTAGGTCCTTGGGGGCTAGAACCAGGTTAGACGGCCACAGTCACCCCGCTTCCACAGGCTCAGACCCTCCATTTCCCGGCAGCCAAGGGCTCTTGGGAGCAGCGGCTATTCTTAGTGTTCTCTCTGGTTCCCGGCTCTGGCTCAGAAAAGGAAGAAATCAGGGTATGTGTTTCCTTCCTTCCTCCATGAAACCCAAGTTCATTTTCTCATTCTAGATCTCAGGACACTTTTTCCCAGGTGAAGGTGTCTCTTCTGTCCTTTTCAGAGACTGACCTTTGAACGACAGGTGACTGAGTTCCAAAAACATCCTGGGGGTGGGGGGTGGGGGGCAGCGAAGCATGCCTGGGCTTCCTTGTCTGCCCGGGTGTTTATGTAGCTGGGGCAACTCAATGGATTTCTGCCCTGATTTCTTGAGGGTGAGTGGAAAATGGGGGGAAAAAAAAAGAGGGAGAAGATACCGATATTTGTGAAGAGAGCTCGGGACTTACAAGCTTAATATGCAAAATGGGCACAAGAATGGGATTCGGTAGGCACTCAGAGTGGCAAATCTACGCTACCTCGGCTACTCGGGAATTTAACCAGATCCATTCAGTTGTGAAGAAAGAGATCAAAACGATGATACGGAGACAAAGCGCAGAGAAGCAGGCTGAACTGAGGGATAATTTGCTATTGCACAGTATTTTCTAGCTCTCGGGAAAAGCACAGCCTAACACCACTCTCTCATGAGGCACTCCAGCCACTATTCTTACAAATTCAACATATTATTATTATTTTGGCCGTGCTGCGAGGCTGGCAGGACCTTAGTTCTGGATGGGGGATTGAATCTGTGCCCCTTACAATGGAAGTGCAGACTGCTAACCACTGGACTTCTAGGGAACTCCCACAAATACAACTTTAATACATGAAAAAAATCAGTAACAAAACGGTATCTCTAAGTATCTAACTGTATCTGACTCCACGTTGGGAGAGTCTCTGGAGGGAGCCTGTTTGCTCAAGCTGTGCTCGTGTGGGCAAGAAGGGGCGGGCAAGACCAGGATCCAGACCCTTGTTCTGGGTTCCAGCCGAAGAGAACATGCTCTGACTACTGAACATTGCAATTTGCTCAACGCCATGAGCCTCTTAAGCTATGGTTCATCCTACTGTGGACACTTCACGTGTGTGAGTAATTCCAGTCCCTACTGGGGTGACGTCTGCTCTCCAGGAGACGGGACAGGCTCTGTGGCTTCCCCATGACTTGACCCGGCTGCTCTGAGCTGAATCGGGTCTCCTGCAGTCTCGGTCACAGTCTGCCCTGTGTGGCAACAGGCAGGCTGGGGGCAGGGAGCCCAGTGGTGTCCTGACTCTGGTCTCTGTTTGCCCACCAGGTCCCAGGTCCCCTACTGCCCACCCCTAGCCCCGGCCCAAAGCTTCAAATCCCCACCCCCACCCCCCACCGCCTTGCTCTGCTCCTCCTGGCTCTACTAACACCAGTTGAGGACCACACTTTCCTGACCACTTCAAGTTGCAACCTGAACACAGCTCCTAACGAGTGCAAGCGGAAATTCTCAAATGTTCACCTCTTCACTTGTGTTTTTCCTAACTACAGAATTCATATTTGGGATCAGTTCAGTTCTCAGACAGTAAAGAGTCTTGCCTGCAATGTGGGAGATCCCTGGGTGGGGAAGATCCCCTGGAGAAGGAAATGGCAACCCACTCCAGTGCTCTCGCTTGGAAAATTCCATGGATGGAGGAGCCTGCAGGCTATAGTCCATGGGGTCGCAAGGAGTCGGACATGACTGAGTGACTTCACTTTCTTTCTTTTTTTTCAGTTCAGTTCAATTGCTCAGTTGTATCCGACTCTTTGTGACCCCATGGACTGCAGCATGCCAGGCTTCCCTGTCCATCACCAACTCTTGGAGCTTGCTCAAACTCATGTCCATTGAGTCAGTGATGCCATCCAACCATCTTATCCTCTGTCATCCCCTTCTCTTCCTGCCCTCCATCTTTCCCAGCATCAGGGTCTTTTTCCAGTGAGTTGGCTCTTTGCATCAGGTGGCCAAAGTATTGGAGCTTCAGCTTCAGCAACAGTCCTTCCAATGAATATTCAGGATATTTGGGATATTTTACATAAAATATTTGTAAAGTATTTTATGTAAAATATTTGGGATAACTTTATGTAAAACATTTTCCATAAGCAGTAGGTATTCAGTTCTGAATGCTGAAGTGAGAACAAGGGGGAATGGTTGGATCTTAGATGACTCCCCCACCCCACAACGCTTTCCACTCAGGTGCACACACACCCAGCCCATCTACACACACGAGACCCTGCCAGCTGTGTGACCCTGGCCAGTTATTCAGACTCTCTAAGACTAGAGCTGCAATAGATTCAGTGGGCAGTGTGTCTAAGCACTGACTGCAGGACTGCGCAGGGCGGATGACTCTGGTTCCTTATGGAAGCCTGCGGGGAGGCTCCCCGGGCCGAGCCTGATGGAGACACAGCCCGTCCTGGGCCTTGGGGCAGGGAGGTGGACTAGGCGGAATCCTCACCCTTCTGCGTTGTTGTAGTTTCAGTCACTAAGTTGTGTGCGACTCTTTGCGACCCTAGGGCCTGCCAGGCTCCTCCGTCCATGGGATCTCCCAGGCAAGAATACTGGAGTGGGTTGCCATTTCCTTTTCTCCAGAAGATTGTCCCAGACCAGGGATCAAACCCGAGTCTCCCGTGCTGGCAGGTGGATTCTTTACCACCTGAGCCACCCAGGTCTCCCCCTTAAGATGTTTCAGTTCTAGTGGGGAAGATGACAGATAATAAAATCAACGGTGAGTCACAAAGGTTGGAAGGTGGGACGTGGTATGGAGGGAAAAGAGCAGAGAAGGGAGCTGAGGGCCTCCTGGACAAGGTGGTATCTGATGGGGCACAGGGGTGGGAGGTCACATGGGTGTGGGAAGAGGTTCCCCAGCTGAGCACGGGACAAGGCCCGGGAGCAGTGGGACCACGCATGTCATGCTGACGTCGGTTCATAGCATGAGGGCGCCTACAGTGTCTGTAACATGTTCCCCGGCCATTACACGGAGAGCAGCGTTAACAGGGCGACGTGGCAGTCCACTAAGGGCTGCACTGCAACTTACTTAACCACTCCTCTGTGGCTAGTCACAGAGAGTACAGAAACTTAACACGCCTATGATTAAAGCCAGTCATGCCATGATCCAGCCTTGGGAAATAAGCAGGACCACAGGCGCTGGAAGGGCACACATCTCCCCGACTAAAAGTTTACTGCAGGGTGTTTCCTTTCTGTTTGTTTTTAGAGCAAAAAGCTTCTCTGCATTTTAAATTTTTCTAAAACATAACGCTTTATAAATAATTAGGGAAAATAGAAAGTTACTGTCACAAAAATTAATGAAGGGATGGGTGAGTTAACCCACTTGCTAGAAGGAAGAAGGCAGACTTCCCAGAGCAGGCCGAAACATGCGTGACTGGCAGCCGTGTGACACTGCGTTCTAGCCGCATGATACACAGATGTCCTATCCACTGGTGACACTTTCACACCAGGCTTCTACTATTAAGGCTTCTAGAAATCAAAGAATTTTAAAAACGAAAAACAGCACAATGAACACTATGGGGAAAAAGTGAAGATGGTTTGAAAGGACAAATAATTTCTTAAAAAAAAAAAAATAACTGTCCAGGAATCTGTATTCATGTGATTTGATGGCTAACACTTTGGTTTATAGTTTTGCCAGGGCCCTGGAAGACAGACGTGTATAAAAACCAGGGGCTGGTTCAGGCAATAACCCCAACCTTGACTGCTTTAGATGGTATCACAGGATGATAATTTTTCCAGAATGGGTGGCCCGGATGCATGCTGCTGGCTTACAAATCTCATCTGGGGGCCTGGCCCACGTGTCTTGCCGGCTCTGCTCTGCCTGCTGATTGATGGCGGCCTGACATGCCCCCAGCCTTCAATTTCCCCCTGCACCCCCACCATAAAGGCGTCTCTCCTGGAGACGGCAGGATGCTGCTCCTGGACACCGGCTTCCCGGGACATTTTGATGTCAAAGGAAAACAGCACTCAGACAGGAGATTTCTAATGGCTGTTTTGGGCAGTAGAAATGGTTATTTCACCTTCTGTATCGTTGCAAAGCTTGAGATGAAGGGAACCAAGAAGCCAACAGCTGGCTGCAAGCTGAGTTTGATCTTGTGAAATTAAGTTGAAAATTTTGCAGTACCTTTTTCTGTCTTATAATTATATGATACATCGAAGCATTTCTAAAGGAGCAATGCTTCCCTCAGTTACAACTTCAGAGACCAGATAAGGACTGCATACTTATAAACACCATGAAAACCAGAGAGCCCATGTAAAAAGGTAACTGGTGTGGTTGCGATCGTGGCTAAATGCTACAGAAAGAGG
Organism: Ovis canadensis; assembly: GCF_042477335.2. Classification (NCBI taxonomy): domain Eukaryota; kingdom Metazoa; phylum Chordata; class Mammalia; order Artiodactyla; family Bovidae; genus Ovis; species Ovis canadensis. The sequence goes on from NC_091245.1 coordinate 5,901,014, forward strand.
ATTTCCTGTCGGAGCTGAAATCCTGACCTGTGGCCAGGGAAAGATCAGGTGTGGGAGTTGTATAATGCGTTTATCAATAAGATCGAGCTCTTGGATACTGTATTTTAAATGTAATTATAATAATTTTCTTGTAAATAAGAACACATTTTAAGAGACTCTGAAATATATAGAGAAACATTCCCCTGCTAATGTAATAAGATTTTTAAAAATCCCACTGCAGAAATAATGTAGCAATTAAAATAGCATTTATAACTAAATATGTTTAAAATGTTTCTTCCTATAAAAGAGCAAAATTTTAAGCCATTTAAAATAACCATCTGTTTCCTTGTGATATAAAATTTTTAGTATCCTTGTGTAATTAATATTAATATCACTTTCTGTTAATAACCTTATCTGTCAGAGAGTAAAGCAAAGATGTAAGGGAAGATATATTCATTGAAAGAAGTTCAAGAATGCAAAACCAATGTAATGTACAGATACTAAAGGAGTAAACACACAGAGAGCTTGAGGATAAGCCTGATCTGCACACAGCTCTCTCTCGACAATCTATCAGCTGTCTACCAACCTATCACCCATCACTCCACCTACCCACCTACCTACCTACCTATCTCATTTAGCCAGCCAGCCACCCACCCCAACCTGTCTATCTCTGCTTAACGATCTATCAACCACCCTACCTACCTACCCAATCTCATCTGCCCCTCGGTCCATCCATCCCCCTCGCCCACTCCCAATTTATCTCTCTACTGCCATCTATCATCTATCTATCTACCTACCTACCTGCTGCTGCTGCTGCTAAGTCGCTTCAGTCGTGTCCGACTCTGTGTGACCCCATAGATGGCAGCCCACCAGGCTCCTCTGTCCCTGGGATTCTCCAGGCAAGAACACTGGAGTGGGTTGCCATTTCCTTCTCCACCTTCCTACCTACCTACCTGTCTCCTTTTAACCATCTTACAACTACTTGTATTTTTACAATCTCTCCTCTCTACCACCACTCTCACTCCTGTCTTTCTATTGGTATTTACAAACATTTTAAGCCCTCGAAGCATGTATTTGTAAAGCCTACAACAGGAAGCAAGGGAGGGCTGGAAAAAGATCTGATCAAATTTTATTCTAAGAAGTGAAAAGGTCGCCAGGGAGACAGTATAATTAAAGTTCCTTAAGCGACTTGATTCCTAGGTTGAGAACCTGAGCAAAGTAAAGGAATACAGAATGAGCATTTTTCTGTCCCCAGAGTGGTATAGTGCCATGAGAAAACGTCCTATATTGCTTAAAAATACACAATGTTATAAAATTAGATGTTTTAATGTTGCAAAAACCTCATTGAAAGTTTTATTTCATTTCTTGGAGAAAGGGCACATATATATTTGATGAATCTTTTCACACTACTCTACCTATATCTCACTGGATGTTGGGGCGGGGGTAAGTGATGCTTTCTCTTTCTCTCTCTTTTTAAAAAATTACCCTAAAATTGAAAGTTTGCAACTAAAACTGCTGGGACCAAACTAACACACACAAGCAACTAACTGTAAAATTTGGTTTTTACAGTAAAACTGAAACTGTAAAACTGTCTGTGAAACTTGTAAACTTCCAGGAGAATAAGGGGTTGGGGGCCTGGACTCCCTGACTCCACAACCCACCTCACCCTCGTCTTTCTACACTGATGATCACCCCGTGGACTCAGGAGTTAGCCTGTAAAGGCAACTACTCCTCCCTGAGAATCTGAGGTCACGCGACTGCCCAGGTTCAAGCCCAAACCTTTTGGGGATGCTTTTTCTAATCGTCCTTCCTACCTGGAGGTCTCCTCTCCAGCTAAGTCCCTTCATCATTCACGTCACGAAGCTCCCCACACACCATGCCTTTCCCAGCCTGGGACACACACCCTTCCCTCCACCCGGTAGGCCCACATGCCCTCCTACCAGCATTTCAGGCCGAGTAACACATCTGTCTTCCCCAGGGCCATTTCCAAATACACCGTGGGGACCCACCACGCATGGTGAACTGCACAATGTTTGTTGAATGAATGAATGAACGGATAGAGCACTTTGACAGTCTCAGTGCGAAGAAGGCTTAGTAATTCACGTATTCACTCAGAACCCCGTTTCTGAACACAAACATGCATATCACAGCTACCCCTTACTAACCTCACTTTACTTCTCACCACTTGACCAAGTACATTTCAGTCTGTTTATTGATTATCTTTTTCTCTTTTCTCTTCCAGAGACCGAGGAATTCCTTCTTGATCCCCGGCGCCACTGCCAGGCTCAGGGCAGTGGATGACACACCATACTGCTGCTGCTGCTGCTAAGTCGCTTCAGTTGTGTCTGACTCTGTGCGACCCCATAGACGGCAGCCCACCAAGCTCCCCCGTCCCTGGGATTCTCCAGGCAAGAACACTGGAGTGGGTTGCCATTTCCTTCTCCAATGCATGAAAGTGAAAAGTGAAAGTGAAGTCGCTAGTCGTGTCTGACTCTTAGCAACCCCATGGACTGCAGCCCACCAGGCTCCTCCATCCGTGGGATTTTCCAGGCAAGAGTACTGGAGTGGGGTGCCGTGGTCAATAAATATTTGTGCAATAACTGAGGTTAAACATAAAATTAACTAAATGCCATGAAATGCATTTTCACAGCCTAACCTAGATTATCCCTACTTACTTGAGCACTGATCTTACTTATGATTCTGAAGTGGCTTGAGATCACTGAAGGAAGGAAACTCAGTTTTAATCTCTGACCATCAACTGATTTAAAAATTTGCACAAGGGACTTCCCTGGTGGTCCAGTGGGTAAGAATCCACTTTGCAACGCAGGGATGCAAGTTCAATCCCTGGTTGGGGAACTAAGATCCCACAGGCTGTGGCGCAACTAAGCCTGTGGACAGCAATGACTGAAGCCCAGGGAGGCGACCAGAGAGTCCGCACGCCGAAACGAAAAATGCTGCGCGACACAGCAGAGACCCTGCCAACGCAGCTAAGACCTGATGGAGCCGGACAAATACAGACATATTAAAAGACCTGCCCAAGGCTCACCGGGCATGTCTTAGCCAGAACTGAAACATTCCCTCCACCCTCTCTGTTCCATGTGAGGGGCATTGGCTTTGCTAAGAAACAGTTTCTACAGCAGCAGGCAAAGCGCTTTGTTTTAAATCTTAAAAAACTCAGAGAATTTTTATCACAGGAGATTGGCAGAAAGGCCCAGGAGCTCATTTTGCAAGCGCATCACACCACCTCCGTCACCACGGGGTCCGCCCCTCTTTGGGGACAACCTAGCGACGATCCAGGTGGAGTCGGGAGTGAGGTCAGCGCATCTGGTGAGCGAGGAAGATGCTGTGAGGATGCGCAGGCTGTGGTTTCAGGGGCCTGGTGAGACAAGGGGCTCGGGGAGGAGACGAACGAGAAGGCCAGATGGGATGACTCTGGACACGGTCACGGGATGGGAAGGGGCAGGGACCTGCTGCACCGGGCAGGAGACGAACAGACAAGTGGTGCGGTGCCAGCCAGGCCACAGTCCAGCTCAGGAGAAGGGACATCTTGGGGAAGGTGGCCGGCCACGTGGACAGTGAGTCCTGAGCGGCCACGGGACTCGCCCGGACCCGAGCAGAGCACACCTGAGCCACGGAGAGGGAGCCAGGCGGGGGGGGGGAGACCTGACAGAGAGACATCAGGGAGCAGACCAGCTGTCCTGGGCGCCAGAAACAAAACCAGGGGGACACACCACGCGCAGCGGGAGACGCGGGTGCCACGGGCAGGCAGTGGCAACGGGGGCTCGTGTCTATTTTTTTTAAAAGATGAGTTTGGAAGACTTTAGGGAAACAAGAAAAAAAGGCAGGAGATGAGGCAGGACTGCGGGGCAAGTGGTGGACACAAGGGAGGGAGATCAGCGTGTGAGCGGCCAGCACGTGCCCCGGGAAGTCAAGTCCCTAGAACTCACCACAGGAACTGGTCCTTCAGGGTCAGGCTAAGGGAAGACTCGTGCGTGAGTGGCCCTGCATCTGCGACTCGAGCCACTGGGAAGATGAGACGGTGGGGAGGCTGGTGTGTCTAGAAGGACGCCTGGTTCTGCTGTGAATTTAACGAGCCTGAGTGAACCGGTCAACAGCCGTGCAAGGAGGTCGCTGGTCACGTGTGTGCAGTGGAGGAGGGGGCGTCAGGCTGGCTGTGACCTTGGTGGCCTTCCCTGTTCAGAGAGCTGGCTGGGCCCACTGGAGCAGGGCGTGGGATGAGGAGAGAAGCTGAGTCCTGAGCAACATCACCGATGTCGACCCTGCAGGTTGATGACGCAGACCTCTGGGCGTGGCAGCAGAACCCAGAGAAGGTAACGTCAGAGGAGCCAAGACAGGAGACAATGTCCAGCACGACGGAGCTGGCAGCGGGCTCCCCCGAGAAGCAGATAGCAAAGGGAGCCGTGGAGCGCCCGGGGTGGACGGGGTGGGTGGCCTGGACACTGGGAGAGAGCGGGGTCCAGCCGTGCGGGGAGAAGGCGAGACAGGGATGGGCCAGAGAGAAAGCACTCGGTGAGTAACCAGAGACAGCGAGTGTAGACAGGGGTTCTGGGAGGGTGGGAGGAGGAGCGCTGAGAAGGAGTAGAAAGGTCAGAGGGACATGGAGCCGGGATGGGAGATGCCCAAGTGGGCCTGTTTGCTGAATGGAAGGACCCAACACCCAGGAGGATCTGATGGTACAGGAAGCAGGTGGGGTAACTGCAGGGGCAGCGTCCTTTAGGAGAGGCGATGGCTCCAAAGGTGGAGGGGGCTGGCGACGCTTTACAAGGGACGCCCCGTCCTCCGTGAAGCCTGTGGCTCCAGCTGCAGGGGCGTGTGGGGCTGGTGAAGCTTAAAGAGGGCCGGCAGGGGAGGGCGGAAGTGAAAGATTCGCGAGCACAATGTTCGAAACGGTACGCCGAAAAACTACGCCGTATCTCATTCACGCTACTCTCTGTGTCAGAAACAATGGCAGAAAATGAAGAAGAACTAAAAAGCCTCTTGATGAAAGTGAAAAAGTTGGCTTAAAGCTCAACATTCAGAAAACTAAGATCATGGCATCCGGTCCCATCACTTCATGGCAGATAGATGGGGAAACAGTGTCAGACTTTATTTCTGGGGGCTCCAAAATCACTGCAGATGGGGATTGCAGCCATGAAATTAAGAGACGCTTACTCCTTGGAAGAAAAGTTATGACCAACCTAGAGAGCATGTTGAAAAGCAGAGACATTACTTTGCCAACAAAGGTCTGTTTAGTCAAGGCTATGGTTTTTCCTGTGGTCATGTATGGACGTGAGAGTTAGACTGTGAAGAAAGCTGAGCGCCGAAGAATTGATGCTTTTGAACTGTGGTGTTGGAGAAGACTCTTGAGAGTCCCTTGGACTGTAAGGAGATCCAGCCAGTCTATCCTAAAGGAGATCAGTCCTGGGTATTCATTGGAAGGACTGATGCTGAAGCTGAAACTCCAATCCTTTGGCCACCTGATACGGAGAGCTGACTCATTTGAAGAGACCCTGGTGCTGGGAAAGATTGAAGGCAGGAAGAGAGGTGGATGACAGAGGATGAGATGGCTGGATGGCATCACCAACTCAACGGACCATGAGTCTGGGTAAACTCTGGGAGTTGGTGATGGACAGGGAGGCCTGGTGTGCTGCAGTCCATGGGGTCGCAAAGAGTCGGACACGACTGAGCCACTGAACTGAACTGAACTGAGTCGCAACTGCCCCAATTGCTGAGCTACACAGCAGGTCCTTATTAGTTCCCCATCTTACATGTGGTAACGTGTGTCTTCTCAATACGCTGTAATGGCCTCTACGGGAAAAGAATCTAAACTGAGTGGGTGTGTCTGCACACGTAACTGAGCCACTCTGCTGCACACCTGGAACAACGCAACCTCGTAAACCAACTCGACTCAATACAGGCTTAAAAGAAAAGGCCAGGAAGCTTCCCTGCGCCCTCGGCCTGCTGCTCTGAGCTCGGTCCTCTGGGCTGTCTGCATGTGCCGCCCACTCCCCCACCCTCCAGCTCCAGAGGAGTGGGTCTTCATCCCAGCTGCACCCGAGAAGCCACCCGGGGACACTGAGGCTCAAGTCAGCCCCCCTCCCCGGCCCCTGAGGCAGTGCTTTGGAAAAGCACCCTCCAGAGCAGGACCATGGACCCCTCCCCTGGCCCCAGAGCCCCTCCTGCCTCCCAATCCCTCCATCCCTCTTTCTCTGATGGGGGTTCCGGAGCCTTCTCGAAATACCCCTATCCACTGCTGTGGACACTTCCCCATTTGCCAGTGATCTTCTGGAAACACGGCCCCATGAAGAGGCCTCTCATCCCTTAGGGAAGAGTGAAAGTAAAAGTGCTAATCGCTCAGTTGTGTCCGACTCTTTGCGACCCCATGGACCGTAGCCTGCCATACTCCTCTGTGGCATTCTCCAGGCAAGAAGACTGGAGTGGGTTGCCACTCTCTTCTTCAGGGAATCTTTCTGACCCAGGGATTGAACCCACGTCTCCTGCATTGCAGGCAGATTATCTACCGCGGAGCCACCAGGGAAGCAGAGGAAGTCTCAGCATCTCAGGAGACAGGCTATGCCTGGGTCTGCCTGTCAACGTCAGGCTCCCATTCAATGTATGCATAGCTGGTTTGCTGAGCGTGAACGCAGAACCTCTTTCTCTCAGCTTCACTCTGTGAGCCTGACCCGCTTCGTGGCCTCTGAGTGGGGAGGACACTGAGATGACGCCTGGCGCCGTGTGTCTCCGATGTGTCCTCAGCACAGGCCTGCAGACAGCCCTGGCCACCCTGGGTCTCCTTCCGGCAGGGTTCTCGGGGGCGGGTGGTTCGCAGAAAGGCACAGTGGGTGGAGGTTAAGACACAGCCTGAGATGGATCCAGCCTTCTGCTACTTCTGTTTTCTCACCAAAGTGGGGATGGCACTAGCCCTCCGCCCCCACCCACCCCGGGGTCCTTGTGCCTGGCAGGCAGGGGGCGTTGGATGGACGCCAAGTGACGGCATCACTGGCGGCGGCAGCAGGACCACCGCCTGGGGCCAGCCACGTGCCCTGCCTTCTGTCTCTAGGGGTTCACCTGGGAAGCGGAGTTGAAAGTGTTGCTGAGGACAAGGCACCGCCATGGGTTGGCTGCAGTCATTCTCTCAGGAAAGGAAACAGCCTCCCTTGCCTTTGGGAGGGATGAGCTGGTGGCTGGCAGGACCCAGGGAGCCCAAGTCTACGCGGTCAAGACCCGGGTTTTCTGCCCTCGGCGCTCCTGACTTTGAACAGGACGGTTCTCTGTCTCGGGGGAGCTGCCCCATGTTCACCAGCTTCTCTGCCTTCTACCCGCCTTGATTCCAGCGGCAAACCCCTCCAACCGCGTCAGCCACGACAACCCAAACTGTCTCGACACTGCCAAACATCCCCAGGGGAATGGCACACAAAAATCACCCTTGGCTGAGAACCTCTGGTCGAGATGAAGATACCGAGGGCCAGAGGGCCCCAAAGATTGGGACCCGGCACCATGGCGACTGGCAAGAGCATTCTTCTCGGCCGTCTGTTTAAAATGATTTCCAGACGTCTGCCAGGCAACTTGAGAACTGCTGGCCCGTGGGTTTGGAATCTTCTGCTCTGTGTCTGATACTGGGGGCAGCGTTTCCCCCGGGCCAGCACCTGCTGCTAGAAATAGCTGTTAGGGAAGAACTGAGCAAGCGAAGTACAAAGTAACAATGTTCTGATTGGGAGGAAAAAAAAAAAAAAAACACCTTTCCCCCCTGTGGCCAGATACCCTAGGAAGCTTCTGCTTTCTCCTCGGTCCCACGCAGAGAAAGGGAAGCGGGTTCCGCATGTAGAAGGAAACTGGGGTCATTCCTTTAATTAGGCCGACCAGCCTGGTGGGGGGAATAGACCGCGGCGGCTGAGCCTGGGACTGCCCAACTCCAAGATGAGAGCCCGCGGGCCCTTTAATACTGAACGGAGCCGAGGGTTGATGACAACCCCCAGGGGATGGCTTCTGAATGCCAGCCAAGATTTGGGAGAAATGATGAGAAAGGCAAAGTTCAGGATCAGTGAGAGAGGGAAAACATCTATGTATCTTCCCTTAGAAAGCAAGCCCGATGAAAAGATAAACAATGTTTATGATATGTTGTTTCAATACCAAGAATTCATTTCTCCTTTAAGCAAACAGCAGAGGGGAAAACTATAAGCTTTGGAATGGGAAAGCCCTGGGTTTGAATTCTGGCTATTAAATGAGTGTGGTCTTAAGTTTCTCAGCCTTTTTGAACCTCACTTATCAAACAGGGATAATGACTCTCAGGAAACGGGCATTAGACGGCAGGCACCGGACACAGACGGGCAGCTGCACAAACTTAGACTCCAGGCCGAGTGGCCGACAGGCACACAAGAGACGCTCAGTGCTGCTGACGCTTGAGAGGCACAAGTGAAACCTACAGTGATGCATCCCTTCACACAGGTCAGAATGGCCACCGAAAGTCTGCAGGTGATGCACGCTGGAGAGGGTGCTGAAACAGAGGAACCCTCCGACACTGCTGGGGGCACGTAAACTGGTACAGTCACTGAAAAATGGGGCTTCCCCATTCCTTGATGGCACCCGCACGGCAGAATACCCTGGGTTTGATTCCTGGGTTGGGAAGATCCTCTGGAGAAGGGAAAGGCTACCCACTCCAGTATTCTGGCTTGGAGAATTCCATGGACTGTATAGTCCACGGGGTCGCAAAGAGTTGGACACGACTGAGCGACTTTCACTATGAAGAATAGTTTGAAGGTTCCTTAAAAACTAAAAGTACAGCTAACATATGACTCTGCAATCCCACTCCTAGGAGAATATATCTGGAGAAAACTCTAATTTGAAAAGATAAACGCACTACAGTGTTCACAGCAGCACTATTCACAACAGCCAAGAGACGGAAGCAACCTAACGTCCACTGACTGATGAATGGGCAAAAATGCGGTATGTATATGAAATACTACTCAGCCATAGAAAGAATGAAATAATACCACTTGCAGCAACATGGATGGATCAGGAGATTATCAAGCTAAGCGAAATAAGCCAGATAAAGACAAATATCATAGGATATCACTTACATGCGAAATCTGAAAAGAAAAAAAAAAGATACAAATGAACTAATTTACAAAACAGAGAAAGGCCCACAGAGGAAGAAAATAAACTCAGGGTTAATAAAGGGGAAAGGGAAGGGTATAATACAGGAATTTGGGATTAACAGATACATACCACATATAAAATAAACCAAAAGGAACTACTGTATAGCCCAGGGAACTATAGTCACTAGCTTATAATAACCTATAATGGAAAGGAATCTGGACGAGAATAGATACATACGTATAACCGTGCTAAAGACCCGAAACTAACACGGCATTGTAAATCAACTATCGTGCCCTCGCTCAGCTGCTAAGTCATATCCAATTCCATGATTCCATGGACCGTAGCCCACCAGGCTCCTCTGTCCATGGGATTCCCCAGGCAAGAATACTGGAATGGGTCGCCATTTCCTCCTCCAGGGGGATCTTTCTGACCCAGGGATTGAAACCCCACCCCAGTACCCCCAGCCTCACCCCCATCTCCTGCACTGGCATACGGATTCTTTACTGCTGAGCCACCTGGGAAGCCAACTGTATTTCCATTAAACGCCCAGGTGAGAGCGGTACTGTCATTCACTACCGCCACCTGCTGGCCACATGCTAAAATTGCTAGCACAGAAGCCGCGGAGAGAGAAAAAGTGCTCAAGTTGTCGAAACTAAAATCAATGAACCGACAGAAAACATCCCCAGAACCCACATTTATGGCATAGTCTCTGTAATGTCAAGTCAGGGCTGCCTGTCCCTCCTGGAGCTGGCTCTATGGGGAGGGAGAAACAAGGAAGTGCAGGACACGTGGGCCAGAGCAGAAATGTGTGTTTCTAATGGTGTGTGTGTCTGTTCAGTCGTGTCCGACTCTTTGCGACCCCACGGACCGTAGCCCGCCAGACTCCTCTGTCCACGGGAATCTTCCCGGCAAGAACACTGGAGTGGGTTGCCATTTCCTTCCCCAGGGGATCTTCCCCACCCAGGCATCACATCTCCAGTGTCTCCCGCATCAGCAGGCAGGTTCTTTACCAACTGTGCCACCCGGGGAGCCTAAAGTCCTGTAAAAAAATGTCCATGATGAAAACAAAATATTTGAAAGTTTGCAAATATGTAAATTTTTGCTTTAGATTCAGGACTGGTTGTCCAATAACCACAGATTCAGGTGGGAAGATGTGTAGTTACACGGTGTGGAGGGAGCAGGCGCGCACACACACACCTTCCACGTGGAAGTGTGAAAGATGGGTATGGTTTGTACTTGGGGCTGACGAGGTCAGACAGTGGCCTGGTGCAGGCAGGCTGAAGTGAAATGTTCAAGCGGCAATTGAAGCAATGCAATACTGCCGGGGATATCGGGCCAGCCAGGGCAGCAGAAGATTAACTGCTGGAGTGCAGCAATCGGGGATGGGGTGGAGCCATCGGAACAAGCTGACAGCCGGGAGGAGAAGGGACAGGGACTCTGGCTTCCAGGCCGACAGGCAGGCACTGGCAGGAGAGGCTGGCGGGCCTGCAGGCTTGCTGACGAGACACGCAGGGACACTCGCAGACAGAGCACGGGGCTCTCGGCATTGGCTCGGGCCAATGTCAGCACAGGTGGGACACACCTCTAAATACATTTTGCCCCGGAGCAAGGTAAGACCACCAAGTATACTACAGATGACCCCCCGAGGGTCCCTGGCTACCCACAGTCATGCTAACTCTTGGCTAACACTTCTGGAGAAAATGACCTATAGAGAAAATGATTAATCAAAAAAAAAAAAAAATCCCAGGCTTCCAACGAGATCCCAGAGACTCCTCAGCCAATAGTTGTTGCAGAGATAATTGTTCTGAATCTATCAATAAAGCTGAGCTGCCCCTTCATTGACTAGGAGCACCAATTTCTTTCACCCTGGATTATAAGTTGGTGTTCACAGGCTTACTCCTGCCATTATGGTGATAAACAGTTTAAACCACAACAGGGTCTGACATGTAGATCAATTCTGGGTCCATAAAGAATCTGCACAACAGGTTCTGGGACAGGAATTTACAGCCGCCACTTTTTATTCTCTCTTGCTGCAAAAATTACTTCTGTCAAACACTTAGGAGAGTGAGGAAAAATGTAAAAAAATTAATTTTTCATGTACTACCGGAGCAGCCTTTCTCAACGCCGAAGCTCAAGATGAATATGTTTCTGCATTTAAAAAATTACTTGGAGCTGCATGTGGTGCTGAGTGGGAGTGGGTCCCAACCCTCCACCCTGACTGAGAGCCGGCAGACAGCAATTTGAAACCCTGAGCCAAGCTGTCTGCATTTCCTCTCGGGGCAGCTGTGGGTCTCACGTTAGCAACGCCAAATTATATTAGACATTTAATTTTAAACCTCAGGTACTTAAATGTAAAACCTTACCACAGTAATACTCATAAAGCAGTGGGGCATTCCATTTCACAGAATGGTTGCTTCTTTCTCCCGCACCCCCCGCCCCTTGCTTAATTTAACCAGGACCTCCTGTTTTGTGGTTTTGCACACCACAACGTCATCTAGCTAATTAGGAGTTTGCTCACAGCTTTGAAAAGCAGAAACCCACAGGGTACCTGTGCATCCAGAGGGGAAGACTTGACAAAGTTCTCTGGAGCCAAAGTCTTAATTTAGAGTGGACGACGGGGTAGAGGAAAATGGAACCCCCACGCTACGTATTATTATGTACAATAAAAACGTGGGATAATAAGAAGGCATATTCACCAACACACGGGCACTCAGATTCAAAAGCTGCTGTCGTCCCCCTGCCCCCGTCCCTGCAGCTCCCACTGGGGAAGCTTTTCCATGACTCTGACATCCAAACTAAATGAAACGAAACTGAACGAAAAAGCAGGTGAGTTCCAGAAAAACATCTATTTCTGCTTTACTGACCACACCAAAGCCTTTGACTGTGTGGATCACAATAAACTGTGGAAAATTCTGAAAGAGATGGGAATACCAGACCGCCTGACCTGCCTCTTGAGAAACCTATATGCAGGTCAGGAAGCAACAGTTAGAACTGGACATGGAACAATAGACTGCTTCCAAATAGGAAAAGGAGTACGTCAAGGCTGTATATTGTCACCCTGCGTATTTAACTTATATGCAGAATACATCATGAGAAACGCTGGGCTGGAAGAAGCACAAGCTGGAATCAAGACTGTCAGGAAAAATATCAACAACCTCAGATATGCAGATGACACCACCCTTATGGCAGAAAGTGAAGAGGAACTAAAAAGCCTCTTGTTGAAAATAAAAGAAGAGAGTGAAAAAGTTGGCTTAAAGCTCAACATTGAGAAAACTAAGATCATGGCATCCGGTCCCATCACTTCATGACAAATAGCTGGGGAAACAGTGGCTGACTTTATTTTTCTGTGCTACAAAATCACTGCAGATGGTGACTGCAGCCATAAAATTAAAAGACGCTTACTCCTTGGAAGGAAAGTTATGACCAACCTAGATAGCATATTCAAAAGCAGAGACATTACTTTGCCAACAAAGGTCCATCTAGTCAAGGCTATGGTTTTTCCAGTGGTCATGTACGGATGTGAGAGTTGGACTATAAAGAAAGCTGAGCACCAAAGAATTGATGCTTTTTAACTGTGGTGTTGGAGAAGACTCTTAAGAGTCCCTTGGACTGTAAGGAGATCAAGTCCTGGGTGTTCATTGGAGCGACTGATGTTGAAGCTGAAACTCCAATACTTTGGCATCTGATGCAAAGAGCTGACTCATTTGAAAAGACCCTGATGCTGGGAAACATTGAGGGCAGGAGGAGAAGGGGCCGACAAAGGATGAGATGGTTGGATGGCATCACTGACTCGATGGACATGGGTTTGGGTAAACTCTGGGAGTTGGTGATGGACAGGGAAGCCTGGTGTGCTGTGGTTCATGGGGTCGTGAAGAGTTGGACACGACTGGGCGACTGAACTGAACTGACATCGAAACCAGAGACATGGGGGAAAAAGATAAAATGATTAATTAAAAAAAAAAGGTAGAGTTTGTATTTCACTGAGACGTAGAGAGAAAACACGACAGAGAGCCCTTAATCCCTGTTTCTTTTGTGGCTATTTTCCAAGTGTGGCAGGGAATGCAGATGCCAAGTTGAGATCCTGAAATCCATACATAAATGTGTTTTCTTAAAGTCAGCCGTTGGATCCTGTGCCCTGGTTTTTATTAACAATTGCTTGGGGTATGGCAGGATGGTGCCAACGAGAGGGAAGCTGGGATGTATTCCGGATGCAAATGGGTCCCAGTTGCCTAGAGTTCTTGACAATGTGTGCTCCGATCCAGGAAGTCTAGCTAGAGCCTGGGACTCTGCGATTCTAGCCAACTTCCAGGGGCTGACAGATACCACTTAGTCCGTGGGCCACACTTTGAGAAGCAAGGATTTCAAGCGACGGTTCTCAGACTTCAGCCTACAGCATCATTCCATGGGGAGTCTGTTAGCACAGAAGCTACTAGGCGCCACCCCTGAGTTTTAGATTCAGTGGGTCTGGGAACATCCCCTGGAGGAGGAAATAGCAACCCCACTCCAGTATCCTTGCCTGGAGAATCCGATGGACAGAGGAGCTTGGTGGGCTGCAGTTCATAGGGTCTCAAAGAATTGGACACGACTGAAGTGACTTAGCACCCATGCACAGGACTGGGATGGAACTTAAGAATTTGTATTTCTAACCAGTTCCCGGGCGATGTTGCTGTCACGGGTCTGGGCAGCCTATCTGAGAAGTGCTGATGCAGAGAGTCTGAGGCCTGGAATCAGGCCACCTGGGTTCACATGGCAGCTTCACCAGGACGTGACTTTGCATAAGCAATATTGAGCCCTTCTGTATCAGAGTCTCCCCCACTGGAAATGGAGCTAGGAGCAGTGCCCACTCCATGGGGAGCAAACGTGACGATCCACACGAGGGCCTCAGTATCATTAGCTCTTTTTTTATCATGACTACCGTTTCTCATTTCATTCATATCTTGGGTGTGACAGAGCCATCCATCCTTAGGAAATACAGATGTGAAGGAAAATCCCTGTGAAACTGCAGGAACCTTACTTCTGTGAAACATTCTGTTGTCTCTCTGGATCTTTGCTTCTTAACATGTCAGCTCTAAGTTTTAAATGAGGTACTAATTAACTCTGCAATTAACACATTATTTATTTATCTGGCTGTGCTGGGTCTTTGTCTCCTTGTGGTGAGGGGCGCTACTCTCTGGTTGCGGGTCGAGGGCGGCTCGCTGCAGTGGCTCTTAGTTACGGAGCACAGACGCTAGGCACGGGCTTCAGCTGCTGCGGCTCCCGGACTCCAGAGCACAGGCTCAGAAGCTGTGGCTCACCGGCTGAGCTGCTCCGCAGCGTGTGGGCTCTCTCCAGACCAGGGATGAAACCAGAGTCCCGAGTACTGGCAGGCGGGTTCTCAACCACTGGACCACGAGGGAAGTCCTAATGTTGCAATTTTGACCCCTTTAACCAGTCCATTCTGAAGCAGATCAGCCCTGGGATTTCTTTGGAAGGAATGATGCTAAAGCTGAAACTCCAGTACTTTGGCCACCTCTGGCCACCTCATGCGAACAGTTGACTCATTGGAAAAGACTCTGATGCTGGGAGGGATTAGGGGCAGGAGGAGAAGGGGACGACAGAGGATGAGATGGCTGGATGGCATCACCGACTCGATGGACGTGAGTCTGAGTGAACTCCCGGAGATGGTGATAGACAGGGAGGCCTGGTGTGCTGTGATTCATGGGGTCGCAAAGAGCCAGACACGACTGAGCGACTGAACTGAACTGAACTGCACTGATCACTCATCTCAAATAAACGGGGAAACAATGGAAACAGTGAGAGACTTTATTTTGGGGGGCTCCAAAATCACTGCAGATGGTGACTGCAGCTGTGAAATTAAAAGATGCTTGCTCCTTGGAAGAAAAGTTATGACCAACCTAGACAGCATATTAAAAAGCAGAGATGTTACTTTGCCTACAAAGGTCCGTCTTGTCAAAGCTGTGGCTTTTTTCAGTAGTCATGTATGGATGTGAGAGTTGGACTATAAAGAAAGCTGAGGGCTGAAGAATTGAAGCTTTTGAACTGCGGTGTTGGAGAAGACTCTTGAGAGTCCCTTGGA
Source organism: Ovis canadensis (assembly GCF_042477335.2). NCBI lineage: Eukaryota > Metazoa > Chordata > Mammalia > Artiodactyla > Bovidae > Ovis > Ovis canadensis. Next base: position 5,916,165 of record NC_091245.1, read on the forward strand.
CTGCAAGGAGATCCAACCAATCCATCCTAAAGGAAATCAGTCCTGAATATTCACTGGAAGGACTGATGCTGAAGGTGAAATTCCAATACTTTGGCCACCTGATGAGAAGAACCGACTCATTTGCAAAGACCCTGATGCTGGGAAAGATTGAAAGTGGGAGAAGGGGACGACAGAGGATGAGATGTTGGATGGCATCACTGACTCAATGGACACGAGTTTGAGCAAGCTCTGGGATTTGGTGACGTACAGGGAGGCCTGGTGTGCTGCGATTCATGGGGTCGCAGGGAGTCGGACATGACTGATCATTCTTCTCTGCTCTTCCCGCCTGTCTTCATCTTGCTGTATTCCAGCTAACACCTGGTTCTTGAAACGTTGCTCAAGTTTGCAGTTCCGTGTGGCCCCTCAGCTGTCCCAAGCGTCCCTTTCCTCCTCTCCGAGTCTTGGTCCAAACAGCTTTCACGTTTAGAACCTCCTTCTGCAGTTTTGCACACACAAGGAATCCATCTGGTTCCTGAAACGTCACTCAAGTTTGATTCTCTTTGGGAAGTTTTCTGTGCTTAACTCTCTCATCCTTAAACCAACTGCGCAGTTTCAGCCTGGGCGTTCTCCACCCATACCCCACTGCAGGCCCACACTGCTTTCTCATCTCCTGTGTCCAGGCTTCGCGCTCTGGGGCAGCAGGAGGCCTAACTAGTCTTTCACAAACACGCTACAGGACAGAACAATGGGCACCCGGGCGTTAGCGTGTGAGAAATCACTTGGTACATTTAAAAACAGCATTCATCTGGTGGTGACCTCAGTTGTACAAGTACTTCATAAAGATGTCTGTATAGCCGACGAGATGGCTGGATGGTATCACCAACTCAATGGAGATGAGTTTGAGTAGACTCTGGGAGTTGGTGATGGACAGGGAGGCCTGGAGTGCTGTGGTCCATGGGTTCTCGAAGAGTTGGACATGACTGAGCGACTGAACTGACCTGCACTGAACTGTACAGACCGAGGCAATCACCTTCCGTGGGGAGAGGCTCCCATCCAAACCAAGCGTCTGGAAATCGGGGAGTCTGATGAGACAAGGTGTGGGGGCGCTTTGGCTCACACCCGTGACCAGAAGCAAAGAGCTACTGGGTATAGGGAGAGTTAGCTAGTAAGGTGTTTTTTTTTGGGGGGGGGGGAGTGGGGGCTGCACTTTGCAGTATGCGGGATCTTAGTTCCCTGACCAGAGATCGAACCCACGCCTCCTGCAGTGGAAAGGCAGAGACTTAAGCACTGGAGCTCCAGGGAAGCCCCCTAGCGAGTCTCTGTGCAAACGGAATATTTGTAAAGAACGGATTTTAGATTCATGTGCTGCTTCCAATGTTTGTCCTGAAAAAATATTCTGAGCGTGTGGGAGGCCAACACTTGGGGTGAAACTTGTTCTTGTTTATTATTACATAGTTATACTCCCCAAACATAACTCTTATGGCACATAAAGAACCAAGCCCAAAGACTGCTGCCCCAATCAGGCTGCGCTAGGGGCTCAACAGTTCTCATCAGATGAGGAGAGCTCTGGCCAGGGGCAGCTGCTGGGCAAGGCAGGGCCGGGGCGGTGTGTGCACTAGGCCGAGGAGGCCCAGCTCAGCTCCTCCTACCTTCAAACACGAGTGCGCCTTCTCAGAAAGAGGGGGACGGCATAAACCCGCTAGGACAAAGACTAATGCTAACTGAGAAAATGGATACACTGCAGAGACCTGGCCAATGCAATTAAGCATGTGATGGAGAAGGAAAGGGCAACCCACTCCAGTATTCTTGCCTACAACTTAGCGATAAAAACAACAAGTGTGTGGACTACTTGCCCCTCCAGAAAATAAAGTGCCCGTGGCAGTAAGAGCACCTACTCAGGGGCAGAAGCCACAGGCGGATAGTCCCCTGCACACCTATGGACCACACAAGGGCAGGAAGAGCACACCCATTTGAAGATAAGAACACGGAGGTCACCTGCCAAGGCCGTCCCGTCGGCGGGGGGAGCGGGGAGCGGTCTGCTGGAAACACAGCCCCATCTGCTGAGACACCGGGCCTTCTGCGGCCCCGATGACTGTGAACGCACAGGTGTCACATTACAAGGGAATAAACTGCAGGCGGCTAACGTGTGCCGACTTCAGCCCCGTCACTGAACTTCTGGAGGTGCTGTCATGATACCAGGCAAGAGGTGAAACACCCAGCCCCCGAAGAGGCTGGAGGCAGAGGTTTGCCCTCCACCAAAGCATCTCCTTTTGTCTGAGGAAGGAGAGGGGAGCAGGGTGCTGGGCTCTGGGTGAGGCTGTGTGTACGCCCCAGGCCGGCGAGGTCATAGCACCCTTCAGCGCTGCCTTCCCAGACCCCACTTCTCCTCCTGGGCCTGGAGATGCCTCTCCTTAAGGCCTCTGCTTGGCGGCCGCTGACGGAGGAACGTGGGGTGGCTGGAGACAAGGATGATGTTTACCCAAAGTACACGTCCTGCGGCAGCAGCTGCTGCGTCTACAGGGAAGACCTGATGCTGAATCTTTTAATTAGAACAAATTATGCTAAAATTACTCTAAAATCCTGTCTGATAGATGGCACAGTACAGTGGGAATTCCTTTAAATACCGGTGAACAGGCCATAGACAAAAGTGCCACAGGCAAAGCATGTTGCGGTAAGTGGGGCCTCGATGCTGCATAATTTATGCGCTCACACATATGTCAAGATGGTTTCCTGGGAGCACATTTGTTTCCCAAGAAGATGTCCACACTTGGAGAAAAAAAAAAAAAAGCAAGAGGGAAGACTCTCCCAAACTTAAGAGGATATACCAGGAACCTGGGACAACGAACAAGGAGGAAGAATTATGTGCTTTGATTGGATGCCAAAAAAGTGCAGCCTGACCACCAACATGAAGGCCATGTCGTGGCGGGCCGCACGAGCAGGGGCACAACCTCTCCCAAAGCCTCAGTTTCCCAATCTGTCAAGTGGGGCGAACCTCCGCTGCGTCCCTGCACCGGAGCGGGACACGAGGTGACGTGGGTGAGGCGGCCGATCGAGGATGCAAGGCGTGACGCCGTCGGCAGGGCGGCCGCGCTCACAGCAGAGCGTTGCCTCCAGCCTCTGGTTGACAACCGAGGACCGCAAGGCGGCCCGGGTCCGCGGGGCCTTGCCTCTCTCTTACCACTGCTGATGGCTGAGTTTGCAATGACCGTAGCCTCGCTCCACTGGTCGGCACTGGAGACAGAGTAGGACCGCTGCTGCATGCCGTCCGCTCGGCTGGTGAAGGAGCCCAGGCTGACGCCGCTCGCCATCTGAGACCCAGGCGCACTAGTGACATTCCCTAGGAATAAACAAGTCAGGTGAACACCAGTGCGCACTGCACACCCGAAGCCGGCACGAGTTAGTCTAGGGGGCTACGCGCCTGCGCACCGTGGACCTGACGCCGCGCGCCTGGCGTCCAGATTCACGAAAAGGAGAGGCAGCACGTGAAACAAGAACGTTCCAGAGGAAGATGGCGAAGCAAGCCTTATGGTGCTCAACAAAGGAACCCAAGGCTTCAGGAGGCTGCAACCACCGCAAGCCAAGGCAAAGACGTGCACCACCACCTCTAGGCAGAGCAGCGGTGAAGACAGGAGACCCACTTTTGGGGGAAAAAAACCCCACTACTCCCAGTGGGGCCTCCCTGGTGGCGCAAGGGTCAAGAAACCACCTGCCAACGAATTAGCCTTGGATCGATGCCTGGAAGATCCCCGAGAGAAGGAATCCAGCCCAGTATTCTTGCCTGCAGAATGCCACGGGCAGAGGAGCCTGGCGGGCTACAGTCCAAGGGGTCGCAAGGAGCTGGACACGGCTGAGCGACTAACAACAACGATATTCCTAGCAGGCCAGCGAGACAAGGCGGGTCCTGGAGGAGTCCTGCTGCGTCAGCGTATCGGTGCAAGCGAAAACTATCGCCAATCGGATTCCACTGTCTGGTGCCAGAGAGTTATTCTCGTGGGACAGCTATACTTTAGGATCAACGCAAATCAAAGTTCCTAGATGAGACACGGGTGGCAGAGTCAGGCTCTTAAACCAGATAAGTTTACTCTTCGCCTTGAAAAGAGACTACACAGAGGGAAAATAATCTTGGCAACTTAACAGCATGTAGTGCGGTGGAAAAACGGTTCCATTGTATACTTAATGATTTGAATCAGTTGCTCAATGTCAGAGTGAATTATTATCTGGTCACCAGGATTTCAAACTCAAAAATATAATTAAGCGCCTTTCTCTAAAGCTCAGCCAATCACACCTTGCTGCTAGCGAGTTCCGTTGCATCTGTAAGGAGATCTTTGAAGGTATTAAACAGTTTCTTTTGATTTTTAAACATTCCTCCCTTTTTTTTTTAAGTTTAGAACCAATTAAGTTCTAAGGTGTTTCCATAGAAGGTTTTCATAGTGCATGATTTTAAATACATAGATCATACTAGTAGTTCCCAAATATGGCCAATTACCAGAATTACCCATGGAGCTTTTTAAAAAATAGCAGCTGCAAAAAAAATTCAAATTTTGATTCCAGTGGTCTGGCGGGTAGGGAACACACATTTCTCAGGGAGCTCGAGGGAACACACATTTCTCAGAAGGACTTTGGCAGTCCTGGTGAGCAGTGAAGAGGCGGAAACCAGGGCCCAGCCACAAACAAGGCCCTCGCTGTCATCGCATGAAGCGGAAAGATCCTGCTCTTAAAAATATATTTCTACCTTAAAAAACAATGCCAACTCTATGCCACTGTGGAAGCTGGGTGCATCTCGAATATCACAGGAGAAATAAAAACTACAGTGGAAGCTCTTCAGCAGCAGGACACTGAGATCAGAGATGCTCCTGACAAGTGCACCCGCCCTGGTCCCTCGGCCGGGCTTTGGGGATCTGCAGCCAGCCAGCTCCCCATCTCCCTCCCGGCTCAGATGTTCTGATTCTAGGACTTGCTCGAGCCGCAGGAATGTGGAAAGTCTCACGTCCTGAATGACAGTGTCAAAACCAGCACTGGCGCCTGCTCCAGCCCCGTCCTCACAGCAGCCCCCCGGGGCGGCAGGGGGCCAGGTGTGCAGCATCTCACAAGGACGGGGGCGCCCAGGCTCAGCGAGGCGTTGCGAAGGGCCACCGCACATGCTCCTCGGGGTCTTCTCCACCTGCCATTAGGGAGCGGTCCTTGGGTGCACTCTGGCCAGATCCCTGCACAACGGGGCAGTGTAACAGCAGGACAAGCACGTCCTGGAGCTGAGCGGGTGCTCCCCTTGGGCGGCTCGGCAGGGTCTCCCCTGGGCTGACACCTGAGTCTCCCACCACCTTCTGCCCACACCTTCTGCCCTCTCGAGGATACCCACCGGGTGGCATCCATCAGCTCAGGTACCTCTGGCTCCCTGTTTGGCTGGACCAGGTGGGAATACCGGGGTGTGAAGTGGGGGTGCGCATGTCTGGGCTCCCTCCAGAGTTCCAGGGCTCCTGGGCTCCTCTCACTGGGATCCCTGTGCTGGAGGCTCGCTGGGGGTCACCTCTTTTCCCTTTGGGTCCAGGGTGGTCCTGGTGCCACCCTGCCAGCCCTGCCACCTGCACTGCCTCCCGGCTTCCCTCCGCCCACACCTCTGTCCCTCTGTAAAGAAACCCTTCTGACCAGAAGGGTGTGGTCCTCAGCCTTTCCCTTCCCTGTGGGGACGCCAGTTCCATGTACCCACCACTTAAGAGGGGGTCACATCCCCTCCTGAGGCACTGAGGCCCTTTCTGCTTTCAACAGCAGAACTCAGAAAAATGCTAACAGTTTTGGGACTTCCCTGGGGGTCCAGTGGTGATGACTCCAAGCTTCCAATGCCAGGGGGGTTGCAGGCTGGATTCCCTGGTTGGGGAACCAAGATTCCCACATGCTGGGCATGTGGCCACAAAAAAAAAAAATGCTAACATTTTTATGGTGGATGAAAGGAAAAGAAAGAGAACAGGAGGAAAAGCACAGTGATAATAAGATGCATGTGGGCTGCAACCCCAACTCTGAGCCAGGACCCCCCTCCTCAAGCCCATGCTACCCACAGGGATGCCTGCTGTTTGGTGAGAATGCCAAGGCGACGCTTCCACCCTCCCTTCAGTGCCCGTCTGTACCTCTGACAAGTCCTTGTCAAGTGAGGGCATGCGAGCACTCAGTCATGTCCAACTCTTCGTGACCCCATGGACTGTAGCCCGCCAAGCTCCTGTGTCCACGGAATTCTCCAGGCAAGAATGCTGGAGTGGCTTGCCATTTTCTTCTCCAGGGGATCTTCCTGACCCAGGGATGGAAAGCAGGTCTCCTGCATTGCAGGTGGATTCGTTACCGTGTGAGACGCCAGGGAAGCCCATCAAGTGTGGGATTTGTCCACAAAATCTCATTTCATACAACCTTTAGGCACACACTGGAGAAGGAAACGGCAGCCCACTCCAGTATCCTCGCCTGGAGAATCCCATGGATGGAGGAGCCTGGTGGGCTACAGTCCACGGGGTCGCAAAGAGTCGGACACGACTGAGCGACTTCACTTTCACTTTAGGCACACAAGGCCAAAACACCTGAAAAGCCAAGAATAAGTTCACCGTCGATCCGTCTTTGGGCTGATGAATCGATTAGGTGCCTTTTCCTTTGTTCATTCTGTCTGGGGTGTGGCCCCGAGGACAACTAGCCCTAAACCCTCCTGACACATTTGCTTCCATCAGAAGGTGGACGGGATGATCTAAGTGTGTCTATCCCTGACTACTTGGTGCCAGACTCCAGGAATAAGTGTCCACGTGCACTCAGACACCGAGGTCAACCTCAACTCCAGATCAGGGACACAGGAAACGTTCAGATGGAAACATCCAATTAGGGCCAATCTTAGGATGATAAGCTCTTTGTCTGAAGGTCAAACACCTACCATTGGAAAGCGAAGGGGTGGATTCATTACAAATGTACACGCTAATGAAAAGCTATGTGATGACACTAATGTACACCTGGTTTTTCAAATTCCAGCTGCTTGTCGAATGAAATTTTTAGCACATTATGCTGCTGGTGGATCTGCTTAGGGGTCCAGCTCCTGACGGGGCCCCCAAGGAACCAAACCGGGATCTCCGGAGTGAAGAAACTCCCGTCAAGGCTGCGTGGTCCTGGTGTCTGATTGCAGAATCCATATGAGACCCAAAACAGCTGTGTGGAATCCTTAGACAAGCCCACGCTGAGGGTTCGTCAGCTGGCGAGGATCTTCTTATTTCTGCGTCCTCAGTCACTGACGTCTGACCCTTTGTGACCCCATGGGTTGTAGTCTGCCAGGCTCCTCTGTCCATGGGACTCTCCAGGCGAGAATACTGGAGTGGGTTGCCATTCCCTTTTCCAGGGGATGTTCCTGACCTGGGGATCAAACCTGCATCTCTTGCAAAGGAGGTAGGTTCTTTACCGCTAGTGCCACCTGGGAGTTTCTTCACTCCAGAGATTCCAGTTTGGTTCCTTGGGGGCCCCCTCAGGAGCTGAACCCCAGGGCAAATCCTCCTGGGAGGCACCAGTGGTAAAGAACCTGCCTGCCAAGGCAGGAGATGCAAGAGATACAAGTTCAATCCCTGGGTGTGGAAGATTCCCTGGAGGAGGAAATGGCAACCCACTCCAGGATTCTTGCTTGGAAAACTCCATGGACAGAGGAGCCTGGCAGGCTACAGTCCATGTGGGGTCACAAAGAGTCAGACACAACTGAAGTGATAGGCATATGAAAGGATGAAATTCTGATATTTGCAGCAACATGGCTGGACTTGGAGGGCATTCAGTTCAGTTCAGTTCAGTTGCTCAGTCGTGTCCGACTCTTGTTAGGCTGAGTAGAATAAGCCAGACAGAGAAAGACAAATACGGGATGATATCATGCACAGGTGGCTCCTAAAAACCACAACACAGTGAGTATAACAAAGCAGACACGTGGGCGATAAGGAGCTGTTACCAGCGGGAAGTGGGGGTGGGGGGCGATGAGGAGTACGGGCACAGACTATTACGTATAAAATAAGCCGGAACAACATGGGGAATACAGCCACTGTTTTATAACTCTAAATGGAGTATAACCTTTGTGACTCACTATACCTGTCACTTCCATAATAATACTGTACTTCAGTTAAACATTTTAAACAAATTTAAAAGGATGAAAAGGTCATACAGGCATGCACCAACAATCCACCGGAACAACATGGGTAAGGATGCACCTGGCAGAATTGTTCAGAATAGTGCCACGCTAGAAATGGCTGAAATGTCCATCCACCCACCACGGGCACCTCGTGGGAGATCCCTGGCAGTAAGTGGGAGTGGAGTCTGACATGGGCCTCCTCAGGACAGACATGAGACAGGGCGTGGACCCACAGAAGACCAAGGCCAGGCCACCACCGGTCCTGGTCCCACACAGCCGCACCACAGGGCGAAGCAGGAAATGAGACGGGCTCGCCCTGCATGAGCAGGGGGCGATGCGGGCAGTGGTGGGATGGGACCCGGGGGCTTGCTGGGCTGCCCGGCCACCGGCTGCGACCTGACCTCCACGCTGGTCACCCACGTTGTTGTAGCTTAGTCGCTCAGTCGTGTCCAACTCTTTGCGACCCCCGAGGACGGTAGCCTACCAGGCTCCTGTGTCCATTGGGTTTCCCAGGCAAGAATACTGGAGTGCGTTTGCCAGTTCCTTCTCCAGGGGATCTTCCCGACCCAGGGATGGAACCCATGTCTCTATGTCTCCTGCACTGCAGCTGGACTGATTCTTCACTGCTGAGCCACAAGGGAAGCCCTATACACTTAGCTAGAACTTAGGATTTTTCACTTTCTAAGTGTATATTCTAGAGAAGGAGATGGCAACCCACTCCAGTACTCTTGCCTGGAAAATTCCATGGATGGAGGGAGCCTGATAGGCTACAGTCCATGGGGTTGCAAAGAGTCGGACACGACTGGGCAGCTTCACTGTATATTAAATCAATATAATATAGCACCCCCCCGCCCCAAAAAAAACCTCTTAAAAAAAAAGAAAAGAAAAAACTCATTTGAATGGTTTGTGAATGCAAAGGTCAGATCAGGAAGCATGAGATAAAATTATCCAGGAGCAAGGAGACAGTTTCGCCAGCGTAAAGTCCCAGAGTGGCCCAGCCCTACAGAGTATGGGATGCTGGCATCCAGAGGAAGCGAGGCACAGAAGGACCGCTTTGGTATCGTCTCAGTGTATCCCCCCAGGGTCTGCATTATCACGACAGACATGGTCGATTTCCTGGTCCATTCTGAACTTAGAAGCCTGTTCCCTCAAAGACCCCTTCTCTGGATCATCTGGTTGCTGGCCTTGATGGGCAGGGGCGGCTGCATTACAATGCTAATCCATGGAGCCTCACGCCAGCCCCTTGATATGGAGATGTGTGTGCCCACTGGGCCGGCTGATTAGTGCAAGCTTCCATGTGTCAAAAGCACCAAATTCTTCCCCAAGAATAATTTTAGCTTTACTTACATCCCTAAAGTGTGAGAGTTGATTTGAAAGGTACTTACCTCCACCATATGCTATTTTTCTTTAAACAATTTGCATTTCAAAGTGAATATGGCATTTATAGCTGAATGAATATCAGTATGTTGCCTGATCTCACACAAGCATGAAAAAGATGCTGGTTTTCTATTGAACAAGAATGTTTTCATTCGCCAAATGACATCAAAGACAGAATTCCTCTTTTAAGCTATAGGCTTATTACATTAAAATAGCCTGTCCTGATTTAAAAAAAAAAATACCCTGAAATAAAGCTTTTCATAGCATTCAAATAGAGATTCATCAACAATCTTTTTTCTTTAATACAGAATTCTGCTCACTGCATGTCCTGATTTTGGTTTATCTTCAATAATGAGATTTGATCCTTCCTACCAATGCTTCAACTGGGAAAACAATACTTGGGATTTGACTTACTGGTGAATCAGCCTGGAAAAGGGCAGAAACTCTTGGTGATGGTGATAATGAAGTTTCATGCAGTCCGAGAGCGAAGGAGAAAAACCCAAAGAGGATTCTATGAGTGTGTGAGTATGAAACAGACCTTTATTTCCATTGTAGGACTTTGTAATTTTTTAAAAAAAAAATCATAATTACGGGAAAAAGATTAATAGGCACTCACTCTTTCCGTTGGAGGTCTTTGAAATACAGACTGCTGTTGGAGGCCTTTTTTTCATTCCTGTGTGGCTTCAAATCTTATTAAAAAAATTCAAGAGTTCAATGTTACCATGCAAACCTACGGCTATGCCCCGGCCTGCTCCGAGCACTGGAGGGAAAACCAGGTTGGCTGGAATCAGGACTGGACAGCAGAGGCCTTCCTAACGGCTACATCACTTCAAGCTAGGCCTTCGCCATCTGTTCTGTCCTCTAATTATAAACCCAAAAATAATATAATTCACAACACTACCATAAAAAGTGAGATACAAATGATTTAAGTGCCTGTGAGGAGGGCCCATTCGCCTCACTATTTGCATTGGAAATCTGCCCTCCTTTTGGCAACCAGGATTTCAGGCTAAGAGGATTTTTTTTTTTTTTTTCCCAAGGACACCTTCAGTAGCTTTTCTTAAAGATGCAGGCGTTCAGGACTCAGCACTGTGTGACAGTTGCTTTGTAAAAGAGCACAATTCAACACATTTACCACTGAGACAGGAATCGTGTGTTTCTCAGAATGCTATGCATTGTGTTTATTTTTTGGGTATATATTTTCTGCAGTATGCTGACTGGAGAAAAAAGGATGTACAGAGTCCAGACTCGGGGTAATGTCAAATCTAATTACTACTAAATAAAACATTGTGGCCATGCCCAGAATTGAAAATCCTGGAATTAAGACAGTCCGTGGTTATTTCCTAAAATGTGGAAACAGCTCATTTTATTCTGATCTCTCCCTGTTCTAAAGATGATGCCAAGGGGGAAAAAAAAAAATGGGAGTATGCTTTGTTGTAGAAATTGCTTAAACTTATTTTGCAAGGTTATACGGATACACAGATAATGTAAATTAGAAGTCTACCAAAATGCATCTAATAGATCAACTCATTATTGGACATGTACATATTTTTCTTAGTTATGACCACAGAAAAGATGTAATATCCTATTACACTTCTTTAATATAACTTCCCATCCATTTCTCCTTATTGTTCCAAAACCTTCATGATAATTTTAGATCTAGAACATCTTACTGATTTAATGGAGATGACTCACCCTGCCATTTTCTTACCTCTGTATTGCTTTGACTGTTTGAAATTTCTCATTATCATAAACAATGCTGCAAAGGACATCTTCTACTTTTAGGCGTTTCCTTAGGCTGATATCTTAGAAGAGTTATTATTGATTGGGTCAAACAGCATCAACATCTTTCTGACTCATGATA